>NC_064640.1:778015013-780441604 GCF_023864345.2 Schistocerca serialis cubense
ATGCCTTCCATTACCACCAGCTGCGTACGTAGGCTCTACATAATATAACTCCAAAACAACAGGGAACCTCCACCTTGCTGCACTCGATGACACTGTGTGTAAGGCGTTCAGCCTGACCGATTTGCCTCCAAACACATCTCCGACGATTGTCTGGTTGAAGGCATATGTGACACTCATCGGTGAAGAGAACGTGATGCCAATCCTGAGCGGTCCATTCGACTTTTTGTTGGACTCATCAGTAACATGCTGCAGAGTCTCGTGGTTGCAAAGATGGACCTCGCCATGGACGACGGGTGTGAAGTTTCGCATCATGCAGCCTACTACGCACAGTTTGAGTCATAGCACGACGTTTTGTGGCTGCGCGAAAAGCATTATTCAACATGGTTGGCGTTGTTCCTCCGAGCCATAATCCGTAGGCAGCAGTCATCCACTGCAGTAGTAGCCCTTGGGCGGCATGAGTGAGGCATGTCATCGACAGTTCCTGTCGATCTGTATCTCCTCCATGTCTCAACAACACCGCTTTGGTTCACTCCGAGATGCCTGAACACTTCCCTTGCTGAGAGCCCTTTCTGGCACAAAATAACTATGCGGACGTGATCGAACCGCGGTATTGACCGTCTAGGCATGGTTGAACTGCAGACAACACGAGCCGTGCACCTACTTCCTGGTGGAATGACTAAGTGATCGGTTGTCGGACCCCATCCGTCTAATAGGCGCTGCTCATGCATGTTTGTTTACATCTTTGGACGGGTTTAGTGACCTCTCTGAACAGTCAAAGTGACTGTGTCTGTGATACAATATCCACAGTCAACGTCTATCTTCAGGAGCAAAAGTTTTTTGATGTGTGTATGTAGTGAATAGACGACAGACCTTTCTCAGAAACACTTGTGGATTACAGTTCAACCTACGCGACGTGCGCTACACTACACCACATTAAGTTTGCTACTGTAAACAATGAGAGGGCCAAGCTTTTCTTATTTTAGTCTAATGGCATAGGTTCTGGATTTACTCTTTCAGTTTCTCTCTGTACATTGACTCCAGTGCCGTATAAAAAGAGGAGAGATGGGATGTGGACATACCCGGGAGAGGGCTCGCTGTGGCTTGGTGACGGTCTGGATGCTGAAGGCTGGCAGCACCACCTCGACGTCTCGGGCAACCAGCCGCTCCATCACCTCGGCCAGGGAGAACACTGACAGGTCGGACAGCATGCTGGCCAGGCCGCCCTTCGCGTTGGGCACCAGCACGAGCAGCGAGTACTGCCCACCCTGAAACAGCCCTTTACCTTTACAGCACAGGATTTTTCCGCTACTCTGCAGACATAACGGAATCCAGTTGATACTGAACAGCCACAGAACACCAGGAAGTCAAAACAAGCCATGGCCCTATTTGTTGAAAGTGGTTATTGGCACCTAACAAAAAGAACCTACACGCTTTTTGAAATTTTTATGAAATTTATAACATTTCCATGTTCTCTGCAACGAATGTCCCCTGTTTAAGTTATAAGGATCGCTGGCGTTGGAAGTAAGAAGCACAGAAATTTCAGTTCTCTCTACTGTACGTTATAGCATTTTACGAGCCCAAGCAGCCAGCAACTGTAATCCCAACGGCGTTGGTACATTGAGACATCTCAACATCAGCTCTACAAGCACATGAAGATATTAGCATTGTAAGTAGGCTGTTTAGGTTTTTATATTGGTAACGCCACGTAGCGCTCTGTATGAGAATCACTGGCTGTGCTGTGTGCAGTATGGGGCATTGTTGGAATTTGCTATTGTAGTGTTCGGCAGTTGGCTGTTAACAGTGCGTAGCGTTGCACAGTTGGAGGTGAGCCACCAGCAGTGGTGGATGTGGGGAGTGAGATGGAGTTTTGAGAGCGGATGATCTGAACGTGTGTCCATCAGAGACAGTAAATTTGTAAGACTGGATGTCATGAACACCCTGTATATATATATATATATATATATATATATATATATATATATATGGTGTTACAAAAGGTACGGCCAAACTTTCAAGAAACATTCCTCACGCACAAATAAAGAAAAGATGTTATGTGGACATGTGTCCGGAAACGCTTAATTTCCATGTTATAGCTCATTTTAGTTTCGTCAGTATGTACTTCCTCGATTCACCGGCATGATTTCATACGGGATACTCTACCTGTGCTGCTAGAGCATGTGCCTTTACAAGTACGACACAACATGTGGTTCATGCACGATGGAGCTCCTGCAAATTTCAGTCGAAGTGTTCGTACGCGTCTCAACAACAGATTCGGTGACCAATGAATTGGTAGAGGCGGACCAATTCCATGGCCTCCACGCTCTCCTGACCTCAACCCTCGTGACTTTCATTTATGGGGGCATTTGAAAGCTCTTGTCTACGCAACCCCGGTACCAAGTGTAGAGACTCTTCGTGCTCGTATTGTCGACGGCTGTGATACAATACGCCATTCTCCAGGGCTGCATCAGCGCATCAGGGAGTCCATGCGACGGAGAGTGGATGCATGTGTCCTCGCTAACGGAGGACATTTTGAACATTTCCTGTAACAAAGTGTTTGAAATCACGCTGGTACGTTGTGTTGCTGTGTGTTTCCATTCCATGATTAATGTGATTTGAAGAGAAGTAATAAAATGAGCTCTAACATGGGAAGTAAGCGTGTGTGTGAGGAATGTTTCCTGAAAGTTTGGCCGTACCTTTTTGTAACACCCTGTATATTATGACTTTTGAACACTATTAAGGTAAATACATTGTTTGTTCTCTATCAAAAGCTTTCATTTGCTAATTCTGCCTATCAGTAGTTAGTGCCTTCAGTAGTTAGAATCTTATTTAGCTGGCAGTATTGGCGCTCGCTGTATTGCAGTAGTTCGAGTAACGAAGATTTTTGTGAGGTAAGTGATTCATGAAAGGTATAGGTTATTGTTAGTCAGGGCCATTCTTTTGTAGGGATTTTTGAAAGTCAGATTGCGTTGTGCTAAAAATATTGTATGTCAGTTTAGTGATTATCAGAATACGTAAAGTGAGAAATGTCTGAGTACGTTCAGTTTTGCTCAGCTGTTTGAAAATCAAATAAAGTAAGGGGTTTACCAGCACAATCATTCATAAATTTTTCTAAGGGGACGTTACAGCCTAATGGGACAGAAATCTGTTGGTGTGATGTACACATGCAGACAAACAAGCGATTACAATTTCAGAAAATATGTATGATTTGTTCAAGCATCACGAACTGAGAAAGTCAATAACACGTTGGTCCATCTTTGGACATCATGGAAGCAGTTATTCGACATGGCGTTGATTGATGGAGTTGTTGGATGTCCTCGGGGTTATTGTATAAACTTCTGTTCAATTGGGGCGACTGATCCTCCAAAGTATGAGCTGGTAGGAGGACACTGCACATAGTGCTCCAAATGTTCTCAATTGGGAGAGGTCCGGCGACCTTGCTGGCCTAAGTAGGGTATGGCAAGCACGAAGACAATCAGTTCAAATTCTCGGAATGTGCGAGCGGGCATTATCTTGCTGAAATGTAAATCCAGAATGGCTTGCCATGAAAGGCAACACAGTGGGACGTAGAATTTCGTCGTAACGCTGTACTGTAACAGTGTCTCGGATGACAACCAAAGGAGTCCTGCAAATGGCACCCTAGACCATCACTCCTGTTTGTCAAGTCGTATATTGGGCGACAGCCACGTTGGTATCCCACCGTTGTCCGTTGTGTCTCCAGCCACGTCTTCGCTTGTAATCGGGGTCCAGTTCGAAGCAGGCCTCATCACTGAAGACGATTCGACTCCAGTCGGTGAGACTCGAGGCCGAATGTGCCAGACATCGGCAAACCGTCTTGTTGGTGTACGGAAGACAGTGGTAGTTGGTGTAAGGGGCGTCGTGAGATCGGTCTCCGTTCTGCCACTGAAGCACCAGTTGCACGTCGGATCGATAATAATCAAGCCCAGACTCAGAGCGTGTCTGATATTTGCTCAGTACTCACGTTCTGTCATCTCTCTAGGTCGACCGTTTCCTTCTCGAAGCTGTGTTCTGCCATATTCACCCACCAACGTGGTATCCAAACGTCGAGCGACTCGCCGATTATTCCAACCAGCTTCTTTGAGCCCCTTTACAGGTCGTCTTTCACACGTTCACTTCTGAGTAGTCCGCTCCCGGTAGCTGAGTGGTCAGCGCGACGGACTGTCAATCCTAAGGGGCCGGGTTCGATTTCCGGCAGGGTCGGAGATTTTCTCTGCTCAGGGACTGGGTGTTGTGTTGTCCTAATCATCATCATTTCATCCCCATCGACGCGCAAGTCGCCGAAGTGGCGTCAAATCGAAAGACTTGCACCAGGCGAGCGGTCTACCAGACGCGAGGCCCTCGTCACACGCCATTTTTCTTACTTCTGCGTATACTGTTCACACACCTGTCTGCGAGGGATTGTTACTAACCAACTGAGTACACGGAATGAATTTCGCACTGACCTTATTCCCTGACATCGGCATACCGCCTGTTTGCTACCCTCGCCAGCTGCGCGATGAAAATGCGCTGCAGCGTCACACACTCATCCATCGGGCGCCGATTTTGCAATTTTACATGTTTCGTCTATACCTGTATGAATATCAGTTCGTGACCAATTTGCATAACTCATTCATGGTGCCTCATATTTTGTCAGAGTGTGAAACATTTTTTACCACATTTAAAGCACGTCATTGTGAAAAACATTTACGAAGGCGGCTGAAAGTAATGCCTCCGAATTTATGTAAGATATTCTTCGTGTCTACATATTTGCAGCCCTCTGCCGCTAGAGGACACAGAATTCTATCGTGTAACATGGCGGTGTGCAATCTAACTATGTCGGTGCGCGAGAAACATCGTGCTGTATTCGAGTTTCGAATTCGAAGAGTTCGTCCACACACAGTGCAGCCTCTCCTTCAACGTTACAATGCCAGACCACATACGAGCTCTGCGGCACCTGCAAGTCTGGGGTTCACTGTGAAGTATCACCCTCCATACAGTACTGACTTGGCCCCATGAGGTTTTCATCTGTTTCCAGAATATCTTCGAGGACTTCACTCTGATGATGATGATGAAGCTGTGCAAATAGGTGAGGTTATGGCTCCATCAACGTATTCAGAACTTTCACAGTGACAGTATCAACTGAATGGTATCTCACTGGAAGCAATATGTTCGTAGCCAGGGTGACTTAAGAAATAAATATGTAGATTGAAGAGAAAATTTGTAGAACGTTAATAACGTTTGTTTTATTTATAAAGCATTAAGAGTTACCACATGAAAAATCCTGAGGCGTTACTTTCCAGCACGCTCTCATACATTCGCTGCAAACTACGTGGTTTTATCAGCATGATAATTTTAAATATTTTTCCTTTTAGCATATTATTTAGTGTTTGAAACTTACCACACTACAATTTTAAGTACTGCACACTAATTCTAGCCAGAATAATTTGTGATCCACGCTATTTCCTTTTTACGTTACGTGAAAACTTGGTGTTCGATATCTTCGTTGCATATGTGATTTCCTTTATTCATTTGGACACTGGTTCTTATCTATTATGGGGACGTGTCTGTTTCGAAACACGTAACAGAAAACTGAGGAGAAAACACACTACGATGGCATTTTATAAAGTGAATCTGTCATTTCGGAGCTAAGCTAAGCACATATGGCCACTGCGGACGATTTTAGAAGATGAATATTTACCAGTGTGATTACTTATAACTGTCACTTTTACCCAGAAGTTTCCAACAGACCAGTTGATGTAACTTATGTATCCGTACTTCCTACTATACCATTAAAGCACAACTTTATGATATGTAGCTTAAGTTCGAAATTGAGTTCAAATTCTTGCCTGGTCATTTCGATTGAAGTTTTCGTTGGTTCCATAAATGATTTCAGACGACTGTTTGAAATGCTCCATCAAGAAAGTCAACAGATTTTTCCCGTTCTTAACGTGAAATTGAGCTAATGCTGCTTCACTGAGGACCACTTTGTCAACGGGGATTTAGATTAAACCAGCCTTACTGTTTTTCTACTGTCGTGTGAGCACCTCGAAGATCGGCGAATCTTACTGTATAGATTGAGTGGGAAGCACGAAACGTTAAATGCAACAATAATAACGCTGGTTATTTCCCTGCTATAAAACACCTTATTTTCACAAATTTCCCGAACATCTCGTTGACCTTTCTTGAAATATTTTCGGTGAAATTTCGATGATCTTTTCTTCAGAGAAACTCGATTATCGCTAAATATAACTTGACAGCTTCCGTCTTCCGAGCTGTTCAAAGTGGATAATTAGTGAGCTCTCAGATACCCTTAAAGCTTGTAGCTACTTGACCGTGGCCTCGGGGCCAAGTTCGGAAGACGAACATTCTCGATACAAGCTGCATCCTTTTATACTGTAGAGTTGACTTATCTTAACATCCACTCGCCAATTTCGCATTTCATACGCCTGTCAGAACACATTTAATCAGTAATGGATATTTGCTTGACCTAGATTTAATTTTTTCCACGTGTCGCACTGCTTGCAGGACATTTTAGACGCAGATTCGTATTTGAGACGAAACTGTACGCTTAATGCGATAAACAACTACTGCCTATTATTTTCAGAAAGAATACAACATGTGAGAGACGAATTATTGTTTGTCGTAAACGACAAAATAAATAAAGACTACGCTGTGTAACATAGCCTCAATATCTGATTTGCTGGCAATACAGACATGACGGTCTCGCAGCCAGTTTATCCACTTACGCTGATAAGAAATAATGAAACACCACTACGGCAACACGGAAATGAATACAATGAGCAACAATTTCCCACAAGAAAAATATTTCCAGTCCTCCAGTTCGACCCAGGTTCTCTGGAGGCTTTACTTGGTCACTCAGTAAAGGTGTTTCAACTGGCAAATGTGGAGGGCTACTTACTAGGTTTGGTGCCTCAACTACTTGCAACCACGTTGGTAGTTCTTAAATGTGCATGTATTATAGCACACTTCTAAAAATACGAAATTATATTCTCAAGACGCAGTTATCAGTGGACTCTTCTAGTTGCCACTTAAGAACGGTCACGAAAGAAACTGAACATGTCCACTGTGATGTTTGGCAGATGTGATATTCGGTCCTTATGCAAATACTAACCGTAAAATCTTAAATGAAAATTGTAATATTGTTGATGTTCTAAAGTATGAATTTATTTTATTAACCGTTTTTCGGCTTACAAGGTTATCATCAAACTAACTGTTCGCGTCTGAGATGGTGTAATACTCGTGAACAACACCGACAAAGATATTACACGTCAACAGTGAACCACGAACACAGTAAATGTCCGACAGTGAAGCGGTAATGTAATTAAAAATATTAAGTTAAACATTACGTAAATATAAAGGTAACGAAACATAGAAAATCACTAAACTTGAAAAACAGTATCTATTAAAAATTTAAATTAACGGTATCAATAAAATAAAATTAGTACGTATCAGGTCTACTGCAAAATAGCTGCCAAAACGCTTTTCGTAAGTTTCAGTGGCTGTATAGTTTAAACGAACACAGTTTTTGCGTCGTACTGTTCCTCTAGCGTCACATGCCTTGCTTTACATGCGAAATTCAAAGAGTGCCTACAAAATAAAGCATTACTATCAACCTATCGATACGAGGGTGTTGCGGCCTATGGACATACATAAAAACCCAGTCTTTTCCAGTATTCATGATATAGTTAGGAAACTATTACAGCAGCTACAGGAGAAAATCAGTCTTAGTCTTTGTTGATCAGCCCTCATACATTACCTAGCGAACCATTATTGGTGACCTTTGTAATACACGAGCGGAAAAAAAAATCGCAATACCAAAAAATGTGCTGTAATGAAATTTCGGGAATACATTTATCTAAGTAACATATGTAAGTGATTTACATTGCAAGACAACAGGTTAATGTCAGCACGTCATAATTCATTGAAAATATGAAATATTGGTACATTAATAATCGGTTTAATCACCAGAACGTTGAATGTGAGCATGCAGACGTGCACGTGTTGCGTTGTACAGGTGCCGGATGTCAATTTGTGGGATGGGGTTCCACGCCTTGGCCGGTCAATGGTGGTTGTGGGTGACGCTGGAGTTATTGTCTGATTATGTCCCATATGTGCTCGACTGGAGACTGATATGGTGATCGAGCAAGCCAAGGCAACATGTCGACACACTGTACATCATGTTGGGTCACAACAGCGGTACGTGTGTGAGCATTATCCTGTTGGATGACACATCCTGGAATGACGTTCGTCTTAGGGTAGCCGAGCGGTCTAGGGCTTCTTGTCACGGTCCGCGCGGCTTCCCCGTCGGAGGTTCGAGTCCTCCCTCGGGCATGAGCGTATGTGTCATCCTTAGCGTAAGTTAGTTTAAGTTAGATTAAGTAGTGTGTAACCTTATGGACCGATGACCTCAGCAGTTTGGTCCCATAAGACCTTACCACGAATTTCAAAAATTCCGTTCGTGAACGGCGGCACAATAGATCGAATCACCAGAAGGACGAACAGATTTGCATTCTGATTGCATGGGATAGCAACGATAGTATTCCTGCTGCTTTAGGTGTATGTCCACAGTGTCAGGCATGCAGGCACGATGCTTGCAGGATCTGAACTGGCCACCTCCTAACCAACAAACGGCCGTCACTGGCGCCAAGGAGAATCAGCTGTCCTCAGAAAACGCAAAATACCCCCACCCTACCATCCAATGAGCTTCCGCTTGGTATCACTTAAGTCGCAAATGGAAGTGGTTTGGGGTTAGTGAAATGCACGTTACGAGGCGTCTGACTGAGCTGTCCTTGTTTGTTTTGTTTAGGGCACATAAACAACTAGGGTCATACGCGCCTACATCAGGACTGTACAACACAGACTAAGAGGAGTTAAAAACGATTACAAGTTAATCCCAATCGACGGAAGAGAAGACAGCTAAAAACAGGGACGCGGAAAAAGGTCTATTAAACATTCTATAGAGAAACGGAGGTCATGAACTAAAAATTAAATGGCGTTCGCCATATTGCTACGACGTATAATATGTAATACGCGGTCGACAGCCCGCGCGTTGCGCAACCTAGCTAAAATGATCTCAAGGCGAGAGGGCCGAGAAGAGGTCGTCCAAGGTGATGGGAGAAGCTTAATAACGCGGAGCTTGTTTCATGAAGGGAGGACCAGTGACGATCCCAAAGTGACACCACTTACCGACAGACAGCAACACAGAGATCATCGGAGGGAATGTAAGCACTAGCGGGCTGAGATACGAGGACTGTGAATGTCATACTGTATGAGCAGCGTAACTCCCCCACGAGATGGAAGCCGTCCTCAGGGGAAGGCCAAAGCGGACTGGGAACAAATGCGAGAGCTCCCTGAAGGGAGGAAGCAAGTGGACGCTGCGATTCTAACAGTAGCCGTAAATCCTCTTTGTTGGATCGAAGATCGCGAACGTTCCATTGGAGGAGAGTCATGACGAGGAAAAAATGAAGGGATGTAACCTTGGCTGCTGCCGAGTGCCACCCTTCGAACGCTCGCTGCTACAGAGCCCATATGCAGGAGGATACTGCTCCATTATGTCTACAGAATCGTCGACATTCTCCTTCTGTCGGCCAGCGGAGTCGAGGGCAGAGAAGCTGGTAGTGGTGGGCACCAGCGACATGGAGGTCGGCCAGGCGAAGCTATCACTTGGCGACACCATCGAAGAGGATCTTCGACTCTGCGAAGTAGACGGCCGTTTGTCTTTGACTTCTTCGAGGCATTCTGGTTTGCGGAGGAAGACTCAGATGTTGGTTCGTTGGTTAGTTGGCTGGCTGGCTGGCTGGAGGGACGTAGAAAGTCTTCGCCGGACTTTTTGTCCCTAGAGGTTAAAGTTTTGTGGCGCGTTACACAGTTGGAGGAGGAGATGGGGACGCTACCGCGACGTTGGGCGGTTTCACAACCGTGGTGTTAAATTTGAGGTCGCATGTTTGCGTTGTCATATCCTTCACGGAGCGAAATGTAACAAGAACAGTACTGTAGGTGCCAGATGGTAGAATGCAAGGTTTCCTACTAGCAAACAAATTGCGAGCGACCGGATAAGGCACTTTTCCTTCATCCGGATCTCCTGGACAGCCCGCTCATCCAGATACACTGGACAGTTGCGGGAGGCGGCGGCAGGGTCGCCATTGCAGTTGGTGCAGTGGGGAGGAGGAGGAGGTGGACAAGCGCCCTCATGCATCCCTACCACAGCTTACACATTGGCCTGGGTGTCTATAGGACTCTCGACTGTGGTTGTAACGATGACACTGGCAGCAGTGCATCGGATTCAGTATTAACGGCCTGACTGCGATAACTTCATAACCTGCTTTGATCTTCGATGGAAGAAACACTCTACCGAGAGAGAGAGAGAGAGAGAGAGAGAGAGAGAGAGAGAGAGAGAGAGAGAGAGAGAATGTGGGCACTAAGGAGACACCCAGTGTACTGCAATGACACCCTGATCAAAGAGGTGCGTTTGGATTTTTGCCTCGGTCAGACCATCGAGCAGCCTAGTGTAGATAACACTACATGAAGAATTCAGCCTTTGATGGGCCTCGACACGAATAGGATAGGCATGGAGGAGCGAAGCTGCATGCAGTTGTGCTTTAGAATCAGAAGCAGTTTCCAAAAGCAAAGTGCTACTGCGTAAACTAGAGCAGGATTTCACACGGCCAGCAATTGCTTCAGCACTTTTCTGAATAATGAACAGATTTACTGTGGAAAAGGGCTGACTGTCATCAGTATGTGAAACCACGGGGAACCGTGGTGCATCTGGGAGGGTCCTTGAAGCTTTAGCCTCATTCCATTTCGTAGCCGTTGAACGTGAAGATGATTCGCTCATTGTGAGAAAACCTCCGTGATTGCCAGCATCTCTGATGGCGCTCCTTCCAAATGGGGCCCCCTTCAGAATGGGGTGCACGCGCTTTAGGTGACTGTTCACACCTCTGGTCACATCTCCGGAACACCTGACAGTCGGCAATTTGGGAAGGTAGCAGCCCACGCAGTCACCGCTCCCTGGGCCTGACCTGTACCAGGGGGTGCATGCGAACTCTACCTGTCGACCTGGGGCTGGGAATTACGCGTTACACTGTCAACTATCACTCGTCAGATGCGTGGGATCGCCTTCAGGAGCGCACAGTGAGGACGAAGAAAAAGAGGAACCTCAAACGGAGGAAGGACAGGAGAAGGTGGAAGTGAAAGAAGAAAAGAATAAAAAACAGTGGAGAGTTTTCTGATACTGACTACCGAAAATGCGGAATTCGTTTCCAGAAACAACTCAGGCATGTTCCCCAAAGCAGAGGGAAAAGAACAGCAAGAGGACAGACATGTAGCATGGAAGGGGAAAGATGCTACAAAGGCTGAGGCCCCGTGGTAGCCATCCGCGAACCTCGCAAAGAGCGGTGCGCCCCTAGGGAGGGTTGAGAAGGGGGGGGGGTGATGAAAATTGCTGCTGCAGATGCAGTAAGATGCGCGAGACCCATACGTCGAGCACTACGGTCTTCGCTCTCGGTAGTACCACGTGGCCGGCCGGAGTCCGGTCTTCTTGCGACCCTACATTCTCGTGACCGTCGCCGTCAGCAATTTTGTGCAGTGGCTGCATTCTTGCGAAGTCTCTCTGCAATAATGCAGAAGAAACATTCTGCTTCTAGTTGCCCTATATCACGACCTAGTTCAAACTCGAGCGGTAATGATAATTGCGTCTTTGTCACTTTTTCTTGACTAATGTCAACTCGCCCGCCCGGTTGGCCGTGCGGTCTGACGCACGGCTTTCCGGGCGGGAAGGAGCGCCGATCCCAGGCACGAATCCGTCCGGCGGATTTGTGTCGAGGTCCGGTGAACCGGCCAGTCTGTGGATGGTTTTTAGGCGGTTTTCCATCTGCCTCGGTGAATGCGGGCTGGTTCCCCTTATTCCGCCTCAGTTACACTATGTCGGCGATTGCTGCGCAATCAAGTTCTCCACGTACGCGTACACCACCATTACTCTACCACGCAAACATAGCGGTTACACTCGTCTGGTGTGAGACGTTCCCTGGGAGGGGGGGGGGGGGCAGGGTCCACCGGGGGCCGAACAGCACAATAACCCTGAAAGAAAGGTTCGGTGGGGGGCGGCGGAGGGGTGAAGTGGACTGCGGTAGTAGTCGTGGGGTTGTGGACAACTACGGCTGCGGCGGGGACGGAGCCTCTCCGTCGTTTCTAGGTCCCCGGTTAACATACAATACAATACAATGTCAACTCACCATGTCACTACCGTTACAGAGTAAATTTAAAGCAAACCTGATTTGATCCTCACAGTTACGCTAGTAGCTCCACTCTTCCGCGGCTGGAGCGAAATTTTAATACACATCTTTCAGATTTAGAGACAAGCCTTTCAACATTCGTTTGTGTCACACCGCTCCTCCTTGGTTCTGTGATTTTTTTTTTCGGCCAGTGAATAAGATTAAACAGTGAAGTTGTGAATGTGTAACAGAAGGTGTGAATATTCATGCCTGCTGACATCTCTAACGAGTGCATATTCGGTGAAGACGTACAGTACCTCATATGGAAACTCCACCGCAACGGCGTCGAGGTCGGTCAGGTTGCCTCCCCGGATGGAGCCGGCAGCGCGGATCATAGGCACAAACACCTCAGCAGAGCCTGTCTTGTGGAACGGCTGCGGCTCAGCCACGCGGCTGAAGGGCACAGCCCACCGGCCCCAGACGTACAGTCCGTTGAATAACAGCATCTGCGACGGCGACGTCGTGTCTACAACACATCAACCTGTCGTTGCAAAGCCACCCCACAAATATTTCGCCATACACCGCTTTTGGTTACACAGAAATTGTACCAGACGAACGCTTATTAACCGAAGTATCCTCGTCAGTGGTGTCATGTTGAAGTTGTGACTTAAGAATTTCTTAGTAGGGAGTACGTAGCACATCTTTGAGGGAGAATCAGTAACTTCACTCATGCGCCAGGGAAGTACACTACTGTCCATTAAAATTGCTACACCAAGAAGAAATACAGATGATAAACGGGTATTCATTGGACAAATATATTATACTAGAACTGACATGTGATTACATTTTGACGCAATTTGGGTGCATAGATCCTGAGAAATCACTACCCAGAACAACCACCTCTCGCCGTAATAAAGGCCTTTATACGCCTGGGCATTGAGTCAAACAGAGCATGGATGGCGTGTACAGGTACAACTGTCCATGCAGCTTCAACACTGTACCACAGTTCATCAAGAGTAGTGACTGGCGTATTGTGACGAGCCAGTTGCTCGGCCACCATTGACCAGATGTTTTCAGTTGGTGAGAGATCTGGAGAATGTGCTGCCCAGGGCAGCAGTCGAACATTTTCTGTATCCAGAAAGGTCCGTACAGGATCTGGAACATGCGGGCGTGCATTATCCTGCTGAAATGTAGGGTTTCGCATGGATCAAATCAAGGGTAGAGCCACATGTCGTAACACATCTGAAACGTAACGTCCACAGTTCAAAGTGCCGTCAATTCTAACAAGAGGTGACAGAGACGTGTAACCAATGACACTCCATACCATCACGCCGGGTGATACGCCAGTACGGCGATGAATACACGCTTCCAATGTGCGTTCACCGCGATGTCGCCAAACACGGATGCGACCATCATAATGCTATAAACAGAACCTGGATTCGTCCGAAAAAATGACGTTTTGCCATTCGTGCACCCAGGTTCGTCGTTAAGTACACCATCGCAGGCGCTCCTGTCTGTGATGCAGCGTCAAGGGTAACCGCAGCCACGGTCTCCGAGCTGATAGTCCATGCTGCTGCAAACGTCGTCGAACTGTTCGTGCAGATGGTTGTTGTCTTGCAAACGTCCCCATCTGTTGACTCAGGGATCGAGACGTGGCTGCACGATCCGTTACAGCCATTTGGATAAGATGCCTGTCATCTCGACTGCTAGTGATACGAGGCCGTTGGGATCCAGCATGGTGTTCCGTATTACCCTCCTGAACCCACCGATTCCATATTCTTCTAACAGTCTTTGGATCTCGACCAACGCGAGCAGCAATGTCGCGATACGATAAACCGCAATCGCGATAGGCTACAATCCGGCCTTTATCAAAGTCGGAAACGTGATGGTACGCATTTCTCCTCCTTACACGAGGCAGCACAACATCGTTTCACGAGGCAACGCCGGTCAACTGCTGTTTGTGTATGAGAAATCGGTCGGAAACTTTCCTCATGTTAGCACGTTGTAGGTGTCGCCACCGGCGTCAACCTTGTCTGAATGCTCTGACAAGCTAATCATTCGTATATCACAGCATCTTCTTCCAGTCGGTTAATTTTCGCGTCTGTAGCATGTTATCTTCGTGGTGTAGCAATTTTAATGGCCAGTAGTGTATTTTGGGATGCTTACTGTTAGTATCGTACATTAATGACCTAGCAGACAATAATCTGCTCATACCTCTTACAAATCATACAGCTCTTTATAAGATTTCAAACCTGTACTGAGATTGGCGATTTGCTTAAAATCAGTCCGCCTTTCGCCGCGGAGCAGCTCGGACTTGTTTACGTCTCGGCTGCGAACGGTCGCGGAAGAAGCAGTGTTTACACCGTCGTCACTCGCGTGTGTTACTGTTTAAATCGAACGCAATGGCACACAATTTCCGAAAAACCACGATACAGTTCACGTTCTGTAACGAGTATGCAAGACCGAAGGCTTTCGAAATCGAACGTTTCTTGAGGGACGAAGTGCATCTTAATTACACGGAGATTATTGGAATTCATTTATCAATCGTGAGCAGCACTCTTTACGTGAAGCTGATTGACGACGCAGCATGTGATAGGATCATTGAAGCCGCCAAACGAGGATTCCAGTTCCGACACTCCGATGGTCATATTGACGAAGTTTTAGTCGCTCATTCGGGCCTGGGCGTGCGTACGATTCGAATCTTCGAGCTGCCTTTCGAGGTACCCGAATCATTGGTCACTGAATCACTCCAGCCATATGGCAGAGTTATTAGTCATACGGCCGAACGCTGGGCAGGTTTTAGCACGTATCCAGTGCTCAATGGTGTCCGACAGGTGCGAATTGCCCTTACAAAACATGTGCCATCGTACATAGAGCTATTGTCATCTATGATGGACAGCCCAGGACATGCTCCGGGTGTGGTGGTGAAGGACATCTTCGATCAGCGTGTATGCAGAGGAGACTCGTGCAACTCCCCAGCGGAGACTTCCAGAATCCGACCACACCAACGTCACTGCCGATGACTTACGTGACGGCACTTCGCGGGGAGGTGACGCCGAGGTCGGAGCGCACCATCGAACCGACGCCACAGTTGATTGAGGCGCCTTCGGACGCCACTGAAGAAGGAATGGCTCCGACCAACCTCCAATCTGAGACACTACAGGTGGCGCAGAAAGAGGATGAGAGCATCACAATAGGCATGGAAGCTGAAGTGGAACGGCCCCAGGGGATTGTGGCGGCGGCGGGAACGCAGGAGATGCAAGATGCGCCAACACCAGAGGCCGAGGTTAGGGCCCGCAAACAACGCTCGCCAAAGCGCCGCAAGAAGCGCCGACTAAACTCTGCGGAGACGCTCCCTTCTCTTCTAGGGAGCCCAGACGAGTCTAACACTATGGACCTGTCTGACATGGAACCACAAGCTTCGGATGTCGCAGATCATATGAATTTGGACAGTGAAATGATGTCATATCGTTCAGACGACGCATCCGCTCAGGGGCCTGCTACCCCTTCGGCGGTGGAGTCTACAGCTGCGAAAGAACAACAGATGTCACACAACAATGCCGCACAGGAAAATTTGGAGCACACCAATAGTATCAGCTGGTATGAGCAGGACGACGACATCACCGATGCGGACCATTCTATTGGTGGGGCCTTGCATCCGTCCGCATCTCAAGAAACCTAATGCCGCAGGGACACGTTCCTCGGGCGACCCTCGGCGGATGTGCAACGGGACTATAGACACGATGAAACTTTGTCATTTTAACATCATGTGGAGATGACAGCTACTCGACCCCAGGCATACAGAATAGGGACAGTGAATGTAAATACCATTAGATCGCCCGTGAAACAGCAGTTGTTTAGGGACATGATATACGCGTCGGATGTGGATATACTGATGGTGCAGGAAATTTACATTCCTGAGTTCCAGGACGTACATGGATACATCTCCTACACCTCGCCGCACTCGAACAACGACAGTGGAACGGCGATATTGGTCCGGGACGGGATTCCGGTCCGAGACCTGGCTTATCTACCTTCGGCACGAGGACTGGCGAACTCTGTTAATGGAATTCGCATTCTCAATGTTTATGCCCCTTCCAGCACAGACAACAGACGGGCGCGTGCGAGATATTATTCGGAAGAGATTGTGCCCTTATTTACCGGCAGATTCGATCATTTCATTATAGGTGGTGACTTCAATTGTGTTTTAGCCCAAAAAGACCAGACACCACATTACAATACTTGTCGTGAATTGCATGTGCTATGCCGGGATCTGGAGTTAAGCGACACCTGGGACATGATTCATAGGAACCGTGAGGGATATACTTTTTTTACCAGTCACTCGGCGAGCAGACTCGATCGAATATATGTTTCGGTTGGCCTACAGGATAAGGTGGTCGACGCGGAACGATGGCCTGCGGCATTTACTGATCATCTGGCTTACATTTGTACCATGTCACTCCCTAGGCAAAGTGTGTGGAGAAGCCGCGGGACATGGAAGCTCAATTCGTCCCTTTTGGCGGACCTCGAATGTCGTCAGAGAGTCGAGGAGGTATGGACCACATGTCAAAGCCGTCTACCAACGTATACCTCCGTGCTTCAATGGTGGCTCGAGTGCACTAAGCCGGCAATAAGAAGAGCTCTAATACAGTATGGTCGGGATAAGGCGAGATGGCAGAGAGACACTCTTGATTATTATTACACCATGCTTCGTGAGCTGTCCTTCCAGGTGCCGTCTGCAGAACATCATGCGGAAGTTCATCGTGTCAAGGCACAAATCCTATCGATCACGCGACGACGACTGGGTGGCATCCCAATACGGGCAAGATGTCTTGACACCATCACTGGGGAACGTACTTCGATGCACCATGTGTCGCGGGAACATAAGCGTTACCGCCGGGCATTGGTAACAGTGCTCCACGGTTTAGATGGCCGTCAACTGACAACACAACAGGACATTGCAAATGAATTTTTAGAGCATTTCCGCCATCTCTATGCCGGTACACCGACGGACCGTCAGGTAGGGGAAGAGATACTGCAACATCTGCAAACGACACTGCCAGAGACGGATAAGGCAGCGCTTATGGAGCCACTCACAGAAGACGATATAAAGGTGGCACTCACAAAAGGAGCGGCCCATAAATCACCGGGGCCAGATGGGATTACGCTAGAGTTTTATCGAGAATTCGTGGACATGATGATGCCACAGTTGGTGTCGATGTACAATGAGGCGATGAGTCCGAAAATGAGCCTACCGTCGGATTTTGTGACGGGCTTTCTTCTTCCCATCCCGAAGATGGAGAGGAGTCGTAGTGTTACTCAATATCGGCCTCTCACTATGCTAAACACCGATTATAAAATTTTTGCACGGCTACTAGTGTCTCGTCTCAAGCTGGCGATATCCAGGACAATATCCCCTGATCAGGCTTGCCTAGGGGTGCGAAGCAACATCTCCTCGGCGTTAAGTGAATACCGTGACGTTATCGCCCTTGCGGAAACTTGTAAAATGCGAGCAGCGATGATATCTGTGGACTTCGACCGTGCGTTCGACAGGATAAACCATGACTTCTTGGCGTCAGTCATGAGCCGAATGGAGATTCCACCTGTTTTCATCTCCATCATTATGAGGCTAATACGAGGGGCTACATCGAAGGTGATTGTTAACTGTCGGGAAGCGGGCTCGGTTCCTATTAACAGCTCCGTCCGACAAGGGTGCCCACTCTCCATGATGCTGTTTGCGATAGCGCTTGAGCCGCTGATGTGTGTTATGAGGCGCTCACTTACTGGGATAGCGCTTAATGAGAACTCTTTCGTTTGTCGCGCATATGCGGACGACCTGATCCTTCTTGTCAGATCAGGTCATGAAGTGCATCAGGCTGTTGAATATCTAGACTCTTACGGGACGGCAGCAGGCAGTGTCATTAACATGATGAAATCCAAAATTATGCACATTGGACGGGGTCTGGAAGACATACCGGGACCGTTTCAGACGGTGGAATCGCTGAGATGTCTGGGGATCACATTTACCCGCTCACTACGGCGGTCAGCGGCGGCGAGTTCTCGGCGGCTTCTGCAAAATGTTCGTCTGGCGATACGGAACAACTCACTGAGAGCCTTTGACATGATCCAGCGTGTGGCATACACTAACGATCACATAGCGTCACGTCTGCCCCATTTAGCGCAGATCCTACCAATACCGAAGGGTATTGCAGACCGCCTCGTGGCTGCCTTTGGTTACTATGTTAGTACTGGGATGTTGTTTAAGATCACACATGACACGTTAACGCTGCACTTCCGGAACGGTGGCCTCAACCTCACAAACGTGCGAAACAAAGCTCTGGCGCTTTACATGCGAGCGATGATACGAAATTGGCAACAACGAAAGCACACCATTACGTCAGCTCTGATAGAAGTACTAGTTCCGCCTTCGTACGAACGCCCTATTGCGGTGGGCAATATTTCGCCTGCTCTTGCACACATTGCCTCATTTCTGGTTGATTACAGTTATGTTCGTCTGAAAGTACCTTCGACGAGACGACCCACGACTCGGGAGATCTATAGGTGCTTGATGGATCACCATGCCCGCAACGTAATGGAATTCAAATACCCGTCGAGAACGTGGAACCACATTTGGTGTGCAGTGCATACTCCATTACTGTCAACAGCAGCGAGATCGATGTGGTACATTCTTATAAACCGTAAACTTGTGACCAGGAGTCGATTACATACAATTCATATGGTCGATTCTCCTCTTTGCACAAACTGTGGCCTGTTAGCAACGGAAGAACATGGTTTAGTGTGTGGCGCAGCGAGGGACGTCTGGATGCTGACGCGTCGAATATTGGCCTTCCTTCGGCGCACTAACTACACAGAAATCACATCGGATGTACTTTTTCTACCGGACAAGACCTTTTTTCCCAAACAAAAGACGTATGCGGTCAATTGTATCGCTGGACATGCGACGAAATATTTGTATTCGTACGATATTAAGTCCGTGATGGATTATTGGATGTATTTACAAGAACAACACGAGCTCATACGGAGTCATACGAAATACAGGACTTACTTTTCCAATTTTTTAGGAAGTGTTTTTCACAATCCGCCCGACAGCTGGGGTGTCCCAGAACTGAGAAGACTCCTGCAGCAGAACGACTAGAAACAATACTGCGCGGCTCAGTTATATTGGCATACAGCACACTGAGAAGACAACGGGCCCCTACATGGTCGACGCAGGAGAAATACATGAATATATGCCGCCCACAAAGGCAGAAATGGTCAAGATTATATGGCTGTCTGCCAGATTTATGATGCGACACCGCGTGCTGCAGGGATTGTGATGCAGATGATAACTTCATTTTCACTCCCGCCCGTGACTAGGATTGTCATTTACTTTCTTCATGTTACACAAACAAAAAAGGGCGGCCTTTACGTTGATTTTCTGGTTTCCAAATTGTTTTTGCTTTGTTTTTACTGTCTCGATCCTTTTCTTATCCCTAAGATAGTACAATTGTACAAATAAAGATTGTTTTCCCTGCCTTCCAGCTCCCAAAAAAAAAAAAAAAAAAAGATAAAACCATCCGCTTGGAATACGGATTTTTTTTATTTTCACTTTCATTTAAGTTGTATGTAAATCTTATGTATTTGTATAGATGTATGACATTTAAAAAAAAAATGTTCAGAAATGTAAAATTCTGCACTACACAAAACGGAAAAGCTACAGTACCATTTCTCAGTCTTACAGATACGTTGGTGTAATGGGTTCCAGCCCCGGTCCGGCACACAGTTTTGAACTGCCAACAAGTCTCTTCTTGGTATAAATTTGAGGAGATATGAACTGGGTTGATCGGATACACTGAACAGTATGAAATCATGCAGCAGAATTTTTTTCATTCGTATGATACTGGAAAAATATTTCAAGTTAAACAAGGACATTGTCATCAAAGTATTACTGCGGCTCCTCTTAGTATATTGTTCGAGTGCATGAGATCCGTACCAATAGACAACCGCGGATACCTAACGTACACAAGGAATAACTGCTCGAATAGACAAGTTTAACTCACAGAAGAGCGCCATGGAAATGATGAAAAGAATGAACTGAGAGATGTTTTAAGCTAGATGTAAACTATTCCATGAAACACAAATTACCTTACAGGTCGGGCAACCATAGCTAAGGAACCTTTACATAATTTAGAACTTTAGGGAAATCACAAACAGCTATTGCGGATTTGAAATTTCACTCAGTTTAAGGTAGACTGTTTTGCCATCTTTGATTTTAAGTTGTTTGATTGTCCTTCACATCATGTATTCCATGAAAGTCAGCTTTATAGTTTAAAGAAATGATATTGATGAATCTATGAATATAATAGAACCTCCTACATCTCTCTAGGGTGGACTGTGAAAACAAGATTATACTGATCACAGTGCGTAAAGACACATTTAAGCTGTCGTTCATCTTACGCTCCATACACCAATAAAACGGGAAGGAACCTTAATGTGTGGAACAATTCTAAGTACCTTCTGCCATTGAATTCAATTGTAGAAGGGCAAATACGCAGCGCACTTTAGTAAAAAGCGAGGGCATCTACTTATAAATCGCATGGTTAAGTACTAAAAGTGCCCACTTCTTTAAGCCAGACCCATTCTGTGGCACTGCGTAACATAAGATCGTTTTTTAGCGCTTATATACAGCTGTTGCCCGCAACTAGCTAAACACCAAATAGATTTAAGTTCTAAGTCATTCTCTGCGCAAGTACTCGGTAGCAGGTATGTTTAATGTAATATAATAGCGAGTTCACTCTAATGGCTGCAATATCGTTTAAGTTCGCAGATGAACTGCAACAAAATCTCCTGCTGTCATATAATGAACGGCCGGCCGTTGTGCCGAGCGTTTCTAGGCGCTTCAGTCCGGAACCGCGCGACTGCTACGGTCGCAGGTTCGAATCCTGCCTCGGGCATGGATGTGTGTGATGTCCTTAGGTTAGTTAGGTTTAAGTAGTTCTAAGTTCGAGGGGACTGATGACCTCAGATGTTAAGTCCCATAGTGCTCAGAGCCATTTGAACCATGTAATGAACGGGGGCAGGGGGCCAGCGGACGGACATTTGAAGGCCACTTGAAAGCTAAACCAACCATACAACTGCAAATGTACTCGCAGCAGACCAGACTGCTCCGCGACAGTGGTGCGCCGTATTCAACGGCCGTAAATATTAAGTCAATCGTTTTCGATTACACTCCAGAACTAAGCAGAAACCATACTTCTCAAAATAGAAAATTACTCAAAACTAATTAAAACTAAGTTGCTCCACGACACAGCGCTATTCACTATTTAATTTACAGTTCTTATATTTGCGCTACCGTGAAAATATTGCTGCTGTAGTAGTTAGCTAAATACAGTCAGTTCAAGAAACTGAGAACTTTTTCGTTGATTGCACGATTAATGGGTCAAAGATGCAGTCCGTCATGTAAGATACTTATTCGTGGATGAGCAGCGAAACTGAACGATCATCTACTCTCAGGTGATATTAAAATGAATTTTAGATTTCGGTAATTACAACAATTGGCACTGCAGTTCCTCAATCAAAGAGCGATTAGAGAAACCCTTGTACAGCTGATGCCAATATACTGAAGTACAGGCCGACAGCGGAGAGTGAAGACATACAAATGGCAGAGTGAATGCTCGCGAAATGTGATTCGCAGGAGGGCACAAAATATTCTGTACAATCTAAACTAATGAGTACAAACCTTTCTATAGTTCCAGTTATCTAATTTTGTGCAACTGGTTTCAGCAAGAAATCGTCACATTTGTTGGGAACAAAGTAAAATATCCTTAATATGTTCGTGCCGTTAGGAAACATGGTGTAGGTAACTCAGTTCGTCGCTTCATTTGATGATGCCTTTTCTAGTGGCAAATAATGAAGGCATATTTCTCCATTTTGTGATCATTTTCTCACATTTTTCGTAGGTATAAAATATAAGCTGTCAATCCAACAGGAGGCTGTGTGACAGTATAGAGAAATGATATTAAGCACCCTATATCGACTCTGAACCAGTTTACTTTGCTCTTATTTTTATTATATTTACACCACTTCTGGAATAGGAAGTCTTACTCCATACGAAATTTTTGATTTTCATTTTTTGGCGGTCTGAAATCCAACGCCATTACCCATTATTCCGTGAATTCAAATGAGTTCAGGTCGCCATGCTTTGAAACGTATAAAAAGTGCTTTGAAACGTAGAAAAATTTTCCTACAGATATGCGTGTAGGAAGGAGCTCAACACATGAACGATTTGAGTTCGCCCTAGGTGGGGGTTAGGATCTATTTAGTTTGCCCATAATCTCAAATGGTTGTGGAAGTACAATAGACACGCGCAGCTTATGAGAAAGAGGTAGTCCCATAACGACAGAGACATGTGCACATCTAATTCAGATTATTTGGTATGTCGCGAGTTTAAAACTGATACGCTACCTGCGAGACGATACTGCTCAGGGAGCATTAGACGCAGCATTACGCTCTTTGTTAGGGAGATGGTATTTTCTCTTAGAACTGACTGACAGCAATTATACATCTGTGTGTTTGTGATTTTAGGCCAAGTTCCAGAACACCTACCACTGCCACACCACCTGTGTCAAATCTGCCTGCCGCTGTGGCCGAGCTGTTCTAGGCGCTTCAGTCTGGAGTCACACGACCGCTACGGTCGCAGGTTCGAATCCTACCTCTGGCATGGATGCGTGTGATGTCCTTAGGTTGGTTAGGTTTAAGTAGTTCTAAGTGTAGGGGACTGATGACCACATATGTTAAGTCCCATAGTGCTCAGAGCCATTTTACCATTTTGTCATAAATTTTTACGTACCGTTGGTACTAAATTGTCGTAAGACCTACGAAACGATCGAATAAAGTTTTTATCACTTCCAAACATAACACGTGAAATGAATGGTATGAACGTTTTCCGTACCATTAGCAAGTAGGTGGTCTTTGGTATCATTTTCTGTAACTAAGTAAACGTGCGCGACAGATTGTTTGTCCTTACGTTTCCAAATTACAATATAATTGCTTTCTTCCAAGAGGACAAACATCTTCACGTCTGTGAAGTACCTTAGGACAGACAGCGTGTCTTTTTTGCACTTGAGAAAAGATGCAGACAGTGTGTACTGTAATCGGTTACGTGATTTTATCTTCCTCTTGGATCGAATGCCAGAGCTCGCCCCGTAAAAAGTGCGGAAATTTTGGAAACGCTTTAAAGGTAATTGGAGTATGTCATACTCCTCCCTTTATCAGCACAGAGTACAAATATTCTGTTAATTTTGTTCTCTTTTGCTAGAACGTTGCAATTTGTGTTCTTAATGCCGATTAAGTAGTAATGCATGCATTACTAGTGAATTACGAGCATGCTAATACTTCGCGTTATTTTAGTGTTTGCCGGCCGCTGTGGCCGAGCGGTTCTAGGCGCTTCAGTCTGGAACCGTGCGACCTCTACGGTCGCAGGTTCGAATCCTGCCTCGGGTATGGATGTGTGTGATGTCCTTAGGTTAGTTAGGTTTAAGTAGTTCTAAGGTGTAGGGGACTGATGACCTCAGATGTTAAGTCCCGTAGTCTTCAAAGCCACTTGAGCCATTTTATTTTAGTGTTTGTATGTTCAATGCATCATAAGCCACAGATCGGACTACGAAACTTTTGACCGATGTTGTCAAATCTGTGAATGTCAGTGAAAGTAATCCCAAAAGAAAAAAAAAAATTTGCTTGAAGTGAACATTGAAACTTTAATTGAATATACTCCACGAAATATTTGCCATTAGTACTTTCACGTAAATGTGGATACTATGCTCGCTACAAGAAGGACTGTATAATTCAGAAGTGTTCTGGCGTAGTTTCCTCTCAGCGTTCTGATTTTTATCTCGTTGACAGCCTTTGTGGGAAGCAAGGCGTGGAAGCTCGATGCTTCCTAAGGTCAAGCACAAAGGCATCTCTCGACGTCGTTCTTGCCGAGAAGCAGCCGTCTGCGCCTGTATTCAATTTCATCCAATCAATGCCACCGCGCACGTGCCGACGGAATCTTACAAGAACTACGGTCCAAGAATCCTTACGTGTGGCTGTCGCAAAAGAGCTTTATTCGCATGAAAATCGGAATAAATAAGAAAGAAAAATAGTGCTCCACGTGTTCGTGTAGTTGGAGGTAGACGGCAGGTCTCTTTATCAGTTCTGTAAAATGTCACTGAAGACTTAAGAAATCACCCGCCTCGCTAAACGACAGCTATTGTAACCATAATTTTCAACAAATAGCAGAACTTCTGAATGCTATTGCTTTAGAATTACGAATAGAAATTAAAATAAAAAATCCATGCATAAAAAGTTCAAGGTGCGCGATTACTTACAAATAAGACTGAAGCAAATTGGTAGGTTTAGTCTTCCAAGAGATACTAAACATGTTGGACACCATATGGTACAGCTGACCAAGCTACTACGTGTCTTGAGACATGTGACTTGCGTGAGACAAACCGCAGCCAATAAGCCTAGATGTAGACTGCACTAGTAACATTAGGTGGCTGGCAAGCCACAGTGACCACGGTCGCAGGTTCGAATCCTGCCTCGGGCATGGATGTGTGTGATGTCCTTAGGTTAGTTAGATATAAGTCGTTCTACGTTCTAGGGGACTGATGACCTCAGAAGTTAAGTCCCATAGTGCTCAGAGCCATTTCAACCAAGCCACAGTGATAAGTGTTCTTTTTCTCAATAAGTTTCAACTCTAAACAAGAAAGAATGTTCATCACATTCAGATCGTTCGCTGCGAGGTTGCTTTCTACAGAAAAACATCACTTAACAAGGAAACCTGGTATGCATTTTACAAAATTGGTGTAGTTAAAAGCAATATAACGCTTGTAAATTGTGAAAAATTCGCGTAAATTTATTTTCAGAATTAATGACGCCTACTGGCAACGTTTTGAAGCCATACGTATTATCAACGATAAAGCAAATGCATGGAACGGGAAAGAAATTTAAGACTGAGATGATGACGGGATTTTGCAGTACGTGTAGCGCCTCTACAACGGAGATCAGATCTAAAACATCCGTGCTACCAACTTCTTCGGTAAGTGTTTCGGATCCTTGTCACCTGAGGCCGAAGAAATATTAAGGCATTCATAAAACTATTACTACAGTTGCAATTAAGTGGTCTAATATACATCTACATACATACTTCACAAGTCACCAATTGGTGCATGACGGAGAGGCACTTGTACCATTGCTAATTTTCTTTTCCGTTTCACTGTCAAATCGACCGCTCTACATTCATGGATAGATTATCCATAATACCGGACTAATACACTGATCAGCCAGAAGATTGTGACGATCTACCTATTAACCAGTACGTCAACCTTTGGCACAGATAACAGCGGCGACGCATTGTGACATGGAAACAATGAGACCTTGGCAGGTCGCTGGAGGGAGTTTGCTCCACATCTGCCCCCACAAATCACCTAATTCTTCTAAATTGCGGGGACGGGAGCAATGAGCTCTGACACCACTTTCAATCACATCCAAGATGTGTGTGATCGAGTTCGGATCTGGCAACTTGGGAGCCAGAACATCAACTGTGTTCCTCGAACCATTCCGTTGAAAAATGCCACTGACGTCGGGAGACATAATCATTATGAAGTGGGGTACGTGGTCTGCCAACAGTGTACGATACTTCATGGCCGTCACGGTGCCTTGTGCAAGCTCCTCTGGCTCCTTGGAGACCACGTGAATGTTCCCCACAGCATAACGGAGCCGCTACCAGCTTGTCTGCTTCCTGCAGTAGAGGTATCAAGGAGCTTTCCTCCTGGATGACGACGGATTCTTTCCGTCTCATCGGGATGATGAAGGTATTGGGATTCATCAGACCATGCAACGTTTTGCCACTGCAGCAACGTCCGTTGCCAATGATGATTATATGTGGTTAGTGGGGCGCTCAACTGCGCGGTCATAAGCGCCAGTACAATGCCCCAGTTTTTACACAGTCCAATTTTTGTTCGCAGTCCAATCTGAAACTTCCTGGCAGATTAAAACTGTGTGCCGGACCGAGACTCGAACTCGGGACCTTTGCCTTTCGCGGGCAAGTGCTCTACCAACTGAGCTACCCAAGCACGACTCACGCCCCGTCCGGCACACAGTTTTAATCTGACAGGAAGTTTCTTATCAGCGCACACTCCGCTGTAGAGTGAAAATTTCATTCTAGAAACAGTCCAATTTAGCTACTGTCAAGAATGATGATGATGACTGAAATGATGAGGACAACACAAACACCCAGTCCCCGAGCAGAGAAAATCTCCAACCCGATAAGGAATCGAACCTGTGACCCCATGATCCATGGCAGCACCGCTAGCCACTAGACAAGAGCTGCGGTTTTCATTGCCGATGGTTACGTGCCCATTTCAGTCTTCGTTGCCGATGTCGTGGTGTTAACATTGGCAAGTGCACGGGTCTTCGGCTGCGGAGGCTCATCGTTAGGAATGTTGGTGCACTTTGTGTTCTGACACACACGCACTCTGCCCATCGTTGAAGTCTGATGTTAGTTGCGCCACAGTTCACCGCCTGTCCTGCTTTACCAGTTTGCCCAAACTACGACGTCATCACATTTGTTTCGGCACGTGGTGAAGACGCCTACCACAGAGCTCCTCTAACACCGACAAGTCGTGTCGCTTTCGAAATGCTCGTGCCGAGCCTCCGGGCTGTTACAACTTGCCCTCGGTCGAACTCAAATCTCAAGCCTTCGCCATCCTACACACGGACAGCACGCTCACTGATACATGTCCCATGCCTGTGTCTGACTAGCAGTCATTCGTCGCCAGGTGATGGTCCTATCGCCAGGACGGGTTTATCTCGATAATAAGTCGGTAGTCATAATGTTCTGACTGATCAGTGTATGTTAAATGGCTGTAAGTACTATGGGACTTAACATCTGAGGTAATCAGTCCCCTAGAACTTAGAACTACTTAAACTTAACTAACCTAAGGACATCACACACATCCATGTCCGAGGCAGGATTCGAACCTGCGACCGTAGCAGCAGGGGATTCGCCTAGAACCGCTCGACCACAGCGGCCGGCTGTGACGCTGTCTCTTATAAAGAGGGATCGATAATGCTCCCAACTGCAGGTACACATCACCGACTGCAAGATCATCTTGTAAATCTCTGGATGACGACTTCCCTTTCAGTAAATTGCTGGTGCTGTATTACAGGATGATTGTGCTCGTCAAAATGTTCGAGATTGTTACTCTGCACGGTACAGACGGCATCCTCTCTTTATCTTGTCCCTTCACTTCTAACACTAACCATGGTGTATGTCTGGGAATTTGTCTGTCTGACCGAGCGAGGTGGCGCAGTGGTTAGACACTGGACTCTCATTCGGGAGGACGACGGTTCAATCCCGCGTCCGGCCATCCCGATTTAGGTTTTCCGTGATTTCCCTAAATCACTCCAGGCAAATGCCGGGATGGTTCCTCTCAAAGGGCACGGCCGACTACCTTCCCTAATCCGATGAGACCGATGACCACGCTGTGTGGTCTCCTTCTCCAAACCAACCAACCAACCTTTGTCTGTCTGCCATTCGTTCATGACGTTTGTCTGCTATCGATTGCAAGAGCTTTATAATGACAGACAGTGTCTGAAATTTTGTACATTAGAGATTTGTTTGAAACAAATGATTGCGTAGTATTCAGTGCCGATCTTATTGCAGGGAGTAGTGGCTTACATCTTCTCCGTGTGTTCTTTCATTGCTGTTCCTTCAATTGACAATTTGCATTACTGTATACTCTGTTTCAGCTGAAGTTCATTTACGACCAGTCTATGGTGGTTTTGCAGTTTTCACTATCATTATTGTGTATATATATATATGATGGAAGCTTTATGGAACGTTGGCGAATTACTTCGCGTTCTACAAAAGAATCCTGCGTTTTTTGTAGTGAAGACTCAGCCCTCTATCTGGTTTACAATCCGACTAACACTATAAAGGCTTTTGAGCTGAACATCAATTGCTCCTTGGGGACGGAGGCTGGAAGGTCTGTTGTTACTGCTACTTATTATGAGCTCTATGATGTACTGTGAATCCATGAATAAGACGAAAAATAATACGAGGTCATGCCTTGTTTTGAAGTTATTCTTCAAAATTAATAGCTAGTGCAGGAAACCACGCTATGTAGACACTAACCCAATGTAAATATTTACACACCTTATGTCCTGCTTTGCAGAACATTCGGATATCCTGATTCAGGCTCCCTGTAATTTTTCTAAGTCAATTCGGCCGACTAGCGGGAACAATGAAATACCTAATTTAGCTGTCAGCTTTTGCGTTTCAAATACGAATACATATAGCTATCTCCAACGTGAAGTTAATATTTTACATCTAGCACCGGAACCAGATTTAGGGTTTTAACATCCTTTGGACACAGTGTTTTTGGACTGAGCACCAATTTGGGTAGTGACAACAAAAAGAAGGGAGTCAGCTGTATCCGTTTCACAGAGTGTTGGCATTTTTATGCAATATACACACTTTTCAGAGGCACTATGACAAATAACAAAAGTAAAAAATCTTAAAATGCACTGGCTTTGCAGTATCACAAAGGATTCAGATGCATATGCACGCGTGTTCAACAACCTTACTGGATATTAAATGTCTTCTTGACAGTACAGTGAAGTTTAGCAGTCCAAGAACTTTGTAGGAAAAAAAATTCCATACAGGAGTAGGTCATGGATTCTTTAAAATGTTTTGGATTTTATTGTAACTCATGTTAGCAATTAGCCGGCCGGTGTGGCCGAGCGGTTTTAGGTGCTTCAATCTGGAGCCGCGCGCCCATACGGTCGCAGGTTCGAATCCTGCCTCGGTCATGGATGTGTGTGATGTCCTTAGGTTAGGTGGGTTTAAGTAGTTTTAAGTCTAGGGGACTGATAGCCTCAGATGTTAAGTGCCATAGTGCTCAGAGCCATTTTTTTTGTTTTTTTTTGTTAGCAATTAAAATGTGCATCTGATTTTCCACGTCTGAGGCATGTGTGTGGGACCTGGGAAAGAAAGATTCGCATGATTTAACAGGCAACATTTTACTTCCTCCATCGTCCTCGGCGAACGAATAGTTTGCTTCGCCTACGATAACATTTACGTGAATGAAACTGTCCACACTAACCTGCAATCTATGACACGACTTGATTTCAAAAGGTGAGGGACGGGGGGGGAGGGGGGGGGAGAAGAGTGTAAGTTAATTATATCATGGTGGAGAATTTGGTAAACAAAACATTCTATGAACGGCAAAGGGAGTCAGTGTTCCGTTGGAACTTTTGATAACACTCATACATGGGCTTTATAACAACAGCTTATAAAGGTCAGTTTGTGCGATTGATTTAAATGCCTGTTGCACTTGTTCAATACAGGGCCCTTTAATGCTGTTTATGGATAACGCTAATGACGTCCGATGAAGTCTCATATACGCTCGACTGGGGGCGTATCTGGTGATCGAGGATACCCAGGCTACATGCCGACAAACTCTAGAGCATGTTGGGTTACAAGAGCGGTATGTGGAGGAGTGTTATCCTGTTGGAAAACACGTCCTGGAATGTTGTTCATGAACGGAAGCACAGCAGGTCGAATCATCAGAGTGGTGTACAAATTTCCATTCCGGTGACGTGGGATAATAACCAGAGTGCTCCCGCTGTCATACGAAATCGCATTCCACACCAAGTGTACGTCCAGTGTGTCTAGCGCGCTGACAGCTTGATTACAGGCCCTCAATTTTTCTTCTTGTCCGCCTCGATAGATGCACGCACAGCACTTCAGATTGGTGAACGAAGAGGCTAGGGTTTGATTCCTGGTCTGGTCGGAGATTTTCCCCACTTGCAAACTGGGTATTGTGTTGCCCCTGCACTCGAATCGTCATAATTGACTTGACTGTTGAGATGGCTGCAGGGTACGGCCCGAAAGCCAGTAGATTGAAAATAACTGGCCTCCTCTTAACTAAAATACGGTCATAACCGACATCAAAGAACAAACAGCTTTCATCAGAAAACACAGCAGCCCTCGAACCTCTAACTTGACACCATTGAAGTCGCAAATGGCTGTGGTTTAGGGTCAGTGGAACGCACTATAAAAAGTGTGACGTCATCCACATGAGTACTAAAAGAAGACAGTGAAATCAGGTTACACGATAGATCACAAAAAATTGTCTGTCAAATAATGCCTAGGGATTACGATAACCCGCAACGTAAATTGAAGCAATCAGACAGAAAATGATGTTGGGAAGGCAAATCAGACTGCGTTTTAATGACAGAAGACTTAGAAGATTTAACAGATCTACTAAACGGACTGCGTGCACTACGCTCGTCCGTCCTGTTCTGGAGTACTGCCGTACGATATGCGATCCATACAAGATAGGACTGACGGTTAACATCGAAAATGTTCAAAGAAGGGCACTCGCATTTCATCATCGCGAAATAGGGGAGAGAGTCACGGATACGGTACGCCTGTTACGCTGGCAGTCACTAAAACAAGGGTGTTTAGTTGCTGAGAGATCTTTCCACGAAATGTCTATCACCACCTTTTTCTTCCGTATGTTAAAATATTTTGCTGGGACACCTACAAAGGGAAAAATGATTGTGGCAATAAAGTAAGAGAAATTAGACCTCGCACGAAAAACTAAGTGTTCGTTTCTCCCGCGTGCTATGCGAGATTCGCACGATAGATAAACACACTGAAGGTACCCATAATGAGATTTTCACTCTGCAGCGGAGTGTGCGCTGATATGAAACTTCCTGGCAGATTAAAACTGTGTGCCCGACCGAGACTCGAACTCGGGACCTTTGCCTTTCGCGGGCAAGTGCTCTACCATCTGAGCTACCGAAGCACGACTCACGCCCGGTACTCACAGCTTTACTTCTGCCAGTATCTCGTCTCCTACCTTCCAAACTTTACAGAAGCTCTCCTGCGAACCTAATGAACTTGCAGTTCTGCAAGGTTCGCAGGCGAGCTTCTGTAAAGTTTGGAAGGTAGGAGACGAGATACTGGCAGAAGTAAAGCTGAGAGTACCGGGCGTGAGTCGTGCTTCGGTAGCTCAGATGGTAGAGCAATTGCCCGCGAAAGGCAAAGGTCCCGAGTTCGAGTCTCGGTCGGGCTCACAGTTTTAATCTGCCAGGAAGTTTCACACTGAAGGTAGTTCGATGAACACTGCCAAGCACGAAACTCTGAATTTCAGAGTAGTTAGGTAGATGTGCCACCTGGTGTGACATATGTGATCTCAGAATCTCTGTGATGAACACTGTGTAGTAGTTGTAGTAGTAGTAGTAGTAGTAGTAGTAAGTAATTAACAGATAAAATTTTGATTGTGGAACACATGATTTCTGAGAAACGAGTGTTCATTGCAAGTCTTTACTACACATTATTTGTAAGATTTTAGAACTATGTATTCCAGTGGCTTGTGGTAGTGACATTACATCTTCAGCTTTTTGAAGGAAGTACAGAATACTACCAGGATGAAACGAAAGGGCGAAAGAAGAAGAATAGGAACAGAGGGATACTAATTAATTTCTTTCGAGTTTATCGATTGATGTGAAATCTCAGCAATAAAAGTACGCAAAATTTAGTTTTATGAGTAATAGATTTCACGCTCTATCATAATACGATATAAGAGAACGAAAAGTAACACAGTTAGTTGGGTGGAAGTACTTTAAGAAATCCGCTGACAAACTAATATTTTCAGGCAGATGGGACGATGGAGTACAGTCTGTGAGAGTTTGGCTGTGACTAAAGGTGAAACATCGATAGCCAAAGGAAGTTAATCAACACTACAAGGACTTTCAACTATTGCCGACGACAATACAATCGACAGTGAAAATTTCCGTCTAAATTAATTCTGGGAATAAGACTCGAAAAGAAATTTCGAGGCGCTACAGGTTGTACAGCAAGACTTTGTATTAATCACCAAACCTTGACGAAGTTGCAGAAGTGAGGTATCTTCTACCGGACGTCAGATAAGGAAGCAAGAAGGAACAAGCCCAGCCTAAGAACTAAATGACATACTTGTAGAAAAACACACATTTGAAAAATCATATTCCATAAAGAACAGCTATGAATTTATTATCAGTTTGAAAGATTTGACAGTACCACCTTAAGCTAAGCTTCTGTCCCTAGATATTTTAAACCTTTACTGCAATATACCTGTAGCTGAAACAGTTGAGATAAGTATTAACCTATTGAGAAACAAGACAATGAGCAAACCAGAAATCATGGAACTTACAGATATACTTAATTTAGTACTCTCACATAATTACTTCTCTTTTAACAATAAAATTTACAAGCAGGACCAAGGACTAGCTATGGGAACCACATGGAAGTGGCCTAATAGCTGAAATATTTATCAATCATATAGAAAATAAAATACTGACACTAAACGATAACATCACAAGCAAAGTTAAATTCTATAAGAGATGTGTAGATGACACCCTCATTCTACACTCCTGGAAATGGAAAAAAGAACACATTGACACCGGTGTGTCAGACCCACCATACTTGCTCCGGACACTGCGAGAGGGCTGTACAAGCAATGATCACACGCACGGCACAGCGGACACACCAGGAACCGCGGTGTTGGCCGTCGAATGGCGCTAGCTGCGCAGCATTTGTGCACCGCCGCCGTCAGTGTCAGCCAGTTTGCCGTGGCATACGGAGCTCCATCGCAGTCTAACACTGGTAGCATGCCGCGACAGCGTGGACGTGAACCGTATGTGCAGTTGACGGACTTTGAGCGAGGGCGTATAGTGGGCATGCGGGAGGCCGGGTGGACGTACCGCCGAATTGCTCAACACGTGGGGCATGAGGTCTCCACAGTACATCGATGTTGTCGCCAGTGGTCGGCGGAAGGTGCACGTGCCCGTCGACCTGGGACCGGACCGCAGCGACGCACGGATGCACGCCAAGACCGTAGGATCCTACGCAGTGCCGTAGGGGACCGCACCGCCACTTCCCAGCAAATTAGGGACACTGTTGCTCCTGGGTTATCGGCGAGGACGATTCGCAACCGTCTCCATGAAGCTGGGCTACGGTCCCGCACACCGTTAGGCCGTCTTCCGCTCACGCCCCAACATCGTGCAGCCCGCCTCCAGTGGTGTCGCGACAGGCGTGAATGGAGGGACGAATGGAGACGTGTCGTCTTCAGCGATGAGAGTCGCTTCTGCCTTGGTGCCAATGATGGTCGTATGCGTGTTTGGCGCCGTGCAGGTGAGCGCCGCAATCAGGACTGCATACGACCGAGGCACACAGGGCCAACACCCGGCATCATGGTGTGGGGAGCGATCTCCTACACTGGCCGTACACCACTGGTGATCGTCGAGGGGACACTGAATAGTGCACGGTACATCCAAACCGTCATCGAACCCATCGTTCTACCATTCCTAGACCGGCAAGGGAACTTGCTGTTCCAACAGGACAATGCACGTCCGCATGTATCCCGTGCCACCCAACGTGCTCTAGAAGGTGTAAGTCAACTACCCTGGCCAGCAAGATCTCCGGATCTGTCCCCCATTGAGCATGTTTGGGACTGGATGAAGCGTCGTCTCACGCGGTCTGCACGTCCAGCACGAACGCTGGTCCAACTGAGGCGCCAGGTGGAAATGGCATGGCAAGCCGTTCCACAGGACTACATCCAGCATCTCTACGATCGTCTCCATGGGAGAATAGCAGCCTGCATTGCTGCGAAAGGTGGATATACACTGTACTAGTGCCGACATTGTGCATGCTCTGTTGCCTGTGTGTATGTGCCTGTGGTTCTGTCAGTGTGATCATGTGATGTATCTGACCCCAGGAATGTGTCAATAAAGTTTCCCCTTCCTGGGACAATGAATTCACGGTGTTCTTATTTCAATTTCCAGGAGTGTATTTTATGGCACAGAGGATGAAGTAACAAACCTTTTTAACAAATTCAATAGCATACATAAAAATATTCAATTCACCCTTGGACAGGAAGAGAACACCACCATACCTTTTCTTGATATAAACATATCGAAACAGAACCAAAAGGTAGCTTTCAATGATTATAGAAAACCTACTGGCACCGACACCATTACACCAAACTCCTCTACATATCCCTCCTCCCACAAAAAGCTGCTTGTAGATCAATGCTGTACAGAGCACATAAATTTCCACTTCAACATACAGAACTCCAACAAGAAATAGAACCCATAACATATACCGCAACAAACAATGGGTATGATCCTTCTCTTAATTAATACCATGTCACAACAGATAAAAAATAAACTGAACAAATAACATCTAACTACACTCACAACTGACCGTACCCCAGCAGTCAAATATGTAAAAATGCCATATCTTGGAATAGTATCTGACAAATTAGCAAGACTATTCAAAAACACAAATGCAAAAACCAGCTTCAGCACCAGCAACAACCTAAGCGGGAAGCTTATTCACAATATAAAACCACCAGATACAAGTCTTGATGCATCTGACATTTAGGAAATCACCTGCAGCTAATGTAATAAATATTATATCTGCCAAACAGGCAGAAATTTCAGAACGCGATTCAACAAACGTTTAGACTGCTACAGGCTCGATAAATAAATTAGCAGTAACCACTCAGATTAAAGACACAAGCCACCCTTTGAAAATCGAAGACGACCTCGAAATTTTACACAAAATAGGAAAAGTAAAAGAAAGGATATCATATAAGAAATGGAAATTTTCATACATAATACAAAGCATGGATATAAAATTCTTAATGAGATAATCGAATTCAAAGACTCAAGTTCTTCAACAGTCTTAAGCCATTTCCAGCAACAGATTGAAGATGTGTAGATGTAAATAAATGACTACAAATCTGTCAGTACAAAGAATATCGATACAAAACCTCTATAACCGACTCTGACTCACATGCTACAAGGCCGCGATCTTGTGTTATGTGCATAATGTTTACATGTATGTCGAAGCAATTTGTGCAGTGAATTACTTTGGAAATCAGAGAAAATACAATGTGCAATAGTGTAATATTAATCAACAGCTCGGCCATTACACCAGTGATGCAAATGAAGCTGCAAGGTGATGAAATCGTAAGTGATCAACTGTCATTCAAAAGCCTTTCACGCTAGTTTCGTAACTCACAATTGATGCAAAACTATCTGTATCCTATAAATACACAGTCAACCACAAGGAAGAAAATCAGCAGAAGACATCAATGACTTCGATTTCTGGCCATCCACTGGCCCCCTCCTCTCCCCCCAAATGCCACACCAACCGCTACAGTAACACAATGGACAAAGAGTTCTGGATTAGTCCTAGTTTACGACGGTTTATTTTTAAGTAACATTTCTCTGTATGTATGTATAAACGCCTGAAGATGAAAAGAACATGTTCGAAATGCGTTGTATTAATCATAAAACAAAAAATAAAGTGACTGGTAACAGAAATTACAAATAATTATCCCACACAGTCACGGCTCATAAACATTGCCACTATAGCCGAGAATAATTAGGAACAATCTTAGTAACTTACTGCAGTACTCGTATTCAACGGATGCTATTGCACAGTGTACCACATTGTCTTTAACATTAGCGACGCGAGCTGTTTTAGCGAATCTGAATACAAAGTAATTTTTTTAAAAAGAACAAGAATCTTGTCTTTGATTTGGTTTTCCCTGCAGATTCATTCTTAATTACACTGTCTAATCCGCAGTGTCTTCAGGAACTGGACCCTGGTGGTTTTCATCTGGTAAAGAGGTGTTTACAGGCGTGGTCAGTAAGTTACGAGGTCATTGTTACGAGAGCCTTAGCATACTGTTGCTCATGTTTGACACTACCAGGATCAAGAGTCACCTGCGTTAAGGCTACTAGTGAGAGAATATCCAATGTACTAAGACACTTCATGAACAATTCAAGTACACTATCTGATCAAAAGCACCAGGACATTAATATGGAGTGTAACGACCGTTTCCTTTATACTGTCTTGAACTCTGCTGGGGTCACTTTCAGTGAGGTGTGGAAGTCCAGAGGAGTGGCAGCTCCCTTAAAATATGAAATCTTAATAGGATTAGCGACCTCAAGGCAGTTGCTGCTAGGCTGAATACCCTAACACTCACAACCATCAAAAAGAAACGCGAAAGACATCTACTTCCAAAAGCTGATTAAAACTGATTAAAAATGCTTTTAACGCCTTTGTAAGAGACAGTCTCTACTCCTTCCGATCTGGTCACGTAAGCGTAGAAACGATGTGGAATGATTTTAAAGTGTCGACGGCAGTTGAGAGATTTGTACCATATGAATTAATAAGCGATGGTACTGATCCTCATGGTACACAAAACGGGTCAGATCGTTGTTGCAGAAGCAACGAAAGACAGATTTTTACCACATGAATTAATAGGCGATGGTACTGATCCCCATGGTACACAAAACGGGTCAGATCGCTGTTGCAGAAGCAACGAAAGAACCATGTCAAATTTAAAAGAACGCAAAATCCCTAAGATTGGCAAAGTTTAGCAGAAGTTCGAAATAAACCGCGTACTTCAATGCGAGATGCTTTTAATAAATTCCACGACGAAACTGTCTCGAAATCTGGCTGAAAACCCAAAGAGATTCTGGTCATACGTAAATCACATCAGTGGCAAGACGCAGTCAATACCTTCACTGCGCTGTGACAACGGTGACGTCACTGATGAAGTGCCACTAAAGCAGAGTTATTAAACATGGTTTTATGAAACTCCTTCACCAAAGAAGACGAAGTTAATATTCCTGAATTCCAATCGAGACCAACTGCCAAGATGAGAAATATAGAAGTAGACATCCTCGGTGTAGCAAAGCAGCTTAAATCACTTAATAAAGGCAAGGCCTTCGGTCCAGATTGTATACCAGTCAGGTTCCTCTCACAGTATGCTGACGCAATAGCTCCATATTTACCAATTGTATACAGCTGCTCGCTCACAGAAAGTTCCGTACCTAAAGACTAGAAAATTGCTCAAGTCACACCAATACACAAAAAGGGAAATAGGAGTAATCCGCTGAATTACAGGCCCATATCACTAACGTCGATTTGCAGTAGGGTTTTGGAACATACAATGTATTTGGACATTATGAATTACCTTGAAGAAAACAACTAGCTCTTTATGCTCATGAAGTAATGAGTGCTATCGACAGGGGATGTCAAATTGATTCCATATAGTTTAGGTTTCCAGAAAGCTTTAGACACCGTTCCTCACAAGCGTCTTCTAACCAAACTGCGTGCCTATGGAATATCGCCTCAGTTGTGCGACTGGATTCGTGATTTACTGTCAGAATGGTCACAGTTCGTAGTAATAGACGGAAAGTCAGCGAGTAAAACAGAAGTAATATCCGGTGTCCCCAAGGAAGTGTTATAGGCCCTCTATTGTTCCTGATCTATATTAACGACATAGAAGACAATCTGAGTAAACCTCTTAGATAATTTGTAGATGATGCTGTCATTTACCGTCTTGTAAACTCATCAGATGACCAAAAAGAATTTCAAAATGATTTAGTTAAGATATCTGTGTGGTGAGAAAAGTAGCAATTGACCCTTAATAAAGGAAAGTGTGAAGTTATTTACATGACTACTAATAGAAATCCGCTAAATCTCGATTACGCGATAGGTCACACAAATCTGAAGGCTAAATACGTGGGATTACGATTACAAATAACCTAAACTGGAACTATCACATAGACAATGTTGTGGGTAGAGTAAACCAAAGACTGCGATTCATTGGCAGAACACTTAGAAGGTGCAACAGATCTACTAAAGGTTCTTTTTTTTTTGGGGGGGGGGGGGGGAGGAGACCAGACAGCGAGGTCATCGGTCTCATCGGATTAGGGAAGGACGGGGAAGGAAGTAGGCAGTGCCCTTTGAAAGGAACCATCCCGGCATTTGCCTGGAGCGATTTAGGGAAATCACGGAAAACCTAAATCAGGATGCGGGATTGAACCGTCGTCCTCCCGAATGCGAGTCCAGTGTGTAACGACTGCGCCACCTCACTCGGTTCTACTACAGAGACTGCTTACACCCCAGTTGTCGGCCCTATTCTGGAGTATTGCTGTGCGGTGTGGGATCCGAATCATGTGGGACTAGCGGATGACATCGAAAATGTTCAAAGTAGGGAAGTTAGTACCACAGACAAGATACGCGAATTGGAGTGTCAATCATTAAAACAAAGGCGTTTTTCGTTGCGACGGGATTTTCTCATGAAATTTCAATCACCAGTTTTCTCCTCCGATTGCGAAAACATTCTGTTGGCACCCACCTACATAGAGAGAAATTATCATCACTATAAAATAAGAGAAATAAGGACTCGCACAGTAAAATTTAATTGCTCGTTTCTACTTCACATTGACATCAGGAACTGTCGACTTTGGCAGCTTCAGATGTGTTGGCAAGTCCACACCTTTTATATTGGAGGGTCCGCCCCCTCGTGACTTCTCGCGGACAGTTCTGCGTAACATATAGCTACTTGAATACTTTTGACCTGATAGTGTTTATGTTTTGTATAATTTCGTTAGAATGTACTAATAAAAATTTTGTGGGTTGTATAGAAAATCCTATAGAACGCATCTAGGTCGCTACCAGGCACCACCACCGTGTATGCATCAGCGCATCAGGGATTCCATGCGACGGAGGGTGGATGCATGTATCCTCGCTAACGGAGGACATTTTGAACATTTACTGTAACAAAGTGTTTGAAGTCACGCTGGTACATTCTGTTGCTGTTTGTTTCCATTCCATGATTAATGTGATTTGAAGAGAAGTAATAAAATGAGCTCTAACAAGGAAACTAAGCGTTTCCGGACACATGTCCACATAACATATATTCTTTCTTTGTGTGTGAGGAATGTTTCCTGAAAGTTTGGCCGTACCTTTTTGTAATTCCTTGTATACTAATAAAATATTGCTCAGGGAAATGGTCAGACTAAGGAAAGTAGGAAAACAAAACAAGAAACTTCCTCTTACTGGGGAGAGGATGATACACGGACCCAAAGCTTATGGAATTATTTAAGTAAGGGACGAGCAAAAAAAAAAAAAATTACATTTAATTAGGATATAGAGCTGTGAATGAAGCCACTTACTTTCAGCAGTTCTTCGGACGAAGTTGTTAGCCGAGAGTCCTGACATGATGACCTTTAAAGGAGAGCGGGCTTCATCCTGCGCGATGGCTTGCTCAATGCGGTTTTTCTCGTCCATGGCATCCAACCGTAGTGAGTCTTCGAGCATGGAGCCTAGCTTCATATCTGCAGCTGCTCTCCCTCTCTTTATCATCGTATCAATTTTGTCCGACATAGCTGTTTCAGACATAGCACTCTGCTCTGGCGTTAATATGTTGTCCTTCGACCAAGTATCCTGATTCGATGGCATATTACTGGCCATGGGCATTTTTTCTTTTGTCGGCGTTTCCATTTCATGGTCCTTTTCGTTCACGTTTTTAACTGGCCCCGTCACATCCATTTGTGACATCATTGAATCTTTCTTCGTTTCCTCTTTAACTGGCTCTGCATTTCCCACCGCCATCATAGGTGTTTCGTGCAATTTGTGTGGATTACTGTCTTCCGCGCTTGCCTCTGTATTTGTCTTATTAGACTCCGATTCATTCTCTTTTTTCTTCGAAGGCTTGTTTCCTTCCATATTCTCTTCGGTTTCCATGGGATTCTTCATTTCATCTCCTTTTCCCTTGTCCACTTCCATCACGTCTTCATTTGGCATTGTGGTTGGTTGGTCTGCAATTCTCTCTACGTTTTTGACTTCGGTCAAATAGTATTTCTTTAAAACCTGGCTGTACGCGTCGTTTATTGTGAAGTTCCTGTACACATATAACCACGATCTGAGACCTTGGTTCTTAGCACCATCGTCCATCTAAAAAAGAAATAAAAATAACGTTAAAAACATACAGTAACAAAAATCTATTTACTTTCATTAAAAGATATTGCTACAGAGACGAAGTAAGTATGCGTATTATATATATATTTTTTCTATTTTTTTGGACAACGTGGACATTTTTGTCATGTAAGAGCGCGTTTTAGTTAAGTCTGGTAACAAAATGTTATCAACTGAAGTGTTGTTATAAACGTAAAATGGGACTTCCATTTTAGACTTCGATAATGTTTGTAAGTTATTGTTCACGAGGAATAGAAGTATCGGCTGCACCTTTCTCTCCAACGAAGAATTAATGTAACATGTGTGAAAGCAGATTTTTACTGTGTCTACTCTTAACGCTATTGAAAATTGGATCTATCCCACCAATTTTTAAAAACTTACTGCGTTCAGTTAGTTTAAGAGGTAATAATTATGAATGATGGTAAGTGAGCTTCAAATGGGGGGAAGACGTCAAAGATTGTTACTATCTACTACAATTATTAGCTGACGCTGTACCACTTAGATTTAAGTTCAGTTTGGAAAAAAATCTCACAGTATATGTTAACGGTCTAATTATAATGTGTGATAACTTACTTCATTTGGTATAATTTAGACTGCGTAACACATTAGTCTTACTTCATAATCAGACAATAATGAAAGTTTTCTCACAGAAAATCCAGTATTAAAAGTTTTTCTTATGATAAGGGCATTTTAATCTCTTCCTCAGTAAGCTAAAAGTAAAACATGTAGCTAGCTGATCAGTGGACACAAAAGGGTGAGTCAGCCATTCCGTCAACACATTAAGACCTCCAAACAATGGGCTCTTAAGCTTGCGTTCACAAAACCTGAAAGCGTTGCTACACTTGTCTGAAACAGAAGGCAAGTTACACGATATGAAATGCAGTCATTTAAAATACGACACTTAGTGATTCATAGGCCTCAAGCGACACAGACTTCGTGGTTTCTCTCGACGGAGGATGAAGCAGTGTGTCTGTAGATTAGCACCGGACATCTACACGATATTTCACTATATGTCTGACAAGATGGAAGGTTTCTAGAATGAAATTTTCACTCTACAGCGGAGTGTGCGCTGATATGAAACTTCCTGGCAGATTGAAACTGTGTGCCGGACCGAGACTCGAACTCGGGACCTTTGCCTTTTGCGGTAGAGCACTTGCCCGCGAAAGCCAAAGGTCCCGAGTTCGAGTGTAGGTCCGGCACACAGTTTCAATCTGCCAGGAAGTTTCAAGATGGAAGGTTTTATTGGTATTAAATGCAATATACATTACGAAACTTAGGTGCCTATCTCTGTCCCATTCATTTGCTCGAAACGCCAATATTTTCATCTTTTGAAGACCACCACATATCCTTGTCCAGAGTAATGTCAAGTAACGCAGTATTCAAAACTAATGTACATCCTGATACACACTATATTTCGTGTTTTTAATTTATTTCCTCAGCCTCTTCATCGTCTTGATTTTACACAGAAATTTCTTAATTTGGATTATATTTCAGGGAATGTTTCTCAATTTAAAATTTGAGAGTAGTAATTGGCCAAAATAATGTCTTATCAGAATATCGATGTATGGGGATGGTCGACGTTGAGTAAATTTCAAAATTATAAAGCTGAATGTTCTACGATGCAACTAGTATGAGGGTGCGCTAAATAGTGATGCCATCTACTATTTGCGTGAAAAAGCTTTTTGAATCAAACAAGTGCTAAGAACTTCTGCATCCTCGTTATTCATGTCTGCACGTTTCCAGTCCTTTGCCGCTAGAGGGCCCCGAATTGTAGCCTCTAACATGGCGGTTTGCAATTTAACTACGTCGGTGCGCGAGAAACAGCGTACTGTAATAGAGTTTCGAAAAGTTGCTCCACATCCGGGCACCCTCTCCCTCGGCATGACAGAGACAGACAACACACGTGCGCTGCCAACAGTCCGAAACCTCGGGCTCATTTTCATCGATAATCCTCCATACAATTCCGAATTGGCCTCATCCGATTTTCATCTGTTTCCCAAACTTAAAGAACAGTTTCGAGGACGTGACTTTGATAGTGTTGCAGCGGAGAAAGCGGAGGCGAGATTTTGGCTCTGTCAACACGGCCAAACATTTTACAGTGACGGTATTAACAAATTAACACGTGAAGAATAAAGATGTAGAATGTTAATAATGTCTTATTTTAACAGCATCAACAGTTTTGACAAAGAAAACGAAGGTATTACTTTTCAGAATGCTCTAGTAACGTAACATTGCTTTAAAACAGAAGCAGCAATTTAATTACTCTAAACCACAGGATGTCATAATAAGCTGACTAATTTTTTATAAATAAGTCGATGGCGGGTACCGATTAGTATTATTTGTGGTCATGGTCAGTATCTGAGTCGGATAGTGTGTAATGATTGCCTCTAACTATCGCAGCGACGGTATTTTTAACTCTTACACCTGACTAACAGAAGCTGCAAGAGAAGTGCGTTGGGTTTTCCCAATCTTGTAGCCAAGGGAAGTATTAACGAAAATTACAGAAAGTTTTTCTTCACTAATCTGAATGTCTACTTCACCAGTGGCATGTGGCGATATATTTTGGTTCTTCTTCTGTAGTGGTCAATCCAAGGATTGGTTTGCAACAGGTACAATGGCAGCTTGTCTCCATTCTGTGCGTCTTTGAGCTGTTCTCTTCATTTCTTTATAGGTGTTACATCCCACATCTTTCACGATTTGATCCATGTACCTCAGTCGTGGTCTTCCTCTTGGTCTTTTTCCCTCGACATATCCTCATATGATTGTGTTCAGGAGTCCTTTATGTCTGAATAGATGGCCTGTAAATTGCACTCTTCTTTTAACAATGAAACTCCAGAAGCTTCTCTTCTCCCCTGTTCTTTCCAGAACCACTTCGTTTGTGACCTTGTCGATACATTTTATTTTGAGCATGCGTCTATAGCACCACATTTCAAAAGAATTTAGCTTCTGGTCTTCCTCTGTCCCGAGAGTCCATGTTTCACACCCATAGCATGCCGCACTCCACACATATGATTTCAAAAATCTTTTCCTGATTTCAAGGCTGATGCTCTTAGATGTTAAGATGTTTTTCTTCTTGTTAAAAGCAGCCTTTGCTTGAGCAATTCTACTTCTCACTTCTGCCTTGCTCCTTCCATCCCTGGTAATATTACTGCCCAGATAAGTAAATTTATCAACTTGTTCAAGCAGTTCATTGCCTACATGAATTTGGACTTTCACTTGATCTTTTTTGTCGCATGCCATTACTTTTGTTTTTGCTTTATTATTTCTCATATTATACTCTTCCCTCATAACTTTATCCATTCTATTCAGTAGGACAACAAGATCTTCTTCACTTTCTGCCAGGACAGCTATATAATCGGCATATCATATCTATTCGTTGGCCATGAATTACTACACCTGTCTGTGAATTTTCCCTTACTTTTTTCAGCGCCACTTCAATGTATAGGTTAAAGATAACAGGGGATAGTGCGCAACTTTGTCGGACACCTTTCCGTATCTGCACCTCTACTTGTTTTATCCGTCCACGGATAACTGCTGTCTCGTTTCTGTACAGGTTTCATATCATTTTTCTATCTTTATAGTCTATTCCTACTTTTTGGTTATCTGGCCAAATAAATCACATTCTCTTTTTAAGGAAATGTTAATTATTTAATGTTTGGATGAAGGAGATCAGATGCATTTGTGTTCAGTGTCGTGACAAAGTTATACTAGTTTGCCTTCGGGATTACGAAATAAAGCAGAAGTGGTTAAAGAATGACCACTACTACGATACTTACGACGGCGTGCAGGGCGGTCTGGTAGGCGCTCCTCGTCAGCTGTCTGTCGTCAGGCAGGCGCAGGGCCCACTCCAGTTGGCGACGCGTCATGCCGGAAGCACCCTCCGCCGCAGCGGCCAGTAGAGTCGCGTAGCCCAGAGGCGAGAAAGCCACGTTCTGATCGCTCTCTGCGTACTCCTACGGCACAGCAGCGTGAAAGATTGTGTGGCAGTCAACATTGTAGACTACACTACCGTCTAAACTCCCAACAGAATGTGGGTGATATGCTAATGAGGGGATATTACAGGCATGTCAGAAGAGAACTAACAACAGGGAAATTTGAAATTTGTGGTAAGGTCCTATGGGACCAAACTGCTGAGGTCATCGGTCCCTAAGCTTACGCACTACTTAATCTAATTTTAACGTACGCTAAGGACAACACAGCCATGCCCGACGGAGGACCCGAACCTCCGACGCGGGGAGACGCGAGGGCCGTGACAAGGCGCCCCGACCGCGCGGCTACCAACAAGGAGTCCGCCCCGGTAGCTGAGTGGTCACCGGCGCGGTAGCTCAGCGTGTTCGGTCAGAGGGTTAGCTGCCCTCTGTAATAAAAAAACTGAGTTAATGGATCAACGACGAACTGAAACGGGTGTCTTGCGACGTCCGCCCCGAGCAGATGAAACGAACGAAAACGAACAAAGTGAGATTTAAAAAAAAGTGGTCAGCGCGACGGAATGTCAATCCTAAGGGCCCGGGTTCGATTCCCGGCTGGGTCGGACATTTTCTTCGCTCAGGGACTGGGTGTTGTGTTGTCTTAATCATAATCATTTCATCCCCATCGACACGCAAGTCGCCGACGTGGCGTCAAATCGAAAGACTTGCACCTGGCGAACGGTCTACCCGACGGGAGGCCCTAGTCACACGAAATTTTTACCAACAAGGAATTAAGTATTTTGGAAGCATTGGTGAATGCTCAAATGTGTATGAAATCTTATGGGACTTAACTGCTAAAGTCATCAGTCGATAAGCTTACACACTACTTAACCTAAATTATCCTAAGGACAAACACACTCATCCATGCCCGAGGAAGAACTCGAACCTCCGCCGGGACCAGCCGTACAGTCCATGACTGCAGCGCCCCAGACCGCTCGGCTAATCCCGCTTTTCGAAGCGTTGGTGACAAAGTCGTTGAAAGCAGAATGGTTTATGTGGGTTCACAGACGTTAGTACAGACTTAGTATCACCGAGAAATTTTTAAATTGTTTTTTCTCTGTATTGTTCTAGTCTATTGTTGGCGTTACTATTTCATATATCCTACTGCTTGTCTACATCTGCATCTACATGGCTACTCTGCGAATCACATTTAAGTGCCTGGTAGAGCGTTCGTCGAACCACCTTCACAATTCTCTATTATTCCAATCTCGTATAGCGCGCGGAAAGAATGAACACCTATATCTTTCCGTACGAGCTCTGATTTCCCTTATTTTATCGTGGTGATCGTTCCACCCTATGTAGGTCGGTGTCAACAAAAGATTTTCACATTCGGAGGAGAAAGTTCGTGACTGGAATTTAGTGAGAAGATTCCGTCGCAACGAAAACGCCTTTCTTTTAATGATTTCCAACCAAAATCCTGTATCATTTCTGTGACACCTTCTCCCATATTTCGCGATAATACAAAACGTGCTGCATTTATTTGAACTTTTTCGATGTACTCCGTCAGTCCTACCTGGTAAGGATCACATACCGCGCAGCAGTATTCTAAAAGAGGACGGACAAGCGTATTTAGGGTCAACTCCACTTTTCGCAAAATTCAGATATTATTTCTAAATCGTTTTGCAGTTTGTTTTGTCTTCTGATGACATTATTAGTCGATAAACGACAGCGTCAACTGCAAACAACCAAATATGGCTGCTCAGATTGTCTCCCAAATCGTTTATACAGGTAAGGAACAGCACATGAACTATAAGGCTACCTTGGGGAACACCTGAAATCACTTCTGTTTTCCTCGATGACTTTCCGTCAATTACTACGAACTGTGACCTCTGTGACAGGAAATCGCAAATCCAGTCACATAACTGAGACGATATTCCATAAGCACGCAATTTTACTACGTGCCACTTGTGTGGTACAGTGTCAAAAGCCTTCCGGAAATCCAGGAATACGGAATCGATCTGAAATCCCTTTGTCAATAGCACTCAGCACTTCATGTGAATAAAGAGCTAGTTGTGTTTGTCTTAATATATTCTTCGGTTCCTTGGCCACGGTAGCAGTTCCCATGATACTAACTTGCTCACCTCGCGTATCCACATTTCTCCTAGACATTTCTAGCTTCATCCCACCTCATTTCATTAAAAAGCGCTTAACAATTTTTGGTGACCAGCTAACGGCATTATCACCGCCAAGTAATCTGTTAGAGAGAGTGGTTGAGATGTTGCCTCAAGTCTGACAATTAACATGGTAAGTACAGAGTTTTCGCATGAATATCTGAACACTTCGAATATGCACGCTGGAACCTAGGGTGACAACTATTTAACTATATGAAACAAACTTAAATTAGTTACAAACCAAACTACGGAGTGCACGTACTTTATTCAACATGTAAACGTCACTACAGATATTCGGATTTACGTTATGACGTGTCCGATATGCCTGCCCTCATTGGCAATGATGGTGTGCAGACGTATATGAAGTTCTATATGACCTGCTGTAGTGCCGGAAAATCGATGCTGTCGGTGACCTGAATGGCTGCTTACAGCTGAGTTATGGTTTTGGCGGTTATTGCTGTACACCTTGCCTTTAATATAGCCACATAAAAAGGAGTCGCTTGTGTTCAGACACGGAGAATATGGCAGCCAATCGAGGTCCATGGCCAGTGACCTCTGGGGACCCCAGAGCCAGAATGCAGTCCCCAAAGTGCTGCTCCAGGACATCAAACACACTCCTGTTTCGATGGAGTAGAGCCCCACCTTCCATGAACCACAGCTCATCGAAATCAGGGTCACTTTGGATAATGGGGATGAAACCATCTTTCAGAACCTTCACGTACCGTTCGGTAGTCACCGTGCCTTCAAGCAATATAGCACCGATTATTCTGTGACATCCGGCCGGGGTGGAAGAGCGGTTCTAGGCGCTTCCGTCTGGAACCGCGAGACCGCTACGGTCGCTGGTTCGAATCCTGCCTCGGGCATGGATGTGTGTGATGTCCTTAGGTTAGTTAGGTTTAAGTAGTTGTAAGTTCTAGGGGACTGATGACCTCAGCAGTTAAGTCCCATAGTGCTTAGAGCCATTTGAGCCATTCTGTGACAGGACACTGCACGCAACACAGTCACCCGTTGAGGGTGAAGAGGCTTCTCGATCGCGAAATGCTGTTTCTCAGTCCCCCAAATGCGCTAATTTTGCTTATTGACGAACCCATCCAAACGAAAGTGGGCCTCTTTGCTAAAGCACACATCAAAGTCCCGTTCGTCAATTCTGTTGGCAAAACAACTGCTGTTCCATGGCCCTGGGGCTTAATGGCTGATGGGTCTGAATTTTGTATGAGAAGAGGTGCAGGTCTCCAACAACAATTCGTAGCAGTGTGTCCCAGTTGTTTCCCACCTGCTGTGCAGCACGTCTGATGGATTTTCTGGGATTGGTTTACACTACGGCGCGTGTGTTCTCCACGTTTTCAGGCGTTTTCACCCTTTTTGGAAGACCGACATTGCCAACACTGTCATAACGAACAGTACCCATTCTCTCAAACTTGCGAATCAAATTCTTGGTTGTTAGCACACTTTGAACGGTTGCCTTCAGCCTTAACTCTGTCGCAAACTTCCTTTGAGCCGCAGTCGGGCTGTTACTGCTCGCATAGTAGGCCTCCACAAGCGCTATACGCTCAGGCACGCTGTACCGTGACATTTTCACATGCATATAGCCGACCACAACAAGGCGCGTGTGCATGCACATAGTAATTCTATTTATGCCCGCAGCCAACTGTGCTGTCTGAACCACCTACCGTAAGCCACTCAAAAGTTATGACGATTTTATTTCATGTAGTCCAATATAAAGATCGTACGCGAGACCTTTTAAGAGAACGAAGGGATTGAATTTGAAGGAAAGAGACTGGCATACTTAGCCTATGCAGACGACATCAGTTTACTCTCTAGGTCTGAAGAGGAGTTGGAGCAAATGACCGAAGCACTAAAGGAGGCAAACAGCAAATTTGGCCTAAACATAAACGAAGCCGAGACAGAGTACCTCGTTATGACGCGTGGTCATTGTCAGACTGCTGGTCATCTACAATCACTGCAGGTTGGAGACCAGTCCTACAAGAGAGTGCATGAATTCAAATACCTAGGGGCACTTTTCACTGAGAACTCGTCATGTGAAGCAGAGATCAGTGCCAGAATACAAGGAGGAAACCGATCTTACCACAGCCTAGCACAACTGCTTCGGTCCAGATATCTCTCCAGACAGCTCAGGATTCGACTGTACAAAACCCTGATCCAGCCTGTTGTTCTATATGGCTGTGAGACATGGAGTATCCGGAAACAGGACTTCAATAAGCTCCTCGTTTTTGAGAGGAAAGTGCTTCGGAAGATCTTCGGTCAGGTTCTGGATGCAGATACAGGGGAATGGAGGTTCAGATACAACCAAGAGCTTGAGGAACTACACTCCTGGAAATGGAAAAAAGAACACATTGACACCGGTGTGTCAGACCCACCATACTTGCTCCGGACACTGCGAGAGGGCTGTACAAGCAATGATTACACGCACGGCACAGCGGACACACCAGGAAACGCGGTGTTGGCCGTCGAATGGCGCTAGCTGCGCAGCATTTGTGCACCGCCGCCGTCAGTGTCAGCCAGTTTGCCGTGGCATACGGAGCTCCATCGCAGTCTTTAACACTGGTAGCATGCCGCGACAGCGTGGACGTGAACCGTATGTGCAGTTGACGGACTTTGAGCGAGGGCGTATAGTGGGCATGCGGGAGGCCGGGTGGACGTACCGCCGAATTGCTCAACACGTGGGGCGTGAAGTCTCCACAGTACATCGATGTTGTCGCCAGTGGTCGGCGGAAGGTGCACGTGCCCGTCGACCTGGGACCGGACCGCAGCGACGCACGGATGCACGCCAAGACCGTAGGATCCTACGCAGTGCCGTAGGGGACCGCACCGCCACTTCCCAGCAAATTAGGGACACTGTTGCTCCTGGGGTATCGGCGAGGACCATTCGCAACCGTCTCCATGAAGCTGGGCTACGGTCCCGCACACCGTTAGGCCGTCTTCCGCTCGCGCCCCAACATCGTGCAGCCCGCCTCCAGTGGTGTCGCGACAGGCGTGAATGGAGGGACGAATGGAGACGTGTCGTCTTCAGCGATGAGAGTCGCTTCTGCCTTGGTGCCAATGATGGTCGTATGCGTGTTTGGCGCCGTGCAGGTGAGCGCCACAATCAGGACTGCATACGACCGAGGCACACAGGGCCAACACCCGGCATCATGGTGTGGGGAGCGATCTCCTACACTCGCCGTACACCACTGGTGATCGTCGAGGGGACACTGAATAGTGCACGGTACATCCAAACCGCCATCGAACCCATCGTTCTACCATTCCTAGACCGGCAAGGGAACTTGCTGTTCCAACAGGACAATGCACGTCCGCATGTATCCCGTGCCACCCAACGTGCTCTAGAAGGTGTAAGTCAACTACCCTGGCCAGCAAGATCTCCGGATCTGTCCCCCATTGAGCATGTTTGGGACTGGATGAAGCGTCGTCTCACGCGGTCTGCACGTCCAGCACGAACGCTGGTCCAACTGAGGCGCCAGGTGGAAATGGCATGGCAAGCCGTTCCACAGGACTACATCCAGCATCTCTACGATCGTCTCCATGGGAGAATAGCAGCCTGCATTGCTGCGAAAGGTGGATATACACTGTACTAGTGCCGACATTGTGCATGCTCTGTTGCCTGTGTGTATGTGCCTGTGGTTCTGTCAGTGTGATCATGTGATGTATCTGACCCCAGGAATGTGTCAATAAAGTTTCCCCTTCCTGGGACAATGAATTCACGGTGTTCTTATTTCAATTTCCAGGAGTGTATACCAGCAGCCCCACATAGTAGGAACGGCCAAAGCCAAACGAATGCAGTGGGCTGGACATGTGGCGCCGGATGGAGGATCACAGATGGCCTCGGAAGCTCCTGGATTTCACACCTACAGGAAGGAGGCCCCAGGGAGACCCAAGAAGCGTTGGAGGGATGGCCTCCATCAAGATTTAAACCAAGTGTCAGTAGATGTGGACGGATGGCGGATAGTAGCAATGGACAGAATACATTGGAGGAGGAAACCTGTAGAAGCGTGCGGTCCACTGGGCCTGATCACGTGGTGTGAGTAGTAGTAGTAGTAGTAGTAGTAGTAGTAGTATAGTCCAATAACTCTCACCCTGTAAAAGCAGATGGTAGCGAAGCCGGTAGTTTGCGTTTTTCTGTTTGGGCACGAACGGCATCTGCGTAATGCCCTCCGTAGCTTGTGAATGTCACTCAGGGTCACTACAAGGTTCTATGTAGTTTTGAGTGCGTTGTGTCGGAGCTACGTAAATTTGAACTTGCGCAAATTGTTGGTGGTCGTATGGTGAGGGCTTCCGTAACCGAGATAGCCGAAATGTTAAGTGTTTCAGGAGGCAGCATGTGTAAGTTTTATATATACTGGGAATGCGGAAAAACGTCATCCGCTTAGACACAGTGCGAACGAAAGTGTGTGTCGAGTGATCGTGACGGAAGGTCATTGAAGAGGAGTGATGAACAGTAAGAGGACGGCAGCTTCAAAAGTCACTACAGAACTAAATGCCGCACTCACGAATCCCGCCAGCACCAAAACATGAGGAGAGCTCGATAAGTAGGGCACTGTAGGGCGAGCTGAAACTCCCGAACTACCCATTAACGATGCAATTCCCGTGACAAGAAAACGTTGTGCCGGATCGCCTCGAGTATGGAAAAATGGAAGAAAGTCCTTCGGTCGAATGAGTTGTTTTACGTTGTTTCCAACATCCTGCCGAAGATACGTCCCAGGAATGAAATATCTAGGGGATTCGGTGATTTGGGCAGCCATTTTGTTGTATTCCATAGGCTCCATTACTACTCTGCAAGGTCTCATTACTGCCCAGGATTGTGTGACAGTTATGGCTGATCAGATCCGTGCCATGATACAATGTTTGTGCCCCAGTGGTGATGCTGTTTTCAAAGTGAACAGGGCCCCTACTCACACGGCTCGCATCGTTCAGGACTGGTTCTGTGAACACGACAGTGAATTGTATCATCTCCCCTTATTTTGCACTATAGAGATGGATGAATTTGTGTGAGATCAACATATCTCAGAATGCATTCACTGTCCAGCGACATAGCTGCCGAACTTGACGCTATATTCAATTGCGCTACTGATTAGAATTGGCTATTCCTGCTGTTTTGTGTGTCACATATTCAACATTAGGTATAGCAGCCATGTCGCAGAGCCCACCACTACTCCATCCGGGTCACACCAGGACCATGCCCGTTTATGCATTGAAACGCATATTCAAGACTATTAGCCGGCCGAAGTGGCCGTGCGGTTAAAGACGCTGCAGTCTGGAACCGCAAGACCGCTACGGTCGCAGGTTCGAATCCTGCCTCGGGCATGGATGTTTGTGATGTCCTTAGGTTAGTTAGGTTTAAGTAGTTCTAAGTTCTAGGGGACTGATGGCCTCAGCAGTTGAGTCCCATAGTGCTCAGAGCCATTTTTGACTATTACTCTCAGTCCATTCACCTACAATAATGCGTATTTAACACGTCTGACGTTCAGTCTGTGTTACCAGCTGGTGAAGGTTTTCCAGCCTCAATGGAAGGTGAATTCAGACTTGTAGACGCCATCTGAAATTTTATTTCTCTGGGAAAATTTACAAACATTTTTTTCCAAAATCAGTTTCGCACTGTGTAGCAGAGCGTGACATATACTGAAATTTGCTCCCAAACTGGGTCTCTAATCCAGGCTACTAACAGCGCTCTTAATGAATAATGTAACCGCTCGCATAATTAAATCTGACCTATTGGATTGAAAACATACTGAGAATTGTAAACCTTTGTGAAATAATTATCTAATGTACACTGAAATATGAAATGCTTTACAGATCTATGTGATGCAGTCAGTTCTTCCTGGCACCCAGTAGCGTGCGGACATTCTGTGTACTCTAGTCTCTAGTGCAGTTGACTAGTTTTATTGTCATCTACGTTAACATTTGGTCTGTGTGTGATGTTCTTGCTCTGTCAATTGCGTTGTTTAGTGTTCATTTGCTAGTAGCTCCTCAGGTTAGTTGGAAAAACGTCAAAGTTACAAGGAAAAATTCGACAAGTCTAAAGATTCTGTGTAACCAAGTTCTCTGAAAGTACACGACTGGATAGTGTATGTAGAAGGAATCACATGTTATCAAGTTCACGAGGCGTATCACGAACTGGAACAGTACAACGTTTTCTTAGAACTGTTGAATCCTGTGTTATTCGATCGACTACTGACCAAGCAAGGAGGCAGAACTGAATTTTAAGTACTGTATCTTATTAGCAAAGACGATGATTATGCAATTTTTCGTGCCTGTAACCTCCCATATCAAGTAGATAACACATCTGAAATGGTTAGTACCCGACCACAGAAATTTGCACTTGGGCCTCCAAAGGTCGTTTCACAAATATGTGGTGACGGCCAAGGTAACAAGTAGAGTGATTATTAAGAAAAACGTGTCGCACTGAGCATGACTTCAAGACTTGCTGAGCGTATACTATCAAGTGGTTCAGCCTGTCCTCGTGAAGTGGTTCACATGGCTCTGAGCAGTATGGGACTTTACATCTGAGGTTATCAGTCCCATAGCACTTAGAACTACTTGAACCTAACTAACCTAAGGACATCACAACCTTCCATGCCCGAGGCGACCGTAGCGATCGCGTGGTTCCAGACTGAAGCGCCTAGAACCGCTCGGCCACACCGGCCGGCCCTCGTGAAGTATCACGATAAAAAATCACGATAAGCCGACCGAAGCACCCACACTTCCAGATGCAATAATATTGCGCTCAATTAATACTATTCAAGTCTGCTATAGTTAAGAACACAAGAGAGCGCTAGTACAGTCTATATGGGTTGCAAAGTTACCAGTGGCGTGTGATCTGTAGAAATGGAAATAAAAGTTAATATTCTGTCATATATCATGTATGCAGAAAACAATGTGCAGGTTTCATACTCAAGCCAGTGTTTCACATGTAAGGAAAGCGGTCACCTTCATCAGAACTGTCTTTAATGAGTTTTTGTTTTGTAAAATTTTACAGCAACGAAATTAACGTTAGCAGATCTCTTCACTGAAAGTCCATCACCTGACTATATACTACCAAGTCCACCCAGAATAGAGCAAAACTGAACTTGACGTGAAAAAGATTTTATATCGTTGGAAAGCAAACCAGTTACTGAAAAATCTATACCTAAAAACTTAGTTACAATGACAGCTGCCACGAGACGAGGAACGTAGAAAGGTTGTTTCGGACGACGGCATTACCGAAACGTGACCTGTCTACAGACGTTCAAAAAACCCGAGTCTGACAATATGAGACAATACGTTCGCCACTGATTCCATGACACAGGAATTCTATCAGTTACCCGAACGGCATCATAAAGTCATGGCCACGCCTTCCGATAGTAATGCTCACCACCAGGTGCCCCAGCGAATAGGAGCAGACAATGCGAGCAAGGAAAACAAACACCTCACGAAACCTAGATACAGTAAAAATCCTGTTGCCAGCCTACCATAGCCAACGTTTCCATCAGGGCAGCTGGAGTACACAAGAACTAGGGAAGTGGTAGTCATGACGTAAATGCATACCAGCTGCAAAAATACAGCCGATTTCCAAGCACACGAAGTCACAGACGTGGAATAAGAACAGATTGTCAGTATGGCCCTCCCATCACCTTTACCTGTAGAACGAGATAGCATTAGTACACTGATTTGTACGGAAGTACAACGCAACGCTAACGTAATAAAAAAATGACTATTAAAACATAGCTAAAGGTAGTGAATGTCACGTATCCAACACTGCAAAAGACCCTCAAATGGAGTGATCCGAAGACGAAGTAATCCGAATGAATGTAAAACGAAAAAGATAACTAACTTCGCAGGCACACACAGTTCTTACTCTGAACATTGACAGAATCACGTCCGATTAAAAAATAGCTGCACTGTAGCAGTTAATATGACACTGATGCCGACATTATGCTCTTAAAGAGAGCAAAAGAAGAGAGAAAGGCACATGGATTTCAAAGAACCGTGAATATGGCAGTCTAAGCAAACAGAGGCACGGTCATCATTCTGCATGAAGATATCCCAGGTGAAGATATTTAGAAACCAGAATCCAGGAGAGGAATCGCGTGCAAACTTTACTACGACACCCTCTAAAAGTTTACGTCCAATCAGGCAGAAACAAAGGCGGAACGAACAGCCTTGTTTAAATATGACAATTTACCTTCTCAGACATAACAACGTAATCTGCTTAGTGGAGGCGACTGTCTGTGTACTTCATCGGAAAGGCCAGCGACAGAATTTGAAATGCTGTAAAAAATGGCGCGAATTTGTGAAGAATTTGCGGCTCAGGGATACACGCGAGTTAAAATACCCCACATTTGTGCAACACACTTTCCTACGGTCGACTTAGGCCATCCAAAGTGATAAAAAGAGAACATTCGTCAACAAGTACTCAATATAGGTGTCACCTCCACTCCATTTCCTGATCACTCTGCGTTGTCAACGTTAAACCTAGACAAATAACCCACAAAAAGGCATCAAGATCGATAGACGTCAAACATCTCCCATCTAGATAACAGGCAGACTCGAGTTGTCTGAACATGGACCAACTTCATACGTTCACTTCATAGTTTCACGTCGAAAGCTGACTGCTGGACCACAACAGCTAAAAGATGCTTACGAACATGTTTAGTATTTCATGGAAGACATAAAACCAAAGTAAAGAAAACCATGGAATTATACTTCAGCATCCATAGATATCCGTACGAAAACTCCAACCTCACAAACGAACACAAGCAACAGATAAAGAAATTAAAATCGAACCAACAGCAGACACTCATTTCTACACGAACTACAAGCATAGGATAGAAATATACCACCAAATCGAGATGGTGAATAAAATAGAATGGCATTACCAGAGCTCTACGGAGCAAAGTCGCACCGATGAGCTATTAATAGCTAAAGCCATACAAATGGCAAACAGGAACCACTAAAAACAGAATTTTTAGCTGATTTTAGCGCGGCTGAAGTATTTGAATTTGTTATTAAATCACCAGCTCATCAAGCTGCAGGACCAGATGAAATTCTGGAATATCGTCGGAATTACTTTCATTGCGATTTTAAATGACATAAAACGTGGCGGAATTGTACCTGACGAGATTAAAGAGTGCAAAACTGTTCTCGCACCAAATAAAAACGGACTGAAAAACTTCGAAAATCTGTGGCCTATTACACAGCTGAGTTTTGGCCACAAAACTGTCCCCAGAGCTATTAACAACAGGATGACGTTATTGCTTAAAAAGTGCTTGAAAGGCATCAGGTTTGCATCCCTGGAAGGACTATAATGTCAGCTGTTTCTGAAATTTAGTGACGTCAGTTGAATAACTGACGTGTCCAGCATCAAATGGGCCCTACATCTACATCGATACTCTGTAAATCACATTTAAGTGCCTGGCAAAGGGTTCTATTATTCCAGTCTCGTACAGCGCGCTGAAAGAACGAACACGGTATCTTTCCCTACGACCTATGATATCCCTTATTTTATCATGGTGATCGTTTCTCCCTATGTAGGTCGGTGTCAACAAAATATTTTCGCATTCGGAGGAGAAAGTTGGTGATCGGAATTTCGTGAGAAGATTCCGTCGCAAGGAAAAACGCCTTTGTTTTAATGATGTCCCCCGAAATCCTGTATCATTTCAGTGACACTCTCCCCCCTATTTCGCGATAATACAAAATTTGCTGCCCTTCTTTGAACTTTTTCGATTACTCCGTCAATCCTATCTGGAAAGGATCCCACACCGCACAGCAGCATTCTAAAAGAGGACGGACAAGCATAGTGTGTTACATTTTCTAAGTGTCCTGCCAATAAAACGCAGTCTTTGGTTAGCCTTCTCCACAACATTTTCTGTGTTCCTTACAATTTAAGTTGTTCGTAATTGTAATTCCTAGGTATTTATTTGAATTTATGGCCTTTAGATTTAACTGATTTATCGTCTAACCGAAGTTTAAAGGATTCCTTTTAACACTCATGTGGATGATCTCACACTTTTCGTTATTTAGGGTCAACTGTCAATTTTTGCACCATACAATTTTCTAAATCGTTTTGCAATTTATGATGACTTTATTAGTCGATAAACGACAGCGTCATCTGCAAACAACCTAAGACGGCTGCTCAGATTGTCCCGCAAATCGTTTATATAGATAAGGAACAGCAAAGGGGCTATAATACTACCTTGGGGAACGCCAGGAATCACATCTGTTTTTAATCGATGACTTTCCGTCAATTACTATGAACTGTGACCCCTCTGACAGGAAGTCACGAATCCACTCACGTAACTGAGACGGTATTCCAGAAGCACGCAATTTCACTACAAGCCGATTCTCTTGTACAGTGTCAAAAGCCTTCCGGAAATCCAGAAATACGTAATCAATCTGAAATACCTTGTCAATAGCACTCAAAATTTCATGCGAATAAAGAACTAGTTGTGTTTCACAACAACAACGTTTTCTAAACCCATGTTGACTGTGTGAGAATAGACAGTTTTCTTCGAGGTAGTTCAGAATATAGGAACACAATGTACGTTCCAAAATCCTGCGTCATATCTACGTTAATGATATGGGCCCGAAATTTAGTAGATTACTCTACTACCTTTCTTAAATATTTGTGTGACCTGTGCTACTTTCCAGCCTTTGAGTATGGATCTTTCGTCGAGCGAAGAGTTGTATATGATAAGTATGGAGCTATTGCATCAACATACTCTGAAAGGAACCTAACTGGTATACAGTCTGAACCAGAAGATTTCGTTTCGTTAAGTGATTTAAGGTGCTTGACTACTCCGAGGATATCTACTTCTACGTTACTCACGTTGGTAGCTGTTCTTGATTGGAATTATGGGATATTTACTTAGTCTTCTTTTGTGAAGACAATTCGGACGGCTTTGCTTAGTAGCTCTGATTTGGCAGCACTGTCTTCGTTAGTATCCTCCATTGCTATCGCGCAGTGAAGGCATTGATTGTGTCTTGCCGCTGGCATACTTCATATACGACCAGGATCTCTTACGATTTTCTTCCAGGTCTCCAGACAATCTTTTGTTGTGGAAACCATTGTAAGCATCTCGCATTGAAGTCTGCACTAAATTTCGAGCTTCTGTAAAAGATCGCCAATCTTTGGGATTTTGCGTCTGTTTAAATTTTGCATGTTTGTCCGTTGTTTCTGCAACAGTGTTCTGGCCCGTTTTGTTGACCAATGAGGATCAGCTCCGTCGTTTGTTAATTGATTTGGTATCTATCACTCAATTGCTGCTGATAACATTTCATTGAATTCAAGCCACATCAGGTCTACACTTATATTGTTGATTTGGAATGAGTGCAGATTGTCTCTCCGAAAGGCGTCAACTGTATTTTTGTCGGCTTTTTTAACAGGTATATTTTTCCTTTATTTTTGGAGGATTTAGGGGATACAACATTCAATCTCGCTAAGCCTGCCCTGTGTTCACTAATACCTGTATCCGTTTTGATGCTCGTTATTTACTCAGGATTATTTGTTGCTACGAGGTCAAGTGTGTTTTCACAACCGTTTACTATTCGCGTACGCTCATGAACTAACAGCTCGAAATAATTTTCAGAGAATGCGTTTAGCACAATTTCGGATGTTTTATGTGTACCTCTAGAATTAAAGATGTATTTTCGCGAACATAACGAGGGTAAATTGATGTCACCACTAACTACACTCCTGCAAATTGAAATAAGAACACCGTGAATTCATTGTCCCAGGAAGGGGAAACTTTATTGACACATTCCTGGGGTCAGATACATCACATGGTCACACTGACAGAACCACAGGCACATAGACACAGGCAACAGAGCATGCACAATGTCGGCACTAGTACAGTGTATATCCACCTTTCGCAGCAATGCAGGCTGCTATTCTCCCATGGAGACGATCGTAGAGATGCTGGATGTAGTCCTGTGGAACGGCTTGCCATGCCATTTCCACCTGGCGCCTCAGTTGGACCAGCGTTCGCGCTGGACGTGCAGACCGCGTGAGACGACGCTTCATCCAGTCCCAAACATGCTCAATGGGGGACAGATCCGGAGATCTTGCTGGCCAGGGTAGTTGACTTACACCTTCTAGAGCACGTTGGGTGGCACGGGATACATGCGGACGTGCATTGTCCTGTTGGAACAGCAAGTTCCCTTGCCGGTCTAGGAATGGTAGAGCGATGGGTTCGATGACGGTTTGGATGTACCGTGCACTATTCAGTGTCCCCTCGACGATCACCAGTGGTGTACGGCCAGTGTAGGAGATCGCTCCCCACACCATGATGCCGGGTGTTGGCCCTGTGTGCCTCGGTCGTATGCAGTCCTGATTGTGGCGCTCACCTGCACGGCGCCAAACACGCATACGACCATCATTGGCACCAAGGCAGAAGCGACGCTCATCGCTGAAGACGAAACGTCGCCATTCGTCCCTCCATTCACGACTGTCGCGACACCACTGAAGGCGGGCTGCACGATGTTGGGGCGTGAGTGGAAGACGGCCTAACGGTGTGCGGGACCGTAGCCCAGCTTCATGGAGACGGTTGCGAATGGTCCTCGCCGATACCCCAGGAGCAACAGTGTCCCTAATTTGCTGGGAAGTGGCGGTGCGGTCCCCTACGGCACTGCGTAGGATCCTACGGTCTTGGCGTGTATCCGTGCGTCGCTGCGGTCCGGTCCCAGGTCGACGGGCACGTGCACCTTCCGCCGACCACTGGCGACAACATCGATGTACTGTGGAGACCTCACGCCCCACGTGTTGAGCAATTCGGCGGTACGTCCACCCGGCCTCCCGCATGCCCACTATACGCCCTCGCTCAAAGTCCGTCAACTGCACATACGGTTCACGTCCACGCTGTCGCGGCATGCTACCAGTGTTAAAGACTGCGATGGAGCTCCGTATGCCACGGCAAACTGGCTGACACTGACGGCGGCGGTGCACAAATGCTGCGCAGCTAGCGCCATTCGACGGCCAACACCGCGGTTCCTGGTGTGTCCGCTGTGCCGTGCGTGTGATCATTGCTTGTACAGCCCTCTCGCAGTGTCCGGAGCAAGTATGGTGGGTCTGACACACCGGTGTCAATGTGTTCTTTTTTCCATTTCCAGGAGTGTATAATCGTGTGAGTCACGTAGTGTTTGAAATCGAAGTCAAGTTTTTTTCGAACCTTTCAGCAACTGTATCATCTGAATTGGGAGGTCGGTAAAAGGATCCAATTATTATTTTATCCCGGTTGCCAACAGTGATCTCTGCCCATACTAACTCACAGGAACTATCTATTGCTATTTAAAAAAAGAAAATGGTTAAATGGCTCTGAGCACTATGGGACTTAACTTCTGAGGTCATCAGTCCCCTAGAACTTAGAACTACTTAAAACTAACTAACCTAAGGACATCACACACATCCATGCCCGAGGCAGGATTCGAACCTGCGACCGTAGCAATCGCGCGGTTCCAGACTGTAGCGCCTAGAACCGTTCGGCCACCTCGGCCGGCTACTCCAATTTCGCGACGAGATAAACTACTTCTAACAGCAGCAAATACGCTACCGCCCACCGTATTTAGCGGCAAGATCTTATGGGACCAAACTGCTTAGGTCTTCGGTCCTCTGTGTTTAGCCTATCCTTTCGGAACACCATTAGGTTTTTCGCAAAAATTTCGGCTGTGCTTATCTCCGGCTTCAGCTTGCTTCCAGTGTTTATAACGATTTCATCATCAGTGATTTATATTAGCGCTTGGAGCTCTGGTACTTTTCGAACATAGTATGACAATTTGCAACTGTTATACCGATGGTTCCTGTAACTACGTTCTTCCTTTGTTCGGCCTGCACCCATTTTGACTGAAGCCCTTTTGGTGTTTTACGGAGAGCCTCTAACCTAAAAACCACCCAGTCCATGCTGCACAGCCACTGCTACCCAAGTAGCCACCTCCTGCATGTGTAGTGGACTCCTGACCTATTCAACGGAACCCGAAACCCAACCACCCTTTGGGGCAAGTCGAGTAATCTGCAGCCTACACGGTCGCAGAACCATCAGCCTCTGATTCAGACCTTCCACTCTGTACCAGAGGCCTGCAATAGGTCCTGTCAGTTATGCTACAATTGGTTAGCTCTGCTTTCATCTCACAAGCAAGACTGGCAGCTTTTATCAGTTCTGTTAGCCACTCGAAACCAGTGAGAATCTCTTCTGATCCAAAGTGACATATCATTGGTACCAACGTGAGCCACCACCTGCCGTTGGCTGCACTGTGTGCTCTTCATGGCATCTGGGTGTACCCTTTCCACATCTGGAATGACTCCACCAGGTATGCACACAGAGTAAACACTGGTTTTCTTCCCCTTATACGAAGCCATGTCCCGAAGGGGCCCCACAATGCGCCTAATGTTGGAGCTCTGAACCAGCAATCAACCCATCATCTATCTGCGTCTTGCAGGCTGAATGGTTTCCTCTGAAACAGGACAGGCGATGGCATCTGGCTCAGCGACAGTGTCAGCCACAGACAGCACCTGGAACCTATTTTTATGGCTAACTGGGGAGGCCTTACATGTGGGAAGTATTTCGCTAGCTGGTACAGCCTAGGGCGACCTCCCTCTGGACCACAGTTGAGAGGTCAACCTCAGTGCAAGAAGTAACTGGGCTGGTTATGGGCGAGACTAATCGGAGGACTCTGACGTGTTGGACGTCCGTTTGATCCATATGGCTGGCACACAACAGTGGTGCCCATCCACTGCAGCCTCAAGTGTGTAACCGAAGCTATCACAGCCTGGAGCTGAGTGCGAAGTGTCGCCAACAACGCTCACATCTGCACACAACAGTCACAGTCCCTGTCCATTACTGAAGACTGTGGGAAACTAAACTACCCACATAAACGGACTATCGGCATGTGCTGCGGAACATTACTGTAGACCCTGCCGAAAACGCAGGAAATGTGTGTAATAAATTAGATTAATGCACAGAGATCAAAAAATCTAACCACCGAAGCACTCAGCGAAACTAAATAATTCGCCCCTGATTAGAAAGTTGTAATGTGTCACGAAATCGGTTTACTTTCCAGCGCAAACGAAAACGTGAGAACTGTGGATATTAGATATTAAACTTACGAAACTATTAAAGCACTCAGTTGATATAAAATTCGCTCCTAGTTAGGGACTCGTAAAAGTCACAAAATCGGTTACTTCACTGTTGCTGCGTGTCTCTCAGCTGGCTGCTGCTGTTTGACTCTTTTCGTCTACTTCCATAAAGCCTTTCATCTTTCCGGTCGTCAATATGTAACGAGAAGAATGGAGAAAGTTTATCTGGAAGAGTATGTAATAAAATTCTAAATATTATCACTGGCATATCCACTAGAGTACAAATTTATCGACGGTCAAAATGTTTTAACATCTAACGCGGTATGCCACATCGGCGTCCGCCCTCTATGCTTCTTTTCGTGCTGTCATTTGAGCCGTTGCTACAATGTCAACGAAAAATGGGTCAAATAGTTCTGAGCACTATGGGACTCAACATCTTAGGTCATAAGTCCCCTAGAACTTAGAACTACTTAAACCTAACTAACCTAAGGACATCACACACACCTATGCCCGAAGCAGGATTCGAACCTGCGACCGTAGCATGTCAACGAAAATTTATCAGGTATTTCAATGACTGATCAAACGCTAATCCTAAGGGAATATGCTGATGACTTCGCTGTCTTAAGGAATGAAACGAGCCACTGAAGAATATACCGTCGCGTCGCAGGCGTAACTGACTCAAAATGTAAAATCGTAAATGTGAGGCATTTCGACAACCTAGATATACCATGGGCACGAGTTCTAGACAACCTCAGAACACTAGGAGTCATTTTACATAGGTGTCCGCTGAAGGTATCATCAAAAAGACGCAAAAAAATGTTCAAATGTGTGCGAAATTTTATGGGACTTGACTGCTAAGGTCATCAGTCCCTAAGCTTACACACTACTTAACCTAAATCATCCTAAGGACAAACACACCCATGCCCGAGGAAGGACTCGAACCTCCGCCGGTACCATCCGTGCTGTCCATGACTGCAGCGCCCTCGACCGCTCGGCTAATCCCGCGCGGCAAAAAGTCGCAAATATGTCACGAACAAAAGGGGCAATTATGGAGAATAAATGGCGAGTCGTGAACATAACTTTAAAAAGTTAGAATCTTAAAAACTTACGTATTCTGCAACGAATACTACGCATATGTCACGCAGTTTTTTTTTCCAATTCCTAAAATGCAAGGCAAAGGATAATTTGACTAACTAGCAGATACATATTAAAGGGAAGCATATTCAAGCTGTCGTATGATACGCTAACCAAATCGATGGAGACTGACGGCCTAGAACTACTTCATATCAACAGAAATGTACGGCGTTGTTTCTCAAGAGGATAACACTGTTAAACCGAAGTCCCGGCAATATCACTACACATCTTTTCGAAATCGTGCGATGGAGAAGTATGTATACCCAGATCGAGATAAGCAAAGCTAACACCTGCTACAACGTATTAGTGAATTCTACCTCCAAGCCCGGGACATAGACGCTAGTGCGCTAAAGAGGAACCACCAGACGAGACCTTTTCAGCGTGAACTGAAACGGAGGGCAAGTCCAACAACATACAAGTAACAGCCCACCGACTGGAAGACTGAGCAAACCATCCTCAAAATGCATACATGTGACGTTATATCCATATGGTACAGTGTTGTTTACAGTACCATTACAACAAACTAAAAGTCCTGCAGAATAGTACTTAGTGCCATAAATAAATGCTCCTCACGTCAAGTAGTCGATTCCTTTTTTTCACAGTTTCACTTGATGTGGTCATTTTAACAACTGGAGGCTTATCGGGGATTGACTTGTCCTGCTGAAATGGAGCATCGAAACCAACCTACAACGGCCTGCATCCAAACTGTATCCTACCACAAAACGTAACACCGTAATATGGTTACTGGGACATTGCATCAATTATGAAACTAACATCAGACGGTATGATAACTTTCCCTACTTCATTACCTACAGAAATATTCTACCAGGACACCAAAAGGTTCGGTAACAAAATTTTGCAACATGCTGGAAGTGACGTTTGACCAACTTCGCATAAGATAATACATCGGAAGACTGGATCGAGATAGTCTAGACAGGGAAGAGGAAAATACACTTTACAAGCAGACATTTAAGTGTGAAAGCATTCTTAGTGCTCGGCAACTTTTTTACTGATTTCTTATTTAAATAATTTCAGTCCGGCATTTTTGTGATTTTTAACATGTGTAATAACCATTTGTTAAGACGCTAGACGTTTTAAAATGCCATTCGACTATCCAGATTTAGGTTTTCATCGTTTCCGTGAATCCTTTAATTCAAGTGCCAGTATGATTCCTGTGCAATTGGGTGTGGCTGATTTCTTTCCCCGTCTTTCGCAACGCTGAGCTTGTGCTACGTCTCATGACTACGTCGTTGACGGCACCTTGATTTCCCGTCTTTCTTCCTTAAGATACCTGAACGTATGGGTATGAGTACAAAAATTCCAATCAATGGGCGCAAAACTGGCTGGTTGGTTTGTGGGGGTCGAAGGGACCAGACTACAAAGGCAATCGGTCCCTTTTTCCACGAACATGAAACATCCACAAGGAACAAAAATCAGCGACGGAGATGGCAAGGGATGGCACAGAACAAGAAAGACATAGACAAAGACCAGAAAAGAGGAATTAAGAACACACAGTGTGTTACAGTGGTTGGCCGACCATGGAAACAAAAAACGGAAAAGCCAACCACCAAGATTGACGCTAAAAAGCCCAATCTAAAACCGTAAGCCAAAGGCCAGACTCAACACAAAAGAAAGAGGCAAACCCTCAGACCGAGCGATAATAGCCCCCTGCACGAATAAAACTCAGAACTAAGCCTGCCATGGCAGCGTCATCCGTTACGTTGTAGGGAGCGTATCATGTAGCACAATCGTCTGCCTGAGCGCAGTTAAAAGTGGACAGTCCAACAAAATGTGGACCACTGTCAATGCTGAACCACATCGACACAGAGGTGAGTTCTCGCGGCGCAATAAATAACCGTGCGTCATCCAGGTGTGGCCAAATAGCAGCCGGCAGAGTACAACTGAGTCCTTGCGAGAGGGCTGCAAGGAGGAGCGCCAGACACCGGTAGTTTTCTTGACGATCCGAAGTTTGTTGGATGAAGACTGGGTGCGCCATTCATCACCCCAGGTACCAAGGACCTTCTGCCGCAAAACTGAACGGAGATCACACTTCGAAAGGCCAATCTCCAAAGCCGGTGCACCGACAGCCTGTTTGGCCAGCGTATCAACACGTTCATTACCCGGGATGCCGACATGACACGGGGTCCAAATAAAACCACGGAGTGACCACAACGGGCAAGAGTATGGATGGACTACTGGATAGCCATCACCAGACGAGAGCGAGGGAAACACTGGTCGATAGCTCGTAAACCGATCAGTGTGTCACTACAGATAACGAAGGACTTAGCTGAGCAGGAGTGGATATACTCTAGGGCGCGAGGGATGGTGACGAGCTCGGCAGTGAAAACACTGCAGCCAGCCAACAATGAATGTTGTTCAGAATGATCCACAAGAGTAATACCATAACCAACTCGACCAGCAACCATCGTCTGTATAGACCACGTCAGAGCCGTAAACGCGGCAAGGATGGAAAGAAAGCGGCGGCGGAGGCCCTGAGTCCTTCGGGCCCTGTGCCAAATCCAGCCGAAGGCATGGGTGGGGCACACACCACGGTGGTATACGTATATGGGCCGGGGAAAGAGGTGGGAGAGGGAAAAACTCAACCCCAGAGAGAAGAGCCCGGACGCGAACCGCGATCGTACATCTTGACCGGGGCCGCCGTTCTGGAAGATGGGCGACCGAGTTGGGGAACAGGAGACGGTAGTTTGGATGCCCGGGCAAGCTACAAACATGTGCAGCATAAGCGGCCAGTAGTCGTTGGCGCCGGATCCGCAATGGAGTGTCACTAGCCTCCACAAGTAGGCTGTTTACAGGGCTTGTGCGGAGAGCTCCAGTTGCGAGTCGGATCCCGCAGTGAAGTATGGGGGTCAAGTAACCGCAACGCGGAAGGCGATGCCGAACCGTAAGCCAGGCCCCCATAATCGAGACGGGACTGAATCAACGCCTGATACAGTCGTAGAGCGGTAGACCGATCGCGCGCAAAACTCATTGGGTCGCGAAGCGAATTACTAGCCCACATGAAATGAATTTCTTTTGCTACATAAATATAGGCCGGCAGTTTTAATCGTTACTTTTAGAAGCCCTATCTCGATAGAAGGTCATTAAAATTTACCTGTAGGATGGAGACAGCAATGTCTTGTGTGCCATCGCCGACGAAGTTGTCCGAAACTGCACCCGTTCTCTGCCTCGGCAGGCAGTGGCCAAAGGCGGGTAGCAGCAGAAGAATCAAACCTGGAACGAAGTAAAAATATTTGTGGAAGAGCAACGTATCAATGTAAAAAAGGAAGCTCTAAACCAGTAAGTTAACTGCTGTCTACTACCATGTGACCTTCGTTCCCGTCAGCTGTCTCATTATTCCCTGTCATAACTGCGTCATTGCAATTTCATGTTCACACACACCTTAGGTTTTGTGGCGTGTTACATGACAGAAATTGAGCAAAGTGACTTTCTGGAACCTATACTCTGCCGTTTGAAATCTCACTGCCTAGAGTTGCAAAAGCTGCTACTTTTTGCTCGGACATTACCGCGTATTGTCTCTGAACCCAACATAACTGGGTATTCAACAGCAACTGTCTTAGTAAGCAATGAACAGTATCCGGTAGATGACAGTGAAAGAAACTGGCATGCCTAACAGTGCAACACGCAATTGCCCTAAACTTTATTTTCGGCAGCCTGAGCCGGCCGTTGTGACCGAGCGGTTCTAGGCGCTTCAGTCCAGAACCGCGCTGCTGCTCCAGTCGCAGGTTCGAATCCTGCCTCGGACATGGATGTGTGTGATGTCCTTAGGTTAGTTAGGTTTAAGTAGTTGTAAGTCTTGGGGACTGATGACCTCAGATGTTAAGTCTCGTAGTGCTTTGAACCATTTGAACCGTCAACTGTTATTTTTCCCGTTGGTATGGAATGCAGGTGACAATTTCTAATACCTCGCAAAGGCTATGACAAAGGTCTCTCTTAACCAATTCCTGTAGTGATTACGTATCCCCAACAGCGAGGTCTATTACATTTATTTTTTGTCCGTAATATTTCATACAGTGTATGTACCTCTATCGATACTCAGACTGTACTACCTCCTGTTTTAGGTATTTGATCGTTTAAGTGCAGCAGTTATTTGTCCACGAAAATGTAACAGTAAATACTGCAGAAGAAAATTACCAATTACGAGAGGAAACGGTACACTGTTAGGAAGTAATTTTAGAAATTTCAAAAAACAAACGTCACTTCAAGGACCTGTCATTGAACTGGGAGCGCCTGGCGTACGCAGGCAGCAAGTCTAATCATTATTAGTCACATAAATTTGGTTAGAATATTTATTTCATTACCTATGTGACTATTAGTTCTGGAAGACGCTATAAAAATAATTATACCACAGCTTAATAGGCATTTTTTTCAAAATTGTATCTGTATATTTGACGCATTGGTGTAAGTTGGAGAATACAAAGATTTTTAGTAGCTCAATGTCAGGCCTGGTGGTCAGTAGCCTGCACGATAGTTAAGATAGTTCAGTGAGAGGACTGATCACCTTCTGCAATAAATTAAAAAAAGCATGAATTTCTTATCTATGGAATCTACATCTACATCCATACTCCGCAAGGCACCTGACGGTGTGTGGCGGAGGGTACCCTGAGTACCTCTATCGGTTCTCCCTTCTATTCCAGTCTCGTATTGTTCGTGGAAAGAAGGATTGTCGGTATGCTTCTGTGTGGGCTCTAATCTCTCTGATTTTATCCTCATGGCCTCTTCGCGAGATATACGTAGGAGTGAGCAATATACAGCTTGACTCTTCGGTGAAGGTATGTTCTCGAAACTGTAACAAAAGCCCGTACCGAGCTACTGAGCGTCTCTCCTGCAGAGTCTTCCACTGGAGTTTATCTATCATCTCCGTAACGCTTTCGCGATTACTAAATGATTCTGTAACGAAGCGCGCTGCTCTCCGTTGGATCTTCTCTATCTCTTCTATCAACCCTATCTGGTACGAATCCCACACTGCTGAGCAGTATTCAAGCAGTGGGAGAACAAGCGTACTGTAACCTACTTCCTTTGTTTTCGGATTGCATTTCCTTAGGATTCTTCCAATGAATCTCAGTCTGGCATCTGCTTTACCGACGATCAACTTTATATGATCATTCCTTTTTAAATCACTCCTAATGCGTACTCCCAGATAATTTATGGAATTAACTGTTTCCAGTTGCTGACCTGCTGTTTTTTAGCTAAATGATAAGGGAACTATCTTTCTATGTATTCGCAGCACATTACACTTGTCTACATTGAGATTGAATTGCCATTCCCTGCACCATGCGTCAATTCGCTGCAGATCCTCCTGCATTTCAGTTCAATTTTCTATTGTTACAACCTCTCGATACACCACAGCATCATCTGCAAAAAGCCTCAGTGAACATCCGATGTCATCCACAAGGTCATTTATGTATATTGTGAATAGCAACGGTCCTATGACACTCCCCTGCGGCACACCTGAAATCACTCTTACTTCGGAAGACTTCTCTCCATTGAGAATGACATGCTGCGCTCTGTTACCTAGGAACTCTTCAATCCAATCACACAATTGGTCTGATAGTCCATATGCTCTTTGTTCATTAAACGACTGTGAGGAACTGTATCGAACGCCTTGCGGAAGTTAAGAAACACGGCATCTACCTGCGAACCCGTGTCTATGGCTCTCTGAGTCTCGTGGACGAATAGCGCGAGCTGGGTTTCACACGATCGTCTTTTTCGAAAGCCATGCTGATTCCTGCAGAGTAGATTTCTAGTCTCCAGAAAAGTCATTATACTCTAACATAATACGTGTTCCAAAATTCTACAACTGATCGACGTTAGAGATTTAGGTCTATAGTTCTGCACATGTGTTTGACGTCCCTTCTTGAAAATGAGGATGACCTGTGCCCTTTTCCAATCCTTTGGAACGCTGCGCTCTTCTAGAGACCTACGGTACACCGCTGCAAGAAGAGGGGCAAGTTCCTTTGCGTACTCTGTGTAAAATCGAACTGGTATCCCATCAAATCCAGCGGCCTTTCCTCTTTTGAGCGATTTTAATTGTTTCTTCGTCTATTTCGATATCTACCATTTTGTCATCTGTGCGACAATCTAGAGAAGGGACTACAGTGCAGCCTTCCTCTGTGAAACAGCTTTGGAAAAAGACATTTAGTACTTCGGCCTTTAGTCTGTCATCCTCTGTTTCAGTACCATTTTGGTCACAGAGTGTCTGGACATTTTGTTTTGAGCCACCTACCGCTTTGACATAAGACCAAAATTTCTTAGGATTTCCTGCCAAGTCAGTACATAGAACTTTACTTTCGACTTCATTGAACGCCTCTCGCATAGCTCTCCTCACACTACATTTCGCTTCGCGTAATTTTTGTTTGTCAGCAAGGATTTGGCTATGTTTATGTTTGCTGTGAAGTTCTCTTTGCTCCGCAGCAGTTTCCTAGCTTGGTTGTTGTACCACGGTGGCTGTTATCCATCTCTTACGATCTTGCTTGGCACATACTCATCTAACGCATATTGTACGATGGTTATTTGAAAAATGTAGAGCGACTTCGGCAAAGAACCCCTGGCGAAAAATTACGAAGAAACAAATCGAAATAAAAAAACTGATCGGACGGTAAGGTGCCTGCCTAGAAACCTAAAGGTCGAGGAATCTAATCCCAATTATAGCCCGAAGTTTTTTAGTCTGGCTTTAAGCTAGTTTTTACCTCTCAGCCATTTGAAAATGCGCCAGTAACTACCGTTGATTCGGATTCAAAGGTGAACTGTAAGTCATTTCCACAGTACGATAATTGGGCAGGTATTTTTAGTTTGTAGATCAGCGTCGATAGAGATTTATGGTATCATGGAAACCATATTACAGTTAAGGAACCCATCGAAGATAAAAGCGATGGAACACGACAGTTTGGCTGTGAACGATATGTCTGGCTTCTTGCCAGTGCACACATATATAGTCGGTATGCATGCGATAGCATGCGTACCTAACATGTTCCAAAACGCCGCGCATAAAAACGGGATTTTCTGGTTCTCATTCCTCTGTTTCTACTGGCGATAAAAAGATAGGTGAAGTGTATTTGATATCCCTTGGGCTTGGGACCATTTACAAACCCAGCAGAAGGATCGTCTTAGTGTCAGTGTCCTGCAGTACAGTGTTAAAGTGTGACTATTACACACTTTCTCCTGCTTAGGCAAATGGAGCAAATAGGTTGAGTATTCCAAGCAGTTATGCACAGCAATGTCTGAAATTTCAACCATGTATTCCTAAGGTCCTGATCTCGAATAGCCTAGAAAATTCTCATATTTTTAACCGCTTCCAAAATACAGAGGTTTCAATTTACTCTACTTCTACAAGTAAAATCTTGTACGAGGAGAAATCTAAATAATAAATAACAACAGCAAATTGCTCAGATTTTAACTGTATATTAGCTAGGCATTTTTTTAGAGGAGTCATCTCCCAAATTTCAAAAATCATTATAAATTATAGAAAAACACCTCAAAAATTAGTTTTTTGGGTACCAAAATATAGTCGCGGCTTCCGAGACGGCTATACACAGTTAATGGCTGAAATTTTTACGATGTATTCCTGACATCCTTTTCTGTTACAATCTTGAAAATTTTCTTCATGTATTTACCGTTTCAGAGATACAGAGGTTCAAAGTTACCTTACTTTTACACGTAAAATACGCACGTAAAATTGGTATGTGAAATCCAGTGCGAGGAAAAAACGTGGTTTATGAACTAACGAGACACGGAGAAATACGCTGTGAAGGCTCACCGTTATCATCCGGGAACCCCATGTTTCAGTACTGAAGCACATGCAAAATTTTTTGCACATACAGTCAGGTCTGAGATGTAAATATAATTTCGAGTTATTTCAATTTCACATAAGAGAACTATGTACATTTTACTGACCGATATATTTTTTAAGAGTTACGTGTCCCGTTTTAGCAGGGAAAAGAAGTAGACTAGCGGAAAAATTCTGTTGTCGGAGCACAAAAAATGCCAGTATTTTGGTTAAAACAACAGTTGAGATCGCCATAACATTTGTTTATCATGATCGGTTTCGACTTACGTTAATGCGATCCACAGATTTTTTGGGAATCCTATGGCTGGTGCTGGCGGCTCCTCGGTTCTCACCGATTCTGAAAGTAAAACATAAGTGATTTCTGGCGTTCCCCAAGGCAGTGTTATAGGCCCTTTACTGTTCCTTATCTATATAAACGATGTGGGAGGCAATCTGAGCAGCCGTCTTAGGTTGTTTGCAGATTACGCTGTCGTTTATCGACTAATAAAGCCATCAGAAGATCAGAACAAATTGCAAAACGATTTAGAAAAGATATCTTAATGTTGTGAAAATTGGCAGTTGACCCTAAATAACGAAAAGTGTGAGGTCATCCACATGAGTGCTAAAAGGAATTCGTTAAACTTCGGTTACAGTCTATCCTAAAAGCCGTAAATTCAACTAAATACCTAGGTATTACTATTACGAAAAACTTAATTTGGAAGGAACACACAGAAAAATGTTGTGGGGAAGGCTAACCAAAGACTGCGTTTTATTGGCAGGACGCTTAGGAAATGTAACAGACCTAGTAAGGAGACAGCCTACTCTACGCTTGTGCGTCCTCTTTTAGAATAATGCTGAGCTGTGTGGGGAAACTTACCGGACAGGACTGACGGAGTACATCGAAGAAGTTCAAAGAAGGGCATCACGTTTTGTATTATTGTGAAATATGGGAGAGAGTGTCACAGAAGTGATACAGGATTTGGACTGGACATCATTAAAAGGAAGGCGTTTTTCGTTGCTACGGAATTTTCTCACGAACTTCCAATCATCAACTTTCTCCTCTGAATGCAAAAATATTTTGTTGACATCGACTTACATAGGGATAAACGATCACCACGATAAAATAAGGGCAATCAGAGCTCGTACGGAAAGATATCGGTGTTCGTTCTTTCCGCGCGCTATACGAGATTGGAATAATAGAGAATTGTGAAGGTGGTTCGATGAACGCTCTGCCAGGCACTTAAATGTGATTTGTAGAGTATCCACGTAGATGTGGATCTGAATATTTTGAACGAAAACTCCATTTCTGCCGTCCAATCGAGATTTTCGCGAGTGATCGTTTCGCCACTTTTCTTTCCACCGACGAAAAACAAAAAAAATGTATGGAACTTCGTAGCAAGGTGTCACGTGCGCAGGTAACGTTCCTTGCTATTTCAACTAGGAAAAAAAAGGAAAAAGAAAAACGAACGCTTGCGCCATCGATGGTTGAAACGGTAACTTATTGCCATGTACACAGCTCGTTATGTAGTTTTTCGTGAAATATAAGACAGAAAATGACTTTAAAGGATATCCGACTAATAAAGTGAAACTTAGCTGCAAACTGTATCAAGGACCTTTTAAGGCAGGCAAAGTGCACGTAGATTTGGTTATAAAGAAGCAAGGGTCCAGATAACATCTTTAATTCAGTAGCTGTCAACTAGATGGGCCCATTTCAAGACTGTTACCGCTACCATTTTTAACAGAGCAGGCGCCTCTTCCGAAATTGGTAAAAAATGGCGAGAAAAATGTAGATTAATTGGAAGGATTTTGTAGGGACACGGGAATTATGACTTAGCAATGACATAACGAAGACGGTAACCCTCGTGAGTAACGAGGTGACTGTAAAAAAGTGGCTCTGGAAGGGAGCCGTTACGCTTAATGGAACGGTAAGAGCTCATTAGTTGGAGGGGCGGCGGCTGGTGCAGGACTCTGCTTCACTCTGCTCCCCGCTGCTTAATTTTGCGGTGTGATGCACGACGAAATACAGCCGGATCTACGTATTGTCCGAAGCTATAAAACTTGTTGATTAGCCTAGGCGCAGATAGGCTGTTTTCCGCCCAGAGTTTCCAAATACTGGATGGTTTGGTGCTGAGAGACGCCAATCGATCACATGGAAAGATTTGCCGGCCGGAGTGGCCGAGCGGTTCTCGGCGCTACAGTCTGGAACCGCGCGACCGCTACGGTCGCAGGATCGAATCCTGCCTCGGGCATGGATGTGTGTGATTTCCTTAGGTTAGATAGGTTTAAGTAGTTCTAAGTTCTAGGGGACTGATGACCTCAGATGTTAAGTCCCATAGTGCTCAGAGCCATTTTGAACATGGAAAGATTGACTCCACACAGCTCCTCGGTAATATCTAATAGGTAACAGATGAAACTGTAATACTAACGTGAAAAAATAAACATAAGTGTAGCTGTCACAGAGCATTAATATTTATTCAAAATACACACACCTTTTTTTCGAAATATCTATGCAAAGAAAGAATTTAAAGGCGACTACCAATTAAGGAAAGTTTTCTTCTTAGATCCTCTGATTTCGATGACATTTCTTCCCTTTCTGTTAGTACGTAAGTTTCAATGTTCTCATAATATTCTGTTTGTGCTACCTGTGGGAGCCGATGGCACTCCAGCACGAAAGTTGTTGTCAGTTTCATGTGGCAAACGTTCTATTCGGCTTTCCAAAATGGTTCAAATGGCTCTAAGCACAATGGGACTAACATATGAGGTCATCAGTCCCCTAGACATAGAAATACTTAATCGTAACTAACCTAAGGACATCACACACATCCATGCCCGAGGCAGGATTCGAACCTGCGACAGTAGCAGCAGCGCGGTTCTGGACTGAAGCGCCTACAAGCGCTCGGCCATTCGGCTTTCCAGGATACGAAGGATATAACTACTACTTTTTATCTTGCAAAGGAGCAAAATACGTATGAGGGTCACCTGAGTCTTCTGCACCGATTAGATAACAAAATACCCAGGGAGAAGCCTAGATTGCAAAAGGAAAAAAAAGTTTTTTGTCAGGAAAATGATCCTTCCCCCACAAAGGCGCCTTGGTATTAGGGTAACTGAGGGCGTTTGGGAAATGAATTATCAGAACATCAACCGTATCGACCAGATGCTGTATCGTATAACCTCCTTTCATTCCACTATGAAAAGAAAATGTGGACGTGAAAACTTGAGTCCGTGAAGGTGTATGAAGTCCCGTGATGGGTATTTTGTCCATCTCCCAAACCTGCACTTCAGGAATGGAATCTACTTATTCGATAAAGCTAGGGAGCGGCGCAGTGATATGCAATGAGAGTTCATCGCTTCCCACGCCCGGGTTCGATTCCCGGCGGGGTCAGGGATTTTCTCTGCCTCGTGATGACTAGGTGTCGTGTGATGTCCTTAGGTTATTTAGGTTCAAGTAGTTCTAAGTTCTAGGGGACTGATGACCATAGATGTTAAGTCCCATAGCGCTCAGAACCATTTATGAGCAAAAATCTGTTTCTCCTCTAGGTAGAGAATGTTTCACGTTGCCTTTTTATTACAAAGACCTACAAGGAATATTTTTCTCCTGTGGACATGGTTTACAAAGAGGTTTCACGTGAGAAATTCAAATATGAAACAAGAAATTCGCTATAAGATAGTTTTTTAGCTATTCAAGGATATGTATGTGTAATCTGATACATTTTAGGTACTAAAGTTGCTGAAATTTGCTTTTTAGCAGTCGGCAGTAATTGTGTTTCGGCTTCATTTTTTAGATGTTTGGGTTCCATCCATGTTTTTAATATAATTTTCTCAATTGCAGGTCATTGTTACACAGAGTCTTAAGCTATGATTTAACTGGAGGAAACGTTTCTTCTGTGCGTAAATATTGACATTTTAACTGTATTACATGTATAACTGCAGTATATAAAAAAGGTACTATTGTTCATATTTCTCTTCCAAAGAAATATCTTCAACCAAAGACTCAGATTAAACAGATTCTAACGAAAAGAGCGTGTGGAATTTTGTGGTTATCTTGACTTTGTTAAATGATGTGAGTAGCTTATATCAGTTTATATTTAGTATTAGCTCTTTGTTTCTACAATCCAAATAAAGTTTCCATTGGCGGCCTGTTATCACCGGGTAATATACTGCAGCCCGCTGTACATATCGCACTAAAATTATGCCGTTTCTCTTTGAATGCGAGCGGGAAATCGCACTAAAATTACGACATTTTTCTCGAATAAGTGCTGGTATGCAAATGAAATGGACGAACACTTGTTTTCCAGCGCTCTTTGAAAGGTAAATACAGTAGGAACCGGTATCGAGTGCACTTGGCCGCGAAAGATAAAGGTCTCGAGTTTGAGTCTCGGTCCGGAACGGTTTTGATCTGCCACGGAGTTTGCTGTCAGCGCAGACTCCGATGGGGAGTGAAAACTTCGTTCTGAAATTTTTTACAACAGTTTTTTTCCATATCAGGCACCACAGTAATGAATTTTTTGAAAGTTAACTTTTCCATTTTTGCTGTGTTAATTTTCTCGACAAATAGTTTAAACCTTCTACGCCGTTCTAAATTGATGTTGTGGTTCTGCAATAGAAAAGTATACATACTAAAACGTCAGCGTCTTTAAACACGTGTTTTCTGTTCATTTTATTTCACAAATGATATCAAACCAACAAACAGGATTTGTAAGCCAAAAAGAATACAGCTCTTTAAGACGCTGACATTTCAGTGTGTAGGGTATACACTTCTTAAGAAAGGCCTAGAAAGCTGAAACTAGTCGTGAAAAAAATATAATTAATATAGATAAAGTGAAAAATTCCACCTGATTGTTACATGAAAGTGTTTGCTGTAGGTCATCTGCTAAAGAGGCCCTTTTCCAGTAGATCTTTGGAGGAGGACGTGAAGTTTTAAAGTTAGATTAATCTTCTCCAAGTGTAAAGCTTATAGGAGGGTTGGGGGGGGGGGGGGTGACGAACGAGACTCACCGCTTTGGCGCAAACTATATGAACAGAAACAGGTAAATGTTCGTATCATGTTTCTAGAATATTTTGCCTGAGTGTGCCATAGGAAAAGGTGAAGCGCTCTCTAAATACTTATGCGTAGAGTATGAGGAAATTTCGAGCACTAAATCTCGCAAGGGTGCGGAAGTCGAATCGAGTGGCAACCGTGGCAGCGGTCTCTCGTCCAGCGTGTTGGCAGCTGTGTGTTTACATATCGCGTGAGATTCGCGATTTTGTTTGTGCCGTAACACCGTCCTATACGTAACACGTCGAACTTAAATGGAACAACTGGTATCCAATGCATCTTCCATCGGCATTGTCCGCGTCCTGAACCTTTAGAAATTCTCAGATTAGTACTTTCACGGTCGCTAACGCACGGTTGTGCAGGGGCGCTCGACCCGGGGTTAAGCCGGTTCGAATTCTGATGGTGGTAAATATTTTCACTGCCAGTATTTGGCCGGCAAGGGGAGGACAGGTGGTGGCGTGAAGTTGCTTATCACTAGACTTTGCGCCAATGTCCCGGTTAAAGTATCAAACCTCTCCGCCGTATCCGATACGTGAGGCCATGCGACACTGTTGATGGTGATCTGTCCGTCAGATGCAGAGATTGATCTCGGCGGCCCCCTTACTGCTATTCACGGGGAGTAGGCTATGTGCCGGCACCGGATCTCACCTTCTCGTCGTCATCACACACACACACACACACACACACACACACACACACACACACACACACACACACATTGTAAATAAAGGAAATATGTACTTAAGATCGCTCATGAAGATATCACCGGTTTGTATTTGGGTTTGATTTTCAACTCTTAATGACTGGAATGACTGGAAACTCCTCAATTATGTGAAAGTATTTTAAGTCCCACGGGCGTCAGTCGAAAATGTAAACATTCTGACAGCTCGATAAGCGACGTGGTAATCGTACATGCTGGCTATGGGATGCGTAATGTACGCGTATTCAAACTTCCGTTCGAATTTTCAAATGGTTCAAATGGCTCTGAGCACTATGGGACTTAAGAGCCGAGGTCATCAGTCCCCTACAACTTAGAACTACTTAAACCTAACTAACCGAAGGACGTCACACACATCCATGCCCGAGGCAGGATTCGAACCTGCGACCGTAGCGGCAGCGCGGTTCCAGACTGTAGCGCCTAGAACCGCTCGGCTACTCCGGCCGGCTTCGAATTTTCGAATGTTGATATCTGAAGATGGCTATGTCCCTATGGAACCATATTTAGCGTCACTAATGGGAAGCGGTTGCCTGCTTACATCCACCAAGTTCACAGCGATGTTAAAAATATTCGTATTGACTTTAAGCATATACCGTTGTATCTGTCTGCTAGTGGCATACGGACATCCATATCTTATAGTGGACTGCTCTTTCTGCGGGTCAACAGAGCGCTTGCGGGTAAACTGTAGTAACCACAAGCCAGTGCAACTTCCACGCGAAGCTAGCCAGATGCTGCTCCAGCAAATAAACAACTACCCTTCCGTGCTCTCTTGTAATGTTTTAGCTAACACGATTGGCGCGGCCGTTGAGGCGAACTCACTGCTGTCGCTCAACAGTCGCAGCCGGCAGCCGCACTTACCCTTACCGAGGACCACACTCGTGCATCGGAGGAAGCTATAGTGACGGAGATGACCTCACATGTTTCTGAGGGAGTATCAGATACCCCATGTCTTCTGAACGCAGCTCGATGCTCAAAGGGTTTCATCTGCCACTCAGACGTTGAAATTCCCGGCGAAATAAGCAAGTGTAACTACTGACAGTACCGTGGTTACCGTCACAGGTTCCATACCGCGTTCCGACGACGAAACGCGACCTAAAGAGACATGTAACAAGAACATGAGGGGCAAAGGAAAAGCAGACACCCTATATGTCGCCGGCCGGTGTGGCCGTGCGGTTCTAAGCGCGTCAGTTTGGAACCGCGTGACCGCTACGGTCGCAGGTTCGAATCCTGCCTCGGGCATGGATGTGTGTGATGTCCTTAGGTTAGTTAGGTTTAGGTAGTTCTAAGTTCTAGTGCTCAGAGTGCTCAGAGCCATTTGAACCATTTTGAACCCTATATGTCACCCGATAAGAATAAGAATAGCGTCTCGCACTCCGGGGCGCAAAAGGAAGCTGAACATGCTGTGTCGTCCGAAAAAGACGCAGCCAGAACCAGAGCAAAAGCACCACAGGCACAAAAATGCCAGCAGGTGCCAGTTCCATAGACACTCGCCGCTTGCGCAAGTTCCACCAACGCCATAGGCGGCGCTGAGGATGAAGATATCGACTCCGCCTCTGCCAACTGCCGGCCGAGTACAATCCGCCCCCTAGACATAAAGATAAGAGAGCAGGCGGCATGGTATTGGGCCAAGAAGGGAAATTATGAAAAGATTGCTGATATTACGGGTATTAGAGTGGGGGATAAGAGAGAGATAAGGAAAAGAGGGGAGGAGCTCTGGCAGGAGACTTGGGAGGCAGAAGAGACGGGACGAAGAACCTTCCAGTTTCTACCTGATGTCAGGGAACGACTTTGACTGAAGTACTTCGAGCCTACGCGAGGGTTGATCCACTTTCTCACTGGCCATGGACCCTACCCGACTTATTTATGTCGATTTGGGAAGAGGGCAACACCAGCGTGTGACTGTGGTGTTCCGGAGGGTACATCCGACCATGTAGTTTACGAATGTCCCCTCTTCAATGATGTTGCCAACACACTACGAGACAGACTACCCAACCGCGACACACACCAACTACTCAGACAAGAGGGAACATTTCAGACCTTAAACACCTTGGCTAACGAGGTATCTCGAGAAGTTCTCATTGACTATTTAGGCGAGATACAATAACCACCAATTGCGTCCAGGAGCCCTATTCCCATGCCGCCTGTGCGTGGACTGGCCGACTACATCTAAGTTGGAATCCGCCACGTGCAGGACTAGGGGGAGTAGGGAACAACCACCGATCGTGACACACCGGATTTGACGTAGGATAAGTTAGTTTGTAGGACTTAGTTATAGGAAATTAAGATAGGGACTGCAGCGAATTAACACCGAGGCCTGCCCAGTGCCAGGGGCATGCTCTTCGGGGTTAGCTCGAAGAGCAAGGCAAATGCAAGTAGGTTTATATCTTTACTGGCACACATGTGACGCTGCAGAATACACGTACAAATTAGTCATAGGAATAGGAAATAAACAGTATATGTAGATATTAGATGCCCATTGTTATTAATATTAATATTAACTATAGCTCACCAACTAATACTAAACTAGCTGCAACATTTCAATACAAATGTATAAATGTTAGGACCCACTAATGTAGTAAGGTAGTGAGTTAATTTGTATAATTATAATGGTTTTGATAATAAAGAATTTAAAAAAAAAAATCCGCCACTGACCGGACTCCCAAAGACAGAAGACAGAAGACTACTCGGAAGATAGAAGAGCAGCTCTTGCCCACCTGGTTATGGATCATCGTCCAGCGCTGACAGCGAGCGTCGTTTAGTGAACTCTTAGAAGTGAACAGACAGTAGTTGTAAATTTCATTAGCTATGAACTGTGAAGTCTACCTACGATTATTTGCCCTTAGCCATTGAGGGCCCTTTTTTTTGTTACGTTACATGCAGTGTTGCAGACTTAATCATTCAACAAGTAACAGAGATAAGCAAACCTTTATAACACATTTGTGTGACTTACTAACTTGTTGGAGTGTTGTAGAAGCTTCGTTCTCCGATCCTGTTGCCTGATCCTGGGGCATAGCTGTGTAATAGTGGCAGGAAGAAATTGTCTTAGCGGTGTACTGCACCAGCAGCCGTTTCACAAACTCCAGCAGCAGCGACGAGGCCTTTACAAAACAGGCGAAGAGATTTTACAAAAGGGAGCTCCAACCTCTTCGGATTCCACACGTGGTGTCACTTCTGGCACTACAGCCATAGAATAAGACCCACCCGCAACGCCCGAAACATCGCACTGGTGGACAGAAGTCAAGAATGAAATGCCACCTCATGCTGCACTGCAACTACAACACCGTGATGCAGCGCCAGAGTTATACAGTCAGGCGACAGAAGTCATGAGATATCTCCTAGTATCGTATCGGATCTCATTTTGCTCGGAGTAGTATGGACTTAACAGGTAGTTGGAAGTCCCCTGCAGAAATTGTGCGCCAACTGCCTCTACAAAAGTCAATCATTGCGATAGTGTTGCTGATACAGGATCTTGTGCATGAACTGACCTCTCGATTATGTCCTACAGATGTTCGATGGGATTCATGTCGGGAATTCTAGGTGGTTAAATCAGTCACTTGGATTGTCCAGAATGTTGTTCGAATCAAGCACGAACAACTTTGGCCTGGTATCATGGCGAATTGTCATCCACAAAAATTCAATCGTGGTTTGACTGCAAATTGTCTCCAAGCAGCCGAACATAATTACCAGTCTATGATCGGTTCAGCTGGAGCAGGAGAGTCAGGCGATTCCATGTAAACACGGTCCACACCATTATGGAACAACACCACCACCAGTGCCTTGTTGGCTAATTTGATCCACGGCTTCGTGGAGTCTGCACCGTACTCTGACTTTAGTATCAGCTCTTACCAGCTGAAATTGGTATTCACCTAACTAGGCCACGGTTTTGCAATTTAGGGTCCAGCCAATATGCTCACGCGCCAAAGAGAAGCACTGCAGGCGATGTCGTGCTGTTAGCAAAGGCACTCCCGTCGATCGTCTTCTGTCGTGGCCCATTAATGCCGAATTTCGCCGCACTGTCCTGAAGGATACGTTCGTCTAACGTCCCACATTGATTTACGCGGTTATTTCTGTCAGTGTTGCTTGTCTGCTAGCAATGACAACGCCACTGCTCTCGGGTGTTAAGTGAAGGCCGTCGGCCACTTCGTTGGCCGTGGTAAGAGTTAATGCCTAAAATTTGGTATTTTCGGCACATTCTCAACACTGTGGATTTCGGAATATTGCATTCACTGAAGTTTTCCAAAATGTTATTTCGCGTTCACCTAGCGCCAACCACCATTCCGCGTGCAGAGTCTGTTGCTCCCATCGTTCGTCCGTAACTACATCAGAAACCTTTTCACATAGATCAGAGTCAAATGACAGCTCCGCCAACACACTGCCCTCATATCTTGTGTACACGTTACCACCGCCATTTGTATATGTGCATAACGCTGTCCCATGACTTGTCACTTCAGTGCAATATCACTACAAGCAGTAGTACCCGGAGTATTTGTGGCCACGAAACCTATACTCTTGCAGACTTTCTGTATGGCACGGTGGCCAATATTGCTCTTCTTCAAGACGTTACCACCACCGATATCACTATTGCAGGTTATATAGCCATTGTTAACGTGCGTAATAAAAATTCTACTGGACTGCAATCCTGATTTGTGGCGTCATTCCTTTTACTGATGTCCAGCGACATCTTAAAGCTCGACGTACGTCATGTACGATCAACGAAATACAAATAATAAACCTCTATGCTCCATCAGGCTCAAGGAAGACAGACCGAGCGAGGTGGCGCAGTGGTTAGCACACTGGACTCGCATTCGGGAGGACGACGGTTCAATCCCGTCTCCAGCCATCCTGATTTAGGTTTTCCGTGATTTCCCTAAATCGTTTCAGGCAAATGCCGGGATGGTTCCTTTGAAAGGGCACGGCCGATTTCCTTCCCAATCCTTCCCTAACCCGAGCTTGCGCTCCGTCTCTCAAATACCTCGTTGTCGACGGGACGTTAAACACTAACCACCACCACTCAAGGAAGACAAACGTTCCCTGTTTTCTAAAGAGAGCTGCCAGGAGTTCTCGTCACCAATGGTGATCCGCCACTCATTGCTGGAGACCAACTGCGTCCTCTATGCCATGGATCAGTCGTCCAACTTTATAAAGTGTCTAACTAGAAACTCTAGTCACCGGTCTTCATCTAGTTGACAAATGAGAACAGTTTCGTGGTCCCCGCTTCTCATTTACTGTCTGTCCCACTGTGTAGCAAGCAGGCTGAATAAGATATGTCTCTCCCGATCTGTAACCGCATGTGACGAGCGATGGCATAGCGCTAATCAGTTTTTCTGACCACTGTGCCTACTCTTGTTTTATAAATCTTGAAAGACGACAGGTCTCTCGTGGTTTCGGCTACTGCAAGCTGAATACTGATCTCCTGCAAATCCCAAGATTAGAAATGACTTAAGACCTAATTGTGATCAAGCTCTTCTACAAAGACACCGTCATTCCGATGCTTTGACATCGTGGATTCGCTATGAAAAGCCTTGGCTTTTGTCAATAGTGAAACAATATATCAGGCGAAACTGTTATGGTGAAAACGAGCATAGAATTTTACTATGAATGTATCAGGAACTTTTACCAGATATCTAATATCCAAGGCGCTGCAACATATGCAAAGATCAAGTTTTTTTAAAGCTAAAAATAACCGACGTGTTGCAAAAGCAGCTGTCGGGAGTATTTCTTCAGGCTCAACCAGAAGACGTAGCTGCCGAGAAAAAGGGTATCGCTGTTCCATGTTTTTGCGCCTTGCACGCCGGCGGAAAGTTCAACTAATGCTGATGTTGTGAATGGCTCCGGCTAGCAAGAAGTTACCCAGAGAGGAACTGTGACTGTGCCTATGTAGAGAGCCTGTATAGGGAGAGAGTGGCCAACCGGACGATACGGCGGCCATTTTTCTGCCAAACTGCTGTCGGGACTTTTGAATGGTCAGTAGTGGAGTACACACTCACCGAATCAAAAGCACAGGACAATAAGGCGAAATCTTTCGTTAAATGCCTTTCTTTACAGCTATAATATACTCATAGTAGCCTACTACGTACAGCACAGTAAAATTTGATATAGTTGCTGTAAAATTATTCGTTACTTGCATTTATCTCGTTTAAAGTTCGTTTACTAGACGTATTGCAATGAAAGTAACGTAAATAAAAAAAATAGTGTAAAGCGTTTGTTTTGTATCGGAAGTGCATAACGCTAAAGATTTAACGTACCTGTATTACGTCCGATGAGTGAAAGTCGTAACAGTTGTTTACAACCAAATGCAGCACAACCTGGTATCGTTTACGAACGTCTGCAGTACGAATTACAGATGTTAAAAACAATACTGTACAATTACTAACGTGCTTATTTCAAACATGTAGGCATACCGGTTCACATGGCTCTGAGCACTATGGGACTTAACTTCTGAGGTCATCAGTCCCCTAGAACTTAGAACTACTTAAACCTAACTAACCTAAGGACACCACACGCATCCATGCCCGAGGCAGGATTCGAAGCTGCGACCGTAGCGGTCGGGCGGTTTCAGACTGAAGCGCCTAGAACCACTAGGCCACAAGTGGGCCTACCGACTTCATCACAAAACGCCTCATTATTTCAACTCTTATTTAAGATCGCAAACGCTAATTACATACTAAAAACGATATACAAATAAATAGAACATGCATGCACAACGCACAACGAGTCTCTCAATAATTCAAATACCTTTTAATCGTTTCCAAAAGTCCTCTGAACTTCAAGTCAAAAGCATGGCGAACATAGGAAGCGCGAGAGACGTTTGGCAGAAAAATGGCTCCTAAGCTAATCAACCAATCACGGGCAACTTCACCTATGGACACACTCTCTGTACACAGGCAGTCTATGCCTATGCGTGTTACAGTGCCCCCTATGACAGGCAAAATATCGATGACCTTTGTCACGCAGTGCACAGCACTATCCAAGAACACCTGCAAGAGGTGGATAGAATCACTCTGGAAGCTCAATTCACAACTGACGAAATTGAGAGCGCAACCTTCCGCGCAGTTAAGGGAAGGTCGCCAGGTTCTGATGGCCTCTGAGCAGAAATTTGCCAGTTCTGTTACATGCTCAGAGAATCCCTTCATGCTATTGCTAATGACGTTTGGCGAGGCGCCAAAGTACCCAACGCCATGAAATAAAAAAGTAGTTGTTTTCACGGAAACTGGCCTGTATGCAGCCTGCGGCCTATCACGCTGCTTAATGCAGATTTCAGATTCATTACGCGCTCGACCAAGACTCGTATGGAATCAGTCTTTGAGAAGACAACGCAGCTACCAATATTGTGCCAACACGTAGAAGCATTCTCACTGCAGTGTGTGGAACACACATGCGATATTCTCCGCAGCAGCGGCCGGAACTGAAGGAGCAATTTTATTTTTAAACTTTTCTAAAGCGATTGACCGTGTGAGCCATTAGTTTAATAGAAGCGTTGACGAGTACGGGATATCAGCACTCGTATTACGGCAATCCTCCGCGGCGCGTAACCAAATGCTTCCTCTGAAATTTTAATCAATCGTCACTTCATAAAATTTCCCCGTATTCGTCGGTCTGTTTCTCTGTCCGACAAGTACGCCCACTGTCGAAGGCTCTGTATGCTAAGGCCTTTGAATCACTAATAAGTTTCATTGGGAACAGAACGCGTGACTCTGCTGCACAACATACGCAGACGACGTGTTTGTCTCTCTTCCGAACAAAACCTGGCCTCCCTGGAAGACTTATTTAAAAATCTACTTGAAAGCGTCTGGTGCTCGAACCAACACCAGGAAGACCACCATACTTCTCCTCATTGGTGGCCTTGGCAAAACTCCTGAGGTGACATCGGTCGAGTAACAAAGCTCACACTGTTCTCTTATCATTTACTGGGAGACCATACATGACCGCACGTTAACTAAGAATATGTGAACCTTCTCAATCGCATCAGGGCCACGCTGAATTTGCACTCTGGCAGACACCTGATATTCCTACAAAAGTTCAATTATCCATCGCAAGCAACATTTACGATACTATCCAAGTACAAGAATGGCGTATTGTATCACAGCCATCCACAATACGAGCACGAAGAGTCTCTACATTTGGTACCGAGGTTGCGTAGACAAGAGCTTTCAAATGACCCCATAAATGAATATCAAGAGGGTTGAGGTCAGGAGAGCGTGGAGGCCATGGAACTGGTCCGCCTCTACCAATCCATCGGTCACCGAATCTGTTGTTGAGAAGCGTACGAATACTTCGACTGAAATGTGCAGGAGCTCCATCGTGCATGAACCACATGTTGTGTCGTACTTGTAAAGGCACATGTTCTAGCAGCACAGGTAGAGTATCCCGTATGAAATCATGATAACGTGTTCCATTGAGCGTAGGTGGAAGAACATGGGGCCCAATCGAGACATCACCAACAATGCCTGCCCAAACATTCACAGAAAATCTGTGTTGATGACGTGATTGCACAATTGTGTGCGGATTCTCATCAGCCCACACATGTTGATTGTGAAAATTTACAATTTGATCACGTTGGAATGAAGCCTCATCTGTAAAGAGAACATTTGCACTGAAATGAGGATTGACACATTGTTGGATGAACCATTCGCAGAAGCGTACCTGCGGAATCTAATCAGCTGCTGATAGCGCCTGCACACGCTGTACATGGTACGGAAACAACTGGTTCTCCCGTAGCACTCTCCATACAGTGACATGACAACGTTACCTTGTACAGCAGCAACTTCTCTGACGCTGACATTAGGGTTATCGTCAAGTGCACGAAGAATTGCCTCATCCATTGCAGGTGTCCTCGTCGTTCTAGGTCTTCCCCAGTCGCGAGTCATAGGCTGGATTGTTCCGTGCTCCCTAAGACGCCGATCAATTGATTGGAACGTCTTCCTGTCGGGACACCTTCGTTCTGGAAATCTGTGTCGATACAAACGTATCGCGCCACGGCTATTGCCGCGTGCTAATTCATACATCAAATGGGCATCTGCAAAGTCCGCATTTGTAAACATTGCACTGACTGAAAAACCACGTTCGTGATGAACACTAACTTGTTGATGCTACGTACTGACGTGTCTGATGCTAGTACTGTAGAGCAATGAGTCGCATGTCAACACAAGCACCGAAGTCAACATTACCTTCCTTCAATTGGGCCAACTGGCGGTGAATCGAGGAAGTACAGTACAAAAAATTCAAATGGCTCTGAGCACTATGGGACTCAACTGCTGAGGTCATTAGTCCCCTAGAACTTAGAACTAGTTAAACCTAACTAACCTAAGGACATCACAAACATCCATGCCCGAGGCAGGATTCGAACCTGCGACCGTAGCGGTCTTGCGGTCCCAGACTGCAGCGCCTTTAACCGCACGGCCACTTCGGCCGGCGAAGTACAGTACATACCGACGAAACTAAAATGAGCTCTAACATGGAGATTGAGCGTTTCCGGACACATGTCCACATAACATCTTATTTCTGTGTGAGGAATGTTTGCTGAAAGTTTGGCCGTACATTTTTGTAACACCCTGTATACACTACTAGCCATTAAAATTGCTACACTAAGAAGAAATGCAGACGGTAAACGGGTATTCATTAGACAAATATATTATATTAGAACTGACATGTGATTAAATTTTCACGCAATTTGGGTGCACAGATCCTGACAAATCAGTGCCCAGAAGAACCACCTCTGGCCGTAATAACGACCTTGATATGCCTCGGCATTGAGTCAAACAGAGCTTTGATGGCGTGTACAGGGACAGCTGCCCATGCAGCTTCAACACGATACCACAGTTCATCATGAGTGGTGACTGGCGTATTGTGACTAGCCAGTTGCTCGGTCACCATTGACCAAACGTTTTCAATTAGTGAGAGATATGGAGAATGTGCTGGCCAGGGCAGCAGTCGAACATTTTCTGTATCCAGAAAGGCCCATACAGGACCGGCAACATGTGGTCGTGCATTATCCTGCTGAAATGTAGGGTTTCGCAGGGATCGAATGAAGGGTAGAGCCACGGGTCGTAACACATTTGAAATGTAACGTCCATTGTTCAAAGTGCCGTCAATGCGAACAAGAGGTGACGACACGTGTGACCAATGGCACCCCATACCATCACGCCGGGTGATACGCCAGTATGGCGATGACGAATCCACGCTTCCAATGTGCGTTCACCACGAAGTCGCCAAACACGGATGAGACCATCATGATGCTGTTAACAGAAAAAATGACGTTTTGCCATTTGTGCACCCAGGTTCGTCGTTGAGTACACCATCGCAGGCGCTCCTGTCTGTGATGCAGCTTCAAGGGTCCGCAGCCATGGTCTCCGAGCTGATAGTCCGTGCTGCTGGAAACGTCGTCGAACTCTTCATGCAGATGGTTGTTGTCTTGCAAACATCCCCATTTGTTGACTCTGGGATCGAAACGTGGCTGCACTATCCGTTACAGTTATGCGGATAAGATGCTTGTTATCTCGATTGCTAGTGATACGAGGCCGTTGGGATCCAGCACGGCGTTGCGTATTATCCTCCTGAACCCACCAATTCCATATTCTGCTAACAGTCATTGGATCTCGGCCAACGCGAGCAGCAATGTCGCGATATGATAAACCGCAGTCGCGATAGGCTACAATCCGACCTTTATCAAAGTCGGAAACGTGATGGTACGCATTTCTCCTCCTTACACGAGGCATCACAACAACGTTTCACCAGGCAAGGCCGGTCAACAGCTGTTTGTGTATGAGAAATCGGTTGGAAACTTTCCTCATGTCAACACGTTGTAGGTGTCGCCACCGGCGCCAACCTTGTGTGAATGCTCTGAAAAGCTAATCATTTGCACAATACAGCATCTTCTTCCTGTAGGTTAAATTTCGCGTCCGTAGCACGTCATCTTCGTGGTGTAGTAATTTTAATGGCCAGTAGTGTACAATCACGGAAAAGGACGCACGCGGAAACACTATTGAAGAATGGGAACCGCAGGTGAACTGGACAGTTCTGTGGCTAAATATTAACCAGCCTTACGGCCTTCACGGATTCGCTCACGATGGTATCTATCACTGACAAAATCCGTACTACAGACAAATTGCCCAGAATCCCCCTCAATGTAACAGCTGCCTGCCACAAAGGCGGAAACGTTGAATCGCTCGCACACAGATTTGTTTGCGGAGCAGCGCAGGACATGTGGGATTTTCTCAGCTACCGACTAGCCATCATTGATGAGACGAACGCATGGTATCTGAACGTTCGAGAACCGACGCGGCCTGACCGCACGCGATACCCTATTACTATACAAAATGCAGCACTATGGATGAAATGGTTGAAATGGCTCTGAGCACTATGGGACTTAACATCTGAGGTCATCAGTCCCCTAGAACTTAGAACAAGTTAAACCTAACTAACCTAAGGACATCACACACATCCATGCCCGAGGCAGGATTCGAACCTGCGACCGTAGCGGTCGCGCGGTTCCAGACTACAGCGCCTAGAACCGCTCGGCCACACCGGCCGGCTATGGCTGATCGTACATACAGTCAGCTACACTGAAAACCAAGACTACATTCTCAAAATATTTGTCCTATATTTAAGGGGAATATTTTCGGATTGCACGGGATGTCAATCATCGGAAAACATTTGGCAACATGCTGTATATGATCAAGGAATCGCGCCAGTTAATAGATAACCGACGCAGTGATCAGGCAAACTATAGAGACTTACACTGCTATGACTATGACATGTAAGTTACACATGTGTGTGAGTAGAAAGAGAAGTCGGCAACAAAGAAGAAACAAGTACACGGATAAATAGAAATTTGCTCAAAAGAAAAAAAGGACAATTGACTTTTACCCACTAGAAAGATGAATCTTATGTCATGATAACCAATAACAGAAAATTGCTTTATTAGAAGAATTTTTTTTTTTTTACAGCAGATATAGAAACCTTCCTCCATTGTGTCCGGAAATACGTTCCTTTTCTTCTGAAGTGAAAAGAAATAGATTTTATTCAGCCTAGAGTAATATGTGCCTGAATTTTGTTAATTTTTTGCTTTGGAACAGGAATTTAATGCATTGTGAAGTCGGAAGAATGACAAAATTGTATTTCGTGGTATCAACATTATTTCATTATGAGGTCACGCACGCATTCAACAAAGGCACTGAAATATAGCCTATGAAGACACGTTTGGTGACAGTAAGGAATGGTTTAAGAGAAGCTTTGAGGCCCTAAAAAAGTAAAATAAAATATTAAAAAGGTGGGTAAGACTGCGGACCCTAAGATCGACAACTTTGGTTCCATCCCCGCTGGTTCCTGTTTTTCAGTTTTATTTTATTGCTCGCAATGTTAAACGATTAATAATAAGATTTAAGTATGTTTAAACAGTTAAATTTTTATACGTAAAATGAATGTTAAATTTAGTAACTATCACTAACACTGTAAGTCAAAAGGCTATAGACCACCACCTTGTCGCACAATGGTAAAATTTTAATTTGAAATATGTATTTCTCTTCTAGAAAATGCTTCTTGTCAGTGCCTGTAGCAATACGCCCTACAGTTTCTGCTGCATCTGCGTAGAGTCCATGGTTACTAGGCATAAGAAGATTTCTCCGATTGTAAAGAAAGCCTACTAACATTATTTTGGAATAGAATCTAGGGATCAAGGGAAGTACTGGCAAGGCAACATTTAATAAAGGTTTCCTGTTGCAGTACGTCAAACATCTTTGACTAACCAACTTTGTCAAGTGAATCTGAATGTCTAAAACAGAAATTAGCAAAACTACCTGCTAAGTAACTTCTACAACCTCTAGAAGCCTATAGTAGAAATTGAGAGACACCCTTATATCTGTAATAGCATCAATATGTTAGTTAAAAATGGCTTCTATACATCTTCAGGGTAGTAATGTAAATGAGTATTGTAAACCGTTTTTCTCTTTCATGATCGTGGCTGCAATAACCTAATAAATGTATATACACCTCAGAAGGTTTGCATTTCCCTGTTGTGACAAGTATTATTACCTTTGAAATAGAAAAATTCTTCCGTGACGACCATTTTACCTGGGAATTGTGGGTGGTATATTAGCTTATTTCTTCTTTTTTCGGAAATACGTATTGTATGCTCTTAGTTTGACATCCTCCATCTCCTCCCTATGGAGATACGAGACGAAAAGTACATCTGATCTTATGAAACACCTCAATTATTATTATTACGAACTTGTACAACGTCTCTGAATATGGCACTGGTGACAACTGTTTTTTATATCTCCACATTGTTATCTCCACTCCACGAAAGTACACTGAGCTTTACGGTCAGTTTTGAAGGGGAAGCATCTCATGCATACTACAAAAATAAATGCTCATGTTGTAACACTTATACTAACATTCTTAAATGAGTAACATATACTTCACCCACGTAACACATTACAAGACATCTGCTTGTAAACTGTCACCCAAAAGGAGTGTGCCGACGACCTAGCCCATCTTTGTAATTACTGTATAATACTAATCGTAATACTAAAACTAACACTAATGTTCAAGGGCTTCAGTAATTACTGAATGAGGGCCACTAATGAATGTTCTAAGGCAGAGAAATAATTACAATGATGTCCTGCACAACAGCTTTGTAACTACACTGAATTTGTTCGATTGGAGCCAGCCGTGGTGGTCTTGCGGTTCTAGGCGCTGCAGTCCGGAACGGCGGGACTGCTACGGTCGCAGGTTCGAATCCTGCCTCGGGCATGGATGTGTGTGATGTCTTTAGGTTAGTTAGGTTTAAGTAGTTCTAAGTTCTAGGGGACTGATGACCTACGATGTTAAGTCCCATAGTGCTCAGAGCCATTTGAACCATTTGTGCGATTGGAAATAGTTTTGAGAGGTATTTTTAATGAGCGTTGATTACCTAGTCGCTATGGAATAATTACAAAATTGAGGGAAAACAGAACGAAAACGTCTCCTTATGGAAGAGAAATACGTAAACGCCTGCTCTGTAACAGCGGAACGCGAGTCATGCTTTCCTCAGAGTCACTGCTAAGCGATAAAGATTGCTGCCCGCGTCCTGCCCAACGACCACTACTTTTGTGACATTGAGTTGTTAATATATCATGCATCTGACTATTGATTTTATCGGAAATTTGTGTGAAATTGCCACGCAGTATCCATAGTAGTTACTGCAATCTTTAAATTACCTACTGTCTGGAGTTAGCCAAGCGAGCAAAAAGGGCCCAAGATTTTGATGCATCATCAAAAATATTTTATTTTGCTGTAACCGAGAGAGCGTTCGACTGTACTATGACATGTAGAAATTTGTGTGATTTGTACCATAACAACAACAACATAGGATATGGTCCTAATTCTCATGCCTTTCGTAAGAGATTTCACAGGAGTTAGATGTGTCCAATTCCATCATTATGTACGTTGTTGTGACATGAAAACTTAGTGTGCTGCACGAACCAGTCACTATAAATCCTTGTCCCCCATGAGAGACAAAGTATTGCTTACGTACAGAGGTTGTTGGCAAAAACTCCATACAGCGGGAATAGGACTCGCTACGATTCTACTTCTTCCGTCCAGAAGCCATTAGTAGCAAGATAAAACACGCGTTGTGGATTAGAGACCTACGCACATGCTGGCGTTGTAGTAACAAGTACTGTGAAGACATCGAACCTCAATGTAGCTCCTCCTGTGCTTCAGTTTTACAACTTAATGCTGCTGTTTGTGGTGGATGCAGACTAGTGTTGTTGTTGCAGTAGACAGTTTTATACCAGGTGACATAACGGCAACCAACTACACTATGGGATGTTCTGTATTAAGTACGTGTACTTTATTTCTGAATTTAATGGCTGTTCACATGTTTCATTAACAATAACAATGCACGTAGACCTGTTACCCTCTGCTTGGTTAAGGTTTCATTTTGTTATTTAAATTCAAATCTATGTTCTCGTTAATATTACAGTTTTCTTTCTAGTAGTCGAGAATAAGTAGAAAACTAAGACGAAAATTTTGAAGTGATCTAGTAAGAAACTGTGCTATAGATTATGAAGAGCTAACAAATGTTGATCGTGGATGTGGTATGTTGAGAGTAGAGCATGATTTCTGTTTACTGTTTAGAAATTTTGTTATAGCTTTCAAAATGAGAACTAGCGACGGTTGTCACTGGTACGTAAACTGATTTCCTCTCCTCAATGTCTACGATGCCTTCTCATCAACGTAGATTATTTCTCTACAATGGGAGCTCTTTACGAAGCTTGTATAAACGGTATTGTCTGCTGCAGAAGTTACTCCTTAAGACAGGAGATCGCGAGAATTCAGTTCGGAACCCAATGTAACTGAAAACGATTAACCGGAAGAAACTGGGAGAGGTTTCAGAAATTCAAAGTCAAAAATCCAGGAAGTGACAACAGTCAGTTGGTTTTACTAGTTTATATCCAAATATTAAGGTGGATACGCTAGCTTGCTGCCATCTAGTGATGACACTCGGTTGCCCAACATAATGTTGTTGTCAAACATTCGACTGAACACCGCACTAGATTTTGCTTCTGGCGAGTTGCTTCCTTCGTGAGAAGCATTGTAAAGGTATTCCCTTTTCCCATACTGCGTGCGAATGTGTAACTATGTAAGGTAGCCCAGAACATCTTTTCACAACCGCACAATTCGACCTTTTTTATTCGGAAATTGTCTATACGCTGACGGCACTATATTTAGGGCTACAACATGTCTGGTGCAGTACTGTTAAGCTCACAGATTGCCTTAGCTCGAATCACTTATTTCGTAGCTATTGACGTAGGACATTTTTTAAATAGGCACGTGCAGCTGCGAGCGTGCTACGTAGTGACATAAATTGCATTGAATTGTAACGACTTCAAAACGAGTGAGGCCTAAGGCGTATGTTGATGGCAGTATGTTACGCAACAGCCTGTGGCAGACAGAAGTGAATTTTAAATATCCGGGGGCAGTAAACAATCTGTAAATACCATCAGTACAAAATTTTCGCTGAGCAATATTACAATGCCAACAGTGTACATTTACTTTCTAGTAGGAGTTCTGTGCTTTTTTCCAATTTCAGAAGGAAGAAAAGGAATGTCTTACGTCCCGCCGACTATGAGGTGATTAGACACCGTGTACAAGCTCTGAGTGGGGAAGGAACCATTTCGGCATTCGCTGTATGCGATTTAGGGAAAGCAGGGAAACCTAAATTTGGATGACCGTACTGCGATTTAAGTCACGAACACCCGTACTCTAAGTACAGTGTCCGACCACTGCCTCACATGGCTTCAGACAGTCGAGCTATTTTAACTGGCTTCGGCTTCGCAACTACATGGACGGTAACACTCCCCTCCATTCCCCCTCCTCACAGATGCACCAGTAATAAAAGTAGAAATAACATTGATTAGGTTCCAACAGCTACCGAGGACGTTCGAAACACAGTAACACAGGTAAGGCATATTTAAACTCTCGACGGTGCCTGAGGCGGCACTGCGTTCCGCGGTTGGGGATGCAACGACACTACAGAAACAAATGAACGTAGATTTTGGACTCCTCTGAAATATCTAATACTAAAAAAACCGTATGCTTCTATATAACCGCAATCTGACAAGAGCTAAGTTTTCAATTTTTCAACTAAGTCTCCGACCGGGTGCTGAACGATATCAAAGAAAAATAATTATTTGAACCTTTCTTCTGAAGTGGGTCACATCGCTTCGTTTACTGCAGGTACTATTTAGACAACTCTCTCCTTCCTGAAGTATTATGATACACAGATGTACATTTTCACTTTGGTTAGTATAAATTACGTACTGGATTCCCTTGCACTTTTCATAATTTATGTATCAATATATGTACATAGTTTGTACCAAAATACTCAATTCTGACGTTGCCTTGCAATATTAGTTTTTATGATGAAAATTGCATTAAATACGGCAAAGTTTAAATAATGCGCAAACGTAAACATTAGGTTACTTTACAGTTCAGTCTGTTACCACAATCTTTATTTGCCATTCAAATCCGTTCACTTTGCCGACTAAGCCAAAGACCTTTGGTTAATCTGAATGTTGTGATAAATATGCTTCAATATTTATCGTTTATCATTTCATAGTATCACATTACAGAAACTGTTTCAAGCGTCTGAACTGCTTTACCATACTTGTCTTTAATATACAATGAAGTCTGAAAGACTCATTGGCTTACAGTGCAGGCAGGAAATGCCGCTTACATACGTCAGACCACACGAGTCATTAACTTCCACTACCTACTATCTGAACCATATCTGCATTGAACTGATCAAGTATTAACATAGTAAAACATGCAATCATCAGATAAAAGTAAACTTTGTACCTATGCTATAGGTTAGGAAAAAATTCTTTAAATACGCCATTAACTACCTCTACGTAAATTAAGTGTGAATATTTTTCTTGAATTTCAGCCCCAGTTGCTCAAAATTTCACCGTGACCGGTTTCGGCTGTTAGGCTGTTCACAGTGGTGACAAATTAACAACAAAAAGCTTTCCTGTCACATTGAGTGCACGCCAACTGATTAAGGGGCTTCCGTTGTTCAGCTGTAAGCATATAACACGAACTACGAGCCTAAACCGTCCGCGGAGAAATTCTTGTGCAGCTCGTGCTGCAATTCAATAAAAATATTCCTTACAGTAACGCACACCCTGTGTCCGAAGAAAAATATTGGACAAAATAACTCGTTAATAGTTACACAGTCCATAAACTGTAATAATACTTCAGAGTTCACTTAATATTTCGGGGTATACGCTAAAAATGTCACCAATTTCCACTAAAAGTTGTACTACGAGTAGAAACACTGAATATGATGATCATACCAAATTTCACTCTGCGACGCTCTGAATACAGTGTAACGTTTGTGTATGAGCTCCCTGGCGGCAGAACGACTTACCTGCGGGTAGTCCCATCGCGGAGTGCGACGGCGCCGCGGCGCTCGCCAGCTTATAGCATCAGCGGGCATTCACCCTGCCCCGGTAGCTTTTCCGCTTCGTGCAACGGTCCATCAAGGCCGTGGCACGGCCTGCCCTCAGTTGACCGCCAGAGACCATGGCCCGCTCTCGGCCACGGCCACGCCGCATCCCCAGCTAACGCGAGTACCTCCTAGCGTCAAATAACAACCGCTGTTCTGCTGCACACTGACTCACAAATGTTTTAGTTTATGCCTATAATCTGAAACCACTGTGAAGTGAGTGGTGGAGGGTACTTCTGTTGTACTACGTGTGTTGCTTCTATGACCTTGGATATGAGAGACTTAGGCTGTGAATTATTTTGCTACGGATCGTAAAGGCAACTGTCACACTAATTTTACTCTGGGCAGTACGCCTTGTTTACTTTATCTACGGTCGACTTCGAAGCCATTTACGGCTTCATCGTGAGAACTTAGACACAACTGTCGAAATGGAATAAACCCGCTAGTATATCTTGTTGATGTACTATAAACCCTCTAATGTGGCGTTTATACAATTTTACATGAATGTTTCCGCTTTTCTCAGTGCAGCAGATTATTTCGACACTCAGTGTTTTAATGACTTCCTGACGACAGAGAAGTTGAAAGCTTGAGTGTGCACACAAATCTGACGTAGCGAGAAAACCGAGAAATATTTATGCTGACAACTACGGTCGGCCGGTGTGGCCGAGCGTTTCTAGGCGCTTCAGTCTGGGACCGCGCAACCGCTACGGTCGCAGGCTCGAATCCTGCCTCGGGCATGGATGTGTGTGTGTGATACCGTTAGGTTAGTTAGGTTTAAGTAGTTCTAAGTTCTAGGGGACTGATGACCTCAGATGTTAAGTCCCATAGTGCTCAGAGCCATTTGAACCATTTTTTTGACAACTACATTGGCGCTGCAAAATGCTACACTTGAGGGAGTATACCATTTAGATGACTGTGCCTAAGCGCATGAGGTTAAAGCCGTACAAGGCTTCGAAAGTGATGGATAAATAACTTGCTCTAAGATATTTTATAATCAGGATATGAATAAGAGCTCATAATTGAAGAATGGTGCAGTTGTTAACGGGGTTGGTATATTACTAGGTCAAAAGTTTGAGCGGAGCGGAAGCAAGACTTTGTCGAAATTACACAGTGAATTTTTGTCGGAATTTTTATAGCAAAACGAAGAATGGCAAATGAACAAATGGGGTATCAAATCATAACATAAATTAAAGCTCTGTTTTTCTTAATCTATATAGTCTTACCCCTAAAACACTAAAGGGGAGAAAATGTTATATTGTTACTAAATCATCGCAAATTTTGCTGCTCCATATTTTATTCAAAGGAAGTCGTTACTTATATTTCATGCACTAATTAAACATAATTATAAGGTCTCCAGTGTTATGTTATGTACAGAATATATACATAAATCCTGTTTTACACCTTATACTGACAATAACAGATTGGTGGAAACCGCGAATTGGTACCAACCTCACTCGTTAATTAATCTTTTTTCCATACATAAAATTCTCGTGTCACAGTGTTAGTTGCCATACTCCTCCTAAACGGCTCGATCGATTCTGATGAAATTTTACATGTATATTCGGTAGGTCTCAGAATCGGTCGTAATCTATTTTTCATACCCCTAAGCGATGAGGGTGGTCCACCCTAAAAAAGTTTTCTTATTTTTTAGAGAGAACTTTTTATTTTTATTTTTTAATGATGTGGCATTAAAAAATACACACATCCCTAACCTTCTAACACCAATCCTCATTTTCTAATAGCGATTTTAGTAATTTCATAATTTTCAACCCCGGTCGATAACTGAAAATTATCACTTCATCAGCCGGCCGGAGTGGCCGAGCGGTTAAAGGCGCTACAGTCCGGAAACGCACGACCGCTACGGTCGCAGGTTCGAATCCTGCCTCGGGCATGGATGTGTGTGATGTCCTTAGGTTAGTTAGGTTTAAGTAGTTCTAAGTTCTAGGGGACTTATGACCACCGCAGTTGAGTCCCATAGTGCTCAGAGCCATTTGAACCATCACTTCATCAGTTATCCCCGCCAGGTGTCTACCGGTGATAGTCTTCCACTATTTGATAGATAGGCAATTGAAGAAAACGTATCAAAAGCAACGACTCGAATATCCCTCTTTGAATCGACGTAACTAGACCGAGAAGTTTAACTAGGTAGCACGCGTCATTCGCCAAACCGACATTTAGGCCTAGCGCACACTCATCGATTTCTATGGTACGGAAATATATCGTACGATCATATTCTTGTAGTGGAAGAAAGAAGTTTCTATGCTGTCCTTTGTTCCTCTAAAAGAATTTAATCGTACAATATTCTTATGTACGATAGAATTCGATGCGAGTGCGCTTGGCCTTACTCATAATGCTGGCGAACACGTTTCGACACGAAATTGCCGCTATGTTTGTATGATCATGGACGAGCCGGCTGCAATTGTTAAATCCGCACGTTCTACCGTAGAAACTCTAGAAATAATAGTGGCCGATCTACAATCAAAGAATAAATACATTATCACTACACTGTTATTCAATTTGTTCTATTAATGTGTGTTTTGTACAGTGAACAATGCCAAGAAGAGGCAAAGGGGCTTCTTTGGTCGTCAAACACGTAAAGCTGCAGGCATGCGAAATACAAGAGCCCAAAGGACAGAAGAACATATCCAGCAAGGTAATACTAATGCGCGTGTGAGCATGGCGCAATTCCGTCAAGCAGAATCAGAAGATGCACGAGTTGAACGGAATGAACAAAGAAGATTAGAACAAAGACAAACACACCGTTTCATAGTTAACCGACACAGAGCAAATGAACAACAACGCCAACATGTACATCGATCATTTACATCTGATTCATTACTGCGTCTGGCATTCGAGTATGAGCCCGATATTTAAAAAAAAAAAAAGGTTCATATGGCTCTGAGCACTATGGGACTTAACTACTGAGGTCATCAGTCCCCTAGAACTTAGTACTAATTAAACCTAACTAACCTAAGGACATCACATACATCCATGCCCGAGGCAGGATTCGAACCTGCGACCGTAGCGGTCGTGCGGTTCCAGACTGAAGCGCCTAGAATCGCTCGGCCACCCCGGCCGGCCAGATATTCAATATCATGCTCCTAAAAAAGTGGTAATTGGTGCTATGGACAAGGAATGCCTGCACTGTAATGCTCTTAAAATTAAAAATGAGCCAGCCGGGATGTGTTGCGTGTCAGGAAATTGATACACCATCTGAACCACTGAACGGTTTACTTATCGGTACGGAAACACATTCTGACCTGTTCCTGAAGTCAGTTCGAACATTCAATTCATGTTTCCAAATGACATCGTTCGGAGCAACAGAAATAGTTAAGAATAATGCTGTAAATGGTCAACATTTCCATTCAACATTCAAAATCAAAGGCCACATTTATCACAAAGTAGTCTCATTGCTGCCAATGACAAAGGTACCACAAACATTTTTTAAAATCTACTTTACGGACGGTGAGGATGCACGCGTGGAAGCACGTTGTGGCTACAATAACTTCAATTCACTTTTTGCCAGACCCATCGTCGGTGAGCTGGACGCTCTATTGAATGAGCACAATGAACTGTTGAAAACATTCAAATCACACATGCAAAAATTACAAAGCGATAATCACGCTATTGTCATCAGTTCTGATAAACACCTGCTGGAGAGCACATTCGTAGATTCAATGCACCTGTTGCTGACGACGTTGCTGGAATCATGGTTGACGATCGTACAGCTACACGAGAAATCGTGATTCGTAGAAGAAATAATAATCTCCAGTTCATTGCTGATACACACTGTTCATATGACGCTCTCCAATATCCTCTAATGTTCTGGAAGGGACAAGACGAATATTGCATTAATATTAAACACCGAGATCCCGCAACAGGTACTTTATTTATTATAAACTTGATAATTACTCATTTAACAAAAAGCTGCAAAAAAAAAAATGGTTCAAATGGCTCTGAGCACTATGGCACTTAACATCTATGGTCATCAGTCCCCTAGAACTTAGAACTACTTAAACCTAACTAACCTGAGGACATCACAAAACACCCAGTCATCACGAGGCAGAGAAAATGCCTGACCCCGCCAGGAATCGAACCCGGGAACCAGGGCGCGGGAAGCGAGAACGCTACCGCACGGCCACGAGCTGTGGACGAAAAAAAAGCTGCATTTATTACTCTTAATTTATTATTGAACTTAACTAATGTAAATTAATATCCATTAATATATATTGCAGGAGCCGAAACAAATAAGAATGTTAATTCGAAGGATTATTATGCGTATCGGTTGATGATCGGACGCGGTCAGGACAACGTCATTCTACGATGTCGTGAGCTCTGTCAGCAATTCATGGTCGACATGTACGTGAAGATAGAGAGCGAACGACTACGATACTTTCGATTTAATCAACAAAAGCTGCGTGCGGAAGAATACATTCACTTGCGAGACGCTATTGTCAACAACGCCGACGCAGCCGAAATCGATAACTCTGTCATTCTACCATCATCGTACACAGGCAGTCCACATCATATTCAAGAATATATACAGGATGCTCTGACTTCCGTGCGCGAATATGGACGACCGTGTTTATTTATCACGTTTACATGCTATCCAAAATGGCCGGAAATTACATCTTTGCTATTGCCTGGCCAAAATGCAATACATCGTCATGACATTACAGCACACGTGTTCAGACAAAAATTAAAGTCTTTAATAAGTTTTATTACAAAATTACATGTATTGGGTCCCACACGTTGCTGAATGCACGTTTGAATGCAAAAGCGGGGATTACCTCATGCACACATTTTTGTTTCGTTAATCGACAAAATCCGTCCTGAAGGAATCGATAGTATAATTTCTGCGGAAATACCAGAGCCGTCCACTAATCCATTGCTGTTTGATATTGTTAAAAAAAATGGATGCACCGCAAGAAAGGCACACCGATTGATGCATGCCCCAGTTTGTTCAAATCAAACACCTTGGGGCGAGTATTTACAGTGAATTCAAGGCAGACTGAGTGTTTTTATCTTCGACTGTTGTTGGTTAATGTTACCGGTCCATTGTCATTTCAAGATATACGTAAAGTGAATGGACAACAGTAACCAACATATAAAGATGCATGCCTTGCACTGGGCTTGCTGGAAGACGACAACCAGTGGGAATGTATGCTTGATGAAGCAGCATTGAACTGTATAGCAAAACAAATTCGTCTACTATTCGCTATAGTGTTGACTACATGTTTCCCGGCTCGAGCAGAGACATTGTGGGATAATCACAAAGATTCAATGAACGAGGATATATTGCATCAACATAGTACACGGTGCAACCATCTAACGATAGCATTCACCGACGCTATGTACAATGAGACATTGATTGCTATTGAGGATCTTTGCATTGTCATTGCCAACTTAGAACTCAGTCATTTCGGTATGCATTCGCCAAATCGAAGTGCATCTGATTTAATGAACACTGAAATGAATTGTGAACTGCAATACAATACTATAGGAATGGCAGCGATTGTTACTCGCAATGTCCCACTGATGAATGAGGAACAAAGAATTATTTACGACCACATTATGCTGCAGTTTCAGCGGGACAAGGTGGATTCTTTTTATTTTTTAGATGCACCAGGTAGAACTGGCAAAACATTCCTTATTTCGCTAATTCTCGCCGAAATACTATCAAATAATGGCATCGCATTGGCCGTTGCATCATCTGGCATTGCGGCAACTTTATTGGATGGAGGCAGAACAGCTCATTCAGTATTTAAGTTGCCATTAAATATTCAAAATACGACAGACGCAGTGTTCAAAATAAAAAAAACAATCGTCCATGGCCACAGTGCTGAAACAGTGTAAAATTATTATCTGGGATGAATGCACTATGGAACTTTAACATTCGTTGGCGTTGAACAGGACATTGAAAGATATAAAAAACAACGACAAACTACTTGGCGGCACTCTGTTACTCCTTTCACGTGATTTAAGAAAACACTTCCCGTTATTCCACGTTAAACGTACGCTGATGAGATCAACGCTTGCTTAAAATTATCGCCACTGTGGCGTAATGTTGAAAAAGTACAACTGAAAGTAAAAATGCGCTTTCAAATGCTTCAAGATCCATCTGCCGAAACATTCTCAAAACAACTGTTAGATATCAGCGATGGAAAAGTTACTATAGATGAAACTGGATGCATAAAATTACCGACCGATTTCCGCACGATCATTAATTCGCAAGATACTCTCATTGACCAGATATTTCCCGATATACACACACAATACACTAATCATGAGAGGCTGACAGAAAGAGCAATTTTAGCAGCAAAAAATTGGATCTCAAGATACAACAGTTGTTGCTAGGGGACGTGGTGTCATAAAAATCTATTGATACTGTTTGCGATGCCACCGAAGCTGTGAATTATCCAACAGAGTTTTTGAACTCATTAGATTTACCAGGCATGTCACCGCATAATTTACAACTGAAGGTTAGATCTCTCGTTATTTTGCTTTGTAATTTGAATCCACCACGGCTGTGTAACGGCACGCGATTAGTCATTAAAAAATTAATGATAAACGTTGTCGAAGCCACCATTTTAAATGGCAAATTCCAAGGTGAAAGTATATTACTACCACGAATCCCTATTATACACACATATATGCAATTCAGTTTAAAATGTTTCAATTTCCAATTAGATTGATATTTGCAGTGACTGTCAATAAGTCTCAAGGCCAAACGATGTCTGTTAGTGGCTTAGATTTGAGCACACCGTGTTTTCCACACGGACAGTTATACGTGGCATGCTCTCGAGTGAGCAAACCATCCAGTTTGTTTGTGTTAGCTAAAGATGGGATGACAAAAAATATTGTACACTCTATTGCATTAGGTATTGATATTGTTTTTAAGTAATATTGTCATAATATAAATATATATATTTTCGGAGAATAAATTATGATAAATTAAAAAAATAAATGTTTGGTGTTTCGTATTTTTATATTCTTTCATCGTTTACAGAGCTCCCTGCCTCTTCCACCCATGTACCAAATCATCACATACTTACAATAAGTTAGTTTTTTTTTTCTACCAAAATATTCCCTAGAGATAATTTATATGGCAAAACAACGTTTGTCGAGTCAGCTATAACATACAAAGATCGTCAGAGGCGGAACGAAGTTCGCCGGGTATAGCTAGTAAGATTAATAAGAATAGAATACCAATCAGTATTTAAATATGCTATATTTCCTAATTTCTGAACAAATCTTGAAAAATAAAAAGGTCAAAGAATTTGTGAAATGATTTGTATAAAAGTAAGAAATAAATTAGTTAAGAGAAACATTTGACTCGCCTTTAAATAAAGCTCGAAATCATGTACAGCAAATGAGTCGCCAATATTTAACTTATAATTTTAGAATTTTGAAAAGTATTAGAGCATATTTGTCTGGTTGATTAGGAAGACCGTGCAGTCAGCTGTTGTGTGGCCCTGACAAATTTCTGTCATCTACTTGGAGATTTAGAAAAATATCAACAAATTTTAAGTTTCAAAAATGTTTTAGTAGAGAATTCTTAAGTATTAGGAAAGAGACTGCGTGTGGGGCAAGAAGTAACGTCTATCTTGCAAGTGCTGTAATCATCATTGTTCTTGCTTAGTCACTTTTCCCGATAAAAAAATGTACGTGTTTTCGAGTGTAATTCAAAGATGTGACAGTATTTCTGTAATCTGTAATTCCGACTTTTAACAAATCACTTCACAAACTATGACACAAATTTTAAAAACATTTGTAGCTTACATCAAAATTTTTTGACAGTGATCATTTATTAATTTATTAATTAGTTGTTATGTTTATTTCTTCACAGAGCTAAATGTGTAGATGGTGTTAGACATAGGCAGCTGTTTCGTTTAGGCACTCACATTAAGGTTCCTTGCCGGCCGGGGTCGCCGAGCGGTTCTAGGCGCTACAGTCTGGAACCGCGCGACTGCTACGGTCGCAGGTTCGAATCCGACCTCGGGCATGGATGTGTGTGATGTCCTTAGGTTAGTTAGGTTTAAGTAGTTCTACGTTCTAGGGGACTGATGACCTCAGAAGTTAAGTCCCATAGTGCTCAGAGCCATTTGAACCATTTTTAAAGTTCCTTACGAGAAAAAACTTAAGTCTGTGTTCTGCCTTACGGCAGGTCTTGTCATGGGTAAGTCTCGCCAGGGAGGTCCACCACATGAGCGTCTAGGGAAGTGATTCCAGTGGTTGTTTCCCTTTGTCTTCCACTGATGATGATGATGAAATGGTAATGAGGACAACACAACACCCAGTGCCTGAACGAAGAAAATCTCCGGCCCAGCCGGGAATCGAATCCGGCACCCCAGGCGTGACAGACCGCCGCGCTGACCGCTTATCTATCGGGGCGGACTTACGAAGAAGGAAAAGGAAGATAGGATTTAGTGTCCCGTAGACAATGAGGCTACGATAAACGGACTGGACATGAGTAGGGGAAACAAATCAGGTATGATCGCATCAAGTTCATCTTATGCGATATCTACGGAAATCCTGAATGTAGGAGACTGCACGGGTATTTGAACCCAGCTCCTCCCACACTGTAGTAGTAATAGTGTGGTAATCAATGCGCACCGTTTCCAGTGCATATGACAAAGTTCATTAGCAGAGAAATTGAACTTTTGTCGGCAGGATCATTCTCCCCACGCAACATTCGCGATCAGAACAAGAAAGTTAATGGTACCCGTACTCCACCCCAAAACGCGCTGTACATTTGACTGCGCAGTATAGACGTAGATGTAAATGTCCAAGACACTCCAGATGATTTAGAACTTTAGCCTCATCCTTACGAAGCTCGACATGGTTTCCCTTGTGTAATAATTTCTCTGGGATGAATATATCTATGCGAACTTTGTGCTACGTTCGGGAGAACAACCACTGGCACTGCAGCAATCTACAATGCTAATATTGGAAAATCTATGCTTGCACCTTGTGATGGTGCCGATAGCACCATGGGAACGGGACAGGAGTAGCTACGAATGGACGTCACAGAAAACACAATGCGAGTTGTAAGCATGGGCAACACCATGTAGTGACAGACTGACCAGCATTAGATTAATCAAAAGAAAGCTTTTCATACTTTCCCAGCCAATCCGTATTATCAGAAGGTCTACAAGGCAGTCTAGGAAGAATAGTACATGTTTTGTGGGATGATAGTACAGAGTAATTCGAATAAAACATTCCGAATAACGTGTCCAGTTTTAATTGGTTACAGAGATACAGCTGTTGGAATGTATCCCAAATACTCACAGAAGGTGTTCAGCAAAGGCAAATTGTCACGTTCAAAGTCGATTTCCTTAGATACCACAACCGAATTCAGTGCTCCCGACGCGCGCAACTCTTCTTGAGCCGAACAGTTTGTTAAAGTGATTGCCAAAAGCTATTAAGACGTTTATGAAATCTATGACACGCAGCTGTCTATACGTCTTTAGTAACCACTGCCGGTTTCGGTTACGAGCCACCATGAAAGTATAAAAGTTCATAATTATTTGCATTTCTATGTGGCAAATACAGCCTCATCAGAACCGCTGAACATCTGAAGAACAAACAGTTATTTGTACTCAAGAGGGCGTCTTCGTGGTTTTTTATGGGGTAACACTATTCAAAATCGGAACGATGAATTCGTCTCTTGTGTTTACTTTTTCTTTGTAGAATTCGCATTACAAATATCCGTACAAGCAAACATCTAAAGGCCCGACGACTTAGGTGGCCATGAAACGTAACCATTCCTGTTGAGCCATCTTCCGAAGAATGTTCGGTTAGATGATGTGTTTCTTGACTACTAAAATGTGCAGGGGATTCTTCATGCTGAAAGAACGTACCCATGATTCAAGCCAAAGGATGATTGTTCAGCAATGCTGGAGGCTCAGTTTCAAGAACGACAGTTGAAAAATTCATTTTTTTAAGTTTAGCACAATTTCACAGCTTTAACTTCAAAACAAAAATGAAAATCGACAAATAAACAAATAGCAACTGAACTACCAACACGAGAAACGAAAACCTATCTCCGTAACTAGCTGTTTTTCGCAGCTATTTAGACACATGTTATGTGGTACGTTTTATTCGAGTCTCTGCTGTCACCTACTAAAATATTAACTGTTCTTTTTAAAACACGCTTTATATTTGTTACTAGGAAGTCTGAAGGTAGGCCGGAATTATCAGTTAAATGACAGAGGCAGTTGATGAATTTTTGTATGTAGGACGATGTGGGACGACGAGTAGGTGGCAGAAAAAGAAGTAAATAGACGATTAAAAGCAGCCTGTAGACTTTTGGCAGAGTAAGTAGCATTTTCAATGCAAAATTCTCAATATGACTGAAAAGGAAAGCATAACAGTGTATTACCAGTTTTGACTTATGGTAGTGAAACGTTGACTTTACATGTGAAAACTGCTGAGAAGTCAGGATTGGTCAGCGACCAGCGGAGAGATGCGCGTTGAGAACTACCTGAAGAGACGGGTAAAGTGACCGAGTGAGGTCGCGTAAGTCAGTGGCTGGAACGGGGGTACAAATCTCCGTCCAGCAGTCCAAATGAAGTTTTTCTGTGATTTCTTTAAAATAAGTCAAATGCAGGGATGGATTCCAGTGAAGAGGAAACGTCCGTTTCGTTCCTGAGTCCGAGCTTATGCTCGGTATGTAATTGTGTTGTCGATGGGACGTTAATATCTAATCACGAATGTAAAATTAGAGAGATTAGAGCGCGCACGGAGGCTTTCAGACAGTCGTTCTTCCCGCGAACCATACGCGACTGGAACAGGAAAGGGAGGTAATGACAGTGACACGTAAAGTGCCCTCCGCCACACACCGTTGGGTGGCTTGCGGAGTATCAATGTAGATGTAGATGTGGAATCTTCCTTTTATTCTTCTTGAGAGAGAGAGAGAGAAAGATAAATAAATGAGTCTGAATCTCTAGGTGAGACTACTAATAATGCAGATGAGTTGGAGATGGGAGGAGCTTGTGGCCAGGAGAATGTGTGGTGAAAAGATTAACAAAGTCCATTCCTATACTTCAGGAAATACGAGACGACGAGCTGCTGGAAGATGAACAGACGGCATTAGGAAATATGTGGAAGTAACGAAGTTACGTTAGACTGTGGTCCTTTATACGGCAGTGGAAATTTAATGATTGAAGAATATGGAGATGACATACGGGGAGGTTAGAAGTGCAGCTACTTATGGAGGTCTAGAGTGAGCTGTAATTATCGAATTATCGTATGAAAACGAAACTTGATAAATATGCTGACCGCATTAAAGCGGAGCCGATTTGCGCTGAAAAAAGTTAGTTCCAGCTTTGGCCACCAGGTGCAAATCTGGTGCTATACACTGTTTGTATGTAGGTGTGACATCGACGCTGTCATTTGACAAGCCATAACCTGAGTGAACAGTATGGCTATCGACAAGAGACACATTGCGCTGTTAGTGAAACTGTTTTACGTGAACGGCAGCAATTACAGTGCTTCATTGGGAGAGTATCGCCTACTGAAAGGTATGAGGAGAGGCCCGATGTCATTAAATTGCTTAAAGAAGGTGATAATGAAATTTGAAAATGCAGATGAGCTTAGTGTGTCACGTGGAAGAGGAAGGCGTCCTATACCGGTGGAAGTTGTTGCTGTAACTGGCCATGCAACACGTGCACCGGATAGTGCTAGTACTGGTGGTGGTGGTTAGTGTTTAACGTCCCGTTGACAACGAGGTCATTAGAGACGGAGCGCAAGCTCGGGTTAGGGAAGGCTTGGGAAGGAAATCGTCCGTGCCCTTTCAAAGGAACCATCCCGGCATTTGCCTGAAACGGTTTAGGGAAATCACGGAAAACCTAAATCAGGATGGCCGGAGACGGGATTGAACCGTCGTCCTCCCGAATGCGAGTCCAGTGTGCTAGCCACTGTGCCACCTCGCTCGGTGTGCTAGTACTCTTGCATTGTCACGATAACTGTTCGTCTCACAGTCGACAGTACGGAATGGTATCCGTACAAGATCCAGACTGTGCAGCAACAGGAACTTTATCATTCGCAGCAGAGTTCTGAATTTGCTCTTACAAGGGGAGGCCGCCAAATGTGAAATTCAGATTCAATTCATACTGCGCATAACAAAAGCTCATGGCCAGAGGTGTAATGTGGCAAAGCACCAAGATGCACTTCTCAGCAGTTGTCGAGAAAATCGACAGTTACAAGAAACCGTTGCGGTGAAATACTCTCAACGATTAACAATTATCGACAGCGTCGTGGCGCAGCGGTAAGCGCTCGGGTTCGTAATCCGAAGGTCGCCGGATCGAATCTCGCGCCATGCAATTTTTTTTTTTTTTAGTATTTGTTTTTTGTTATTCAAATGTGTCTATACACACACACACACACACACACACACACAAACACACACACAAATATATATATATATATATATATATATATATATATATATATATATATATATATATATATATAATTCCCGGCAATCAGTTGCAACAATTATGCATATAATAAGTTGTTGAAGGTCGTTTGTCGTGGAAAAACTGGCGACTTCGAACATCATTATGTTTTCCGCAAACAAAGTTGTATTTCACAAATGTTATTAATTGTCTTCATAATGTTAACCACGTATAGTTAACGGAAGAGGTAGAAACGATATTCCGAAACGAATACGTGTAGCGTAAGTCACACGTTCGAATTAGAATAGAAACCCTACGAACACAAATTTGCTGTGGCAGGTATGAAATATAAGCTCCGTTACTCGCTCGTTACACTTGAAGGACAGATGAATGGGCCGAAACGAGCCGCCGCATAAAAGCGTAGTTGCCTGCTAACTTCGAAAGAAGGGAGATGCGGTCCCTAGCGCAACTTATAACATCGTCGAAAATCAGTGCGGACGTGAGAGCTTTGGTACACCCTGTTAAACAAACGGAAAAACGGAGGCGGTACAATTGGAGAGCGATCCGCCTTCACCAAAATGCATAAGCAATTCATTAATAGTATATATATATATATATATATATATATATATATATATATATATATATATGAATTACAAAAAACTAATAATAAAAAAAATGTTGCATGGCGCGAGATTCGATCCGGCGACCGACCTTCCGATTACAAACCCGAGCGCTTACCGCTGCGCCACGACGCTGTATAAAACTATTAACCGTAGAGAGCATTTCACCGCAACGGTTTCTTTTAACTGTCGATTTTCTCGACAACGGCTGAGAAGTGCATCTTGGTGCTTTGCCACATTACACCTCTGGCCATGAGCTTTTGTTATGCGCAGTATGAATCGAATCTGAATTTCACAATTGGCGGCCGCCCCTTGTTAGATTTCTGGTACGGACCAAAGTCGATGGCACGTGCAGCGATGAGGCACATTTTACGCTACGGAGTGCAGTGAATATATGGGCCCGCATCTTGTGGTCGTGCGGTAGCGTTCTCGCTTCCCACGCCCGGGTTCCCGGGTTCGATTCCCGGCGGGGTCAGGGATTTTCTCTGCCTCGTGATGGCTGTGTGTTGTGTGATGTCCTTAGGTTAGTTAGGTTTAAGTAGTTCTAAGTTCTAAGGGGACTGATGACCATAGCTGTTAAGTCCCATAGTGCTCAGAGCCATTTGAACTGTGAATATATGGAACTGCCGAATTTGGGGTACTATTAAACCCCGTGCTGTGCACGAAGAGTTATTACACTCGCCGTATGTGGCTCTAGGGGACTGATGACCATAGCTGTTAAGTCCCATAGTGCTCAGAGCCATTTGAACCGTGAATATATGGAACTGCCGAATTTGGGGTACTATTAAACCCCGTGCTGTGCACGAAGAGTTATTACACTCGCCGTATGTGGCTATGGTGTGGATTCGCAAGAACTTTTATTATCTGTCCATTATTCTTTGAAGAGAATACACCTAGAGGCTCTTCAGGTGTATCGTGACGTCTGCACGTTATAAAGACCTCCTTGTACAGCATTTGATTCCTCATTTTGAAGAGTGCAACTGTATGGAAATCACGGTTTTCATGCAAGATGGGGCAGCACCTCATGTCGCTCGCCCAGTGAGAGATCTGCTCAGTGCAACCTTCCAAGAATGTGTTATTTCCGGTTTTTTTTTCAGATGCATAGACTGCAAGATCGTCTGATCTGAATCCATCTGAATTTTGGCTCCGGTGATACCTAAAAGAACGCGTTTACCAAAGATATGTTCGGTCTCTACCTGATCTGAAGGGCAGTATACAGGAACACGTCGCTCAGATTCAAGCGGAACTGCTGCGAGCAACTGTTGACACATAGCTTTGCGGAAGCAGCAACTCGTTGACGTCTGCAGTGTTCATACTGAACAAATTATGTAAGCAGCGGTTAATAATAAATCGGTATTATGCCTCTCTCATTTGTTTGACCTTCTCTGTCCATGTCACTTTCTAATCCTTTACATATGGAAACAGTTCTGTACGTCTTTCTTGGATTAACAGAGCCAGGTTTGCACCTGGGGGCCAAAATTGGAACTTTTTTTTTTGCAACGTAAATCGGTTCCGTGTTAACGCATTAGAATATCTACCTAGTTTCGCTGCCCTACAATAATTATATTTCACACAAGATCTCTGTGAGTAGCTGCATTTTAATTATAAGCACCCGGTGTCTCTTAGGTTTCTGTATATCTTTAGACAAGTAAAATAATTAATAATTATTTTATAGCTTGGAAAATTGCATGCTTTCATAGTTATCTAAGTGAACGATTTCATACATAAGATGTTGCCCGTCTGCGACAGTGGCCATAAATATAAGGAGAAGTGTAGGAAGCGACTGTTGTTTCGCTGTGGGGAAGACACTGGACACCCATCGGCGAGAAATGCGATTCAAAACCTCCTCCGGCTGTCTGACTTCGTTTTCTGCAGTTTTTATAAATAACTTAAGGCATAAGTTGGGGTGGCTCCTTAGAACGTCACGGCCTTATTACGTCCGCAGCCCGAACATATCCTTCGGCACCAGTGAGCTCGTCGTCGCAATAATTTTAATTTGCTTCTTTACAAATATGTATGTTAATAGAGGGTATACATCTGTTCGATTTTTTTATATTTATATACCAGGAAAATGATAAATAATCAGTTAATTATCTCCAAAATTGCATACTTCTTGTATAAAAACCTAGATTTGTAACCGAATGAAAAGTGTTAAGATGGGTTAAAGAATAATGATATCAGGCTAACAATCCCAGGGAAAATGCTATCGTGCGCTTACACAATTGTTTATATCTTGTGTATTTCTGCTCTAAAATTTAGAATTTGTCGGTAATTTATTGCGATAACACCTTGAGGCAGCGTCCTTCCAGCGCCTTGATCCCCTTTTTCTGTTCTAACTACATAAAATCATTTCTGAATTAGTGGTGTAAGGCGACGTAACGAGTGCCTCCACCAGCCCGTATATTAGTGGTCATTGTAGCTTCTCATCTAAACTCAAGTGCCGACATATATGTGTTCTAATAGTGAAGTGTAAGGATTGTGTGTAATAACACAGTTTACATTGCCTGCTCTACCGTCAAACGATCCAGTTTCGCTTTACCCAACGGTGAACCTTTCTACTGTTACGAACATCTTACACTTACACAGTACTGAGAAGAATCACCATCATCAGTTATCTGCTATATTAGCAGGTCCTTTGCCTCTCCATTTTCTGTTATCCATTTCTTCCTTCTTAAGGCTGCTGTATGTTGTACCGTCCATCATGTCATCCAGTATCTGGAATCTCTTCCTTCCTCGCATCCTTTTCCCTTCTACATAACCTGCTAAAACTGTTTTTATCAGTCCGTCATTCTTTCTTAATATATGCCCAATCCAATTTCTTTTTCTTCTCTTTATTACATCTAGTAACTGCCTTTTCTCTCCCACTCTTCTCAGTACCTCTTCATTTTTTACTCTGTCCATCCAACTTATTCTTTCCATCTTCCGCCATGTCCAGATCTCAAAAGCCTCCAGCCTTTCTCTGTCTTTTTTCCTCATAGTCCATGTTTCAGCGCCATATAGAAGAACACTCCATACAAGACATTTTATGAGTCTCTTTCTGAGTTCTCTGTCCATACCGCTGCAGAAGATTCTCCTTTTCTTATAAAACGCCTCTTTTGCCATTGCTATCCTTCTTTTAATTTCTGTGGTGCACTTCCAGTCGGTGTCTATCCTGCTTCCAAGATACTTAAAATTTTGCACCTGTTCCAGTGTTTCTCCATTCAGCACAATTTTTATTTCCTTATTTCCTCCTATTGCCAATACTTTTGTTTTATTTGTGTTAATTTTCATTCCATATTTTTTTCCGTTAGTTGCAATGGTGTCCACCAAATCCTGTAATTCTTTTTCCCCTGTGGCTAGAAGGACCATGTCATCAGCAAATCTCAAGCACCCTACTCTTCTTCCTCCAATTTCTACTCCTTTGTCATCTAATGAGCATTGGTCAATCATATTTTCCAAGTACAGGTTGAAAAGAGTAGGTGATAAACAGCATCCTTGTCTTACTCCTTTCCCTAGTCTGATCCAGTTTGTACTTTCTCCTCTCACTTTAACTGAAACTTTTTGATTAAGGTACAATGAGTTTATAAGTCTTCTGGTTTTCCAGTCCACTCTCTTTTCTCTCATAATAGTCGCCAGCTTGTCCCAAACCACATTGTCAAATGCCTTTTCTAAATCGATGAAGCACATATATAGGTCTCTTCCTTTTTCAATAAACCTTTCTCCCAAGATTCGTAGGAGCCCTATTGCATCTCTGATGCCCGTATTCCGCCTAAAGCCAAACTGCTGCTCGCCGAGATTCTCCTCTATTACTTTTTCAAGTCTTTTATTAATTATTCTTAACATCACTTTGGCTGCATGTGAAATGAGGCTGATTGTCCTGTGCTCGCTGCATTTCTTGGTTCCTTGTTTTTTCGGTAATGGAATCATTACTGTTGTCAAAAAGTCCTCAGGCCATTCACCACTGTCATATATTTTATTACATAACCTCAATATTTCTCTTATTCCATTGTGGTTCAAGCATTTTTGTATTTCTCCCGGTATTCTATCTGTACCTACTGCTTTGCCATTTTTCATTGCAGCAATGGCAGACTTTACTTCTTCCATTATGATGATCGGTCCTTTCTCTTCATCACTTACACTGTTGTGTGATTCAAGTTCCAGAGTTTCTGGTTTGCTATTTGTGTCATATAGCTCTTTTATATGTTCTTCCCATCTCTGGAGGACATCGTCACGATCTTTATACACTACCTCTTCGTCTTTACTCAAAATTTCCATAGTAGCACTTCCTGCTCTGTTTTGTTTCCATGTCATAGTCTTTACTCTGTTGTATAGTAAGTCGTATCTTCCTTTCCTGTCCAGTTCTTCAATTTCATCACATTCCTGTTTTAGCCATTTTTTCCTAGCCTGCTCTGTTTCTCTTCGCAGTTCGTTATTTAACCTTCGGTATATCTTTCTTGCATCTTCAGTGTTCTTGTTTTTCAATTTTCTTCTCTCCTCCATCTTGGAAATCATTTCTTGTGTGACCCATGGTTTTTTGACCTTTTCCCTTTTACATATCCTATATTTTGCTGTCCTGCTTTAATGATTCCTTCTTTCAGCATATTCCAGTACTCGTTGGCATTATCAGGTGCTTCTTTGTCTCGTAATGTGTTTAGAAAGTCCCGAGACAGCATTTCTGTAATTTGTTCTTTGTTGGACCTTGTCTTCTCTAGATCCCATTTCTTCACCATTGTCGCCTTTTTCAGTTTTTTCATTCTTATTTCTATTTCTGCCATAATTAAGTTGTGGTCACTATTAATATCTGCACCTGGTAATGTGTGCACCTTCTTGATTCCATTCCTGTATCTTTCTTCTACCAGTATAAAATCGATTTGGTTTCTATATTTATCCCCTGGTGATTTCCAAGTGTAGAGCCTCCTCTTATGGTTCTTGAACCATGTGTTTGCCACTATCAGCTGCCTTTCCCTGCAGAAGTCAATTAACCATTCACCTCTGTCATTTCTCTTTCCAAGACCATGACTGCCTACTATGTTTCCCTCTTTCCCTTCTCCCACAATGGCGTTCCAGTCTCCCATTACTATTTTGCAGCATTTTTCATTTTCGTCCATTATTCTCTCTATTACATTGTACGTTTCCTTTACAATTTGGTCATCATGTTCTGAAGTTGGCATATACACCTGGACAATCAGTAAATCTTTTTGTGCTCCTTTCAGCCTTACACCAATAACCCGGTCATTTGCATAGTCTACATATTCCACACATTTAACCAATTCCTTTGTCATAATCATCCTACTCCATTAATTCCTTTTACTTCTCCTCCTGAGTAGTAGAATACATATTCATCTGACTGCAACTCTCCATGTCCATTCCATCTTATCTCAGCAACTCCTACGAGGTCCATATGATTCTTTTCCATCTCTCTTTTAAGGTTTTCTAGTTTTCCTGCTTGTAGCAGAGTTTTGACATTCCAGGTACCAATTCTCGTTTTGATTTTTTGCCTCCTTTCAAGTTGTCCCCCCCGGAGATCCGAATGGGGGACTATTTTACCTCCGGACACTGATTTAGCATGAGAGGAAGCCATTTTTTGTGCATAAAATGGAGACTGCATTATGCAGGGAAGATAATCTGCGGTGGTATTCCGTTGCCTTCAGCAGTTCTGGAGGCCGCCCCTAACATGGGATACAGACGCCTTTTGCAGCCGCCCGCTCCGGGTCAGACGCTGCATGAGAAGTAAAGGTTGGAAAATGAAAGACCCCTAGCCCTCGAAACCTAATAGCGTCAGGGTCGGAAAAGAACAAGAGCTGGCCGAGGGTGAAATACTATTTCAGAATTTTATCTCAATGTACAATCTTACATTTTACTATGAAAATAGTAAAAATTAATGTTTTGTCTATGAAGATGTTAAGAAAACTTTTGTTGAATGAAATACACGAACAAGGCGATGTAACTAAAAATCAGCACGTTATTGTCTATACATAAATCACATATACTACAAAATGGATTTTTATACAGTGTTTGCTGGAGAATTCACTACAGTTTCAGATGCCATGTTACAAAGTACCCTCGAAATATATCCAAGGAACAGGGATCATTCGTATTTGGAATTAATACTGACTAGGTGCAATTTCTGCTTATGCGTCCGTAAAACCTGGAACTGGCTAAAGACGCTCAGAATGGAACTCAGTCTAACACTGAAACAATTTAATGTATTGGAACCCACGAGATATTGTACTGACATTATTTGTGAGAAAGACACATCCAGTGTGCAACTTAGCAGAGGCGAAACATTTCTCACTAAAGGCATCTCACTACGACCAGAAATCCATAACCATAGGACCCTCGTTAGAAACTGAAGAGAAATGGGGACAACATAGTTGGCCAGTCGTGTACATCGCTCTTTTTTGGTTGGAGTTTCATTACGAAGATAACTCAGTGCAGCTAACATTCCGAGAAATAGTGACACCGGAAAAGCTTTGCGCGATAATTTGTAGATTATGAGGTTTACATTGTCAGTAGTTAAACGGAACACGAGAGAGAGAGAGAGAGAGAGAGAGAGAGTCTCCGATGGAGTATCGCGGATGCCAATTGAGTTTTGTGAACCCCATTTGTTGTTAAAGTTTAAAAGTTTAATGAGGGAGCGTATCTGGACTGCGGGAAGTCATCCCTCATACGCCAATAAACTATTGGCAGCAAGAGCACCAGGACACATACCTAACACAGTCCCTTTCCACTTAAAACGTGTTACAATATAAACAACACCGAATGTAATAACGAGAATCTTTTCTGAAGCGATAGGCAACGATCACATCAGCATAACCACATTACAGAACGTCGGGGAGACAATTAATTTTCCTCTCGTGAAACGGATTTATACCATTGGATAGAAAAGTAGCATGATATGATCCCGCCTGAGGAGGAAAGCAACAATCACATTAGGATTACCAGCCCGTCACCCTTGTACTAACTGTCTCCTAGCACTTGTTCACAATCGACAGACTAAAAACTTACACAAATTCGACGTACTTCACAAATATCAATCCGATTTTCATAAACACCATAACAGAAAACAGCACTAATTCAGGTAACTGATGACCTGAAATATGCCGTAGACAACCGGGAGACCACAATATTGATACTATTAGATATCAGCAAAGCATTTGACGCCGTTGTGTGTGCCATACTACTTTAAAAAAATGCTTCAGCAATAATGTTCGGATGAAGTACTGACGTAGCTTGAAAACTGATTGAGTAATTGACTGTAGCGTACTGTCTATGGGAATAACATATCCGTCTGGAACTAGTTCTTTCAGGAATGCGACGGAGGTCAGTCCAGGGTTCGGTATTGTCCCCCTTGTACGTCAATGACGTCTTGTCGGTTCTGTCCTTCTGTATTGAAGCTATCAATACTGCCATCGTTCAGGTGAATAAATAACAGTCTTCATTGCTGAAATCGCAAAAACAAACGTGTCACGTAAGCTAAAGGAGAAGAAGTCCCAAGCAGTTTCAATGACTCATCGGATATTAATCAGTCCTCAATGCTGCGAACAATTAACTCTATGCTTCTAAATGGTATCCCGACACTGTTAGAGAAAACGGTGAATTACCTTGTTGTAGCTTTGGTTGAACATCTCAACGGCACGGAAAATACAGTCTCCAAGTGCAAAAAGATTTTCACTACTTTCTGTGACCTCCAGAAGCTTTGAGAACACCCTTCCACAGGACGTGAATGTTAAACTTGTGCAATCACTCGTTTACTCATTCATTCTTTCGAAACGCTAGTACTGCGGTGTGACAGTAGGAAAACCTATAGATTCTAGACGGTTAGAACTAACCACGAGTACTTGTGTGATTTAGATCTGCAACGTCCATCCAGTTGACCATGTCAGTGCCTCATACGCCCTGTTAGGATTGTTGCGACCAGACAAGTTAGAGACAACAATACGTTGTTTGTGCTCGTACTTCAACGATTCCTCGGTGTGTATGCACTCCAGCACCACGCATCACAAATCACACATCAAGTACCTACCACTTACGCATAACGAACCCATTCAAAAACTCCTTCTCCATTGCTGCTGTACGCCTCGGTGACAAGCTTACCTGCAATTTGCACACAATTGATACACAAATACGTTTTAAAAGAAACTGGAGCGCTTGCCTTTTTCAATCTCATAACGTTTCCCTAAAAATTACCATACATGACCTGCTCTCTCCGTCGTAATTCGAAGTAAATATTCATAATTTCTACCAGCTACGTTGCCATATCTCTTCGTTTCTCGTTTTGTCATGCAACTTCTTTTTATCCTCTCTCCTTTATTTGTGATTCTGTCACATGCCTAATCCTCTCCTCTCTCATCTATTCTCACGAGTCTATTGCTACTAACGACCACAATTTAAATCCTCATGAAACTTCCTGGCTTATTAAAACTGTGTGTACGACCGAGACTCGAACTCGGGACCTTTGCCTTTCGCGGGCAAGTGCTCTACCATCTGAGCTACCGAAGCACGACTCACGCCCGCTACTCACACTTTACTTCTGCCAGTACCTCGTCTCCTGCTTTCCAAACTTTACCGAAGCTCTCCTGCGAACCTTGCAGAACTACCACTCCTGAAAGAAAGGATATTGCGGAGACATGGCTTAGCCACAGCCTGGGGGATGTTTCCAGAATGAGATTTTCACTCTGCAGCGGAGTGTGCGCTGATATGAAACTTCCTGGCAGATTAAAACTGTGTGCCCGACCGAGACTCAAATTCGGGAACTTTGCCTTTCGCGGGCAAGTGCTCTACCATCTGAGCTATCGAAGCACGACTCACGCCCGCTACTCACAGCTTTACTTCTGCCTTCCAAACTTTATAGAAGCTCTCCTGCGAACCTTGCAGAACTAGCACTGCTGAAAGAAGGGATATTGCGGAGACATGGCTTAGCCACAGCCTGGGGGATGCTTCCAGAATGAGATTTTCACTCTGCACTTGGCTAAGCCATGTCTCCGCAATATCCTTTCTTTCAGGAGTGCTAGTTCTGCAAGGTTCGCAGGAGAGCTTCTGTAAAGTTTGGAAGGTAGGAGACGAGGTACTGGCAGAAGTAAAGCTTCGGTAGCTCAGATGGTAGAGCACTTGCCCGCGAAAGGCAAAGGTCCCGAGTTCGAGTCTCGGTCGGGCACACAGTTTTAATCTGCCAGGAAGTTTCATATCAGCGCACACTCCGCTGCAGAGTGAAAATCTCATTCTTAAATCCTCATGTCTGTAATTTATCTTTATTGTCCTACTATTTTGCATTAACGAATATAGATATATAGTTTACTGAGTGTTACAATGTCTGTGTTTATACAGTGTCTGCATCTTCACAATACAACAAATTCTCTCACTGACGACTGTAGTTGTAATATATTCTGTTCTTTCAGCAATAGCTATTATTATTTTCACTATTTCTATAACAGTTTACAACTGCTGGATTCATTGCTGCAGCTCTTGTAACAAAATGTCATAGAGAATCTAATGTAAAATATAAAGAATGCGTGGTTAGATATAAGAGAATGTCTAAAAGCCCTAATCATGAGAGGATCATCTTTCTAAATAAATAAAAAATTAAAAAGCCCTGAAGTATCGCTTCAGTCCAGGACTTCAGTTCTTGTGTATACAGTGTTATAGCGTAGATTTCAGATAACTGCGGCTGGATTTTTGAGACAGCATTATCGTGGAATGACCAGCTTTTTGCTACAGGGATGTTCGGAGGTACCAGGGATATAACAGGAACGACCATTCGAAGCAAAAAGTCTAGTAAACATGCGTTCTATGATGCATATCTTAAGAGCGATGTGCACTTCTTCATCTTCGATACTGTGAAACAAATCTCTTCTACGGCGAGCTCTTTGCTTTCGATATTTCTAGGGGTGGTAGTACGGCCAAAAACAAGAAAAAATGCCCGGTAAACATACTCTGTAAAGCGCATACCTGAAGCACTTGTTCATCTTCACGACTATGTAACACATCTCTTTTACTGAACAAGTGCTCATAGCTCTTAAGTTATGCATTTTTTAGCATTGACCGATCCTCCTCGAACACCCTGTATAACAGACAAGATGAAAATTATTGTAGCTGTTAGAAAGAAGGTTGTATACATGGAAGAAACTTGAGATACTAAAAGGTATCAGATAGATTATATAATGGTAAGACAGAGATTTAGGAACCAGGTTTTAAATTGTAAGACATTTCCAGGGGCAGATGTGGACTCTGACCACAATCTATTCGTTATGAACTGTAGATTAAAACTGAAGAAACTGCAAAAAGGTGGGAATTTAAAGAGATGGGACCTGGATAAACCAGAACCAGAGGTTGTACAGAGTTTTAGGGAGAGCATAAGGGAACAATTGACAGGAATGGGGAAAGAAATACAGTAGAAGCAGAACGGGTAGCTTTGAGGGGTGCAATAGTGAAGGCAGCAGAGGATCAAATAGGTAAAAAGACGAGGGCTAGTAGAAACCCTTCGGTAACAGAAGAAATATTGAATTTAATTGATGAAAGGAGAAAATATAAAAACGCAGTAACTGAAGCAGGCAAAAAGGAATATAAACGTCTCAAAAATGATATCGACAGGAAGTGCAAAATGGCTAAGCAGGGATGGCTAGAGGACAAATGTAAGGATGTAGAGGCTTATCTCACGAGGGGTAAGATAGATACTGCCTACAGGAAAATTAGAGAGACCTTTGGAGAAAGGAGAACCACTTGCATGAATATCAAGAGCTTTGATAGAAACCCAGTTCTAAGCAAAGAAGGGAAAGCAGAAAGGTGGAAGGAGTATATGGAGGGTCTATACAAGGGCGATGTACTTGAGGACAATATTATGGAAATGGAAGAGGATGTAGATGAAGATGAAATGGGAGATATGATACTGCGTGAAGAGTTTGACAGAGCACTGAAAGACCTGAGTCGAAACAAGGCCCGGGAATAGACAACATTCCATTAGAACTACTGACAGCCTTAGGAGAGCCAGTCCTGACAAAACTCTACCATCTGGTGAGCAAGATGTATGAGACAGGCGAAATACCCTCAGACTTCAAGAAGAATATAATAATTCCAATCCCAAAGAAAGCAGGTGTTGACAGATGTGAAAATTACCGAACTATCAGTTTAATAAGTCACAGCTGCAAAATACTAACGCGAATTCTTTACAGACGAATGGAAAAACTGATAGAAGCCGACCTCGGGGAAGATCAGTTTGGATTCCGTAGAAATGTTGGAACACGTGAGGTAATACTGACCCTACGACGTATCTTAGAAGAAAGATTAAGGAAAGGCAAACCTACGTTTCTAGCATTTGTAGACGTAGAGAAAGCTTTCGACAATGTTGATTGGAATACTCTCTTTCAAATTCTGAAAGTGGAAGAGGTAAAATACAGGGAGCGAAAGGCTATTTACAATTTGTACAGAAAGCAGATGGCAGTCATACGAGTCGAGGGGTATGAAAGGGAAGCAGTGGTTGGGAAGGGAGTGAGACAGGGTTGTAGCCTCTCCCCGATGTTATTCAATCTGAAGATTGAGCAAGCAGTAAAGGAAACAAAAGAAAAATTCGGAGTAGGTATTAAAATCCATGGAGAAGAAATAAAAACTTTGAGGTTTGCCGATGACATTGTAATTCTGTCAGAGACAGCAAAGGACTTGGAAGAGAAGTTGAACGGAATGGACAGTGTCTTGAAAGGAGGGTATAAGATGAACATCAACAAAAGCAAAACGAGGATAATGGAATGTAGTCGAATTAAGTCGGGTGATGCAGAGGGAATTAGATTAGGAAATGAGATGCTTAAAGTAGTAAAGAAGTTTTGCTATTTGGGGAGCAAAATAACTGATGATAGTCGAAGTAGAGAGGATATAAAATGTAGACTGGCAATGCAAGGAAAGCGTTTCTGAGGAAGAAAAATTTGTTAACATCGAGTATAGATTTAAATGTCAGGAAGTCGTTTCTGAAAGTATTTGTATGGAGTGTAGCCATGTATGGAAGTGAAACGTGGACGATAAATAGTTTAGACAAGAAGAGAATAGAAGCTTTCGAAATGTGGTGCTACAGAAGAGTGCTGAAGATTAGATCGGTAGATCACATAACTAATGAGGAGGTATTGAATAGAATTGGGGAGAAGAGGAGCTTGTGGCACAACTTGACTAGAAGGAGGGATCGGCTGGTAGAACATGTTCTGAGACATCGAGGGATCATCAATTTAGTGCCGGAGGGCAGCGTGGAGGGTAAAAATCGTAGAGGGAGACCAAGAGATGAATACACTAAGCAGATTCAGAAGGATGTGGGCAGCAGTAGGTACTGGGAGATGAAGAAGCTTGCACAGGATAGAGTAGCATGGAGAGCTGCATCAAACCAGTCTCAGGACTGAAGACCACAACAACAACAGTGAAAGATAGTTTCCTTAGGTAAAATAAGCATTTGTTTTTCTTCGTAGTTCTCCTTTAGGTGACTGCCCATACTCCAAAAGTTTTCCCGAAAGTAGAGTAAATCCCTTTACTGCAATTGTGGAGGGTTTGCATCACCACGTTACTTGACTCGACACAAAAATTTATTTAGACGCCTGGAGAATAGGACGGACTCCAAATCTTTCTGTCGTCATTGCACCAAAATAGGTCCATTCATCTGACGAAAGATGATTTTATCTTCTACACCCGGGCCTCTTGTATCTTCTCGCTTCGTTAGTCCGGAACACTTTCATGGCATTCATCAGTTATTACTAAAAGGCAATAAGTAAGAAAAACCCTATCTTTTCTAGAAAACAATCCGCATAAATTTTACAGCAGGTGAAATCGACTTGGCGTTATCTAAGAAAACTTGGTCAGGTACACTCTTTTGATTGTGATTTCGTTTCTGTTTAAGAGGTGATTGATCCACAGTAATTAATCAACGCATAAAATCTGTTGGATTGACTTTAAAGAGATCTAGATACTGTTATTCGAATCCTTAATTCGTTTCATCATTTGATTTTGGTTAGAATTTAACAAATTCAGCGCCCATCTTCCATACATACACCGAAGTGCCAAAGAAACTAGTATAGACATGCGTATTCAAATACAGAGATTTGTAAAGAGGCAGAATATGGCACTGCGATCGGCAACACCTGTATAAGACAACACGTGTCTGGTGCAGTTGTTAGATCGCCTACTGCTGCTAAAACGGCAGGTTATCAAAATTTAAGTGAGTTTGGACATGGTGTTATAGTCGACGCACGAGTGGTGGGACACAGCATCTCAGAGGTAGCGATGAAGTGGGGATTTTCCCGTACGAGCATTTGATGAGTGTACCATGAATGGTAGGAATCCGGTAAAACATTAAATGTCCAACATCGCTGTGGAATGAAAAAGATCCTGCAATAACGGGAGGAACGACGACTGAAGAGAATCGTTCAACGTGATAGAAGTGCAACCCTTCCGCAAACTGCTGCAGATTTCAATACTGGGCCATCAACAAGTGTCAGCGTACGAACCATTGAACGAAACATCATCGATATGGGCCTTCGGAGCCCTGGATGACTGCACGACACGAAGCTTTACGCCTCGTCTGAGCCCGTCAACATTGACATTGGACTGTTGATGACTGGAAACATGTTGCCTGGTCGGACGAGTCTCGTTTCAAATTGTATCGAGCGGATGGACGTGTACGGATATGGAGACAACATCGTAAATCCATGGACCCTACGTGCCAGCAGGGGACTGTTCAAGTTGGTGGAGGTTCTGTAAAGGTGTGGGGGGTGTGCAGCTGGAGTGATGTGGGACCCCTGATACGTCTAGATGTGACTCTGAGAGGTGACACGTACGTAAGCATCCTGTGATCACATGCATCCATTAATGTCCATTGTGCATTCCGGTAGGACAATGAGCCCCCCCTCCCCCCGCCCCCCACGTCCAATGAGACCGCTCTACGCTGGGTGCCAAAATGTAGTGAACTGAGAATTCTCCTGTGCTCTCTGCCATGAAATGACATGTGCATGACTAATGAGATTGCCCCACGCTGGGCCCCGAATTGTTCGTGATATCACATAGCGTACAAATTAGCATGAGTTCGCCCCCACATAAGGAACTAATAATTAAGTGACATCAGTAATTGAATGAAGTGAAACACGAAAGATTATGAGTCCAAGGGTTTGATGTGTGAATGGAACAGATTGCTTAGATGATTAATACATGAAATAAATGTAATTATTCCAGTACCGTTTACAAAAACAAAACAAAATTACAAACTTTAGGGCCGAATTGACTGGTCGTGGACAAGACTCATTTATTAAGGGGGAATGAACCATCTCACCATTATTCCTGATCATTCGTCGTGTAGTGCTGACGGTGGCAGTCGCTGTGTTGGAACGGCATGTCTCCTCGTAGCCGCGGTGGTGAATCGACAGATCGACAGCTTTCATTAACGAGCAGCGGCTTGCGGCTAGGTCCAGGCACGGTCTCCGCTGTGACTGCCAGCCGTGTGTTACCGTAGGCGAAGCAGCTTTATCGCAGTGTTGGAATGCGGTCTTTGGTGATGGATGGAAGAACCCACACGTCCTCTTGTTTTCGCTCTATCTCACCGACTCTCTCTTATTTCACTCCTCATCTGTCACTAAGATCAAAAACTCCCTTTACATTTTCTTCCTCTCGACATTGCTACTGGCGAATTAACTTTGCAAAGCCGCCTAATGAATGATCGCCATTTCATGACCACTTCTCTCCGTGCAGGGGGAAATTTCCTATCTAGCGTGGGCTGGTATGTTACTCGGGAACTGGCTTTTTTCTGACGATTTCACCGTGAAGTCTGTTCCCAGCATTGCTCGCCCACTGTTTCGTTGTTTTTCTGCATTCGAAGTTGTTGTGAAAGCAGACACACAAGAGTCTTCATAACGGATCTCCCTACATGAGGCCGGCCGAAGTGGCCGAGCAGTTCTAGGCGCTTCAGTCTGGAACCGCGCGACCGCTACGGTCGCAGGTTCGAATCCTACCTCGGGCATGGATGTGAGTGTTGTCCTTAGGTTAGTTAGGTTTAAGTAGTTCTAAGTTATAGGGGACTGAGGACCTCAGATGTTAAGTCCCATAGTACTCAGAGCCATTTGAACCATTTGAAACCTACATGAGGCCTGGAGAGTCTCGAGCCTGTGTTCCGTCTAAGAACCTGCTGGCCTTCTTGGATTATAAGGAGCATCCATGCTGTCCAGAAAACATTTTTTTAAGCAGGCTGACTTCTTTCAGATGCTAACCTGTGCGAATTCTTTGCGCTTTGTGCACGCCCCTCCCAGTGCCTGTCAACACGTTCTTACTTTCTACGGTAGCTAAAGCGGCTGCTGCCAGGCTAGAAGGATAAACATACCTTCGCGTGTGCATTTTTGACGCTCTGTCTTAGAGGATGTAAGAGTCCATCAGTTTTTGGCACGCTTCTCATTATCTGTCAAGCTCTTCGCAAGGTGTCCATTCTTAAGCGAGGCGAGGGCCCTCCCGTTTACTCCCTGTGTGGTTGCAGAATGGTACCAGTATCCGCGTCTCGGGTGCTCGCCACATGGAGTCCAGCTTCCACCTCCTCCAGGGTCATTGGCGCTGTGAGATGGCGGAAGTGGCCCCCGGTGGAGGTATCACTGTATCTGGTCTTCTAGAAAAATCTTCATGGATCAGAACATCATCAACACTATTTAGATCCTTTTTCTTTACTCTTTAAGAAATAGAATTGCTAGTGGTACTATAATTGGGGGTTGGGTTGTTTGGGGGAAGAGACCAAACAGCGAGGTCATCGGTCTCATGGGATAAGGGAAGGATGGGGAAGGAAGTCGGCCGTGCCCTTTCAAAGGAACCATCCCAGCATTTGCCTGGAGCGATTTAGGGAAATCACGGAAAACCTAAATCAGGATGGCCGGACGCGGGATTGAACCGTCGTCCTCCCGAATGCAAGTCCAGTGTGCTACCACTGCGCCAACTCGCTCGGTGGTACTGTAATTGTGCATTTATAAAATACGAATGCTCTGAAATTGACGAACATATGGAGTGAGACTGAAACTGCAGATGTTCGGCATCCAGTCACAGTGTAGTTCCATCCTCAACATCTGCATCTGAAACTTGTGTCATGATGGACAGTTAATACAGAAATATCATTTCGTTCTTCATTGATAAAGATCCTGATACACAGAATTTCTATAGAGCGACTCATCAGAGAAAGAGTTATTGCAGTAATTATTGGATCATTGTAAGATAAGCACGCTAGAAAGTAGCACCAAGATAATTGACATGGTTAGGGACAGAGCTTTACCTTGGAGTTGACAATAACCAGACACAGATCTTGTTTTCATGTTGCTGAAGAAATCATTCCGTAATTCGCCATCTGTGATGTAGAGACACCTTAAAAACTGAGTTCAACAACCAATTTATCTGATGAGCCCTTACCGTTTTGGAGACAACATACTTACGTCGTTAACATAGAACTAGTCAGCCGTTGAGAATGTGGGGACTACAGGCCCAAATTTGTTTTTAGACATTATTCGAACTACGTTAAAATACAGGGCAATATATCACTTGATAATTTATTTCTGGGTTTCCATTCAGTTATTACAAAATATTTCCTTCAGACTATCGATTTTAACCAATAATGACCATCCTAAACTTTGTTAAAAATAAACGAGAAGAAAGGAACAAATACAAATGTGGGCAGTACTGTACATTACAGGAAAGCAAAATGTTTACTAAACTGTGTCATCATTACATTTATCAAGTTTTTTGGCGATGCTCATGTACTCTAGCAAATTTCTCTTGAGAATAGCAGTTTGACTCGGCCCTCTATTCTGTATTCAGGTATTTGTACACGTTTCTTGGTCGCAACTTTCATATTATGAAAAAAAAGTAGTATGTATATTACTTATCCTAGTTCTGTTTTGTACTGTGCACTGTTGTCCACATTTTATCAAGAGGTAGTCATGAAGTTTTAATCGTCATCTCGAAGAAATGAAGTCAGGCAATTAATTTGTGTTTGTTTTCCAGTACATGTTCATAGTCCTGGTATACATGGCAATCCCGACACCACAGTACCATAACATGTCAATGGGGAAGCCAGAATAAAATGGTGGAGCTCAATGGCAAATTGAACATACGAGGCTCGTTCTGTAAATAATGGCCCTCAATTTTTTTTCTCAGAACATTTGGATTCTTAAGAGTTGGAATTTGATTGCAATATCAGTCAATATTTCTTTCACATGTTCTATTTTTCTACACATGTAGTCTACGTCACTTTCTATGGCCTTACGCCTGCGTTGTCTAAGATAAGGGATTCCCTATTGGTGGAAGCTCAAAGTAATGCACCCAGGTTCGTCACCTGTAACGATTCATGACAGAAAGGGCTCTCCAGAAAGGGCTTTGAACTGCTTCAGTAATTCAGATGATGTGGCTTTAGTGTGAGTATTATGATATGTTCTGAGCTTTTGTGAAACTCATTTTGAACACAGTATTGAGTATCGAAGAATCTCAGTTATTGCTTAAGCACTTCCAATCCTCATCCATGGCTACAGAGTCAACTGTCAGTAGTGATATACTGGTCTGCACGAATAATTTCATTGTCATCCGCGTGATTCGCCATGCAGGGAGCAGAGGCTGTGACAGGACGTTCCGAACGTGGCCGGTCATGCATCTCAGTTTCCGCACTTCCTGACTTGTCAAGTCTCTCTACTCATCGTCCAACATTACTGCCAACAACTACATCATTACTGTACACTGCACACATATGTGTATGGATATTCACCACAGTTTCTTTTTCTACAACCAAGAATTCAATTACAGCACGTTGTTTATAACCAGTGTCTTGTGTAGACGTTACGTTGATGGCCCACTACGGCGCTGCCACCTATCGAAATTGTTTGAAATTTCACTATGTGTAGAAGGAACATAAAATTTGAAGCACATAAGACGACATTTCCCTATATTTATAAGAGATTACAAAAAAATGTGAGGCGTTGTTTACTGAACGACTCTCGTAACTACAACTTTATAACCAGCCGTCGAATGGTTCTTTAAATTTAACATACCATTAGTGATGTAAATAGCGCGAGGCCGATATTTCGCTAATATACACTGTAAATGAGGACAGGCAAAAGTTAGTAGAGATTCGTGCTCCTGTAAAAAGAGCGATGCGCGAAGCATACAACCACTACCACCGTCATACCTTAGAAAAAAAGATCTTGCTGAAAACCCAAGGAAATTCTGGTCTTACGTAAGATCGGTAAGCGGGTCGAAGGCTTCCATCCAGTCACTCTCTGATCAGTCTGGCCTGGCAACGGAAGACAGCAAAACGAAAGCTGAAATTTTAAATTTAGCATTTGAGAGATCTTTCACGCAGGAGGATCGTACAAACATACTGCCGTTTGAGTCTGGTGCAGATTCCCATATGGAGGACATAGTGATAGATATCCCTGGGGTTGTGAAGCAGCTGAATGGGTCGAAAATAAATAAATCGCCAGGTCCTGATGGGATTCCAATTCGGTTTTACAGAGAGTACTCTACTGCATTGGCTCCTTACTTAGCTTTCATTTATCGCGAATCTCTTGCCCAACGTAAAGTCCCGAGCGACTGCAAAAAAGCGCAGGTAACGCCTGTATATAAGAATGGTAAGAAGGACGGATCCTCAAAATTACAGACCAATATCCTTAACATCGGTTTGTTGCAGGATTCTCGAACATATTCTCAGTTCGAATATAATGAATTTCCTTGAGACAGAGAGGTTGCTGTCCATGCATCAGCACGGCTTTAGAAAGCATCGCTCCTGCGAAACGCAACTCACCCTTTTTTCACATGATATCTTGCGAACCATGGATGAAGGGTATCAGACGGATGCCATATTCCTTGACTTCCGGAAAGCGTTTGACTCGATGCTCCACTGCAGACTCCTAACTAAGGTACGAGCATATGGGATTGGTTCCCAAATATGTGAGTGGCTCGAAGACTTCTTAAGTAATAGAACCCAGTATGTTGTCCTCAATGGTGAGTGTTCATCGGAGGTGAGGGTATCATCTGGAGTGCCCCAGGAAAGTGTGGTGGGTCCGCTGTTGTTTTGTATCTACATAAGTGATCTTTTGGATAGGGTGGATAGCAATGTGCAGCTGTTTGCTGATGACGCTGTGGTGTACGGGAAGGTGTCGTCGTTGAGTGACTGTAGGAGGATACAAGATGACTTGGACAGGATTTGTGACTGGTGTAAAGAATGGCAGCTAACTCTAAGCTGTTGAATTAAAGTAGCTACTGTAATGGAAAGTGGCTGCTCCCGTCTTCACGGCCAGTGGTATGCTCCAACGTTACACAGAACAGTCACACCTTATGCTGATGACAACGCACAGTCGAGCACAGAACAGGGAAGAGGCATGACATCATCGAATTTGATTCGGCCATATAAATTGTGCGCGGTGAGTACGTCCTTTTGGGTCACCATAGCCAACTGCAATGGGCAACAGAGTGTTGAAATCAGTTGCCGTTGATTATAGTTAGTAATTCAGCGCTGGACAAAAAGAAGTGGAGCCACGTCACCCACAACACCACACACTGCCTCACACGTGTACCTCTGTTCAACATTTGTTATAGTGCACAGAGTTTGGAATAGTTACAAGACGACTGATCTTACACATTAGAAGCACAGGAAAATGTCACCTAGACTGATAAGTCGCAGTAAATTTCGGGATATACTGATAACAGGGTAAGTCAGGACAACATGAGGCGATGATTCCAACTTGACAGCAGGTTAGAGTTCAGGCACGTGGTGGTGATATTCTCCTCTAGTGTGCGTAGTTGATAGAAAATGAAGTGGGGAAGCAGATACGTCGACTGCTGTCTCACAAGAACTTACTCTCAGATTCTGGGCGTCCATTTGCTCGTCATTAGCATCTCGTAGACATTCAGTGTCTTCAGCAAGACAATGCAGTACCTCGTCTCTCCCTAATTCTGCCAGAATGGTCTGAGGATCTCTCCAGTGACATGAGAGCACTTGGGTGGACCATAAAATCACTTGACCTCAATTCCGTTGAGCGTATCTGGGACGCCATCGATGAAGACGGGCGCGTCTTGAACTCAACTCCGATCAACAGCCTTGATTTGTTGGCAGCGGTTAGGCGGGTATGGGTCAGGATAGCTCCAATACGTGGAATCGTTATTTCTTCACGTCGTCGCTTTCATCGCAGGCGTGCTATACGCAACTGGTTAGGTTTCTCAAACTGAGTTGCTAATGGATGTACACTGTACTGTCTTAAATTCTGCAATGAGTGATTATTACGTATTTTCTATTAGAATAAACCGATCCCTACCAGAATAAACCAACTGCACCTACTGTTTTTCATATGTAGCTCCTTCTCCCTCTCCACTAAAGTCATTGGTTCCAACTGCGTCTAACAGCAAAGGATTTCGTAAAAATTATGCCAGAGTAGGGGAACACAATCTAAGAAAGTAACATGTCGTCCGAAGAGAAATTATTGCAAAAATAAGTAGAAGTTTTGAAACAAAACGTAGTTACCAGTAATCTGTACACTCTTTATGATATAAATTTTTGTTTACCGTTCACCTTCTTCCATAGAATCTTTTAAATTGTTTTTGTTTTCGTACTTTCTCCTCAATTGTAGCGCGTCAGAGGAAGTAGGGTTTCCAGAGAAGAGCTTTTATTAGAGACGTGGTCGTGTCATGACGGACTGTGCCCAGAAAATAAACTAGAAAAATTAATTTGAAATAAACTGATACGGCTATAAAGATACGAAACGTTTTGGAGTACTTACCCGTAAACATATTGGTCCCAGCCAATACTTTTTAAAATGAAAAAAAAATTAGGAAAAAGCCAGTTAGCTTTTCCAAGGAAGTCACCTCATGGATGATACGAGATAAGTTCCCTGTTAGTGGAAATTGGAAAGAAAAGAGAACATGTCTCGTCCAGCTACAGAGATGAAGTTGGTACTGAAATGTTTTTTTCTTATGTTGGTTCTCATACCGAATAACTTAACTGTTAGTATCAATCGCAGAATAGTTTCCATAATACCGTTTCTTGAAGTAATATTATTATTTGTACTACGTTGAAATGGATAAACTAGTATACTAGGCCGTCATTTTTTGATTTCAATGTTTTTGGATGGTTTTTCACCAATGTAAATTCATCCATAGTTGCTAAAAGTTTACAGGGAGTCTGCTCATTGATTTTTAACGCTTTAGAAATGTCAGCTGAATCCAAATGTGGCCATTCGTCTCTTGAATGACGTCCGAAACCTAGAACCCAGAGGCAAATATCGCGGAAATGCCGTTTTTACCCATCGAACATCATGTCATCTGTGTGAGCGGCTGTCAGTAAACAAAATACTAAAAGGTGAACTTCGTATGACAGCAGTATACACTTGGGGTTGCGGTAGTGTTGTGGAAATCCAGGTATTTGGTGTGTACTGAGCTGTTACTTAGCTTATCGTGTACTCACGTTCGTTGGATGGTATGTAGCTGATTCTATACACGTAAAAACAAAACTTTCACACTTTGTTTATAATCAAGAATATTAAGCCATCTTGCTGTTCGCGTGTGTCGCGAGAGGTGTATCTCATGTGGCGAGAAAGGCAATGAAAACTGTAGCGCGAATTACGACGACTTCTGTTCCTTATTTATGTCTCTGTGTGTGATGGGGAAGTGGTTCTTTTGCGTGTGTGTGCTTTCTGTTCTGTGTCCTTGGTCAGTTCTCTCAGAGGGGTAAAGTGCGTGTTATTACAAAGTGTTGTGTTTTCGTTTATTACATTTTTCCCTTCGACTATAGTCTTTAGTATGTAGTAATTTTCTTCTATTGGTAGTTGTCGGTGTGGACCGTTGCTGTTTTTCAGAATATGTAGATCGTTTTCGATATTGGTGGGGTTGTGGTTTTTGTTCATTAGATTTTCTGCAAAAGTTGAATGTGTGCTGTCACTCTTTAGAGCTTTCATATGCTCTGTGTATCTCGTTCGGAAGTTTCTGCTTATTTGTCCTATGTACGTAATTCTCAAAAACAAGCTGTAATATACAATGAATAAGGTAGTATGAAAGTATCCATAGAAAACTATATTTCAAAAAGCGAATAGTAAAAATGTAATAATGTACGACCGTGTTTGTATAACCATGCTATTTTCTGAATGTTTCAGATTAAAAAACCCACTGATGATGGAGATATTTGTCGCCGAAACTAGTTTTGGAAAATAAGGAAATAAACGAATAACAAGATGTTTTGCATCAAGGCGGACTCAGTTTCTGAGATTGTTGTTTTTCTATGCAAACACGGGCCAAATGGATGAGTTCCAAGATAAATCTCTCATCCCTCCGTTCACCTGCGGTTGCCTGTATGTACTTCGCATTCCATCGTTGTGAGTTCGATGTCCGACAGATCCCCTTCATTTCCGCCGTACGCAAAGGGCATGGAACCTACTAGACCGGTTCCCAGACAAGTGCGGACTTTGAAACCAAAATGATTACGCCGATTGTAGCTGTATTGGCCACAGAGCGGACAAAAAGAAACCACACCGCAAAGTCGTGCGTCGAAGGATGTAGCGAGGTGGAATAGTTTTTGTACAACGTAATAGCACCACAGGTTTTACAGCTGTTACAGTGTTTTTATTTCAACAACGGGGCATTAGTTTGTAGTCTTCTTCTACCATTTCAGAACTTACTCGTTAAAACCAGTGTAGCATTTTTAGCCATCACAAATAATAATAAAACTTTACGCAGAAAATAAAAGACAGCTAGAAATCTTGATAAAAGCCTTTTTTCCAATGTGACATTTGTTCTCAAAATGTGTAAGACTCCTCCTGTTATTAAAAGAGTGCTACAGAAATGTTACACATACTCGAAGACGGTAAATTTGTTGAGGAAATGCTGGCAAGTAAAACTTACAGGTCGTGGTCAAAGCCACTTATATATTTTTTATTTAGCATGGGGTTACTGATCCATACTGCCAGTAGCTTGGTACAAATATAGAATCATATGTACAGAGAAATCACGATATAAAGAGTTTGAACAATGATTTAGGATTATTTTGAAATGTCCACATAGGTATTGTCTTATAGCTAAAGAATCTTAACATGATATAAACTATAGACAAAGTATAATATATAAAAAGAAAAACAAACTCAACAGAGATTGGACAGCGTAGTGTTTATGCAACTACCGATAGTACACCAAATTCCATGTACCCTCGTTCCTACCTCGTATAAAGTAAATAAGTCCTTTATGTATATGAGAATCTTCATATTACAATAAAAAAAACAGACAACTTGTTGGCAGGGGCGCCTCCAGTTTCATAAGGTTCTGCCGTAAACGGTGTTGCAGCGCTTCGAAGAAACTGCAGGAATGGTTTTCATTTGCTTCTTCTTCCTTCGTAGTCGCAGAGAGGGTTATTCTTGATGCCCATCAGATGTAAGCGGGAAGGATCTGAACTATGTTACACATTCGCACCAAGGTAGTTCTCAGGTTTACATTTGCTTGAAAATTTAGAAACCAGAGTGACTTTTTTAATCGTTGGTTGCATCGCAGCATAGTATTGCCCTCTCTGGAAGATCGGAAGACGTCAGTTCTTGGCATATTCTTCTCCGGCCAGTTTCCGCATCCATAACTTGAAATCGGAAAATGGTAGCCTGACATTCGTCACAGGGTCAGAAATATGGCTGATCTTTGCCAACAGGTCGATCTCGTCGTTTTAAACCAGTCCTAAAGATCTGCCACCAATAGAAAGGAAATTCTCATACCTCTTCGTTTATTTTACAACGATTCTCATATAATTTCCAGTATTTGAAAATTCACTCTGTTCTCCCATTTTGGCTTTTCTATAGATTGAGTCTTCAGTCTGACACTATTCTCAAGTTATGGATCCCCGCATGACAAGCAAATATGAGAGCATCTCCAATAACTATCGCTTTCCCTGAAAAAATTGAACAATATTGGCGCAAACGAAATTTCTAGTAACATTTCTCGTTGGGGACAGGAAATACACACCCTACTGCTGAAATCTCTTGATATCGAGAGCCGTCAGTATGCACAAAGTGCGCCAAAAAAAGATTAATGCAAGCAATGGAAACTGAACTGATTGTGCCGAAGCAGTTTTTTATAAAACTGCAATAGTGAATATCGACAGTACCATAGCGATATCAAAATGAAATTACTATGAAGCTGTCTGATTGCGATGAAGCTCATTAGTCTAATGCTGTCACTAGTAGAGGCCAAAGATTCCGCATTTTCGGTGTAAGCCTTATGAGTGGAAGATGGTCTGTCATTTCTTGTAGGAGGATTTTCAATTCTAGCTTGGTATCTATGTTTCATCTTAATTTAACGAATCTATGACATTAATTTCGTTCGTCATATTACATGTTTGAGGATAGTCTGCAATTGTGTCATTCATGATTTAAATAATGGAAACTGCACCAGTTACGTTTTGATGCTTAGCACATCCAGTTTCGAGAATTTATTCTCATTCTTAAGTGCATTTGTTTACATGAATATGGTTCAAAATGGCTCTGAGCACTATGGGACTTAACATCTGAGGTCATCAGTCCCCTAGAACTTAGAACTACTTAAACCTAACAAACCGAAGGACATCACACACATCCATGCCCGGGGCAGGATTCGAACCTGCGACCGTAGCGGTCGCGCTGTTCCAGACTGAAGCGCCTAGAACCGCTCGGCCACACCAGCCGGCCTTGCATGAATATGTTTGATGATATTTGCATGTGTGATTTTCTGCCTGTCTTGCGTCTTTTTGTGGTGACTGCAATCGGAAAATCTGACAAAATGAATCTTTGAATCTTATTAAATGCCAATGTTAAAAATATAATTTTTGTTTGAGTGCTTACAGGTATTGTGCCTCTCCGTTACACAGAATATCACATACACGCAGTTCATCACTTACATTTCCAGAATGAGAATTTTACTCTGCAGCGGAGTGTGCGCTGATATGAAACTTCCTGGCAGATTAAAACTGTCTGCCGGTCCGAGACTCGAACTCGGGACCTTTGCCTTTCGTGGGCAAGTGCTCTACCAACTGAGCTGCCCAAGCACGATTCGCGCCCTGTCCTCACAGCTTAACCTCTGCCAGTACCTCGTCTCCTACCTTTCAAACTTAACAGAAGCTCTCCTGCAGACCTTGCAGCTGTTAAGTTTGGAAGGTAGGAGACGAGGTACTGGCAGAAGTAAAGCTGTGAGGATGGGGCCTGAGTCGTGCTTGGGTAGCTCAGTTGCTAGAACACTTGCCCGCGAAAGGCAAAGGTCCCGAGTTCGAGTCTCGGTCCGGCACATGGTTTTAATCTGCCAGGAAGTTTCATCACTTACATTGTTTGTTTACAGAACAGGCTACAGAGATATTACGACGCTGAGGTTTACAAAGAGTCTGAGGTGTTCCAGTGCTTTTGGATTACATTATATATAAAAGGTCCTGAACTGCAAAATTTATTTTTACCACTGTTGACTACTAAATTATTGATTACTTTTTTATTTTTTCTTATGAGGAAATGAACATATTTATGAGAATTATGACAATTATCACATGCAGGAAACATTTGAGGAAATTAGCTGATAATCCAAAAGCTCTGTAAAGCGTGTGTACAAACTCTTTGTAAACAATACTGTCGTACTAATTTTGTAACAAGTTTTGTAAGCAAAGTGTAAGTGATGATTTGTGTGTATGTGACATTCTGTATATTGGAGGAGGCACAATAATTGTAAGCAGACAAACAAAAATACCATTTCTAACATTAGCATTTAATAATGCTCAAACATTAATTTTGTCCAATTTTGCGATTGCAGTCTACCAGCAAAAAGACACAAGAGATGCGAAAAATCACACATGCAAGCATCACTAAACATATTCGTGTAAACAAATGCACAAATGCATTTGAAAATGAGAAGTTCACAAAACGTGTTACGCTAAGCATCAAAACGTAAGTAACTGGTGCAGTTTAAATTATGATTCTATGACTTGCAATTCTGAAGTGATTTAGGATCATCACATCCTGTGAAATTGTGCTATTTCTTGATAAAACATAGTAAATTTAATTTTTAGTTTTATTTGTTCCTTTTCAAGTTCATTGTATATTGTCCTTTAGTTTTTGTCCTGCTTTCGCATTAGAATCCCATCTGATGTAAGTTATCAGTATTTTTAAACTCTGTGTAGAAGTTTTCTGCCTCTCCGTCAGAACGTGACTACGTTTGCGCATGTATTTGAAAAACTTTCACGCAGTATCTTTGTTTATTTTTGAAACAAGTTTTGCTATTCCGTCTGAGATCCCTCAGGTAGTCATATTGTTTTTAATTTTAGTTCCCGTCAAGACATTCAGTTGCATTTTCTCGCTGCTCTTTTTCTCTGATCGGTTCATCTTCCTTTCTACTGTTGATCGACTGTAAAACTGTTCTTGTAAGTCCACAAAGAAAAGGTCCGCTCTGTCTCTCTCTCTCTCTCTCTCTCTCTCTCTCTCTCTCTCTCTCTCTCTCTATTACTGTCACAGAAAAACCTGCAACTGTCGGGGACTTGTCCTCTTCAGCAGATATTGTGTTTGTCAGCGACTTTTCTTCTATACACCATAACTCAATATCGCAGAGAGATCTGCCAGTGTCAGTACAGTGTACGGCTAAGAAATGACTCAGAAACAATTGCTACATCTATAGCACGCCAACGATTAATTGACGAATATTCTAGTATGACTCGCACGTTTGAAAACTCAGCAGCATATTCTTCAATCATAGAAAAAGAATCTTGTAGTGTATGAAATGCAACTGTCCAATGGGTTAACGAAAGATACATGGTACATTTGGTAAACTGACACTGTCAGCTGGAGACCCCATTATATAGCTTGTGAATGTACGTACCTATCATGTCCTTTTATTTGTAAGTAATATTTACTTATTGTTCCCGTAAAGACGCCATATTAATTATATCCGATAATTTGCTGTATATTACTAATGATGTACATTACTAATTATTACAAGATAATACTAATACTTATATAGTACTTAGCAAACCTATTTTTTTGAAAGAACGCCATGCTGTTTTTTATCCAAAATCTACTACTGCATATTATATTGCATCGATGGTATGCCACGAGATGTTGGCAAGTCCGCAGTAGTGAATTATAAACAGTCTGCAACTACACATCCTGATGAAAATAGTGTAGCACCCAGAAGACATTTTCGGTTGTGAAAGTAAACTCGTAAACGTACACTCCTGGAAATTGAAATAAGAACACCGTGAATTCATTGTCCCAGGAAGGGGAAACTTTATTGACACATTCCTGGGGTCAGATACATCACATGATCACACTGACAGAACCACAGGCACATAGACACAGGCAACAGAGCATGCACAATGTCGGCACTAGTACAGTGTATATCCACCTTTCGCAGCAATGCAGGCTGCTATTCTCCCATGGAGACGATCGTAGAGATGCTGGATGTAGTCCTGTGGAACGGCTTGCCATGCCATTTCCACCTGGCGCCTCAGTTGGACCAGCGTTCGTGCTGGACGTGCAGACCGCGTGAGACGACGCTTCATCCAGTCCCAAACATGCTCAATGGGGGACAGATCCGGAGATCTTGCTGGCCAGGGTAGTTGACTTACACCTTCTAGAGCACGTTGGGTGGCACGGGATACATGCGGACGTGCATTGTCCTGTTGGAACAGCAAGTTCCCTTGCCGGTCTAGGAATGGTAGAACGATGGGTTCGATGACGGTTTGGATGTACCGTGCACCATTCAGTGTCCCTTCGACGATCATCAGTGGTGTACGGCCAGTGTAGGAGATCGCTCCCCACACCATGATGCCAGGTGTTGGCCCTGTGTGCCTCGGTCGTATGCAGTCCTGATTGTGGCGCTCACCTGCACGGCGCCAAACACGCATACGACCATCATTGGCACCAAGGCAGAAGCGACTTTCATCGCTGAAGACGACACGTCTCCATTCGTCCCTCCATTCACGCCTGTCGCGACACCACTGGAGGCGGGCTGCACGATATTGGGGCGTGAGCGGAAGACGGCCTAACGGTGTGCGGGACCGTAGCCCAGCTTCATGGAGACGGTTGCGAATGGTCCTCGCCGATACCCCAGGAGCAACAGTGTCCCTAATTTGCTGGGAAGTGGCGGTGCGGTATCCTACGGCACTGCGTAGGATCCTACGGTCTTGGCGTGCATCCGTGCGTCGCTGCGGTCCGGTCCCAGGTCGACGGGCACGTGCACCTTCCGCCGACCACTGGCGACAACATCGATGTACTGTGGAGACCTCACGCCCCACGTGTTGAGCAATTCGGCGGTACATCCACCCGGCCTCCCGCATGCCCACTATACGCCCTCGCTCAAAGTCCGTCAACTGCACATACGGTTCACGTCCACGCTGTCGCGGCATGCTACCAGTGTTAAAGACTGCGATGGAGCTCCGTATGCCACGGCAAACTGGCTGACACTGACGGCGGCGGTGCACAAATGCTGCGCAGCTAGCGCCATTCGACACCGCGGTTCCTGGTGTGTCCGCTGTGCCGTGCGTGTGATCATTACTTGTACAGCCCTCTCGCAGTGTCCGGAGCAAGTATGGTGGGTCTGACACACCGGTGTCAATGTGTTCTTTTTTCCATTTCCAGGAGTGTACATACACGATCAAAAGTATCAAGACACCTGGCTGAAAATGACTTACAAGTTCGTGGCGCCTTCCATCGGTAATGCTGGAATTCAATATGGTGCGCCGGCTGTTGTGGCCGAGCGGTTCTAGGCGCTTCAGTCTGGAACTGCACGAACGCTACGGTCGCAGGTTCGACTCCTGCCTCGGGCATGGATGTGTGTGATGTGCTTAGGTTCGTTAGGTTTAAGTAGTCCTAAGTTCTAGGGGACTGATGACCTCAGATGTTAAGTCCCATAGTACTCAGAGCCATCTGAACCATTTCAATATGGTGTTAGCCCACCCTTAGCCTCGATGACAGCTTCCATTCTCGCAGGCATACGTTCAATCAGGAGCTGTAAGGTTTCTTGGAGGATGGCTGCCCATTCTTCACGGAGTGCTGCTCTGAGGAGAGGTATCTATGTCGGTCGGTGAGACCTGGCAAGAATTCGGCGTTCCAAAACATCCTAAAGGTGTTCTATAGGATTCAGGTCAGGACTCTCTGCAGGCCAGTCTATTCCAGGGATGTTATTGTAGTGTAACCACACCGCCACAGGCCGTGCATTATGAACAGGTGCTCGATCGTGTTGAAAGATGCAATCGCCATCCCCGAATTGCTCTTCAAGAGTAGGAAGCAAGAAGGTGCTTAAAACATCAATGTAGGCATGTGCTGTGATAGTGCCACTCAAAACAACAAGGGGTGCAAGTTCCCTCCGTGAAGAACACGATCACACCATAACACTACCGCCTCCGAATTTTACTGTTGGCACTAAACATGCTGGTACATGACGTTCATCGAGCATTCGCCGTACCCAAATCCTGCCATCGGGTCGTCACATTGTGCACCGTGATTCGTCACTCCACATGACGTTTTTCCACTGTTCAATCGTCCAATGTTTACGCTCCGTACACCTAGCTAGGCGTTATTTGGAATTTCCCGGCGTCATGTGTGGCTTATGAGCAGCCGCTCGACCATGAAATCCAAGTTTTCTCACCTCTCGCCTAACTGTGATAGCACTTGCAGTAGATCCTGATGCAGTTTGGAATTTTTGTGTGATGGTCGGGATAGATGTCTGCCTATTTCACATTACGACCCTCTTCGACTCTAAGCGGTCTCTGTCAGTCAACAGACGAGGTTGGCGTCTACGCTTTTGTACTGTACGTGTCCCTTCACGTTTCCATTTCACTATGACACCTAAAACAGTGGACCTACGGATGTTTAGGAGTGTGGAAATCTCGCGTATAGACGTATGACACAAGCGACACTCAATCACCTGATCACGTTCGAAGTCCGTGAGTTCCGCGGAGCGCCCCATTCTACTCTGTCACCATGTCTGATTATTACTGAGGCCGCTGATATGGAGTACCTGGCAGTAGGTGGCAGCACAACGCACCTAATTTGAAAAACGTATGTTTTTGGGGGTGTCCGGATACTTTTGACCACATAGAGTACTACGGGCGGGAATGTATATCATGAAAATTGCGATTCTCTGGGAGAGGTAGAACGGACACCAGAATGCAGCAGTGTTGTTCGTGTTTGGTATTGTTAACAGGCCTGGAAGGGTGAAGGCCACGGGGATACCATACTTATATACGACAATGTTACCAGCACAGGACAGAGTCTGAAATGGACCGTAATGTGTGTTTCTATTTGGCCGATTGGTCGAATCGTGAAATATCAGCATAAGTGAGACATTCATTTGTGACAGTGGCCCGATGCTGGACTACATGGGGACGTGAGGGCAGGATTACGTGTAGTCAGTGTTCCGGTCGACCACCATCTGGCCACCAAAAGGATGAATCGAAGTGTTGTGCGTGCAGCACATCGTAATCCCTCTGCATCTGCGCCTACCTACGATTATAAGAAATACATTCTGACGTCCTGTACCATTAGTCCCATGCGTAGGCTGTCATTAACACCACAACACAAACGGCTGCGTTTGAACTGCTGCCATCACCGGAAAGCATGGACTCCTGAAGAATGGCGTCGCATTGTGTTCACCGATGAATCGTGGTTCTGCAGTACCCCGGATGGCAATGTCGGCGAGTATGTCAGCGATGTGAGGAGAGGTCTCATTCTTCCAATGTTTTGGAGAGGCACAGCGGTATGATACTGGAGTCATGGTGTGGGGAGTCATCGTGTTATGACTGGTACTGACTGAGGGAATTCTGACGGCACAGTGGTACCAATGCGACAGTATTGTTGTACCATTTCTCAACAGGACAATACCCCTTCGATTCCTGGCCGTTTCTCTTTGTCTGTCAGCGTCATTTTGAATTCCTACCGTGGCTAGCCAGATCCACAGATCTATTAACAAAACAACGTGTGTGGGATGAGCTCGGAGTTTAACTCTGTCCCAAGATATCAACGATCACCTACAAAAGTTGTTTGCGGGCTTGCCTCAGGAGAGGGTACAATGGCTTTATGACGTCCTTTCCAGTCGAATCAGTGTACGCATCCAAGCTACAGAAGGCGCAACGTCGTACAAATAAGTGGAGTGGTAGTACCCAGTTATTTGTAAATTTTGCTCGATTCTGTGATTGCAGAAATAATATCGCATGCCTTTTCACTCCGTGAAGATTCATTTAGTTTCCTCCTCCCCTTATGGGCTCTTGCTTTTTAGGCGGTGTATAAAGAGGATTTAAAAAGTTTTCTTACACTAATAGTTTATGCTGTCCCAAACCTATGCAGTCTAAATTACGTTTACAGACAACTGGCTGCCTCGCGGTACTGTTGCACTATCTTCAAAAGTAGTATACAATCATATGTAGTTTATGGCTGTCCTTCGAAGACGGATTATTTCTACAATGTTGGTCATTAATATTTCAACACTATATAGGATACAGAATTACGAAATTTTACTTATTGTTTGTATAAAGTATAGTAGGGGGAATAGATGATTAAATTTGTCTTTATCTGGGAGTATACAAGTTGCGAAATTCAGTACACTGCACTGGAACCTCCTGCAACAGCAATGGCGCTAATCCGCCTGGGCCTCGATGGCGGATACCGATATGTCATTCCGTGCTCGATGGCAGAGTTCATCAGTAGTAGTGGCTGGCGAATGGAGGTGTGGCAGATCGCTTCACATCCCGTGACGAGATGTTTTCAGTTGGTGAGACATTTAGTCGGGGTAACAATCGAACACCTTCTGTAACGAAGTAGGGCAGGATAGCACACACAACATGCGGCCTTGCGTTATCGAGTTGAAAGTTAAGGTCACGCAGAACTCAACCGGTAGTTTCGCACAACACCCAAGTATTACAGAGATGCTTCGGGAACTCAAATGAGAATCCCTGGAGGATAATCAACGTTCTTTTCGCGAGGTGCTATGGAGAAAATTTAGAGAATCGGCATTGGAAACTGACTGCAGAACGATTCTACTTCCGCCAACAAATATTTCGTGTACAGAACTCGAAGAAAAGATAGGAAAAATTAGGGCTCATACGGAGGTATATACACTCCTGGAAATTGAAATAAGAACACCGTGAATTCATTGTCCCAGGAAGGGGAAACTTTATTGACACATTCCTGGGGTCAGATACATCACATGATCACACTGACAGAACCACAGGCACATAGACACAGGCAACAGAGCATGCACAATGTCGGCACTAGTACAGTGTATATCCACCTTTCGCAGCAATGCAGGCTGCTATTCTCCCATGGAGACGATCGTAGGGATGCTGGATGTAGTCCTGTGGAACGGCTTGCCATTCCATTTCCACCTGGCGCCTCAGTGGGACCAGCGTTCGTGCTGGACGTGCAGACTGCGTGAGACGACGCTTCATCCAGTCCCAAACATGCTCAATGGGGGACAGATCCGGAGATCTTGCTGGCCAGGGTAGTTGACTTACACCTTCTAGAGCACGTTGGGTGGCACGGGATACATGCGGACGTGCATTGTCCTGTTGGAACAGCAAGTTCCCTTGCCGGTCTAGGAATGGTAGAACGATGGGTTCGATGACGGTTTGGATGTACCGTGCACCATTCAGTGTCCCCTCGACGATCACCAGTGGTGTACGGCCAGTGTAGGAGATCGCTCCCCACACCATGATGCCGGGTGTTGGCCCTGTGTGCCTCGGTCGTATGCAGTCCTGATTGTGGCGCTCACCTGCACGGCGCCAAACACGCATACGACCATCATTGGCACCAAGGCAGAAGCGACTCTCATCGCTGAAGACGACACGTCTCCATTCGTCCCTCCATTCACGCCTGTCGCGACACCACTGGAGGCGGGCTGCACGATATTGGGGCGTGAGCGGAAGACGGCCTAACGGTGTGCGGGACCGTAGCCCAGCTTCATGGAGACGGTTGCGAATGGTCCGCGCCGATACCCCAGGAGCAACAGTGTCCCTAATTTGCTGGGAAGTGGCGGTGCGGTCCCCTACGGCACTGCGTAGGATCCTACGGTCTTGGCGTGCATCCGTGCGTCGCTGCGGTCCGGTCCCAGGTCGACGGGCACGTGCACCTTCCGCCGACCACTGGCGACAACATCGATGTACTGTGGAGACCTCACGCCCCACATGTTGAGCAATTCGGCGGTACGTCCACCCGGCCTCCCGCATGCCCACTATACGCCCTCGCTCAAAGTCCGTCAACTGCACATACGGTTCACGTCCACGCTGTCGCGGCATGCTACCAGTGTTAAAGACTGCGATGGAGCTCCGTATGCCACGGCAAACTGGCTGACACTGACGGCGGCGGTGCACAAATGCTGCGCAGCTAGCGCCATTCGACGGCCAACACCGCGGTTCCTGGTGTGTCCGCTGTGCCGTGCGTGTGATCATTGCTTGTACAGCCCTGTCGCAGTGTCCGGAGCAAGTATGGTGGGTCTGACACACCGGTGTCAATGTGTTCTTTTTTCCATTTCCAGGAGTGTAGATAGTCGTTTTTCTCTCGCTCAGTTTGCGAGTGGAACAGGAAAGGAAATGATTAGTAGTTGTACAGTGTACCGTCCATCATGCACCGTACGGTGGCTTGCAGAGTACGTATGTAGATCTAAATGCGGAAGATATGGCACAGTCTAGGGCCTTAACCTTTCCGTTGTTTAAACTCGTTTTACACATATTTCGAAAATAAGCGGTGAAAAACACTCTTCCCTGGTGACACAAAGGGTGCCCGGAAATTTCCGTTACAAACTCCTAGGACTTGTAGAGGGGACTGATTTCACATACCGTTTCCGTTCCATGACGGTTTCAGTTCAGATGTTTAACTCATCCTCTTCTGCTCGAGGAACTGAATTATACGTGAAGCAGTACAATTAATAGGTAACAATTCGTAAGCAAACATAACGAAACATCCCTTTATAGCTTGAGCACGTATGTTTCTATTAACACTTAAAAATTATGTATTTAGATTATTTCAAAGTAAAGAAGTACTCAGCACACTGTACATACAGAACAGAGCTGATGAATTACAACAGCGGCTCGATGTAGAGACCACTAATGTTGTTACAGACATTGTACCTACGAAGTAGGTTCTGGTACGCACTCGCCATCCCAACTAGTGTGTCTTCAGTTTCTAGTGTGGCGGCCAGAACTCGAGCCAGCAGATTTTCTGCCTCTACACGAGTCTCGTAAATTAAACTTTGCATACGACCGATCAAGAAGTAGTCCATAGGAGCTGCCATGTACCTGGACCACCTCGGCCTATCCATCTTCCACCATATCGACTGTTGAGATGTCTCCGAACCGCACGTGAGAAGTGAGGCGGTGCACTATCACGCTGAAACCACATTTCCAGACGGACAGTCCGTTGCGCAGCTTCCAAGAATGGGGTGGATACGTTTTGTAAGTAGATCAAGTATGCAGGTCCAGGCAGCTTGAGTGGAAGGAGGCATGACACTATCACATGCAGTCCAGAATACCTGCCCACACGTTAACACCAAACCTGTGTTTAAATCCCCGAACATGCGTGTCACGAGGGTTTTCGTGTGCCCAGACATGGCTGTTTCGCGAATTCAGAACACATTCCCTAGTGAAGTTATGTTCATCTGTGAGCAGAATTCGACGTGGAAACAAGGGCGTATCGATGTAGCGGTGTAGGAACCACGTGCAGTAAGCAACGCGTTGCGGAAAATCGGCTGGACTCATAGCGTGTTCCCATTCTAAGTGGTACGGTAACTGCTGCTGTCCCAGACGGTACTGTGACTAACACTGATTGCAACTTTTCGTGTACTAGTTAACGGGTTCTTTTCAACGTGATGCAGTATATCTTCTTGAAATTCTGACATGCGGCGTTGCCATGGAGCACCACAGTCCTGCCTCGTCACGATGGAGGTACTGTACCTGTTTCTCGGAGCCGCTGCGAAACTTGGGCAAATGGTTTGTGCGGTAGCGTGGTACGTTGCGCATTACGTTCTGATACAGCCAACTAGCAGCTCTTCCGTGACCTTAAGCTTCACAGTACACAACGGGCGTGTCTGTGTATTCTGAAAATATAGGTCTCGCAGCAAGGCAGACGTTAAGTGACGTCAGGTGACCGTCTGACGTAGTACACGTCATACTGTCTACCCTACTGCATGCAAGGCAAGGAACTATAGACTTTTCTGTTTTTACCCCAGGCAAATTAGTAAGAAAATCAGCAAATGGGGGAAAAATATATAAAGTTTTGAAACTTCGGGAAAATACTCATATCGGGTATAGCAACAAGAAACAGAAAAATTCCCCTTCATCTTCGTAGGGGCGGGAGGGTAGGGCGGAGTCCCCCTTTCATCACCTCCAAAAGTCTATTTAATTCATATTTAGATTTACACGCAAAAAGGCTCACTTTTCGAACAGAGCTCTCATTTGTAAATATATTCCTCGCAAAATTGTACACGAAAAAGATCTTGTGCATCTTTTCATTTATACGAATGGTATTTGAGGTATAAGAATTGGAATAGAATTCTGTTAACGTAGTAGTTTTCAGTCATTGTTGCTTAGCAAAGTTTTTAAACGAAAAGCGTAATTAAGTGTACGGAAATATTTCGTAGCCTATATATTATACTTGAAGATATTTCTTTTGCGATCAGTATTGTTGAAATCAGGAGTACGTGCCAGAAATGAAAACGTCAAGTTCCCCTTCCTATTCACTCAGCGCTCCCCTACCACTACTGTCGCTGCCGTTTCTTCTTACCCAGTGTCCAGTTCAGCTGAGTTAATGTTGTGAACTGTCAAAGTTCTGTTTTTGTGACAGTACTCATCAGTTTGTGGTGTTATGAAGTGCTTCTTCTTAGTCTCATTTCTTTTGTCTGGACTGAGGAAACAATGCCGGCCGGAGTCGCCGATCGGTTCTAGGCGCTACAGTCTGGAGCCGCGCGACCGCTACGGTCGCAGTTTCGAATCCTGCCTCGGGCATGGATGTGTGTGATGTCCTTAGGTTAGTTAGGTTTAAGTAGTTCTAAGTTCTAGGGGACTGATGACCAAAGAAGTTAAGTCCCATAGTGCTCAGAGCCATTTGAACCATTTGAGGAAACAATAATGCTGGACCCTGCTACCTGTTTTATTTGTAGTAATGACATCTACAGTGACGAAGGGCTTGGAAACTCTGATACGCGTCAGCAAGGAACGGAAAGATGGGGCTCACAATCTTCTGCAGAACGCTGGGCTGATTGAAGTGCATAAGGTATGTCGACATGAATATATTAAGGAGAGTAATATAAGGAAACTAATAAATCAGAATTTTGCACAAGCAGATGATAAAAGTTTTAGATCCTCTTCCTCTTATTCCATTTAATTTAAAAAAAGACTGTTTCAGATGTGCATCAAGATTGCTATGCTAAATTAGTGTCGAACCCCTCCTCTGTTCGAAAAAGAGGCCGCCCTCAAGACACCAGCTTTGATGCCGCTTTTCAATAATTATGCAAATTTATAGATAATTCAGCGGAATGTCTATTTTCACTGCTCGATTTGTTGCAAAAAGTTAATGAATGTCACCCAGAAGGAGAGACAATGGCTATAAAAACTCTGAAAAATAAACTGACTGAACACTTCGGTGATGGGGTTTTGTTTGCCAGAACGCCAAAAAATCCCCCAGTTGTATGTTTTGGTGGCAGTGGCCACAAACTTTTGAATCTATGGTACAGTGAACGAGCTGTTAATGAAAAAGATGAGAGAAAGAGAAAAGTAGAAACAGCAGCAGCTATCATCCGTGAAGATATAAAAATGACTCCTTACGGTATTGTCAATTATCCAGATATCAATGTCTTGGCTCAAAATGGCTCTGAGCACTATGCGACTTAACTTCTGAGGTTATCAGTCGCCTAGAACTTAGAACTAATTAAACCTAACTGACCTAAGGACATCACACACATCCATGCCCGAGGCAGGATTCGAACCTGCGACCGTAGCGGTCGCTCGGCTCCAGACTATCAATGACTTGACGGAGAACGCTGAAGTTATGGTTCCTGACACTTCGCACGAGTTTGTGAAGGGTGTGGTTTCGTCAAAAAAGAAAGGTAATGAACAGTCCCCTTTAAAAAAATGTACACTATCCCATTCGATTGTGTCAGTTACTAGGCGTCGTTAATTTATCTCCCCACTGGAACTTGGTCTTGCAGTGCACTTGTTTCATAAAGTGGGATCAAAATACATTGTTGAAATTGTCTCGAATATGGGTTTGTGCTCTTCATATAGCACTGTGGCTTTATTTGAGGCTTCTGCCTTTCAGCTCTGGAAACCAAATATTTCAAATGATTCGTTCATACAGTTCGTTTTCGATAATACTGACTTCGATATTGCAGCAGCGTCTACACAACAGTACCTACCAATCACGATTTTACTTGGAGGATGGGAAAGTTTTTACAGCTTTATATTCCTGCATGGCAAGGTTTTATGGAGAAAATCACAACTGGAGAACCTTATACGCAATCAAATGTATTAGCGCTTCCATTCATCAACAACCCGCCCACAGACTATAGCACTATTTTAACTGGTGTAACTTATGCCAACACGGAGAGTAATAAGACCACACAACTAACATGTATCGTCACGTTTGATCAACCACTATACATGAAAGCTAAAGATATAGTTGCAGTGGAGGCTAATGGAGGGAATGAGCTATTCAATAATGTAGTTATTCGATTAGGAAGCTATCACTTGATAATGTCTTTTCAAGCATCAATACGATTCTTAATGAGACAGTGGACTCTGTCAACTTTTGGAGACAGTATATGCTGCAGCTCCTGTTCCCCATATACTAGTGCATACACGATGGCAATTCAAGCTCACTCTGCAGGCATGTGCGTTCTTTCGATTACCATCATAATACTGGAGGAAATGGCAGTCATGGAGGAGGAAAAGCAACATATTAAAGACTGTATTTCAGATATGAGTAGAAATGGTGCATTTTTTGGCGATTTGGAAAAAGATCAAGTGATTTAAAAGCTGAAAAATGAATTTGTTAATACAGTGGATGATAATCAGCAAAGAGGGAAAACTTCCAAGTTATGGATACAATACATTCAGCTTGTCATCTTGGCATTGCATTTCATCCAAGCAGAGTGTATGGGGAATTGGGAGCTCCATAGAATATGTGAGAGCTGTGCTCGCAATATTCCATGCAACTGGACACATTCCTTATGCTAAGGCGTGTCATTCGTACCTCTAGGACACGGAAAAACTGAAAGAAACCACGAAACCCGCGGATTTCGATAAATTCTCCAAGGATAGCTTCTTCACAGTTCGACACTCTGATAAGTATTGGTGTGGAGTATGGACCGACATGTCACTCTCAATGGAGAGAAGTCTTCCGAAGCAAGAGTGATTTCAGGTGTGCCGCAGGGGAGTGTTGTAGGACCGTTGCTATTCACAACATACATAAGTGACCTTGTGGATGGCCGGTCGCGGTGGCCGAGCGGTTCTAGGCGCTCAGTCTGGAACCGCGTGACCGCTACGGTCGCAGGTTCGAATCCTGCCTCGGGCATGGATGTGTGAGATGTCCTTAGGTTAGTTAGGTTTAAATAGTTCTAGGGGACTGATGACCACAGATGTTAAGTCCCATAGTGCTCAGAGTCATTTGAACCATATTTTTGTACTGAAATGCAGGAGGATCTGCAACGAATTGACGCATGGTGCAGGGAATGGCAATTGAATCTCAATGTAGACAAGTGTAATGTGCTGCTTATACACAGAAGGAAAGATCTCTTATTATTTAGCTACAATATAGCAGGTCAGCAACTGGAAGCAGTTAATTCCATAAATTATCTAGGAGTACGCATTAGGAGTGATTTAAAATGGAATAATCACATAAAGTTGATCGTCGGTAAAGCAGATCCCAGACTGAGATTCATTGGAAAAATCCTAAGGAAATGCAATCCGAAAACAAAGGAAGTAGGTTACAGTACGCTTGTTCGCCCACTGCTTGAATACTGCTCAGCAGTATGGGATCCGTACCAGTTAGGGTTGATAGAAGAGATACAGAAGATCCAACGGAGAGCAGCGCGCTTCGTTACAGGATCATTTAGTAATTGCGAAAGCGTTACGGATATGACAGATAACCCGGCTGGGGTGGCCGTGCGGTTCTAGGTGCCACAGTCTGGAACCGCGTGACCGCTACGGTCGCAGGTTCGAATCCTGCCTCGGGCATGGATGTGTGTGTTGTCCTTAGGTTAGTTAGGTTTAAGTAGTTCTAAGTTCTAGGGGACTGATGACCTCAGAAGTTAAGTCCCATAGTGCTCAGAGCCATTTGAACCATTTTTTTGATGATAGATAAACTCCAGTGGAAGGCTCTGCAGGAGAGACGCTCAGTAGCTCGGTACGGGCTTTTGTTGAAGTTTCAAGAACATAATTTCACCGAGGAGTCAAGCAGTATATTGCCTCCTCCTACGTATATATCGCGAGGAGACCGTGAGGATAAAATCAGGGAGATTAGAGCCCACACAGAGGCATACTGAAAATCCTTCTTTCCACGCACAATACGAGACTGGAATAGAAGGGAGAACCGATAGAGGCACTCAAGGTACCCTCCACCACACACCGTCAGGTGGCTTGCGGAGTATGGATTTAGATGTAGATGTAGACATAGCGATAGAACAAACGCTTATGAAGAACCTGAAGAGTGTTGGAGATATTTAACACTGAAGAGGTTTCACCGATGGTGTGTTGAAGCGATGGATTTGCGATATACCAATAGCCCATCACATATGTGAAGCTATGGAACAGTTCTGCAATTTTCATTCGGTTTCGAGTGATCAGCATGTTGAACTGAGGAGTGGGAGGATAGAAACTGACAAGAAAATTCGCAGAAGATTCGGTTATGGTTGTAACAACACACTCCATTTGCTTATAAGGAGCAATTATATTCATTAGGATCTGGATTAGAAGCTTCTCAGGAAGTAAACTGCTACAAAGCTGTGTCTGTTTGTGAAAAAACTCTTTGAAAAATAGTTAATGTCGCGCCAAAATTTGGTTCACTGATGCTTAAGCGATCCAGCGTGATTAGGACATTGTACATGTCAACTGTTTGGCTTGAAAAAAATGTAACTGAAGTAGATACAACTCAGTTATTTCAGAGAATACTGTGCACGTTTCATTCACATGATGATTTAAAGGATTGCTTCACGTATGAGTTATCGAGTGTACGAATGTGTCTGTTTGACAGTAGTGGACTGATGAGAAGAACAAAATAGTCGTCGCTGTACAATATTTTCAATCAAGTACCTGAAAGAAATGTTGACAATAATGAATCAAAGTTCTTTGTTATAGATGGAGGTTTCTCATAACTACGTCGTGTTGCCCGAGAATCGAACGTTTGGTGACATTTATAAAACCTTAATAGGCTATATTCAGAGCAATTATAAAGATGATGTTGCTGTTGTATTTGAAGGATATTCAGAAAGCTGATCATAGCATGAAGTTTTTCATGACCGGATGGCATAGCTGCTGGTAAACCTTCCGGGATGTGGGGTTGTGGTCCAAGAAACTTTTCTGTTCCTGACGTTTCGTCCATAACTGCTCTAGACATCTTCAGAGGCGCCTCTGAAGATCTCCAGCGCAGTCTTGGACGAAACGTCAGGAATAGAAGAGTTTCTTGAACCACGACCTCACATTCCAAAAGGTTTACCAGCAGCTTTTCAGAAGGCTCTCTGAACATAGAAACTACTGAACGCCAAAGGCGAACGATGAAGCGGACCTCACGAAAAATTTTCTTTAATGACGATACGTTATGCGTCGAATCATAGGACGCCTTTTTTTAGTAATCTCAGCAATAAGGAAATGTTTATTACACAGCTTGTGCAAAAACTAGACAGTTTTGGTACTGAAACCAGAATTGTGGATGACAATGCAGATGTTGAAATTGTTGCGAAGGCAATAAATGTCTCAAACGTTTACCAGCAAGTGATTACAATGGGTGAAAATGTAGATCTTCATGTGCTACTTATCGCTCTTGCTCCAGACGACAGACACAATCCTGGTGAAGAACGGTAAAGGTAGCATCAGAACAAGGTTTTACAGTTCTAGAGATATACATAACTCCTCACTTGTTCATGAATGCAAGAATTCAGTACTGTTTCTTCATGCAGTAAATGGTTGCGATAGCAAAAAAATTGGAAATTGGTGGTAAGTTCCTATGGGACCAAACTGTTGAGGTCATCGGTCCCTAGGCTTGCACACTACTTAATCTAACTTAAACTAACTTACGCTAAGGACATTACACGCAACCATGCCCGAGGTCTGATTCGAACCTCCGACCGGGGGAAGCCGCGCGAACTGAGGTAAGGCGCCTCAGACCGTTCGGCTACCTCGCGAAGCGTTTCGATAGCACTTCAGCCTTGTTTGGGAAAGGAAAGCCGCAAGCTTCCCAACTGTTCAACCGTTATCCCCAACTTCATACTATTTCAGGATATTCAACGATACAGCTTCCTCTCCTGATACCATTGCAAAAGCAGGAGAGGAATTTATACTCTCCCTCTACACAAAAACAGTCGAGAGTCCTGACGATAACTTAAATGCCATTCGATTTAAATGTTTTAATATACTTGCGGGTCAGGCAAGCAATGCTGTCATACTCTCTCGTTTGCCACCCACAACTGATGCAGGACGTCTCTACTCTTACCGAGTTTACCTACAAGTCCACTGAGCCGTGTATCGACTCGTGCTACACCTTGTGTTTAAATTGCATTGGTTTTCCTTTTCTTCTCCTGACATGTTTGTTTGATATGTTGTCTGTCATTAAGTGCCTGCTTGGTTGTCTTTTCCCTGCTATCGATATCTGCGTTTTTGCTTCCGGGAAACTGCTATGGAGCAAGTGAGATCTTTGACCGGTGGTAACTTCGTGTGGTGGCGCGGAAGTAGGGGCGAGCGCTCAGAGAGTCTGGTGGACACGGGAGGAGATTGTGGCTCGCCAGCGCGGACCAGAGGTGGTCGGTTGTACCGAGTCGCCACGTGATGTATGTTGGTTGTGTGTAGCGAGCGGGTCGAGTTGACGGAAGAGCTCCCCGCGGATTGGTTGTATACACAATCGCCCCACGAGTAGTTGCTGCTCATTTCACCTTGGTGGGACGTTAACAAGCTTCTTTAAGTCCCCCGTTTCAACACTGGAGTTTAAAAATGAGACACCTAACATGAAGGAGAGGTCACTACCCGTCAATGTTGCAGAGAAGACGTGCACTCCGGTGACAGAGCGTGTTGTCGCGTGACCGTGGCGTGTTGGGTACGCTGGCGACGCGTGCGCGGCCGGATGTGTGGATCCTTGCCATCGGAGGTCGTGTACTGCCTGTCCGAGCGTAGTTGCAAGTTAAGTTAGTGCAAGGTTTAATCAGTAAGTAATAAGTTTGCGTAACCAATGTCTCTTCTGCCTTGTGGCCTCCGGCGATCGGGTTTCCTGTCCCCGCCACCGGTGTAATTGAAGACAGTGATCTTTCCTCCTCCTCTCGTTACTGCCCGATGGGAGGTGTAGTTTTGGCAGTTCAATTGTTTCGCTATTCTGTCGTGTGTTATGAGTAATTTCATGCTTCGTGTGGGTTGATCATGTGGTCGCTCATTCAGGACTGTGGTGTAATGTTTCCTTGCACGAGGTTAGCTCTAATTCTGTCAGAAATTTAAGCCATCTCAGTACAAGTTTTCGCTGGCTAAAAGTCGATGCAGTGACCAGCCTGAAAGTGGCAATTGTGTTTACGGGCGTATTTAAATTGCTCAGTATTCTGCCTAGCCTGAGCATCCCTGAGTGGGTGATTTGTGGCCGCCTTACACGGGTCCGTCATATCTGTTATGTTCTAATGATATTCCAGGACACTTTTGTTTAAAAACTTTTTTAATTCCTCCATTCCTTTATTGCCATTAATCGTGTGTTTGCTGAGAGACCTCTGATTTTTTTTAAATGGCGGTGTTGGTAGCTTCACTACCTCACCGTACCTTATTAAAAATGGTTCAAATGGCTCTGAGCACTATGGACTTAACAGCTGTGGTCATCAGTCCCCTAGAACTTAGAACTACTTAAACCTAACTAACCTAAGGACATCACACACATCCATGCCCGAGGCAGGATTCGAACCTGCGACCGTAGCAGTCGCACGGTTCCGGACTGCGCGCCTAGAACCGCGAGACCACCGCGGCCGGCGTACCTTATTAACAAAGTTCTGTATTTACTTTAGTAGCCTGTTTACTAATGTTCTTTAAATTTTTTAAACTGTTGTATTGCTATAAATTATTTGATTGCTGTTAGCGGCGTGTTTTGAAAGGCTGTTATTGCCGTACTGCTAGCTTCTGTGAGATATGAATAAAACATTTGTGTGTGAAAATCTCAACTCGACAGTAAACTACTAGAAATTTGGCCCCGTTTCCCAACTTGTGGCTTGTAGTAACCGTAACCACTGTGTGTGTCATCCACCTACGGCTGTGGAACAACTTGGATCCCAGAAACTAGGGTTGGAGGGAATCAAACTCGTCCCCCTCCCCGATTCACATGAAACGACCACCTTCTCCAGAGAAAATACTGCTACTGATTTCATGTGGCTACGCTCAAGGCTGCGGAAGATAGTGCGAATGCGTGAAAGCTGACCTACATTGCATGACGATGTGCAACAACTGCCGTGGACAAAGCTGCACTACTGTGCCTCTCAGTTATTTGACAGAAGATTTGGGTGATGGTTTTACGTAAAAAAAATATTTAAAAAATATTTGTTCGATAGATATTGTGGTATTTTCATTGTCTACATGCTGTACATATGATTGTAAATATATTACAACAAAAGTAATTGTTAATTAGTTTTACAGTAATTCTTAATTTTCATGAAAAATTATTTCCATTCCAGTAATTTAAGTTGCATAAATCTAAAGTAAAAAAAATATAAAGCAAAATGGTTCCATATAAGTAAAAGTCTGTTTTAAAGGAAATTTCGCTTTTTTTAGCTACAAAGTTTATCATTCACAAACGTAATTACCGAGTTTTAATATGTATTTGACCTTCTCTGAGTGTCCGCCCCCGGTAACTGAGTGGTCAGCGAGACAGAATGTCAATCCTAAGGGCCAGGGTTCGATTCCCGACTGCGTTGGAGATTTTCTCCGCAGAGGGACTGGGTATTGCGTTGTCCTAACCATCATCATTTCATCTCCACCGACGCGCAATTCGCCGAAGTGGCGTCAAACCGGAAGATTTGCACCCGGTGAACGGTCTACCCGACGGGAGGCCCAAGTCACACGACATTTATTTTACCTTCTCTGAGTATAATTTCACCAGAAATATTATTTGTCATATAGATAACTTTGTTAAATGAACCGTTTATCTTAAAGTTTGGAAAAAAAAATTACATTAAAGGGTGGGGGAGGGCGAAGCTCCCCCGATATGGGAGGAAACTTTCCTGTTTTTTACTTCTTCATCCTCTAAGAGTGTTTTCCAAAAGTTTTGAAACTTTATAAATTTTTCCCCCACTTTTCCTAATTTGCCTGGACTATTCCCTCAGCAGACGTGGGCGTGTTACAAATATGTACTGAAACCGTCGTAGAACGGGAACTGTGCGTTTCCGGACGTGGGTTCCTATTCAGAATATTATGTACACACTCCCCTATGCAAGTCCAAGAAGTTTATAACGAGAATTTCCAAACACCCTGTATGTTACACATTCATTTACAAAAAAAGTTTAAGTTGACCAATTCTAAAGATGGCTCTTGTGGGTCACATGTGTCCGACAAACCAAACGAGGTTGATTTTGTCATTTGAATCTAGCATCTGCAGGTTAAATTTCTGTTAGTAGACGAACTTTATATAGATGGTAAATATGGAAAAAGTGTAATAAATTAGTACCAAAACACATTTACTCTCATGGCAACGAAAACTATAAAATATTAAGTGAAACGTTTCAACATAAAATTTGAAGATGGCATTGACACATCCCATACAAATGTTTGTTTTTGTGTTGTATGAAGCATGCCGGGGCATATACGTTCCTCTCATTACAAATGAAGTACAAACAAGGTTAATTACTGGAGAATGTAGCAGTATTTCAGTACAATGTCTACAGTGGATAAAGAGGCACTATTACACATTGTTGGAACGGAAAAGACGATGATTTGATTTGATTTTAGTAAAACAGATGCACCACCCCACGTCATCACTCACAATCTTTTATACTTCAGTCCATGATTTATAGTGTTTTTCTCAAAGTTCCGAAATCTTCTCAGTAAAAGGTATCACTAGACAGATATATGACATAGACATCCCAACGCTCAAAACCACGTATTTCTCTAGTGGGACGTACGTCTACCCTCAAAAACAAAAGGATTAGTACGTCAGAAATGTAACGGCTGCGGTGCTAATTATAGGCTATGCAAACCTGACGGGATCGTGTTGTGTAGCCAGTGGCATTTCATAGCATCACAGATTAACGATGGCGAATGCATTCTGCCAACGTTAGTTCTTTTCGGAGCCTCTGCACACAGATATATTCATCGTGATACTACACGCAGAAGAGGTACTTATCTGAAAATACGACATCCTTCCACTCTTGTGTCCACTGTTGTCATTGGGCGCACAACAATTGGCACGCCTGTCTCTGCTGCTGCGTCGAGGGAAACCGCAACAGTGGTCGCCATGCTCACAGTCTGTGGTGCTCGAACTGTCGTCCCATTGTCGTTGTGAATAGCTGTCTTGCTGCAAAAAAGCCAAGTTCGTTACTCAAGTTACGTGGCTGTAGAGAACAAAGTGAGCAAGGAAATGATAATTAAATCAATACCCTAAGCTGTCGACAGGCGTTGATATATATCAACGGGGACAATTGAAAATGTGCGCCGCGACCGGGACTCGAACCCGGGACCTTCGCGTACATGGCAGACGCCCTATCCATCTGAGCCACCGAGGGCACAGATGATAGTGCGACTACAGGGATTTATCCCTTGCACGCTCCCCGTGAGACCCATATTCCCAACTTAACGTTCACACACTACATTCGTAGTGCCCCTGCCCATTACACTCATTACTCGCGGCAGACAATCTTACCGAGTCCCGTAAGAGCTCGGGCAATGCGTGTGCATCCAGTACAGAAGAAGAAGGTCAATGACCGGTTAGCCTTAACTACATGAAGATGGTATCTGTTGTTTCGGACATGTCCGAAAGAAGAGATGCCATCTTCATAAAGTGAGCAATGTGTCTGTTCTATCTGGCGCCACTTACGTGGGGACGGTGAGACCCTCCATGGCCTTCATTATCGACCTCCTGAAACCATCAATTTTATATTTGCATGGCAATCGTGGATCCCGACCAACGTGAGCAGCAATATTGCGAAAATTGTAAAATGTACCACAGGTTTTTAAAATATTAAGCAGCAGGCCTTTAAACTGATACATATTTTAAAAACGTATTTAAGTATGTATGTTCCACATCTCCTAAATCAGTGGACCGAGTTCAACCAAACTTAGTACACATATGACTTACTGTCTGAAAAGGATCGCTGTGGGGTAAGAACCACCTTCTTATCAAAAGGACAGAGGTGAGGGTTAAGAAGAAGTGTAGCCCACGACGCACGAATAACCAGACTTTGTTCAAGCAGTATTTGTGAAGGGAGCACTTAGCGACTTGCAACAAACCTTACACATAATTTAAAACCTTTACTAACCTTTTTCTCGCTGACAACCTCGCATGTAACGATGAAAGAAAAAATGTTCATTACTTTCTAGATCTTCCCTGCTCATGCAGTAAAACTGCCGCATCAGGGATAACGTTTTATGTTACTACTTCTTTACAACTAAATGCATTCGCGACACATTTTAGAGACAGTATTCAGGTATACCGCTGGATGAAACTGCAAAATTACATCGTTGTACGACATATAGTTCAGGAGATATGTCATAAACATTGAGCTGTGTGAAAACAAAACTGTAGGGCGAAATTCTCTAGAGATACAGGTGAAATATGTCTATAAATATGTGTGAAATATGTGTGGTGTTCAGAAAGTCTCGTTGCAGACTTTTAGGACTTCAGTTCTGATGTGTAACGAGTCCACGTCTGCTGAGGGAGAGAGAAAAGTCTCTGATTTTCTTGTCCAGATGTGCAATAGGGTAGGCAGGACGACGTGTACTACGTCAGACTGTCATCTGATGCCACTCAACGTCTGCCTTGTTGTGATATTTCTGTAGGGCCAAAAGATCTGCTGGTACGACGTCTTGCCGCTACACTAGAAATAGAAGACAAATCAGGTGAGACGGAGTATGTATACAAGAACACGCTTCGTAGGTACAATGTCTGTAACAACGTTGGTGGACACCACATCGAGCCACTGTTGTAATGCTTCAGTACTGTCCTGTATGCACAGTACGCTGGGTAATTTTTTGTTTTGGAATAATACAAACACGTAATGTTTAAGTGATAACACAAAAAATGTGCTTAAGTGAAAAAGGAATGTTTCGTTACGTTTCCTGTCGCAATGTTGCCTAATGACTGTACTGTTTCATGCCTAATTCAATTCCTCAAGCAGAAGTGTATCAGTCAAACAACTGAATTGAAACCATCGTAGAATGGGAATGGTACGTTTCCGGACGTTGGATCCTATTCAAGATATTATGTATTCATTCCCCTATACAAGTTCTAGAAGTTTGTAACGGGAATTTCCGAACACCCTGTATATGTGAAATACAGGAAGGACATAAATAAAACCGATAAACAGCAGGGACGACTTCCTGACTGGAAATGGAGGAAATAACGTCCATGAACATGTTTCCGAAAATGCATCGTTCCCACGACAGATGACGTTGAAGAATGACAGTTCCTCTGAGCACGCGCCCTGTGTTCCTTGTGTGTTGCAGGCTGTGTGATTGACGCAGTGTACTGTAAGCAGCAGAATGGTCCAGTATTCATATCGGGAACAAGCCGAGGAAATGGAAACGGTTGAGTAGCAGCACGGCTGTACCAAAACAAATACCCTTACAGACACCAACCACATCATGTAATATTTCAAAATTTTTTTGGGAATTTGAGTGATGTGTCCTTTCAGACAGACGAACGTGCAGAGAGGCGGTGAACCGTGCGTACATCAGTCTTGGAGGTCCGAGTTCTACAGGATATTGATACGAACCGTAGTAGAAACTTCAATCAAGTGCCCCATCAATATGATTTAAGCCAAAGTACGATAATGTGTAGCCTGGATGACAACCGCTACAATCCGTATCAAAATCGGCTCTGAGCACTATGGGACTTAACATCTGAGGTCATCAGTCCCCTAGAACTTGATACTACTTAAACCTAACTAACCTAATGACACCACACACAGCCATGCCCGAGGTAGGATTCGAACCTGCGACCGTAGCAGTCGCGCGGTTCCGGACTGAAGCCCCTAGAACCGCTCGGCCACCGCGGCTGGCTACAATCCGTAGCACCTGCGATCGTATGGAGTCACCTTGAACGTCTGTTGTGATGTGGATGCGCTGCAGCTCTGTACTATGTTCCGAGACGATTTGTTGTCGTTTCTCACATACCGTCCATTTTCTGACACATATTCATAAGACCATATTTCCTCCATTTCCAGTCAGGAATCAGTACCTGCAGTTTGACGGTTTTATTAATGTTCGCCCAGTAAATTTTACCTATGTATGGAGGTAACTCGCATGGTAAAAAACTAATCCTACACACCTGGATCGATTTCAGATAAACTTGGTGCACATGCGAATTATTGTTTGGAAGGAAATACTGTGGGGGTAAGAACCACCAGCCTCCTGCTGGGTTGGGGGTGATAATGTGCTGAGAAAAAAGGGGGGAAGAGATGGACAGACAGAGAGGGAGAAAGAGGAGATGGACACAGATGGGGCGGGGGGAGGAGATGGACATGGAGAGGTGAAGGGGTAAATGGGCACAAAGGGAAGAGGAGAAGAGACGGAGGGGGGGGGGAGATGGGTAGAGAAAGGGAAGAGGAGCAGATGGGCAGAGAGAGGAAGGATGACGAGATGGACAGAGAGAGGGAATAGGAAGAGAGAAACATTATCAGTTGTTTGGAGAGATGCATATGGGGCCTGAAGATGACGTAGTGAAACGCCGAAACTGGTAGCATTTAAAATAAAATAACATCTTAGTTCCACGCTGTTGGAGAAGTTCATTGATATTGACAATTACTTAACCATCAGATACCTCACGGCAGTCATCGTACCAACGCCTTGTCTCAAACCCTTCAAACCCTTCAGGTCCGGAACTTCTGCAGAGCGACGTGCGCACAGTCATCATTCTTCTAATGCAGCTTTACAAGCAGAGCGCGATCCTGTATTGAGGCAGTCGTGGCGATCGTCGCAGGAGCGTTTATAGCAACTTCAGTGGGTCGTGCGCATGACAGGTGTTTTCATTTACGTATTCTGACACATACAGCGCCATCTAATGATCAATTTTCACATTATTTTTTTCCTTCTGCCATACGTTTTCCTCCTTTTTCGATAATATTCCGTTGCAAAAAATGGCTCTGAGCACTATGCGACTTAACTTCTGAGGTCACCAGTCACCTAGAACTTAGAACTAATTAAACCTAACTAACCTAAGGACATCACACACATCCATGCCCGAGGCAGGGTTCTAACCTGCGACCGTAGCGGTCGCTCGGTTCCAGACCGTAGCGCCTAGAACCGCACGGCCACTTCGGCCGCCTATTCCGTTGCAATTTGAAGTCATTCTGACCGGTGATGTTATTTCTACAGCGTTTAGAAAGCTTAACTTTAATTATAATCACCCTGTATATCAACTTTCACGAAACTTCACAACTCTACCCTTGAGAAGTAGGAGTCGCGGTCGCCTTCTTCCACTGGTGATGAAAATCCAGAAGAGTAAACTGAGAATGGAGTTGGAATTTGATAGATATAATGTTGCGTCTATTCCTGCTTTTCCGAGAAGCAGCATCAGCCTTACAGATCCTTAAGGTTCAGCAGAGGTCTTTAAGCGGGCTTGTACGTCACATAGTGTCTTCGATAAATTAGAATTAAACCGTAATTCCTGGTAGTTAATCGAGATCGGTTCAAGAGCAGCTGTTAGATTCTTTTCAACGGCCATGAAACATTTTCCTTAGGCTCTCTCGACTAGATCACCGTCGTGTATGTAAGATCTTTTACTAGGAATTTCTGTCTCGTCCTTTGTATAGATATTGTTTTTTCTTTTTATTTGTTTATTTTCAATTGGAATGTTTACATATTTTGTAGTCTACAGGAGCTGGAACATTTTCTTTAGGCAAACTATTTTGGGAACCGTTTCTGTTTTTAGTTTACCCAGGAATTAAAAAAAGTCTTCTGTTTGCCACCAACATTTCTACAACAGTCAACAAATGGTTATCTTTTGCCGGCGCACATTCCAAGAAGGTCTCGATGTTTGCCGGTGTCGTAGGCAGAGAATACATAATCCTGTACTCTTGTTCTGCCCTTCCTGAATTTGAGCGAAATGGAGAATGGGAGTGGTTGCCGGGTGGATGGGACATTTTATTTGCGTTCGCGGCAGTAATTGGCGTTTAAGCCTCTGGCGCGTAAATAACGAAGTGAAGTCATTATGACAGGTCACAGGCAGCGTAATCGGCAACTGCGGCTATTTAATTACGGTGGCAAACGACGTCTGGTACAAGCTCACCGTATCAGTTAACAGGCCACGGTCGCTAATACGATATCAGAAATTAATAGACTGGAGTGACCGGAAGCTTATTGAGCAAGAAATGAGTCGTAGGTTATAGCTCATGGTATTTGGCCTTGCATAATATATAAAATGAACTCACTTTTTCGCGTCCGTGCGCATATGCAGGCTAATCGCAGAAACTGCTTTAGGGATTTTGATCTGGTTTTCACTAATGCAAACAATGATTCACGAGAAATGTTTGTGTGTACAGTTTATAAATATTTCATACAATTTGCCTGAATTATGATAATTTAAAGTTGCGTTGTGAAAATGATGCCTCTGCAAACCACCGAACAATTGCCACCTCTCGAGACAGCAGTAGTTATTCGAGAGTGCAGCGCGCGTAAATAAATTTGCATCTCTTATGTTGGTCCAGCGGCGCCGGCACGGCAGTATCTCATCTTTCTCCGATGGGATAAGTGGATAGAATCATGCGTGTCGCCGAAGTGACGTCTAATTGACTGCAATCGTTTCATAACAATCGCATAGCGAAAAAATCTCTGAATCCAAAACCTCTAGTTCTAAATTGTTTATGCATAAAGTAAAACAGTTTTCGAAAATTTACTTCGGCATGGGATACAGCTTTGCTTCGTTTATATAAAGAACGTTTTTCAGCAGCGTGGCAGATGGCCCAACTTTCAGCTTTCGGCTTCCTTTGAGTTAAATGTAGATGCGAAGACTATTCTTTGCGTGGTGGCGCGGAAAATTTATTGGTTTGGACACTTTCAAATTATGTAAAAGACTCGTAAGCCAATCCCCACTGCCAAGGGGAGATTTAGGCCTTTAAAAGGTTATATAATACATGGGCACGATCTTCTTGAATGGGATTCAGAAATTTCTTCGGGATGAATACACAAGATTTGGAAATATTTCTACAGATGGTTGAGGGATACATTTTAAAATATGATGACCATTCAGACTGCCAATTTCAGCTTCCCTCAGATTGGCAGTCGCAATTTTCTCTCTTAATCCACTGCAAATTCTTCGAAGTACAGGCAGTGAGTTATTCACCGCTGAAGTATCACAATAAATACGACCAATAAAGGGAAGATAACCACCTGATTATTAGCCTGTGATATGAGACTAACAATTTAAAAAAAAAACAAATATTTTAACCAGTGGCTTCCCTGCAATCCTCTGAGAACAATGCGTAGCGAAAAATATGCGAACCCAAAGTATGTGATGTTTTCATTTTTGTGCTACGAGTAAAACATTTACCGAAAAACCAGAAGCTTCGTCATATTTGCTTTGTTCATATACAGAAGTTCTTTCAGCAGCGCAGCAGATGTTTCAGCTTTCAGCTTTTTGCCTTCTTTGAATCTAACGTAGATGTGAATACGATTCTTTGCGAGGCACGGCGAAGATGTCTGTCATAAACAGTCCACGAGAAAGAGTTGCAGAAGTGAGTCTCAACAATGCATCACAGTGCATACTAAGCTTCACAAGAGCTTTAACACGAGCCAAACTTGTGGATAATGCGTGATTCTATTTATTCTTCCTGCTATTTGTGCCACCTCAGGCAGCCCCCGATACATATTGAACCTCTCACACATACACAAATCCATGAGTGGCATACAATATTTATGTTGGTTGTAAATATATTATTTGTGTCACCATGAGCTCCCATTATTGCCATTAGACGTCATTCCAAACGCCAGTTCGATATGGAACACACAACATTCACAACATTCAACTCCCCCACCCTTATAAATCATGGACCTTGCCCTTGGTGGGGAGGCTTGCGTGCCTCAGCGATACAGATAGACGTACCGTAGGTGCAACCACAACGGAGGGGTAGCCGTTGACAGGCCAGACAAGCGCGTGGTTCCTGAAGAGGGTCAGCGGCCTTTTCAGTAGTTGCAGGGGCAACGGTCTGGATGATTGACTGATCTGGTCTTGTAACATTAACCAAAACATCTTTGCTGTGCTGCTACTGCGAAAGGCTGAAGCAAGGTGCAACAATAGACGAAATGTTTACAGAGGGCATGTAGCTTTACTCTTTGATTAAATGATGGTGGCGTCCTCTTGGGTAAAACGTTGCGGAGGTAAAATACTCTCCCATTCGAATCTACGAGCGGAGATTACTCAGGAGGACGTCGTTATCAGGAGAAAGAAAACTGGCGTTCTACGGATCGGGGAATGTCAGATCCCTTAATCGGGCAGATAGGTTAGAAAATTTAAAAAGGGAAATGGATAGGTTCAAGTTAGATACACTGGGAATTAGGGAAGTTCGGTGCAGGAGGAACGAGACTTCTGGTTAGGTGAATGCAGGGTTATAAATACAAAATCAGATAGGGATAATGCAGGAGTAGGTTTAATAGTGAATAAAAAAGGTAGGAGCGCGGATAAGCTTCTACGAACAGAATAGTGAAGGCATTATTGTAGCCAAGATGGACACGAAGCCCACGCCTACCACTGTAGTACAAGTTCATACGCCAACTTGCTCCGCAGATGATAAAGAGACTGAAGAAATGTACAATGCGATAAAAGAAATTATTCAAATAGTTAACAGAGGCGAAAATTTAATAGTTGTGGGGGCTGGAATTAGATAGTAGGGTAAGGAAGAGAAGGAAACGTAGTAAGTGAATATGGACTGGGGGTAAGGAGTGAAAGAGGAAGACGCCTGGTAGAATTTTGCGCAGAGCATAACTTAATCATATCTAACACTTGGTTTAAGAATCATGAAAGAAGACTGTATACGTGGAAGAGGCCTGGAGACACTGCGTGGGGCGGCGAGTAAGTTACTTCACTGGTTTAAAGTTTTGATGCTGTCTTTAATCACGTGAGCCTGGCAACTAATTTGGTGTTCAGCCAGAAAGCGAAGGGAAACATACTGACCTCAGTTTCCAGTCTGCACGGCCACATTCCGGTCCAGCCCACTGAAAGAAAAGTGTCTGTTTCCAATTTCTTTGCGGGATCAGGACTATGACTTCAGTAAAAGTTTAAAGTTCCAATCAAGTTTCTCACAAACAACACTTAAAATTGCGTTATGTTCATTTGAAAACAAGTCTTTCTAATCTAACAGCTCCTATAGCAGTTCAGAGGCGACCTCTACGGTAACTTCCTACCAGATTGTTTTTCGCACTGACTAACATCACTCAATTGAAAGTTCGCAATAAATGTTCAAAAATTAATGCTCACTATAAAAGTGGAAATAAATTCACCACTTGCCACGCGGAAATGAATTTCACACGGATGGCACACTAACAGTTATTTTATCGAATTCTAAGCGATCCAGGACGGTGCACAGTCCTCGCGAGTTCACTATCCGTTTTCACTGCCAAATACGCGCTTGTCACAGCTCGGCTCTGACGTCATCCGAGGCAGAGCGCGACCAGACGTTTAACTGGCGTGGACCTCACAGTGTTTGAGAGCGAAGTGAACCTTCCTACTGCTTCAGGGGCTGTATTAATAAGGTGTAGGTGCGGACTGCCGAGAAAACATCTGTTGTCTCTGTCTATTTGCATATGGCGGCAGTCTACAAACGATCGCTATCTCGGGCACTTAATCTTTAATAATATAGTTACCAATTACTTCAGAAACTTCTTAATTTTTGCTGGTATGCAGATAAGCAGTTTGAAAGCACATAGAAAGTTTCAGCTCGCTAGAATGAAAATTTTTCTTAATAGAATTTATTTAGTGGAAATAACGGTAGATTGTTACCTCTGAACAATACCTTTGCTAAGACTTACTTCAGTTGCTATTTGTGTTACACGTCTTAAACTTGGTATTGCTCTATTATTTGATATATTTGATCATCTGGTTTAACCAAAACCCTCTATCATTAAAATTTCAAGTACTTAATCTACAACACCTAGGTACATTTTAGTTACAAAATTAGTTTTTATTTAATTACTCAAAAACTATAAGAGGTAGATTAACGTGGACTCTGTTATTATTTTTGGGGTTTACTGAAGCCTAAAACAAATTTTCAAGTTTCTAAGTCCATTATTTAGCGCCTCTCATTTTTACGAAAGAAAGGGATTCTGGCGTTAATTTTTGTTTTATGGTTTTGGAAACCAGCATCACTTATTTATAACTTCTAACTGCACCTTCTGACCAAGTTCTGGCTTCCTACCGTCATTATTTAGCGTCTCTGATTTTTCTCTTAAAACGGCATTTTTCAATAAGCTACACTCCTGGAAATGGAAAAAAGAACACATTGACACCGGTGTGTCAGACACACCATACTTGCTCCGGACACTGCGAGAGGGCTGTACAAGCAATGATCACACGCACGGCACAGCGGACACACCAGGAACCGCGGTGTTGGCCGTCGAATGGCGCTAGCTGCGCAGCATTTGTGCACCGCCGCCGTCAGTGTCAGCCAGTTTGCCGTGGCATACGGAGCTCCATCGCAGTCTTTAACACTGGTAGCATGCCGCGACAGCGTGGACGTGAACCGTATGTGCAGTTGACGGACTTTGAGCGAGGGCGTATAGTGGGCATGCGGGAGGCCGGGTGGACGTACCGCCGAATTGCTCAACATGTGGGGCGTGAGGTCTCCACAGTACATCGATGTTGTCGCCAGTGGTCGGCGGAAGGTGCACGTGCCCGTCGACCTGGGACCGGACCGCAGCAACGCACGGATGCACGCCAAGACCGTAGGATCCTACGCAGTGCCGTAGGGGACCGCGCCGCCACTTCCCAGCAAATTAGGGACACTGTTGCTCCTGGGGTATCGGCAAGGACCATTCGCAACCGTTTCCATGAAGCTGGGCTACGGTCCCGCACACCGTTAGGCCGTCTTCCGCTCACGCCCCAACATCGTGCAGCCCGCCTCCAGTGGTGTCGCGACAGGCGTGAATGGAGGGACGAATGGAGACGTGTCGTCTTCAGCGATGAGAGTCGCTTCTGCCTTGGTGCCAATGATGGTCGTATGCGTGTTTGGCGCCGTGCAGGTGAGCGCCACAACCAGGACTGCATACGACCGAGGCACACAGGGCCAACACCCGGCATCATGGTGTGGGGAGCGATCTCCTACACTGGCAGTACACCACTGGTGATCGTCGAGGGGACACTGAATAGTGCACGGTACATCCAAACCGTCATCGAACCCATCGTCCTACCATTCCTAGACCGGCAAGGGAACTTGCTGTTCCAACAGGACAATGCACGTCCGCATGTATCCCGTGCCACCCAACGTGCTCTAGAAGGTGTAAGTCAACTACCCTGGCCAGCAAGATCTCCGGATCTGTCCCCCATTGAGCATGTTTGCGACTGGATGAAGCGTCGTCTCACGCGGTCTGCACGTCCAGCACGAACGCTGGTCCAACTGAGGCGCCAGGTGGAAATGGCATGGCAAGCCGTTCCACAGGACTACATCCAGCATCTCTACGATCGTCTCCATGGGAGAATAGCAGCCTGCATTGCTGCGAAAGGTGGATATACACTGTACTAGTGCCGACATTGTGCATGCTCTGTTGCCTGTGTCTATGTGCCTGTGGTTCTGTCAGTGTGATCATGTGATGTATCTGACCCCAGGAATGTGTCAATAAAGTTTCCCCTTCCTGGGACAATGAATTCACGGTGTTCTTATTTCAATTTCCAGGAGTGTATTAAGTTTGGAGCATCAAGACTTGGTATTTGGAACATTATTACACTATACTATAATTTAACACAGTTTTAAACATAAATTTTGATTTTTAATTTCATACTAAATTGTGGTGCAATACTTGTTCGCTACATGCAGATTCGTTAAGGTGACGTGACGCTACTAGCAGTGAACTGGGGTAACTCCCGGCGCACTCGCTCGCCTCTGTATCTCACACATGATACAGCGATTAGTTTGCTTCAGCTAGAAGATTTCCGATAGATTATATAATGGTAAGACAGAGATTTAGGAACCAGGTTTTAAATTGTAAGACATACCCAAGGGCAGTTGTAGACTCTAGCCACAATTTATTGGTTGTGAACTGAAGAAACTGCAAGAGGGTTGGAATTTAAGGAGATGGGACCTGGATAAACTGAAAGAACTAGAGGTTGTAGAGTGTTTCAGAGAAAGAATTAGGGAACGACTGACAAATACAAGGGAAAGAAATACAGTAAAAGGAGAATGGGTAGCTTTGAGAGATGAAATAGAGAAGGTAGCAGAGGATCAAGTAGGTAAAAAGACGAGGGCTAGTAGAAATCCTTGGGTAACAGAAAAAATATTGAATTTAATTGATGAAATGAGAAAATATAAAAATGCAGTAAATGAAGCAGGCAAAAAGGAATACAAACGTCTCAAAAATGATATCGACAGGAAGTGCAAAATGGCTAAACAAGGATGGCTAGAGGACAAATGTTAGGATGTAGAGGCATATATCATTAGGGGTAAGATAGATACTGCCTACAGGAAAATTAAAGAGACCCTTGGAGAAAAGAGAACCACCTGTATAAATATCAAGAGCTGAGATGGAAAACCAGTCCTAAGCAAAGAAGAGAAAGCAGAAAGGTGGAAGGAGTATATAGAGGGTCTATACAAGGGCGATGTACATGAGGACAATATTATGGAAATGGGAGAGCAAGCAGATGAAAATAAAATGAGAGAATGTGACACAGTGTGAAGAATTTGACAGAGCACTGAAAGACCTAAATCAAAAAAAGGAACCGGGAGTAGGGAGCATTCCATTAAAACTACTGATAGCCTTGGGAGAGTCAACCATGACAAAGTTCTAACATCTAGTGAGCAAGATATATGAGACTGGCGAAATACTCTCAGACTTCCGAAAGAATATAATAATTTCAATCCAAAAGAACGCAGATGGCTACGGCTGTGAAAATTACCGAACTATCCGTTTAATAAGTCACGTATGCAAAATACTAACACAAATTCCCTACAGACGTATGGGAAAACTGGTAGAAGCCGATCTAGGGGAAGATCAGTTTGGATTCCGCAGAAACGTAGGAACATGCGAGGCAATACTGACCCTACGAATTATCTTAGAAGATAGGTTAAGAAAAGGCAAAGCTACGCTTATATAATTTGTAGACTTAGAGAAAGCTTTTGACAATGTTGGCTGGAATACTCTCTTTGAAATTCTGGAGGTAGCAGGGGAAAAATACAGGGAGCGAAAGGCTATTTATAATTTGTACAGACACCAAACAGCAGTTATAAGAGTCGAGGGGCATGAAAGAGAAGCAGTGGTTGAGAAGCAAGTAAGACATGGTTGTAGCCTATCTCAGATGTCATTCAGTCTGTATATTGAGCAAGCAGTAAAGGAAATAAAAGAAAAGAAACTGGAGTAGGAATTAAAATCCATGGAGAAGAAATAAAAACTTTGAGATTCGCCGATGACATTGTAATTCTGTCAGAGACAGCAAAGGACCTGGAAGAGCAGTTGAACGGAATGGACAGTGACTTGAAAGGAGGATGGAAGATGAACATCAGCAAATGCGAAACGAGTGTAATGGAATGTAGCCGAATTAAATCAGATGATACAGAGAGAGTTAGATTAGGAAATGAGACGCTTGAAGCAGTCGTAGATTTTTGCTATTTGGGGAGCAAAATAACTGAGGATGATTGAAGTAGAGAGGATATAAAATGTAGACTGGCTATGGTAAGGGAAGCATTTCAGAAAAAGAGGAATTTGTTAACATTGAGTATAGATTTAAGTATCGGGAAGTCTTTTCTGGAAGTATTTGTGTGGAGCGTAGCCATGTATGGCAGTGAAACATGGAAGACAAATAGTTTAAACAAGAAGAGAATAGAAGCTTTCGAAATGCGGTGCTACAGAAGAATTCTGAAGATCAGATGGGTAGATCACGTAACTAATGAGGAGATACTGAACAGAATTGGGGAGAAGAGGTATCTGTGGCACAATCTGACTAAAAGAAGGGATCAGTTGGTAGGACACATTCTGAGGCATCAAGAGGTCCCAATTTAGAGAATAGAAGCTTTCGAAATGTGGTGCTACAGAAGAATGCTGAAGATTAGATGGGTAGATCACATAGCTAATGAGGAGGTACTGAACAGAATTGGGGAGAAGAGAGATTTGTGGCACAAATTGACTAGAAGAAGGGATCGGTTGGTAGGACATGTTCTGAGGCGTCAAGGGATCACCAGTTTAGCATTGGACAGCAGCGTGGAGGGTAAAAATCATAGAGGGAGACCAAGAGATGAATACACTATTCAGATTCAGAAGGATGTAGGTTGCAGTAGTTACTCAGAGATGAAGAAGCTTGCACAGGATAGAGTAGCGCGGAGAGCTGCATCAAACCAGTCTCTGGACTAAAGACCACAACAACAACAACAATCACGCCTCGAGACAACTATCCTAGCGTGCCCTGCTTACATCGTGAAGTTATACAAAAGTGATGATCTTCACCTACATCTACATGATTACTCTGCAATTCACAATTATATGTGTGGCAGAGAGTTCACCGAACCACCTACTAGCTATTTCTCTGCCTTTCCGCTCTGAAACGGCGCGCGGGAAAAACAAGCACTTAAATTACTCTATGAGGGCTTTGATATCTCTTATTTTATTATGATGATCATTTATTCCTGTGTAGATGGGTACCAACAGAATATTTTCGCAATTGGAGGTGTCAAATGGTAATTGAAATCCAGACGAGAAGTTTCAGCTGCAACAGAAAATGTTCAAATGTGTGTGAAATGTTACTGGACTGCTAAGGTCATCAGTCCGTAAGCTTACACACTGCTTAACCTAAATTATCCTAAGGACAAACACACACACCCATGACCGAGGGAGGACTCGAACCTCCACCGGGACCAGCCGTACAGTCCATGACTGCAGCGCCTCAGACCGCTCGGCTAATCCCGCGCGGCTCTGCTGCAACAAAAAGCGCTTTTGTTCCAATGATTGCCATCCCAATTCATGTATTATGTCCTTGCATTCTCTTCCCTGTCTCGTTATAATACAAAATGGACTGCCCTTCTTTGAACTTTTTTGATGTCCTCCGTAAGTCTCACCTGATGTGCGTGCCATACCGCACTGCAATACTCGAGAAGAGGGTGGACGAGGTTGTTGTAATCAGTCTCTTTAGTGGACTTGTTGCACTTTCTAAGGATTCTACCAGTAAAATGCAGTCTTTGGTTTCCTTTACCAACAACATTATCTGCGTGACTGTCTCGATTTAAGATAATCCCTAAGTATTTTGTTGAATTTAGAGCCTTTAAATTTGTCTTGATTTATCGTGTGACCAAAATTTTGTGGATTTCTCTTAGTACTCATGTGTATGACGTAACATTTTATTTTATTTAGAGACAATTTCTACTTTTCGCATCATACAGACATCTTTTATACATCATTCTGCAGTTAGTTTTGATCATCTAATGACTTTACACGACGGTAAATTACTGCATCATCGGCAGGCAATCTAAGAGAGTTGCTCAGATTGTCTTCTATGTCGTTTATGTAGATAAGGACAGCAGAGGGCCTATAACACTTCCTTGGGGAAGGCCATCTATTACTTCTGATATATTCGATAACTTTCCGCCAGTTACTACGAACTGTGACCTTTCTGCCAGGGAATCACGAATCCAGTTGCACAACTGAGGCGATACTCCATAGGCAAGAATTTTGACTAGAATACACTTATGAGGAGTGGTGTCGAAAGCCTTCTGGAATTCTAAAAATATAGACTCAGTTTGGTATCCCTTGTCAACAGCATTCATTAATTCGTGAGAATAAAGAACTAGTTGTGTTTCACAAGAACGATATTTTCTGAACCCACGCTGGCTGTTGTTGTGGTGCTCAGTCCAGAGACTGGTTTGATGCGGCTTTCCATGCTACTCTATCCTGTGCAAGGTTCTTCATCTCCCAGTACTTACTGCAACCTATATACTTCTGAATCTGCTTAGTGTATTCATCTCTTGGTCTCCCTCTACGATTTTTACCCTCCACGCTGCCCTCCAATACTAAATTGGTGATCTCTTGATGCCTCAGAACATGTCCTACTAATCGGTCCCTCCTTTATGTCAAGTTGTGCCACATACTCCTCTTCTCCCCAAATCTATTCAATACTTCATCATTAGTTATGTGATCTACCCATCTAATCTTCAGCATTATTCTGTAGCACCACATTTCGAGAGCTACTATTCTCTTCTTGTCCAAACTATTTATCATCCATGTTTCACTTCCATACATGGCTACGCTCCATACAAATACTTTCAGAAACGACTTCCTGACACTTAAATCTATACTCAATGTTAACAAATTTCTCTTCTTCAGAATCACTTTCCTTGCCATTGCCAGTCTACATTTTATATCCTCTCTACATCGACCATCATCAGGTATTTTGCTCCCGAAATAGCAATACTCATTTACTGCTTCAAGTGTCTCATTACCTAAGCTAATTCCCTCAGCATCACCCGACTTAATTCAACTACATTCCATTATCCTTGTTTTGCTTTTGCTGATATACTTTCAAGACACTGTCCATTCCGTTCAACTGCTCTTCCAGGTCCTTTGCTGTCTCTGACAGAATTACTATGTCATCATCGAACCTCAAAGTATTGATTTCTTCTCCATGTATTTTAATACCTACTCCGAATTTTTCTTTTGTTTCCTTTACTGCTTGCTCAATATACAGATTGAACAACATCTGGGAGAGGCTACAACCCTGTCTCACTCCCTTCCCAACCACTGCTTCCCTTTGATGTCCCTCGACTCTCATAACTGCCATCTGGTCTTTACAAATTGTAAATAGCCTTTCGCTCCCTGTATTTTACCCCTGCCACCTTCAGAATTTGAAAGAGAGTATTCCAGTCAACATTGTCAAAAGTTTTATCTATGTCTACAAATGCTAGAAGCGCTGGATGTTTGTCAATAAATCGTTTTTTTCGAGGTGCTTCATAATCATCGAACACAGTATATGTTCCAAAATCATTCTACAAAACGACGTTAGTGATATGAGTCTGTATTTCAGCAGATTAACCCCGTTAGGTATTGGTGTGACTTGAGTAATTTTCAAGTTTTTAGGTACAAATCTTTCAAAGAGCGGGCAGTTGTATATGACTGGTAAGTATGGAGCTATTGCATCAGTATACCCTGAAAGGAACCTGACCGGTATACAGCCTGGAACGAAGGCCTTGCCTTTATTAAGTGTTTTAAGCTGGTTCGCTAGAATATTTACTTCGAATTTTTTTGGTGAAGGAGTTTCGGTACACTGTGTTAAGTAACTCTGCTTTAGTGGCATTCTTATGAGTGACATCTCTATTGTTATGGCTCATGGGAGATATTGATTGGTTCTTGCCGCTGGCATACTTTACATACTATCAGAACCTCTTTGGGTTTTCTGCCAGATTTAGAGACAGGGTTTCGTTGTGTAAGCTTCGCGTTGAAGTTCACGCTAAATTTCGAGCTTCTATAAAACGTCGCCAATCTTTCGGATTTCGTGTTCTTTTAGATTTGACATGCCTTTTCGTTGCTTCTGATATTCATTTACTTAGCACTGTTCTTTGTATTTTATTCATAACTCTTCGCAGTGATCCATAAACAAAACGCGCTACGCCAGACATGTCGTTTGGCCGTAGGTACTTTATGCTGCTAGTGTGAAGCAGGGCCGGGGCGCTAGTATGGGATAAAAATAAACTACCGTTAGTGGCTTCGTTCAGGCTACAGCATAGTATTGGACTTCTATTACGATTGCAGATCGAACTAAGCCAGTGGTTAATGTTCTGTGGTGGACCTGCATAGAGGAGCAGAGAATTTCAGGCTCAACCATTCTAATATAATTTTCTTGTGGCGTCACTAGATAAGTTCAGGAAGATTATGAGATGGCTCCTCTAAAACTACTGCCAAATCTATTCCGAATTAATGCTTATGACTCATGTGTAATGACACCGTCAAACTTCCTTTCTTCTTTTTTTTTTTTTTTATTGCTGGCCAGAGTGGCCATGCGGTTCTGGGCGCTACAGTCTGGAACCGAGCGCCCGCTACGGTCGCAGGTTCGAATCCTGCCTCGGGCATGGATGTGTGTGATGTCCTTAGGTTAGTTAGGTCTAATTAGTTCTAAATTCTAGGCGACTGATGACCTCAGAAGGTAAGTCGCATAGTGCTCAGAGTCATTTGAACAATTTTTTTCTTCTTTATTTTTTCTTTCTTGTGCTTTTCTTTTTTTTTTTTTTATTCTGCCGAAGCTTCACAATATCTCAATATTATTGAGTCACTGTTGTCTACTTTGTGGAGAAAGCTGAGTGGTCGCTAACTTTCTTTCTTCTGCTGAGTCCATGAAGTCAGTTTCTGGGTCATAGAGGCTTGGACTAATTGCTTGTTTACACGAGTCCCAGGGTAGTTCGTTGCAAGATGCTAGTTGGATTAGTACTGGAATTAACACAGAGTAACCCCAAAATTTTAATGTCTTCATTACGCTCAATATGTGTGTGCAGTGAGAGTGACTGTTCATATACAGGATGTTTTCTAGTTAACGTCACAGATATCTAGGAATGATGGACCAATGTACCGCACTGGACAGTGACGTTTCTAGATTCCTCCTGTGCGAGTAATTCAAATTTATAGGAAGAGATTAATATAAACCTTAGAAACATATGTTAAGTTTCATCTGACGATGAACGAGCCAAAGGCAAGGGTTTTGTGACGCCAAAGTATTTGAGTTTATTCATATAGAGAGATAAACCGATGACAGAGGGAAAAGATGCTGCAACGTATCTCAGAGTTTTGTAACGTCCTACGAATACCTAAATAAATGGTTCCAAAGGGTGTAATCTGAAGTGATGGCTATGCATAACGCAGGGTAGATCGAGGCTAGTTCTGACGTTCTTCAGTTACAGAAATGAAAGATGTAAACAGGAATCTTTGCCACGTCGTGTTCTAAGGAGCGAATGATTAATAACGCCAAGAACATCGCAGATATGAAAATGCAGAAATTAACCAGCTAACCGTACAATATAATTAAATATCATGTACAGAAGGAAAAGCGTGCAAAGAGAAAACAAAATGTCAACTGTAAAATGATCGTTACAGCTTTCTCGTATTAACGTCAATAGAATATAGTAAAACATTCTACGGATCCAAAGAGAAACAGGGTGAAAGAAGAGATTATGTTATCAGCAATGGTTTGAGAACATCGCGGCTGTTTTCATAAAAATCGCTGAAGAAAAACTGCAAACGGCCACAAGTTGTGAATTAATGAATGGTAGGAGTTTTTCCTTTAATGATAAAAAGGAGATTCCTTTCAGTGCTTTTGCGATAGTGCGCCAGCAAAGCAGAAGTAAAAGACGTAGCCCGGTGAGGCTTTCTTTCTAGTTCTTGATGCTGGTCGCCAGAGGGACGGCTAATCTGCCCGTGATTTTTCTTTTGACAGTTTCTGTTCGCAAAGGAACATAATACGATTCATATTTCAGGGAGACCAGACGTTTCTCAATAAACGATAGTCTCCTTTCAAATGGTAAGGATTCGTCCTCGAAGGTACGTTGAAGTTCGAAAGAAATAGAAAGAAGTGCAAAGGAAAAAAAGAAAGAAAGGAGCAAAAGATCAGATGCACGTGTGCCCACGTGCCTTGCAGCATGAATCCACGCCCACTGAATTTCACGAAGCTTCGGACCGTGGCAGACATTATTCCCTGGCAGACTCAAAGGCGGGAGCCGGGATATGAGATCTAGGGTCCCTTTGTGGAGAATAGAAGCAGATGTGAAGCGCAGTGATACCTGGAGAGCAGAGTTGGCCGATAGTTAGAAATCAGAGCTGCTATAGCGTCGTCTGACCTCGCGCAATTCCTGGTCGCCATTGTATGTGAGGACACGTGGGAGCCTTGTTATTCAGCGAGCACCATGGCCAAGGACTCACATTCAGAAGGAGAAAACTGCTTGTTACAAGTTTGAAGAACCTAAGGGGCTGCGAAATATATGTATCTTCTTAACATTCACACAGTTAATACACAATAGTGTTTATTCTATTTGAAGTACGATGATATTAGTTTTATGAAGGTAACGTGAATTCTATGTTTTGTTCTAGAGACCTTACTGCGTCCTGACCATTTCGGGAACTAACATCATCAGCCAGTTAGGTACAGCCAAGTTCTACTCAAAAGGTATAGGTCAATACGTTGTTCCTCTGCTTCCAGTAGGCGATTCATACAGTCGCACACTGTCGTTTGGCTAACAGAGCCCGAGATTACGAAACACAAGTAGTGGACAAAAATGCGGAAACACAAAAACACAACGCATTACCATTCCATATACGGTCTAGGAAATATTTTGGCATTGAAAACAGTTTCTAGTTATCTCGAGATGGATGAGAAGAGGTAACGCACGGTTTCACTGGGATCTTATACCATTCGTCCTGCAAACTTCTGGCAAGCCCACGTAACGATGATGGAAGTGAATAGCGGTCACTTATCTTTTTCCACAAAGTAGAGAACAATTACTCAATAATAGTGAGATATGGTGACTGTGTGGCGACGGGAGATGCGACAATTCATCGTCCTGCTCACAAAAGCAGTCCTGGAAGAGGCGATCTGTGTGAACAGGATCCCTGTCGTCTTAGAACATAGCATCACCATTGGGGATCCATTGTACCGTGTGATGAACCTGACTATCAAAAATGGCCAAATAATCCTTGGTACTAACGCAACATTATGGAGTAACCATGGGGCTTATGCAACACCACAATATGGCTGTCCAAACCATCACCGAACACTGCCATGGTTGACTCTTGGTACGTAAACTCGACCAGAAGTTGAAAATAGTGTAAGACAAGACTCATTCCACCAAATGACTTTCTTCCATTGCTCCGTAGTCCACGTTTTATGACATCGGCACAACGTTTTTCACTTAGGGGCATGTGCATAATATACACTATTGGTCATTAAAATTGCTACACCAAGAATAAATGCAGATGATAAACAGGTATTCATTGGACAAATATGTTATACTAGAACCGACATGTGATTACATTTTCAAACAATTTGAGCGCATAGATCCTGAGAAAAAAGTACCCAGAGGAACCACGTCTGGCCGTAATAACGGCCTTGATACGCCTGGGCATTGAGTAAAACAGAGCTTGGATGGCGTGTACAGGTACGGCTGCCCATGCAGCTTCAACACGATACCACAATTCATCAAGAGTAGTGACTGGCGTATTGTGACGAGCCAGTCGCTCGGCCACCATTGACCAGACGTTTTCACTTGGTGAGAGATCTGGAGAATGCGCTGGCCAGGGCAGCAGTCGAACATTTTCTGTATCCAGAAAGGCCCGTGCAGGACCTGCAACATGCGGTAGTGCATTATCCTGCTGAACTGTAGGGCTTCGCAGGGATCGACTGAAGGTTAGAGCCACGGGTCGTAATATTTCTGAAATGTAACGTCCACTGTTCAAAGTGCCGTCAATGCGAACAAGAGGCGACCGAGACGTGTAACCAATGGCACCCCATACCATCACGTCGGGTGATACGCCAGTATGGCGATGACGAATACGCGCTTCCAATGTGCGTTCACCGCGATGTCGCCAAACACGGATGCGAGCATCATGATGCTGTAAACAGAACCTGGATTCGTCCGAAAAAAGGACGTTTTACCATTCGTGCACCCAGGTTCGTCGTTGAGTACACCATCGCAGGCGCTCCTTGTTGTGGACTGGCAAGACAGCCAATCCACAGTGACGGGTGACCGAAAGGCACGCGCTTAAACTCACGCAGGCTGGCGTGAGGTCTGAAACAGGATACGTAATGAATGCTATAAAGAAAAGTACGTAGCTGCTGGAATACTTAACTTTAATCCACAATTTGTATATCGCTCTTGACGATACAAGTTAGACTCTTTAGATACATGCAATATAATGCTAATGGCGCCTTGCTAGGTCGTAGCCATTGACTTAGCTGAAGGCTATTCTAACTATCTTCTCTGCGAATGAGCGAGGCTTCGTCAGTGTTGCATCGCTAGCTAAGTCGTCCGTACAACTGGGGCGAATGCTAGTCAGTCTCTCTAGACCTGCCGTGTGGCGGCGCTCGGTCTGCTATCACTGATAGTGGCGACACGCGGGTCCGACGTATACTAGCGGACCGCGGCCGATTTAAAAGCTACCACCTAGCAAGTGTGGTGTCTGACAGTGACACCACACTCCTGTCTGTGATGCAGCGTCAAGGGTAACCGCAGCCATGGTGTCCGAGCTGATAGTCTATGCTGCTGCAAACGTCGTCGAACTGTTCGTGCAGATGATTGTTGTCTTGCAAACGTCCCCATCTGTTGCCTCAGGGATCGAGACGTGGCTGCAAGATCTGCTACAGCCATGCGGATAAGATGCCTGTCATCTAGAGTGCTAGTGATACGAGGCCGTTGGGATCCAGCACGGCGTTCCGTACTACCCTCCTGAATCCCCGTATTCTGCAGGATTTCGACCAACGCGAGCAGCAATGTCGCGATACGGTAAACCGCAATCGCGATAGGCTACAATCCGACCTTTATCAAAGTCGGAAACGTGATCTTACGCAATTCTCCTCCTTACACGAGGTATCACAACAACCTTTCACCAGGCAATGCCGGTCAACTCTGCTGTTTGTGTATGAGAAATCGGTTGGAAACTTTTCTCATGTCAGCACTTTGTAGGTGTCTCACCGGCGCCAACCTTGTGTGAATGCTCTGAGAAGCTAATCATTTACATATCACACCATCTTCATCCTGTCGGTTAGATTTCGCGTCTGTGGCACGTCATCTTCGTGGTGTAGCAATTTTAATGGCCAGTAGTGTATGTGTGATTTTGGAATTTCAGGTCGCTCTGCAATTCTATGCTTATGCAATGCACTTCGTATTGTTTTGGTGCTGATGGGGTTCACGAGTGCGGCAATCAGTTCTGCAGTGACTTTTTCATCTGTCGTCCTCTTATTTCTTGTCACAATCCCCGTCCATGACTGTCCGCCACGGTCACTCAACACACACTTTCGTCCACGTTGTGACTTATCGGATGACGTTCTTTCGCTTTCCCTGTATATGGTATACATCTTCGATACTGTGCCTCTTGAAACAGGAAACAATTTAGCTACTGTAGATATGATAGAACCGAACATACGATACATATAGTGCCGTTAGAATCCCCTGCTGACCTGTTTGTCACTGCGAACTCTGACACGCAACACCTAACGGTTCGTTTTCACTTGAGATTGAGTGGCGGACATCGGTGAGTTCGCATATCAGTGGACGGAAGGCGGAAAAGGGAATGGACCGCACGGTTGACTCCTTACGCGATAGCAACAGGTACGTGGTGCAACCCAGTGTTGATAATTCTTCTGAGCCAACACTGGATGCCTCTCCTGATGAGCCAGTGGTCGATTTCTCTGGACAGTCCGGATAAGTGCAAAGGGTGGGTACGCTTGCCATCGGGAGCTCCGACGTTAGGCGGGTAATGGAGTCCCTCAAAGAGAAAACCTGCAAGGGGCGAAAGGACGCCAGTCCCCACTCGGTCTGTCTACCGGGGTCTCTCCTCCACGACGCAAAGAAGGCTCTGCCAGCTGTTATCGAATCACTGAGTGCAACCGGCTGCAAATAGTGGCACATGTTGCACTAATAATGCCTACTGCCTGTCGGTAGATGGTTGATTTGTTGAAGGAAACTAGTGTCACACGCAATGTGCAGGCAAGGCTGATTATATGTAACATTGTACCCATAGTCGATCGTGATCCTCAGGTTTCCAGAAGAATGGAATGTGTAAGCCTGAGGCTCAGACGACTCTGCGGCGGTACTGGTTGCGAATTTCTCGATGTCTGCTATCGGGTACACAATTATTGGATACCCCTTAACAGATCAGGCGTGCACTACATGCAGGAAGCGGCTACTGGGCTAGCGGAGTACATGTGTCGCTCAAAGGACTCTAACCACTATGGGACTTAAGATCTGAGGTCATCCGTCCCCTAGACTTAGAACTACTTAAACCGAACTAACCTAAGGACATCGCACACATCCAAGCCCGAGGCAGGATTCGAACCTGCGAGCGTAGCAGCTGCGCGGTTCCAGACTGAAGCGCCTAGAACATCTCGGCCACAGAGGACGGCCTACATGTGTCGTGTATTGGATATAGAAAAGGTTAATATGATGTAGCTGGCCGGTGTGTCCGAGCGGTTCTAGGCGCCTCAGTCTGGAACCGCGCGACCGCTACGGTCGCAGGTTCGAATCCTGCCTCGGGCATGGATGTGTGTGATGTCCTTAGGTTAGTTAGGTTTAAGTAGTTCTAAGTTCTAGGGGACTGATGACCTCAGAAATTAAGTCCCATAGTGCTCAGAGCCATTTGAACCATTTGTGACTAGGGTCTCCCGTCGGGTAGACCGTTCGCCGGGTGCAAGTCTTTCGATTTGACGCCACTTCGGCGACTTGCGCGCCGATGGGGATGAAATGATGATGATTAGGACAACACAACACCCAGTCCCTGAGCGGAGAAAATCTCCGACGCAGCTGGGAATCGAACCCAGGCCCTTAGGATTGACATTTTTTGTCGCGCTGACCACTTTTTTTCATTTTGTTTGTTGTTGATCGTTGTGTTTGGTCGTTGCGGACGTCCCTTGAGATCCGTTCAAGTTCGTTTTGTTGATCCTTCCACTCAGTTTTTTGTTACAGAGGCCAACCAGCTCTCTCACCGAACACGCTGAGCTACCGTGCCGGCAATTCATTTTGTTCGATATAGTTCGTTGCGCTTGGTCTGGGCGGACGTCACAAGACATCCGTTGAAGTTGATCGTTGATTACTTGACTCAGTTATTTTGTTACAGAGAGCACGCAGCCCTCTGACCGAATACGATGAGCTATCCGTGCCGGCAATATTTACTCTCTGACTTTGAACTTGATCATACTCGTTGGGTTGGGTTGTTTGGGGAAGGAGACCAAACAGCGAGTCATCGGTCTCATCGGATTAGGGAAGGAGGGGGAAGGAAATCGGTCGTGCCCTTTCAAAGGAATCATCCCGTTTTAGGGAAACCACGGAAAACCTAAATCAGGGTGGCCGGACGCGGGATTGAACCGTCGTCTTCCAGAACGTGAGTCCAGTGTGCTAGCCACTGCGCCACCTCGCTCGGTCCAGCATGGTCGTTCAGCCCTTTGTACTATATAAGCTCACGGGATAAACTGTGAGCCACCCACTTAGTAGATGACATTACTCGCTTTGGAGCGCTATAAAACTGGTACAAGGCAGACTTGAGACCCTAAAATCCTGACGTAAGTCATGGCAATGAAGTTATGCGTACGTGTCAGTCAGTTACTTGGAATCAGCGCTGACATGACAGATAGCACTCACTGCGCCACCTCATCGGTATCACTCAGCTACCGGGGAGGGGGGGGAGGACATTTAAGGTTAAAGACTTGAATAGTATTAGGAACAGAAAGTTGGTTGAAACCAAGAGTAAATAGCAACGAAATCCTGATTTCAGAGTGTTATATTTATACTAAGGATAGATTGGTCTTCAGTGATTACGGATTATTAATTGCAGCGAAGAAATTCAATAATAGCTAGCGAGGTTATCACGGATTCCGAATGTGCAGTAATGTGGGTGAAGTTAAGCATCAAATATCGGTCAAAAATGGTAATGGGGGTGCTTTTATGTACTGCCTGGGTCAGAAGGTGTAGTGGTAGAGAACTTGCGAGAGAACTTACAGAGTATCCTCAGTAATTTTCTGGATTATTCCGTTCTAGTAGCGGGTGACTTCAACATGTCGGGTATAGATGGAAGAGTCATGCTATCAAAACTGATGCCAGAGGTAGGAATTTATGTAACATTACTGTGAATGTCTCGTCAGAAAATTACGTCGAACAGATATTAAAGAACCAGCTCGTGATAGCAACGTCTTAGACCTCCTAGCAACAAACAGACCTGAACTTACAGTTTCAGTTAACGCAGAGGAAGGTATCAATGATAATAAGGCTGCGATACCAATTGCATCTGCGCATTTTAAAACGAATGTTAAGAAAGATAGGAAAATACTTTTGCTTAGCAAGAGTGACAAGACATATACTACAAATTATCTGAATAGTCAGAATCAAATATTCAGTGCTGAGGACGAAAACGTGGAGCACAAACGGGAAAAATTCAAAAGCATCGTTCAATATGTCTTAAACAATTATGTCCGAGCACGGTCTTGAGAGCTTGAAAACCCTGGTTTCACAGCAGCATTAGTAAACAGCTAAGTAGATAAAGAGACCATCACAGATGGAAGAAAAGTCAAAACATAGGTGACAAACGAAATCTCAACGAAGCGAAAATAAGAGTAAGGAGAGGAATGAGAGGAGTGTTCAATGACTTTGAAAGTAAAATTTTGTCAGCCTATATGAGTCAAATCCCTAAGAGATTTTGGTCTTACGTGATACCAGTAAGCAATTTGAAACCCTCTATTCATTGATTCTGTGAGTGGCCATACTGCCAATGAAACGGAAGGTAACACACACAAGGTCGAAATAGTAAATTCAGTCTTGCGAAATTGTTTCAACGTAGAAGACCGTTACGCCGTCCCTCCTTTCAGTCGCCATACGAACGTAGAGTTGGCAGATATTGAGATAACTGATAGCGGAACAGAAAAGCATCTACAATCGATTAGTAGTGGAAAGCCATCAGGACCAGATGAGATACCTATGAGATTCCACAACGATTATGGGAAAGAACTTGCTCCCCTTCTAGCAGCAGTATGTCATAGGGCACTGAAGCAACGAAGGGTATCTAGCGACTGGAAAAAGTGAGATGATTCCTATTTTCTAGAAGGGTCGTAGGACAGGTGCACATGATTATAGGCCTATGTCGCTGACGTCAATCTGTTGTATAATTATGCAACCTTTTTATTATTTTTCTTAAGTATTATGACGTTTTTAGAGAGTCAAAATGTTGTTGTTGTGGTCTTCAGTCCTGAGACTGGTTTGATGCAGCTCTCCATGCTACTCTGTCCTGTGCAAGCTTCTTCATCTCCCAGTACCTACTGCAACCTACATCCTTCTGAATCTGCTTAATGTATTGATCTCTTGGTCTCCCTCTACGATTTTTACCCTCCACGCTGCCCTCCAATGCTAAATTTGTGATCCCTTGATGCCTCAAAACATGTCCTACCAACCGATCCCTTCTTCTAGTCAAGTTGTGCCACAAACTTCTCTTCTCCCCAATCCCATTCAATACCTCCTCATTAGTTACGTGATCTACCCACCTTATCTTCAGCATTCTTCTGTAGCACCACATTTCGAAAGCTTCTATTCTCTTCTTGTCCAAACTGGTTATCGTCCATGTTTCACTTCCATACATGGCTACACTCCATACAAATACTTTCAGAAACGACTTCTTGACACTTAAATCTATACTCGATGTTAACAAATTTCTCTTCTTCAGAAACGATTTCCTTGCCGTTGCCAGTCTACATTTTATATTCTCTCTACTTCGGCCATCATCAGTTATTTTACTCCCTAAATAGCAAAACTCCTTTACTGCTTTAAGTGTCTCATTTCCTAATCTAATCCCCTCAGCATCATCCGATTTAATTTGACTACAATTCATTATCCTCGTTTTGCTTTTGTTGATGTTCATCTTATATCCTCCTTTCAAGACACTGTCCATTCCGTTCAACTGCTCTTCCAAGTCCTTTGCTGACTCTGACAGAATTACAATGTCATCGGCGAACCTCAAAGTTTTTACTTCTTCTCCATGAATTTTAATACCTACTCCGAATTTTTCTTTTGTTTACTTTACTGCTTGCTCAATATACAGATTGAATAACATCGGGGAGAGGCTACAACCCTGTCTCACTCCTTTCCCAACCACTGCTTCCCTTTCATGCCCCTCGACTCTTATAACTGCCATCTGGTTTCTGTACAAATTGTAAATAGCCTTTCGCTCCCTGTATTTTACCCCTGCCACCTTCAGAATTTGAAAGAGAGTATTCCAGTTAACGTTGTCAAAAGCTTTCTCTAAGTCTACAAAGGCTAGAAACGTAGGTTTGCCTTTTCTTAATCTTTCTTCTAAGATAAGTCGTAAGGTTAGTATTGCCTCACGTGTTCCGACATTTCTACGGAATCCAAACTGATGCACTCTGTAAAAATCAGCATGGGTTCCGCAAACAGAGATCTTGCAGAACTGAGCTTACTCTGTTCGCCCATGAGAGGCACAGCGCTGAAGACAACGGCGCTCAGGTCTGTGCCATGTTCCTTCCATTTCAGGAAGGCATTCGACCCCATCTGGCACTACTGTTTATTGAAAAAAATACGAGATTACCCAGTGTCGTACCAGATTCACGACTGTATCCAAGGCTTACTTGTGGATAGAACTCAACAAGTCGTTCTTAACGGAACGAAATCGACAATGTAAAAGTAATTTCCGGAGTATTCCAAGGAAGGGTGACAGGACCGTTAGTATTGACAAAGTATATAAATGACGTGGTAGAAAGCGTTGGAAGCTCTTTAAAACTGTTCACAGATGATACGGTTGTCTCCTAAGAGAGTAGCAACGCCACAAAACAGTATCGATTTGCAGAATGACCTGCAGAGGATTGATGAATTGTGCAGGCTCTAACAATGGACCCGGAAAGTAAATATCTCTAGCGTATTGAGCGTACGTAGGAGAATAAATCCACTGCCGTACAACAACGCTGCTAGTGACAAATTGCTGGAACCAGTATCTACAGTAAGGTATCTAGGAGTAAGTATCCAGAGCGATCTTAAGCATAAGACCATACAAAACAAATAATAGGAAATCCATATGCCAGACTGAGATTCATAGAAGGAATCAAAAACATGTAACTCATCCACAAAGGAAGTGGCTTACAAGGTGCTTGAGTATTGCTGATCAATATGGCATCCTTACCAGGTAAGACTGAAAGAAGATGGTGATGGTTAGTGTTTAACGTCCCGTCGACAACGAGGTCATTAGAGACGGAGCGCAAGCTCGGGTTAGGGAAAGATTGGGAAGGAAATCGGCCGTGCCCTTTCAAAGGAACCATCTCGGCATTCGCCTGAAACGATTTAGGGAAATCACACTGAAAGAAGAGATGAAGATTCAACGAAGAGCGGCGCGCTTCGTTACAAGATAGTTTAGTTCGCTCGAAAGCGTTACAGAGATGCTCAACAAACTCCAGTCGCAGACTCTACAAGAGGGATTGTGCATGACGAAGCGGTTTGCTATTGAAATTTTGAGAGAGCACTTTCCGAGAAGAGTCGGACAACATATTACTTCGTTCTACATACATCTCGCGGAACAACCTCGACGAGAGAATTCGAGACATTAGAGCTAAAACTGAAGTTTATCGGCAATCATTCTTCCCACGCGCCATTCGAGAGTGGAACAGGGAAGGAGAATCTGTTAGTGGTACCAAAGTACCCTCCGTCACTTATCTTTAGTTAGCTTGTGGAGTATGATGTAGATGTAGCCGAGGACACAATCGTACTACACTCGTTTGAGAAGTATGATAGTGATATCACGTTGATCTCTCGGCATCCCAATTCGCGTCATCTGAACCCGATAGCCGGCCGGTGTGGCCGAGCGGTTCTAGGCGCTTCAGTCTGGAACCGCGCGACCGCTACGGTCGCAGTTTCGAATCCTGCCTTGGGCATGGATGTGTGTGATGTCCTTAGGTTAGTTAGGTTTAAGTAGTTCTAAGTTATAGGGGACTGATTACCGCACATGTTAAGTCCTATAGTGCTTAGAGCCATTTGAACTTTTTTTTTTTTTTTTTTTTTTTTTTTTTTTTTTTTTTTTTTTTTTTTTAACCCTATGGAAGACATCTGAAACACTGTCGGGTGACAGCTCCGCCCTCGAAAAACACCGGCGCGTAATTTACGAGAATTTCGAGAACTGTGCATAGGTATCTGGTGCCACATACCTCCGGAAACCTGCAAAGGACTTGTGAAAAGTATTGTACGCAGAGTCAATGTTGTATTGTGTTTCAGTGTGACCCAATACGGTACTGCGCAGGCCGTCATAATACTTTGGCTAATCCGTGTGTGAGAGTACCGGAGAGTAGTGTATCGCTGTTTCCGCCTCTCTCATAGTGCGACATAAAGATGACGATCCTGCTACTCTAACTAGAACCTCATCTCTCCTCATCGGCTCATAGAATGTAGCGTAGAATTGTGTCCGAGAGGGAGAGAGTGAAGCCCTGACCTTTGAAGAGACCCGCTTCCGCTCTAGGATCTTAGCAATGCTCCGGCTTACACCCTGCGGGTGTACGATTAGGTTGGCTGCGTCGCGATGACGTATCGGAGGTCTCCCTTCGTCAGAGAGGAATAGCTACACACTACAGTGGTAGGTGGCTAACGCACGCCCGTGCGGTGGCGCTCATAGGTAGCCGAATCGAATCAAGGTGATGGTAGAAATTGTCGCGACCAGTATTTAGCCGAAAAAAAGGAGGAAAGCTTGTGGCGTATAGTTCCTGATCACTAGATTTTGAGCCAGAGTCCTGGATTAAATTTCAAACTTCTCTGCAGTGCCTCACCGAATGAGAGCATGTGACACTTGTTAGTGATTCGTCCGTACGATGGAAAAGTTGAGCCCCGGTGCCCCCATGGTGCTTTTGGAAAGGAGTTCAGTATGTTCCAGCACCGGATTCAAATGGTTCAAATGGCTCTGAGCTCCATGGGACTTAACTTCTGAGGTCATCAGTCCCCTAGAACTTAGAACTACTTAAACCTAACTAATCTAAGGACACCACATACATCCATGCCCGAGGCAGGATTCGAACCTGCGACCGTAGCGGTCGCGCAGTTCCAGACTGAAGCGCCTAGAACCGCTCGGCCACACCGGCCGGCAGCACGGGGTTCACCGTCTGCTTTCTCCCACCATCATCAACATAATATCACACTCAGTAGATACACTTACGGCGCAACTCTCACACTTCGCTAAGAAAAGTTGCCATTTTGTATGAAACAAGAAAAATTCCTTCAACGCTACTTTACAATATATTAATAGCAGTAGCTGCAGTAATACAAGTAATCCCAGTTTGTTAGTTCACTGGCTGTATAAGTTAACCACACTGCCACTTGAGACACTCAGATCATTTTAATACTATTTGTCATATTAAAATTGTTATTTTTTAGGAAACGACGATGTAATACATATTGTACGTGTGAAAACCTGGACCAATGGAAGACAGGGCCTGATCGTCCTAATTAGATCAGGCTAAATAAATAAATAAATGCAGTGGCAAAGAGCTACTAGTAGAGATTTGATTTTGTCAAAAAGGGGTTGTCACTTCGGGCTGAAGAGGTGACAGAAAGCTAAAGGTACATGGGTTATGAAGCAACGTGCAGCAGTTGCAGATTAAGTGTGCAAATTAAGTGAATGGACGATGAGTTAAATACATGCTCAGTCTAAAGTAAATTTATGGGGTTAATTACAATTTAGAAACGGAAACGCCATTATAACGGTTAAAAATAACAACGAAAGAGTAAATTTATTTACAACAAAGTCCCCAAACAATACAGAACGTAACCTCGCATCCTGCGATTACGTATGCACTCTATACACCGCCTGTGGGAGCATAGAACTATTTCCATTTTAATGTCAAACACAAATGTTTATTCCGAAGAAAATAATTATAGAAATACGCAGTGCGGACAACGACCCACCTGACGGCCTAGCGTGTTAGTGTTAAAGTGCCGCTTCCGGGTGACGGGAAGATGAGCCTGCCCTGGACCGTACCCGCCTCGCGGTTTAACGACGAAGGCTAGTGATCTGGCCAGATTAGATGTCATATTTAGGCCGTTTCCCACATTCTACTGGGTCAATACCAGGCTGGTACCCGCATCTCAACCTCAGATACAAGCTATTAAAACATTTAGGAATCTTTCTCACACCTTAACGTGAGATTTACTCCAGATACAGACAGATGGGGAACACAGAGTCCGTTCGAGGGTGAGTGGCTGGTATCAGGAGGGGCATCTCGCCACCACCTATCACAAACGCAGCCAAAATCCAGATAACAATGTCGACCCCGTATAAGAAACTGGAGAAGGCAAAACAAGAAGATAATGTTTTCTTCTGTTTAATTTGTCTGTAACCAGTACCTACAATATTTTGGCATGGTGATTATCAGATGTGGCATTGTTAACGTTAGATGATGTCCGGATGCCCCTCCTGTCGCCACCTCCTTATGCCCCGGAACGGAATTTGTACATCCAAACTGTCTGCATGTAGTGTTACCCATGTGAAAGTTTGCTAACGTTTTATAGATGCTTGCGAATCGTGTAACTGAGGCGGGACGTGGGTAGCAGCCTGATATTTACATAGTCGGATGTGGGAAACCTCCAACAAATCACATCCAAGCTGGCCGGCACACCGATCCTCGTCAATACGCCGGGCGGATTGGATACGAGGCCTATGCGCCTGCACGAATACCCGATGCGGAGTGCTAACACTTGCGAATGTCAGGACGGGTACGAGAAAGATACAGTGAGGCTCATAAACTGAGGCGTCTTCGAGATCCACGAAGCTATGAGATGAGGCATCGCTTGAATATATGCAATCATAAAAACTCTGGCAAAATCGTGACACATGACAGACCAATAAGGCTGAAAGAAGGAATTAAGCGCTTTACATCCAATCGACAACGAAATTATTAGAGTCGGAGAACAAGTTCGGGCATGGAAAGGATATCGGTCGAGCCATTTTCAAAGAAATCAACCAATAGTTCCTTTAAACGAGCTAGGGACCCCACAGAAAACCTAAATATACATGACTGGACGGGGATTTGAATTACCGTCCTGCTGAACGCGACTGCACCAGCTATCTCTGTGACTGCTACGGATACGAGGTATACCGTGTTCACTGTGTTTCCTCCACTGCCCCGCCGCCGACGCCACCGAGAACGTCGACAGAGGGCGAGTTGGCCTCGCATGCCACTACAAGAAGCACACTTCGTCCCCATATTATCCATACTGTAAATTAAAGCTACAGCACGGATTGCTGTAACACCTACAGGAGCTTGACAGAAATATGGAAACACAAAACATTACCATGCCTAATACGGTGTAGCAAACTGTTGGTATTCAAAACAGGTTCTTCTCGTCTCACCAACGGCCTTGCCGCAGTGGCAACATCGGTTCCCGTCAGATTACCGAAGTTAAGCGCTGTCGAGCTGGGGTAGCACTTGGATGGGTGACCATCCGGTCTGCCGAGCGCTGCTGGCAAGCGGTGTGCACTCAGCCCTTGTGAGGCAAACTCAGGAGGTACTTGATCGAGAAGTATCGGCTTCGGTCTCGTAGATTGACAAACGGCCCTTACAGCGGTGTGCTGACCACATGCCTCTCCATATCCGCATCTTGTGACGTTTATGGGCTGAGATGATACGGCGGTCAGTCGGTGCCGTTGGTCCATCATGACCTATTCTGGTGGAATTTCGTCCAGGTTTTCTTGTCGGCCCTAAATGAATGAATACAGGTCCTATACGAATTTGAAGGGAATTTATAAAATTCTTCCTTCAAAATTGTGGCAATATAACGTAACGATGTTTGAGGTGGATAGCTATCATGCACCTTTGTCTCCAAAGTACACCACAAGGGCTGAATAACACTGGGGTCTGGTGACTGCGGTGGCCAGGGGAGACGCTACAGTTAACCGTCGTACTCACAAAACCAGTCCAGGACGATTCGAGCTGTGTAAACAGAAGTCCTGTCGTCTTGGAACACCAACTTTAATTCCATAAGAAACTATTAAGCACAGTGATCGAAGACTATAAGGAAGGAGAGGCACACAGCAATTAGACACAATCCCATTAGTTTCTATTACTTTGCATATCTAGATTTCTGCTATAAATAACCATTTTCAGTGCATTCGAGCTAAATTCCAAAAAACTTGCGGCATTTCGTGCTACCATACGATCTTATGGGTGTATAAGCAGAAGGAAGACTAAGGACTGATAACCTTTTAGTTTAGTCCTTTTAATGTCCAAACCAACTAACCAGTCAGCAAAAGGAGGACTCTGCCTATACATCAGTAAGATCGTATGGTGACATGTACTGCTGCGTGTTTGCTGGATTGTAACTCAAATCCACTGAAGATGGCTGTTTATAGCCGGAATATAGATATGCAACATTAATAAAAAATAATGGGAATGCGACTGATTGCTGTATGTTTCTCCTTCCTTCCCGTATAGGAACATAGCGTCACCATTGGGGAACCATTGTAGCATGCGATGGAGCTTACCTGTTGCATAATCCTTGGCACTAATGCGAACGTATGGAATAACCATGGGGCTCATGGAATATCACGATATGGCTGCCGAAATCATCACAGAACCCTGTCAGGTTCCACTCGTGGGTAGTTAACTCGATCAGAAACTGAAAACAGTGTGAAACAACACTCATCTGACCAAATGACCCTTTTGATTGCGCCATTGTCCAGGTTTTGCAGCTTTGGTTCCTCGTTTCCCTTTGTGGGCATTTGCATCACTGATTAGTGGTTTTGGAATTCAACTTCGCCCTACCATTTTCTACTTTTGAGCTCCCTTCGTGTTGTTTTGGTGCTGACGGGGTTCACGTGTACGACATTCATTTCTTCAGTGAAATTTGGAGCTGTCCTCTTCTTATTTTTCGTCACATTCACCGTCAATGACCGTCCGCTACGATCACTCGATCCATGCATTCGTCCGTTTTGTGACATTATATTTTTCCGGTTTAGCTGTATGCCGTATAAATCTTGAAATACGAGAAACTTCAGCACAAACCGCACGAAGACCAAAAATTTGTCCATATTCGAATCTAGTGACAACTACACAGAACATTGTTCTGACCACGACTGACACACACAATGTATTGAGGACACTGCACAGGTTCCGCTGCTGGTCATACACAACACCGCAACCTGCCGTCTTAGCCAACATTTGCATTTATGATCAAGCATGCATTTCTCACATTACTGGAAAAGTGAGTTATGGATGTGAGCATTTGTCCGTGGTGATGGAGTTTTGGCTGCAAAACACCGGTGTGATCCTGTCAACAAGATAATGCTCTCGAATTCAGAAGGAACGTGTTGGAATCCGCATTACGTCATCCAGATTTACGATGAAAAGGCCGTATTTGCTCAACACCACAGTTTTCCAGACGATTGTAGTCAACGAACGATATTCACGGACAAGCAACATTTATAGTTTTCTCACACACCCAACTCAGCGATCAAGATACGACAAACGCGCAAGTGATTACCAAAAGAAAGATGTTCGGGAAATCGAGCGATCGGAGACCTGTTGGCTTAGTTGATGTCCATTAATTACGTGTGAGTTTCTTTTTCTTTTTCTTTTTTTTTTTAATGAGGACCACACCATTCCCCTTGGTGACATTTCCCTCACCTCCTTCCCCATGTGAGGTTGACCCATAGTTCGACGAAAATATGTAAAAATGAGATTTTGAAATTTTCTTTTAGACACTGATTAAAACACTTTAACGAAAGCATCTTTTATTTAGAAAGAATACTAAACAGTGTTTTTAACGCATGATTATATGTACTATATTTTAAACGCTCCAACTCCGAGCAGTACCAAGACTGACTCACTGACACGTAGTTATTTCAACCGACGTGGCAGAGAACGCCCCATATGAAATCTAACACTTGTGCCCCACTTCATAGCATTTGAATGTGTGTCACCTGCTCACACTTCGACGCCTGCGCTAAACTGACAAGCAGACGAACACCATCCGTCCAGGAGTATTAAATGATGTCAAAGCAGTAACTACGGTGGTAGCTTGAAATAATGAAAATAAAAAAATAGATACGCTTTCGACGAGTCGGTTGCAGCCAAGCAGCGTTAAGCAGCGGACGTGTCTCAACAGCCGGCCGCGGTGGCCAGGCGGTTCTAGGCGCTTCAGTCAGGAACCGCGCGACTGCTACGGTCGCAGGTTCGAATCCTACCTCGGGCATGGATGTATGTGATGTCCTTAGGTTCGTTACGTTTAAGTAGTTCTAAGTTCTAGGGGACTGATGACCTCAGATGTTAAGTCCCATAGTGCTCAGAGCCATTTGAACCATTTGAACCTCCTTGAGTATGTAAATAAATGCCGGTTTCTCTCTTTTACACTAAACGGGACATTGTGTATTCCAACGGAATGATTCCTAGTTCTTGACAACAGGAAACTGAACGTCATGAAAACAAAGTTGTTTACAGCAGTCGCCAGTTTGTTCGGTTCACATCATCGTTGAATTGTCAACAGAACGACGTTATACTTTTGCACCAACTAAAGTCTAGACATCCCAATCACTGTTTTAGGACAATGACTCACGTAAACGAGATGACGCAGCGTTAAGACACTTTACTTTTATGCAGGAGGATGGGGATTCAGATCCCAGTACGGCCATACACCTTTAAATTAGTCATGATTTCCCACAAATGATTAAGGATGGTATTAAAAAGGACACTGACGAGACCATTCTCTATATTTTCCCTTTCGGAGTTTGTCCTCCATCTCTAATGACCGTGTTGTCGACTGAACGTTAAGCCCAAATTCTCTTTCGTATTCTTCTTCTTCTTCTTTTAGTGTTCAACGCTGAGGTTGGCTTGCAGCAGAGCGCCATTCCTCTCTTCTGTCTGCCTTCCTCTTCATTTCCATGTATGTGTTACATCCAACGCCATTCATGATCTGTTGCATGTATGATATCCTTGGTCGCCCACGCCGATTCCTTCCCTCAATAGCTCCTTCTGCTATTATTCCACTGATGTTGTGTCGTAGGTTGTGGCCTACAGGTTTGTCTCTTCTTGTTTGGATGTGCCTCCACAGAGATCTGGTTTACTGTACTCTTCTAAGCATCTCTTCATTTGTTACTTTGTCCCTCCAGCTGATCTTCATCATCCTTCTACAGCTCCACATGTCCAGGGCCTCCAGTCGTCTTCTCTCTTCTCTTCGCATTGTCCAGGTTTAACATCCGTATAGGGTCACACTCTAAACGAAAGCTTTCATGATACGTTTCCTTATTTTCAAACTGATGTCCTCGCTGGTGAGTATGTTCCTCCTCCGATTAAATGTCGTATACGTATTCAAAAACGCTAAAGACAACAGGAAAGTCCTCAGTCATTTACACTAGTGGCCCATTCACTACATCCCAGAACACGATATTTGAAAAAGAAAAAAAAAAAAAACTGCGGCCATCCTACAGCTATGCCTTTTCAGTGTCATATCAGAAGATGTTCGTGTTACTACTCTCTGAAACAGTTGTACAGGCATTTATGTCAATTATTGTGTCTCCTTATAGTGGACTGTGACATTCAAGATGCTCGATGTCGTCAGATTTCCTATTTCTTAAATTACTTGAGTATCTTATTTCTCTCATCTCATCACATAAAAAATGTCGTGTGAGTAGGGCCTCCCGTCGGGTAGACCGTTCGCCGGGTGCAAGTCTTTCGATTTGACGTCACCTCAGCGACTTGCACGTCGATGGGGATGAAATGATGATGATTAGGACAACACAACACCCGGTCCCTGAGAGTAGAAAATCTCCGACCCAGCCGGGAAGCGAACCCGAGCCCTGAGGATTGACATTCTGTCGCGCTGACCACTCAGCTACCGGGGGTGGACATCCCATCACATGAAATAATAGTATACCACAGATATAAATTCTACACTCACTTAGGATTTAATTTAGCATAATACGCGGTTCCCCAATTTGCCGATGACAGGTTTCGCATATAACGTAATTTCAGTTCTTCTAATTCACCATTTTATTTAAAATAAAGTTCTTAACTATGATGAAAAACTATATAAGCATTGTAAATCTACGTTACTTTCAATATATTGGAAATAATTCATAAAAAAACTTACTTCCATATGAAAAACACGTACATTTATATTGGTAAGTAACGAACGTCACTCTTTCTACAGTGTTGCAAAGAATAGTTTATATAGTTATTTTGCAGAGAGAAACAGCAACGAGATATAGTTTATTAATTATATTTTTTTTCTGATATGTAAACGATATATTTAAACCAACTGTGTACAAGTCCATTTACATTAAATTTATGTCAATTTTAGATAGAGAGCTAAGTCCTTTCAAAGTTGTAGGGGTGGATGAAACATGCTTTTTTCTGTGTAATGGATGTTCTGCTGACGGAATGTCCATTTCAGTATGGTATTTTCATGAAAGATAACCTCCAAACAAACTGTGCATGAGAGGTAAAGTTGCTGGCTTTCCAAGACGTGTATATTTCTATTGTCTATTGTCAAACCACAATTTATGAAAGATGTTTATATTTTATTAATAGGATTAAGGGGAATAGTTAATATTTGTCATGTTGGAAATAATTGTGGTAGCAGGGAATATCTGCATCAAAGTATTGTTGGCAAGAGAGATCGCACATCGATATAATCTTAAAAAGGGCGGGAGAGACCGCGAATGGCTACATTTTAAGAAAAGAGCGGGAAAGACCGCGAATTGATACATTTTGTAATGGTAGCAGGGATTGTCTGCACCAGAAAGCATTGCTGGCAGGAGAGACCGCACTTTAGATTTCGTAGGAAGTCAGTAGTAAGCGAGATGTGAAGCGAGTTGGTAGCAGGTCTGAAGCGGGAGGTTGAGAGGAGCAGTGTGCCTGCGAGCCACCAGCTATGATTTACAAGAGATTATAAGCGGATGTACAGAGACATCAGCTAACTATTATCATAAGAGGAACTAATGTTATTGAATTATTTTCTTTGCGAAACTCAAGAATACTGAAGTTATGTTCGCGCAATGCTAGTTGTAAGATTATTGTAAAAAGTAAGTCCCATTTGAACGTTTGTAAAATCATTTCATTCAGAATATAATTAATTTTTGCCAGCAATACTGCATTTCTGATTATAATCCATCCCAAAAACCATCAACGTAAAACTTTGCAAAATTTTATTGTTGTCAAGAAAAAGTTTAACTATGAATTACGTAACTTCAGTCAAATTAATTAAAGAATAACGTCAGATTTGCTATTAAAGAATAACGTCAGCTTTGGTAATAAATACAGCCACTTATTATGACAGCCCACCAGCAGTTAATAGAGTATAGTAAACCAAAGTAAGTATATTCATGTCGCAGTTCGATGTAGCAGTCAGATGGCGATCCAGTAACAGTAAAAACGGTAAGGAACGGTTTGGGGTTATTGCAGATAACGACAGAGGGCCACGACGACGACACATTCTATGTTTCGTCGAAATAATCAGAAAATCACTTTTAATAAGCAGCAATTAAATTTGTATGCGAAGATTGAGAAAGAGAATCAATTTCAAAGGGAAGATTTCATTTGCTATTATTAAGCAAGAGATAGAAATCCTAAGGAAAGGTTTCATAGGTTGTTGTAGAAGGGAAGGTTGCGTAACAAAAGAGATATAGAGGAGACGGTTATTGCGTAACAACAAAAAGAGATATAGAGTAGACGGGAAGGTTTCAGCTTCACGAGGCAACAAGCTTCCTCCACGCACTGTTTTAAATCAGCTGGGGTTGTGGGTCTGATGACATAAACACGCTTCTTTAGAGACTTCCCTATACAAGATATGTGCTCTTACTCATCAACTGTCATTCTGCGCTGTACACTCGACTGTCGCCTGAAACGCAGCCACCAAACGCACACCGGTGTAATGCGGGTTGCTGTCTTAACTACACTCCTGGAAATTGAAATAAGAACACCGTGAATTCATTGTCCCAGGAAGGGGAAACTTTATTGACACATTCCTGGGGTCAGATACATCACATGATCACACTGACAGAACCACAGGCACATAGACACAGGCAACAGAGCATGCACAATGTCGGCACTAGTACAGTGTATATCCACCTTTCGCAGCAATGCAGGCTGCTATTCTCCCATGGAGACGATCGTAGAGATGCTGGATGTAGTCCTGTGGAACGGCTTGCCATGCCATTTCCACCTGGCGCCTCAGTTGGACCAGCGTTCGTGCTGGACGTGCAGACCGCGTGAGACGACGCTTCATCCAGTCCCAAACATGCTCAATGGGGGACAGATCCGGAGATCTTGCTGGCCAGGGTAGTTGACTTACACCTTCTAGAGCACGTTGGGTGGCACGGGATACATGCGGACGTGCATTGTCCTGTTGGAACAGCAAGTTCCCTTGCCGGTCTAGGAATGGTAGGACGATGGGTTCGATGACGGTTTGGCTCTACCGTGCACTATTCAGTGTCCCCTCGACGATCACCAGTGGTGTACGGCCAGTGTAGGAGATCGCTCCCCACACCATGATGCCGGGTGTTGGCCCTGTGTGCCTCGGTCGTATGCAGTCCTGATTGTGGCGGTCACCTGCACGGCGCCAAACACGCATACGACCATCATTGGCACCAAGGCAGAAGCGACTCTCATCGCTGAAGACGACACGTCTCCATTCGTCCCTCCATTCACGCCTGTCGCGACACCACTGGAGGCGGGCTGCACGATGTTGGGGCGTGAGCGGAAGACGGCCTAACGGTGTGCGGGACCGTAGCCCAGCTTCATGGAGACGGTTGCGAATGGTCCTCGCCGATACCCCAGGAGCAACAGTGTACCTAATTTGCTGGGAAGTGGCGGTGCGGTCCCCTACGGCACTGCGTAGGATCCTACGGTCTTGGCGTGCATCCGTGCGTCGCTGCGGTCCGGTCCCAGGTCGACGGGCACGTGCACCTTCCGCTGACCACTGGCGACAACATCGATGTACTGTGGAGACCTCACGCCCCACGTGTTGAGCAATTCGGCGGTACGTCCACCCGGCCTCCCGCATGCCCACTATACGCCCTCGCTCAAAGTCCGTCAACTGCACATACGGTTCACGTCCACGCTGTCGCGGCATGCTACCAGTGTTAAAGACTGCGATGGAGCTCCGTATGCCACGGCAAACTGGCTGACACTGACGGCGGCGGTGCACAAATGCTGCGCAGCTAGCGCCATTCGACACCGCGGTTCCTGGTGTATCCGCTGTGCCGTGCGTGTGATCATTGCTTGTACAGCCCTCTCGCAGTGTCCGGAGCAAGTATGGTGGGTCTGACACACCGGTGTCAATGTGTTCTTTTTTCCATTTCCAGGAGTGTATATGCCAGCTGCACAGTTGTTGGAGATCGCACTTTGGGTAGCGCCATCGCTGCTACGATCGGCACCATATCGCCTCCGTGGGTTACGTGCCGCCATCATGCTTGCGTGGTATTCTTCCGCCGGCCGGCTTTATAGGATGCCTCCTGCCCACTCTCCAGTCAATCGACATCAGGAATTAACAGTTCACGGTTCTCTGGGCTTAACGCTAACCTCTACTCTGGCCCACAGAGTTCCGTTTGCCGTACACGCAGTATCCCGCGCCTTATGCCGGCCACGCCGTGGCCACCGGTCAGAACCTACTGCCTGGCATAACGTGTTGAGACTAAAGATCAGAAATCAGCCCCGTGGACGTGTTTCAAATTCGCCAGCAAGTCCTTTGACGTCGTATGCGAACTCGCTGTCTCCATGTGCTCGCAGACTCGTCTTACCAGTTTCTGCTGCTGCCCACTTAACCGAAAACTCGTCACTTGAGAAAGTTGTCTGGTGCAAATGTACTCGTCCCACACAGAAAGGAGAGCGAGTACGAGAGTCCGCTGTGATATTATAGCTACGGACTCACAACATTGCCATTACATACGCAACTGTTGGGCATGACGATCATTACATACCAGTAAAATTGAAACTTCCCCTTTTAACAATTATACACGACTGTGCTTAAACTGACACACAATATTTTGTTAGCGCAACGCAATCTGACTTTCAAAATTCCCTACAAAAGAATGGCCCTGACTAACATTAAACTATACCTTTCACAATTCACTTACCTCACAAAAATCTTCGCTGCTCAAGCTACTGCAATACAGCAAGCGCCACTACTGCCAGCTAAATAAAAGATTCAAACTATGGAAGGCACTAACTACAGATAGGGATAGTTAGCAAATGAAAGATATTAATAGAGAACAGACAATGTATTTACCTTGATATCATCATATATAAATATAGCAGTTCATGACAAATTTCAAAACTCCGCCATCTCTCTCCCTACATCCATCACTGCTGGCGGCTCACCTCCAACTGCGCAACGCTACGCGCTGTTCACAGCCAGCTGCCTAACACTACAATGGCGAGTATTACAACAATGCAAAGCAAACACAGACTGCCCACAGCACAGCCAGTGATATTCATACAGAGGTGGCGTTACCAATAAAAAAACCTAAACAGCCTACTTACATAGCCCCCATGCTCCCCACAAAAAATTTTTTACAAATTGGATTGGGCAGTGGCCAATACAGATTTGAAAAAAATTTTTCATTATTACAATAACAAAGAAATCAAATGCACACACTTATTGATACAACAAAGAAATCAAATGCACACACTTATTGATACAATGTTGGTCAAAAGCTAAAAATTTCTCACAGTCCATAAAGACAGTCCTCATCATTCGTCACAGTAAAATTGCAGTGTTTTTCTCAAAGTCTGAGCAGTAAAAGAAAATGCACACGGAAGTAGTGGATTTCCATGCAGTCTTGAAGAAGTAGTGTTGTCCTTCCAACGGAAAGACAGTGCTGACTCTTGACATGCTGACAGATAATGGGCCACAACAGAGCAAACCCACAGCAGAGTCAGTCGTAGTTTGGAAGAATATTGGTAGGTAGGTCATCACAGAGCAGACCCACTGTAGTCCTGGTAGAGAGTATGGTATTGGTGGGCCGCCAGAGGTGCAGACCCACTGCAGACCTTGTAGAAATAATGGCGTTGGTGGGTCATCAAAGATGCAGACCCACTGTAGTCCTTGTAGAAATAATGGCGTTGGTGGGCCACCAAAGATGTAGACCCACTGTAGTCCTTGTAGAGATGGCCAGCAGCCATCTGTTGCGATCTGTTGCGACTGTGCCGGTGCACAATCACCATCGAAGAGTCTTGCGAATAATATAGCAAGTCCATAAACCACCACTTGTGCACTCACAAAGTTTTTGAAATTGTCCTTAGAACCAGCAATGCTGTTATCCAGTCCCTTGCTGAATTATTAACACACGTGCAAACACTAACAGTCCCTACGTCTCACATATTGTCCATATACTATGACCAACAGAAACGTGTGCAGTGAAATGTAACTAACAAGTTAATAATATCATGAACTGGTGACAATTACAATTTCATAACATAAGAATACAATTACAAAGGTACAAATACATCATTAAAGAACATAATAGTACAGATAACATTTGTAGTAATATGGGCTTTACAAAAGAATCGAAATAGACATATATGTCAGTGATACCGGAATTATGACATGAGTACATACATAAAAGATCAGAGTAACTTTCGAAACATCAACTTCACACATGAGCATTAAACAGAACAGAATTAATAATGTCTAAACATCTTTACAAAGTAAATAACACATTATTAATGCCAATTGTATTTGAGGATAACAGTATTCCTCATCATAGTGAATGTAACTTAGTATTAGAAGAGAAAAATGTTCTATGAAACAGTACACAGAGACAGGAAGAAAACAAATACACATGGGTACACAAACATATAGTGGGATAACACAAAAGGGAAAGGACAGGGTTTGTTTTACTGCAGTATTTTGCATTTGCATGGAGATCTCCCTTTGTTCATCATTATTCCCAAAAAGTCCTATCTAAGCCTGCTTTCTGTATTCTGTTCATATTTCTTTCAAAATAATTATTTCTGATTGTACAATACTCATTTGGGCCCAAATCGTTTTCATATAACTTCGCAATGCATTCTTTACCTATTCTCCATAGTCAGTTTCTTATACAGTCTACCCCCTCTTAAGCTAACTTAAATCTACTGAGCTCAGATGCTAAACTAAGGGACGAGGCAATGCAGCAGCACAAAATAAGTAACACAAACAGCAATGACCAAAAAATTGGAAAATTGCAAAGCAAGCTACAGTAAATCTAAATTACCAAGCAATGCAACATTACAACTAATATGAGCCAATGTGCAGCAACAATAAAAATAAATGAGTAGTAAAATTGGCTTAGCAGAGTAACACCAAGTCAAATTCAGTAACACTACGCCTGGCAAACAGCAGTAACTTATACCTAAACATGACATAGCTCAAGCAGAAAAAATATTACAGTAAAAACAACAATGCAGATAAGGTAAATGTATATTCACATCTTAGTATCTATGTAATTAAAGTGGTGCACCACAAGAAGTTATTCTACCAAAAAGTTACCAATTACTTGAAAAGAAAATTATGAATGCAGTTCCTGTGAAGGTAAATGTCATTTTGTGCTCCCTCATTTTTTTAAAAAAAATTATTATTTACTCGATCTGTAGACAGAAAATATTTATATTAGTACATCTATAAAATTTTATTTTAACCAATGCTGCAGTGCAGCTAGAAACTAGATATCAAATGAAATAAGCAACTATGTACAAAGCAAAGCATAAGAACATCGTTCAACAGTCATGTGGCATTTCGTAAGTAGTAAAAAAATCTCTCATCTAGAAAGGCAGTAGTCATAGTCAGGTGTGTAGACAAACTATTTCTTGTCATTTCATTAGGCATTTCAGTAAATATCAGAAAGTACGATATGTTTCCAAGTAATCAGCGTGTCGGATTTGCGATACTTTCTCTAAAGGAATGACAATGGCCAGGATAATGGCCTCCCTTTTTTTTCCTGTGCTCTGAAAGGCACGCGCTAATGGCTTTTTCTCCAGGCGTCTGACACAGCTGGGTGCCCACGACGCATTACGTGCAGGTGGTCACTTAATTTTCTTACGGAAATATTTACGACAACAGTTTCCGCTACAGTGGCAGTCTCATATAAAAATATTTCACAGGTCAAGAATTAGCGTTGCAAATCTGTAGAAAGAAAATCCTATAAATATAAGTGTCCAAATAAAATATTCGTCAGCATTGTGATACAGTCACGCATTTACGCACATTTCATAACTCTTAAAGTACGATTCTTGGTTTCCAACATACTTCTTATTCCTCATATACGGTAGCATCATCTTATTGATCATAAACATATCTCAACAGCATAGTACACATCGTCGTCGTAATAATAACATCATAACACCTCAGTCAAATCTCAAAAACGTTGTAGCTTTCTGTAATAATTTCAAAACCTAAAAAAAATTCTCTGCTCATTTCAATAGTATCATCTACCTCAAACGTACTTTAAAAATCATGAATCCATACCAAATATATCATTCAAAGCTCTCATAGTATCACAATGATTCCGAAAAAATATGAACAGTTTACAAAGTACAGACAAAATACAGTTTCATAAGTGTGAAGTTATCCAACTGTGTAATTACGTAAACATCTGTCACTGATATAGTAAAATAAATGTTTGTCTCTCTCAGTTAAATGATCAGATAGCTGTGTAATTTGTGTGTTAGAGAAATATGGTACCGATGTGTAAAGTTGTATAAGCAAATACCATATTAGCTAGGGTTCCTTGTGCTTGCCAAACACATGGTACACAAAGTAGGCGTGTACCCCCCTCAGGATTAATGTAATTATACTCTCAGGTGTTACAGATTACAGCAATGGAATGAAATGTATCACGGAAAACTTTGTTTGTAATTCAAAAATCTTTAAAAATAATTGTTTTAAGTACAACATTAATCACTGAAATGCGTGTCCTGTAGCGCTAAATGTGCGTCTTGTTGTAAGATAATCTCTGTGGAAGTGTCGTACTTATCGTCCTCCGAAAGCTAAGTTCTGCAGAAGTCAATGTACTTACCACATGATAAACAAAAGTGAAATGCTTTGCGTATAGATATTGTAGTTATTATGCTTATTGGCGTGATGAAGAAAGTACTGTACAGTAACGTATTGTTGTGCCACGAAAAAGGCTGTCTCATTGTAGCTATACCACAAAAGTTACTACTAAAACATGTTTTACTTTGCAGAATAAAACAGAAAAACTGTGCAGAAATAAAACAGAAACACTACAAAAGCAACATTGTAAATTGTCACTCATTAGAAGCGTCGTGATAAAACCGTGTAGTTGTCACTTAAACTAACCACTGTGTCGTCTGGTATCTCACAGAAAGTACATTAAACCCAGAATGTATTTTCAAGTAAACCAAAATGTTGCATTAAAATCTCATTACCAGTACCAGTATGTGTCCTAAGTATGTAAGCCTGATAGTCGTTCCATAATCGTGCAACTAACAAGCAAGAATGTACACACACAATAACACTGCAGCGTCTGTTCACTATAACAATGCATTCGTCATTTCTGTTTAAATAAGTTCTCTTGGTTCTTGATTGGATATTTAACTTCAAACATTGTTGTATGTTAACAGATTCTAAGTCTGACAAGCATACTAGTAATGTAAAGTGAAAAGTTTTATGGCAATGACAAAGTTAAAAAGCAGATTATCTTTCAATATACGGTTTTACATGTGAAATGTGGTGTAAACCTTTACTCTTCCTAGTACTCAGAATTTCAGCTTGAACGCAATTATCATGCAGTATACGTCAGTAAAGAATACTGGAATTCTGCTCAAGGTTAGCGTCAACGTTATTTTTCCCTGAGACAGCGGGCGCACGCGGCAGCCTGCGGTGCGAGTCATTGTCTGTCTCTTTGTTGGGGCGCGTTGTTATTGGGATTAGGAGACCTAACTTCTACGAATTCGCCTTGCCGAGAGGGCCCAGCTCTGTTAGAATCCCGCCAGTTCTGATGAAATTCACGTCTGTCGTTTTGTCGGTAGTTTACATAGTTTCTTGTTTGTCGGTCATGTGGTGGAGAATTTCTCCCTGAATCGTAACTCTGCGCCGAACTGTTGCGTCTGAAGTTATTCTGTCTCCCTTGATAATAATTATTTTGGTTCCCAAATTGCCTGTTTCTCTGATTGTCTCTGTGATAGTCATTACTACGGAAATGCGATCTTTCTCTGTAACTATTATTACTCTGCCAGCGGTTGTCATATGGGTGGTGTCTGTTTTGGTCATGATTTGCGTTGTGAGAATAGCCTTGTCGTGTCCAGTTATTATTTCTTTCATCGCGTAATTGCGACGGATGTGACCTGTAGTTGTTGTGTTCCTGTTTTCGCATTACGCGATTGTCAGTGTCAATTTCTAGTTCTTGTAACAGTCCCTGAAAAGCTTCAATGTCGTCTTTGCAACGTCCTGCTAAAATAATATGCCGTAAATGTTCAGGTAATTTGATTAAGCAAATGCGGATGAGTTCTGAGTTGCTGTATGGGTTTGACAGGTACTGATTCTTGTGCAACATGTCTTCAAAATATTTCACAAGACTGGAGAATTCAGATTGTTCGAAATGTTTCATCATTATGATACCATGTTTTACTCGGTCTTGTGTGGCTTGAGACCAATATGCTGAGAGGAAGGTATGGTAAAATTCTCCTTCACTGTGGCAATCGTGAATGACCGATCGCATTCTTACAGCTGGTTCATTCTCTAAGTAGCCACACATAAATTCTAACCTGTGCTCCAATGACCAGTTGGGAGGAAAACAATGAGAGAATTGATGGAGCCACGCTTGTGGATGAATGTCGTTGCCGGAATTCTTAAATGTTTTGAATTTACGTGTAGTAATGAACAGCTTATAGTCAAAATCATCATGTCGGTGAGTCGCATATCGGTCATTGTTAGGTCGTGTCGGCCGTTCCATCTCAAAATTCGGTGCACATTGCCAATTTCTTCCGAAATGCCCTGTGTTATTATTTTGCGGCTTTTCCGTATTTCTAAGTCCCTCTTCCCATGTTGGAGCGCGAGTGTCCTCTGAAATACGTAATTCTTGTATTACCTGTGTCAGCTGATCTTGTACTTCCCGGATTTCTCTTTGGTGTTGTGTATTAATTTGATTCTGATTTTGTTTGAATTTCCTAATTCGTTCGTACTCTTCCGTGTCATTAAAGACTACCGGTCTTGCGTCAATCAGATTATCATCTACCTTCGTAGATAAGTTAGTGAACTGATCCGAAAGTTTGGCTACTTTCTCCGATAGTGAACACATTTCCTCAATGTGTTTTTCTGAACCAAGTTTCAGATAGTCCATTTGTGTTGAAATCGAATCTACTGTGTTCTTTAAGTTTTCCTGAGTTTTTGCAAGTTGCGTAACCGAATCGGTAGATGCAACTGAGTCAAATTTAGCTTGCAAGGTCTCATGATTTTCATGAACAATAATTTGCAGTTCTTTTATGGCTGCTTCGTGATTCTGTAATGCCTTTTCATGCCGCGAAAAAATAGGTTGAAAATGCTCACAAATTTGAGTTTTTACGTCATTACAGACTTTTTGACATTTCGATTCAATGTTATGTAACTCAGTAGTTAAATCTTCACGCGTTTGTTCAAGAGTTTGTTCCAATGAGTCTAACTTTTGAAGCTGTTGCTGTGTTTGTCTCTGATTTTGTTCCAGTGTGTCTAACTTTTTGAGATTTTGTTCCACTGTGTCTAACTGTTGCTGTGTTTGTCTCTGGTGTTGTTCCATTGTGTCTAACTTTTCAAGCTTTTGTCCCATTTGTTGCATTAATTGTAGTAACAATGCCCTGGTGTCTGAAACATGTTCCTCAGTGCTTTTCGGCAGTGAAGTTGCACCGGCAACATTCACATTTTGACAAGCGGAAAATGTGTCTTGACTCATTTGAGAAAACGGTGAGAACCCAAAACCTGAATCTGCAGTATTTGCAATATTGCGTTCTGTCATTCCCGATTCCTGAGGCGAGCTGTTGCCGACCAATCGATCGATAACGCTTCCCTGTTCACTAATTGTTTCACTGTTTACACCATTGTTTGCAGCCCGCTCCATTTCCCTATGTACAATTACCAAATTACTACTTTGAACATCAGTTAATTCATTACTCGGTGGCGCTAACACACTGCTTTCATTTTCACTATCATTTCTCAGTTTACTTTGGAGCCTAGTATTACGTTTTTCACACGCCATTATTGTCACAGTATTTCACACGACAACACAGAAAAACACAATTTGAAGATCAAAAATAAGAGAACACATTAACATAGCACTGAAAATAATATCTAGTTAATTGCAGCTGCGAAATACTTGGTGCAAATCTACATGCAGGCCACAACTGTTTTACTGTACAACAATGAAAGTTTGCAACTACAAAGGAGATTCTCTCTACAATTACACGCTAGCAATAAACAAAAGCTACACTAAATACACAAACTACAAGAAAAATCAGAAGATTCCAGTGAGGTATCCTAGGCTAAGGGTCGACATATGAAACGTCCCCTTTGAACAATTTATACACGACTGTCCTTAAACTGACACACAATATTTTGTTAGCGCAACGCAATCTGACTTTCAAAATTCCCTACAAAAGAATGGCCCTGACTAACATTAAACTATACCTTTCACAAATCACTTACCTCACAAAAATCTTCGCTGCTCAAGCTACTGCAATACAGCGAGCGCCACTACTGCCAGCTAAATAAACGATTCAAACTATGGAAGGCACTAACTACAGATAGGGATACTTAGCAAATGAAAGATATTAATAGAGAACAGACAATGTATTTACCTTGATATCATCATATATAAATATAGCAGTTCATGACAAATTTCAAAACTCCGCCATCTCTCTCCCTACATCCATCACTGCTGGCGGCTCACCTCCAACTGCGCAACGCTACGCGCTGTTCACAGCCAGCTGCCTAACACTACAATGGCGAGTATTACAACAATGCAAAGCAGACACAGACTGCCCACAGCACAGCCAGTGATTTTCATACAGAGGTGGCGTTACCAATAAAAAAACCTAAACAGCCTACTTACAAAATGGCTGCTTAGTCAGCAGTGAATATTGTTGAATTTATACATAAATTTATATAGATGTGTGCATGCGTGTGTGTGTGTGTGTGTGTGTGTGTGTGTGTGTGTGTGTGTGTGTGTGTGCGCGCACCCGCGCGCGTTCATGTGTGCGAGTGTATGTATACGTGCGTGTATATATATGTGCGTACACCGTGTTCAGAAACAGTGTGAAAAGCTTGTAAGGGTACTGTGCTGAGAAATAATTGTTAAGAAAACTTTTCGACACATCCGCCGTTCCCAAGTTAATTAGCATTGAAGTTAGCCAATCAGGCCATTAAGCGTGGAAATTCAAGCGTCCCGCCAGAGTCGGTGTCGCCAAATGTGCTTTTCGTTTGGTTTCCTACGAATCACGAATCTCCAGCGATTGTGAAATGGGAAATGAAGTGGGAGGTCTGCCATAAATTGATGAAATAGTTTTCAACCGGCATTTTCTACTAGTATGTAAAGAAATATCAACATCGAAACGTGTGGTTCGCTTATTCAGTGAATCTCTACAGTGGTTATGGGTGATATTCATTAGTGTTTTATTTATGGATGCTACTACATATTTTTGTAGAAGATAGCTGAAAGCCTTTTTGTAAGCTTCGCACATGCAATATACGTAACTTTTACAGTATACAGTTTACACGGAGTATACAAATAGATACCTTCATTGAATCCTAAAGTGGACAAATTGATCTCAGATGGAGGAAAAGGTGCTTAAGCGGTAGCAGGAACTGATTTGTTTAGAGCAATAAATCCAGGTCTTGGATTTCCAGCTAGACCTATGGTTACTGATTGGAGGACATGGCTGGAAGCAACAGTGTATTATACAAACAATTTTGAAAATTTAAAATCTGTGATTGTTGAACAAAATAAGGATGATGCTTCTTCAATTGAAGTTCTTCAGGACTTACACAAAGAAAGTGCACTAAAATTAATTGCCTCATATATCTGCAAACTTGAGTTTTTGTTTCACTGTGTCAAAAAATTAGAAACATCAACCAGATTGTAATCTGAGACAGTTAATGAAGTGCATGCCATTGAAAAAAAAATTCACTCAAATGTCCAAAAGTGGAAGCTATTAAACAGGAGTTTAAAAGTGTGTTCAAAGAATATGGTAGATTTCGTACTATGCGTAAAACTGCCGAGATTTTGGAAGCGCAAGTTTTGGAAGCGCAGGTAGACGTTAGTGCAGTTCAAAATGTGTGTGCTAGTGTCATTCCTTTGATGAAATATGCAAGAGAATCATCATGTGATGTTGAAACGTCCTTTTCCGAATATCGTGCTTTGTTCAAGACAACCGACATCTATTTGTATCGGAAAACGCGGTGAAAGCTGCTTCCATTCACCACTGTGTCGGCATGATTAGAGAATGATGTTCTTAACATAGGTATTTACAGTTTTTTAATACTGAAAAATATGTTTGACTTTTTATTGATTTTTAATTTTTTCCTAGATAAAAATTAAATATTTTAAAGTTTTTTAGAACATAAAAATCCGTTTCTTAGTCGTGACAAAGCCGCAGACGATGGACGGTTTTCAATGGGTGACGTTTATGGCAACGAGCTTAATAACAGAAATTGAAAATTTGTGATAAGTTCCTATGGGACAAAACTGCAGAGGTCTTCGGTCCGTAGGCTTACACACTGCTTAATCAAACTTAAACTAACTTACTCTAAGGACAACACACACACCCATGTCCGAGGGAGGACTCGAACTCCGACAGGGGAAGCCGCGCGAACCGTGACAAGCCACCTCACACCACGTGGCTCTGAATAACAGGCTGATCACGACAGAAGTGCGGTTTATTTAACAGGAGAGGAAATTTATGTAGAATGGACGCATGTTGATGTGTATTATTTTGTTGGAATCTGGGTCCAATCAGGTGCTGAAGGAGAGTATGGCTTCAGTGGCTACCTACTGTGTACCCACACCATCCCTTAATTTATTCTTCTAACAAGATGTTCAAAGTGGTATTGCAACACGAACCTCATGGCAATGTACAGGTGTCAAAAACTACCTCTTTCCAGCTCACAAACAATTTTGTGCTCGTGTCCAGTTTCTAAACAGAAAAACTGACAGCTACTATTTAACTCTCTGTTACAAAATGCAATTTGTACTACTATACTTGCTGATCATCAGGCGTAAAATTCATAGTCATAATAAGCTGGCATCGACGATATCAGATGTTACGAATTTTGAAGTTGAGTGCATCCTGGAATGTACTAGTTGATTTACACGACACCCTCTCCAGAGACACAACACAACTGCTAATCATGAACAGAACCACAATTGTTCGTAAGTAGTTTTTAGTTCATTATCCAGGACTGTTACATTGACACGTATTCATTGTGAAATGCTATAGATGGATGTTATGGATGACTTAAAAAAGTTCTACGGAGATACATATAATTAATGAACTTAAGGACCTGCTGCAATTTCTGTAGTGCAAAACACTTTTTAAATTTGCCAATGCTCTGCGTGCTGTTATTTCACTTGTCTACGTGAAAATTACCTGTATAGTTGGGAGTTGTATGGTGAAACTGTGTGTAACAGGATTTCTCACAAACAATCTGAAAACTGGCTGATTTCGAAAGTCCTGTTCCAGATTCAGGTCTAGAAACGGCTTAGGTATCCTATTTTTGACCATGAACTTATTTATGCAAATAACTTTATTTGGAATGTGATTTTAGTTAATCTGAAATGCATTTGATTACCTATAAATTAGATTGCATAAAGGACTGATGCAGGAGAACACCCAGAATGACTGGTTGTCTCGCAATTTGGATATGCCTTATAACAAAAATGCATCAGTTGAATTTACATGAAATTTCATTTATTGAAAACTGTACCTAATATACTGCCAAAATGTACATTTAGGTCCTACAGCAAATTCTTCCCTTGCAACGGATAACCTGGCTCTTCTAAGGCTGCACAGCAAATGATGATGTGAAGTAAATCACTGCGCAGCAGGCTGCCTTCTTATTGTTACTCCTTTCAAGTTGATGTTTTAATAAATTAGGTTTTGATTCTCTTCTCCAAATTATTAACTATTGTTCACGCAAAGTGCAAGGCGTAACAGTGCAGATTTCACAGAAAATGTTTCTTTAGAACAGTGGGAATATGCTTTGTGAAATATCTGTAAAGGTCTGTAAATGACACAAGGAAGTACTTTGAAATTCTTTTAATGATCAAAAGTGGACTCCAATCAACATTCTCTGTCTTTCCACATTATCAAATTATATAATGTCTACTTACAAAAAATATTTCTATTGCAAAAATTTGTTTTCTTGAATTCCTTATACAATATTATTTAACTAATCTATATGGGGAGGGCTAATTAAAATTCTGTACACATGATTAATAGGTCTCCAAGATTACCAATTCGTAGATATTCTTTTACACAGTGAAATCCTTGCACAGCAATCATTACTGAACTCTCGCTTGCAGCTAGTATACTCAAAATAAGTTACGTTTTTCTGAAGTCCTGTGTCTTTATACAATCATCTTAAAAATCATCCTTCATCCTGATGTTACACATCGTGGAACATCTCAAATAGAAATCTCTGGGCAACACCGCCTCTATCCAAGCTGTTCATTTCGCCATGATCCAGCACCCTCTTTCCAAGATTCCTCAACAACCACTATGCAAAGCTGCGACTGCTCGGCTATTTATATTAGCCTGCCCTAGATTTTCTCAATAGTGCGACCTCCGGAAACCAGAGACTGTGTAGCGCTCACGTGTTCAGCATACAAAGATATTTAAAGTGGCAATGTTCCGAGTGAACAGATAAGTTTCAATACACATGCATTCAAAGATGCACCAAGTGGCAATACACCAAACTAGCTGTTATTTTCAACTATTTCATTTAATATATAAACCTTTCATACTGTCATTGCTGTTCAAAAACAAAAAATGGTTCAAATAGCTGTGAGCACTATGGGACTTAACATCTGAGGTCATCAGTCCCCTAGAACTTAGAACTACTTAAACCTAACTAACCTAAGGATATCACACACATCCATGCACGAGGCAGGATTCGAACCTGCGACCGTAGCAGTCGCGCGGTTCCGGACTGCGCGTCTAGAACCGCTAGACCACCCCGGCCGGCTGTTTAAAAACAACTGCGTTTTATTTCAATCTCTAGAGCTATTAACGCCGACAGGTAACTGATTACCGACTCTGAATGACGTGTTGGTCAACCGGCACATACGACTTTTAGAGTGCGCTCTCGTCTATTCGTTACGTGGTGTGTCCTCGAGAACGTTGCCATTACGTCTCCACTGCTTCCATTTCGCTAATGAAGCTCTTGCCTCACCTAGCATGACGTCCCGTTCTGTGTTACGCCTGGACATGTTTCATAGCCACATAAAGGGCTCTAGTGGTTCACTGACTTTCAACTCACTGCGACACGAACCTTCGGTAACAAGAAATTCTATGTTCACTAGAGTAACGTTGCTTTGTTTTCTTTTTTTTTTAAATGTTACAATTTTTTTCACTAGCCTGATTTTCTGATACACTTCTGCTTATTGTAAATTCCACAGGCAGTTCCCTTTCTTTCGGCAGTTCTTTGCCTTATTTAATTATCTTAAATTTTGATATAGTGAATACAAGTATAAGAGACGACAAAAAAGTTTTCGTTTGAGGACGCTGTTGCAGCATTTTTGCAAAGCAGTGCGACTTCAATGTACGTAAGTATACAAGCACCGATATGCACGTAAGAGATTAGTGTGGAATTCGTGTCTTTTCGACGTGTGTGCGGTGGTGACGTTATTACCAAATGCGTCTAAACAGTTTTTTCTTGATTGCCGAAGGACGAACACTAGTAGGCATCCATCGGAAAATGAAGACTGCGTGTAATTAAGGCAAACTGTCCGCGAAAACTGCGACTAGGATTTCTGCTGCTTCATGATAGCGCACGTCCCCACATCGCAAATGTCGTAGCGCAGAATTTACACCAACTCAAGTGAGTAGAAGACTCTCAAGCAGCCGTTCCTAATATCTCTCCCCACGGGATTAACACGCCTTTGGTCTCCGAAAAAAGGTCTTGAAGGGTCGACAGTTCCTGTCGGACGAAGATGTGCAGCAGATTGTTAACGTCTTCTTCACGCAGCAGGACACGGTGCTTTACCAAACTGGTATCTTCAACTTAGAGTGCTGGTAATGTGATTGCCTCAGTGCTCAAGGCGATTGTGACTGATTGACATTCCGATTCTGGACCGTACGACCGTACGACCTTCGAACGGAATCTTTTTCGTGGTCCCTTATACATTACTGGACAGAACATCAGTATTATGAAGAAATCGTCTAGAGCCTATGATACCTATCCCTTCTGTGTAGGAGGAAAACCGTTTTGTTTCGAACAAAAACAAAAATAGCTGAAAAACATCGCATTTTATTTTCTGCCATTTGCATATTATTATGCATTGAATGGCTAATACAGGTCACATTTTCATAATGTTGAATTATACGCAAATGTATTAGAGATGATTACAAATTACTTTAATCAATTTCTAAGAAAGTAGAATGTGCAATGGTAGTTTGGCTTAATATAGGAGTATGAATAAATATAAGTAAGAATGCAGATTTAACTTCTACGAAGTTTTAATGACTAGATATTTATCCGAGCAGTACAACAGCCAGTATAACATTATGTGTGACGTAAATATGTAGCATAGAAATAGGGTGATATGTAGAAACCCGCAAGGAGTTGTGAGTTGTGACGGCTAGAGCGCTACCGAAGCACACACTAACGCAAAGGATTCACACATTACAATAACATTAGTAATTTATTTATAAAATCATGTAGACATGTAGACATTCTGACTAGGTCGAAAACGGAAAGCAGCAATAGAAATGCATAGAGGTGAACATTCTAAAACAAGTTTATTACTTCTATTTCTTTGTATTTTGGTTCTTTTTCGTTTCATCAATTAAATATTATCACTTTAACTTATTCCTAGTTTGCTGTAATTTAGTTTTTTCACACTTATTGTTAAGTTGATTACATCGTTAAAGCTAGAATAAAAAAAAAAACACCACTATCAGCCGATATTCATTATAATCAATGTACAGGCTGGGGCAAACAAGTGTGGCCCGGATGAGTGGCTACAATTGTACGTATTGAATGTATATAGCTGGCTGGTGTGGCCGAGCGGTTCTAAGCGCTTCAGTCTGGAACCGCGTGACCGCTACAGTCGCAGGTTCGAAGCTTGCCTCGGGCATGGATGTGTGTGATGTCCTTAGGTTAGTTAGATTATAGTAGTCCTAAGCTGTAGGGGACTGACGACCTCAGATGTTAAGTCCTATAGGGCTCAGAGCCATTGCAACCATTTTTGAATGCATATAACCACACGCTATGGCGCGCACACTACTTCCAACATGGTGGAGCAACTACCCATACAGCCTATCGAACCTTGGAGCACATTTACATTGTTAGCGGAGATCAGTTTTATTGCGGACTTAGCTGGTCACCCATGTCACCTGATCTGTTAGTGTGCAATTACTTTGTGTGGGAAGCCCTTAAGCCTAAGGTGTATTGCAACAATCCAGTCTTCAAGCACTGTAGCTGAATATTTCGGATGAGTCTGCAGCGATTCCAGTAGTCCAGCAACTTGCTTACCAGGGCCCAGAAGTGCCAAGAGATGATTGGTGGTCACTTTCTACATCTGCTTTAGTCAGTTCCTTTCCTCTGCTGTGTTTCTTTGTATGTGGAACTCTCAACTTATATTTGCCGCACCCTGTATTTTACTATTTGCTTTAGACACATAATAGACAATGCTTTGAGCAACCAAATAAATAAGCGAGGTTAAAAAGGCACAGCTCTGACATTGCAGATCCCTGACATGTTGCAGTCGGATTGCTCTCAAATACAGCCCAAGATTCGAACGTTGGTCTGAAAATGTTCACCACTAACAGTCTTTGTTTAGTCTCAAACTATGCTCCTTGTAAAGTCTCTGACATTCTCAGAACCTAAAAAGTCTCGGAATGAGAACTCCAAGATATGAAGGTCACAAAAATTGCACCAAAATCAAACAATTCAGCCTACACATGCACAATTCAGTTTATTTTCGTGCTAATAAACAGCACCAAATTCGTTTCTTCGACTAATACGTCCTCCGACTAACTGTTAGTTCCTCGATCTGACACGACTAACATTGTAAAAGAACAGTGGCTTGGGCCAGATACACTTACTTTTGACTTTGAAAGTCACAGCTGCCGATAAGTTTTCATTATAGTCAAGATGGCACTATTTTGGCCTAGTTCCCTTCACTTTTTTGATAAGCATTCCTAAAATTCATGACGCGCATTCGACTCGAAATTGATGGGAACCATAGAGAATTGAAAACAGAGCATTTTTCATCATTATCTACAGGGTCCGCAAATTCGTCATTGCCTAGAAATCAAAGGAAAAAACTTTTATGATTGTCGCTTCCATAACGATAGGATAAACACTGTTCAACGAAAGGGCCAGCGGCTAAGGCATCTCTCTAGGGAGCGGAGAATCTGTATCCGGTTTCCAAATGCATTATGCAGTTTTTTTATTTGTATTTTTTGGGGATCGAAATCCCTAGCAATAGGAGGGTTAATAAGTTATGTAAATCAGTGAGAAATAATAAAAACGTAAGCAAATAAATTTCCCAAACGACTTGAATTAGCAGAGAATGAAAATTTGAGGCCTAGCTGTCGTACAGTATATCTTTCACTCACTCTGTGACATGACCTCAGTTTGATGATAAAATCTTCTAGGGTTGACAATCGAGTCAATGCGCCGTTCTCCAGCAACATTTCAGCAAGTTTCTCACATGACATGTTCAGGCGAAGTGTCGGGTTCACGTCTCGTCCTGGCCTTTATAGCCGCTGCACCACGGGCTTCTCTTCATCCTCGGTGCCTGTCGAACCAATCAGCAGCGAGCGGAATCGGCACGACGGAAGGGGGAAGGAGGGGGGTGGGGAGGGTCGCAGGCGGTGGATCCCGGTGTCTCGTCTCGGTGCGGCCAGTTTATTTCCTCATCCACCGTCGACGACTAAGTCGGAGAGAAAAATCAAATCTCCAAGTCCTAATAACAATCCTTAATCCTTAAAATACGCAACATCTCGCCAACCTCAGGGAAGTACAAGACACAACCAGAACACCACCACAATACACAGACAGCCAAATCTATCCAAGATAATCACACACACACACATCATACATTGTGGAGTAGAAGCCAAGAGGCTACAAACTCCTCCATACACTTCCCCAAGGAGGGGAATGTAAAAGGTGAGAGAGAGAGAGCATCGTCCTGCTTCCATAGGTGCGGTCTCGTCCTATTCTTGCTAATGTTGTGTCTCACGCGGTGCTCAGTCGGTTGAAGTCGCTATCCCAGTTGACCAGGTTATCATTTGATTCGTATCTCCACTGCCACTTTAATAATATAGTCCCAGAAACCGTTCGCTCTACATCACAACTTTATTTGTTCAAACTGAACGTGTATTCTTCACCGAGACTGTGCTGTGCTCCCACGGATTTTTCCTTTTGTCCGAGGCGAACGCTTCTCAACTGTTCAGAGAGGCGTTGTATCATGCTTCGGTGCGTCTGTCCGACATATTGTTTTCCACATTCACAGGAAATGACACCTAGTGTTCATAAATCCAAGTTGTCCTTCACTGAGCCCAGCACATTACTGATTTTTGCTGGAGGATGGAGGGTGGTTTTGATCTTGTTCTCCTCCAGTATTCTGGCAATCTGCCGTGGGGGGCTCAACGTACGGGAGGAACACCAAGCTCTTGTTGTCCTCTTCTTCCTGAAGGTCCTCCTTCGTCTTCTTGCTCGTCATTAAGAGGACACCTAATCTGCGCTTCAGTGTAGCCATATTTCTGGAAGGTCTTCTTCAGGTGCTGCATCTCAGTACGTAGACTGCCCTTGTCGCATATGTCATGCGCTCTTCGGCAAGGTTAATGAGCACGGTTTTCCGTTGTGCTGGGTGCTGGCAGCTGTTGACGTTGAGATACAGATCAGTGTGTGTTTTCTTTCGATAGACCGAGTGTCTCATTGTGCAGTCCGTATCCTTGTTTCTCTAAATTCCATTCTCAACTTGATGTTCTCGTGTATGCTGTCTAGATGGTTGAGAAATTCTTTTAGGGTGTCCTCGCCTTGCGACCAGATCGCGAAAGTATCGTCCACGTACGGATAAAAGACCACGGTTTTAAGGCGTGCTGTTTCTAAGACGGTATCCTCGAAGTATTCCGTGTACAGTTTGGCGATACATGTTGCCAGTGGGGATCCCACAGCGATTCGATCCACCTGCTGGTAAAACCTGCACCCAGTCGGAAAATACACTACTGGCCATTAAAATTGCTACACCAAGAAGAATTGCAGATGATAAACAGATATTCATTGGACAAATATGTTATACTAGAACTGAAATGTGATTACATTTTCAATCAATTTGGGAGCATAGATCCTGAGAAATCAGTACCCAGAACAACCACCTTTGGCCGTAATAACGTCCTTGATACGCCTGGGCACTGAGTCAAACAGAGCTTGGACGGCATGTACAGGTACAGCTGCCCATACTCCTTAAACACGATATCACAGTTCATCAAGAGTAGTGACTGGCGTATTGTGACGAGCCAGTTGCGCGGCCACCATTGACCAGACGTTTTCAATTGGTGAGAGATCTGGAGAATTTGCTGACCAGGGCAGCAGTCGAACATTTTCTGTATCCAGAAAAGCCCGTACAGGACCTGCAACATGCGGTCGTGCATTATCCTGCTGAAATGTAGGGTTTCGCAGAGATCGAATGAAGGGTTGAGTCACGGGTCGTAACACATCTGAAATGTAACGTCCACTGTTCAAAGTGCCGTTAATGCGATCAAGAGGTGGCCGAAACGTGTAACCAATGGCACCCCATACCATCGTGCCGGGTGATACGCCAGTATGGCAATGACGGATACACACTTCCAGTGTGCATTCACCGCGATGTCGCCAAACACGGATGCTGTAAACAGAACCTGGATTCATCCGAAAAAACGACCTTTTATCATTCGTGCACCCAGGTCCGCCGTTGAGTACACCACAGCTAATAACTTACAACTCACCATCGCAGGCGCTCCTGTCTGTGATGCAGCGTCAAGGGTAACCGCAGCCATGGTCATCGAGCTGATAGTCCATGCTGCAGCAAACGTCGTCGAACTGTTCGTGCATATGGTTGTTGTCCTGCAAACGTCCCCATCTGTTGACTCAGGGATCGAGACGTGGCTGCACGATCCGTTACAGCCATGCGGATAAGATGCCTGTCATCTCGACTGCTAGTGATACGAGGCCGTTGGGATCGAGCACGGCGTTCCGTATTACCCTCCTGAACCCACCGATTCCATATTCTGCTGACAGTCATTGGATCTCGACCAACGCGAGCAGCAATGTCGCGATACGATAAATCGCAATCGCGATAGATTACAATACGACCTTTATCAAAGTCGGAAACTTGATGGTACGCTTTTCTCCTCCTTACACGAGGCATCACAACAACGTTTCACCAGGCAATGCCGGTCAACTGCTGTTTGTGTATGAGAAATCGGTTGGAAACTTTTCTCATGTCAGCACGTTGTAGGTGTCGCCACCGGCGCCAACCTTGTGTGAATGCTCTGAGAAGCTAATCATTTGCATATCACAGCATCTTCTTCCTGTCGGCTAAATTTCGTGATGTAACAATTTTAATGGCCAGTAGTGTACGTGATTGTGAGCGCATGACGTTATAATTTCACTGTGTTTCGTCGAAATGGTTCGCAAATAGCTTCAAGGAGTCCTCTAGCGGTACCGTCGTGGAGAGGGATGTGACGTCAAAACTGACCATAATATCATTTTTGTCAAGACGCCACTCCTTGAGTAGCTTAATAAACTCTGTGGAATTCTCATATGACCTCACTTTCCTTTGAAGATTTAGATGAATGGTACTTGTCGTATAAATATTCGAAGTAAATATACCCGCAGCACCAAGAACATCTAGTGAATGCAATCTTCGTGCAGTTACGTAGTTCCTTCCTAAGATTCCTCAGAAAATAGACTTGGTGTACATTAAAATATCTCTTTTTCGGAAATTAATTTTGATGCGTACTACGCATAAAAGGACATAACTTGGAAATCGGTGCTGAAAGCTGATAATGGACTATACTACGAATCAATATTGCATCCGTGCGGTTGTGGAGTTCCCGCTCGGTTCCCAAAGCGGTGTTGCAAATTATAAGTCCCGAAATAAAGTTTTCAAGTTGATGATAAAAATGGACATCACGCGCCTGGCACATAGCTATGGAGTTAACCAGTCTTACTTTCACTGCACAAGTAGGTGACTTTCGTCAGCTATGAACATGGTATCATACGCTAGAGTATTAGTCTGCAAACCCCAGGAATCCAGTATCAACCAAAATTGTTATCAGCAACGTATGATTTTAATATGATCTCAAGACATGTTTTGTAAACCGAGTTTTTCAAGTTCCTCGAGTTGGAGCAAGTGACGTAAACATCTTCTTCTAGTCTGTTAAACGATTGACCTCTTCTGTAACCCTAGGATCAAATTTATCATTAGTTTATTTTAATGCTATTTCGCCATGTACGAATACGTTGTTTTATATAGCTCCAGTGTGACAAGAGTTATTTTTTCGCCTTTGAATGCGGCATGTAAATGATTCAAGATGGCGCAAACGTCAACTGAATTAATTACATTCTGTAATTGCAAACCACTATCAATAGACATTATTTCTTTGTGTGAAATTAGATTTTAGATAGAGAAGGATTGGTTGGCGGCTGCCGTTGTGCGCGAACACTATTTTCTAAATGCACTGCAGAGTGATCTGGCATGTTAGTGAGATATATTCTGGAATACTTGATAGAAAAGGGCTTTCTAATTACACTATTAAATACAAATTTCATTCTGAGCCTGAGGTTTGATCTTAACGGTTCAAGAAAGTATTGTTTTAATGCAGAGTAAATGATTACATTCCTAAGGGAACATTCTCTTCGACACTGCTTTGAGTTGTAAGTCTAAAGAAACACAGTATCCAGTTTTTCGACAGCTTATTGATGAATAATTAATTTTTATTTAATATTTGAACGGTAGGTATGCAAAATTCATTTTCAGTTGCGATTACTTTATGTAAGCCTGTGTGTTTATGACAACTGTATTAAACATTCGTAGTCAGACAGTGTATTTCATCGCAAAGACTAATAACTTAGGTCTTTAAGAAACTGCTCGTGGTAGTATTCAGTTTTTACTCCCCCCCCCCCCCACACACACACATCTTACAATATGCACTGCGACGTCAATGAAAAAATTCACGTGTCGTCTAAAGTGGCCTGCATAAGCTTACTGACTTGGAACCATATATCGTAACAGTGGCTTCCTTTCCCGTTGAAAATACTCGTGCTGTCTGAACAGAGTTATTCCAAAATACTACTCCATGAAAAAATGCAAAAAAAACTTATTATTGTATTAGTCTCACAGTATGTGGGCAATGCTATGAATGTGAAGGTTGCTGCATTAAGTTTCCGAAGGAGGCGGAAAATATGATTCTTGTTTAAGTGACACGAATCTTGGTGTCTTCAGCATCACTAATTTTCGGAGTATTGAAGGTCAACTGAGTTCCAGTGCCATAGAGCTGTTTGTAAAAAATTGGTGGCGCAGTATTTCATTCAATCAAGAATCTTCCTGTTAACTGTGAACTAAAACTTGCCCCTCCTCGACATGATTATTCAGTTTCTGAAGCGACAAGTATTATATCATACCCAAAAAATGCAGCTTGAAGAGAGAAAAGAAGCAACTCTTGTATGGAAGCCAGCGAAATAACCCTCGTTAGAGTACAGAGTATTCGGATGGTACGCACTCCGTGTTATGTGATAGCGTAAACCAACCACCCGCTTCTTTGTACTCTGGTATGGTAGAAACCAACTGAATACATTACACATAATTCAATAGTATTCTAATTTATTTAGCAATACACCGTGGTATAGGCGGTAAAAAGCTTTTATTTAGTCATGAAAGATACCCAGTTGTTAAAATGTTTTGTCAATCTTCGATGACCCTGTGCAGGAGATCATTCAGGAGATAGGAGTGAGTGCATCTCGGCAAACTACATCCCATTGTCTTAATAGCCCTAAGAGTACCTGAGGGAGAGGTCTGCTGTGGTCGTTAAAAGCAGATCGTAAATTTTATGACTCTAGATCTGAGTCCTTGTCCATGTGCGTAGATCTCGGTAAAAGGCTTTGAGGCAATGGATTTTCACGGCACGAAGCCAGCAGAGAAAAAATTTTTGAAACAAGTGCGGAGTAAGAAGAAGAGAAATGCCTAACGTGATGGCTATTTTGAAATATAATTCGACTGAAAGTAAGGGCTTGCCAAATCACGCTTTGTGCAGTGTTTGATTAGGCTGTGAAAGAAGACTGTGAAACACTAATTCCGTATTACACTTCGTGTTCTTCTACTTGGACCTTACGTCAAGACTTCACAGGTGAGGTCTAATGAGACAGCTATTAGGCTACGGTATTGCACCTTCATCGCTGAGTAATCAGCGTAGGGATGGCGGTTATCGCTGCAACAATCGGTTTTCGGTTATATATTTTTTCTCTTCAATTTAACTTACGTGTTAAAACCGCTTACCTTAACCGGTTTCTGAAATAACAGATTCTCTGTTTTTATTGCTATTATTTCCTCTAATAAATGTGGAAATCGAACAAAGATTGAAAAAATTTGACCCCCGCAATTTCAGGATACATAGAATCAAAATAATACCCTGAGAAGTCAAACACACAAATCAAAAATAGTTTTGCATCACCCCAGTTTCTAGAACCCCTGAAGATAGACGTTGACTGTGGATATTGCATCACAGACACAGTCTCTTTGACTGTTCAGATGTGTCACTGAACCAGCCCAACGATGATGTAAACAACCATGCATGAGCAGCGCCTGTTAGACGGAGGGGGTCAAACAGCCGATCAGTTCCAGACATTCCACCAGGAAGGAGGTACACGGTTCGCGTTGTCAGTAGTTCAACCATGCCTAGACGGTCAATACCGCGGTTCGATCGCGTCTGCATTGTTACTTTGGACAGGGCTCTCAACAAAGGAAGTGTTCAGGTGTCTCGGAGTGAACCAAAGCTATGTTGTTCGGACATGGAGGAGATATAGAGAGACAGGAACTGTCGATGACATGCCTCGCTCAGGCCACCCAAAGGCTACTACTGCAGTGGATGACAGCTACCTACGGATTATGGCTGGGATGAACCCTGACAGAAACGCCACCACGTTGAATAATGCTTTTCGTGCAGCCACAGGGCTCAAACTGTGCGCAATAAGATGCATGATGCGCCCATGGCGAGGTCCAGCTTTGCAACCACGATGCCATTCAGCGTGGTATAGATGGTCCCAACAGCATCTCGAATGAACCGCTCGGGATTGGCATCAAGTTCACTTCACCGATGAGTGTCGCATATGGCTTCAACCAGACAATCGTCGTAGACGCGGTAGGGGGAAACCGGTCAGGCTGAACGCCTTAGCGTGTGGAGGTTCCCTGCTGTTTTGGGATGGCATTATGTGGGGCCGACGTACGCTGCTGGTGGTCATGGAAGCCGCCGACACGGCTATACGATACGTGAATGTCATCCTCCGACAGAATGGTGCAACCATATCGGCAGCATATTGGTGAGGTATTCGTCTTCGTGGACAAAAATTCGCGCCCACATCGTGCACATCTTGTGAACGACTTCCTTCAGGATAACGACATCGCTCGACTAGAGTGACCAGCATGTTCTCCGGACATGAACCCTATCGAACATGCCTGGGATAGATTGAAAAGGGCTGTTTATGGACGACGCGACCCATCAACTACTCAGAGGGATCTACGCCGAATCGCCATTGAGGAGTGGGACAATCTGGACCAGCAGTACCTTGATGAACTTGTGGATAGTATGCCACGACGAATAGAGGCATGCATCAGTGCAAGAGTACTTGCTACTGGGTATTAGAGGTACAGGTGTGTGCAGTAACCTGGACCACTATCTCTGAAGGTCTCGCTGTATGGATGGTGGTACAACATGCAATGTGTGGTTTTTATGAGCAATAAAAAGGGCGGAAATGGTGTTTATGTTGATCTCTATTCCAATTTTCTGTACAGTTTCCTTAAATGTCAGGACCGCGGTGATGCAAAACTTTTTTTGATGTGTGTAAAAGAAAACTTAGTCCACCGTTTGCTGCTTCTCTCGAAAATTGATAAGTAGTTGAATAATACAAAAAAATCACCAGTATTCTCCTACTGATTCAAATTTTTTGAATCTCTGCTCAAACATCATATTGTAATCGAGGATCCTACAACTATTTAACCATTACGAATAGTCAGTGCTAAAACTCCAAGTGAGGTTGTAGAACTTAATTTTACGTCATAAGTTGTCCGTTTTCAAGGGCTGCAAAGCAGATAATAGCATACTATGTAGATACAGATAACAGATCAGCGACTTTCTATTTTTATGGTAAACTATGAATGAATTGTTAAATTTTAATATCTTATATGGTGTCGTAAGTGGAACAAATCGAGCATTGTACTCCACTGATACCGTAATTCATATTAAACTTTCGGATTAGGGATGGTGTCATTCTGTAATACAACTAATGTTTGTCAACAGCGAGAAACTACGATACAGACCAGATAGGGCAAGTCTCACGCACTGCATGTACACTCGTTCCATGCAATAACCCACTCCACATGACAACAGGTGCATTAGTGCAGCAACGCTGTACCAGTTCTTAAGCCGTGTGTTTGTTCCTTGTTCTGTCAGCATTTTTATTAAAACAGGACTTGATCGCTTTTTCCATTTTCTATAATAACGCAATATTCTAAACCAACGCAAAAAAGGTTTAAATGGCTCTGAGCACTATGGGACCTAACATCTCAGGTCATCAGTCCCCTAGAACTTAGAACTACTTAAACCTAACTAACCTATGGACATCAGACATATCCATGCCCGAGGCAGGATTCGAACCTGCGACCGTAGAGGTCGCGCGGTTCCAGACTGAAGCGCCTAGAACCGCTCGGCCACCAGCGGCCGGCAAACCAACCCTAATTTTATGAATAAAGATTACACCTTTTTAAAAAAGGTTTATTTAAAAACGAAAAATTTTAGCAGTAGTGCTTGTGCTAATTGTTATTTCGGCATTTTTACTCAGTTATTAGTAAAAAATAAAGAAAAACCACGTGTTATAACCAAGACCAAACAAATAATGAAAAATACCGGTTATTTAGAATTAAAATACCGGTATCGGTTTTTTCCACCTGCGGATCAGCGTAGACGTCGGCCATTCGGACGACCTGGGTTCCATTCACGGCAACGGCACTGCCAAGAATTTTTCCTTGGAAGGGCCGGGGGGGGGGGGGGGGGGGGGTACGGGGTGTACTCAGCCTCGTGATGACAGTTGAGGAGTTACTTGGTCTAACATTAGTGGACGGAGGGCCTGGGAAGTCACGGAACAGTCGAGGGAGCGGTGTGCTTGGAACCACACGACATCCTCATGACGCCACAGGGAAGAGGATGACACGATAGAAATACCTTAGGCCTTCACGACCGGGACGAGGAGCTCGTACTAAGCTACGGTTGTACTAATACATCGTATTACATTGTATCATTCTATAGTCGTTCCGCCTCTACGATACACTGTGAGTCACATCATTATTTTTCTTAGTGCTGAATGATTAACCCATATTAGTAGAAATTTAAATGGAAGAAAAGACTACGAAACATATGTATATGTTTGTTTCTTTGTTTAGTGAGCGACGCAGCAAATAAGTGAAAGCACACGGTAATTTTCACTTCTGCACGAGGAGTTTGCGTCGACATATATAATCTTCCCGGAGTCAGCGACCATGCAGAGTAAGAAGGTGCCTGAAGCTGCTTAATTTCTGTGTGACTTGTTGCACCCACATGAAACAAAATAAAAGAAAGTACGGTACGTGATGGAATACGTTCAGATCTGATCTAACGACGACTGATTTTTCAGACATAATGATTAACATAAAGTTTCCGTGGTGTCACCGCCAGACACCACACTTGCTAGGTGGTAGCCTTTAAATCGGCCGCGGTCCGGTAGTATACGTCGGACCCGCGTGTCGCCACTATCAGTGATTGCAGACCGAGCGCAGCCACACGGCAGGTCTAGAGAGACTTCCTAGCACTCGCCCCAGTTGTACAACCGACTTTGCTAGCGATGGTTCACTGACAAAATACGCTCTCATTTGCCGAGACGATAGTTTAGCATAGCCTTCAGCTACGTCATTTGCTACGACCTAGCAAGGCGCCATATTCAGTTACCATTGATATTGTGAATCATGTACCGTCAAGAACGACGTTCATCATTAATGGATTAAAGTTAAGTATTCCACCAGCTACGTCCATTTTTCTAAATTCTAATTTCCTTGTCATGTTCCAGACCTCACGCCAGCCTGCGTGAGCTAAAACGCGTGCATTTCGGCCTCCTTTAGTAAAACGGTGTCGGCTCTCCTGCCAACCACAATAGTTTCAATATGTGGCAGTAGGATGTTTGATATGCTGAAGACAAAACTGTCTTAGAGTAGTGATTGTCCGATATGACCCTAACGAAAATATTTTTGAAACTTATCTTATGAGGAGGTAATTGAACGAACTGATAATACTGATTTTACACTGAAAAGTCATTACGACGTCAAAATGATACTCGATGATTGTTTATGGTCGTTGAACATTACGACTACTTGAACGTAACGTTGAATACTTTGATGTTTGTGAAGGAATACGAACAAGACATTGTTTGTAAGTGAAAAATATAGTAATTAGCTGTCTCAGAAATGTTCATACTGAAGCCATTTTTAAAATACCGATTAATAGTAGACTGAAAATAGATATTTCTCTTGTTAGAGACCGTTGAACGCTGCGACACCACACTCATAGGCTGTCCCTGGTTGACACAGCAACGTAATCAGTTGCGCCACTTATGCACAACATTCTAGAGGAGAATTTTGAAATTTGTTAGCGCATAAGAAAGAAATTTTTTCCCACAATTAACATCTTCGGTAGACAATGAAGTGCGATGCTAAGGCTGGTAGCATCTCCTATGGTAAAACGAGATACTGGTCTCGCATAATCAGTACGCTGTTATCTCGCAGTAGAAGGATCGCACTACTTCAGTGTGGCGGCCTTTCAGAGGACCTGTATTGTGGGCAAAATTTATGAAGTAATAAAATTTACTTGAAAAATAAGAAACGGTGAGAAAGAGAAGATGCACCCCGACGAGGGGAGGTACACAAGGAAGAAAAGCCCTCACCAGAGCTTCGAGTCATGCCGTCGCAGTTCGCGGTGCTGAACTAAACTCCAGCTAGCACTCCGTAACGAGGCAGCTGCCGCACCTCGCCAGCATGTTCCTGCAACTTCTAACCACACTCGCAGTTGCTACAAACTCGTTAGGTCATAGATGATGCTATGATCCACATTAATTGGTGTATCCCTAGCTAAATATGGAGTAACTGTAAAGTAACCATCATAAATTATTGAATAATTATTTTTTGATTCAAATAATCTGAGAAGGGTAATTGCTCAGTTAGGGTAATTGCTCAGTTAAATTACAGTAATTTATATTGTCTTGAAACGATCTTTACTTTTTAAAGTTATAGTTATAATTATCCAAAATAGAAGCATGGTGATCTTTATCGTCCTATCAAAGAACGGTCAGATAAAGCTAATATGCAAGAAAATGCAATGCAAGGAATTATTGATAGTTTACTGGCTACCGGTGCCGAAATAAGAACAAAAATGATATGTAAAGTGGAAGAAGTAGCAAATAAGCAGAGTGATAATATGAAGCAAGTTTTAGCTATCAGTAATAATGAAATAAAAACTGAGAAGAGGGATAGTTTAGCTAGTAACAATTTAAAAGAAAAGATAGGCAGTCACATTCTAAGGTTCGATGCACACATTTCAGAATTCAAAAGTAGAAAAAGAGCTAATGAACCAAAAGATACATAGCAGAAGAGCACATTAATTTTAAAGTCAGTAGCGGGGCAAAAAAGGAATGAGGAAAATATTTATTTCATAACTTTAGCGTATTGGTATGCCAATTGATTTATGACCCCTGGGAGTTGATTTATGACCCTCTGGGAATAATCTGTCCTTCTGAGAAACCCTCCATCCCACCCCTCCCCTCCTCATCCCCCACCATACAGGTTCAAATGGCTCTAAGCACTACGGGACTTAACATATGAGGTCATCAGTCCCCTAGACTTAGAACTACTGAAACCTAACTAACCAAGTTACATCACACACATCCGTGACCAAGGCAGGATTCGAACCTGCGACCATAGCAGCAGCGCGGTTCCAGACTAAAGCGCTCACCATACAGGGAAAAGTGATGTCGATCCTTAGACACTTTTTTTGTCACCCCCTTCCCAGTTCAGTTCTGAACCACATTTCCCTCCCCATCTTCCCTCATGGAAATCCTCAGCCCTCCACACCTTTCATCCACTTCCCTTCTTCCCTCCACCACTTCCTCTCTCCTCCTCCAGTGCCACTTCCCACTCTTGCATGGGAATTGGCAGGAAAAAGACTCACTGTATGTTGACATGGATGGACTGGGAGGATCTCATGACACAAACTTGGCAGTATCTTCAAACAATTTGTTATTTATTTACTTAAACACTAATTAAATTAATTTATTAAATTGGTGGGAAAACCTGGTCTATGATTCTCTTCATTTGGGTGGGGAAAATAGCCCACTCTTATCACATCACAACCGAGATATAAGAAATGGTGGTAAATATTACATGAATACTACCCTATCAAAATAATTGTTTAACAATTTACAGGAGACAAGATATGGAAAAATCTCTGGAAGGTGTAAGTCAAGAAGATCGCTTAAAAACCACCGCCTTCATAATAAAACATATTTTCAACATTTGAGTATCACACCCATACGTTTTGCAACTCAAGTAAGTAAATTTCGCCACAAGTAGAGTATAACACAAAACATTTCCGACGTCTTCTATGCACCGACATTTGAGAACACAAGCATCCATCTCCACATGGTGCCATGTCCACAACCACCACAATACTACCATCTTACATTTAATATATCTGGCGCAAAAAGTCCTTCCGATTGTACACATTGGAAATTACAAAGAGCGCGACGTCCGCCGAATGCAGGATTGCCAGGAGCCGCCGCCGAGCCCGCCGGGAGAGGACTAGAAACACCCACTGACCACCCCATCCCATACGTTTATGAGCCTGCAGACCTGGGTTTCCCTCAGAATATATCTCTGTAGAAGCGTTCCAAATTAGTGGGTGGATGCTTCGAGAACTCAAATGGGAATCCTTGTTGTTTTCGAGAAACAATATTGAGAAGTGACATTTGAAGCTGACTGCAAGAAGACTTTACTACCACCAACATACGGTTCGGATAAGGACAACTGATATGACAGTCGAGAAAGTAATGCTCATAAGGAGGCATATAAACGGAAGCGACAGAAAAACTGGTATAGGCATGCATGTTCCAATGCAGAGACATTTTATCAGGCAGAATGCAGCGCTGCGGTCGGCAACGCGTATATAAGACAATAAGTGCATGGCACAGTTGTTAGATCGGTTACTGCTGCAATGGCAGGTTATCAAGATTTAAGTGAGTTTGAACGTGATGTTATAGCCGGGGCAAGAGCGATGGGACACAGGATCTTCGAGATAACGATTTTCACATACGATCACTTCACGAGTGTACCGTGAATATGAGGAATCCGGTAAGACATCAGATCTCCGACATCACTGCACGCGAAAAGACATTATGCAATAACGTGACCAACGACGACTAAAGAGAATCATTCAAGGTGACGAAAGTACAACTCTTCCTAAAATTGCTGCAGATTTAAATGCTAAGCCATCAACAAATGTCAGTGTGATAACCATTCAACGAAACATCGTCGATATGGGCTTTAGGAGCCGACGCCCCAATCGTGAACACTTAATGATTGCACGAAACAAGGCCTTACGACTCGCTTGGGCCCATCAACACCGACATTGGACTGTTGATGATTGGGAACATGTTGCCTGGTCGGACGGGTCTCGTTTCAAACTGTATCGAGCGGATGGACGTGTACAGATACGAGGACAACCTCATGAATCCATAGACCTTGCAAGTCAGCAGGGAACTGTTGAATCTGGTGGAGGCTCTGTAATGGTGTGGGGTGTGTTTAGTTGGAATGATACGTAACCCCTGATACGTCTAGATACGACTCTGACAGGTGACATGTACGTAAGCATCCTGTCTGATCACCTGCATCCATTCGTGTCCATTGTGCATTCCGATGGACTTGGGCAATTACAACAGGATAATGCGACACGCCACCCGTTCATAATTGCTACAGAGAGGCTCCAGGAACACTCTCCTGAGTTTAAACATTTCCGCTGGCCACCAGACTCCTCAAACATGAACATTATTGAGCATATCGGGGATGCCTTGCGACGTGCTGTTCAGAAGAGATCTCCACTCCCTCGTAATCTTACGGATTTATGTACAGCCCTGCAGGATTAGTGGTGTCAATTCCCTCCAGCACTGCTTCAGACATTAGTCGAGTCCATGTCACATCGTGTCGCGGCACTTCTGCGTGCTCGCGGGGGCCCTACATGATATTAAGCAGGAGTACATGTTTCTTTCGCTCTATGGTTTAGCTAAGCTTTTTTCCTCTCGCTCTGTTTGCGAGTTGCATAGGAAAGGTAATGGCTAGTAGTAGTACAGGCTACCCTCAACCACCCACCATACAGTGGCTTGCAGGTATGCTTATGGATGTAAATATAAATATAGTCTATCTATTAAGATGACAGTCCTTCTGTTTACAGGCAAACAAAACTTACGGGAGAACGTGGCTCTTATTTATCGAAAAGCAAAGGACGAACTTCTACTCCAAATTGCCTCTCGGTAAAAATCTTCGTATTTGCTAATAATTTTCTCACTGCAGTCACTTCACGAGCTGTATGTGAGACTTTGTAATAAGTTTGCCCACAACACTTAGAAGAAGCGGTATACAGCTCACCTCTCAACTCCGCTCCCGTCGGAGTATCGCTTACCTACCACATTCTCACAAATCTTCAAGTCTTCGATATATAGCACTTCGATCTACTTGATTTTGACCGGTATGATATCTCCCCCGCCAAGTCACAGATACCTGCTATTTTTCTTGAAATCCCATGACGTTCCGATAGCACAATTCCATTAGTTTAAGGCTGTCTAGTCCTCCGACAATCACTGACTAGGTAGACAGCTATCACAACGAGAAAAATAACATACTAAGACACAGGAAGAAAGTCACAACATGGACTACAGAAAGAAATTCAGAAGCATAAAAAATGGTTCAAATGGCTCTGAGCACTATGGGACTTAACTTCTGAGGTCATCAGTCCCCTAGAACTTAGAATTACTTGAACCTAACTAACCTAAGGACATCACATACATCCATACCCGAGGCAGGATTCGAACCTGCGACTGTAGCGGGCGCGCGGTTCCACACTGAAGCGCCTAGAACCGCTCGGTCACACCGGCCGGCTTCAGAAGCATAACACCTACAATTCATCGATATCGAATGATTGTCTATAATTATCTCCTGTACGTGTGCTAATCACGTTTATCGCATTCCTATTTCTACTACGCTAGAAATACGGCACTATAGTAGTGCCAGAGTCTTCGTTGATAGTGTTGATAGTACTACGTTTCATGAGAAATACATCACGTATCTTGATGTGGAGCATTTCTCCATAACATGAATCTAACAGTATCATAGAACTTCTAATACACTATCCATTAAATCATTTATATCGGTGCAGTAGCCTTACACCACCACGCATAATTGACAGCTACTGCAAGAGGAGGGGGAGATTCGAGTCTTAATCACAGTATTTCTCATTTTTTACCCCCACGTGCTATTCGATAGTGGACCGACCGTCATAATGTATTCCGCCTAGAGCAGAATGTATCCCTATACCTATTAAGATAACAGTCCTTCTGTCTATAGGCAAACAAAACTCACGGAGGAATGTCGCTCTTATTTATCGAGAAAACTAAGGACGGACTCCTACTGCTGACTGCCTATCATATGCGTAGTGCCAGTTATTTTTCAGAAGCAGACTCTGTGGTTACTTGCTTTCCTACATGGAGAGGCATTTAAAAAACAAGTACAAGGGAGACCAAATAAATGTCAATGTTTCCTCCAGCAACAACAGTCATCTTGGTACCTCTTACACATCGATCCGACCTGTAGCGCAACAGTCTCTAGGTGACGTACCGACGGGATTTGCGGTTTCTCGCCGCCTACACCTTCATGCCTTAGTGGGCGGACCACAACCCCCTTAAAAATCCACGCAGATGAATTTAAGCCTGACTTATTCTTCTGCTTTAGCTTACCGAACTGTCAGTTCTTTGTGTCTGGATTAATTCCTTTTAGATTACAGAAAATGAATCCGAACCCGACAATTGCATTCTACGTCAACTAGCTCCAGATGCTTACTGCTAGAAACTTCACGGAATTTAATGCTTCCGATGACGGTGTACTGGATTTCTAGTCCTATTAATGTGCAGTATCTTTAGTTACGTTCAGGTCAACTACCAACTGCACCACATGTCTTTCCGCCTGCTTGTAGGCAGCTCCATCACGTCGAACATTCCGCATCAATACTGAAGAGCCAAAGAAACTGGTACAGCTGCCTAATATCGTGAAGATGCCCGGCGATCACGCAACAGTGCCGCAGCACGACGTGGCATAGACTCGACTAATGTGTGAAGTAGTATTGGAGGGAACTGACACCATGAACACTGCAGGGCTGTCCATAAATGCATAAGAGTGCGAGGCGGTGGAGTTTTCTTCTGAACAGCACGTTGGAAGGCATCCCAGATATGCTCAATAATGTTCATGTTTGTGGAGCTTGGTGGCCAGCGAAAGTGTTTAAACTCAGAAGAGTGTTCCTGGAGCCACTCTGTAGCAATTCTGGAATTGTGGGATGTCACATTGTCCTGTTGGAATTGCCCAAGTCCATCGGAATGCACAATGAACATGAATGGATGCAGGTGACCAGACAGAGTCATATCTAGAAGTATCAGGGATCCCGTATCAATCCAACTGCACACGCCCCACACCATTACAGAGCCTCCACCAGCTTGAACAGTCCCCTGCTGAGATGTAGGGTCTATGGAGTCATGATGTTGTCTCCATATCTGTACACGTCCATCCACTGGATACAATTTGAAACGAGACCCGTCCGATCGGACAACATGGTCCCAGTCATCAACAGTCCCATGTAGATGTTGACAGGACCAGGCTAGGCGTAAAGCTTTGTGTCGTGCGGTCATAAAGGGTATAGGAGTGGGCCTTCGGCTTCGAATGCCTATGTCCATGATGTTTCTTTGAATGACTGTCACGCTGACGCTTGTTGATGGCCCAACACCGAAAACTGCAGCAATTGTCGAAAGGGTTGCACTTCTGTCACGTTGACTGATTTTCTTCATTCGTCGTTGGTCGCGTTCTTGTAAGATCTTTTTTCGGGCGCAGCAATGTCGGAGATTTGATGTTTTACCGGATTCCTGATATTCAAGGTACACTCGTGAGATGGTCGTACGGGAAAATGCCCACTTCATCGCTACCGCAAAGATTCTGTGTCCCGTCGCTCGTGCGCCGACTATAAAACCACGTTCAAACTCACTTATATCTTGATAACCTACCATTGCAGCAGCAGTTACCGATCTAACAACTGCACCAGACACTTGTATTATACACCCGTTGGCGACGATAGCGCCGTATTCTGCCTGTTTACATATCTCTGTATTTGAATACTTACGCCTGTATCATTATCTTTGACGCTTCAGTGTAAAACAGGTGGCTGTACGGTGCATGGTGGAGGGTACATCGCACCAGTACTATCAGTTACCCAAGTATCCTAATCTCAGACGCTGATTGAGGAAGATACGGCCTACTACGTCTGTACATATTCTAATTCACCCCTATGTTTCCGAGAGAATTACGTCGTCTGTCCCAGAGATATTTTTTCGCCATATTTTCGAACGGAGTATACCCACCTATAGGATCCTAGCAGCAACCCAATGATGCATTTGCTTCGCAGATCAGCCATGTTACACGAGCAGTTTTGGGTTCACAGGATTGGTAGACAGCGACTATGTAGTGCCGAGTTGTCGAATTGATGTGACTGTTAGCCAGTACATATATTTCAACGACAAAGGTGTCTATGCATGTTGATGTGGGGAGAGCAGCTGACAATGATCCTAAAATTATAGCGGAAACTGAGAATGTATAGTAAGGTACGAAGGTGAGGATCGTTCAAATAGAGCGGGGGAAGGTGTGCGGCAAAACTGATACATATATATCTCGAGGAGCAGTTGACAGCTATGTACGACGCCTTAGGTCTCGGCATTCCCGTATTCGTCAGCAGCAGTGCTGGTGCATCAATAGTGATTGTGCTTGGTGTTGCCATATTAAATTTAACAGCTCGAGAGTCATTACAGGATATATTTCTAAAGCAACAAGGTACCGGGAACATACATTGTATGCAGGAAGAACTGTATTCTGCAGTGGAACGAGAGTAGATCTATGGTATTGTTTTGCTTAAGACCGTGGGAGCACAGTGATGGACATGTGCTGGTCGTGATTTCGGTCACTCCTTCATTCTACGATCAATGAAACTTCACTGCAAGATGGTATACCTACTTCAACAGGTTTTGCATGGAATAAATGCGGAATTCAAGGCATACAAGAAAACTGTTATTTGCGAAATACTGCCGCACGCACCACTGGCCATTAAAATTACTACACCAAGAAGAAATGCAGATGTTAAACGGGTATTCATTGGACAAATATATTATACTAGAACTAACATGTGATTACATTTTCACGCCGTTTGGGTGCATAGATCCTGAGAAATCAGTATCCAGAACAACCACCTCTGGCCGTAATAACGGCCTTGATACGCCTGGGCATTGAGTCAAACAGAGCTTGGATGGCGTGTACAGGTACAACTCGCCACGCAGCTTCAACAGGATACCACAGTTCATCAAGAGTAGTGACTGGCGTATTGGGACGAGCCAGTTGCTCGGCCACCATTGACCAGACGTTTTCAATCGTTGAGAGATCTGGAGCAGTCGAACATTTTCTGTATCCAGAAAGGCCCGTGCAAGACCTGCAACATGCGGTCGTGCATTATCCTGCCGAAATGTAGGGTTTCGCAGGGGTCGAATGAAGGGTAGAGCCTCGAGTCGTAATACATCTGAAATGTAACGTCTACTGTTCAAAGTGTCGTCAATGCGAACAATAGGTGACCGAGACGTGTAACCAATGGCATCCCTACCATCACGCCGGATGATACGCCAGTATGGCGATGACTAATACACGCTTCCAATGTACGTTCACCGCGATGTCGCCAAACACGGACGCGAGCATCATGATGCTGTAAACAGAACCTGGATTCATCCGAAAAAATTACGTTTCGCCATTCGTGCACCCTCAAGTTCGTCGTTGAGTACACCATCGCAGGCGCTCCTGTCTGTGATGCAGCGTCAAGGGTAACTGCAGCCATAGTCTCCGAGCTGATAGTCCATGCTGCTGCAAACGTCGTCGAACTGTTTGTGGGCGGCCATTGTGGCCGAGAGGTTCTAGGCGCTTCAGTCCGGAACCGCGCTGCTGCTACGGTCACAAGTTCGAATCCTGCCTCGGGCATGGATGTGTGTGATGTCCTTTGGTTAGTTAGGTTTAAGTAGTGCTAAGTTCTAGGGGACTGATGACCTCAGAAGTTAAGTCCCATAGTGCTCAGAGCCATTTGAACCATTTTTGAACTGTTCGTGCAGATGGTTGATGTCTTGCAAAAGTCCCCATCTGTTGACTCAGGGATCGAGACGTGGCTGCACGGTCCGTTACAGCCATGCGGATAAGATGCCTGTCATCTCGACTGCTAGTATACGAGGCCGTTGGGATCCAGCACGGCGTTCCGTATTACCCTCCTGAACCCACCGATTCCATATTCTGCTAACAGTCATTGGATCTTGACCAACGCGAGAAGCAATGTCGCGATACGATAAACTGCAATCGCGATAGGCTACAATCCGACCTTTATCAAAGTCGGAAACGTGATGGTACGCATTTCCCCTCCTTACACGAGGCATCACAAAAACGTTTCACCAGGCAAAGCCGGTCAACTGCTGTTTGTGTATGAGAAATCAGTTGGAAACTTTCCTCATGTCAGCACGTTGTAGGTGTCGCCACCGCCGCCAACCTTGTGTAAATGTTCTGAAAAGCTAATCATTTGCATATCACAGCATCTTCTTCCTGTCGGTTAAATTTCGCGTCTGTAGCGCGTCGTCTTCTTGGTGTAGCAATTTTAATGACCAGTAGTGTAGTTTCCGAGCATCAGTCAGGGCTATTTAAGTAAGTGATGCTGCGTGTGGTGCTTCCTCACACTGCTAATAAATATACTATTAAAACTACAATGTTCCACGCCGTATACCTGCATATAGATCCCCTTCTGATTTTTAAATGTAATCTGCTTACAAAGGAAAATAACAGCATCCAGTGCAGCCACTGAGTGGCATGTGTGTGACTTAATCTCGACACTTCTGTCAGGGCTATTTAATTACAGTAATGCTACGTGCTGTACTCTGTCCCGCCGTTAACAAATGTTCCATTAAAACTAGAGTTTTCCATGTCATATTCTTGCATATAGAATCCATTCTAATTTCGAAGTGTAATTTGTCTACGACGAAAAAAGTACCCTGTAATCCTACGGTGCATTTGAATCAGATGCGTGTAACATAGGTCCCAAACGACAGTCAGGACTATTTAAGTACAATGATGCTGTGTAGGGTACTCCCTTCCTTAATTAACGGATATTCCATTAAAACCACAGTCTTACACTTCATATGCATCCCATACTGAACTTTGAAATGTGTTTTCGTATAGCTAGCATTTAGACAGGATCAAACTGGAAGAGTCCATTACCATAGTTATAAATCAGAGCTTAAGAACCAGGTTCTTTAGCGGAAGAGCGGAAGGATCTTCCTATTACATACCTACAGAAGCGGGAAGAGCCTACGACGTAGTCAGTGCCCGGAAGGTAGATTTCCGATGAGATGGTGAAGAGACGCTTGAAACTCCTATTGAGTAAGGATAAGCTATAGGAAAAAGAATTATAAAGAACTAGCAGATGCTGCGATACTCCACACAGTTGCTCCGTCAGAATAGCAATTTTTAACGTCAGCCATGTACAGCTTATATGGTTTAATCACGTTTCTGTAGCTGCCTTCTTGCTGTTTTTACCTAGTATTCCTACTGCCATCACATTGTCATCCCCATGCAGGAAACTTGGTTCTCAGCCCCGACAGAGATAAACATGACAAATTTACCATGTAGATGGCTGTAAAGCAGCCAGTCACATTTGAAAGTGTTTGTCAGTTTGCACCACTGGATTACTACGTTTATTTTTCTTCCTCAGCAAACTACATGGACGTATATGGCATGGAAGACTGTAGCTTTAATGGCACATTTGTTAACGGAGGGAGAGCTAGTGTGGCACTGTTTAACGTTCACCTATCTCAGGTGGAAAGGAGAATTCTATGAACAGACAAATAGATGGTGTAGCTATGGGCTCCCTTCTCTCGCCTATTAGCCCTGACAAACGTTTGGTAGCTGTATAACAGGCATCTGTTACCACTGATTAGCTAGATGGGCTGTATTTTCATCAGCAGCAGATTACATTTCGAAATCAGGATGGAGTCTATATGCAATATGTGGAATGGAAGACCTTAGCTTTAATGGAATAGCCGGCCGCGGTGGTCTAGCGGTTCAGGCGCTCGGTCCGGAACCGCGCGACTACTACGGTCGCAGGTTCGAATCCTGCCTAGGGCATGGATGTGTGTGATGTCCTTAGGTTAGTTAGGTTTAAGTAGTTCTAAGTTCTAGGGGACTGATGACCACAGATGTTAAGTCCCATAGTGCTCAGAGCCATTTGAACCATTTTTTTTAATGGAATACCTGTTAATGGTGGAAGGAGGTGTTGTGCGCAGCATAACTGTACTTAAATAGCACTGACGGAGGTTCAGAAACTATGCGAATTGTATCTTTGTACGTTTTGAATTCCACATTCATTGCATGCAAAACCTGTTGGAGTAGATATACCATCTTGCAGTCAACTTTCGTAGATCTTCGAATGACTGAGTGACCGAAATCACGCACAGCTCATATCCATTTCAATGCTCTCACTATCTCAGCCAAAACAATACCACAGATTTACTCTCTCTTCACTGCACCGCATATTGCTTCCTGCAGACGATGTGTGTTGACGACACCTCTTCACTTTAGAAATACGTCCTATGATGACTCTCGATCTTTTAATTTTAACGTGGCAACACGAAACACAATCAGTATTGATGCACTAACACTGCTGCTGTTGAAGACGGGTATGCCGAGACATAATGGGTCGTATAAACAAACATAGGCTTCCGCGGCCAATGTTACAGTGAATATCAGCCACGAGGAACCTCATGCTATCGCGGAACTGAAGAATAGCTCTCATTTAGTAATAACTCTAGCAGACAAGGGAAATGCGACCATTGTTTTGGGAACGGAAGATTATAACAAACGAGTGGAGGATCTTCTCTGCGTGAACCCATTTATAAGAAGCTTAAGGGAGATCCGACAGCCAAGATAATCACATCGACGCAAGCAATGCTAAAGCAAACTAGAATGCATTTCGACACGGCCAGAAAACTCATCCCACAAGTTCCACAGGCACCAAGAATATGTAGTGTACCAAACGTCCATAAAGAGCCCTTTCCTTTACGACGTATTTTGAGTACCGTTAATTTACCGACATTCAGTCTAGCAAAGGAACTGGCTCCAAAGCTCCGACGTTTGGTGAGCCACACAAATTCGTAAGTGAAGGACTCCACCCATTTTGTAGAGACTTGATGGATAGCTTCGACGTGAAGTCTTTATTCACGAATGTACCAGTACAAGACACCATGAACATCTTACAGGAACGTATGGCACCCGATATCTGCGAGCTAGTGCTCCACTATTTAACATTCACCTATTTCAGGTGCAAAGGAGAATTCTATGAACAGACAGATAGATGGTGTAGCTATGGGCTCGCCTCTATCGCCTATTGCAGCAGACATCTCCATGGAAGCATTGAAGAAACAGCGCTCCAGTTCTTACCATTACGCCCAGAATGTTGACTCCCATACCTTCAAACGGATCAAATAGCTCTAAGCACTATGGGACTTAACATCTGAGGTCATCAGTCCCCTAGACTTAGAACTACTTCGCACAGGATTCGAACCTGCGATCGTAGCAGCAGCGCGGTTCTAGAATGAAGCGCCTAGAACCTCTCGGCCAGAGTGGCCGGCTTCGTCACATTCGTTATCTGGACACATGGAGAGGAAGAGCTACGAAATTTCCACTAACGCCTCAAACAGCAGCACAGCAGAATCCAATTCATATGGAGATACAAAAGAATGGGGTGATACCTTTCCTCGTTGTGAAAGTTTACAGAAGGCCTGATGATAAATTGGGCCATGGAGTATATAGGAAGCCAACCAGTACTGACAGATACCTACATGCCTCCTCTGATCCTCACCCTGCCCTGCACACATTACCCAAGAGGGCTCACAGGATCAGTGATAATGAACATCTAAAGGATGAACTACAAAACCTCAAGTTCATTTTTAGTGCTAATGGCTACGGGATGAAACAGGAAGCAGAAAACATCGTTGCATTACCATGTGTTGAAGGTGTCACTGAACGGGTGGGCAAAATTCTCCGCCGACCAGGCATCAAACCGATTTTCCGAAGCAACAAAAGAATAAAAGATGTTCTTCGCACAACGAAACATGCAGCTGACAGACTACAATCTGCTGGAATTTACGAAATCTGGTGCGAATGTGGATTACTGTATGTAGGTAAGACAGCCGGCCGCGGTGGTCTCGCGGTTCTAGGCGCGCAGTCCGGACCCGTGCGACTGCTACGGTCGCAGGTTCGAATCCTGCCTCGGGCATGGATGTGTGTGATGTCCTTAGGTTAGTTAGGTTTAAGTAGTTCTAAGTTCTAGGGGACTGATAACCACAGCAATTGAGTCCCATAGTGCTCAGAGCCATTTGAACCCAGCTTGCTGGAAACACGCGGAAGTGGTCGTGATACACAAACCAGGGAAAGACCCTCTATTCCCGCAGCACTACAGGCCGATTAGCATCTTGACAACTGTCAGCAAGATCTATGAGCGTCTCTTGCTAGTAGCCATACAGGAACATATCACCAGAGAACAACTTCTGCCGGATTTCCAATTCGGATTCCGACAGAACCAATCCCCCACAATTATGAGAGTGGTTGAAGCAGCCACAGAGGGCTTCAACCACAGACGCTACTGCCGGATAGAGCTACTATACGCAGCCAAAACCTTCGACTCAGTATGGCATAGAGGGCTACTCTACAAGTTATACACACAAGGGTTCCCCAGGAGCATAATTAAGCAAATTAAAAGCTATCTCATGGATAGAAATTTCTCTGTTAAAGTAGAAGCAGCCATCTCCACCAAAAGGCTTATTCGTGCTATGGTGCCTCAGAGATCGGTTCTGGGGCCCGTATTGTACAGTCCGTACACTGCAGACGCACCAATGGCCACCCTGGTGCACACCGCACAACATGCAGACGACACAGCCTTCTACACATGTAATGCGAACAAGGATCTGGTCATCCGTAGACTACAAATGATTTTAGATGACACAGAAACTTGGGCCCGTCGCTGGCTCATCACCATCAACCTTGAGAAGACAAAGGCTATGCTTATTACCTGGAGGCTACGAAGGCGCGGACCTCCTCAACGTCCCCCCGCCCCCCTCCACCCACACCTAAGCGGAATCTAACTCCCCTGGCGCAGAACCGCCATCTATCTTGGTGTAACCTTGGACTCTCGTCTTATGTGGAAGCCCCACATAGATGAGACCAACAGGAAGGTCTGTGCCAGAATGTCCATCCTATACCCAATCCTCAACACAACCAGCTCCCTTCCCTGCTCTGAAGGAGCGAATGTGTGTCAGGCAGGCTGGTAATGGAGTATGTATGCCCTTTCTGGGGATACGCAGCGAAGCAGCATCTAGACAAACTCCAGAGGCTGCAAAACTGCGCCCTCAGAAGGGCACTGCATCTACCTCTGGGATTCCCCACTGACGATCTGCAGGCTGCAGCTGAATTCCCATTCCTGAAAGAGCGTTTCCAAGTACTGGCAAGGGCCTTCTATGACAGCTCTTCGAGATCTGGAAATGATCTAATCCGCTCCCTAGGTCGGTATGACATGTCCCGCGGCAAGCACAAACGCCCAATGACGATCTTCGACGACTAAGTCGAAGGGAAAATCCCTGTCTCCAATCCCTAATCCTGTTCCCTATTCTATTAAATCAATCATCTCGCCAACCTCAAGCAAGTACCAGACACACACAGAACATACATCACATTATGCAGACATCCAAAAATCATAGAAAATAATCACTCACACAAGCAAACACGTGGAGTAAAAGCTAAAAGGCTACAAATTCCCCAACACACTTTCCCAAGGAGGGGAAAGCAACAGATGAGAGTGAGGCATTCTGCGAAAAAAAGGGATACCCTGAAGAAGTTCACTCGCAACAGGGAGCGAAACGTCGGTAGTTTTTACAAATTGACACTACGGTCACTAAACCAGAAAAATTTTATTCATTCTAGTGTGTTGTACTTAATGTCAGCTGATGTTCCATATGTAAATTTTATTTAGTATAATCTGTTGGAAAAAATAATCGTATGGGGTCAGTGGCTGGGAGTTCCCACGCGCGAAGTTCGGCCGCCAAGTGCAAGTCTTATTGAGTGCGACGCCACATTGGGCGACTTGTGCGTTGACAATGGAGATGAAACGATGATAAGGACAGCACAACACCCAGTCCCTGCGGCGAGAAAATCCTCAAAAAATGGTTCAAATGGCTCTGAGCACTATGCGACTTAACTTCTGAGGTCATCAGTTGCCTAGAACTTAGAACTAATTAAACCTAACTAACCTAAGGACTTCACACACATCCATGCCCGAGGCAGGGTTCGAACCTGCGACCGTAGCGATCGCTCGGCTCCAGACTGTAGCGCCTGGAACCGCACGGCCACTCCGGCCGGCCGAGGAGATCCTTCACACCAGCCGGGAATCGAACCCGGACCCCCGTGCGCCGCATTCCAAAGCGCTGACGGTTCAGCTATTGGGGCGGACTATAATGAGTTGTACTTAGCTGTCAGCTTCTGTTCCAAATATGTATACAAGTTGTGCCGCACAGCTACCCTCATTCTATCTGAACGATCCTCACCTTCGTACCTTACTATGCACTCTCAGTTTCCACTATTAGTTAAGGGTCACTGTCAGCTGCCCTCCTGCCGTTAACACGTGTAGACACCTTTGTCGTTAAATGATGTGTACTGGTGAACAGTAACATGAATTCGACAGTTCGACACTACGTAGTAGCCGTCTACCAATCCTGTGAGCCCACATATGTTCGTGTTGCGTGACAGATCTACGAAACAAAAGCATAATTTGTATGCTGCTAGGTGCGTATAGGTGAACATACGCCATTCGAATAAGCGCCGGAAAAAGTATCTCTGGGACAGACGACGTAATTGTCTCGGAAACAGCCGCGCGGGGTAGCCGCACGGTCTTGGGCGCCTTGTCACAGTCCGCACAACAGCCACCCCCCCCCCCCCCCCCTCCGGAGGTTAGAGTCCTCCCTCGCTCCCTCGGGCATTGGTGTGTGTGTTGTCCTTAGCGTAAGTTAGTTGTTTAAGTTAGATTAAGTAGTATGTAAGCTTAGGGACCGATGACATTAGCAGTTTGGTCCCATAGGGTCTACCCACAAATTTCCAAAAAAAAACAATTTTTCTCGGAAACAATGAGGTGGATTAGAACATGTATAGAAGTAGTAAGCCTTATCTCACCCGATCAACGTCTGAGATTGGGAGAGATGGGTAAGTGATAATACTGGTGAGATACACCCTCCACCATGCACTGTACAGCCGCTTACAGTATTTGTCTTAGACGTGGGATGATCGTAGGTGATGGAGCTGTCTGCAAGCAGGCGGGAAGACATGTGGTGCAGTTGCTAGTTGACCTGAACGTAACTAAATATATTGCACATTAATAGGACTGGAAATTAAGAACACTTTCATCGGAAGCATTAACTTCAGTAAAGTGCCTGAAGTGAATGAGATGAAGTAAAAAGCATTTGTCGGGTTCACAATAATTTGCATGGATGTAAAGGGAGGCAACCACATACGAAAAACTGACAAGTCGGTCAGCTAAAATAGAAGAATATGCCATCCTCAAATTCATCTGCGTGGATTGGTAAGGGGGGTGTGATTCTCGCACTAAGGCGTGACAGTGTAGGCGGTGAGTTACTGCAAATCCCGTCGATATGTCACCTAGATACTGTTGCGCTACAATTCGGATCGAGGTGTAAGAGGTACTAAGATGACTGCTGTTGGTGGTGGAAACACAGATTGATTTGGTCTCACATGTAAATGTTGGTTAAGTGCCTCAAGATGTAGGATAGTTGGATAACCATCTAATTACTGGGTTTGCTTCTACATAAATAACTAGCACTACCCATACGAGTATGAGTACTACCCATGTCGATATGCTCTACTGTATTGGAAGCTCTGTGATACAGTTACATTAGTATCATGCAGGAATACTCCACATGAAGAAGGCGATGTATTTCTCACGAAACGCTGTGCTATCAACGAAGAAAGTGTTCAAATGTGTGTGAAATCTTATGGGACTTAACTGCTAAGGTCATCAGTCGATAAGCTTACACACTACTTAACCTAAATTATCCTAAGGACAAACACACACACCCATGCCCGAGGGAGGATTCGAACCTCCGCCGGGACCAGCCGTACAGTCCATGACTGCAGCGCCTGAGACTGCTCGGCTAGTCCCGCGCGGCTATCAACGAAGACTCTGACACTACTACAGTGTGGTATTTCTGTCGTAGTACACATAGGAATACGATAAACGAGATAATGACATGTACAGGTGATATTTACATAAAATCATTCGATATCGGTAAATTTTTGGTGTTATGCTTCTGAATTTCTTTCTGTAGTCCACGTTGTGACCTTCATCCTGTGCCTTAGTGTGCTATTTTCCTCGTTGTGATAGCTCTCTACCTAGTCATTGACGGGTGGAGGACTAGACAGCCTTCAAATAATGGAATTGTGCTGTCGGAACGTCATGGGATTTCGAGAGAATTGGCAGGGATCTGTGACTTTGCGAGGGAGATATCATACCCGTCGAAATCAAGTGGACTCCAGTGCTCTATATCGAAGACTTGAAGATTTTTGAGAATGTGGCAGGTAAACGATACTCTGACGAAAGCGGAGTTGAGAGGTGAGCTCTATACCGCTTCTTCTAAGTGTTGTGGGCAAATATATTACAAAGTCTCCCATGTGTCTCGTGAAGTGACTGTAGAGAGAAAATGATTAGCAAATACGAAGATTTTTACCAAGAGGCAATCTGCAGCAGAAGCCCGTCCTTTGTTTCCTCGATAAATAAGAGCCATATTCTTCTGTCACTTTTGTTTGGCTATAAACAGAAGGACTGACACAGGCTAAATTTACATCTACGTTTATACGCATACTTTGGAAGCCATTGTATGGTACCTGGTGGAGGGTACCTCAAACTAGTACAAGTTGTTTTTTTCCAATTTCCATTTGCAAATACAGCAAGGTGAAAAAAGGTTATCTATATGTTTCCGTATGAGCGTTAATTTCTCGTCTCTCATGTCAGTTGTGCTTATCCGAGACGTATGTTGGCGGCAGTAGAATCCTCCTGCAGTCAGCTTCAAATGTCGCTTCTCAATAGTGTTTCTCGAAAAGAATATTTTGCATTCCCTCCAGAGATTCTCATTTGAGTTCTCAAATGGTTCAGATGCCTCTGAGCACTATGGGACTTAACATCTAAGGCCATCAGTCCCCTAGACTTAGAACTACTTAAACCTAACTAACCTAAGGAGAGCACACACATCCATGCCAGAGGGAGGATTCGAAACTGCGATCGTAGCAGCAGCGCGGTTCCGGACTGAAGCACCTAGAACCGCTCGGCCACAACGGCCGGTGTTTGAGTCCTCTAAACCTACTAATTTTGCGGGAGCCATTGGGAACGCTTCTACAGGGCTGTATTCTGAGGGAAACCCAGGTCTGCAGGCTTAGACAAGTTTGCGATGGGATGCTCAGTAGACAGATATTTTGTTATTGTTCACTGGATCAGCCTTTGCGGCATGTTTCGAGAACACATCTCAGAACGTTTCGGTCTGCTGGTCGCAGGAGTGGAAGCATATTGATCAACATCTTGGTATTGACCTCAGCGACGTTTAAGCGCCCAATCCTTCAGAGAAGTATCGGACAACTTTTGGGAGTCGGGAATCATTAACAGCTGTCCAGCATGGTGCGTGGAAGCTTGTCAGCTTGAAGTAGTGGGGCCCCGACATACGGGTGGAGGTTCGTGACCCAGTGGCAATCATTGGATCTGTTCTTATTCAACCCACTGAAGACAGTGGAGTATGAAGCGGAGGCGGCGCGGCGGATGGAGAAGCCCCCATAGACCGACAGGGCTCAGCAGAATTAGTTCAGGAACAGTATACCGGAATGCTAAGTGACTTACTTCCACCAGCATGACAAGGCAACCGGCAGAACGTAGTTATTGGTGGATACCTTCAGTTATTTTACGTTGGTTACCACCGATTTTAGTGTCAGGTAAGTGACTACCTAGTGTGTGGGAAGCCCCAAAAGACGCCACAGAAGCGTCTGTATCGGTTGCATAGCGAGTGCAATCTGCGCGCCGGAAAGAAATTACTCACCATGCAAAGGGAGGCTGATGATCAATTTAATCATTTTGATATCAGTCACGTGACTCCGGGCAGGTGGAAGCTTAAAAAAATGGTTCAAATGGCTCTGAGTACAATGGGACAACATCTGTGGTCATTAGTCCCCTAGAACTTAGAACTACTTAAACCTAACTAACCTAAGGACATCACACACATCCATGCCCGAGGCAGGATTCCAACCTGCGAGCGTAGCGGTCACGTGGTTCCAGACTGAAGCGCCTAGAACCGCACGGCCACAACGGCCGGCAGGTGGAAGCGAGGGCGAGAGTACCACAGAAGTGATTCTTGAGCTGGAGCGGTAATCAGACCTATTCTCGTTGCGGCGAGATCTTTTAACGAAACTTATATCTCCCATCTACACACACCATCGTAACAAAATCAGCAATATTATCGAATTTATAAGGCGATTCGTAGTATTAACCTGATATTTACACGCCGGCTGCGGTGGTCTAGCGGTTCTAGGCGCTCAGTCCGGAGCCGCGCGACTGCTACGGTCGCAGGTTCGAATCCTGCCTCGGGCATGGATGTGTATGATGTCCTTAGGTTAGTTAGGTTTAAGTAGTTCTAAGTTCGAGGGGACTGATGACCACAGATGTTAAGTCCCATAGTGCTCAGAGCCATTTGAACCATTTGAATTTTGATATTTACAACTGTTCTGTGCCTATATTTGGCTACCTTAAGAGGCTTCCTAGGTGACGAAGTATATGGCTACCTCAAAGAAGTTCGAAAGTGAGGAGGCATCCTGTGACAGAGGTAAATCATGCTCTTAGCACTCCGTCATCAGACAAAAATGAGTTTAATGTTCTAGTCGTCTGATGGAGGGCATAACAGATGTTAAGCTGATGAGAAAAGTTACTTGGAGGAAATATACTCTATGCCATACTGTTGTGGAGGATTTTCACAGTAAGTAACTATGATTTTGCGGTGTGAAAACGAGTGTAAGCTCCAGTTTCTTCTGTCTCGAAAAATAGCTCATATAAAGGGGAGGAATCTACATTTTGCTTCTGAAATTCGAGGTGTATGGACAATTATATCCCGGTCTCTGATTAGGTAAGACGGATTTTTTAAACCAAGCTGAATCTATGACATTAGTGGATTTGCAGTTAGAACTCTATGCCCACGTCGCATCTGCTTGCCTCGTTGTGTGCTAGGGATTAGTGAGACCCATCTGCGGATAGCGTTAGGGATGGTTGCAGGGGCTTCCCAGACCGGAAGCAGCAGCTTAGCCTGTGCTGACTGATTCGATACAAAGAAAGTCTCCAGCTAGTCGGCTCTTGCCCACAGCTGCAGGGACAACTCCCGTCGGCGATGCTCGCTGCGCCCTCTGAATGGCTGAATAGTGAACTAACCAGTATGCTGGATGAGTGGCGGCAGAAGTGGATTTGTGTGTTGTGTATATTCTCTGATTTTTACGTGGAAATTTGAGAAGATTCAATACAGCGATTGTTTGCACTCTATGATTATTCTCCCCAATGCAAATTGATCATTTTACAGCTGGGCTGTCGGGGTGACATTCTCTCCGGCTTCTGACAGTCTGATAGTGCGGCCGGTGTGTAGATACCAGGATATGGGCGCGCAACTGCTGTCACGCCCGGCGCGCGTGCGTGTCTCTAGGCTTCTCTCGCCGGCACAACAACGGTTCCCGGCAGTCCTGCAGTCGGCGGGTGGCGCGCGCTTCGCCATCGTGAGTGTGTGCGATCGGAAGGTTTTTTTCAACAGATATATTTAGTGTAATGTGGACACATTACTGTGGTGGTGAGTAGGGCAGCGGTTGGGGCAGGGTGCATGTGTTCTCAAACGTCGGTGCGTGCAAGACCTCAGATACATACACTGCTGGTCATTAAAATTGCTACACCAAGAAGAAATGCAGATGATAAACAGGTATTCATTGGACAAATATATTATACTAGAACAGACATGTGATGACATTTTCACGCAATTTGGCTGCATAGGTCCTCAAAAATCAGTACCCAGAACAACCACCTCTGGCCGTAATAACGGCCTTGATACGCCTGGGCATTGAGCCAAACAGAGCTTGGATGGCGTGTACCGGTACAGCTGCCCATGCAGCTTTAACACGATACCACGGTTCATCAAGAATAGTGACTGGCGTATTGCGACGAGCAGTTGCTCGGCCACCATTGACCAGACGTTTTCAATTGGTGAGACATTTGAGAATGTGCTGGCCAGGGCAGCAGTCGAACATTTTCTGTATCCAGAAAGGTCCGTACGGGACCTGCAATATGCGGTCGTGCATTATCCTGCTGAAATGTAGGGTTTCGCAGGGATCGCATGAAGGGTAGAGCCATGGGTCCTAACACATATGAAATGTAACGTCCACTGTTCAAAGTGCCGTCAATGTGAACAAGAGGTGACCGAGACGTGTAACCAATGGCACCCCATACCATCACCCCGGGTGATACGCCAGTATGGCGATGACGAATACACGCTTCCAATGTGCAATGTCGCCAAACACGGATGCGACCATCATGATGCTCTGAACAGAACCTTGATTCATTCGAAAAAATGACGTTTTGCCATTCGTGCACCCAGGTTCGTCGTTGAGTACACCATCCTGTCTGTGATGCAGTGTCAAGGGTAACCGCAGCCATGGTCTCCGAGCTGATAGTCCATGCTGCTGCAAACGTCGTCGAACTGTTCGTGCAGATGGTTGTTGTCTTGCAAACGTCCCCATCAGTTGACTCAAGGATCGAGACGTGGCCGCACGATCCGTTACAGCCATGCGGATAAGATGCCTGTCATCTCGACTGCTAATGATACGAGGCCGTTGGGAGCCAGCACGGCGTTCCGTATTACCATCCTGAACCCACCGATTCCACATTCTGCTAACAGTCATTGGATCTCGACCAACGCGAGCAGCAATGTCGCGATACAATAAACTCCAATCGCGATAGGCTACACTCAGACTCTTATCAAAGTCGGAAACTTGATGGTACGCATTTCTCCTCCTTACACGAGGCATCAGAACAACGTTTCACCAGGCAACGCCGGTCAACTGCTGTTTGTGTATGAGAAATCAGTTGGAAATTTTCCTCGTGTCAGCACGTTGTAGGTGTGAATGCTCTTAAAAGCTAATCATTTGCATATCACAGCGTCTTCTTCCTGTCGGTTAAATTTCGCGTCTGTAGCACGTCATCTTCGTGGCGTAGCAATTTTAATGGCAGAAATTTAATTACTTGACTTGAAAAATGTATGTGTGTGATTCTCAAACGTTGGAAATATGTTTTACTAGAGAGGAGAATCATTTTAAGGTGATGTTGTGTGTTTTAACTGATCTATTTGACTTAAACGTTCCAGAGATGTTTACTCTCCCTTAACTCAGGTAAAGTGTTAAACAATTAGCTTGAGAGGGTAGAGTAAATGGACTGTTTCCCATGATTTCTGATATTGCAGGTGTGATGTCACAAGAGTACGACATTTTTCCTGCTCAAATAAAGAGAACCACAGCCCACCAATTTAATTAATGTTTAAGTAAATAAATAATATATTGCTCGAATTTGTCACCCATTTCATGTCATCTTATCCTCCCAGTCCTGCCAGCTCAACGCAGATTGAGTCATTTGCCGTCAATTCACAAGTGGGGGAGGGGAGGGGAAGTAGAGGAGAGGCGAAGTGGGGGAAGAGATTGAGGATGGGGAGATCTGAGAATTTCCCTGACGGGAAGGGGTAGGGGTAAAAATGGCGCAGAACTGACCTGCGGACAGGCTGACAAAAAAACTGTCCAATGATCGGCATCTGTTTTCACTGCAGGATGGGGAAAGGACATCCCTAGGGTGTCTAAAATCAACCCCCAAGTGGTCATAATTCAATTATAAAGACAATAGGTTAAGGTCATAAATCATTCAGCTGTCGAAACTATCATCGTTCTCTCTACTACTAAAGTTATGTCTGATGAATCTTCAGAGGTAACACTTAGGGAGATCCAACAAAGTGGTTATGATGAAGCAAAACCATCAGCTCTTCCCTTGTCTCTTCATGGGCTTAGATCTGATATTTCGAAACTACACAAGCAGAACCTTTAAAAAACAGGAAAAACAGTAGAAAACCTGCAGGGACAAATAAAAAATATTAAAATACAACGAGAAAGTGATAGGATCGATTTAGAGAACGTAAGAACTCAAGGAAACACTGTCGAATGTGTGATGAAATAATTGGGTAGATGATGTAGGATGTATTGTACGAAATGATGTCCTAGTACACGGCTAAAAAAAACGTAAGAGATTTCGAGGCATGAGGTACCACATGTAAATACGGGTTTAGCCCCGTTGGAAATTTTCGGTACAAAAATAATGGGAGAGCTTATCACGGATACGTAACGATGTCGGCTCTATGAATATTAGAAAACAAAGTATCTGTGAGAGATAGGTTTCAGGTCATATATTGTTCTGTTTAGGCTTAGCAGAATATTTCAGGGTGAGGAGAGGAAAAAGGGATGAGTTACAAAATCGTTCAAAGAATGCACCTTCAGATGCTCAAAGATACAAAGCATAGTTTCAGTATAGGAGCAGGAACATAGGTATAACACATAAAAAAAAATTGAGATGGCGTCATGTATTTCACGTAAGAAAAAAGAGGGAATCGGTAACGTGCTTTCTTGTGTTCCACATATGCAAGAAGAAAAACGTCCAACTGCCTATCCATGCAGCAGAACGTATCAACAAACAATGTGTTAAATTGGTTATGAATGTGTATAGTGTCTAAACTATGCTTAACTAAAAATGAATAACACGTATGTGGTAGCTGACTACCAAGTATTAGTGACTGTGTTGCTGATAAGTTAAAGTGATTGACTACTTAGTATTAAGTTAGAGTTACTGCTCCAATCTTTAGTGAGTGGGACATGGCTTTTAATGAATATATTTTAGGATAGGTGGAGGAAGGTCTCATCTATATACATATTATGACTAATGTTGGAGCCGGCCGCGGTGGTCTAGCGGTTCTGGCGCTGCAGTCCGGAACCGCGGGACTGCTACGGTCGCAGGTTCGAATCCTGCCTCGGGCATGGGTGTGTGTGATGTCCTTAGGTTAGTTAGGTTTAAGTAGTTCTAAGTTCTCGGGGACTTATGACCTAAGATGTTGAGTCCCATAGTGCTCAGAGCCATTTGAAGCCATTTTTGACTAATGTTGGGGTTTCGCATGGGAACGAATCCCTTGGAGTTTCTTAAAGGAGCTAGACACCCTTTGGGCCACTGGGTCCGTGAAGTAGTCCAGTGGCGGTGCTAACAGATTAGTTCTTCTTTTCTTTGAAGTTCACCGTAGACTTGCAACATAAGATTATCCATCCGAGTACTCTGTTAAATCAGTGTATGCATTGTTCATTAAACTGTTGGCTGAAGGAACCAATATTACTAAATAAGAATGACAGTGGCTGGAAATTAACCTCCCGGGTAGTGCTGTTAGTTGGCGTAAATGGATCTCATGCTATAACAATGAAACACACTGTTGCTAATAGGGGAGACTAATGAGGATGACTTAACTGCACAGTATGTTAATGGTAATCAAATCTTAATGATCAGAAAAGTGCTTGTTTATGGCAGAAGCTGTGGAATTGCTGTGTCAAGTACATGGTACTGATGTTTGTGAGCCGGCCGTTGTGGCCGAGAGGTTCAAGGCGTTTCAGTCCGGAACCGCGCTGCTGCTACGGTCGCAGGTTCGAATCCTGCCTCGGGCATGGATGTGTGTGATGTCCTTAGGTTAGTTAGGCTGCAGTAGTTCCAAGTTTAGGGGACTGATGACCTCAGATGTTAAGTGCCATAGTGCTTAGAGCTATTTGAACCATTTTTGATGACCTCAGAAGTTAAGTCGCATAGTGCTCAGAGCCATTTGAACCAAGCCATTTTTGATGTTTGTCAAAAGATGGATTGTATGTTATTTTGAGGATATAATTACAAAAATTATTTTTATGTAATTCTGTAAGAGTGGTTAGTTTAATTATGATGTATACCGTGCATCAGTGATGCTTATATTGTAATTAAGGAATAGGAAAGAACCAACTCACACACATGCTAACCCAGAAAAAACTTATATCGGTGAATCATTTCCTAAGTAAGGTTATATAGTTAGTAATTAATAATTGTTGGTATGCTAAGAGAGATTTTTTGTAAAATACAGGATTTTAAAAGTATTCGTGTCCTTCTGACTGATGTGGATTAGCCGTGTATCTAATGGGAATGAATTTATGGAACTGTATAATTAATCAGTGACAAATTGCTAATAAATAATTAAGCGAAAGTCACGCACACGAATTTAACGTCGATCGCCAGTAACTGTCGATTAACCGGCGTCGCACATCGTCTATAACTGACAATTATGATAAGAGTCAGTTCTACTGTTAATCCGGCCATATTTCAAGCCTATAATTTTGAATGTGTGTGCAAATGACACAATTATAGTTAAAAATTAGAAGAAAAGCTAGGTCTTAAGCATAAATACCTTACACGTAGTATGACCATAACATAGATCGTAAAGTAGACATAAATTAAGGATAAATTATATTTCTTACCGTGTGTTAAAACGTTTATGTTCCTACAAAGAATGCAATGTAAGTTGATGGAGAGAAAACATATGCCTATATATCGGCTCTCTCTCATGTGGGTCGTCAGGCGTATTTTCTCTGACGTTTCAGCAAATATTTACAATTTCGTTCTTGCAGCGTGTAGCTGGAGTCAGCCCAAACAAATAATGCTCTTTAGGTCTCTCATACTGGCCCCAGATTCGACGTAAAGCGTCGATTTGTTTCTCGTTGCAAAAAGAATGATTTTCAAATCGGAATTTTACATGCCTATTCGACAGCCTGTCCCAGATTAGTCTAGAGCGAGATTTGGTTTATCGATATGTATTAAGAGGGACAGCAAAATCCAGCAGCGACAGAGAAATGCTGTTGCATGATTGTTGCGGTCAGCGCAGGCCACCGCGGAGTTGTCGCTGCCGGACTATTGGTTATTCTTCGTGTTTTGCTGTCACTGTTGATACATATCGATAAAACAAAGATCGCAATAGATTAATTTGGTACCGCTCTGTAGAATGGCTAGGTACAATTCCATTTTAAAAAGCATTTTCTTTATAACGGGTTACAAATCGACGCCTTCCGTCGACGCTGCGCGTTGCATGAAAGACGTGACGAGCAGTATTTGTTTGGGCTGACTCCAAACGTTGCAAAAATGGCTCTGAGCACTATGGGACTGAACATCTGTGGTCATCAGTCCCCTAGAACTTAGAACTACTTAAACCTAACTTACCTAAGGACATCACACAACACCCAGTCATCAGGAGGCAGAGAAAATCCCTGACGCCGCCGGGAATCGAACCCGGGAACCTGGGCGTGGGAATCGAGAACGCTACCGCACGACCACGAGCTGCAGACAAACATTGCAAGAACAACATATCTTTCTCTGGTGTTTCAGTAGATACGTCTAATTTTGTTTTTGCAAAGTGTAACTTGAGTCAGACCAAACAAATGCTGCTTATCATGCATTTAATATGACGCTCATCGTCGATGGAAAGCGTTGGTTTGTTTCCTGTTACAAACAAATCGATTTTTTAAGTGGAATTTTACATTCCCAATCGACTTAGAGGTCCCAGATTAGTCTAGTACGATATTCTTTTTACCAATATGTATTAAAAGGACTGGAAACACGAGGAATAACGAGTACTCCAGGAGTATGGGCAAGTAAAATTCCGATTTAAAAATCAGTTTGCTTGAAATAGGGCCGGCCGGGTTGGTCGAGCGGTTCTAGGCGCTACAGTTTGGAACCGCGCGAACGCTACGGTCTCAGGTTCGAATCCTGCCTCGGGTATGGATGTGTGTGATGTCCTTAGGTTAATTAGGTTTAATTTGAAACAGGAAACAAACCGACGGATGCCGTCGACGGTGGGCGTGGCATGAAACATGCGATGAGCGGTGTTTGTCTGAGCTGACACTAGCTGCACGTTGCAAAAAGAAAATGGCAAATATCTTCCGAAACACCAGAGGAAATGCGCCTAAGCAACAAGGGAACCTCCCCATCGCACCCCCCTCAGATTTAGTTATAAGTTGGCACAGTGGATAGGCCTTGATAAACTGAACACAGATCAATTGAGAAAACAGGAAGAAGTTGTGTGGAACTGTGAAAAAATAAGCAAAATATACAAACTGAGTAGTCCATGGGCGACATAAGCAACATCATGGAAGAAGTGTGCCTAGAAGCGCCGTGGTCCCGTGGTAGCGTGAGCAGCTGCTGAACGAGAGATCGTTGGTTCAAGTCTTCCCTCGACTGAAAATTTTACTTTCTTTATTTTTGCATAGTTATTATCTGTCCGTTCGTTCATTGACATCTCTGTTCACTGTAATAAGTTTAGTGTCTGTGTTTTGCGACCGCACTGCAAAACCGTGCGATTAGTAGACGAAAGGACGTGCCTCTCCAATGGGAACAGAAAACATTTGATCGTAAGGTCATAGGTCAACCGATTCCTCCACAGGAAAATACATCTGATATAGTCTATACGACACTGGTGACGGCATGTGCGTCACATGACAGGAATATGTTGTCGACCCACCTAACTTGTACACTTGGCGAATGGGTAAATAGATTCTTCTACCTTGCCCGATTTAGGTTTTCTTGTGGATGTGATAATCACTCCCAAAAAAGTGATGAAAACATAAGAGTTTGTCACATAAACTGAAAATAAAAAATTGAAATTAACATTTGATGGAAGGTTTGAACCTAGGACCTTTCGTTCCGCAGCTGCTCACGTTACCACGAGACCACGGCGCTCCTACGTTACTATTGTCCTTATTGTTGCTTATCTTCCCTCGAACTACTCAGTTTGTATATTTTGCTTATTTTTTCACAGTTCTACACAACTTCTTCCTGTTTTCTCAATTGATCTGTGTTCAGTTTTTCAAGGCCTATCCACTGTGGCAACTTATAACTAAATCTGAGGGGGGTGCGATGGGGAGGTTCCCTTGTAAGTTCTAGGGGACTGATGACCACAGAAGATAAGTCCCATAGTGCTCAGAGCCATTTGAACCATTTGAATTTGAAACAGGAAACAAACCGACGGATGCCGTCGACGGTGGGCGTGGCATGAAACATGCGATGAGCGGTGTTTGTCTGAGCTGACACTAGCTGCACGTTGCAAAAAGAAAATGGCAAATATCTTCCGAAACACCAGAGGAAATGCGCCTAAAGACTTTTAGTAGGGACATCCGCTATGTGAGTGAGATCATTACTTGAATTTTATTGGATCATAATAGAGCAAAAGTTTTTATCTCCATGCGTATTTAGCATTACGTACTCAACCAAATTTTATACGGCAAATTGCTTGAGATTTCAAAAGTGAAGTAAATACTCACGCCTTGTATCAAAACAGGTCAACTATGGACCAGTCTAAGGGGAACATAAAAATTTAAAAACACTGCCAAAACATGTATAGAGCAAAACAGTAAGTAAATACTATTCTTATTATTCATTGATTCAAATGTTATGATGCTGATAAGGAATTATTACATGATTTGGCGTTTGATAATGTGTAGCAAACATAATTTTCAATATAAAATAATTTTCCCGAAGTTAATTATTAATAACTGGTTTGAAGTTGATGTAACCATGTACGTTAGGTTAGCGGTCGGATAATGTAATGGTATATCATTGGGTGTATCACTCCCTAATCGTGCCACCTCAACGGCATATGGTGGGCTGGTACAAATGGCTCTAAGCACTATGGGACTTAACATCTATGGTCATCAGTCCCCTAGAACTTAGAGCTACTTAAACCTAACTAACGTAAAGACATCACACACATCCATGTCCGAGGCGGGATTCGAACCTGCGACCGTACCAGCAGCGCGGTTCCGGACTGAAGCGCCGAGAACCGCTCGGCCACAGCTGCCGGCTATAGTGAGTCGTATTACCATTTTATCTTAGTGCTCGTTAATGAATACTGGTATAATACTAGCAGAACAATGCATTAAAAAAGACTACAAAACATTTTTACGTGTTTCTTTCTTTGTTACACGGATGTCACAGCAGAAAATTGGGCGACGACGGCAGTTTTCACCTCTTCCGACGCCAGATGTAAGCTACCCGGAGTCAACGACCGCGCAGAGGAAGAATATGCCTGAAACTCCACTTAAAAATAAAAGAAAATACTTCATATGATGGAATATGTTTAGTTCTCACCTTGCAACAATTCCTTTTGCCTACGTTAAGGTTTCATAACGTGGGAGTAGCATGTCTGACATGTTGAACAAAAAAAAAAATCTAATGTAGAGATTTGTCTTAACCTACAAAAAATTTCTTAGTGTAATGATTTTATCTGATGTTACAGTTACGAAAATATTTTTGAAACTTGTCTGCTTAGGAGGAACTTCAACAAACTGATTTAAAAATGAAAGGCTGATACGACGTTAATGTGACACTCTGTGGGTACTTTTTCTCATTAAACGGTACGACTACTTGAACGTAACGTTGAATATTTTCATGTTTATGAAGGTACAGGAGCAAGACATTGTCTATAAGTGAAAAATACACTAATTAACTGTCCCTAAACTGATCATAGAGAAATGAATTTTAAAATACCAATCAATAGCAGATTGAAAATAATTATTTCGCTGTTTAGAGATCGCTGAACTCTGCAAACTGCACTCATAGGCTATGTATGGTTAACATAGCAACGCAGTCAACTGCGTCACTAACGCGCAACACTCTAATTGAACATTTTCTTATTTATTATCGCAAAGGAAATGAGATGTTGTGGCCACAGTTTCGCCGGAAGGAAGTGATAATGTACCTGCGTTGAGAGAACTAAAATCTTCAGTAGTCAGGAAAGTGAGATCGTAAGGGTGGTAACAACTTCGTAACAGAAGGTTGTTATCACTGCACCTTGACAGCCGCAAGGCCCATCCATATCTCCTGTGGTGGCTAGGCAGAGACCGATATAGTCGGCTGCACAGTTGCTATCGCTGCCCATCGCAAGGTGGTGATACCTCCAAAACTACTTGAATACAGATCTGTCTGTCAATGTTCCGAGTTTGTCCCTAAGTAGTACAGTGGAGATCATTGTCCTTTTACCTGTCTTTCTACTCCAGCCTCACCAGTTTTTAGAAATATGGTGAATGCATTTCAAGACACTACATTTTAACCGAGAGTGTTTTATATTAACACGTGAGAGCAACAGTTACCTGAAGTGGCGGATTGTCCTCTATTCCATGTGAAGGCGAGAAGAATGTGGATTGTGTTTTAAAAGCTTGCATACATTTTGGACACCAATGTAAAACTTTAGATTTGGAGATTTGGTGGGTTTACAGACGAGTAGTGATAGCTTACACAAACAAAGAGACAATCTAAATTACTGTCAGCTGCTGGAAGAATGCGATTAATGCACGGCTTGAAATGGTACTGTTCCGTTTCATATGATTTATCGCTTCGAATTTTTGAGTGTGTTGTCAACATTTGAATCACATTGGATCTCTCAGTTTTACTATGGTGATGAGGCCCTTAAGGAACGATACTTGTGAAAATGTGTTTATTCTTTATGTAATGTTACTCATTTGACGCATATCTCTACCTGTGTACCCGTCTGAGTGACTGGACGAATGGATCTACATCTACGTGATTACTCTGCTATTCACAATAAAGTGCCTGGCAGAGGTTTCAATGAGCCGCCTTCAAGCTGTTTCTCTTCCGTTCCACTCTCCAACGGCACACGGGAAAAACGAGCACTTATATTTTCCTGTGCGAGTCCTGATTTCTCATATTTTATCGTGATGATGATTTCTTCCTATGTAGGTGGGTGCCAGCAGAATGTTTTCGCAATCGGAGGAAAAACTGGTGACTGAAATTTCATGAGAAGATCCCGTTGCAACGAAAAACGCCTTTGTTTTAATGATTGCCACTTCAATTCACATAGCATGTCTGTGGCACTATCTTCTGTATTTCGCGATAGCACAAAACGAGATGCCCTTCTTTGAACTTTTTCGACGTCATCCGTCAATGCCACCTGATGCGGACCCATACCGGACAGCAATATTCCAGATTAGGGCGGACAAGCGTGATGTAAGTAGTCTCTTTAGTAGACCTGTTTCATCTTCCAAGTGTTCTGCCTGTGAATCGCAGTCTTTGGTTTGCTCTACCCACAACATTATCTATGTGACTGTTGCAGTTTATGTTATTCGTAATTGTAATTCCTAAGTATTTAGTTGAATTTATAGCCTTAAGCTTTGTGTGACTTACCGCGTAATCGAAATTTAGCGGATTTCTGTTTCAAAAGTTCTGCAGTGAAGCAGAGAGCTGACCACCGTGTGCCTGAGCTATACCAATAATTATTCAAAAAGGTTTTCGAGATTTTTCTTTCGAAAATCGTGAAATTTTGAACATGTTAATCAGTATATTTGATCTTGGTGCTATGAACTTGGTCATGCTACGTGGTCCACACTCACTGTGAGTTCATTCTGAACTAATTAAATGGAAAGGTTAGCTCATTCAGCGACGTATTACAATTATTTCGCTCCCCTCTTCTTTTTAGTATTTTATGTGGATTAAGAAAATTCCCTTTAATGTAAAATGTGGTCGTGGTGACAAGATCGTACTACGTATCCGTTAATTTGTATACAGCTAGTAACACCATTTTCCATATTTTAATATGTGAAATTACGCACAGAATCAGTAGCAACTCGCACGCATTTCGTGGCCGTGCGGTAGCGTTCTCGCTTCCCACGCCCGGGTTCCCGTGTTCGATTCCCGGCGGGGTTAGGGATTTTCTCTGCCTCGTGATGGCTGGGTGTTGTGTGATGTCCTTAGGTTAGTTAGGTTTAAGTAGTTCTAAGTTCTAGGGGACTGATGACCATAGATGTTAAGTCCCATAGCGCTCAGAGCCATTTGAACCATTTTTTTTTTTTGAGTAGCAACTCGAATAAAGGATTCTTTCTCATCTTCTATTTATAGACTTTAATGTAATGTTTATGATTACGATATATGGCAGGTAACATGCTTGTTTTATCTCTCTTTACCCTCCAGCAAGGTTGATTATAATAGTTTAGGACCTGCAATGTCGTAGCATGTCTATTTATGAGAGATTGTGTGATATATTCCTATGGTTCTTGTTCCAAACAATCCTTTACGTCTGGCACTTAAATGAGGCTTATAATTTCTGCAGTCGTATCAAATGTCCATTGTCTTGTTTCATTAACTGCGTTAGGGGACTATTTAGTTAATATTGCGTTAGTACCCTTGTTAACAGTGTGTTCATACGTCTAAGACATTTTCATCGTTACTTCGTTAAAATTCATGGCAATCTCCTGTTTTAAGAGTAAATAAACTGCCACTATCTGTAATTATCGACCCCAATCTTTTATTGACATCACGTTTGAATCCAAATTGAGCCTTTCCATTACATTCCATCTCCAACAGTGTAGTGATGCAGTGTTTAGTTAGGGACTTAAATTGATTTATCGTATGCATATTGTGCCAGTCAATGCGTTGCTAAGTGCTACCGAGCTCATGTGTTACCTATGTTACGCATTGCGCATATCATCAATATTAATGGCTTTACAAAGCCCATTCAATTGCAGAGATTGTGATATTTCACACAAGCCCAGTAGGATATGAATGTAACCTGAGTAATGTGAACAAATCTTGTTCATGTTCATGAGATGATTATTTATCCTGTATTACGCTATATGGGTATGAAGGCCTTTAGTTTGGCCCACTATTATCTGTCCGTCGTCATGTGGCACCCACTTCATATTCACGATGCCTTTAGTTTGGCCCACTATTATCTGTCCGTCGTCATGTGGCACCCACTTCATATTCACGATATACGAGGTACATTCAAGTTCTAAGGCCTCCGATTTTTTTTGTCCGGATTGGAAAGAGATAGAAACATGCGCATTGTTTTAAAATGAGGCAGCGTTCATTGTCAATACGTCCCAGAGAAGGCAGCACCGTACGGCTGATGGAATTTTACCGCCAGCGGCGAGAATGAGAACTGTTTTAAATACTTAAAATGGCGACGTTTTCCATACTTGAACAGCGTGCAATCATTCGTTTTCTGAATTAGCGTAGTGTGAAACCAATTGAAATTCATCGACAGTTGAAGGAGACATGTGGTGATGGAGTTATGGATGTGTCGAAAGTGCGTTCGTGGGTGCGACAGTTTAATGAAGGCAGAACATCGTGTGACAACAAACCGAAACAACCTCGGGCTCGCACAAGCCAGTCCGATGACATGATCGAGAAAGTGGAGAGAATTGTTTTGGGGGATCGCCGAATGACTGTTGAACAGATCGCCTCCAGAGTTGGCATTTCTGTGGGTTCTGTGCGCACAATCCTGCATGACGACTTGAAAATGCGAAAAGTGTCATCCAGGTGGGTGCCATGAATGCTGACGGACGACCACATGGCTGCCCGTGTGGCATGTTGCCAAGCAATGTTGACGCCCAACGACAGCATGAATGGGACTTTCTTTTCGTCGGTTGTGACAATGGATGAGACGTGGATGCCATTTTTCAATCCAAAAACAAAGCGCCAGTCAGCTCAATGGAAGCACACAGATTCACCGCCACCAAAAAAATTTCGGGTAACCGCCAGTGTTGAAAAAATGATGGTGTCCATGTTCTGGGACAGCGAGGGCGTAATCCTTACCCATTGCGTTCCAAAGGGCACTAAGGTAACAGGTGCAGCCTACGAAAATGTTTATAAGAACAAATTCCTTCCTGCACTGCAACAAAAACGTCCGGGAAGGGCTGCGCGTGTGCTGTTTCACCAAGACAACGCACCCGCACATCGAGCTCACGTTACGCAACAGTTTCTTCGTGATAACAACTTTGAAGTGATTCCTCATGCTCCCTACTCACCTGACCTGGCTCCTAGTGACTTTTGGCTTTTTCCAACAATGAAAGACACTCTCCGTGGCCGCACATTCACCAGCCGTGCTGCTATTGCCTCAGCGATTTTCCAGTGGTCAAAACAGACTCCTAAAGAAGCCTTCGCCGCTGCCATGAAATCATGGCGTCAGCGTTGTGAAAAATGTGTACGTCTGCAGGGCGATTACGTCGAGAAGTAACGCCAGTTTCATCGATTTCGGGTGAGTAGTTAATTAGAAAAAAAATCGGAGGCCTTAGAACTTGAATGCACCTCGTATAATAATATTAATTCATACATCCACCTTCCAGACTTACATTTGGTGACTAAAGCGGGACTGTGAACTATCAAATTAATTGCCGCAATGCTTATCTAAATTGTTCTACACACTTGCAAAACACATTTAGCGTGCTAAGAAGACAACAGACGTTATGGTGAAATACAAAAGTCGTGGGATAGCGATATGCACGTATACAAATGGCGGTAGTCTCGCATATACAAGGTATAAAAGTTCAGTGCCTTGGTGAAGACCAGGTAATTCAGGCCAAAAGGTGTTGGACTTTATTATGGCCGCACCACGGGACTTAACAGACTTCGAACGCCGAATAGTAATTGGAGTTAGACGCGTGGGACATCCCCTTTCGGAGATAGTTAGGGAATTCAAATTCCGAGATCCACAGAGTCAAGAGTGTGCCGAAAATACCGAATTTCAGGCGTCATCTTGTAACGCTGCAGCTATTTACACGGCTGGAGAGTTTTCCAGTAAGTTTTATTCCGTTAGGTGAAGCTGTATTGGAGGCTGGCAATGAAGCCTCCAGCCCCGGCCGTTATGTAGTCGGCTGCTGGCTCATAATGCGATCTGTCGTGGTGTGCGGACTGTGAGAACTGCTCTGTGTGGAGCGTACTAAGAACACTTATTCATCTCATCTAAGAAACTAAATAACTATGTTAAATATGATCTGTTTGTTTTCAAATTTGGTATAGGAACTTTTATAATTTAGAAGAACAGTGTGTAAAAGTTCCATACGGATAACTTCAATAGTTTTGAAAATATAAAAAACCTATTAACAAAGTAGTTAACCGACAGTCAGGAAAGTAAATTCAGATAGGAATCGTGACAGTTTAAGTTTCTTTGTCGTTTGAAAATACTAACAGCACTCTCAGTGCGCACAAGTTATTTTTAAAGAATTTTAATTCTAAACTTTTAATAATTTTGCTTTCGTAAGGAAAATAATAGTTTAAAGGTTGATATTTATATTTTGTGTTAGGGTGGGAGTATTTGAGAGTGAATGTGAGTGTGTATGTGGGGACATCGTCAAATTTCAGTTTTATAATGTATTACACCATCTGTAACTAGCAAGTGTTATGTAACCAGGATGTGCTGAAAACGGTGGATCCCCCTAACCGGTGGATGACGTATGTCTAGGAGCGTTTGCTTCTGTAATAAGGCAGCCAAAAAGATAGTAAGAGGATCCTTAGTTCTAAAGTATATTTCAAGCATAGTTTTCTTTTGATTTTCGTTCCGTTTGGTTTTGTGGAACATTTTGTGAAATTTTGCAGTATGAAGTGACATAGATGCATCTGCGAATGCTGATTGGAGTAAAGCGGTTTTCGCGCGAAATTGAACATGAAAGGTTAATATGATTGGATGATCATTTTGATCAACCAATGAGAGAGAAGTCTTTCCCGCGTAATTAAATGAGTTATATGCCCTGTGAGCGACGGCATTCAGTCAGTCGTGGACTCGCTGTCGGACGAGAAGGTCATGTTAAATGTGTCCGAAAAAATTATCTGTAGGATGAAGAAATGACGGTTAAATTGCGCTCGCTTTATATCGCCGTGCTAGCAGATGCGATTACGGACATTTCGGTGAAGTTTTGAGAGGTTTTGGAATGTTGGCTGCAGAGTAAACCTCGTGTGAAACTATCGGCCTTTGTGAATATTCAGCGTGTCGTGTTCCGTATGCATGTACAGAACATTTTGGCGAGCGTCTTCTTTCGAAGAATTCACTGAAAAGGACCGAGTGTGAACTCGTTTTGTAACAGTGTGTTGCCTGTGTGAATCTCGTAATATTTCGGGCTGGACTAAGCAATTTCTGGCGGTCTTACGTGTGATATAAGTTGCTCGAACTAGTAGTAGATGTACTACCAACGTAAATGTGGGCTTGGTGACACAATAAATGAAAAGGACCGTAATAAAACATCAGTATCTACAAACAAATATTTTCAATGAAGGGAGGAAGCACCCACTTTGTCCTTTATTAATGGAGATTTACAGGTTTATCTTGTTACTGGAGCTCGCGAATTTTGTAATCGTAAGTATGGATGGTGGTTTTCTTCAACGCTGCTTTTCTCATCGTGTATATAGTACTTACGAATGCAGAGAAACGGGTGGTGAATGGACACTATACTGAGGTAGATGGACATTAAATAAATCACAAAACGAGTCACGCCAACTCCGTCCCGCCGTAATCTCTCACAACGGACTACGCGGTGGCAGACGGCCTTCACTTAACGGCCGAGAGCAGCCGCGTTTGCGTAGAGTTGTCAGTGCTAACAGACAAGCAACACTGGGTGAAGTAGTCGCAGAAATCAATGTGGGACATACAACGAACATATTCATTGGGCCACTGTGGTGAAGACTGACGTTAACTGCCTGTGGCAGTAGACGGCCGACGCAAGTGTCTGCTGACAGCGCGACATTGCCTGCAGCACCTCTCCTGTACTCGTGACCATATCGGTTGGACCCTAGACGTTTCGAAAACCGTGACCTGGTCAGATAAGTCCCGATTTCAGTTGGTAAGAGCTGATGAAAGGGCTCGAGTGTGGCGCGGACTCCACTAAGCCATGGATCCAGGTTGTCAACAGGGCACTGTACAACCTGGTGGTGGCTCCATAATGGTGTGCGCTGTGTTTACATGACATTGACTGGGTCCTCTGGTTCAACTGAACCGATAATTTGACTGGGAATGGTTATGTTCGGTTACTTGGAGACCATTTGCAGCCATGGACTTCATGTTCCGAAACAACGATGAAATTCTTATCAATGACAATGTGCCATGTCACCGGCCACAACTGCTCACGACTGGTTTGAAGAACATTATGAACTACTCGAGCGAATGATTTGGTCAACCAGATCGCCCAAAGTGACTCCCATAGAACATTTAGCGGACACATAATCGTGCACCAGTTAACAATTTCGCAAGTTTGGACGGCTATAGAGGGATCATGGGTAATCATTTCCGTAAGGAACTTCCAACGACTTGTTGAGTCAATGTCACGTCGAGTTGCTGCACTACGGCGGGCGAATGGAGGACTGACAAGATATTAGGAAATGTCCGATGAGTTTTGCCACCTCAGTGTATATCCCCCACAAGTGGAAGGACTTCGACGCGGCTAAGCGATTCAGCTCTTACTTGGCAGGTCGCTTATGTGCAATATGAAACGAGACGCTAAGATGTTTTTGCTCAACAATCCTCCGTTTCTGAGAAAACCACCCGTATAATTAATGACGCACAATCGACTCAGAATTGAGGGAATCGATAGATAACTGAAAATTTAACGTTATTGATTTTCATGTATGGGACCGACAAATGCATATTTTTCTAAAAATCGAGGAAAGAAACTTTTTCGACTTCCATTATGTACCCCCAGGTAAACGCCGTTCGACCAAAGCGCCGCTTGCGTAGCGATCAATGCACCAGTCGGCCTGTGGTGGTAGTGGTGAGCGGACCTCCGGTGTGTTTTGTGGGCTGCGGTATGCTGCTGCTCCGCTCGGTAACTCATACCGCCTGTTGCTGTAGTTAGCTATTATTTAAGACTCTTGATGGATTCATATTAGGAGCAGAGATGACTCAGCCTAATAGAAGAGACACATTAAAATTGGTGTTTGCAAAACGTGCAGACCCCGAATACGTCTGAAATTGAGGGAGGACTAGAGGAAGATATGAAAATTTCTCTTGAAGATATAATAGGTATTCGTCTTTCAATTGTGAACAACATTGGGTAGGTAGAGCTTAAAAACACGGAACTGTGTGAGAAAATTATGCAGCTCAGTGGTGGAACATTTAAGTACAAGCATCATGATGGCAATATTAGTGAAGTTTCTGTTACGCATGCAGGATTTACAATGAGGACTGTCCGTATATTTGAGGTATCTCCGAAAGTCACTGCTATGCAGATCAATTCACTGATAGCTCCTTATGGAAGAGCAATTAGTAATTTTGCAGAAAAGTAATTTCTTGCTTACATGTTCCCCGTCCTGAATGGGATTAGACAACAGCGAGTAGATTTACACAACCATTTAACCTCATACGTCATTGTTCGTGGATATCGTGCGATCGTTATACATCGCGCACCGGCAAGAAGTGTGACACCGTCGAGAAACGGCAAGTTTTAGTGTGTTACTGAAAAATACGTGTGTCGTGCCCCAACGTGCACGAAAAATATGGTGGAAATTACTGCCAACAATACTTACTTAAAAATTTAAGGGAAGCTTATACTATTTCTTTATAAGTTTTATAGAATTAATACTTTAAGTTGAGTTTTCTCGATCACTGCATTTCTGAGTTTTGTCACTGTTCTTTCCGGCGTGTAATATGATGAGGAGCCAAGAATCTGAGAATTGTGCATTACTACAGGCTATTCCTGCTCGTAATGTATACAACGCTGCGAGGCCCATCTATCGGCCGGCGAAGTTCTGGGACCCCCTCCCCCCCCCCCCTTAGGAATATGTCAACGGTGCCTTACACTTACGAGCAACAGCCACCGGACAAAGCCACATGCCTCATGCTCCTGAAGATACCCAGCATCACTTTGCTGACGAGAATGAGTTAATAACGGATGTTAGCGGCTGGTCAGTGACAACACAACCGAAGCTGCAAGAATAGGAGCCTTATGTAATTGTTCAGATGGAACAAACTCGAGAAACGACTATAGTTCTTCAGACTGAACAGACTCCAGAAGACAACAAAGAAACCGAGTCTCCATTTACCAATAAACAGAAGCGTGTGCAACAAACTACATGAGGAATCATTCAGAAATCCGGATTTGAGTCTGCATGCATCTGACCCAATGCAAGCCAAAACAAGTACACCATGCCCTGTGCCATCATCGGACCATTTGTCACACAAAAGATTGCAGCTGAGAGCCAATAACGACACAAGGAAAGTTCTCCCTGAAACTAAACATGCAGACAACGACACATCTAAAATTAACCAACAGAAAAGCTGGGAGATCAGTTGCACGAAATTAATCCAGATGCAGAAATGGCTGAAATGGCAGGAACGGGTCAAATCCTTCTCCAACAAGAAGATAAATCGAACAAGATGCAAATATTTTAGCTGGAACAGACGTGTGGAAACTGGCATGTTTCTGAGAGCACTTTTTGTGTCTAATGTTGACAGAGATAACGAATAAGATATGACCCAAACACAAGCCCACAAAATCGTCATGTTGAACATCAGTAAGATTCGTTCCTCGCCGCATCTACAACATCTGCAAGATTTATTATATGCAGCTATGTTGATGTACTACAGTATCAGCTATTACAAACGTCGGTACAACGCCTTAACCAACTCTGTTATCGCTGAAGAGATGGGAACCGCCATTCTCCCGAAAGAAGGCATCTACACTACTGGCCATTAAAATTGCTGCACCACGAAGATGACGTGCTACAGACGCGAAATTTAACCGACAGGATGAAGATGCTGTGATACGCAAATGATTAGCTTTTCAGAACATTCACACAAGGTTGGCGCCGATGGCGACACCTACGACGTGCTGACGTGAGGAAAGTTTACAACCGATTTCTCATACACAAACAGCAGTTGACCGGCGTTGCCTGGTGAAACGTTGTTGTGATGCCTCATGTAAGGAGGGGAAATGCGTACCATCACGTTTCCGGCTTTGATAAAGGTCGGATCGTGGCCTATCGCGATTGCGGTTTATCGTATCGCGACATTGCTGCTCGCGTTGGTCGAGATCCAATGACTGTGAGCAGAATATGGAATCGGTGGGTTCAGGAAGGTCATACGGAACGCCGTGCTGGATCCCAACGGCCTCGTATCACTAGCAGTCGAGGTGACAGGCATCTTATCTGCATGGCTGTAACGGATCGTGCAGCCACGTCTCGATCCCTGAGTCAACAGATGGGGACGTTTGCAAGACAACATCTATCTGCACGAACAGTTCGACGACGTTTGCAGCAGCATGGACTATTAGCTCGGAGACCATGGCTGCGGTTACCCTTGACGCTGCATCACAAACAGGAGCGCCTGCGATGGTGTACTCAACGACGAACCTAGGTGCACGAATGGCAAAACGTCATTTTTTCGGATGAATCCAGGTTCTGTTTACAGCATCATGATGGTCGCATCGGTGTTTGGCGACATCGTGGTGAACGCACATTGGAAGCGTGTATTCGTCATCGCCATACTGTCGTATCACCCGGCGTGAAGGTATCGGGTGCCATTGGTTACACGTCTCAGTCACCTGTTGTTCGCATTGACGGCACTTTGAACAGTGGACGCTACATTTCAGATGTGTTACGACCCGTGGCTCTACCCTTCATTCGATCCCTGCGAAACCCTATATTTCAGCAGGATAATGCACGACCGCATGTTGCAGGTCCTGTACGAGCCTTTCTGGATACAGAAAATGTTCGACTGTTACCCTGGCCAGGACATTCTCCAGATCTCTCAACAATTGAAAACGTCTGGTCAATGGTGGCCGGGCAACTGGCTCGTCACAATACACCAGAAACTACTCTTGATGAACTGTGGAATCGTGTTGAAGCTTTATGGGCAGCTGTATCGGTACACGCCATCCAAGCTCTGTTTGACTCAATGCCCAGGCGTATCAAGACCGTTATTATGACCAGTGGTGGTTGTTCTGGGTACTGATTTCTCAGGATCTATGCACCCAAATTGCGTGAAAATGTAATCACATATCAGTTCTAGTATAATATATTTGTCCAATGAATACCCGTTTATCATCTGCATTTCTTCTTGGTGTAGCAGTTTTAATGGCCAGTAGTGTAAGTACCACAAATAGAAAAATTTGCAAAAGTAGGGATTTGGAGCAACTGTCAATAACATCTGCGTCATTAAGATCTATACTCCAACCAAAATTACTTTGTGATTAATGTTTCAGTGAGTGGAGGAATAGGGCCCGGCGTCAATCAATCGTAGCTGTTTCTCAGGCTCCACGTGCTCACCGTATTGCCCGTTCTGTGTGCAAAATCGTTGCCTCGTTGTACGTACGCGGTTGCAAAGGTTACAGGAGGCAAGGGGTGGCTGCCCGCAAGGGTGGAAGAGGTGGGGAATGAGCGACCGATACGCAATGATTTTTGTGTTTTGCTGCAATAAAAACATTGTTTTCCAAATAAGGTGCAAGTATATATGTTGCTAAAGTTAGCCTTTGTATACGTTTTCCTTTCTGCGAAAAAATATTGAAAAGAAAAGTCACAGACTCGCGATCTTTATCACATGATCTTAAAAAAAACTATTTGATTAAAAGCTTCGAATCTTTTACATCATAGTTTACGTTTAGTGGTCGTAGTTATAATGATATTTTGAAATTAAGAAAGCTATAGCTATTAATTTGGAGAGCTTGTAGTGAATAATGTAGTCGCTTTATATTCAGTGGACTTAAGGTCATATGTTACATACATGTACACGAAATGAAGCCACCATAGCGAAATTGTTTTGAAGGCTGAAAGGAGAGTCATATCTCACTACAATGTGTAGGAAATACAGTTTACAATTATATACTCGCAGTACGCCACTGCGTGACAGAGTCAAAGTTGTCCCCGTGCACTATGCAGAATCCATATTTCGTATTTCTGTTTCGTACGCAATTCACCATATCAGTCACATCCGCAATCTAAGCTGGCATTACAGTTACAGCGTAATGTGAAAAGATTAAATGAAACGAAATTGTCTGATTGAAACATCAGCGTAAAAGCAAAGCGCTGGTCTATTAATGGAAATGTTGTGAGTTCAAATACACATTCATCTTTCTTCTAAGCTTATTATTTTTCTGTAGGAAAACTATGTTCTCGTACTAACACTGTCATGAAATTAATAGCTTTCATTTCAGTTTTAAGATACTTTTCTGTTTTTTTTAGCTCTACATTCATGAACGAAAAAAGTTGAGACTTTGTATAAATTCATTATTCCTTGGTCTTAGTTATTGATCGACGAATTAAAATGCAACGGAGATTTACCTCAGCTAAAGAGATAAGAACTGAACTCTGTGAATCGTTCTGTGGCTCTTGTTGATATCAAAGAGCCATTAAAAACTTGAACAAACCTTCACTAATAGTTATGAACAGTGACTCGTACCATTAAAAGCTTCGAATCTTTTGCATCATTGTTTACCTATAGTGGTCGTAGTTATAATGATATTTTGAAAGGATAGTCGAATGGTACGAGTAACTTTCTGAAAACTGATTATAAACAAAAAACGTTTTCAAAAAAATGGCTCTGAGCACTATGCGACTCAACTTCTGAGGTCATCAGTCCCCTAGAACTTAGAACTACTTAAACCTAACTAACCTAAGGACATCACACACATCCATGCCCGAGGCAGGATTCGAACCTGCGACCGTAGCGGTCTCGCGGTTCCACACTGTAGCGCCTAGAACCGACGGCCACTCCGGCCGGCAAACGTTTTCATACCAGGCGACTGTGGAAATTGTGAATTACTGGAGCTCGTTATTCAGAATAAACTATCTTTACCTCTATATGTTGCATATGAAATGGTAGGAAGACTGCCATCATATCACTGACATTTCAATTCTATTCGACTCACATGGGCTCAAGGTAAGGGTTATGTGGCTAGAAACAACAAAAGATGCACTCTGGGAGAAGTGGGAGATTGGCAATGCACACTATGAACCAAGCTTCATCGTCAGATTGGCATAATGTAGTAAGACACAAGTAGGATGTAATAATAAAAGCATGACAGAATAAATATGTGGTAGAAAATAACATAGAACAACTTATTAGTTCATTGAATTCTGACAGCACTCTTTGTGACTATACAGACGATAGTGAAAGTGATCCGCATATAGCTGATGTGCATCCGTTAGTGGTATAGTGTGTTACGATACCAAAAATTCCTTTGTGTTCACCCCTTACAAATTTCTTCGCTTATTTAGATAAACTGTTACTTTTTTTCTACTACATGTGTGTGATTGAACAATTGCCGTTATTCGCCTATAGCGTGTGATTACTGTATCTTACGCGTCGTAGCACCTACAGCAGCGTCGGCACTCGCCACTGCCACCTTCCCCTTTTCTACCTACGAAGACGAGGCTACAGCGGGTGGAACTGACTTGTTTGTTTTTGGTGCACGCGCAGCTATCGATCGCAGGAGCTCGTGGTATATTTTGAAAAGCCTGCAACTAGTAATGGAAAAACAGACTGATTTAATAACAGATTGTCCAGTTCATTAATTTTTCGTTCAGTCAGTTTTTCAGTCGAATGAAACAACTACCTATTGAAACCTAGATAAGGTTCTATGCGGTCCTGTCAGTTAAATGAATTTTTTTCACTCGTTCTCCGGATTTGAGTACTATCACTTACTGTGAGACAAGCGACTCAATACAGGTCTCTTGTATGACTGCTTTCACTCGGTCTCTGAGTTTCAGTGGTTTCATTCACTTCGTTTTTCAAGCCATTTTTTTCCATTGCGGTACGGAGCGACCGGGAGTGTGGTTCCGCCACCGGCAGCCTATGGCACCAGGAATCCATCCGGCGCAAGGAGGTGGCGTGGCCGCCAGTCTGATGCTGCTAGCTGACCACCTCCTAGCGCCGGATGTACCCCTGGTGGCAGAACGAAGCCGGACGCAGCAAGCTGATTCCAAATGGTGTTTTTAATTAATTAATAATCTTTTTCAGTTAAGCGGAATGTAAACAAACAGTCGCTAAAATTGAGCAATGTTCCTTTTATTCTTCACGTACAGCTTAGAAAAATTTTATGCCCAACTTTACACCAACTTACTTCATTAGCAGCCCTTCTATGTATGTAATTTTTTAATATGTGAAAGAAATACTGATTTTTTTTTCAGAAACTTTTTCTCCTCGTGTAACGTGTGATTTAGAAATTGTATTCAACTAATGAGCAAAACTGACTGTTGTTTCGCCCTGTTTTGCGCATGTGAACAGTGACGTTAAACTAAACTTTAATCTTAGTGAAATGCTGAATTTGAAAGAAAGAAAATGAATCTAATTAAATCCCAAAAGAAACTAAATATGTCCTCAGTGAAAACTGTTTAATTGAAACTCGGTACTGAAGTACGTTATGAAATTTACGCAGCTTGAAATGTGTCTGACTTGAAATACCCAAAAATTAAAATACTGTTGAACACGGTAGAAAATAACTGTTTAAGATAATCTACACTGTTCACTGCAATCTAATCTGCTTACTTAGCGCAACACCTGGAAATTATGACTACGTACCGTTTACTCATGCTTTTGTTATGTGTATGGTGTACTGACTGGCATTTTCAAAGGGAACTGAAATCAGCAAATGCTGCAGCTGAACAAAAATGATCTACTCTAAATCTTTCTTTGCTTGTCAGAAACAATCTGCGGCTGTGTGTAGGCGTAAGGTGCAGCGCACACACGACAACATACGTTGAACTTTACTAAGACTAATAGAGGGTTTTACTTTAATGAAAAGCGTTCTAGAAAATTAAACTCTGATTATTGTCAAAAAGCACTGTACAACATATGAAGACAATAACAATTACGAAACTCTCTCATTACAAAAATGACAGACATGTCAACCGGTTGCGTCATTTGTGACATAATGAAAACGAAGGAATCAAATTAACACAAACCATCAATATTATTAGTTATCTGTAGGACAAAGATTTCCTTCACTTAATAGTGCCGACAAACAGACTTTCATTCTCGCAGGTTGATACGTTACCTATGGTTAGCGGTAAATACTGCTGCTAGCAATGCTGCAGAGGGCGAGTGCAAAGCCTGTTAAATGGCTTGCCTCCACAAGGTTTTCGTTGGATATCGTTATATTATGCCCTTAACACAAACGAATAACGATTATTAAGGTGACATAAGAGATCAGTCAGTGAAGTACTGATGTGTAAGATAAGAGAAAATAAAGTAATGAAATCGGGAATCAGGCTATAGTCACTTGGGGCATTAATGTACGTTTAACATACGATTGACTTACACTGTTGCTTTTGTCATAGAAAATTACATTGCTTTTAATGATAGTCCTACACATACGACACACAATGGTCCAATCGGTATCTGAAATACTTGTAGCAGAGCAGTTGTAGGTAAATAAACAGTTCACTACATTATAGTCACTGTAAGTTGCACCACATTCACAGTTCAAAGTCTCAGCTCGCAAACTGATAAACCGAAGACTAGCTTCTGATCTCGGAGCTGCTAGTGATCAGTATATCATCTACATATACTGTAAGCCTCCTCATAGGTTTACAGCACCGAATGATGTTACATACATAGAAGGGCTGCTAATGAAGTTATAAGTTGGTGTAAAGTTGGGCAGGTCGTGCGGTAGCGTTCTCGCTTCCCGCGCCCGGGTTCCCGGGTTCGATTCCCGGCGGGGTAAGGGATTTTCTCTGCCTCGTGATGACTGGGTGTTGTGTGAAGTCCTTAGGTTAGTTAGGTTTAAGTAGTTCTAAGTTCTAGGGGACTGATGACCATAGATGTTAAGTCCCAATGTGCTCAGAGCCATTTGAACCATTTTGATGTGGCGCAATGGTTAGCTCACTGGACACGCTTTCGGGAGGACGACGGTTCAAATCCGCGTCCAACCATTCTGATTTAGGTTTCCTTTCTTCATAGGTTTACAGCACCGAACGATGTGGCGCAATGGTTAACTCACTGGACACGCATTCGGGAGGACGACGGTTCAAATCCGCGTCCAGCCATTCTGATTTAGGTTTCCTTTCTTCATAGGTTTACAGCACCGAACGATGTGGCGCAATGGTTAGCTCACTGGACACGCATTCGGGAGGACGACGGTTCAAATCCGTGTCCAGCCATTCTGATTTAGGTTTCCTTTCTTCATAGGTTTACAGCACCGAACGATGTGGCGCAATGGTTAACTCACTGGACACGCATTCGGGAGGACGACGGTTCAAATCCGTGTCCAGCCATTCTGATTTAGGTTTCCTTTCTTCATAGGTTTACAGCACCGAACGATGTGGCGCAATGGTTAACTCACTGGACACGCATTCGGGAGGACGACGGTTCAAATCCGTGTCCAGCCATTCTGATTTAGGTTTCCTTTCTTCATAGGTTTACAGCACCGAACGATGTGGCGCAATGGTTAACTCATTGGACACGCATTCGGGAGGACGACGGTTCAAATCCGCGTCCAGCCATTCTGATTTAGGTTTTCCGTTATTTCCCCACATCGCTTCAGGCAAATGACGGGATGGTTCCTTTGAAAGAGCACGACCGACTTCCTTCCTGGTCTTTTCCTAATCCGATGGGACTGATGACCTCACTGTTTGGTCCCCTCAACCGAATCAACTAACCAACAAATTCACACCCAAGTGCATGACTTAATGCTTTAATAAAAATAGCAGATTATATTTATAAATTATAGAGTGCAGTAATCAGTCGTCCTTTTTTAGATTTTATTACGCAAATTCAGGTTTCGGCTAGTAGCTAGCCATTTTCAGTGCACTATTTTCTGTTCTCAGTGCATGTAAGTCCCTGTTGTTCGGGCGCCAGTCACAGTTATTTGAATACCAAAGAACAACAGGGACTTACATACATTGAGAACAGAAAATAGTTCATTGAAAATGGCTAGCTACTAGCCGAAATCTGAATTTGCGTAATAAAAGCCAAAAAAGGACGAATGATTGCTGCACTCTGTAATTTATAAGTCACATCACAGTCGCTGAGTGCACCCACTTTCCGAATGGAAGGCAACCTGATGGAGAAAATTATATGGATGGACAAAACGGAACAACCCTAAACATGTACATCCTTCCCTCAAATAGGAAACCTGTATATTTCTGCTCTCCTTGGCTAATGGCAACTGCTAGAACCTAGAGGTCAGATCCACATTTGACATTAGCATTACACTATTAAATTTCAGCAAAAACTCATTCATCATTTTTGGCTGGTCATTTTCTCTTACTGTTATTTCATTCAATCTTCTAGAGTCTAGCACAATCCATACAGTTCCATTCTTCTTCCTAACAACTACAACTGGATGACGGTATTCACTCCCTCGCTGTTATAGTACTTTCCATTACCACATTTTTTTAATCCTATCTCTGACTGCTTGTTTGTCCTTCACAGCGATAAAGAAGTGCTTTACGTTAATGACATTATGAGGTGTCACCTTCAATGAATACTCAAAACTCAAGACCTACCCTGGCTTACCTGAAAACACACATGTACAGAGAAGTTGCAGCATTAGAAAATTGTAGCGAAATGCAGGAAGATCTGCAGCGGATAGGCACTTGGTGCAGGGAGTGGCAACTGACCCTTAACATAGACAAATGTAATGTATTGCGAATACATAGAAAGAAGGAACCTTTATTGTACGATTACATCATAGCGGAACAAACACTGGTAGCAGTTTCTTCTGTAAAATATCTGGGAGTATGCGTACGGAACAATTTGAAGTGGAATGATCATATAAAATTAATTGTTGGTAAGGCGGGTACCAGGTTGAGATTCGTTGGGAGAGTCCTTAGAAAATGTAGTCCATCAACAAAGGAGGTGGCTTACAAAACACTCGTTCGACCTATACTTGAGTATTGCTCATCAGTGTGGGATCCGTACTAGACCGGGTTGACGGAAGAGATAGAGAAGATCCAAAGAAGAACGGTGCGTTTCGTCACAGGGTTATTTGGTAACCGTGATAGCGTTACGGAGATGTTTAGCAAACTCAAATGGCAGACTGTGCAAGAGAGGCGCTCTGCATCGCGGTGTAGCTTGCTGTCCAGGTTTCGAGAGGGTGCGTTTCTGGATGAGGTATCGAATATATTGCTTCCCCCTACTTATACCTCCCGAGGAGATCACGAATGTAAAATTAGAGAGATTCGAGCGCGCACGGAGGCTTTCAGACAGTCGTTCTTCCCGCGAACCATACGCGACTGGAACAGAAAAGGGAGGTAATGACAGTGGCACGTAAAGTGCCCTCCGCCACACACCGTTGGGTGGCTAGCGGAATATAAATGTAGATGTAGATGTATATTTATGCAAAAGTTTACCCAGTTGAAACCTTCTCTCTTGTGGTAAGCACTGGATCTCCTTTACCTTATTATCTATTTGCTTACCTGCACTTGATTCCTCATATCTTTCGTTTTCCTTCTGCAACTGTGACATCATGTTATCTCCCTATAATCCTTTTTTAAACTTTTTTCCGTTTCTGTACCCTCCGGCGTCAAAATCTAAAAAAACTTGCTCTGGGCACTATGGGACTTAGCAGCTGAGGTCATCAGTCCCCTAGAACTCAGAACTACTTAAACCTAATTAACCTAAGGACATCACACACATCCATGCCCGAGGCAGGATTCGAACCTGCGACCGTAGTGGTCGCGCGGTTCCAGACTGAAGCGCCTAGAACCGCTCGGCCACCGCGGCTGGCACCTCGTTGTCGAATCTAAAATTCTGTTTTTAACCCCAATATTACAATCATATTTATACAGAAAATCCATACCCAAAACAATATTCATAGAAAATCCTGAAATGATGAAACACTACACACTAAAATAATTATTATTTATCATAAACTGTAAAATGATTTCCTTTCTGATCTGCTTACTACAGGCCCCAGTTGCAATCCTCATCTTTACCACTCTTACAGTTAACTCTACTAGAGTCCTACATCTTTATCCTATCGTGACATTGCTGCTTGCGTTGGTCGAGATCCAATGACTGTTAGCAGAATATGGAATCGGTGGGTTCAGGAGGGTAATACGGAACACCGGGCTGGATCCCAACGGCCGCGTATCACTAGCAGTCGAGATGACAGGCATCTTATCCGCATGGCTGTAACGGATCGTGCAGCCACGTCTCGATCCCTGAGACAAGAGATGGGAACGTTTGCAGGACAACAACCATCTGCACGAACAGTTCGACGACATTTGCAGCAGCATGGACTATCAGCTCGGAGACCATGGCTGCGGTTACCCTTAACGCTGCATCACAGACAGGAGCGCCTGCGATGGTGTACTCAACGACGAACCTAGGTGCACGAATGGCAAAACGTCATTTTTTCGGATGAATCCAGGTTCTGTTCACAGCATCATGATGGTCGCATCGGTGTTTGGCGACATCATGGTGAACGCACATTGGAAGCGTGTATTCGTCATCGCCATACTGTCGTATCACCCGACGTGATGGTATTGGTTACACGTCTCAGTCACCTCTTGTTCGCATTGACGGCACTTTGAACAGTGGACGCTACATTTCAGATGTGTTACGACCCGTGGCTCTACCCTTCATTCGATCCCTGCGAAACCCTACATTTCAGTAGGATAATGCACGACCGCGTGTTGCAGGTCCTGTACAGGCCTTTCTGGATACAGTTTTTGTTCAACTGCTGCCCTGGCCAGCACATTCTCCAGATCTGTCACCAATTGAAAACGTCTGGTCAATGGTGGCCGAGCAACTGGCTCGTCACAATACGCCAGTCACTACTCTTGATGAATTGTGGTATCGTGTTGAAGCTGCATGGGCAGTTGTACCTGTATATGCCATCCAAGCTTTGTTCGACTCAATGCCCAGGCGTATCAAGGCCGTTATTATGGCCAGAAGTGGTTGTTCTGGGTACTGATTTCTCAGGATCTATGCACCCAAATTGCGTGAAAATGTAATCACATGTCAGTTCTAGTATAATATATTTGTCCAATTAATACCCGTTTATCATCTGCATTTCTTTTTGGTGTAGCAATATTCAAATACTCCAACCAAATACATTACACAGTTTGGCACAGAATTATTCCTACCATATACTACTTTATTTTCTTGTTACAATTATTTTTGTTTTAACATACTGCACGTACCGGAAAGACAATCGCTCGTGAAAACAACTACGTTACTCTTTCTTGCCCGTTTTGTATTATGGTATTCAAATTCCTCCACAAATATTAATACATTGATTTATTATGTAATAAACACAGAAAATTAAATATCTGTACAAATCATCCACTTAGACGCTAACAGCTTTACGTATTCATGGATAACTCCGTTTTAGGTACACTGTTTGACCTGTTATGTTACAGCGTGCATGTGCTACCTTGAAATCCATCGATAAAATAGCTTTATAAACAAGTTGTCATCTCCATGATAAAGTTTTCCATATAATTTCTCCTAGACTCACAAGTATCAGCCCTCCTAATGTAAAACGCAACTGATCGCTAATCTGCCTCCAATAGCAATGCCCCAGCACTGCACAACTGACTGGGAAGCAAGCGCACCACAGATTCCACTGAACGCAGAGCCAAAGATCTTATCCATTACTCATACAGCGCACTCTTACGTCTTGGTCCTAGCACAGCAAATGTGAATTATTTACAATGGCAGACAACATATGAAAATCTCACAACACATTAATTGCATGTGGAACACCTTACTCCACAGAAATATATTAATCAGTTTTCAGTTATCAAAAGAGTGCTTTGTGAATCCCTGCGGTGTCTTCACATAATCCTGTGCGTAGGGCTACCCGCTCAGAAGAAGACTGAATGGATAGCTCACTCAAATGCCAAAGAGTGGTCTCAGTTGAAAGAAAGAATAAAATATGCGTTTCAACCGACAGAGAAACAACAAACTGGTTGTTACGAAGAAAGAAGGAATAACACAGTCAATATGCAAAACAAACTGTGTCGACTGTTTTCATTCGTTTGCTCCCACAAACTGGTTTCACTCAAAAGAAATGAGAGGGTAATAATCGTACCGATGTGTAAAACAGCTACTGAATTAATAGATTGTTTTCATGAAGTTGTTCATGTAGACTGAATTCGCTCAAGAAAATGTCTGAATAATTCAACTGACATGTAAAATAACAACCGAATGAGTCGACTGTTTTGCATCGACCGACTGAATCCATTGTTTTCATTCAGTTGTTGCCATCAATAACGGCAACTCTGCTCCCAACCACTGCCTTCTGTCAATCACAAAGAAATTTTAATCGAAGTGTAGCAACAATAACATCCATACTAAAGTGGAATTTTTAAAATGTGAAATCGTTCCTCTACTCGGTAATCAAGATTACCTTATGGGATGACTTTAATTCTGTCCTCAGCCCAAAACACCAGACATCGCACAGCAACGAGTCTACAGAAATGGAGTGAAAATCCACCAATTATAATAAGGCGACTCGTGGGAACTTATCAGCGGAGCCTGGTTCAGAATGGCTCTGAGCACTATGGGACTTAACTTCTGAGGCCATCAGTCCCCTAGAACATAGAACTACTTAAAGCTAACTAACCTAAAGACATCACACACATCCATGCCCGAGGCAGGATTCGAACCTGCGACCGTAGCGGTCGTGCGGTTCCAGACTGCAGTGCCTAGTACCGCTCGGACACTCCGGCCGGCTGCGGAGCCTGGCTTTACATATTTAACCTGCCGCAGATGACTGCGTGTCGTCCAATTTAAAGATCCATGTGCTACAGTCTGATGTCCACCCCACCTTCTTCTCTGATGACGCTGGATATATGAACACAATACAAAAGCAAGAGACCTACCGAGCGAGAGACTTGTGCAAACTCAACTTCACACATCTGAAGGATGTGGAATGTTATTCTGCGTTGACTAACATATAGAAAGAATGTGAAAACAGATTCCCATTGTATAATTCTACCGTAGCTTAGTCGTTGCAGTATGCTAAGGCTAGAAGAAGAAGAATGCTGATCGAACACTCACGACGAAATAGCTTCAAGTTTCAAACGACGACTGAATTTTATTTTAGTTGAATTAGGGATCTGTGTACTAGGACAAAAGACTATTGGAGAATTGATCACGGGTTCAGAAAATCAAAGAAAAACTCCTAGACTGAAGCGGTGGCGAACAGAAGGTTTTCCAATATGGGCGAGGATACAAAACAACATAGAGGGGGAAGAAACAGCTTTGTGCCATGTCATACTTGAGAAAGACAAAGGAAGCAGAAAAAAATATTTACAGAAGTTAAGTGATGGAACAACTCTGACAAAACAGACTGAAATCAATGATATAGCTCAGAAATAATGTCCAACGAACCTACCGACAACAACCCGCGACAAGATCTTACTAGGAACGTACCAGGCAGAACTAGCGCAGTGGAAGCGGAAAATCCTACTACTGAGATAGAGGAGGACAGATTGAAAGATGCAATAGCACGCGGTTCTAAAAATAAATCTCCAAGACCTGATGGCATTCCCGTGTTCTGGCCACAAATGACAAGCAAATTGCTATGAATGTTCAACGAACTATGAACGGAAACGTCGACGTTCCTAAATCATTTTCGGAAGTGGTAATAGGTAAAATTCCTAAAACTCAGCCGCAAAGGAATTGAAAACCGTAGCACAGTCACATTACTCAACAGCGATTAAAAGATCATGGCCCACGTATTATCAAGAAGAACTCCATTAATGGTCCGTAATAAACATGTGTAGGCAAAGGCAGAAACATCCGTCAGAATACATTCGAATGTAGGGGTCTAATAACCGCAGATGACTGCCGAATATAATGTACATATTTATACATGTATAATAAATGTTTGTTTAATGCAAACTGTTACATAGTCACACTTTTGAGTATAATGTTAACGTTTTTCCTGTTTGCTCCTTTTGTATTTATGTATTGTTCAGTCTTTTTTACATTTTAAAATGCAGTACCACCACACTCTCAAATATTGCATTTACAGCATGTTCCCTCACACTCCTCCATTTTCCTGCATTTATCCATTTCTGTTTATCTTATTGACATTGCTTACCTTCTTTATAAAGGGTGAAAATTTTATGTTGACGAACCAAATAACTCGAAAATTAAGCTTCACACGAAAAAATGTGCTGGTGTTAAAATTAGCCCGCCACCACATCTCCCTGAGGGTGGGGCGGGAGGCAACTTTAAAATTTCAAATGGGAACCCCCATGTTTTTATTGCAGAATCAGATTCCACATAAAAAAACTACGTACATTTTGTCTTGAACGTTTGTTTTGATTCTTGGTTGTTGGCGCTGTAATTCAAGAAAATCCATGTTCTCATTTTTGCATGGAAAAGTGGTTACGGATAATTAAAGAATATTTATTTACTACGTAAGTTTTGATTCGCTAAAACTAAAACTCTCCCTCTCTCCCCATAGGGTGGGGTTTAAGGAATTAGAGTTTTACAATTGTTGACTCAAATATTAATCTTTTCCACAGATTCGGATAATTTTTGGTTGTTTCGTGGTCATAAGGCCACGCAACTTTTAATTACCAAACAAATCAGCTGACTAGCTAACTAACTAACCAAACATCCTACCTAATAACGAATGAACTCACTAACTAAAAAACTAACTGACTCCCGAACCTAATTTTTTATTAGATTCAGAGTAATCACTCTTGTTTATCGAGAAGTCTCACAACTGAGGTGCTTGCTTAATTTGAGTCGCTTGGTTTCGGGTGGAAAAACGTAGAAAACGGCATTCACAAATTTATTGACTTATATCACACCTTTATTTTATTTCGGAATATCGCACCTGTTACGTCGTTTACAGTTTTAGAAATATGTACTATAATCGATTTCCCACTCGATCCTGACCGATAATCGATGCTCTTATCCAGCCCTTGCTGATGAGCGGCGTAATGTTTCGGAGTGCCACCGATAGGTAGCGCAGGGACGAGAAATTCGCCGCTTCTCGTAATATGACTGGGCTTTAGAAATTATAAGTATTAATGTAATAAATGCAATGTATCTTTTACCCCTCTTAGTATTCAGACAGCAATACATTGTTTATAACGATTGTCTTTTAGGCGACTGAAGTTTGATGACCTTGTGTGAGCAGGCCGGACTGGCCGAGCGGTTCTAGGCGCTAAAGTCTGGAACCATGTGGCATAAGGTAGGAACCCTCACCAGAGATAATAACCTCAGAAACAGGTATTGTACGATATGCCAAAATTTCTCGAGTTTCAAAGGATTCCAAACCAGGTCTCCCTGCACTGTTACATGCAACAAAAGCAACAGTAATCCAACCATTACCAAGGCTGGAAGAAGTGGAACTTTTCATTACAGAAAAATTAAATCTCGCGCCACAAAACAAGGTAGGCCCATTTAAAAGAACAAATTGAGCAGTTTTACCTACTCCCCTAACAACATTCTTCCCTTTACCTGTAGATGCAGCAGCACCAAGAGTGCCGTCCACATTTACAAGTGTTTTGTAAACGAGTAATCGTCGGCGACGACGATAACAACGTGGTGATTAAAATAGGCTAATAGGTATTTTAAATAACTTAGAATAGGGTGGATGTTGTTGAGGGGCTGGTGGGTGGGCTGTAACGTTACGTCGGACTTAGCCGCTGCAGCGCGTATATATATTTACTTAGCTCCGAGCGGGCTATAATCAAGTTTCTTGCTGAGTCACTTCCGGTTTGTGAGTGACCTTGAGTGGGACTTAGCCGCTAGAGGTACTGGCTCGCTTAAAGTTTGATATGTGCAGCAGCGAGGGGCCTAGTATTACGAGGCCCTCGCTGCACTAAAATCTGTATTAGGCCTTTAGGACATTCCGAAAAGATAGGCTAAACAAGGTTGGCGGTGGAGTCTTTGTTACTGTTAGAAGTAGTTTAACTTGTCGCGAGATTGAAGTAGATACTTCCTGTGAGCTAGTATGGGCAGAGGTCATTGTTGGCAACCGGAATAAAATAATAATAGGATTCTTTTACCGACCTCCCAATTCAGATGGTACAGTAGCTGGAAGGTTCAAGGAAAACTTGAGTTTGATTTAAAACACGTAGCCGACTCCTACGGTAATAGTTGGTGGTGCCTTTAATTTGCCCTCGATATTTTCGGGAAAATACATGGTTAATTCAGGAGGTACACATAAAATACCATCCGAAATTGTACTAAACGCATCCTCTGAAAATTATTTCGAGCAGTTAGTTCATGAGCCCACGCAAATAGTAAACAGTTGTGGAAACACATTTGACCTCTTAGCAACAAATAGTCCCTACTAATAACGAGCATCTAAACCGACACAGGGATTAGTGAACACAGGGTTGTCGTAGCGAGATTGAATATTGTAATCCCCAAATCCTCCAAAAATAAGCGAAAAATATATCTATTCAAAAAAGCAGATAAGAATCCACTTGACGCTTTCCTGAGAGACAATCCCCACTCATTCAAAAATAATAATATAAGTGCAGACCAGATGTGGCTTGAATTCAAAGAAATAGTCTCGGCAGCAGTTGAGAGATTTATACCAAATAAATTAACAAATTTCGGAGCTGATCCTCCTTGGTACACAAAACGGGTTAGAACACTGTTGCAGAAACAACGAAACAATATGCCAAATTTAAACAGACGCAAAATCCCCAGGACTGGCGATCTTTTGCAGAACCTTTAAATTTAGCGCGGACTTCAATGCGAGATGCTTATAACAGCTTCCACAACGAAACTTTGTCTCGAAACCTGGCAGAAAATCCAAAGAGATTCTTGTCGCATGAGAAGTATGTTAGCGGCAAGAAACAATTAATGCCTTCTCTGCGCGATAGCAATGGAGATACTATTGAAGATAGTGCTGCCAAAGCAGAGTTACTAAATACAGCCTTCCGAAAAGCCTTCAGAAAAGAAGACGAAGTAAATATTCTAGAATTCGAGTCAAGAACAGCTGTCAATATGAGTAACGTAGAAGTAAATATCCTCGGAGTAGTGAAGCAACTTAAATCACTTAATGAAAGCAAGTCTTCTGGTCCAGACTGTATACCAATTAGGTTCCTTTCAGAGTATGCTGATGCATTAGCTCCATACTTAACAATCGTATACAACCATTCGCTCGACGAAAGATCCGTACCAAAAGACTGGAAAGTTGCACAGGTCACACCAATATTCAAGAAAAGTAGTAGCAGTAATCTGCTAAATTACAGGCCCATATCGTTAACGTCAATATGCAGCGGGATTTTGGTACATATATTGTGTTCAAACATTATGAATTACCTCGAAGAAAACAGTCTATTCACACACAGTCAACATGGGTTTAGAGAACATCGTTCCTGTGAAACACAACTAGCTCTTTATTCACATGAAGTGTTGAGTGCTATAGACAAAGGATTTCAGATCGATTCGGTATTTCTGGATCTCCGGAAGGATTCTGACACTGTACCGCACAAGCGGTCTGTAGTGAAATTGCATGCTTATGGAATATCGTCTCAGTTATGTGACTGGATTTGTGATTTTCTGTCAGAGAGATCACAGATTATGGTCACTGACGGAAAGTCATCGAGTAAAACAGAAGTGATTTCTGGTGTTCCCCAAGGTAGTGTTATAGGCCCTATGCTGTTCCTTATCTATATAAACGACTTGGGAGAGAATCTGAGCAGCCATCTTAGGTTGTTTGCAGATGACTTTCTCCTCCGAATGCGGAAATATTCTGTTGAGAGCGACCTACATAGGGAGAAACGATCATCGCGATAAAATAAGGGAAATCAGACCTCGTACGTAAAGATATAGGTGTTCGTTCTTTACACGCGCTATACGAGATTGGAATAATAGAGAATTGTGGACGTGGGTCTATGAACCCTCTGCCAGGCACTTAAATTTAATTTTCAGAGTATCCATGTAGATGTAGATATCTATGCATCAGGAACTACATGGCGATGACTTCCAAAATTGTGTAACGTGTTGTCACTGGGCAGTTCAGCTGATGCAAACAAACCAAAACTTTTTTGCCAGGGTACTTTTCTCTGACGAGGCAACATTCACAAACCACGCGAAATTAATCGCCATAACATGCATTGCTGGAGTGAACAGAACCCATACTGGATTCGAGAAGTCAACTATCAGCGACCTTGGTCACTTAATGTTTGGTGTGGTATAATTGGCAATAAACTGATCGGTCCATATTTTATCGACTGTAATTTGGATGGCAACAATTATCGAAACATACTTTAAAATGAACTGCCAGATCTACTTGAAGACCTGAGCATCGAACTTCGACAAAACATGGGGCTTCAACATGATGGTTGTCCAGCGCATTATTCATTAGTAGCGCGCGATGTACTAGATCGACTTTAAGATGGTCGCTGGATCGGCAGGGGAGGTCCTGTGAATTGGCCTGCCAGATCGCTTGACATTACTGCGCCAGAGTTTTTCTTATGGGGTTATCTAAAAGATATCGTTTATCAGGAAACGCCTACCACTCGCGAAAACACGCTGCAGAGAATAAGAGATGCTTGCGCTGCAATTACAACAGACATGTTCTCAAGACGTGTGCAGGGATTTACAGCACGAGTCCATAAATGCATTGAAGTTGGAGATCATCACTTCGAACGTTTGATTTCATGAAACGGTGAGATGCAAGGGAATTACGACCCGAAAGTGAGAGGCGACTCACTGGAAACAAGCACCCCGAAATTCATTTACTTGTATTTGCAGATAATCAACAATAAAAGGAAAACAATCGTTCCTTTTCAGAACCACCAAATGTTAAATAGGAATACGACCATCTTTAGTTAGAAGTGAGTTAGTCTTTTTGTCAGTTAGCGTTTTACTTTGGCCGGCCAGGGTGGCCGAGCGATTCTAGGCGCTACAGTTTGGAACCGCGCGACCGCTACGGTCGCAGGTTCGAATCCCGTCACGGGCATGGATGTGTGTGATGTCCTTAGGTTAGTTAGGTTTAAGTAGTTCTAAGTTCTAGGGGACTGATGGCCTCAGAAGTTAAGTCCCATAGTGCTCAGAGCCATTTGAACCTTTTACTTTGTTTACTCTGTGAGTTAATGAGTTCGCATCGGTGTGGAAGAAGAGCTGTCATGCAAACGCTACAGCAGTGACTTATGAACTGTTTTGTTTTGCTTGCATTGAAATTGTATATATTGAAGAACACTGATTATTTCCCTGTCGCCAATAGCCTGCGACACATCGCTGTGAATACGCCGAATTAAGTATTGTCATTTTAACTTACTGTAATAAACTCCATTAATACTAGTTGCTTGAATTGTTGTTTAGCGATCCGAGAAAACAGCTTCCTGGGCACCTATATAAGACGAGTGGGCAGGGTAATACATAAGGAATAATAACAAGGTAGCAAATCAGATTCTCAAACGAACTGAATACAGGATGAAGAATTTAATTCTGGCCGCCTTGCAATGGCTCTTTCACTCACTCTATCACATGTTCTCAATTTCCTTCGAACAACTAGATGGGTGGCACTTGTCATGCGAACATTAAAAAAAAAATGACTTACAGCACCAGTAACATCTAATAAATACAAATTTCACACAACTACATCGTTCCTTCCGGAGTTTCGGTGGAAAACAGACCTGTTTTATATTTCAAAATATTTCTTATTCTGGTATTACGTTTGATGCATACCGCGCGTATACCTGTAAAATCTCTGCTGTGACTAAATCGTTATTGCATCGACGTGGTGTTCGCCCCCGGTAGCTGAGTGGTAGGACTTGTCATAGACAGGTCATTCATGTTCTTGAGAATGGTTATAAAGCTAAAACCATGAATGTGTAATGCCGGCATGGTAGCTCAGCGTGTTCGGTCAAACTGAGTAAAGGATGACATGTGACGTCCGCCCAGACCAAACGCAGCGCGACAGAATGTGAATCCTCAGAGTCCGGGTTCGATTCCCGGCTGGGCAGAAGATTTTCTCCGCTGAGGGACTGGGTGTTGTGTTGTCCTAATCATCATTATCTCATCCCCATCGACGCGCAAGTCGCCGAAGTGGCGTCAAATCGAAAGACTTGCACAAGGCAAATGGTCTACCCGACGGGAGGCCCTAGTCATAAGACATTTTTTATCCACGTGGTTATGCAGTTTGCGGTGGGTTTCCAGAAGCTGGTTTTAGTTTTTACGTCGAAATAAAGTTTTTATCTTGGCGATAGAAATGAACATCAAATTGCTGGCACATAGGTGGGCAGTTTGGTGATATTATTTCTACCTTGCAAATCAGTTGATCCTTGTCATCTATAAACATACTATCATACAGGACGGCATTAGTTTATCCACTCCATGAATTCTTTATCAGACAAAACTTGTTATCAGCGTAGTACATGTTTTGTAAAGTGAATGTGTCAATTTCCCGGATTTGGAGCAAGTGACGTAAACGCTTTTAAGGACTCAGTTAAGTGACTGACCTCTACTGCACCCTGAGGACCAAATTAATCAATTGTTTCTAAAAAGCACAGATAAGCTTTAGGCATCAGTTTTTCAGAAGCTGTGATGGTATATTGCACTGTGTGCGAATACGTTATTTTATGTACTATACATTGTTTGAGAAATTTATTTGCCTACCTTGTTATTATTCCTTATTGATTTACTTAACTTATTAACACTCTATTCCAGACACTCTCGCTGTGGAAAAAAATACAGATGAAAAAAGGAAAACTGCAGAAGTCATCTGCGAATCGAACACAGGTTCTCTACTTCTCATCCAAATGCCTTGGTCGCTACGCCAGAGGCGCCTTTGCTCAACGGCGTTTACCTTATGGATAAATAAACTGCAGTAGAAAAGTTTCTTTCCTCAACTTCTATGAATATATGCGTTTGTAGACCCCATGTGTGATGATGAAAAATGTTCAATTTTTAATTATCCATCGATCCCATCCATTTTGAGCTGCCCTACCCTTACGAATATTGGTGCTGGTCGTCGCAAAAACGGATGGATGTTGTGTCTTATATCTTAGCGCCTTTCATTTAGGTTGTACCCGTGCGACATACCAAATACGAACTGAATTGCTTAGACGCATCTAAAGCCTTCCTCTTCCAGCCCTAAATGAGTCTATGAACAAAAACAAACCTGAACAAGCACCATTGTTCCTACTCTCGAAAAATATAATAGATTTTTATGAACTTGCTAATATATCTTGTTTAATTACTTTTTGATCTGAGACTTACATGCGATTATGTTCCACTGGTGTTCTATACACCGACATCACTTTTTATGACACTTTCAAAAACAAACTATGATAATGATGCGTTTGCTGAGATGTTTAATACTGTCATTTCGAGTTCAGAGTTACTTCAGACTATGTTACTCATGACTCAAAGAGCGAACTATAAGAAACTGACATTTTACAAGTTTCTCAGTTATGCATCATCTTGTAAGTAGGCTGTTTATGTTTTCTTTATGTAAGTAGGCTGTTTATGTTTTCTCTATGTAAGTAGGCTGTTTATGTTTTCTTTATGTAAGTAGGCTGTTTATGTTTTCTTTATGTAAGTAGGCTGTTTAGGTTCTTATATTGGTAACGCCGCCGGCACGTAGCGCTCTCTGTATGAAAATGAAAAATCACTGGCTGTGCTGTGTGCAGTCTGTGGCTGCTTTGCATTGTTGTAATACTCGCCATTGTAGTGTTAGGCAGCTAGCTGTGAACAGCGCGTAGCGTTGCGCAGTTGGAGGTGAGCCGCCAGCAGTGGTGGATGTGGCGAGAGAGATGGCGGAGTTTTGTAATTTGTCATGAACTGCTATATTTATATATGATGATATCAAGGTAAATACATTGTTTGTTCTCTATTAATATCTTTCATTTGCTAACTATCCCTATCAGTAGTTAGTGCCTTCAGTAGTTTGAATCTTTTATTTAGCTGGCAGTAGTGGCGCTCGCTGTATTGCAGTAGCTTGAGCAGCGAAGATTTTTGTGAGGTAAGTGATTTGTGAAAGGTATAGTTTAATGTTTGTCAGGGCCATTCTTTTGTAGGGAATTTTGAAAGTCAGATTGCGTTGCGCTAACAAAATATTGTGTGTCAGTTTAAGCACAGTCGTATGTATAAATTGTTCAAAGGGGAAGTTTCATATGTCGACCCTTAGCCGAGGATACCTCACTGGAATCTTCTGATTTTTTCTTGTAGTTTGTGTAATTAGTGTAGATTTTGTTTATTGATAGCGCGTAATCATAGAGAGAATTTCCTTTGTAGTTGTAGTTTTTCATTGTTTTACAGTAAAACAGTTGTGGCATGCATGTAGATTTGCACCAAGTATTTCGCAGCTGCGCTGGCAATTAAGTAGACATTATTTCCATTGCTATGTTATTTTATTTTGCTCTTCAAATTGTGCTTTTCTGTGTTATCGTGTGAAATACTGTGACAATAATGGCGTGTGAAAAACGTAATACTAGGCTCCAAAGTAAACTGAGAAATGACAGTGAAAATGAAAGCAGTGTGTTAGCGCCACCGAGTAATGAATTAACTGATGTTCAAAGTAGTACTTTGGTAACTGTGCGTAGGGAAATGGAGCGGGCGGCAAACAATGGCGTGGACAGTGAAACAATTAGTGAAGAGGGAAGCATTATCGATCGATCGGTCGGCAATAGCTCGCCTCAGGAAGCCGAAATGACAGGACACAATTTTGCAAATACTGTAGATTCAGGTTTTGCGTCCTCACCGTTTTCTCAAATGAGTCAAGACACATTTTCCGCTTGTCAAAATGTGAATGTTGCCGGTGCAAATTCACTGCCGAAAAGCACTGAGGAACATGTTTCAGACACCAGTGCATTGTTATTACAGTTAATGCAACAAATGGGACAAAAGCTACAAAAGTTAGACACAACGCTTGAACAAAATCAGAAACAAATGGGACAAAATCTTCAAAAGTTAGACACAATGGAACAAAATCAGAGACAAACACAGCAAAAGCTTCAAAAGTTAGACACAATGGAACAAAATCTTCAAAAGTTAGACACTACACTTGAACAAACACGTGAAGATTTAACCACTGAGTTACATAACATTGAATCGAAATGTCAGAAAGTGTGTAATGACGTAAAAACACAAATTTGTGAGCATTTTCAACCTATTTTTTCGCGGCATGAAAATGCATTACAGAATCACGAAGCAGCCATAAAAGAACTGCAAACCATTGTTCATGAAAATCATGAGACCTTGTGGGCTAAAATTGACTCAGTTGCATCTACCGATTCGGTTACGCAACTTGCAAAAACTCAGGAAAACTTAAAGGACACAGTAGATTCGATTTCAACACAAATGGACACTCTGAAGCTTGGTTCAGAAAAACACACTGAGGAAATGTGTTCATTATCAGAGAAAGTAGTTGAACTTTCGGATCAGCTAAATAATTTATCTACGAAGGTAGATGATAATCTGAATGACGCAAAACCGGTAGTCTTTAATGACACAGAACAGAGCGAACAAATTAGGAAACTGAAACAAAATCTGAATCAAATTGATACGCAACACCAAAGAGAAATCCGGGAAGTACAAGATCAGCTGACACAGGTAATACAAGAATTACGTATTTCAGAGGACACTCGCGCTCCAATACGGGAAGAGGGACATAGAAATACGGAACAGCCACAAAATAATAACACAGCGCATTTCGGAAATTATGAAAGAAACTGGCAATGTGCACCGAATTTTGAGATTGAACAGCCGACACGACGTAACAATGACCGACATGCGACTCGCCGACATGATGATTTTGACTATAAGCTGTTCATTACTACACGTAAATTCAAAACATTTAAGAATTCTGGCAACGACATTCATCCACAAGCATGGCTCCATCAATTCTCTCATTGTTTTCCTCCCAACTGGTCGTTAGAACACAGATTAGAATTTACGTGTGGCTACTTAGAGAATGAACCAGCTGTAAGAATGCGATCGGTCATTCACGATTGCCACAGTGAGGGAGAATTTTACCATGCCTTCCTCTCAGCATATTGGTCTCAAGCCACACAAGACCGTGTAAAACATAGCATCATGATGATGAAACACTTTGAACAGTCTGAATTTTCCAGTCTTGTGAAATATTTTGAAGACATGTTGCACAAGAATCAGTACCTGACAGACCCATACAGCCCCTCAGAACTCATCCGCATTTGCTTAATCAAACTGCCTGAACATTTACGACATATTATTTTGGCAGGACGTTGCAAAGACGACATTGAAGCATTTCAGGGACTTTTACAAGAATTAGAAATTGACACTGACAATCGCGGAACGCGAAAGCAGGAACACAACAATTACAGGTCACATCCGTCGCAATTCCGCGATGAAAGAAGTAATAACTTGACACGACAAGGCTATTCTGACAACACAAATCGTGACCAAAACAGACACCACCCGTATGACAACCGTTGGCAGAGTAGTAATAACTACAGGGAAAGATCACCTCTCCGTGGTAATGACTATCACAGAGATAACCACAGAAACAGACAATATGGGAACCAAAACAATGATTACCAGGGGAGACAGAATAACTTCAGACGCAACAGTTCAGCGCGGAGTTACGATTCAGGGAGAAATTCTCAACCACGTGACCGACAAGGAAGAAACCACGGATTCTACCGAAATGACGACAGACGATATGATCATAACGACAGACGTCAATTGCATCAGAACTGGCGGGATTCAAACAGAGCTGGGCCCTCTCGGCAAGGCGAATTTGTGGAAGTTAGACCTCCTAATCCCAGTAACGACGCGCGCCAACAAAGAAACAGACAATGACTCACACCGCAGGCAGCCGCGTGCGTCCGCTGGCTCAGGGAAAAATAACAAAGACGCTAGCCTTGAGAAAAGATTTAGCATTCTTTACCGATGTAAACAACATGATAATTGCTTTGAAGTTGAAAGTCTACGTACTAGGAAGAGTAAAGGATTGCACCACACTTCACATGTAAAACCGCTTACTGAGAGATAATCTGCTTTTTAACTTAGTCTTTGCCATAAAATTTTTCACTTCACATTTCTAATATGCATTGTCAGACTTAGAATCTGTTAACATACAACAATGTTTGAAGTTAAATATCCAATCAAGAACCAAGAGAACTTACTTAAACAGAAATGACGAATGCATTGCTATAGTGAACAGACGTCACAGTGTTATTGTGTGTGTACATTCTTGCTTGTTAGTTGCACGATTATGGAACGACTATAAGGCTTACATACTTAGAACATTTACCAGTACTGCTAATGAGATTTTAATGCAACATTTTGGTTTACTTGAAAATACATTCCGGATTTAAAGTACTTTCTGTGAGATACCAGATGAAACAATAGTTAGTTTATGTGACAGCTACACGATTTTATCACGACGCTACTAATGAGTGACAATTTACAATGTTGCTTTTGCAGTGTTTCTGTTTTATATCCGCACAGTTTTTCTGAATTATTCTGGAAAGTAAAACATGTTTTAGTAGTAAGCTACAAGGAGACAGCCTTTTCTGTAGCACAACAATACGTTACAGCACAGTACTTTCTTCATCACGGCAATAAGCATAATAAGTATAATATCTATATGCAAAGCATTTCACTTTGTTTATCATGAGGTCAGTACATTGACTTCTGCAGAACTTAGCTTTGGGGGACGATAACTACGACACTTCCACAGAGATTATCTTACAGCAAGACGCATGTTTAGCGCTACAGGACACGTATTTGAGTGATCAATTTTGTACTAAAAACATTTATTTTCAAAGATATTTGAAATACAATGATACAAAGTTTTTCCGTGATACATTTCATTCCATTGCAATAATCTGTAGCACCTGAGGGTATAATTACATTAATCCTCAGGGGGGTACACGCTTACTTTGTGTACCATGTGTTTGGCAAGCACAAGGAGCCCTAGCTAATATGGTATTTGCTTATACAACTTTACACATCGGTACCTTATTTCTCTAACACACAAATTACACAGCTATCTGATTATTTAACTGAGAGAGACAAACATTTATTTTACTACATCAGTGACACATGTTTACGCAATTACACGGTTGGATAACTTCACACTTATGAAACTGTATTCTGTCTGTACTTTGTAAACTGTTCATATTTTTTCGGAACCATTGTGATACTATGAGAGCTTTGAATGATGTATTTGGTATGGATTCATGATTTTTAAAGTACGTTTGAGGCAGATGACACTTTTGACATGAGCAGAGAATTTTTTTAATTATTGGAGGAAGTTACGACGATTTTGAGATTTGACTGAGGTGTTATGATGTTATTATTACGACGACGATGTGTATTATGCTGCTGAGGTATGTTTATGATTAATAAGTTGATGCTATATGAGGAATCTGATTATGCTATTTAGCTATTATGACGAAATATTGACGAGTGTCGATGGATACGTATATGTATAATAAGGTAAGGAGTAATGAATAGTGGGTAGGGACTCTTGACTTGTGAAAAAGGATGTTGGAAACCAAGAATCGTACTTTAAGAGTTATGACATGTGTGAATCATGTGTGAATGTATCACAATGCCACTGAACATTTTTTGGACACTGTTATATTCATAGGATTTTGTTTCTACAGATTTGCAACGCTAATTCTTGACCTGTGAAATATTTTTATGTGAGACTGTCACTGTAGCGGTAAATATTTCCATAAAAAAGTTAAGTGACCACCTGCACGTAATGCGTCGCGGGCACCCAGCTGTGTCAGACGCCTGGAGAAAAAGCCATTATTGCGAGCCCTTTTCAGCGGCACAGGTAGAAAAAAAAGGGGACGCCATTAACCTCGCTTCTGACATTCCTTTGTAGAAAGCATCGCAAAAACGACACGGTCGAACTTGAAAACATATGATTTTTGTAATGCGTTGTGGGCACACAGCTGTGTCAAACACCTGGAGAACAAGCCATTAGGGTGTGCCTTTCATCGCTAATGCGACACCCTCGTTGCTTGAAAACATATGATTACTCGCACTTTGTGCTAATTACTGAAATGCTTATGAATTGATGGGAAATATTCGTACATCTGCACACCTGATTACAACAAGCGTCTTTCTACGAGAGTTGAGAGAATTTCTACTAACTTATGAAATGTCACATGACTATTGAATGATATTTTTATGCTTTGGTTTGCGTAATTGCTTATTTCATTTGATACCTGTTTTTCAGCTGTGTTGCAGCATTGCTTTTATAAAATGAAATGCATTTGCTAATGTGAACACTTTCTGTCAACAGATCTATTAAATAATAATTTTATGATCCACATTCTTTAAAAAAAGGAGCACTTGGAAAGGAAAGAACAATAAGAAGGAACTAATAACAGTAACACATAATTTTCTTTTCAAGTACTTGGTAATTTCTTTTGTAGAATAAATTGTGATGCATCACTCTAATGTTAAGATGTGACATAGGTATTAGACATGGCCATTTTAGTGTAATATTTTTTCTTCTTGCGCTATGTCATGTTTAGGTATAAGTTGCTGCTGTTTGCCAGGCATAGTGTTATTGAATTTGACTTTTGCTCATTTATGCTGCTAGCTTTGCCAATTTGCATTTTTTGCATTGCTGTTTGTGTTGATTTGTTCTGTGATGCTGCATTGCCTCGCCCCTTAGTTTAACATCTGAGCTCAGTAGATTTAAGTTACCTTAAGAGGGGGTAGCCTCTAAGAGAATGAGTTGCGATGAATTGGAAGAAATGCATTGAGAAAACAGGTAGGTAGTATTTTCTTGGAAATAAATGTTGAGGTAAGAGATGTGTGAACATATAAACACAGAAAGCATGCTTAGATAGAATTTTTTGGTGGAAACAAAGGATGAAATAAGAGGAAAGATATATGAAGTTTTGGGTTGGACTGCAGTACCACATGTTACACTGAAAACGAACCCTGTCCTTTCCTTTTGTGTTATCCCACTATATGTTTGTGTACCCTTGTGTATTTGTTTTCTTCCTGTCTCTGTGTAGTTTCATAGAATTTTCTCTTCTTTTAATATTAAGCTACATTCACTATGATGAGGAATACTGTTATCCTCGAATATAATTGGCATTAATAATATGTTATTTACTTTGTAAAGATGTTAGATATTATTAATTCTGTTCTGTTTAATGCTCATGTGTGAAGTTGATGTTTCAAAAGTTATTGTGATCTTTTATGTATGTACTCATGTCATAATTCCACTGATGTATATGTTAGTTCGATTCTTTTGTAAAGCCTGTACTACAAATGTTATCTGTATCGTTATGTTCTTTAATGATGTATTTTGTACCTTTGTTATTGTAATTTTATGTTACCAAATTGTAATTGTTACCAGTTCTTCAAATTAAGTTACATTTCACTGCACACGTTTCTGTTGGTCATAGTATATGGACAATATGTGAGAAGTAGGGACTGTTCGTGTTTGCACGTGTGTTAATAATTCTGCAAGGGACTGGATAACAGCATTGCTGGTTCTAAGGACAATTCCAAAAACGTTGTGAGTGCACAAGTGGTGGTTTATGGACTTGCTATAATCTCTGCAAGACTCTTTGATGGTGAATGTGCACCTGCACAATCGCAACAGATGGCTGCTGGCCATCTCTACAAGGACTACAGTGGGTCTGCATCTTTGATGGCCCACCATTACCATTATCTCTACAAGGACTACAGTGGGTCTGCATCTTTGATGGCCCACCATTGCCATTATCTCTACAAGGACTACAGTGGGTCTGCACCTCTGGTGGCCCACCAATACCATACTCTCTACCAGGACTACAGTGGGTCTGCTCTGTGATGACCTACCTACCAATATTCTTCCAAACTTCGAATGACTCTGCTGTGGGTTTGCTCTGTTGTGGCCCATTACCTGTCTGCATGTCGAGAGTCAGCACTGTCTTTCCGTTGGAAGGTCAACACTACTTCTTCAAGACTGCATGGAAATCCACTACTTCTATGTGCATTTTCTTTTACTGCTCGGACTTTGAGAAAAACTCTGCATTTTTACTGTGATGAACAATGTGGACTGTCTTTATGGACTGTGAGTAATTTTGATCTTTTGACCAACATAATATTAATAAGTGTGTGCATTTTATATCTTTGTTACTGTAATTGTGAAAAATTTTTGTCAAATCTGTATTGGCCAGTGCCCAACACCATTTGTAAAAAATTTTTTGTGGGGAGCATGGGGGCTATGTAAGTAGGCTGTTTATGTTTTCTTTATGTAAGTAGGCTGTTTATGTTTTCTCTATGTAAGTAGGCTGTTTATGTTTTCTTTATGTAAGTAGGCTGTTTATGTTTTCTTTATGTAAGTAGGCTGTTTAGGTTCTTATATTGGTAACGCCGCCGCCACGTAGCGCTCTCTGTATGAAAATGAAAAATCACTGGCTGTGCTGTGTGCAGTCTGTGGCTGCTTTGCATTGTTGTAATACTCGCCATTGTAGTGTTAGGCAGCTGGCTGTGAACAGCGCGTAGCGTTGCGCAGTTGGAGGTGAGCCGCCAGCAGTGGTGGATGTGTCGAGAGAGATGGCGGAGTTTTGTAATTTGTCATGAACTGCTATATTTATATATGATGATATCAAGGTAAATACATTGTTTGTTCTCTATTAATATCTTTCATTTGCTAACTATCCCTATCAGTAGTTAGTGCCTTCAGTAGTTTGAATCTTTTATTTAGCTGGCAGTAGTGGCGCTCGCTGTATTGCAGTAGCTTGAGCAGCGAAGATTTTTGTGAGGTAAGTGATTTGTGAAAGGTATAGTTTAATGTTTGTCAGGGCCATTCTTTTGTAGGGAATTTTGAAAGTCAGATTGCGTTGCGCTAACAAAATATTGTGTTTCAGTTTAAGCACAGTCGTATGTAAAATTGTTGAAAGGGGACGTTTCAATCTCATCAAGTACCAATTTACAGGGAAAAAGATAACGCTTCATGTCCTACAGAGGTAAAAATATAATCGACGAAATTCACTGGCTAATATTGCTTTTAATTCCATTCGATCCAGGCTTTCTTGAGGTTATGTACAGAACGAAGTATCAAGAATTTCTGCGCTACAAAAATGGCTCTGAACACTATGGGACTTAACTTCTGAGGTCATCAGTCCCCTAGAACGTAGAACTACTGAAACCTAACTAACCTAAGGACATCAAACACATCTATGCCCGAAGCAGGATTCGAACCTGCGACCGTAGCAGTCCCGCGGTTACAGAATGTAGCGCCTAGAACCGCTCGGCCACCCAGCCGGCTTCTGCGCCACATCCCTATCGAAAATATGGAGCCACAGTCCTCTAAAATGTTTCATATCCATTCCATAATAAAATTAACATTAACAATTTCTAATCTTAATGCGCCAAAACATGAAATGTCAAAACACACAACATAGCTAAAGACAAAGGAACCATCCCAAGCCGCGTGGGATTAGCCGAGCGGTCTACGGCCCTGCAGTCATGGACTGTGCGGCTGATCCCGGCGGAGGTTCGAGTCCTCCCTCGGGCATGGGTATGTGTGTTTGTCCTTAGTATAATTTAGCTTAAGTAGTGTGTACGCTTAGGGACTGATGACCTTAGCAGTTAAGTCCCATAAGATTAAAAAAAAATCTATCTCAACGTCAGTTTAAGGGTGTGTTGTATAATTTAAACTACATATTTCCGTTATACACAAATATAAATTCATAATGCTCTAAATAAGAAATATAAAATGAGCGAAGACAATGGTAGACAAGTTTCCACACACAGAGAGGTAGGAAAGTTCGATTACTGAAAAATATGGTCTGTGCACCAAAATAAGGTTATGTATAAAAAGAAAGTTCTGATTTAGAGTATAAATAACATGCTGATTGCTTATTGAAATAATTAAGTACAATCTGATTGCGAACGAAAATTCGAACTTTGAACCAAAATAGAAATGCGTTATTTCTCAGAAAATGTGAGATTTCGAGTGCAAAACACAAAAACACACGTGGCTCTAGTGTCGTAACTTAATTGTTCTGTGAGATTTTAAAAAATACATAGTGGTTACATACTGGGACTAATGATAAATCTGTAGCGCGTTGGAGGTGCAGTGACCACTACATACGGATAGAAGAGCAGTTCTTCCAGTTGTCATGATGCGGGGCTCTCCCACCTACAGCGCTGTGGGTTCTTTTGTGGCTTGGAGGCTGGAGTGACGTTGTATTAAGCTGCAGATACACAACTGATGAAGGTAAACAGTTCTTTATTAATCCACCAAGCCTGAACAGTCATTTGGGTGTGACCTTGTCTCCGACACGGTTTGGTGTTGCCTCGTAATACTCGACTCGGCACTCTGGATGATGCAGGCTGCCATCTGTGCTCATAGCCAAACTGCCCACACAGGAGTGCGATGACTCATCGGTGACATCCGGGGCACTGGTTGCGACTTTGCTGTGGACACGATGCAGCCAGCGTCGTGTTTTAACTTTGCGGTAGGTGAAGGACAGAGCTGGGTGCTTGTCCGTTCATTCCTCAGGAGAGAATGTGCAGCAGATATGAAGGGCTTATTTCAATAGTGGTACAAGTCCATTACCTCCACTTTTCCGTCTATAATGCTTCTGAAGTTAATGGGCCAAACAAACTGAAAGAAAGTTTCATCTCTAGCAAGAAGCCATATGCTTGAATATTTCTGGTATCTCAACTGCAGATTTTTCAGCGCTCATTTAACTTTCGGACTTTGTATTTCAATATGAACAAAGATGGACTTGTGCCACTATTGAAATAAGCTCTTCATATGCAGGCGAGAGATTCTATAGAGGATGTTGCAGAATGATGGTTGCCACGTCCCTGGACAGTCTGGCAGTGGTCGTTGGTTCAGAGCCCTGGTGCGGGATTGGTGACTGTGTCATAGTTACGGCATAAACCCCAAGACTGCGACCGACACAGACTGGGCCCAAGCAGCATTGCACATCTTGTCGACTATGCTCAGCCCGGCCAGATGACCAGTTTTATACATGCCCAGACCAGTCTTGTCGCAGTGGAGGTTATGTGCGTGGCCTGCCAACAACAGTGGACCTGTCTCCAAATGGCTGTTATTGCCTCAACATATGGCCCGTAGTTGCAATGCTGTTCTATGGTCTGGATTTCGGCAACAGGCCCTGGCTCGATCCCACATAGCTACACTCCCCTCTTCATGGAATAATTTGGCCCACTGATTTTCTCACAGGTTAAGTTTGGCTGAAATAGGGAATGATACACTTACGAAGCTACACTGTTCAAAAGGCCAGACCAAACAGGAAGGGCTCAAAAAACGTTCAAATGTGTCTGAAATCTTACGGGACTTTAACTGCTGAGGTCATCAGTCCCTAAGCTTACACACTACTGAACCTAAATTATGCTAAGGACAAACACACACACCCATGCCCGAGGGAGGACTCGAACCTCCGCCGGGACCAGCCGCACATTACGTGACTGTAGCGCCCTAGACTGCTCGGCTAATCCCGCGCGGCGGAAGGGCTCAGTGGCAGCATTACTGTAGTCACGTTCTCAGTCATATTGAGTTGAAAACTTCTATGACTCGATGGGCATGTAATATTGCATCTTCCCAACATATACTTCATCCTCGCACTACATCGATAAACGCACATAATACACAATCACCTTGACAATAGTCCGCCTCCGGTAACTGAGTGATCAGCGCGTCTGAATGTCAATCCTAAGTGCCCGGATTCGATTCCCGGCTGGGTCGGAGATTTCCTCCGTTCAGGGACTGGCTGTTGTGTTGTCCTAATCATCATCATTTCATCCCCATCGACGTGCAAGTCGCCAAAGTGGCATCAAATCGAAAGACTTGTACCCGGCAAACGGTCTACCGGACGGGAGGCCCTGGTCACACGACATTACTTCATATTAAACCTCATTAACTACACTCGACGTTACCTCTCATCACAACAGTCTATAAGAAGGCCAATGGCCCCATTCCATTAGGTCACCAAACCACGGACTTACTTTCTGGATCACAACTACCTTTCTGTGTCCACAATACACCTTCGCAAAACTTCATAAAGATTTCTCTAGTACCCAATACCTGTAATATCAAAACCCTACAGATATTGTTAGCTGATTCTCTGAAAGCATGTGAAACGTGTCCCGACAGACTTGGAGCTGTTTAACAGACGTCGTCAGGGCTAGTGACTAGGTTAGCGTTTGTGTGGCGCTTCAGAATATTGGTACTCTGGATCAGTGTCACATAATGTAAAGACAAGGAAATCTGAGCCATCGGATTCCTTAAACCTTCAATACCATGGTCTACTTGGCTAGTGCTTAACTACGACGGGTTACAGCTGCTTTATTGCTAAACACATTAAGTGCCAAATATTCACATATTCCGTGTATTACGTCTAATCTAATTTGTTACCTAAACTTTACTATTTAAACTACTTATTCTACTTTACGAATTCCTATTTGCATGAAAAAAGTACGGCTGTTTTGGTTTGTTTCTTAGTTTTCTTGGTGTCCATGGGTTTCCACGTCTAAGCCATTCCCGCTTCTGACAAAAGCTTGCTTAATGACATTTCTGGTGGCATACACAACAAATTATATTCCGTGCTTGGAACACGGGCCTTCGTGACTTGGTGGATTATATTGTGTTACCAGAGATTGTGTTTGGGCCTTTGGGCCTTTACAAAATACGAAGGAGTCTAAACTGTACATAATGAAATACAAGGCTATAGACGTATAAGAATGTAAGAAAACAAGGATACAAAGCATATAAAGATACCAGTCTGTATGATGGAGGAGGAGGATATTGGTGTTTAACGTCTCGTCGACAACGAGGTCATTAGAGACGGAACACAAGCTCGGATTAGGGAAGGATGGGGAAGGAAGGCGGCCGTGCCCTTTCAAAGTAACCATCCCGGTATTTGCCTGGAGTGATCTAGGGAAATCACGGAAAACCTAAATCAGGATGGCCGGACGCGGGATTGAACCGTCGTCCTCCCGAAAGCGAGTCCAGTGTGCTAACCACTGCGCCACCTCACTCAGTCAGTCAGTCTGTATGGAGCCCACGAGTCGAAAAGCAAGTCTGTGCTTTTACTCAGATATGTCACTGCCCCTTTTGAATCCCCTTTGGGGGTTTCTGTCACCACAGTGAAAAGTACCTTCCTCCTCGTCTCCAAACCATCCCGCTTTGGACTCCAGAATGTAGCGGTACAGTAAGATGGACGGTCATTTTCCCCATAAGTCGTCAAAATGTAACGTTGGGCCCAAAGTGTAGTGGGTCGGGGGTGCAATGGCCGCTACAAAGGGATGGAAGAGCTGTCCCTCCACTGATGTCTCAGAGCAGAAGACGGCGGCAGGAACATCAGCGAATGGTGCCGTAGAAGTGGCGACGGAGTGTTGGCTGTCACAGAGTGGGAAGTCAGGCAGCAGCCGTTGGTTCAGAGCATGGGGCGATGTTAGTGGCTACATCATAGTTACGGCTACAATGCAGGCTTGGCGCATCCGCATTGCCTAGTGGTGGGCAGTGCTTATCTCGGCCAGATGGCCAGCTTCATACATGTCAAGTCAGGATTTGTTGTGGCGGAGGTCACGTACGTGGCCTACCAAGAGCAATCGGAATGTTTCTAACTGGCTGATATTGCCTCAGCATACTGCGCGTAGCTGCAGAGTCGCTACAAGGCATAAGTGCTAATCTTGCGGTGTTGGCAGGTTCGTGAAGTTTGGCAACAGGCCCTGACTCGACTCAGTGTCACTAAAAACCTTACAGGTTAAGCAGCACTTGTTCATTACCTAAGGTTGGTATCTGTACCACACTTTGCAAAGCACAATCTAACCTCAAATTAAGTCTTTCCACATCTACGTTATCTGTATTATTAAATCACTTGTAGGTCACTTATTGGCACTACTGATGTAATTTACGAGTTAGTCAATGAGCATATTTCGATCTTTTTACCAAGCATTAAAAAAGTCGAAAGACATGAATATTGGTTCCATAACATTAAGAAATACAGATCGGTACCACTAATGATCTAACTACAATTTAAAATACACTTATCAACATGAATAGTTTAATATTTACAAAAAGTAAACAATGTTACTCGCACGTCTTCGATCATCTAAAAGCGAGGTTTCTTGTAAAATTGTTTACTGATTTATGCATATACATTTTCACAAACAAAAAAACAACAGTATTTATTTTTAACTTTTTTGTTCATTCTACCTTTGTTTCTCCAAACACGCTACCACTTATAGTCGTATTTCCGTCTTTTCATACTTTCAGTAAGATCTTGGTGTTACAACAAATGGCGCTTTCTTCTTCCTTGGTCTTAATCAGTAGCAATGCATATTGATGGAATCAGGAATTCCTTTTGTGATGCATGGATGTCTTTGCAAAAATAATAATATCCATTTCTTTCCGGGATTCCCATCATTGACTGGAGTATGCTCCTTCAACTCTGCATTTAGTTTGTCGACAGCTTCCATTGGTTGACTTCTATTGATAGCGAATACATTCTTGTAACTCTCTGAGATACGCTTAATTACAAAAGCTTCATATTCTTCAGTATGTATACATGAGGGGCCAATGCGTATTTGAAGTGAATATTCTCCATAATATTTATGCATTAGAGTTCTTCTGGGAACATTGTACAGTTACTAGCACTTGCTGTGGGTATCCTATTTTTTATACCTTCCAAAGCTTGAAGCATCAGAGATACTTCATAAATAAGAATTTTCTTTTTCTTTTCTCTTCCTGTCTCAGGTTACAGTTGGAAAACTGAAACATAACAATATGATGATCAGGCAAGGTATGACAGTTGAAACAAACAAATTCAGAACTGATAATGGTTTTCTGACACGATAATTGGATATTTGATGTCAGCTGTTGTATCTAAAAACAAATTGTAACACAAGAAACCGACTGTGCTATGTACAGCGAGTGTCAGCCGCTGCATCTGAAAAGTTTATTGTACCATGAGTAGCTGAGAGTGTGTATGGGTAGTGGGTGTTGACTACTGTGTGTCAGATATATGCTGCATTAATGTTATGTAATGTGTTCTGACCATATAGTTGGACATAATACATTACTAGTCCCCACCAAAGTATTTATTGACTTTATTAAAGCTTACACGTTTGTGTGTTATACAATTTCAAAGGATCTGCGACATAAAATACGAAACAGTAAGTACACCACTACATGTGTGTGAAATACTTTTCCATAAAACATAAGACAATGTTTTATGGTAACAGGATGTCGAACGAATCTGTTCAATATAGCGACACAGTTCCTCAACAACATTAATGTCATAACAGTAAGTACAAACTGACTGTACTGCACTCACAGAAGCCTTAATCCTCGCTATACCAAGAGGGCTGGGGGTACTTTGTACTGACGTCTTGATAGTACTGTGATCTACTCAGGTCATTTATATTTTAACATTTTTAGAAATTATACTGTTTTTGATGAAGTATTCTGCCAGATAACATAAATATTAAAAATTTTCAGTTGAACTTAACCCATAAATTTAACTCACAGTAGTGGATTTCACTTTTCACAACAAATGCCATTTTCAGTATTTACAGGTTCAGGACTCTACTTACACATAAGTATCTCTTAAAAATTATGTTGTTGACGTAAATCAACAATAATTAACAAATTTCATTTTTTAACTTTTACAGGTGGGCATAAAGAACCCTCCCCTCCACCCCCATTGGTAACACACAAATTATTGAAATAGCGTTAGTATTGTGAGGGTTGAGAAGAGAAGACATCTTATGACGCTTGGGGTGATGCATGGCGGTTATGATATATCATACTTTGGCATTGCAAAAGTAATTTGCATTTTATGAACATACAGTATGGACCAACGAATGACCTCGTATAAAATTTTTCCATAATATCAACTTAACAGAATATTAAAGCAAAGCAGAAGGAATATTCCTTTTTCGAGGAATTTGGTGTACATGTTTCAAACTAGATGGTACCAGAGTATAATGATGTCTACACTGTTAGTGAATACAGCATTTAAGAAATTCAATTATGAAATTTATTCGATTAAATATCATACATAATATTCGTACAAAAAATGGATAGTAAAGGATGTACAGATATAAATATGATCAAAGATAGTCAGTGTTGTTGCCGACCGGAGTGGCCGAGCGGTTAAAGGCGCTACAGTCTGGAACCGCACGACCGCTACAGTCGCAGGTTCGAATCCTGCCTCGGGCATGGATTTGTGTGATGTCCTTAGGTTAGTTAGGTTTAAGTAGTTCTAAGTTCTAGGGGACTTATGACCACAGCAGTTGAGTCCCATAGTGCTCAGAGCCATTTGAACCATAGTCAGTGTTGTAAACAAGAAGAATATACAAAGTTAATATTTACTGCTGTAAGCTGGTGTGTGAGAAAGACTATAGTGTGGGAGATCTATCAGCTGGTGCCTACGACTAAGGACACAAGAGCTGTCGGAATACACAAGGCATTAAAATCTAATTACACATCATAAGCTACACACAATATCAAAAAACAACAAATAAAATTGAACACAAAAATAGTGCAGCATTCATGAACATACAAGGATCCAACACAATCATTCCTGTTAACATAACGATAGCAATGGAAAAAATTAAAACAAGAAGTAAAAGAGAGGCAGCTGTGATCTTATGACTACGTCATTAAACTGTTCCGAGTGGAAGACATCTTTAAAATGCACAACTCAAGGGCTAAGGATAAAAGCGCACAGTAATTATTAGTATCTGTGCTATATACATGAAACCTATGTACTGAATACATTTATCCTCTTACATAAATAAATAACCATTCTCTACAATGTGCAATGGGGTGCTGTAGAAAAAGTCTTAATTCACAGCAGACATCTCGAATGTATCCAGAATGAGATTTTCACTCTGCAGCGGAGTGTGTGCTGATATGAAACTTCCTGGCAGATTAAAACTGTGTGCCCAATCGAGATTCGAACTCGAGACCTTTGCCTTTCGCGGGCAAGTGCTCTACCATCTGAGCTACCGAAGCAAGACTCACGCCCGGTCTCACAGCTTTAATTCTGCCAGTATCTCGTCTCTTACCTTCCAAACTTTACAGAAGATCTCCTGCGAACCTTGCAGAACTATAGTTCAATTCTTTTATCTTGGCGGCTTTCGCATGCCCGCCCAGACACGGGAGATTGCTGCGTTGCCAGTTGCACACGACGCACGCGCCAAGAGAAGCAGTGCCATAGTATAGCATAGTTCGCAAGCTTACGTTTAGGGGGGAGCGCGCAGTTTATGAAGTCAGGCCACCACGGCCGCATTAACCCTTTCGCTGCTACTCAGACGTGCTCCCCGCATTCCGCGCTGTGCGCGATTTTGTCACTGCCCTGCTCGCCTGTGCAGACACATGGTGTTCCGACTGCTTTGACACTCTTATCATTCGATTCCACAAAAGCTATTTGGCCCAAAAATTAGATTTTCACACATCTTCTTGACTGGTACCTTCCTCCCATAAATGACTTAATTTTGTTTCGATGTTCAACGCAGTTATTATGCAGCATTAAATATAGTAAACCATTGCACGAAATTTTGAAGAGTTTGCAGAGGTAAAAGTCCATAGCGTATACTTTCCGTATGGTCGATTTTAGTTGCCACAATGTTGAGAATGAAATCTGGACAAGATACGTAAATTTCATATAAAATTTACTGTATAACAATATCTCATTTAATTTAAATACCACACAGGTGTCGTATGTAATATTGAGAAATATTCGCTCTTTCGCGACTGTAACAAAAGTTTTATTTACACCGGGCACGTTTGGCTTTATTTTAAAGCACTTCAATCAATCAAAAGGAAGTAGACAAAATACATTAAACAAAACTGTGGACTTACAAAAACATTAGGACTTGAACATACCGTCTATCAGTGAAGTGCTCTGAGCTATGTCAAATATAATTTTTGTGTGCGACACACACAAACAGCATTTATTTGCTAAAACACTGATCAGCCAACACAAACGTTGAATATTGTGTTACCGCAGCACAAAACTACGAAAGGTTACTTGACAATGGAGGGGACAAAATACTGTCCACTGATGATGCTTCAAAAGAGAGAAAAGCGTCTGGTCTAAATAAGTCGCTTATTACAGTTGCAGAAGAGGAATATATTTCAATACCATTGGTAAAACTGCGATTGTGGAACAAAAACAAGAGAGAGAATATGAGTACCATTGTGTATGTGCCATACCTTTCATTGATTGAAGTGCTTTAAAATAAAGCCAGACGCGCCTGGTGTAAATAAAACTTTTATTACAGTCGCGAAAGACGGAATATTTTTCAGTATTACATACGACACCTATGTGTTACTGAAATTAAATGAGATATTGTTATACAGCAAATTTTATATGAAATTTACGTATCTTGTCCACATTTCATTCTCAACATTGTGGCAACTAAAATCGACCATACGGAAAATATACGCTATGGACTTTCAGCTGCAAACTCTTTAAAATTTCGTGCAATGGTTTACTACATTTAATGCTGCACAATAACTGCGTTGAACATCAAAACAAAATTAAGTCATTTATGAGGGGAAGGTATCAGTCAAGAAGACATGTTAAAATTTAATTTTTGGGCCAAATAGTTTTTGTGAAATCGAATGATAAGTGTGTCAAAGCAGTGGGAACACCATGTGTCTGCACAGGCGAGCAGTGCAGTTTCTTCTTCTTCCGTGTCCGGATGCACCAATTATATCTTCCCTTCCCAGTAATTAGCAACGTAGATTGCTTTGTCATTGACTTTCAAAATATCATCTTTAGTGGATGTTATAGACATGTCTGGGCAGATCAGTAGGTGGTCCAAGTCCTGTATTGCTCCGCATTCACACCTATCGCTATCCCTGTAACCCCATTTAAATAGGTTTGATTTGCACCCAGTTACTCCAGTGCGCAGCCGGTTTAATGACCTCCAAGTTGTAAAAGGTAGTTGAAATCCTGCACATCCCTCCTCAAGTAGTTCCATTGTGGAGTGTGGCACCATTTCTTCCCAGAGAGATGGTGGCGAGCTCTTCAGTAGTTTCCATGAAACTCCTGCGGGATTTCAGCCGGACACGTTGTTTTCTGTGCATATACATCTGGTGTCGAGGATCATTCTTTTGTTTTGATCTTTCGATCTCGGCGGCTACTTGTCTGCGGATAGTGGGTGGTGCTATGCCTATGATGGGGTAAATGATGTCTGTGGGAGTTGGTTTGAGGCATCCTGTGGCAATACGTACAGTTTCGTTTACGGCGACGTCAACTTGCTTAGCGTGGGCAGAGTTCCTCCAAACTGGCGCCGCATATTCCGCAGCTGAGACACACAGCACCAGACCTGTGGTGCGCAAAACATGTGGTTGAGCTCCCCACGATGAAACTGTTAGCTTCCGCAGTATGTTGTTCCTGGCACAGACCTTTTTTTTAGTGTTGTGACAGTGCTGCTTAAAAGTAAGTGCTCTGTCCAATGTTACTCCCAGGTATTTTGGGCTGTTTGTACGTTTCAGCTCTTCCCCTTGCCACATGACTCGGAGTTTCCGTTTGGCTTGTTTGCTCCTAAGATGGAAGGCGGATACTTGTGATTTACTGGGGTTTGGTTTGAGATTATTGCCGTCGTAATAGGTAGCAAGTTCTGTTAAGGCTCCTGTGAGATTCTCCTCCACTTGTTCAAAGGTTTTATCCTGTGTGGCCACTGCTGCATCATCAGCATATATGAACATTCGTGTCTGGTGGCTGATGGGAAGATCATTGGTATAGATGTTAAATAATATTGGAGCCAAGACACTGCCCTGTGCAAGTCCATTTTTCTGTGTCCTCCATCGGCTGTTTTTAGATTGTAAGGTTACATAGTAGCGTATGTTCTGCAGCATACATTGCACGAACATAGAAAGGGTGTAGTCCTTAGTGACATTATACACTTTCTGGGTAAGCAACTTATGGTTAACTGTGTCATATGCAGCACTGAGATCCAGGAATGCGACCTCAGTTACTTCTCCTCTCTGATAGCCGTCTTCGATGTACTGTGTGAAATTCAGGATTTGGCTACAGCATGATTTTCCTGGTCGGAATCCAGCTTGTTCGTTAATGAGGGCTTTGTCCACATAATCAGCTATGCGTTTGAGGATCATTCGCTCCAGCACTTTAAATAAATGACAAAGCAGTGAGACAGGCAGGAAATTTTTAGCTTCGGCTGGGTCTTTCCCTGGTTTTAGTAACGCAATAACCCGGGCTTTCCTCCACAGTTTAGGAATTTGCATTGTTGTAATACAGTTATTCATTAGCTCTAGGATCCATGCTTGTACTCCCGGTCCAAAATGTTTAATTTGCTCAGATCTCAGATCGTCGAGGCCAGCGGCCTTATTGTTTTTCAAATCTTTGATGGCATCTTGTAGCTCCTGAATGGAGAACAGGCAGTGCAGTGATGACAAAATCGCGCACAGCGTGGAATGCGGGGAGCACGTGTCGGCAGCAGCGAAAGGGTTAATGAAGAGATAAAGCACTAGAAATTTCAAAAAATTGCATTCAAACGAATAACATTCGTGAAGTAAGGCACTTCAATATTGTTTTTAAATAAAGAAAATATTAAGCACCGTTTTTTTAATTTTTTTTATTTTTAGAATGTATTTAAACGACATAGGACACGATCTGAGCAGTCCCCTTAGATTGTTTGCAGATGATGTTGTCATTCACCATCTTGTAAAGTTATCAAATTATCTTAACCATTTACAAAATGATTATGGCGCGGAAAGTGGAAACTGACTCTAAATATGGAAAAGTGTGAAGTTATCCACATGACTAATAAAAGGAATCCGCTAAATTTGGGTTACACGATAAATCACGAATTCAAGTAAAAGCTTGGGGATTACAATTACGAATAACTCAATTTGGAACCATCAGATAGGTAAAATTGTGGGCAAAGCAGATCAAAGACAACAATTTATTGGCAGAACGCTTAGAAAATGCGTCACGTCTACTAAACAGAGTGCCTACACTACGTTCGTCCGGCCTTATCTGGAGTATTGCTGCGCGGTGTAGGACCCGCATCATATAGGACTGACGGAGGACACTGAAAAAATTCAAAGAAGGTAGCTCACTTTATGTTATAGCGAAATAGGGGAGAGAGTACTACGGATATGATACGCGAACTGAGGTGGCAAACTTTGTAACCACGGCGATTTTCGTTGCGGCAGGATCTTCCTATGGCCGGCCGAGGTGGCCGAGCGGGGGTCGCAATGCGAGGCCTGGCACCGATGTTTTCTCCCTCCCATCCTGGGGATGTGGTACAAAGGATGCAGTTGGTGTATTATTGTGAATTTTTTTATTTTATTTATTCATTTATTTTAAAATTTTTTTTAATTAATTAATTTTTTTTAACGGTAAGGAACTGAAAAGTAGTAAGTGCACTCGTTGCGTCGAGTTGGGGTCGCACATAACTAAAAACATGCTAATAGTTGTAGAAAAAGGCAGAAAGAAAGAGAGAAAAGTGCGGGGCTAAGGAAACCATGAAACAAAACTGAAGGGTGGAATCCATACCACCATTAACCAGTGCTACATCTCGCACCGGATGGGAAACAAAAACTGCGAAGACTTTTTCTCACCGGGGACAAAAAGAAGAAATGGGGGAAATACTGCTACAGAGAGTGAGGGTTCACGACGAAACTCTCCGTCTGCTGTATCATCCAGGTATGACTTCTCGTAATGACCAAGGTAGATCCCACGTTGTACCGTGTAGTGTTCTATCGTCGTCTTGTAATTTTTAGCTTCTCTTACTCGTGATGTTCCAGCTACGTGGAGGATCGTGGAACGCATTTCACAAATAATTGGAAAAATATTGTCGATACTTTGGGTTACGGAGGATCTTGCAATGTCGTTCCTGCAAATAGTTCCAAAAGTCTAAAGTGTCCTTAGGGCCGTCTTGAAACAAATAATGCACTGCATGTTTCCAAAGCCACGTCATTGCATTAGTTTTAGTGCGTGGGTAATGCGTCTCATCCGGGAATAAGATAGTCTTGGGGTCGATATGAGTCGGCGTTACTCGAAGGAAGTATGCTGACATTTGCCTCACTAAGTGCCACACTGCTGCAGACACACCACAGCTAAGACAGTGTTCATCGTTGTCTTGAACGCCACAGCTCGTGCACGTGGGTGAGTTTACCACGTGGATCGCATGTAGCCTTGATCTGGTCACCTGCTTACCGTTGACAGTGATATACCACATCGCCGTGACGTCAGTGTCCATTGTTACGTGGTGAATTGTCCTCCACACTACTCGCCAGTTGACGGTCGGGTGCTTCCTCTCCACGACGTTATCGGGTCGTCCACGTTGCAGGACCCGATAAATCGTCTTTGCCGTCGCCAGTTGAGTCGCTGGTAAGGCAAGTCGAACGTAACTGAGTTCGAGGTAAAAGACACCGATGTAGAAGAGCGAGGAGGGGACGTGGTGTATCGGCACAGGTGGCAACAGGGAGGGCGGTGCTAGTTCTTCTATTAACAAACTCGTCAGACTGTCCGGACGGCGGTGCCATAGTTTGAGTAATGTGCTCACAAATAGGGCAACCGCCCTGTCATGAACGTGATAAAGGCCAAGCCCTCCCAGATCCGGGGGAAGGGTGAGAGTCTCATATTTGATCTTGAAAAGCATTCCTGAAGTCACGAAGGACCCAAAAGCCGCAAGTATACGGCGAGCTAACATCACCGGTATAGGTAATATTTGGGCGATGTGCGGAATGCGTGACGCTAAATGTGTGTTAACATACTGGGTCCTTTGGACGATATCCAGGGCTCGTAGGCGGCTGTTGGCAATTCCAGTCCGAACATTTCGTAAAAACCGTCGAAAGTTGTGAGCAGCGGTCCGTCGTATATCGTCTGTGAAATCAATGCCAAGACATTTCAAACTATCTCTGAGCTGTAAGGGGGTGACACTGCTCTCAGACAATCCGACCCCGATGTTCATCGCCACTGATTTTGCGACGTTGATACGACTACCAGTGGCCATGCTATATTTCGCTATCCAATTCAGTGCGTTTGCGGTGTCGTCACCGTTGCGGATGACAATCACCAGGTCGTCAGCGTATGCTTTACATCGGAAAGCGTGTCCTCGTAACGTCATACCCGTTAGCCGTTGACGCAGGCCACAGAGAAGTGGTTCCATGGCCACAGCGTAAAGTAGACAGAGGGCAGCCTTGGCGTATCGATCGAGAAATGGTGAGGGGCTACGTAGGTCGGCCGTTGACGATCACCTTGGACGTCGCCCCACGGAGTAGTCGCATGACGACAGTGACGAATGGCTGTGGGTACCGCATATGGTGGAGGACCGCTTCCAAATAGTCGTGGTCCACTCGGTCGAAAGCCTGACTAAAATCGATTGCCGCCAGTGCACCCTTCAGACGATATGCCATCGCCAGTGAGATCAAGTCACGATATTCACTCAGTGCTGTTTGAATATTATTGTCGCCTCCTAATGACGTTTGATCGGGTGAGATAATATTTCGTAAGGTCTGGCATATCCGCGCCGCCAACAATCGAGAAAAGATCTTAAAGTCGCAGTTCAATAGCGTCAACGGGCGATAGTCCTGCAGTCTTGAGCCACCGGACGGTTTGTGAATAGGAATAATCATCTCTTCCACAAGGTCCGCAGGGAGCGGCACTTCCGGGGATAGTAGTTCGCGACAGATGTCCGTCCATCGGGAGGCTAATAAATATTGAAAAGTCCTGTAAAACTCCAAGGGGAGGCCATGAGGACCCGGAGACTTGTTGACAGCTCCTTTTCGAATGGCGTCGATCATTTCTTCTTCTGTAATTTCTTCCATCAAGGCCGCTTCCATTGCCGGGAGTGACGGTGCCGTAAATCGTCTGAGAGACGTCCTCCAGTGCATTCGGATCAGGGGTCTGAGCGGAATAGAGCTGGGAATAACGATTGTAGAACGCTGTGTTTATGTCTTGTTGCCTGGTGAGGCGACGACCGTCCTCCGTGTCGATGAAGCGTATCAGCGCTCGTTGGCGTCGTTTACGTTCACGAAGGACGTGGAACATTGACGGGCGTTCGCTCGATATCCGATCCTGCGTCCTCGAGCGGATGACTACCCCCTCTAGGTGGCGTCGCATATGAGCGATGATCTGAGCCTTAGCACGGTGGACTGCCGTTTGCCGTTCCGGAGACGGTGCCATAGCATCGCAGTCGCGCAGTACCCTGAAGTAAAAGTCGAGTGTATGTCTACGCTTGGTCGCGACCGTAGGTTATCAACGTTCGCCTCAGTGCCGGTTTGGTGCAGTCCAACCACCAGCGGATCGTTGTGGGATATGCACGGAGGCGATTTTCACACGAATGCCACGTATCCTCAACGGCTTGGCGGCAATCCGGGTACGACAGGTGAGCGATGTTTAATTTCCACGGGCAGCGACTCCTCCAAACTTGTTGCCGCTGCAAGGTGACGGCACAAATGTAAGCTGAGTGGTCCGATAAGGCTGCAAGCCACAGTTCCGCATCCTGTGTTCCAGTGGCGAGAGAGCGTGAGACATAAATCCGTTCGATACGACTGGAAGAGTGATTTGTGAAGTGTGTGAATCCCGGCCGGTGGCCGTGAAGATGATCCCAAGTGTCCACCATTTGTAGGTCTCTAATTAGCGTCTCGAGTTCCGGGCACGGATTATGTCGTGGGAGTTGGTCTCTGGGCGCCAGTACGCAATTGTAGTCACCTCCAAACACCAGATGGTCGTGGCGGCCTTGGAAGAGCGGGGTTACGTCTTCCGCAAAGAATTGTGAACGTTCGCGACGTTTGTCCGTCCCGGAAGGTGCGTAGATATTGATAAGGCGGACACCCAGTACTGTGAGTGCCATTCCTCTTGCCCCAGGCAGAAACAGGATATCGTCCGCCACTATCCCTTCCCGAAGAAGTACAGCGACACCGCTGCCTGTAGGGGAAGCTGGAGAGACGCAAGCATCGTAACCGTACATGCCTGGCTAGTCGTCGACGTACACTTCCTGGAGAAGGGCTATATCGATGGAAGCAGAGTTCAACATATCCTGAAGCAAGGATAACTTAGCGCGCGTCCGTATAGTCTTGATGTTTATAGTTGCAACGCGATAAGTTTAAGGTCTCTCCATAGCACCCGTTTTGGCCATCAATACCCTTGTAAGGCTGTCTCGTCACTGTATCTGATGGCGGAAAAGGATCAACACTGGTGGGGTAAATTTCCCCGCGTGTCGTCCGACACGATGGATAAGGAATTCTCCTCACTGTCGTCCGCCCAGTCGCAATGAAATACCGTCGGCTGCTGGTGGCTGTTAGTGGCTGCTGCGGCACTCGGCGCTAACTCCATCGGCTCTACTGGTTGGGAATCGGCAGCGGCTGTCTGCTTGTGATCCTGCTGTTCTGTGGGGTCGGAGGGGCTGAAGCCGTCACCACGGCGATCTGTTGAGTTTGATGGTACAGCGGCCTCTGTACCTCCGGTACCGTCGTCGGAGTGTCCACTGTCCATGTCAGACGATCGCTGCAAACACTCGCCCGATGGAGCACGCCGCCGTCTCTTGTGTTTTCGTGGGGAACGCTGTTTACGGACGTGTGTTTCAGTATCTGAACGTGGGTGGATTTCTTTAGCTGGTCCGGTGTCTGGTAGAAAAGCCGCTGTCGGCACAACCCGTGGGTAAATGTTCATCTTGGCATCCACGCCTTCTTGCAAGGTCGGTCGGTGAGTACCTTCAGGTGGGGGCGCTGTTGTAGAGGCCGGATCCCGTCCTGCAGACTCCATCATGGTCTCGCTATCTGGGGCGGCTATGGGACTAGTGTGGTCAGCATCGGAAAGGGTTGCTGCTCGTGCAACTTCGGCGTAATTGAGAGGAAGGGTCGTCACTGTAGAAGGAGTCATAGATTCACCTGTCGGGATTTGAGTAAGCCGTCGTCGGACACAATCCGACCGGACCTGCCCTTCTTGGCCACAACCAGAGCAAGTGCGTGGCTGGCCGTCATACATAATGATCGCCCTACATCCGCCGATGACAAGATATGACGGTACGTGTTTGGTCAGTTCAATTTTGATCTGTCGTACCCCATTAAGAACGGGGTACGTTGTAAAGGTGGTCCATTTTTCGGCCATATGGCTCATCACTCTGCCGTAGGGCTGGAAAGCCGCGGTGTATACGTCCGGTGGAACTTCGAAAGAGAGTTCGAAGACGCGTTTCGTACGGAGGCCAAGCCCCGCGTGATCGATAGAGACCGCCCCAATATGGCCATCAGAATGTTTGAATTTCAGATCGTTCGCATGTGCGCGCACATTTCTGTTGCACACCTCGTCACTTACTAACTTGACGTAGACAACACTGCTCGTGATAGAGAGATGGATACCAATTATGTCTCGCTGTTCAATTTTAACGTTGATGTGTTGGCAAATGTGCCAATACCTTGTAGATAGAGGAGGCCGAAATGCACGCTATCTAACGCAGACGGGCGTGAATTCTGGAACAGGATAAGTAGTGAATGATAGTAAGAAAAGTATGCAGCTCCTCGAATACTTAACTTTTATCTATCCTTGTTGTATACATCGTTCTGGATGAGACATTTCATACGATAACTATCAAACTATGTAAGGCTAATGGCGCTTTGCTAGGTCGTAGCCATGGACTTAGCTGAAGGCTATTCTAACTGTCTCTCGGCAAATGAGAGAAGGCTTCGTCAGTGTAGTCGCTAGCAAAGTCGTCGTACAACTGGGGCGAGTGCTATATCATATCTCGAGACCTGCCTTGTGGTGGCGCTCGGTCTGCGATCACACAGTGGCGACACGCGGGTCCGACATGTACTAAATGGACCGCGGCCGATTTAAGCTACCACCTAGCAAGTGTGGTGTCTGGCGGTGACACCACAAACGTCATCACGTAGAAAACGTTCCACTTCAAAAGCTCGCGGTCGTGCATGATCGGGTTGAAAATTGATCTGGATGGTGGTTTGTCTGTATGGATGTGCCATGTTGCGTCGGTAGTAATGGACTCTAAACTAGCGACAACGCAGTAGTAAACAACTACGGACACTCGCGACCGCGCGGACGGGACGTAAACAAGACGTCCTCGCCGCAGCGCTGCGGAAAGCAGACTGCGCCGTTCAAGGTTTGAAACTCACAACCTTGCGCTTGACAGCCCAACACCTTAACCGTTACGCTAACGCAACTCGTCTGAAAACAAAACTCCATGAGGATTGTAACACGTCACGCAAAATACTGACAAACACTGTTGGTATGACTATGCTCATGCTTCGTCGAAGTACAATAGGAAATAAACAATTACCGCTGTTCTTTATTACGAAAAAGCGGTTCGCAAGAGTGATACAAACACCTGTCCTTGCTATCGCCTGAATTAGGAGTCTTATTGCTTGTTTGGTTTTAATTAACGAATACAATATGAAGCAATTGGTATAAAGAATACTTTTTCCAAACATTCTATAAAAGAAAGTCTGCTATCGAGACATTGCTTTTGTTCTATTACTTTATTTATGACTGAACGTTTCTAAAACAGGACACTCGTCCGTGCTCTGCACTACAGTCGAGATCTGGCAACGTCGTTCACTGTTCATTGGCTGGCTGTGTTTTGTGACGTCAGATGCGTGGAACGAACCTAAACTCGGCCGCCAACATAAATGACGCGCACTTTAGCACTCCTGAAAGAAAGGATACTGCGGAGACATGGCTTAGCCACAGCCTGGGGGATGTTTCCAGAAAGAGATTTTCACTCTGCAGCGGAGTGTGTGCTGATATGAAACTTTCTGGCAGATTAAAACTGTGTGCCTGACCGAGACTCGAACTCGGGACCTTTGCCTTTCGTGGGCAAGTGCTCTACCATTTTTTTTTTCGCTAGCGAGTGCCCTACCATCTTCTTTTTTTTTGTTTTTAGTATGGCGTTTTAAAAAATGTAGCAGTGAATGTACCCAAACTCGCGACGTCTTATCAACAGTGCACGACGCTTACCGTTTTTTTTTTTTTTTGTAAATAAAAAGCCGGGAATCGAACCCGCGGACCTAGGACTGACATCCTGTCGCGCTGACCACTTTTTTTAATTTTTTTCCCTTTTTGTGTTTTTAATTGGTTTTTTATTTTATTTTATTTTTTGTTTTTTTTTATTTTTTAAATTGGAAATTATTGTCGCTGCCAACCTTTTTTTTATATATGGAAAAGGCGTCTTTCAGTTACGACAAACAAAATTAGAAAATTACATCCGTAGCAACAACAGAACAAGAGTTCCTTCTAAACTATGAAAAAGAATTTGAAACTAATAGTGTGATGATAGATAATAAAGAAAGAAAAATGTAACCAAATCCCGCACGCCATTCCATGTGCGTGGCCCATCTGCGTACAGATTCCATGTTCCAAATTGTTACAACATTTCGCAGCGTCTGGAGCCCCATGAAGGCGGTCAAACTCTGCCCGGTACTCCCCAACTGTGCGGGGGGTTATCGAAGACACTGCGCAAATAGTCCGCAAACAGTTGTCGGTATCGGTGTGTACACTCAAGTGTGCTATGACTGTCCTGGAGAAATTGCCAGTAATCAAGCACCATCTTCTCATTATCTCGAAAGAGGTAGTATATGGACATGCCTTTAAACCACGTGAGAGTGTGAGGTTTCGCAGGTGGGAAATAAGTATCCTCTGGACAAAGGAGGAGCCGTGGCTCAATTGTGCGAGGCGCTATACGTAGGTAGCAGGCGAGGATCTTTTCCACTAGCAGCCATACCTCTAACGCCGATCCACATGATAAGCGGTGTTCATCAGTATCCACTATGAAACGTCCCCTTTGAACAATTATACAAGACTGTGCTTAAACTGACACACAATATTTTGTTAGCGCAACGCAATCTGACTTTCAAAATTCCCTACAAAAGAATGGCCCTGACAAACATTAAACTATACCTTTCACAAATCACTTACCTCACAAAAATCTTCGCTGCTCAAGCTACTGCAATACGGCGAGCGCCACTACTGCCAGCTAAATAAAAGATTCAAACTATGGAAGGCACTAACTACTGATAGGGATAGTTAGCAAATGAAAGATATTAATAGAGAACAAACAATGTATTTACCTTCATATCATCATATATAAATATAGCAGTTCATGACAAATTTCAAAACACCGCCATCTCTCTCCCCACATCCACCACTGCTGGCGGCTCACCTCCAACTGCGCAACGCTACGCGCTGTTCACATCCAGCTGCCGCTGCCCAACACTACAATGGCAGACAACAATGCAAACTAGCCACAGACTGCACACAGCACAGCCAGTGATTTTCATACAGAGGTGGCGTTACCAATAAAAAAACCTAAACAGCCTACTTACATAGCACAGCCAGTGATTTTCATACAGAGGTGGCGTTACCAATAAAAAAACCTAAACAGCCTACTTACATAGCCCCCATGCTCCCCACAAAAATTTTTACAAATTGGATTGGGCAGTGGCCAATACAGATTTGAAAAAAATTTTTCATAATTACAATAAAAAAGAAATCAAATGCACACACTTATTGATACAATGTTGGTCAAAAGCAAAAAATTTCTCACAGTCCATAAAGACAGTTCACATTGTTCATCACAGTAAAAATGCAGAGTTTTTCTCAAAGTCTGAGCAGTAAAAGAAAATGCACACAGAAGTAGTTGATTTCCATGCAGTCTTGAAGAAGTAGTGTTGTCCTTCCAACGGAAAAACAGTGCTGACTCTTGACATGCAGACAGGTAATGCTCCACAACAGAGCAAACCCACAGCAGAGTCATTCGACGTTTTGAAGAATATTGGTAGGTAGGTCATCACAGAACAGACCCACTGTAGTCCTGGTAGAGATTACGGTATTGGTGGGCCACCAGAGGTGCAGACCCACTGCAGGCCTTGTAGAAATAACGGTACTGGTGAGTCAGCAAAGGTGTAGACCCACTGTAGTCCTTGTAGAAATGGCCAGCAGCCATCTGTTGCGACTGTGCATGTGCACAATCACCATCGAAGAGTCTTGCAGAGAATATAGTAAGTCCAGAAACCACCACTTGTGCACTCACAACGTTTTTGGAATTGTCCTTAGAACCAGCAATGCTGTTATCCAGTCCCTTGCAGAATTATTAACACACGTGCAAACACGAACAGTCCCTACTTCTCACATATTGTCCATATACTATGACCAACAGAAACGTGTGCAGTGAAATGTAACTTAATTTGAAGAACTGGTGGCTGTACAATTATAAATTTACAACATGAAAATACAATTACAAAGGTACAAAATACATCATTAAAGAACATAACAATACAGATAACATGTGTAGTAACACAGGCTTTACAAAAGAATAGAAATAAACATATACATCAGTGGAATTATGACATGAGTACATACATAAAGGATCACAATAACTTTTGAAACATCAACTTCACACATGAGCATTGAACAGAACAGAATTAATAATGTCTAACATCTTTACAAAGTAAATAACATATTATTAATGCCAATTATATTCGAGGATAACAGTATTCCTCATCATAGTGAATGTAGCTTAATATTAAAAGAAGAAAAAATTCTATGAAACTACACAGAGACAGGAAGAAAACAAATACTCAAGGGTACACAAACACATAGTGGGATAACACCAATAGGAAAGGACAGGGTTCGTTTTCAGTGTAACATTTGGTACTGCAGTCCAACCCAAAACTTCATATATCTTTCCTCTTATTTCATCCTTTGTTTCCACCAAAAAAATTCTATCTAAGCATGCTTTCTGTATTTATATGTCCACACATTTCTTACCTCAACATTTATTTCCAAGAAAATCCTACCTAAACCTGTTTTCTCAATGCATTTCTTCCAATTCATCGCAACTCATTCTCTTAGAGGCTACCCCCTCTTAAGCTAACTTAAATCTACTGAGCTCAGATGCTAAACTAAGGGACGAGGCAATGCAGCAGCACAAAATTAGTAACACAAACAGCAATGACCAAAAAATTGGAAAATTGCAAAGCAAGCTACAGTAAATCTAAATTACCAAGCAATGTAACATTACAACTAATATGAGCCAATGTGCAGCAACAAAAAAATAAATCTGGCTTAGCAGAGTAACACAAATTAAAGTTCAGTAGCACTATGCCTGGCAAACAGCAGCAGAAAATTAAATAACTTCTACCTAAACATGACATAGCTAAAGCAGAAAATATAATACACTAAAGATAACAATGCAGATAAGGGAAATGTATATTCACATCTTAATGTCTATGTAATTAAAGTGGTGCACCACAACAACTGATTGTAAAAAGAAATATTACCATGTACTTGAAAAGAAAATTATGTGTTACTGTTACTAGTTCCTTCTTATTGTTCTTTCCTTTCCAAGTGCTCCTTTTTTAAAGAATGTGGATCATAAAATAATTATTTAATAGATCTGTTGACAGAAAGTGTTCACATTAGCAAATGCATTTCATTTTATAAAAGCAATGCTGCAACACTGCTGGAAACCAGATATCAAATGAAATAAGCAATTACGCAAACCAAAGCATGAAAACATCATTCAATAGCTATGTGGCATTTCGTAAGTCAGTAGCTCTCAATTCTCGTAGAAAGACACTTGTCATTATCAGGTTTGCAGATGTAAGAATATTTCCAAGGATAATGGCCTCCCCTTTTTTTTTGTTCTACCTGTGCCGCTGAAAAGGGCTCGCAATAATGGCTTTTTCTCCAGGCGTCTGACACAGCTGGGTGCCCGCGACGCATTACGTGCAGGTGGTCACTTAACTTCCGTACGGAAACATTTACGACAGCAGTTTCTGCTACCGTGGCAGTCTCATATAAAAATATTTCACAGGTCAAGAATTAGCGTTGCAAATCTGTAGAAACAAAATCCTATAAATATAAGTGTCCAAAAAAAATATTGGTCAGCATTGTGATACAGTCACACATTTCATAACTCTTAAAGTACGTTTCTTGGTTTCCAACATCCTTTTCATAAATCAGAGTCCCTAAACACTACTCATTATTCCTTACCTCATTATACATATACATATTCGTCGACACTTCTTCAATATTTCATCGTGAGAAATACGTAGCATAATAAACATTCCTCAACAACATAATACACATCGTCGTCGTAATAATAACATCATAACACTTCAGTCAAATCTCAAAATCGTCGTAACTTCCTCCAATAATTTCTAAGCCTAAAAAAATTCTCTGCTCATGTCAAAAGTGTCAGCTGCCTCAAACGTACTTTAAAAATCATGATCTCATACCAAATACATCATTCAAAGCTCTCATAGTATCACAATGATTCCGAAAAAATATGAACAGTTTACAAAGTACAGACAAAATACAGTTTCATAAGTGTGAAGTTATCCAACTGTATAATTGCGTAAACATGTGTCACTGATGTAGTAAAATAAATGTTTGTCTCTCTCAGTTAAATAATCAGATAGCTGTGTAATTTGTGTGTTAGAGAAATAAGGTACCGATGTGTAAAGTTGTATAAGCAAATACCATATTAGCTAGGGTTCCTTGTGGTTGCCACACACATGGTACACAAAGTAAGCGTGTACCCCCCTGAGGATTAATGTAATTATACCCTCAGGTGTTACAGATTACACCAATGGAATGAAATATATCACGGAAAACTTTCTTTGTAATTCAAAAATCTTTAAAAATAAATGTTTTAAGTATAAAATTGATCACTGAAATGCGTGTCCTGTAGCGCTAAATGTGCATCTTGCTGTAAGATAATCTCTGTGGAAGTGTCGTAGTTATTTTCCTCCGAAAGCTAAGTTCTGCAGAAGCCAATGTACTTACCTCATGATAAACAAAAGTGAAATGCTTTGCGTATAGATATCGTAGTTATTATGCTTATTGGCGTGATGAAGAAAGTACTGTACAGTAACGTAATGTTGTGCCACGAAAAAGGCTGTCTCATTGTTGCTATACCACAAAAGTTACTACTAAAACATGTTTTTCTTTCCAGAAGAATTCGGAAAACTGTGCAGATATAAAACAGATACACCGCAAAAGCAACATTGTAAATTGTCACTCATTAGTAGCGTCGTGATAAAAATCGTGTAGCTGTCAAATAAACTAACCACTGTGTCACCTGGTATCTCTCAGAAAGCACCTTGAATCCATAATGTATTTGCAAGTAAACCAAAATGTTGCATTAAAATCTCATTAGCAGTACCAGTATGTGTCCTAAGTATGTAAGCCTGATAGTCGTTACGTAATCGTGCAACTAACAAGCAAGAATGTACAAATGCAACGCTGTGTAGTCTGTTCACTATAACAATGCATTCGTAATTTCTATTGAAATAAGTTCTCTTGGTTCTAGACTGGATATTTAACTTCAAACATTGTTGCATGTTAACAGTTTCTTAAGTCTGACAAAGCATACTAGAAATGTGAAGTGAAAAGTTTTATGGCAAAGACAAAGTTAAAAAGCAGATTATCTTTCAATAAGCGGTTTTACATGTGAAGTGTGGTGCAATCCTTTACTCTTCCTAGTACGCAGACTTTCAACTGAAAAGCAATTGTCATGTTTTATACGTCGGTAAGGAACGCTAAATCTTTTCTCAAGGCTAGCGTCTTTGTTATTTTTCTCTGAGCCAGCCGGCGCACGTGGGTGCCTGCGGCGCGAGCCATTGTCTGTCTCTTTATTGGCGCGCATTGTTATTGGGATTAGGAGACCTAACTTCTACGAATTCGCCTTGCCGAGAGGGCCCAGCTCTGTTAGAATCCCGCCAGTTCTGATGAAATTCACGTCTGTCGTTTTGTCGGTAGTTTATATAATTTCTTGTTTGTCGGTCATGTGGTGGAGAATTTCTCCCTGAGTCGTAACTGCGTGCTGAACTGTTGCGTCTGAAATTATTCTGCCTCCCTTGACAATAATAGTTCTGGTTACCATATTGTCTATTTCTATGGTTATCTCTGTCATATTCATTTCTACGGAAATGCGATCTTTCTCTGTAACTATTTTTCTGTCAGCGGTTGTCATACGGGTGGTGTCTGTTTCGGTCACGATTTGTGTTGTGAGAATAGCCTTGTCGCGTCCAGTTATTATTTCTTTCATCGCGGAATTGCGACTGATGTGATCTGTAATTGTTGTGCTCCTGCGTTCCGCGATTGTCAGTGTCACTTTCCAGTTCTTGTAACAGTCCCTGAAAAGCTTCAATGTCGTCTTTGCAACGTCCTGCCAGAATAATATGTCGTAAATGTTCAGGTAATTTGATTAAGCAAATGCGGATGAGTTCTGAGGGGCTGTATGGGTTTGACAGGTACTGATTCTTGTGCAACATGTCTTCAAAATATTTCACAAGACTGGAGAATTCAGATTGTTCGAAATGTTTCATCATTATTATACCATGTTTTACTCGGTCTTGTGTGGCCTGAGACCAATATGCTGAGAGGAAGGCATGGTAAAATTCTCCTTCACTGTGGCAATCATGAATGACCGATCGCATTCTTACAGCTGGTTCATTCTCTAAGTAGCCACACATAAATTCTAATCTGTGTTCTAACGACCAGTTGGGAGGAAAACAATGAGAGAATTGATGGAGCCAAGCTTGTGGATGAATGTCGTTGCCAGAATTCTTAAATGTTTTGAATTTACGTGTAGTAATGAACAGCTTATAGTCAAAATCGTCATGTCGGCGAGTCGCATATCGGTCATTGTTAGGTCGTGTCGGCCGTTCCATCTCAAAATTCGGTGCACATTGCCAATTTCTTTCATAACTTCCGAAATGCCCTGTGTTATTATTTTGCGGCTTTTCCGTATTTCTAAGTCCCTCTTCCCGTGTTGGAGCGCGAGTGTCCTCTGAAATACGTAATTCTTGTATTACCTGTGTCAGCTGATCTTGTACTTCCCGGATTTCTCTTTGGTGTTGTGTATTAATTTGATTCTGATTTTGTTTGAATTTCCTAATTTGTTCGTACTCTTCTGTGTCATTAAAGACTACCGGTCTTGCGTCAATCAGATTATCATCTACCTTCGTAGATAAATTAGTGAACTGATCCAAAAGTTCGGCTACTTTCTCCGATAGTGTACTTATTTCCTCAGTGTGTTTTTCTGAACCAAGTTTCAGAGTATCTACTGTGTCCTTAAAGTTTTCCTGAGTTTTTGCAAGTTGCGTAACCGAATCGGTAGATGCAACTGAGTCAAATTTAGCTTGCAAGGTCTCATGATTTTCATGAACAATAATTTGCAGTTCTTTTATGGCTGCTTCGTGATTCTGTAATGCATTGTCATGTCGCGAAAAAATAGGTTGAAAATGCTCACAAATTTGTGTTTTTACGTCATTACAGACTTTTTGACATTTCGATTCGATGTTATGTAACTCAGTGGTTAAATCTTCACGCGTTTGTTCAAGAGTTTGTTCCAATGAGTCTAACTTTTGAAGCTGTTACTGTGTTTGTCTTTGATTTTGTTCCATTGTGTCTAACTGTTGCTGTGTTTGTCTCTGGTGTTGTTCCATTGTGTCTAACTTTTCAAGCTTTTGTCCCATTTGTTGCATTAATTGTAATAAAAATGCACTGGTGTCTGAAACATGTTCCTCAGTGCTTTTCGGCAGTGAAGTTGCACCGGCAACATTCACATTTTGACAAGCGGAAAATGTGTCTTGACTCATTTGAGAAAACGTTGAGAACCCAAAACCTGAGTCTGCAGTATTTGCAATATTGTGTTCTGTCATTCCCGATTCCTGAGGCGAGCTGTTGCCGACCAATCGATCGATAACGCTTCCCTGTTCACTACCTGTTTCACTGTCTACACCATTGTTTGCCGCCCGCTCCATTTCCCTATGCGCAATTACCAAATTACTACTTTGAACATTAGTTAATTCATTACTCTGCGGCGCTAACACACTGCCTTCGTCTTCACTGTCATTTCTCAGTTTACTTTGGAGCCTAGTATTACGTTTTTCACACGCCATAATTGTCACAATATTTCACACGATAATACAGAGAAACACAATTTGAAGATCAAAAATAAGAGAACACATTAACATAGCACTGAAAATAATATGTAGTTAATTGCAAGCGTAGCTGCGAAATACTTGGTGCAAATCTACATGCATGCCACAACTGTTTTACTGTACAACAATGAAAGGCTACAACTGCAAAGGAGGTTCTCTCTACAATTACGCGCTAGCAATAAACAAAAGCTACACTAAATACACAAACTACAAGAAAAAATCAGAAGATTCCAGTGAGGTATCCTAGGCTAAGGGTCGCCATATGAAACGTCCCCTTTGAACAATTATACAAGACTGTGCTTAAACTGACACACAATATTTTGTTAGCGCAACGCAATCTGACTTTCAAAATTCCCTTCAAAAGAATGGCCCTGACTAACATTAAACTATACCTTTCACAAATCACTTACCTCACAAAAATCTTCGCTGCTCAAGCTACTGCAATACAGCGAGCGCCACTACTGCCAGCTAAATAAAAGATTCAAACTATGGAAGGCACTAACTACTGATAGGGATAGTTAGCAAATGAAAGATATTAATAGAGAACAAACAATGTATTTACCTTCATATCATCATATATAAATATAGCAGTTCATGACAAATTTCAAAACTCCGCCATCTCTCTCCCCACATCCACCACTGCTGGCGGCTCACCTCTAACTGCGCAACGCTACGCGCTGTTCACATCCAGCTGCCGCTGCCCTACACTACAATGGCAGACAACAATGCAAACTAGCCACAGACTGCACACAGCACAGCCAGTGATTTTCATACAGAGGTGGCGTTACCAATAAAAAAACCTAAACAGCCTACTTACATAGCACAGCCAGTGATTTTCATACAGAGGTGGCGTTACCAATAAAAAAACCTAAACAGCCTACTTACACCACGATGTGGCAACGTGGGCAAAGGGGGGAATCCGTCATCCCAATAGCGTGCAGCCTTTGTCGTGTTACAATCTTCCCGTTCACCACCTGGTACCACGCGGCTCGTACCCGCATGGGGAGGAACGGCTTATGGGCCGCTCTCCACACTGCAGGCCATAGGGTCGTAGGGCTCTTCCTCTCAATCACATTCCGAGGGATGGACCTTAGCAGCAGTCTGTAAACGTATCTCGCCTTGGGAGTGCGAGTGTTGGAAAGGTCTGGGTGCATGTAACTATACTCAAGAATAAATGCCGAGAGGTGCGAGAGTGAAGGTGTAATGTGCGCAACCGTGACAGGTGGCAGAACAGACGCCGGCAGCAATTCCTCTAACAGACGTCCCGTAAGGGAAGCATCTTTGTGGGTCCACAATTTCATCATTGTGCACAGGTATAACGCTGTAGCTCTCGCTCGTACATTTATAAGTCCCAGTCCGCCATCACGCGGAGGGAGGGTGAGTGTTTCGTAGCGGACTTTGAATAGGTGTCCGGCGGTAAGGTAATATCCAAACACTGCTTGCAATCTGTGTGCCATCGCTGTCGATATCGGTGGGACCTGGGCCATGTGGATCATCTTAGTCGCCACGTGAAGGTTGAGGTATTCCACACGCTGTAGGAGGTCCATCCGTCGAAGTAAGTTCCGGCGAACTTCTGTGCGTATGGCCTGTAGTAATCGTGCATAGTTCATGGCAGCCGTGCGGCGCACATCCTGTGTAAATGTTATGCCCAAGAACCGGATCTTGTTAACTAGTGGGAGTGGGGCTAAAGCGTCCTCCTGTAGACCTCTCCCAATCGGCATCGCTGCCGACTTGGCCACATTCATGAGGCTGCCCGCTGCCAATACATAGCGATTGATCCATTGAATCACCGAGCGTACCTCGTCACCAGATCGGACAAGTAATAGAAGGTCATCAGCATATATCCTGCAGTGAAAGGTGTGATCCCGCAGTGACATGCCCGAGAGCCTGTTTTTCAACCCTCCGACAAGTGGTTCGGGTGCGAACGCGTAAAGGATCATGGAGAGTGGGCATCCTTGGCGAACTGACCGTCGGATCGGAAAGGGACCCGCAATCCGTCCATTCACCAGGGGATGCAGCTCCACGGAAAAGGCGCTGAAAGATGTCGAGAAAGTCAGACGGGAAGACCATGCGGGCCATAACGGACTGAAGGAACTTTTGGTGAACTCTGTCGAAGGCGTGGTCGAAATCAATGGAGATCAGAGCAGCTCGAAGGCGACAGGATGTGGCGATGGCTATTAAATCCCTGCATTCGCTGGTTCCCGTTTGCATGTTGGTCACTCCGCCCTGTGTCGTTTGCTCCATTGAGAGGAGTAGGGGCAGAACCTTCTTTTTGCGGCTGGCGAGTAGTCGGGCGAAGATTTTATAGTCCGAGTTGAGCATCGTAACTGGCCTGTAGTCCTCGACCGTCCGACCTCTGGAAGGCTTGTGTATCGGTATAAGGAGACCATCCACGAATGCAGGTGGCATGTGGGAACCGGGGATCATCAATTCTTGGTACATGATGATCCATCGGGGCATCATTAGATCGCGGAAAGTCCGATAAAACTCGAGCGGCAGTCCGTCTGGCCCGGGAGATTTGTTGAGTGCTCCCTTGTTAAGCGCGTCCTCGATGTCGTCTCGTGTAATCCCAACTAACAGCGTCGCCGCTGCTGCATTGTCGAGAGTGTGCGACACGTGCTGCAGTATGTCGTGCTCGTCCGCTTCCTCTTCCTCTGTATTCACCTCGTCGTAAAACCGGCGATAGTGATCTGCAAAGGCTTCTGTAACCGCCGCCTGAGTCATTACGACCCTACCACCTGGCAATACGAGGTCCGTGGTCAGTTGCTGTCGGCGTCGGCGGCTGTCGAGCACGATGTGATGCATAGACGGGTTTTCTCCTTCCACTCGGTCGTGACGTCGCGATCGCAAGACGACCCCCTTCAAACGTTTCCTCGTAAGAGACAATATTTGACCTTTAATTCGGCGGCTTTCCATTTGTCGGTTTGGAGATGGTGGTTGGATGTCGAGTTCGCGAAGCATCGTGTAATAAAAGTCCAATATGTGACGATGCCAAGCTGCGATATCTTTACCGAATTGAGTTAGCACACGCCGAAACGCTGGTTTGGCACAGTCCACCCACCATACTAGAGTCGAAGGGTATCGGGGAAGACGACGTTCGCAGTCCAGCCATGTGTTGGCGATAATCCGACGGCATTCCGGGGCTTGAAGATGTGCCACATTCAGCTTCCAGGGTCCTCGGCTGCGCCGTATCCGCTGCTGTTGTAGAGTGAGTGTGCATATGAAAGCGCTATGATCGGAGAAGGCAAGCGGCCAGCGTTCGGCGTCCAATACTCCCGGCGCTAGAGCTCGTGAGACATAAATGCGGTCTAGGCGACTGGCTGAGTTACTAGTAAGGTATGTCGGCCCGGGACGGTCACCGTTCACTGTCTCCCACGTGTCGGTGAGAAGCAGATCTCGAACCAGGAGCCGAAGTTCTTGACAAGTCGAGAAGTGTGGGACTTGGTCTTTGGGGTGGAGCACACAGTTAAAGTCGCCGCCGAAGATATATTGATCGAAGCGGCTGATAAAGAGGGGGGCGATATCGTCCGAGTAGAACAGCGATCGTTCGCGGCGTTGGTCAGTTCCTGATGGAGCGTAAATGTTAATGATGCGTGTGCCCAGTGCTGTGATCGCCAGCCCCCTTCCTGACGGAAGGTAAGTCACTTCTTCGATGGCAATTCCGTCGCGCACTAGTATTGCCGTACCGCTGCCATTCCGGTCCGCCGGTGACATATATGTCACATAACCGCAGAAAACGGGGAGGGCCGCTATATACACTTCTTGCAACAGGGCAATGTCAACATCCCAAGAACGAAGCATCTCACGCAGCAACTGTATCTTCACTGCCATTCGTATCGTGTTGAGGTTAAGCGTGCCGATACGATAAGCTTGTTGCTGAACCGCAGGTGTTAAGTTATCGATTAAGACTGGAATTACCTATGACGCTTCTGACTGTATTGACATCTCCGCATCCCCCCAAAACCTCACCTGCCGTCCTTTCTAGAGAGCGGGCGCCAATGGCGTGGGACCTGTTGGCGTAACTTGCATGGTTCCGTCGTCGTCGTGGTCATCCGCCCACGTCGGGGAACTCAAAGCAAGATCGGCTTCCCTAGCTTCCTGAGGACATGGCATGGGTGCTTGCACTCCAGAAGGTGGTGGGCAGCATCTGTCCTGCATATCGGCATCCGATTTTGCCACTGTAGGTATATGTGGTTTGTTCTCAGTTCCGTTCGGTGGTGCCACACTGCAGCAAATGGCGGCTGCCTCTGTGGTAACGTCGTCATTGAAGGTGGAGTCGTCGTCCTCTGGAGTCTGTGTCGCATCCCGTTCGAAAGTTGCTCTACGCCTCCGCTTCCGTCGCTTCGGAGAGCGTAACTTCCTGGTGTGTCCTTCTGTTTCAGACGACGGCAAAGATTCCCGACGTTCCGGCACAAAGGCAGCTGTAGGCACAATAAGCGAGTCTACGGCCATGCTATCGTCATGTATGTTGTTATCCGTCGACGGGGGCGGCGGCATTGGAATTGAATCCGTAGTTTGTGGAACGGGTGTGTCGTCATCGCCCTGTATGAGAGGATGGAGTCGCGACCCAACAGTGGATGTCGGCTGTCGTGGTGAAGTGGTAGCTGTCGTGAGGGCTGCTGCATAAGTCACGGGAAGCAGCGTCGGCTGCGATGGCGGGTCTGCGCCAGCCGGCGGCAGCTGAGTGATTCGACGTTGGAGACATTCTGATCTGAGGTGTCCCTCCTTCCCACAACCAGAGTAGGTCTTTGGTTGCCCATCGTAGATGACGATGGCACGGCAGCCACCGATATTCAGATATGGAGGCACATGTCTTTTAAGTTCTATTCGTACCTGGCGGACTCCGTTCAGCACAGGATATGTCTGGAATTGCGTCCATTTTTCCGCAATATGATCATGGACCGTGGCGTAGGGGCGCAGCGCTATCACGACGTCCTCCGCCGGTAGTTCGAAAGGAAGTTCGAAAATTCTGATCATGCGAAGTCCCATGCCAGAATAATCGACGTGTACAGTCCCCACATTGCCATCAGCATGGCAGAAACGGAGGCCCTGTTTGGTGTCCCGAAGGATCCGTTCACATGTTGCGTCTTGGTGATCTTGACATATACGATACTACTCACAATAGACAAGTGAATGCCGAGAATGTCGGTCGCCGGGATTTTAACTTCTTCTCGTAGAAATCGTTCGACTTCGAGTGCTTTGGGCCGTGCAAATTCGTTGCGGAACGTAAATTTGAGCGTCGATTTTCTGTATTGGTGCGCCATAGTGATCTATATGCTGAGTACGGCACGCGCGTAAGGCCGAGTACGATGTAAACAACACAAGCGCTCGCTCCGCGGCTGGAACACAAACAGCGCGTCCTCACCGCAGCACAGCCAAAGGCCAACTACCCATCTGAGCTACGGAAGCACGACTCACGCCCGGTCTCACAGCTTTACTTCTGCCAGTAGAGCACTTACCTATTCCAGTCATGAAAGGGCTTTAAAAGTTGTAATATTTTACGACGTGAGCTGAATACAGCATGTGATAGGATTTTAAGATTTAAAAATTTTACGATATCAGGTGACCATAGCACACGGTATGGTTCAATGATACAGAACGGTGATGATCGAATGGAAAGATAAATACAACTGCAACTGGTTATGTTGGTCATGACTGACAGATGTTAGTTTTGGGCACACCGTATTGTGAAGCTGGTTTGGTTTTATTATAATGCATGATGTATCTCAGTTGTATTTTTAACAGATATGTAAATGGTTACAATTAACAGTAACAATTTTAACGAAGGTTTGTGCTCTTATGAGTGCAATTAATTTTCAGTTTCATACGAGGATGTCACATATCGCTATTAGCGACCTCTTGACGTTACGACGCGACTAGGGTAGCCCAGCATTTCAGTTGGCTGTGTTCGATTGGAAATAAATCAAATTGTATACTCATAAGAAGTTTGTCATTTTCTGTTTATGTAACGATTCATAAAGAGGAATAATGAACGCTTGCTACTTCGAGCCATGCTACCACGGGATAGTAGATCCGCAAATGTTCACTACTGAGGAAATTGGATAATTATCTTCTATTTTTTTTATTGAATTTTTTTTTTTTTTTTTTGTATTTAGACTATCTCAATTGCATTGATATAAAATACAGCTGCAGTGGTTACTGGTTTCATGCTTACACACTCATTTTCAAACCCCACACCCTGATCTTATCCTATGCATCTCCTGTAACTGCACATAGGCCAAGATCAATGAGGGTACTTGTTGCCCACTGAATACATTGCTGTGCCTTTTGGTACCACGTTGTATGAATAATTACGGTTAATAGCAAGATCTGACTTTCCAAAATTGGTGTGTCAACTCGAAACCTGTAACCACTACAAATGAATTTTATATCAATGGAACTGAGACGGACTAAAAATAAATCAAATTTCCCGCAGATAGTATATTTTGTAGTGGTTTATGAAATGTTCAACTTATATGAACAATTATGGAAGTTCATTGTAATTTTTACCTTTGTCAACACCACAAAATCTTTTGTAGGCCATGGTGTGAAAATGGACATTGTTTGCCTTGGTAATACGTTGGCGCTTAGCTAAAGTCGGTCAGTTGGCGTATAGAGGTACATGGTTTGTGACTCTTTTCTAATGACTTTAGAGTGGGCGCCTTGGGATTTTTCTGCTTCATTCTTTTAATCTGTGTGTCTCCAGAAACTGTTTCTATGTTTTTCAGGATTTTCTGTAACTTTCCTTCGTATCGGTTTGTTGAATCACTTATTAATTCTGTGATGTTGCTGCTTTGGATCAATTCTAATTTTTTGTCGTATATTCTTTTTCTTTCATGAGTACACTCGAACTGCCTTTGTCAGATCTTGTGATTATAGTATATTATTCCTGAAGAGGGATAGCAGTTTTTTCAGTAGTTGCAGGGGCAACTACTGAACATCAACCAAAACGGCCTTCCTATGTTGGTACTGCGAACGGCTGGAAGCAAGGGGAAACTACAGTCGAAATCTTTCCCGTGGGCATGCAGCTTTACTGTATGGTTAAATGATGATAATATCGTATTGGGTAAAATATTCCGGAAGTAAAATAGTCCCTCATTCGGATCTCCGGGGGGCGAAACTACTCGGGAGGACGTCACTACCAGGAGAAACACAACTGGCGTTCTACGGATCGGAGCGTGGAATGTCCGATCCCTTAATCGGGCAGGTGGGTTAGAAAATTTAAAAAGTGAGATGGATAGGTTAAAGTTGGATATAGTGAGAATTAGTGAAGTTAGGTAGGAGGAGGTTCAAAAATGGTTCAAATGGCTCTGAGCACTATGGGACTCAACTGCTGTGGTCATAAGTCCCCTAGAACTTAGAACTACTTAAACCTAACTAACCTAAGGACATCACACACAGGTTAGTTAGGTTTAAGTAGTTCTAAGTTCAAGGGGACTGATGACCACAGCAGTTGAGTCCCATAGTGCTCAGAGCTTTTTGAACCATTTGATCATTAGGGACAGATTAACAAGAACAGGGGAAAAGGATACAGTAGAAGAAGAATGGGTAGCTTTGAGACATGAAATCGTGAAGGCAGCAGAGGATGAAATACGTCAAAGGACGAGGGCTAATAGAAACCAGGGGATAGCACAAGACATATTGAATTTAATTGATGAAAGAAGAAAACATAAAAATGCAGTGAACGAAGCAGGCGAAAGGGTCTACTAACGTTTAAACACTGAGATCGACAGGAAGTGCAAAATCGCTATGCAGGAATTTCTAGAGTACAAATGTAAGAATGTAAAAGCGTATATCACTAGGGGTAAGACAGATGTAGCCTACAGAAAAATTAAAGAGAACTTTAGAGAAAAGACAACCACTTGTATATATATGACGAGCTCAGATGGAAAACCAGTCCCAAGCAAAGACGGCAAAGCAGAAAGGTGGAAGTAGTATATAGAGGGTCTACGCAAGTAAGATGAACTTGAGAGCAATATTATGGAAATGGAAGAGGACGTAGATGAAGACGAGATGGGAGATATGATACTGCATGAAGAATTTGACAGAGTACTCAAAGACCTAAGTCAAAAGAAAGCGCCGATAGTAGACAACATTCCGGTGAGACCACTGATAGCATCGGGATAGCCAGCCGTGACAAAACTCTTTCGACTGGTGAGCAAGACGTATGAAACGGCCGAAATAATCTCAGACCTCAAGAAGAATGCATTAACTCCAATCTCAAAGAAAGCTGGTGCTGACAGGTGTGAAAATTACCGAACTAACAGTTTAATAAGCCATGGTTGCAAAATGGAAACCCGAATTCCTTACTGAAGAATGGAAAAAACTGGTAGAAGCCAACCTTGAGGAAGATCAGTTTGGGTTCCGGAGAAATGTAAGAACACACTAGGCAATACTGACCCTACGACTTCTCATAGAAGATAGATTAAAGAAAGGCAAACCTACGTTTGTATCATGTGTAGACATAGAGAAAGCATTTGATAGAGTTGACTGAAATACTTTCAAATTATGAAGGTGGCAGAAGTCAAATACAGGGAGCAAAAGGCAATTTACAATTTTTACAGAAACCAGAAGGCAGTTACAAGACTCTAAGGGCACGAAAGAGAAGCAGTGGCTGAGAAAGAAGTGATGTAGCCTGTCCCCGATGTTATTCAATCGGTACACTGTGCAAGTAATAAAGAAAACCAAAGAAAAATAGGGAGTGGGAATTAAAGTCCAGGTAGAAGCAATGAAAATTTCCAAGTTTTCCGATGACATTGTAATCCTGTTAGAGACAGCAAAGGACTTGGAAGAGCAGTTGAACGGAATGGATAGTATATTGAAACGATATAAGAAGAATATCAACAAAAGCAAAACGAAGATAATGGAATGTAGTCGAATTAAATCAGGTGATGCTGAGGGAATTAGATTAGGAAATGAGACACTTAAAGTAGTAGATGAGTTTTGCTATTTAATCAGCAAAATAACTGACGACGGTCGAAGCAGAGATGGTACAAAATATAGGGTGGCAATCGCAAGAAAACGTTTTCTGAAGAAGAGAAATTTGTTAACATCGGGTATATATTTAAGTGTCAGGAAGTCTTTTCTGAAAGTATTTGTATGGAGTGTAGCCATGTATGGAAATGAAACATGGACAATACATCGTTTAGATAAGAAGAGAACAGAAGCCTTGGAAATGTGGTGGTACAGAAGAATTCTGAAGATCAGATGGGTAGATTATGTAATTCATGAGGAAGCACTGAATAAAATTGGCGAGAAGAGAAATTTGTTGCACAACATGACCAGAAGAACGAATAGGTTGGTAGAGCACCTTAAGAGGCATAAAGGGATCACTAGTTTAATACTGGAGGGAAACGTGGGAGGTAAAACTCGTAGAGGGAGACCAATAGATGAATACAGTAAGGAGAATATCCGAAGGATATAGGTTGCAATCGCTACTCTGAGATGAAGAGGTTTGCCCAGGATAGAGTAGTATGAGTGGCATGACTGGAACTGATCGGCTGTCGGACCCCCTCCGTCTAATAGGCGCTGATCATGTATGGTTGGTTACACGTTTGGGTGGGTTTAGTGACATCTCTGAACAGTCAAAGGCACTGTGCCTGTGATACAAAATATCCACAGTCAACGTCTATCTTCAGGAGTTCTAGGAACCGGGGTGATGCGAAACTTTTTTTGATGTGTGTATGCAAAGTATTTAAAATCCATCTTTCCAACCACTAAAATGGGTATTTAAATCCATACGTGTTTCTTTTTGTTGATATAAAGCAATGTCAGTGGCACTGTTCCCTTTTCTGCTTACGTACGGAAGTATCGTCTGCTTGGGGATTTCGGAGGAATTTTTGTGTAGGTCGCAGATGTTTTGACTTACTTTCATGTTAGTATGCATAATTCGTTGTATTTAACATCACGAAATGAAGCCAAAATTATCAGTGCCCTACACACGAATAGCCAAGCAATATACAAGCAGACCATATTTCTAGTTGTAAGCCGAATTCAGGGAAAAATAATACCATTGACGATTGGATTTTAAAAGTCTATCCCTTGGTGAAATCTTATATCATTAAATATGATTTACAACCATCTGATCTAAAAGTTACATGTGCGACGCACCTGTTTGTCACTACTGTAACTTTAAGATCTGATGGTGGTTGGCAAGCCGAAACCGGTAGTCCGTTTTAATGAAATAATGTGTGAGAAGGATATTGACTAATACAATATAATCCAATGAAAAGGTGACCATCCTCCTCTAGAAGTTCCTGCGGCCTCGTTTCACCACTGACGATGTTTTACAGGATGTCCGCACTACAGGTATACGTAAAGAAATGCTTACGACGAAAGAACTCGACGTTTTTTGATGTTGGATAAAAACGAAGATGTGATCCTCATCGTTTCACGAACGGCGCTGAATCGTATCGCGCATGCACATAGATGTTTCCTGTGGAGCAGGCAGACGCACTCCTGATATGTGGACGTCACAACGAAAGGTGTGGTGTGTGCTATGGGCAGCAAAGTTAAAACGTGCAATACGTGTTGAGTGACGTGCAAGAAGAGACTGTATCGTGGATCCTCACACACGTAAATCCATTTATCAGTGGACTGAACTCTTCGAGAAACGGGAAGTGTGATTTTAAAAGCTGGTAAACATCCTAGAACGAATGGGAATGAAGTCCACGTAAATCCATTAGATAAGCTCGTAGACTACCCGTCCTCCGTTTCACAACGCAAGACATTCTGTACAAATATCTCCGGTTGCTTGATTACAAACTGCAACTTTAGCATCACATTAAGCCTGAGAATCACCACATTCGATGGGATTTTGCTGTTGAAATGAAGCATCATATAGACAAAAACAACGATTAATTTATTGCAGTGGTGTTCAGTGACGAATCAGCCTCCACGTCTATGCAAAGTTAACCGACGTAACTGTCGAAAGTGGGGAAGTGACTCCAGGAGAAGTGACTGACAAGGGAAACTCCTCATCGCACGGATAGCCCATCAAAAACTGAACACTGGTCAAACATGAAAATTGGCATAAGGTGTAATGAATTGTGAAAAAGAAGCAAAATAGAAACAGTGAACGCTCCAGGATCAAGAGGTGCAACATCGAGCAACTTGCACGAACTGCGGCGTCGTGGTTGTCTGCTCACGGTATTGGACTGCGAAGGGGGAGATCCGTGTTCACATCTCCCTCGTGACCTATTCTGTTCCCAAAATTATGAACTGCCTGCCTGGTTATTGACGTGTCTGTTCGGTGTATCCAAATTTATGTCTGTGCCGTGGTGTAACGTCCGTTTCCAACAGCTAGGTGTAAGGAAGGGACCTGCAGACGTACGTACCTCCTATTTGTTCTACGGAAGTTCCACATGTTATAACTCCTGTGTTTCATTTTGGAGGTTCTGAGTCTTGAAATCCTTTGTTGTAACATAGTTCACACCCGTTTATTTGTTGTTTCATTTCTATGAGAGGTATATGCGAAATCTCGGCTGCTCTCACTACTCATCACATTTACTTGTGACGGTGATATATTCTTACCACGTGATTCATCTTCTATAACCACGACAATGGCCGAGACTATAGAAGGAGAACAGACACGTCTATGACCGTACGAGAAGTTCATATTTTTGTATAAAAAAGGGGGCAGGAGGGAGATTTGAACAAGGATCTCCAACTTCCTGGCCCAGTACTGTGACCACACAACCACGACGCCTTGTTTCTTGCGATTCGCTATTGAGCCTGGACCGTTCACTGTTTCTATTTTGCTTCTTTTTTCACAGTTCAGTACATTTCTACCTTCTTCCTGTTTTCATGCTTGGTCTGTGTTCGGTTTCTGACGGGCTATTCTTTAATTCTTGTGGGCGGTCTGGGGTGGGGGGTGCGCAATGGGGAGTTTCCCTTGTGAGTACCAAAGAGACACATGATAAGTTAATATGTGGCTGGGGTTACATAAACAAGGTGTGATTCGTCCATTATTTTAAAGGAGTCTACAGTGACAGGGCACTTCCGTCTGGATATGCTGGCGACCTGTGCAGTTCCACAGACGCCTCCTGACGTTATTTTCCAGCAGGATGGTACCAACACCACTATCATGGGCATGTTACCACATTTATCCATTAGACGGTTCCTGAGCGCTGAATGAGAAGGTAGGGTCCGGTTGCCTGGTCTCCTTGGTCTCCTGATGTGACTCCGCTGGATTGAAATGCATGGGGAGTTTATCAAGGACATTGTTAACAGAACAAAGATGCGAGATATGGTAGATTTGAGACAACGGCTCTACGCCACAGTAGAGGCGTAACACATGTCATGCGTATGTTAAGAGGAGTACGGTTTAGATATTTGTCGAGCTACAGACGGTGCCACATTGAACTCTACCAACTTACATAAAAATATTTGAGCTCTGTGTACAATGTTGGACAAATACTTAATAACTGTAAAGCCACACACAGTCGTTACGAAAGCTCTTGAAACGACAAGTAACGACGATATAGAAGTTCCCTTCCTTTCTTATGTAGCATTCGCACCATTGACTAATGAAGTCTGCCTGGGAAGATAGCTTACTCAATAAATGAAGAAAGAAGGAGAGTGCGAAACACTTTTATATCCTGTAAATTCTCAGTTCTTCCCGGACTACTAGATCTTCACCACTTCAAGGAGTAGGTTTGCAGCCTGTTCCATCTTGACTGAAGCAATACGTCTTTCTGCTGTACTACATTTCTCTTTCCTTTCGTTTATGATTATTGATTACTTGTTTGAATACTCTGTCTTGCCCCTTCTTTTGGTATGCTGTTTCCATTTGATGCATCCTTGCTCTGTTTCTTCGTTTATACTAGTTCGTCTTATTTTGTCCTTCCATTAAGAGGGCATCAGCCATCTTTTTCGTTTTGTTGTTAATAATTCTTGCATAGTTTTTGTAAGAAGCATGTAGTAGCCTTCTTCCTCTATGGTTCTGCCTCCTTTTTTGTAGAGTGGTACCATCTCCACGGTCTTTCACGATTTAGGTGCCAACCTCGTACTCCACGGTTCATTTAGAAGGTGAAAGAGGCTTACTTATAACATTAATCGCCCGTATTTAAGGAGTTCTACGTCGATTCCATCAGGCCCTGCAGTTTTCCTGCTTTTAATCTATTTTATGGCCTCCTGTATCTCATCAAGTCTGTCCGCAGCTCGTGGTCGTGCGGTAGCGTTCTCGCTTCCCGCGCCGGGGTTCCCGGGTTCGATTTCCGGCGGGGTCAGGGATTTTCTCTGCCTCGTGATGACTGGGTGTTGTGTGATTGTGTGATGTCCTTAGGTTAGTTAGGTTTAAGTAGTTCTAAGTTCTAGGGGACTGATGACCATAGATGTTAAGTCCCATAGTGCTCAGAGCCATTTGAACCGTTTTCTCATCAAGTCTGATGTCATCTCCTTCGTACACAAGCTCTTCCCCTTCATCCTTTGTAGTTGCTATTTCTTCCTCCTTCTCATGTTCTTCAGTACATAATTTTGGCAATTTTTATCCAAGTCGTATTACGACATTTACTCTTGCGACATTTATTTCTTGCTTGTTGTGTCATGAGTTTTTTAGGTAATGCCTTGCCTACCATGTACCTCTCCTTATTACCCTTTTTGCCAAGTTTCGCATTTCTTCGTATATCAGTCTCGTATCCTCTGTACCAACACGTATATTTATATGGTAACCTCATTGTTTCTCTTTAACTGGATTCTCTGTTTCTTCAGTCCATATTCTGAGACCATTCTCCTTTCTGAATTTTTTCTCTTTCCCCACGGCGGCCATTGCTGCTGTGTTGCAGGAGGAGATTAGTGTTTAACGTCCCGTCGACAACTAAGTCATTAGAGACGGAGCACAAGCTCGGATTAGGGAAGGATTGGGAAGGAAATCGGCCGTGCCCTTTCAAACTGATGATCTAGTGGGGCATGTTGGCCGCAAGCAAACCGCAGTTACGCCTGAAAATATCGCCACAGTTTCTGGAATTATTCAGCGAAATACAGTGTCATCCGTCCGTAGAATTGCATCTGAGACTGGTTTGAAGCGTTCCAGCACGCAGAAAATACTGAGAAAGAGCCTACACATGTTTCCATTCAAAATTCAAACGCACCAGGCCATACCCGTACGAGCTGTGCAACAAAGGATTGCCTTTGCTAATCAGATGCTCACAATGATTGATAGTGAAGGATTTGATGTTGGCTGCATCTGGTTTACAGATGAAGCACACTTCCACCTGAATGGATACGTGAATAAGCAGAACTGGCGATTTTGGGGTTCCGAAAAGCCATATTGGTGTGAAGCGAAACCCCTGTATTCTCCTAAAGTTACTGTGTGGGCTGCAGTATGCAATAGAGGCATTATTGGCCCTTGTTTCATTCGAGAAACGGTCAGTGGTGCACGTTACGTTGAAATTTTGGAACAATTTGTCGCCACACAGCAAGTGTTAGAGGATCGACCAGGTACTGAATGGTTTATGCAAGATGGAGCCCGACCACATCGGACCGAACAAGTGTTTCGCTTTCTTCAGGAATACTTCGGGAATCGAGTCATTGCTTTGTAATATCTCAAATTAACTTGTGCAGGCATGGATTGGCCTCCATATTCACCGGATTTGATTCCCTGTGACTTGTTTTGTGGGGCACAGCGAAAGACATTGTCTACCCGAAGCAGCCTGCCACGCTGGACGAGCTTGAATCGGCGATCTCTGTGGCATGTGAATTCATTTCGGTTGAGACACTACGAAATGTGATGGCGAATTTCATCCTTCGTTTGCGGCACCTCTGTAGTGCCAATGGTGAACATTTTGAAAACATTTTGATGTGATTGTTTGCAACGATTGTTTTCATACGATTATTTCACTTACGTATGCTGATATGAGCTGTACAGCGTACAGCGCCATCTGTTTGCAACTTTTGTAACTATTATTTCAAACTGCTCAATAAACTTCTTACAGCTTTCACAATAAACATACCGTTTGCTGCATTCCTCTATCGATCTTTGATTTCGAGATATTTAATTTTGAAATCAGGGAGCCCTTTTCTGGACACCCTGTATATAGACTATATTCCCATCTTCACTGCTGTGTTTATAAACAATGCAGAAAAACCCACAGTACTATTAGTGCAAAAAAACAAAGTAAAAATGTACCTCTGCATCTATACATATTATAACAATATATATATGGGTGTGTGTGTATGCATTTCACATCTCTTCCTAAACCACTACACCTATTTCAGGTCGGCCGGGGTGGCCGAGTGGTTCTAGGCACTACAGTCTGGAACCGCGCGACCACTACGGCCGCAGGTTCGAGTCCTGCCTTGGGCATGGATGTGTGTGATGTCCTTAGGTTAGTTAGGTTTAAGTAGTTATAAGTTCTAGGGGACTGATGACCTCAGATGTTAAGTCCCATAGCGCTCAGAGCCATTTGAACCATTTGAAAAATTAATTGCAGGGCGAAATTCGCTGGCGGTTTAGGTAAAATATATCTACAAATATGTGAGAAATATGTTAAATATACATGAAAAATACGCGACATGTGAGTACACAGGCGAAGAAACGGATAAAACGCTTCTCTTAAGCCCCACAGATTTCAACCAAACTTGACACATATATTACTTACTATCAGGAAAGAAATACAGTGAGGATAAGGATCAGCAACCTCCTATTCGGGTGGGGGTGATAACGTGAAAAGAGAATGGGTAGAAGAAGAGACAGATAGACAGAGATAGGGGAGGATTATCTCAGGGGTGGCCAAAATTTCGGCACGTAGGCCATGCCTGGGCCCGAGTGGCAAAGTGCTCAGCCTCGCTTCATGTTTTCCCCATCGCCATGCCGTGCTATCTGAGCACGAGGAGAGGGAAGAGGGAAAAACAGCGAACGTGCCGCTTTTAAATTGCAATTTAGTCACACTGCATAGGACTTTGTTTTATATTTCACATTTCTCAACAACATAGTTCACAGACAAAATAAGTTTCAGTATTAATTAATTATTTTTTGCGCACTGAGGACACAATATAATTTTTGTCTACTACAAACTGTCAGCATACACAGACAATTTTACCGAGTTTCGCTCTCAAACTGCACGTAATCGTGACTTATTTAGTTTCATAATCGTAAAAAGTCTTTCAGAAACACAAATATATCGATCGAAATATTCTAGCCCTTAATCAACCTCATTATAAAGACTTTGAAAATCTACCTGAGAAAAGCAGTGTAGACGCCCTGGACAGTTATAATGTAAAAATATTTGTAATTAAAACCGGAATTATCTTGCAGGTTAATCAGTTACGTCTGCCCATTCACAGGAGCGCTTTCAACTGAAACGACAGACGGTCTCGAAAACAGATGTAAGACTGACAGTGTCCTGAAAACCTTTATAAAACTATTGTTGTAATTCATTCATGGCCACAATGAATTTTTCAAACCTCGCGATTTCTTTAACGCCAGTGAGCTAAAGGAACTGGATTGTCTTTTTCAGATTTTCTTTTTAAATGCATCTCCATCAAACCGGAAAGAAGTTACCATGCAGTGTCTTACTGAGGAAAGTGTGTAGTCAAGGCCACTCAAAAATGTGAAATCTGCAAACCATTCCTGATATTCTAATTTTAGATCCTGCACTCTACCTTGCTTCACAAATTCAACAACAGAAAGATTTAAATCGAAAAATCATTTTCAGCATGCCCCTTTACTTAACCAACATACTTGGCAATAATATATGAAGTAAGAGTATCTATACTCTCTGTTCATTTCCACTGAAAACTGTTGCACCTGAAAATGGAATATTGGGTGCGACGTCAGAAATTTTATTTTTCGCACCATCAGTTTCTTCAAGTGATCCATTAGCACACAGTGCTTCGTGATGTACTGAAAAATTAATCCCGTCTGTCGATTGTTGTAATCTTTTGCTCTTTCATTGTCATCTGAAAATTTAAATTCTTTCTGCCTGTTACTATAATGCTGTTTCTTAGCAAATAAGAAGTACCTACCCCCCTTGCGAATTGGGAATTCTCATTCTTCTCTTCACTCAGTCCCGTTCATTTTAAAGGATTGGGTCGATAGATCGCTATTCTCTTTTTGGGCAAACAACCACTGGACCTGTGAACGTCTTTCATACCAGGAACAGATAGCGAAAAACAAACAGCGCTGACACCACGAGTCTGCCGAACTCAGAGAGTTGTGCCAATCGCAAGATTCAGCATCGCATTGCCAAATGAAATGTAGCGCTGTTCTGGGTACTTCCGTGAGGGACGAAGAGAAGCCAAGTGACAGTTCGCGCCTTGGCCGCCCGTGGTTCGCACTTGCTGCACTTCTGAAGTCTGGCATGCCGTGGCCGGCCCTGTATTATATGGCCACTGATATGCGGGAGGAGGATATAGACAGAGGAAGAAAAGAGGAGACGGATGGAGAGAAGGTCGAGCAAGGAATGGGCTGAGAGAGGGCGGAGAAGGAGAAGGAGATGGAGAACGAGGGAGAGGAGAAAATGGACAGAAAAAGGGACGGAGAGAGAGGGAGAAGGAGATGAATTGAGAGAAGGGGAGGAGGAGACTGACAGGGAGAAAGGGGAGAAAGAGGCAGACATAGAAAGGGGGAGGAGGAAATGAAGTTGTGAGGAGGAAGGAGAAGGAGATGGAGAAAGAGGAAGGAGCAGATGAAAAGAGGGAGGCGTAAGACATTGAAAGAGAGAGGGACGGAGGAAATAGACAGAGAAAGAGGGAAGGATGTGATGGACTTATAGAATTGGGATAAATATATACCTTAACAACTCTGTATACTCAGCAAGTTATTGTATACACTGATGAGACAAAACATTATGACCACCTACTTAATACACATATCAAAAAAAAGTTTTGTATCACCGCAGTTTCCAGAACTCCTGGAGATAGACGTTGACTGTGGATACTGTATCACAGACACAGTCCCTTTGACTGTTCAGAGATGTCACAATGCTGGCCAACGATGTAAACAACCATGCATGAGCAGCACCTATTAGACGGGGATGGGGGGGGGGGGTGGTTCATGTTGTCTGCAGTTCAAACCATGCCTAGACGGCTAATACCGCGGTTCGAGAGTGTCCGCATTTTTACTTTGTGTCAGGAAGGGATCTCAACAAGGGAAGTGTTCAGGCGTCTCGTCGAGAAACCGGAGCGATGTTGCTCAGACATGGAGGAGATACAGAGAGACAGGAACTGTCGATGACATACCTCGCTCAGGCCGTCGAAGGGCTACTACTGCAGTGGATGACCGCTACCTACGGATTGTGGCCCGAAGGAAACCCTGACAGCAACACCACCATGTTGAATAATTCTTTTCGTGCAGCCACAGGACATCTTGTTAGCACTCAGACTTTGCGCAACAGGCTGCATGAGGCTCAACTTGTCTCCCGACGTCCATGGTTAAGTCCATTTTTGCAACCACGACACCATGCAGCCCGGTAAAGATGGACCCAACAACAAGCCGAATGGACCGCTCAGGATTGGTATCATGTTCTCTTCACCGATGAGTTTCGCATATGCCTTCGACCAGACAATCGTCGGAGACGTGTTTGGAGGCAACCTGGTCAGGCTGAACGCCTTTGACACACTGTCTAGTGAGTGCAGCAAGGTTGAGGTTCCCTGCTGTTTTGGGGTGGTATTATATGGGCCCACATAGGCCGCTGGTGTTAATGGAAGGCGTTGTAACGGCTGTACGATACGTGAATGCCATCCTCAGACCAACAGTGCAACCATGTCGGCAGCATATTGGCTACAATTTGCGCCCACATCGTGCACATCTTGTGAATGACTTCCTTCAGGATAACGACGTCGCTCGACTAAAGTGGCCAAACATGATCTCCAGACATGAACCCTGTCGAACATGTCTGGGATAGATTGTAAAGGTCGGTTTATGGTCAACGTGGCTCACCAACCACTGTGAGGGAACTACGCCGAATCGCCGTTGAGTAGTGGGACAATCTGGATCAACAGTGCCTTGATGAACTTGGTTCAAATGGCTCTGAGCACTATGCGACTTAACTTCTGAGGTCATCAGTCGCCTAGAACTTAGAACTAATTAAACCTAACTAACCTAAGGACATCACACACATCCATATCCCGAGGCAGGATTCGAACCTGCGATCGTAGCGGTCGCTCGGTTCCAGACTGTAGCGCCTAGAACCGCAAGGCCACTCCGGCCGGCGATGAACTTGGGGATAGTATGCTGCGACAAATACAGACATGCATCAATGCAAGTGGATGTGCTACTGGGACCACCACCTCTCAAGGTATCGCTGTATGGTGGTTCAGCACGTAATGTGTGGTTTTCATGAGCAATAAAAAGGGCGGAAGTGATGTTTATGTTGATCTCTATTCCAATTCTCTGTACAGGTTCAGTAACTCTCGGAACGGAAGTGATGCAAAACTTTTTCTGATGTGTGTAACTTGCTGGGCCATCATTGTAACGTAATACATCACCGATTATGCGTATCATCAGTTCTACAGTTTCGGCCGGAGTGGCCGTGCGGTTCTAGGCGCTACAGTCTGGAACGATCGACCGCTACGGTCGCAGATTCGAATCCTGCCTCGGGCATGGATGTGTGTGATGTCCTTAGGATAGTTAGGTTTAATTAGTTCTAAGTTCTAGGCGACTGATGACCTCAGAAGTTAAGTCGCATAGTGCTCAGAGCCAGCTAGTTCTACAGTTCGTGGTAGATTTGTGGGGCTATGTGGCAACAGATGTCTACGCACAACTCACGTAATTCCCGAAAATAGCTGGCCCCTGATTTGAGTACGTGGTGATGGTGCTCGATAGCTACCCCGATGGGAACCAGGCGAATCTGGTCGCCGCGTCATCAACGTGAGATCACTATAACGCTCTTCAAACCACTATAGCACGGTACTGGCTCCGATATACGGTCAAATATACTGCTGAAAGATGATCTCACCGTCGGGAAAGACATCAAGCATGAGGGGATGCAGGTGGTGCGTAACTGTCAGTGTTTCTCCGATTACTACCACAGGTGCCATGCAAGCGCAGGAGAACGTCTCCCATAGCATAATACTGCTCCCAACAGTCGGTGTCCGTGGCGTGGTGTACGTTTCAAGCAGCCATTCGCCTGGATGATGAAGTTTATGGTGACGACAATAGACCTGGTGTAGCAAAAACGTGATTCATCCGACGAGCCGACAAGTTTCCAATGACCCACAGCCCAATCTCGATAATGCCGAGCCCACTACAATCATAATTGGTGACTTCGTTGGGCCAACATATGAACATGCAGGGGTCGTCTGCTGCGGAGCTCCTTGTTCAACAATGAGCTCTGAATGATGTGTTCCGAAACGCATGTGCGTCCACCGGCACTGTGCTCTTTCACCAGAGATGCCACAGATCGCCACCTACCCTACTTTACAGAGCAGCCAAGTCTCCGAAAAGAATTGGAAATTTGTGGTAAGGTCTTATGGGACCCATATCAATTCACGTGTATTGATGCAAACGGAGGGCACTTCGAACATATGTTGACGTGACACAGTTTCATTGGTGTATTTTCTATGCTGGATGTAATGTACAACAATACAGTTTCTGTGGGCGAAGGGCACTAGTAAATGTGTTTAATTGTAGCTCTAGTTGCCATTTCGCTAGAATAAAAATACATTTACAATTTGAAAAACGTAATCTTGCGTTGGACGTGTTACTTGTTAATTTTTGTTAATTTTCCATACCTTCCCATAGTGTGAGCCCCTGACACAGGCAGCGTGAGGTGCATACTTGAGTCTGAGGTCGTGCGATAGCTGTGAGCTTCATTTATTTCAAGCGTCAACTTAGCTTTGCAATTTCTCGTGATGTAATTGACGTATTGTGATGGACCCAATGCCATTACTTTTGTGATTTTTCATGCTACTGACTGCATACGAAATAATAGGGGGTGCGCATTTCAAAATACTTAAGTTAGTGTTCAAAATAGTATTTGTTTACATTTTAAAATTTCGCATAGTATTTGGTTTCCCAAACACCTGCCGTACATTCATGCTGATGAAAACCGTTTTGAGGTGGACGAGTTAGGTGAGACACCCTATATATATATATATGTAATAGTTGACTGACAATAGGTCCGATAAATCATTCAGATTTTTACAGTATTGTCCAAATAATTGTTTTATAAATGTTTGGAATCTAGCCTGAGTCGTTTACAAACCTGTAGGTGCAATTACATAGTTAGGCGTTCCTTAAGTAAAATCTGTCTCCCCAAATTTTACAGTTTCAGGTAAAATCTTACATTGTTTCAATGTAATTGAATCCATGAGTTTATGTACTATTCAAACTGCATTATATTTACACTATGTTCGCGCTAATACACTACAAAATCACAGTGTGCAGCTCTCATACAGCTATCGGCACCAGCGTTTTATCTTATATACTGCAGCTGCCACTGCACAGTATAAATCATCCAAATTCAGAACACTTGAACGCTTTAGGTAAATGCGTGTGTTCCCTGAAGTTAAGTGAAGCACTGATTCACAGTACATATCAACAACTGAAATCGTATGTCCAAAAACATGAATTTTAATAGGAGTATCAGATGGATCATATTCGGTCGTCATTTACCTCCCTTTATACTCCCTTCATACCTTGAATATTACAGTTTAGCACAAAAGCGTTGAATATTTTCTACTTCTATAACTACACCAAAGCCACTGTTAGGTGCTAGGCCTACATTCAGACGTTTATAACCACTACCCCATTTTCTTTGCTTGTGGAATTTAGCTGAGGCTCGACGAGTCGACGGGGTTCCGGTGTTGGTGCAGAATAGTTGAATGACAGTAGGTCCGATAAATTTGGAAGGTCGTCTGTGGACTGCTGGTGCTGTACCAGCGCTGACGATGGTATACTGAACACTAGATTATCCTTGTCCGGCACTTTCGCTTGGCTCGCCATGCTGCTGCAATAAAACAAAAAAAACATAGTAAGTATAAACGAATATATATTTTTATAAATGATTAATAATACTTAAGTTATCAATTGATGGATAAACAATTATTTTCAACCCCCTACCCTTATTGACTAATCGCTGCTGATAGAGCTTCACGTCGATCCATTCACCAGTCGTAAGACTGGTTTGATGCAGTTCTCCCTGCTGCTCAATCCTGTGAAAACTTCTTTGGTCTCCCTCTATGATTTCAACCCCCACACTTCCATTCAGTACTAACCTGGTGATCTCTTGATAGCCCAGAATGTGTCCTATCAAGGATCCCGTGTTTCAGTCAAGTTGTGTCACAGAGTTCTTGTCTCTCCAATTCTGTTCAGCACCTCCTCATAAGTTATTAATGTTTCACATCCATACATGGCTACACTCCAGAGAAATATCTTCACGAAAGTCTTCCTAAACATAAGTTTATATTCGATGTTAACAAACCTCCCTTCTTTAGAAACGCTCTTCTTGCCATTGCCAGTCTAAATTTTATATCTTATCTACTACTTCGGCCATCATCAGTTATTTTACTACCCAAACAGCAAAATTCATCTGTTACTTCCAGAGCCTTATTACCTAATCTAATTCCATCAATATAACCTGATTTAATTTATCTACGTTTCATTATACTATCCTTTTAAGACACTGTCCATTCCGTTCAAATTAAAAACCTTAGAGTGGTCTCTTTAATGTGCTGAGCTGGATCCTGAACGATTTGAATCAGAACGATTACATTATGGTGTTTTTTTCGTTTTGTGAAGTGCATAATTTCAGATATCTGAACATTTAAAGCAAGTGGCCAGTCTTTGCAACACCTTGCTTCCAGATTTTGCAACTTTATTGGCAAGAAGTGTATATCATCCACGTACTCACCTTTCAGTGCCACAATATCGCAGGTGTGACTAGAGTAACTATTCTGATATGCAGGGCTATCGCTTACCCACTACCTGCAGATATACAAACGAGAAAATTAATTTAAGGAATTAAATTTGTGATAGTGTTCCTTATTATCGACGATGTCTGCATATTGACAGTAAAATGCATACGTCAATTTAGTGTAAAACAATACAGGAGTAATACATTCTAAAGTAGAAACCAATTACAAACGTCAATAAAACACTGAAATAGTGCTTACGGTTGCAATTAATTCCATTGTATAAAATAAGAAGAATAAGTTTTTCTTGGATAGTCACCTATATACGAACGACATCAAGATGAACAGATCTCGATTTGGTATAGATATGGCATAGATTTCAATGGGCTCTTGGAACGAGAGGATCTTCGGCGAATGAAGTGGTCCGCCCGTTTCCGCAGCCGATATCCCATCATGCGATGCGTTGAGGTCACGTACTCCAGCAAGTCCACATGCATCAACGATCATTCAGCAGTTATCTACAGAGCTGGTATTGAAATGGAAAGATCTACCACAAGAACTCATTACCTACTTTTCGGCCAGGTGGCCAGGATGACAGCACGTTTCAAAGGATGCGTTGCCATCCGTGGTGATCACACACACTATTAGGAACCACGTCTCGCCTTTTCAATTGGTTCAAATGGCTCTAAGTACTATGGGACTTAACATCTGAGGTCATCAGTCCCCTAGACTTAGAACTACTTAAACCTAACTTACCTAAGGACAGCACACACATCCATGCCCATGGCAGGATTCGAATCTGCGACCGTAGCGCCGGCCGCGGTGGTCTAGCAGTTCTAGGCGCTCATTCCGCAACCGCGCGACTGCTACGGTCGCAGGTTCGAATCCTGCCTCGGGCATGGATGTGTGTGATGTCCTTAGGTTAGTTCGGTTTAAGTAGTTCTAAGTTCTAGGGGACTGATGACCACAGCAGTTAAGTCCCACAATGCTCAGAGCCATTTGAACCATTTTTTTTTGCGACCGTAGCAGCAGCGCGGTTCCGGACTGAAGCGCCTAGCACCGTTCGGCGACAGCTGCCTGCACCTCGCCTTTTGTAATGTCCAGGGGACCATCATGAATCGCTGTGAATTCAATGTAATTATGTTTGGAAGTGAGCTCTATCGATTACTTAAAATATCTCAACCCTGAGTTTAATTGTTACTTGTAAAATAAATTTAGCAGACGCAATTTGTTTTAGCTCTTGCGATACTGCTGCTAGCCTTATTATTTAAAGTTATTTTAAGTGATGGATTTTGGTTTTATTAACACAGCACTGTTTGAGACATCTGGTTGTAGCTTGTTGTTGCTGCGTCAGCACACGAGATGTGTTGGACCATAATTGTCGACAGTTTGTCCTACATCTGTGCCTAGGTGGTGGGTCTGTGCTACACTTCCGAATTCTCGCTTGTTATTGCATCTGACGAAATTGGACGTTCCGCTAAGGCCCAGGTACACCCAATGACAGCCCTCTGCGTTAACCGTTTCGGGGTGGGGCATCCGGGAAGTGAAATCGGGCGCACCTTCTGTACTTCGCGCCTTCGGTCGGGCCGATAAATCGGACCCGAGCGGCACAAACAGGTGTGGCCCGTGTTGGCCGCTCCGCAGGACGTTCATGTCCGCACTTGGCCGATGCCTTGAGCTGGGAACTATTCGTAAGATAAGTGACTGATGTATATTATTGCATGTCTAGTTGGGAGTCCGTATGTAAGGTTGCTGTTTCTTTTAAACGAATATATTTGGGCAAAGTTTTGAAACTGTCTGTTAGTGAACTTAGGGTAGCCCTTTAGGCGTTCAGTTTATTCTATTTTTTATAAAAAGGTATTATGTTAAATGAGATTTTCACTCCACAGTGAAGTGTGCACTGATACGAAACTTACTGGCAGATTAAAACTGTGTGCCGGACCGAGACTCGAGCTCGGGACCTTTGCCTTTGGTGGTCAAGTGCTCTACCATCTGAGCTACCCAAGCACTGCTTCTGGCAGAAGTAAAGCAGTGAGGATGCTTTGGTATCTCAGATGGTTAATCACACAACTCAGGACACAAGACGATCGATTATGTTCGACCCAAGCAACCATAGTAAAGGCGGTGGAAGATCATTTTCGTCATCTCTAACAGGAAAGAACCGTAGATGACGAGGTCACTACTGAAGTGTTAAAGCAGCTAACACGTACCATCGACGAGGCTACCGTCAATGCACTAACAGAGGAAGTCTCACTCGAGGAAGTCTAAAACGCCGTGGACAAAGGTCCTGCCTGATGGACTGCCCATCGAATTCTACCGGACCTTCTGTGACATCATGGTGGCTCGCTGGGTTATAATGTTCCGCGAACTTATGTCTCCAGCGTTTGTAGAAGGACTTCTCATACCGGTACACAAGCCAGGTGGAGGCCGATCGATTAACGGCTATTGACCGCTTACAATGATGAACGCCGATTACAAGATTTTCGCCAGGCTTATGGCGGGCCGTATTAAGACGACTTTGCCGATGATTCTCGCTCCAGAACAGACGTCACAGGGGGGAGAAGCCAACATACACATGGCCACCGGTGACTGCAGGGACTTAATAGCGATCGCCTCTGTGTGCCGTCTGAGAAAGTCGATCGTCTCCATCGATTTCAACCACGCCTTTGACACAGTGCCCCACAACTTCCTCCTACGAGTGATGGACCGTATGGGATTCCGTCCAGGCCTCATCGACACCCTACGGCGTCTTTGGACCGCAGCCAACTCACACGTCAAGGTCAATGGAAGGACGGTAGGACCAGTACCCATCAAGAGGTCTCTACGACAGGGTTGTCCCCTTCCTACCTACGTTTATGCAATCGCACTCGAGCCACTCCTAGGGGGCCTTAACCACCGCCTATCTGGCATCACGCTGTGGGACGTCACCTTTCGCTATAGCACATACGCTGACGACCTGCTACTGCTGGTTCGTTCCAATGACGAAGTTCAAAGCGTACTAACCTGGATCGAGCGATACGGAGAGTCCGCAGGCAGTCTTCTGAACATCAACAAGTCGGCGGTGTTGGATATTGGGCGTGGTCTCGGACCGGAAGCCCTCGCTCCCTTCCCACCAGTTTCTGATCTGCGATATTTGGGAATCACGTTCACGAAGGATGTACGAGGGTTGTTTTTTAAGTAAGTGCCGTTTTTTTTAAAAAAAAAGATACAAATACTTTTGTAAAAATACTTTTATTTTCTGATTCTACACACTTTTACCTATTTTTCTACATAGTTGCCTTGTTTATTTAAGCACTTGTCATACCGTACAACTAAGTTTTTAATTCCCTCTTCAAAGAATTCGGCCGCCTGCTCCGACAGCCAAGAGTTCACGGCCGCTTTCACTTCATCGTCGTCATTGAAGCACTGCCCGCCAAGATGGTGTTTCAGGTACCGGAAAAAGTGAAAATCGCTAGGAGCAAGGTCGGGGCTGCATGATGCACGGTCCAAAACTTCCCAGCCAAAAGAATCAATCAAATACCGAGTCTTTTGAGAGGTGTGAGGCCTAGCGATATCGTGCAGGAGCAAAACTCCTTTTGTCAGTATGCCGCGCCTTTTGTTTTGAATTGCTCTGCGGAGCTTCTTAAGAGTTGCACAGTAGGCATCTGAGTTGATTGTCGTTCCTCGTGGCATAAAGTCCACTAGCAAAACACCGCGCCGGTCCCAGAACACAGTTGCCATAATCTTGCGCTTTGACAGCGTGTGTTTGGCTTTGACCTTGACGGGTGAGGTTGTGTGTCGTCATTCCATCGATTGTCGCTTGCTTTCGGGAGTGATATGGGATACCCATGTTTCATCTCCAGTGACAATTTGACTCAACATGTCATCCCCTTCTTCCTCGTAGCGAATCAAAAAGTCCAATGAAGTGGCAAATCTCTTCCCTTTGTGGTCCTCTGTGAGGAGTCTGTGTACCCACCGAGAACACAGTTTCTTAATGTTTAGGTTTTCAGACACAATTTTGTGCAAAACCGATCTTGAAACTTGTGGAAATTCCAAAGAAAGAGTGGAAATTGTGAATCTTCTGTCCTCACGAATCTTTGTTTCGACTGCAGCCACCAAATCATCAGTGATCACAGAGGGCCGGCCTGAGCGTTCTTCGTCATGGACGTTATGACGGCCATTTTTATGCTCTCTAACCCATTGACGCACTTTGCCTTCACTCACTGCATTCAAGCCATAAACAACTGACGATGAATTTCTGCAGCTGATAGGCTTCTCGCGGTCAAAAAACGTATCACTGACCGTATCTCACACGCGGCGGGCGATTCAGTAATCGTAAACATTATAAAGTAGCATAGCGATGCGTACACGTCAGCTACAGAGCTGCAACTTGCATCATTGTGAACGGGAAGGATGCCGGCAAGTGGCGCGGTGGCTTGTTGCGGAGTCCGCGCGAACTACGGGACTATACGCGCGAACGGCCCTTACTTAAAAAACAACCCTCCTACCTAAAACAACTGCAGCAAACTACTGACGGTTGCTACAGATCATACGCGCAATGGTGCGACAGAACCTGCTCCGGAAATTGAATCAGCTACAACGTGTTGAATACTTGAACCTCTACGTGGCATCAAAACTCAACCACGTGGCACAAGTCTTCCCACTACAGCTGCAGATAGGTCGCCGGCTTCAGTTACTACGTTTCCGCAGGTCATATATTTAAAGTACGATACGACACTCTTACCCTCCCAGTGCACAAATGGGGGCTGGGATTGGTCAACTTCACGGCAAGAGCAGCTGCCCTTTACATGAGCAACATGAGGAAACGATGCAAAAGTCAACATACCTCTCTCACGGGTCGTTTACTGCAGGTTCTGATGCCAGTCTCTCAAGTCTAGGCGGTGGCGGTTGCGCACGTCGCACCACAGCTCTCCCATGAGTCGACCTTCATTCTTGATTACAGCTACGTCAGCTCGAACCTCTCCGCCACACGCCCACCAAAGGTGAAAGATTTTTATACCATCCTTCAGCGGGCTATTCTCCATAACGTGGTGGAAAACAAGTACCCTACGGTTAAAAAAATGGCTCTGAGCGCTATGGGACTTAACATCGACGGTCATCAGTCCCCTAGAACTTAGAACTACTTAAACCTAACTAACCTAAGGACACCACACAACACCCAGTCATCACGAGGCAGAGAAAATCCCTGACCCCGCCGGGAATCGAACCCTACGGTTCACTGGTCAAGAGTGTGGAAAACGATACACCACAACTTCCTGTCGTCCACGGTGCGTTCGACGTGGTACCAGATCGCCAACAAAAAATACGCCACACGACAGCGACTTCACGCTATTGGACTGACAGACTCGCCTTATTGCCCAGATTGTCACCTCTTGGATATCGATGAACATCGTTTTACATGTGCATCGTCGTCCGGAGTTTGGCGACTAACACATTAGATATTGGCTTGTTACCTCCGGGTCAAGCCTGATATGACTGACCCTCAGACCCTACTCTGTCCAGATGAATCTTACTTTCCTGCCGCAAAATATCATGCGCTTACATGGTTCAAAGGAATTACGGTCGCCTATAGCTTTAGCGACGAAGAGAAAGAACAGCTTGATTACTGGTGATTCCTACAAAATGCTCACAATGCCCTCGAACGCACATCGAGATACCGTACGCTCTTCGCAAATTATTTACGCAGCGTTTTCGTTAACCCCCCACTCAGCTGGTGAGTGCCGAGTTGCGCTTAATGTTCTGTGCCGCATCACACTAACGGCTGAACCTCCTGCCTTGTCAACCATGAGAGAAGGAAGAGACAGGCTACTGCAAGGATGCTGTTTTCCTTGAGACACTAACGAAGCAGAATGCCTCCGTTGCAGATACCCTTCAAAGGCGCTGTTGGAGATATCAGATAACGATGGCGAAGCACCAACTGAAACCAGTTACGTTTACTGAAGAACCTTTTAGCTGGAATTGCATCAGTGATTAACATTTTTATTTATTTTGTTTATTCTTTAAATGCCACCTTTGTTGTTGTAACACCCAGTTACTAGAATTCTCATTTTTACACGTTTCCTAAATGTGATCATTTAAAAATAAAAAATATATAAATACGTAAATAAAAAAATAAAAATAAAAAAGTGAGGGAATAGTTAGGGACAATGCCTGAACAGAATCAGTTCATTTCTTTTTTTATGGCAGAGATAACGTGGCGGTGCCACGTAGGAGTTTATTTGGTTTAGTTTCTTTTATTTTCGGAGATTAATTAAAAAAAGATGGTAGAGCACTTGTCCGCGAAAGGCAGAGGTCCCGCGTTCGAGACTCGGTCCGGCACACAGTTTTAATCTGCCAGAAAGTTTCAATTCAGCGCACACTCCGCTGCAGAGTCAAAATCCCATTCTGGAAACATCATCTAGTCTGTGGCTAACCCATGTCTCCCCAATATCCTTTCTTCCAGGACTGCTAGTTCTGCTAGGTTTGCAGGAGAGCTTCTGTGAAGTTTGGAAGGTAGGAGACGATATACTGGCGAAGTGAAGCTGTGAGGACGAGGCGTGAGTCGTGCTTGGGTAGTTCAGATGGTTGAGCACTTGACCGGCAAAGGCAAAGGTCCCGGGTTCGAGTCTCGGTTCGGCACACAATTGTAATCTGTCAGGAAGTTTCAGGTTTTATCTTTCTCATTTGAAAATTTGTTGTACTTTCTTTGGTATTGAAAACCAACTAATGGGCTTCATTTTATAATGTTCTCTCATTTGAAGTTATGACAATTGTTATTTCTGTTGATTGACTTCAATAAATCTTGTGAACAATAAAAGGTGAATGCTCCCCCGCCATAAGGTCCAGTCCTTCCTGTTAGTTCTCTGGGCGTTTTATAATATGCCGAGGTAGTACCGGTAACAATTGGTTTAGCGGATCGGCGGGTATTTCGTTCCCCTAGTAATTAATGTCATTCATTCTTTATTGTTTCCTGAATTGTCTTTTGGTATAAATACAGATTTACTAATTTGTACGCTGTTTCAGGTACATATCTTGCTATTATTGCGGCCAGAACGTGTCCGGGAATATCTTTCTTGCGGCGAGAACATTTACTGTAAAATCTCAAGGTTCGACAGCAGTCGAGTGAAGGAAGCGTGGCTGGTTTGGCAGCTTGCTTACGTCTTGTTCTTGATCAACCGCTTTGTCTCACGTCTGAATGCATTGGTGAGGTAGGTCCTACGATTCAGTTTTATTCTTCTAGTATTCTTGAGCTGGGTCAATCCGTGGATTTCCTTCAGGATAGTCGACCTAACCGTAAACTGTTAAACCGTGTGCAGGCTCAACTTACGCACTGGAGTAATCGTTTTAAGGACTTTAAGCATTTACAAGTAAATGCAGAGCAGATTAATGTAGTGGACCGTCTTATTAATCAGGTCGAAGAGTTACAGGTGATCGTGGCTATTCTCGGGTTAGCTCAAGATGAGGCAAGCGGTGAAGTACCCGTTGCCTCTGTTAGTCAGATAACGGAGAACGTTAATTCTGTAGCTGGACTGGGAGAGAGCCGTGGGCTAGTTGAACACTTTAACAGGTTGCCTAATCCCATTGATCATGTACTGCAAGGAATTAACGTACTTTCTATAGAAAATCTTGCTCAAGTTGAATTTTTCCTGTGGTCTACCGTTCGTTTTCAGCATCACGAAGATTCCTAAGGTGTTTCGCAGCGGTTTGGTATCCAATTATTGAACCCTTAAGTCAAGGAAGATTGAGTAGAGTTTTTTCGTAAGACTTGGAAAACCAAGGTTCGCTGTGGGATTTGAGGAACCGAGTGATCCAGCTTAAATTGCCACCGCGGGTTAAAAGGGAGCTAGAACAAACAATTCTAGCGTGTGCAATCGCATCAGGAAAATTTAGCTGATTACACTGAAAGAGTTCGAGAAGCAGTTAGCGCCTTAGAACTGAAAACGGTATCGAGCATAATATCTTAGAGGGAATGAGACCGGAAGATAGGTCCAGGGTCATGTTTTCTAGTACAACCATGTCCCTTGCGGATATAGATGACCTGGTGACTGCTACTGAAGGGTTGCGGTTTGCTGACATGTCGTAATAAGCTCACTGAGCCGGAACCTGGCGCTAGAGGGAGCTCCGAAGGGTGTGGTAGCCCTTTGTCCAATCAGTTTAAAATTAGGTCATGTTACCGATGTGGTAGTCCTCAGCATTTAGTGTGAGATTGTCCGGTAAAGAGCGGGCCTCGCCCGAACAGTTGACGCCATGAGAAACAGATAGTAGCTCGCCAGCCATGACCGCCTAAACATTGTGGCCATATTAGGGCAGTTATAGGACAGAAGCTACCTTATGTTTGTGCGCAACTAAACCAGGAGCCTGTGTGTGCCTTGCTAGACTCAGGTAGTAGTGTTTAGTTATTAGACTATCAATGGTATCTTGAATTTAGGGGATTTGTCGAATGCCTCCCTTGCGTGCGTCGTGTAACAGATGTCGAGCTGTTAACGGCCAGATGTTACCTCTGGTAGGTGAAATGCGGGGGAAATTAAGCATTTTGGGATTTTCGTGGCCGGTTAATGTTTTGGTGGTCAGGGATCTATAAGTCACTTTGTTGTTAGGTTGTGATTTCATATGACAAACCGGACTTGTTTTGGATTGCGCTGGTGACAGTATTTCCTTTAAATTTAATTCTAGTGTCAGGATAGCGTTATGTTGCTGCCAAAAACGTGCTACAGTTAACGCCGTGTAAGGCCAAACTTCAGAGTTTGATGTCCGTCATCTGGTGTCTGCCGAGGGAAGAAAATTGTTGAGCCTTCTCTAGCGTTTTCCTGCTGTTTTGATTAACAAATCCGTTTGAAAGATGATGTCCCGGTGAGGCAATCTCCGTATAGGCTCTCGACTCCCAAAATGAAAATTTTAAGGCGGTTGATTCATGGTATGATGCGAGATGGGGTAATTAGGACCTCTACGTCTCTGTATACCTCTCCAGTTTTTTTGGTACCTAAGAAGCAAGGGGGAGATTACCCTCCTGTTGTGTGGATTATAGGTTTTAGAATGAGAAAGCTATCTTGGAGTCTGTCCCTTCGCCAGATCTCTACAATTGTCTTACATGGTTTTCCGGTACGCCTTTCTTTACTGTTTAAAATTTGAACCAAGCATATTACCAGAGAGCATTAACTGAAGATTCCAAGCATGTCACTGCTTTCTGCACTGACTGGAATTAATGCGAATTTAATAGTTCCTTTCGGGTTTTAGACTGGAGCCGCTATCTTGTGTCGTCTTTTAGATAACGTTTTGGAAGATCTCAAGTTAAAATGTGTTTATAATTATTTGGATGATGTGGTCGTTTATAGTGCCACATTTGATAACCTCTTAGAGCACCTTTAACAAGTTTTGTGTCGTATGAGGGAAGCTCTGCTCACAAACCACCTAAAGCTAGTCTAGCTCGCTCTCAAATTTCCTTCTTAAGGCACTTGATTTCTGTCCCTGGTATTACGATTTTTCAGGAGCGTACGCGCGATTTGCGCAGGTTTCCTCCTCCCAGAAACGGAAACGGGGTAGCCCGTTTCGTAAGCATGGCTAATTTCTTTCGTAAAGTTATACCCAATTTCGCTCAGTTGGCGGCCCTTCTTAATAACTTACGTAAGAAGGGAGAAGCTTTCATTTGGGGTGAAAGCGAACAAGCCGCGTTTGAAGCGATTAAAGAAGCATTAAGTAATCCATCCGTATTGGCCATTCCTAATTTTGAGTTGCTATTTATTGTGCAGACGGATGCTTCCAATTCTCGAGTTGCGGCGGTGCTTCAACGAGAATTTGATGGGCAGCGGCGCCCGACAGCTTATGCCTCCAAGAGACTGTCGGCGGCAGAACTCAAATACTCTGTTTATGAGTGGGAGGCACTTGCTGTCCTCTTCGCGTTGGACAAATTTAAGTTTTATTTTGGACGTAGAGAGTTTCTACTTGAGACGGACAACCAGGCCTTGAGCTGTGTGTTGGGGTGTTTGCGGAAGACGGGAAGGTTCGCACGTTGGGCTGTCCGTATGTCCGCCTTTCAGTTTGCTGTCAAGCATATAAGGGGTACCGAGAACCAAACTGTCTACGTCCTAAGTCGCATGTTTGAGGAGGATACTTCCGGTTACAGCTGTTTTGAAGCACGGTCTGTAGATGCCGTTGGTACCGTTCTGAATGAGATACCGTCTTTATTTGCCGATCTCAAGCAGTCACAAGACCTTGAAACGGTATATGACCTAATTAAGCGCGAATTACTTGGGGGGGGGGGGCAGGCAGGTTGAGGGATACTTGTTGCACAAGGGGCTCGTGTGTCGTGAGGAAAAGAAAGGTAAAGACCTTAAGATTTGTTTACCGAAGGAGCTGATACCTGCCGTCTTTTGCTATTTCCACATTTTCGTGGTGGGTGGACATTTAAGGGTGTACAAAACTATCACCAAGATCAAACAACAGGTTATATGGCCTTCCTTGTATCGAGATGCTAGACATTTGGTGGGGAGTGCGAAAAATGTAAGCTGGTGAAACCCAATCAGAGTTCACCAAAAGGATTCCTGAATTCCACTCGTGAGGAACACCCTATGCATAAATTGTACACTGATTATATCGGACGCCTTCCTCGGACCAAATTCAAATATTCAAATGTGTGTGAATTCCTGTGGGACCAAACTGCCGAGGTCATCGGTCCCTAGACTTACACACTACATAAACTAACTTGAACTATGCTAAGAACAACACACACACAGCCATGCCCGAGGGAGGACTCGAACCTCCGGCGGGAGGGGCCGCACAATCCGTGAAATGACGACTCAAAACGCGCGGTCACTCTGAGAGTTCTTCCTCGGACCAAAAACGGTGACTTATATTCTGGTAGTAATCGATGAATTTTCCCGTTTTTACTTAGTTGACTCCCAACCATGAGGTTACCACTGCCTTGTCGATTAAACATCTCACGAGGATATTTTCGGTATTTAATCCTCCTAACTCGTTGGTCAGCGACAATGCCCCGACGTTTACTTCCAGGTAATCAAAGAAGTTTGGCTTTGGAAACGCCGCGCACCATATAACCACCACCCCGTATTATCGGCAGCCCTCATTTGCTGAAAGAGTCAACCGAAACCTCAAATCCACATGCATTTATCATGCAAAAGACCAAAAAAGGGGCGATGCTTCGGTGCCTTGGCTAAATTCCGCATTTAACTCAGCTCGGCATGAAGCCATCAAGGCTAGGCCAGCGTCTTTAATGTTCGTGTATTCGCTTAACTACCTGGTGGCTAGTTTGTGGTCATTGGACGAAATTCTGACTGACAAGATCAGTCCCAACATTATCCAGCGTAACTGGAACCGGGTGAAACGTAATATCGAGCTAGCGCATAGAAGGCAGACTGGTCGCTATAATCATGGTTGGCGCCCTTTAGGAGTCAAATGGGTGATTGTGTTTTGTTGCGGAATTTTGGTACCGGGTCAAAGCAAGAGGACCTTCCTTCCGGGAAATTAAGTCCCCGATTTCTGGGGACCTGTAGAGTGATTACATTCATGAGTCCTGCGAATATTCTAGTACGTAAACTGGCCACCGGGTAAACATCCAGGGTGCATCTTAGACAGGTTAAGGAAGGTGGCTAAGTTTGGTTTTTTAGCTTCTCCTGGCCAGCGAGTGGCTTTGGTGGGGGAGGTTGAGCGATGCCGGCTTTGCAGTCAAGTACTTGGTGACCGTTAACCGATTGCATTTAATTGGGAGATGGTACTGGCGACCTACTTCTCTGATGCTGTTGGGCGATTATTTCGCTGACCTGATAAGGTGAAACCATTCTGTTTGTCTTTCACTGGCCATGCACTTCCTTCCTTCCGTACTGCAAGTGTACCTCACCTGAGACAAACTATTAGCGAGTGCTCAATTAACAAAATCCGTTAGTAATCCATGTTGTAGCCGGACGCCACGCAATATGTTGCACCATTCTGATCGAAATGCTGTTGCTTGGTGTCCAGAAGTGTCGGCATTCTGCCTTACCATCCAAGCTGTGGGCCCCCCTGTGGGCCAGGGAGTTAGAATAAGCCTGAGGTATTCCTGCCTGTCGTAAGAGGCGACTAAAAGGAGTCTCACACCTTTCAGCCTTTATGTGATGGTACCCTGTAGGGTCTGACCTCCATTTTTCAAAATTTTCCCGAAGAGCGAGCCAATTGGGGAAGGGCGCCTTACTTGGTGCATCATGTCCATCGTGCATTGAGATCTTTTGCCCACTTTCACGTCGTGGCATTGCAGTCCCATTCATCCTCCAACTCTTGAGCGAAGACACCTTTCTGGATGTGTTTTCCTCTGGATGTGTTTTTCTGCGCCGACGATGTCCATAGAATTCTTTGCACTTCATTTCCAGCCCGGTAGCCAGTCCGTTGTGGTGGGGCTGCCATGTACCATGTTGGTTGTGGTCCCCTAACTACACAGGGATCGCTCTGCTGATGCCTGCGCTGTTAACTCCCCACGTAAGCCAAGGTGTACATGCCCATCACCCTGAGGCATTGGGACTCTCGGCAATGGCAATCCTGCAAGATGGCCTTTGCTGCGGCTGGGTGGCGCCCTTGAGGAGGACCCCTGGTCAGAGTGGATGGCATCAAGTCGGATGACGCTAGATGAAGCGTACCACGTCATCACTTGCTGGCGATCAAACGCCAGCAGTCTCTAAGCGTTCCAAGTCCCTTGTACAATGCAAGGAAGTATCGTCCCTGGCCACACCATGGGAGGAACGCCAGGCTAAGGATGGCAGTGAACCTTATTCGCCATGGTACATCATATGTACAAGAGCTGATGTGGTCTCCTTTGTCTCAATGAAGCCACAGATTTTTGTAGAGCATTCAGAGGACAAGTTTAGGGATGTAGAGAGCCTGTGCAAAAAGTGGTCACGGTCAGTTTTGATAAAAACGGAATCCTATGCCCAGTCACAGGCATTACTCGCTTGTAACAAGCTGGGGTATTTTTCCATTTCTATCACGTCTCATAAGAGCTTAAATATGATCCAGGGTATTACATTCCACAGGGACCTTCTTTTGCAGTCTGACGACGAGCTGCGCGCCAACTTAGAGTGACGAGGAGTTCATTTCGTCTAGTGCATCCATCGGGGTCCTAGGGATAATTAGGTTGCCACCAGTGCCTTCATCTTGGCCTTCGAGGGTGACACGTTTCCTGAGAAGGTCAAGGTGATGGTCTACTGCTGTGATGTCAAGCCATATATCTCTCCCCCAGTTCTTTAAGTGCTGGAAGCTTGGGCATATGTCTTCCCACTGTACTTCCAGCATCACAAGTCTAGATTGTGGAAGTCCATCCCATCCCAGTACTCAATGTGCCCTACCTTCCATCTGTGGAATACAAGATCTGGACTGACTGACCTACACTGAGGCCAAGAGGAAGTTTGAGCACCTACATCCTGTGGTATGACCTCCTCTTATGCTGCTGCTACAAGAACAGCTGTAGCCCGATAAGTTCCACGACTTCCAGTCAGCTCTCAGAGCCAGGAGACTACACCCGCCCCCCTTCATGGGAGGGAGGGGGGGAGAACTTCCCGGGAGAAGTGTAAGTCTTCTTCATCTCCTCGCTAGGAAGGGGTCCCTTGGGTCACTCCCTTCCCAGGTTTCTGCTGTTGGGAAAGATGACAACCACCAGTGGCTGAAGTGCCCAAAAGCAGCTGATCGTAGGCCTTCACGATCATCCTCAGTCCCAGAGACTGAATCAGTGAAGCCCTCCCAGCCAGAGAAACCCAAGGATCTACATCTACATTTATACTCCGCAAGCCACCCAACGGTCTGTGGCGGAGGGCACTTTACGTGCCACTCTCATTACCTCCCTTTTCTGTTCCAGTCGCGTATGGTTCGCGGGAAGAACGACTGTCTGAAAGCCTCCGTGCGTGCTCGAATCTCTCCAATTTTACATTCGTGATCTCCTCTGGAGGTATAAGTAGGGGGAAGAAATATATTCGATACCTCATCCAGAAACGCACCCTCTCGAAACGTGGACAGCAAGCTACACCGCGATGCAGAGCGCCTCTCTTGCAGAGTCTGCCACTTGAGTTTGCTAAATATCTCCGTAACGCTATCACGCTTACCAAATAGCCCTGTGACGAAACGCGCCGCTCTTCTTTGGATCTTCTCTACTCCTCCGTCAACCCGATCTGGTACGGATCGCACACTGATGAGCAATACTCAAGTATAGGTCGAACGAGTGTTTTGTAAGCCACCTCCTTTGTTGATGGACTACATTTTCTAAGCACTCTCCCAATGAATCTCAACCTGGTACCCGTCTTACCAACAATTAATTTTAAATGATCATTCCACTTCAAATCGTTCCACACGCATACTCCCAGATATTTTACAGAAGTAACTGCTACCAGTGTTTGTTCCGCTATCATATAATCATACAATAAAGGATCCTTCTTTCTATGTATTCGCAATACATTACATTTGTCTATGTTAAGGGTCAGTTGCCACTCCCTGCACCAAGTGCCTATCCGCTGCAGATCTTCCTGCATTTCGCTACAATTTTCTAATGCTGCAACTTCTCTGTATACTACAACATCATCCGCGAAAAGCCGCATGGAACTTCCGACACTATCTACTAGGTCATTTATATATATTGTGAAAAGCAATGGTCCCATAACACTCCCCTGTGGCACGCCAGAGGTTACCTTAACGTCTGTAGACGTCTCTCCATTGATAACAACGTGCTGTGTTCTGTTTGCTGAAAACCCTTCAATCCAGCCACACAGCTGGTCTCATATTCCGTAGGCTCTTACTTTGTTTATCAGGCGACAGTGCGGAACTGTATCGAACGCCTTCCGGAAGTCAAGGAAAATAGCATCTACCTGGGAGCCTGTATCTAATATTTTCTGGGTCTCATGAACAAATCAGCAAGAGAAAACCAGAAAGAAGACGTCCAAGACCAAGGAATTGCAGTGGGACCCACACCACCACTACCTACAAGCTCTGTGTCTGAGGATGAGGTGGAGATACTGGCGTCCGCCACGCAGGTGTCCCTGAGGTGTAGACTGCCTCATCGAGTGTTTCATGCCTTCCCAGTCTCACGACGACGTCATCTTCCAGTGGAATTGCATCGTTTTTTTCCACCACCTGCCTGAGCTACAGCAACTGTTAAGCTTTACGCCTGCTTTCAGCATTGTCCTCCAGGAAACCTGGTTCCGGCGGTACGGAACCCTGCCCCTCACGGCTACAGAACTGTAGTGAATATAATAGTGTGTCAGGTGGAGTTTGCGTTCATGTCCTGAACTCGGTATCTAGTGCCCCTTCAAACTCCTCTTGAAGCTGTGGCTGTCAGGATACGGATGACACAGGAAATAACTGTCTGCAACATATATCTCCCTTTAGATAGTGCGGTACCCCTGAACATATTGGCTGCACTGACTGATCAACTCCCTAAACCTTTCCTACTTTTGGGAGATTTTAGTGCCCATAACCCCTCATGGGGTAGCACCATGCTTACTGGGCGTGGCAGGGATGTCGAAAACTTACTGTCCCAACTCCACCTCTGCTGCTTAAATACTGGGGCCGCCATACATTTCAGCGTGGCTCATGGTAGTTACTCGGCCATTGATTTATCAATTTGCAGCCCAGGACTTCTCCCAGCTGTCCACTAGAAAGCACATGACGACCTGTGTGACCTATCCCCATCTTCCTGTCACTCCCCTGGCGTCCCGCCCACGGACGCCTACCAAGATTGGTTTTAAACAAGGCTGACTGGGTAGACTTCACCTCTGCCGTCACCGTTGAACCACTCCCACGTCGTGCCATCGATGTTGTGATTGAGCAGGTCACTACAACGGTACTTTCTGCGGTGTAAAAAACGATCTCTCGTTATTTAGGGTGCCCCAACGAAAGACAGTCCCTTGGTGGTTGCCGGAAGTCACTGAGGCAATTAAAGAGCGTTGGCGAGCTCTACAGCGACATAAGCGGCACCCTGCCCTAGGGCACCTAATATCCTTTAAGTGGCTTCGTGTCCGCGTTCGCCTGCTTATAAAACGACGGAAACAGGAGTGTTGGGAGAGGTACACGTCGACCATTGGCTGCCATACGTCACCTTCCCAAGTCTGGACGAAGATAAAAAATGTTCAAATGTGTGTGAAATCTTATGGGACTTAACTGCTAAGGTCATCACTCCCTAAGCTTACACACTACTTAACTGAAATTATCCTAAGGACAAACACACACACCCATGCCCGAGGGAGGACTCGAACCTCCGCCGGGACCAGCCGCACAGTCCATGACTGCAGCGCCTTAGAGCGCTCGGCTAATCCCACGCGGCTGGACGAAGATCAGAGGTCTTTTTAGGTACCAGTCTACAACAGGTGTTTCCAGTGTTAAAATAAATGGCGTGTTATCTACCGACGCAAACGCGATTCCCAAACTGCCGACCACTTTGCTGAGCACTATGCTCGCACCTCTGCGTCGTAGAATTACCTCCCCCCCCCCCCCCTTCCTTTCGCACTCTCAAACGGCGGATGGAAGGGAAAGTCATCTCGTTCACTATACGCCACAGTGAATCCTATAACGTCCCATTTACAGAGTGGGAGTTCCTTAGTGCCCTTGCACATTGCCCCGCCACAGCTCCTGGGACAGATCGGATCCACAGTCAGATTATTAAACATCTCTCGTCTGACAAGTGGCATCTCTATGTGATCTTCAATCGGATCTGGTGCGATGGCGTCTTCCCATCGCACTGGAGGGAGGGCGCCATCTACGAGTGCTCAAATCCTGCAAAAATTCGCTTGATGTGGATAGCTATCGGCCTATCAGCCTCACCAACGTTCTTTGTAAGCTGCTGGAACGTATGGTGTGTCGCCCGTTGGGTTGCATCTTGGAGTCACGTGTCCTAGTGGCTCTGTGCCAGGGCGGTTTCCGCCTGGGTCGCTCTACCACTGATAATCTTCTGTCCGTCGAGTCTGCCATCCGAACAGCCTTTTCGAGACGCCAAATCTGGTTGCCATCTTTTTTGATTTACGAAAAGCGGCCGGCCGTTGTGGCCGAGAGGTTCTAGGCGTTGCAGTCTGGAACTGCGTGACCGCTACGGTCGCAGGTTCGAATCCTGCCTCGGGCATGGATGTGTGTGATGTCCTTAGGTTAGTTAGGTTTAAGCAGTTCTACGTTCTAGGAGACTGATGACCTCAGATGTTAAGTCCCATAGTGTTCAGAGTCATTTGAACCACACGAAAAGCGTATGAGACTACCTGGCGACATCATATCCTTGTCACATTATACGAGTGGGGTCTCCGAGGCCCGCTCCCGATTTTTATCCAGAATTTCCTGTCGCTTCGTACTTTCTGTGTCCAAGTTGGTGCCTCACATAGTTAGCCCCCCCCCCCCCCCCCCCATCCGGAAGAAAGGGGTCCTGCACAGCTCTGTATTGAGTGTGCTACTATTTTTAGTGGCTATTAACGGTCTAGCAGGAGCTGTAGGGCTTTCCGTCTCACCCTCTCTGTATGCAGACGACTTGTGCATTTCGTACTGCTCCACCAGTACTGGTGTTGCTGAGAGGCGCCTTCAGGGAGCCATCTACAGGGCGCAGTTTTCAGCCGCAAAGTCGTGTGTCACGCACTTTTGTCCGCGTCGTAACGTTCATCCGGAACCAGAACTTTACCTTAACGACTATCCACTCACTATAGTGGAGACGTATCGACTTTTAGGACTGTTTTTTGACGCCTGATTGACTTGGCTTCCTCACCTTCGTCAGCTTCAGTTGAAGTGCTGGCAGCTGACAATACCAACTGGGGTGCAGATCGTTCTACGCTGCTGCAACTCTACAGAGCCCTTGTTCAGTCCCGCCTTGACTATGGGAGTTGGTTTATGGTTCGGCGGCGCCTTCATAATTGTGTTTACTCAACCCGGGAGCCTAGCGATGCGAGCTTTTAGAAAGAGTTCGGTGATCAGCGTACTGGCAGAGGCTGAAGTCCCTCCATTGCATGTCAGGCGTGCACAACTCCTCGCTAGTTACGTTGCACACATTCGTAGTTCTCTCACATCCGAATTACCGTCTTCTTTTCCCACCCACGGTGGTACATCTCCCGCGTCAGCGGACCAGGTCAGTTCGCTTCCGATCCCTTCTATCTGAACTAGAGTCCTTCCCTATACCACCTATACTCGAGGTCCATTCGCGTACACCTCCATGGTGTATACCTAGGACACGGCTTCGTCTGGACCTTTCACATGTCCCAAAGGACTCAGTTCACCCCGAAGCTCTCCGCTGTCACTTCCTATCGATTCTTGACATGGAACGAGGTCATGAAGTGGTTTACACCGACGGCTCGATGGCTGATGGTCATGTTGACTTCGCGTATGTCCATGGAGAACAGTGAACAGCATTCATTGCTCGATGGCTGTAGTGTTTACACTGCGAGCTGGTGGCTATATCTTGTGCTCTTGAGCACATCCGCTCATGCCCTGGGGAGTAGTTTCTTCTGTGTACAGAGTCCTTGAGTAGACTACAAGCTATCGACCAGTGCTATCCTCGTCATCCTTTGGTAGTGACCATCCAGTCGTTCAACGGTGTTTGTGTGGACCCCAGGAGACACGTCGGAACCCCAGGCAACGAACTTGCCGACAGGCTTGCCAAACAAGCTACATGCAAACCGCTTATGGAGATCGGCATTCCGATAACTGACCTGCGTTCGTTTTCACGCCTCCAGGTTTTTCGGCTATGGGAGACGGAATGGCATAGTCTCAGCACGCACAACAAACTGCGTGAAATTAAGGAGACTACGAATGTGTGGCAGTCCTCCATGCGGGCCTCTCGCAGGGACACTGTGGTTCTCCGCCGGCTCCACAGTGGCCACACTTGGGCGACCCATGGCTGCCTCCTGCAGTGTCGGTGCGGCGCCTGGTTGACAGTGGCCCATATTTTGTTGCACTGTCCCACATTGACCGCCCTGCGACTTAATCGTCGGTTACCGGACTCGTTGCCGCTAATTTTATCTAACAACTCCTCATCGGCTGATTTAATTTTACGTTTTATTCGCGGGGGTGGATTTTATCATTTGATCTAAGTTTTAGTGCATTTCCTTTGTCCCTCTGTGTCCTCCGCTCCAGTGCTTTTAGGGTGGAGGTGTTAATGTGTTGCAGAGTGGCTGGCTTCTCCTTTTCATTCTCATGGTCAGCCAGCCATTGTAATCTGTTTTGTCGTTTTAATCTCTTCTACCTGTTTCTTGTGTTTGTGGTTTTCTTGTCCCCTTTTGTCCATTTAAATGTTTGTTGCCCTTCCGTCGTTCTTGTGGTTTTCCTTTCTCTCAGTTTTGTGTTGTCAGTCGCGCTTGTTTTATTCTCACCCTTGTGACATAGTCTTATTCGGAACAGGGGACCGATGACCTAGCAGTTTGGTCCCTTACCCTCTCTTTTAGGCCAACAAAGCAACCCCAACAGGTGTCCCTGGGGTTAACATCAATGTCGTGCTCTTTACTCACGCAAACACGATTGCCGAGCACTATGCTGGAGCCTCTGCGTCCGAGAACTATCCCCAGCCTTTTGCACCCTCAAACGGCCGATGGAAAGTCCTCTCGTTCGCTGCACGCCACAGTGAACCCTATAACGCCCCATTTACAGAGTGGGATCTTCTCAGCGCCATTGCACAATGCCCTGATACAGCTCCTGGGACGGAGTGGATCCACAGACAGCTGAGTAAACATCTCTCGTCTGACTGTAAGCGATATCTCCTCTTATCTACTACCGGATCTGGTGCGACGGCGTCTTGTCATCGCAATGGCGGGGGAGCGCCATCATACCAGTGCTCAAACCCGGTAAAAATGGGCTTGATGTTGACAGAGATCGGCCCATCAGCTCACCAACTTTTTCTGTAAGCTGCTGCATCGTATGGTGTGTCGCCGGTTGGGTTGGGTCCTGAAGTCACGTGGAGGACTGGCTTAATGTCAGGGCGGCTTCAGCCAGGGTCACTCTACTACTAATGACCTTGTGTTCCTCGTGTCTGCCATCTGCGCAACCTTTTCCAGACGCCAACACCTGGTTGCCGTCTTTTTTTACTTACGTAAAGTATATGACACGACCTGACTACATCATATCCTTGCTACATTGTATAAGTGGGCTCTCCGGGGCCCTCTCCCGATTTTTACCCATACGTACTGTCGCTCCGTACTTACCGTGTCAAAGTTGGTGCCTCCCACGGTTCAGGGGAATGGCGTTCCACAGGGCTCCGTATTGAGTGTATCTCTATTTTTAGTGGCCATTAACGGCCTAGCAACAGCCGCAGGGCCGTCGGTTTCCCCTTCTCTGAATGCGGATGACTTCTGCATTTCGAATTGCTTCTCCAGTACTGGAACTGCTGAGAGGCGGCTAGAGGGAGCCATTCACAAGCCGCAGTTCAAAAATGGTTCAAATGGCTCTGAGCACTATGGGACTCAACTGCTGAGGTCATTAGTCCCCTAGAACTTAGAACTAGTTAAACCTAACTACCCTAAGGACATCACAAACATCCATGCCCGAGGCAGGATTCGAACCTGCGACCGTAGCGGTCTTGCGGTTCCAGACTGCAGCGCCTTTAACCGCACGGCCACTTCGGCCGCACAAGCCGCAGTCAAAGGCTCCAGCCCACGGCTTCCAGTTTTCAGCCACGAAGTTGAGTGTTATGCACTTCTGTCGGCGTCGTACCGTTCATCCGGGACCTGAACTTTATCTTAATGACGATCCACTCACTGTAGTGGAGACGTATCGATTCTTAGGACTGGTTTTCGAGTCCTGATTGACTTGGCTACCACACCTTCGTCAGCTTAGTGGGAGTGCTGGCAGCAATGCTCTCCGCGGCCTGAGCAACACCAACTAGGGTGCAGATCGCTCTACGCTGCTGCAGCTCTACAGAGCCCTTGTTCAATCCCGCCTTGACTATGGGAGTCTGGTTTATGGTTTGACGGTGCCCTCGGCGTTGCGTTTACTCAACACAGTGCACCACTGTGGCGTTTGCCTAACGACGGGAACTTTTAGAAAGAGTCCGGTGACTAGTGTTCTGGTGGAGGCCGGAGTTCCTCCATTGCGGATCCGACGTGCGCAACTGCTCGCCGTTGTGTTGCACAAATTCGTAGTTCCACTGAGCATCCGAATTACCGTCTCCTTCTCCCACCAACGGCAGTTCATCTCCCGCATCGGCGACCCAGGTCAGAGCTTACGATTGCGGTTCGCGTGCGATCCCTGCTTCCCGAACAGGAGTCCCTCCCTTTACCACCACTACTTGAAGTCCATTCACGTACACGTCCATGGTGTACACCTCGGACTAAGCTTCGTCTGAATCTTCTGAGTGGCAGATGGTACTGTTGGCTTCCTATGTGTCCACAGAGGCTATATTGGACAGCATTCCTTGCCTGCTGGCTGCAGTGTATTCACTGCAGGGCATATGGCCATATCTCGTGCACTTCAGTACACCTGTTCCTGTTCTGGTGAGTCGTTTCTTCTCTGTTCTGACTCCCTGAGCAGCTTACAAGCTATCGACCAGTGTTACCCTCGCCATCGTTTGACAGCGAACATCCAGTAGTCCATCTCTGCCCTGGAACGATCAAGTCGTTCAGTGGTGTTTGTGTGGACCCCAGGACACGTCGGAATCCCGGAGATGGACATCTCTGAGACTGACCTGCGTTCTGTCTTACGCCGCAAGGTTTTTCGACTTTTGGGAGACGGAGTGGCATATCGGTATGCACAACAAACTGCGTGTCATTAAGGAGACTTCGAATGTGTGGAAGTCTTCCCTTCGGGCTTCTCGCAGGGAATCAGTTGTCCTTCGTCGACTCCACATTGGCCATACGTGGCTCCCACATGGTTACCTCCTCTGTCACGAGGACCCACCTCAGTGTCGCTGTGGCTCCATAATGACAGTCGTCCATCTCTTGCGGGACTGCCCACTTTTAGCCGCTCTGCGGTGGACTTTTAACAGTCCCAGCACCATACCTTTGGTGTAGGGCGACAATGCCTCAACAGCAGCTTTAGTCTTACGTTTCATTCGTGAGGGTGGGTTTTATCAATTGATCTGAATTTTAGCGCATGTCCTTTGTCCATCTGTGTCCTCCACCCTATGGCTTTTAGGGTGGAGGTTATAATGTGTTGCAGAATGGCTGGCTTCTCCTTTTTTATTCTCACGGTCAGCCAGCCATGGTCATCTGCTTTCTTGTTTTTAATCTCTTCTCCCTATTTCTTGCGTCTATCTGTGGTTTTCTTGTTTTGTTTTGTTCACTGTAGTGTGTGTTGTGCTTGTTTCATTCTTCTGATTCTTCCTTTCTCCTGTTGTTATGCCGTATGTCTTCTTTGTTTTCTTCTTCCCCTTGGGTACTTGTTCTACAGGGAACAGGGACTGATGACCTCGCAGTTTGTCCCCCTACCCCCTTTTTAAACCAACCAACCACGCCGTGGGGCTTATTGTGATGTTTTAAAACTGAGTGTTTAGTTTGTTCCAGGCAATATTGAGGACCTTGAACTATATGATGTACTGAATGAAGTACTCTAACTTTGTGAGACACTTGTGCGGAGGTTTGAATATCAGCATCAACCAAGGGCTCGATTATCGTAAGGAGAAAAAATATCATTTGGTGATTTTTTTTTGGGGGGGGGGGGGAAGTAAGTTCTTCCGGTTACTTAAAATATCTCATCCCTGAGTTTGCTTGTTACTTGTTAAGTAAATTTAGCAGTCGCAATTTGTTTTAACTCTTGCGATACTGCTGTTAGCCTTTTTTAAAAGTTTTTTTAAGTGATTGATTTCAATTTTATTAACACAGCACTGTTTGAGACATTTGGTTGTAGCGTGTTGTTGCTGCGTCAGCACACGCGATTTGTTGGACCATAATTTCCGACAATTTGTCAACAAACATTAAACATAGTTTCAAATCTTTAAGAAACTTTTACTCTCTGATACTCTCCACAAATCGATGAATGCTTAAAAGCTTGTCGTTTCCACATTGTCGTTGTTCATGCTGTCAAACCTCAATGTCAAGACTGACTTTTTAATGTATTACTTCGTTAATACGACCTGTATTTGCGATACGTTTGTAGAAAGTATTAACATGTACAACTAACTGTGCCTGCGGTATTATGTCATTGTACAACGGATAGTTCAGGAGATATGGCATCATAATTTATTTCTTCTTTACTAACTCTATTCGCAACAAATTTAGTAGACGGTATCCAAATACTATACTAAACGTACCTGCAAAATTTTATTATTGTACAAGACATAGTTCAGGAGATTTGACGTTTGCGTGGAAAGCTAGCTTTTTCTTAAAACGAAGCCCAAGTTACCCCCGCTATGCTCGTCGGGTATTTGATAATCAGACCACTTAGCAATTTTGGACAAACTTTGAAGATAATTTAAAACCTTTTCTAAACTTTTTCTTGTTACATGCGTAAGGGAAGACTCCACAAAAAATTTTACTTTTCTTCTACTTTGCCGATTTCAAACAAATTTTAAAATCTGGTATATCATGTAAAGATGTAGCCATACCCAACCTTTGAATTCCACAACTTTATTGGTTCTGAGTTTTGAAGTTTTAATATGATTTTAATGGTATTTCCGAAAATCAACTTTTGGTGCTCAGACCTCAATTATCACAGTCCAGGTATTTCAGATACATTCACTAGATGTTTTTCAACAGTTCTATGCTTTCATTTTATGAGATGTCGTAAATTCACTTTCAGAATTTTTTCAGGGTTCAAAATTAAATTTTCTTTATTTGTTGTAAACAAACGTGATAATAAAATAGACAAACTGTATTTTCTATAATATTAATTCATAGAACTATGCAAATACCTCAACACCAGTTCATGAAAGAATTTCATTGAGACTGATTAATATTTAGGATAAAATAGTTGGCATTGAACGTAGAATAACGCTTATGGGAAAACGGTTTTAAAATTTTATTAAGAAATTAATACTAGAGCAAGCCACATACCAATTAAAATACAACAGCACCGTACGTTTTCTGTTCCTGCCCTCTAACGCTTCTTTTTGTAATTTCAAGACTAAGGTAGCCTGTTTCTTAGATTTTTCCTTCTCCAGGAAGCATCTTGTGAACTGTTTGATCTGTCACTGATCTCCAGTTAGGAAATCTTCTGGGAGGGTGATGAAGGTGTGCTAGGACTCCTACTTTCTTCACTCTTTAAACATCACACACCGAACTGTGAAACAGCTTCTATAACTCCCAAGAGGATCTTTCCATTCTTTATTTTGTTTTCGGACACGTGGACCAAATAATACTGTGCTAACTTTCATTTTATACCTTGCCATTAGCGCATCCTGGCAGTATTGCATCAGATGCGAGTCTCTAATAGACAGGTATTATCTTGACCACTTACGCAGCTGTCAGTATGCCACGGCCCCTTATGCAGTCCATATGTCATATATTTATTAGACGTACTTGTAAATCAAATACAGCCCAATAATTTTGGGTCGTAAGAGTGAACACTCCAAAGATGTGAAATTGCTATTAAAATTTCATTAATAAGAAATGAAGTTTCTTGAAGGTCTTTTCAGTTCATTTCTTTTGACTGTTGGCCTGAACGCCATACAGCCAGAAGATGTTTCATACAGGGTGTTCGATTCTTTAGAGAATCGGCGGCTTACTGGTTGTTTACTGTCTGAAAAAAAGCACTGTGGAGATAAGTATCACCTATATCTCATAGGAGTGGTACTGAAGAGTGATGACACTAAAACATAGCTCAGGAAGAAATGGAACAATTTTAACGAAAAAGTACGTGACTTAGTTTTTGTATAAAAATACTGTAGAAGTTAGGTTCTCTACTACCTCTAGAGGTGGGGATGTGGACGGGATAGACTGGCATAAAAATATTCGAAAACAATTTGTTGGTATATATTCCCTACAGTTATTTGGCTTACAAAACTTTTAGAAACATGAAGTGCAATTTTGTTTCTCACTTGTGCTGCTCTGTGTGACAGCTGGGAGACGAGAATGAGCACTGCAGCGAGTCAATAATTTTGCTGTCGTATTTCAGGATCTAAAACCAGACACTTTGCTGAATACCACTGATAATGTTGACATCCCCTATGAAGTTATATGGTGGAAAAGTGTGAAGGACCAGGCAGATATGAGTGGAATGCATGACACATATGCATGTTTGACGAAAGAAATTTCCAACTTTTGCTGTACTCTAGCATTGAACTAACTCAGTGGCGACATTCGAAAATTTGTACCCGATCAGGATTCGAACCCGGATTTCCCGATTTACTCGAGCGGTCGCCTTAACAGCTCTCTAATTTTTTTAAGGTACCACTTTTTTTCATAACATTGATATATTGAATAGTCTACATGTTCAGTTAATTCATACTGAAATAAAGATAATAAGCATTTGCATGACACAGTTTACATACACCGGTGAGCCAAAACATTATAACCATCTGCTTCATTCCTTGTTTGTCAGTCTTTGGAATAAAATTCGTAACTGATTCTGGTTATCACGTATCAGACAGTTTGTTGGTAGGTTTGTGAAGGTATGTGGCATTAGATGTAATTCGCGCAAATAACGCCCCGCTGATTTGAGTACACTTTCATGGCGCCTGACAGTGACCGACATGGGTTCGATAGGATTTTATCAGGCATATTTGGTCGCCGGGACATCAACCTGTATTCACTATAATGCTCCTCAAACCACTGTCGCATGTTTCCGGCTCCGAGGCACGGACAATTATACTGCTGGATCGTGACAACACAGTCGCGTAAGACATCAAACATGAAGGGATGTAGGTGGTCCGCAGCTGTCAGGGTGTGTACGATTACTACCACAGGTCCCATACAAGCACAGGAGAATGTGTCCCGTAGCAGAATACTGCTTCCGCCAGCCTGTGTCCGTGGCGCGCTGCATGTCTCGAGCCGCCGTTCACCTCGATGACGGCGTTTGGAGACCACCATCGACCTAGTGTAGCAAAAATGTGATTCAGTAGAAGAGCCGTCACGTTTCGATTGATCGACGGTCGAATGTCGATGGTCCTGTACAAACTACAATCGTAATTGACGATGTCGTTGGGTCAACATGTGACAACATGTGACTTTAGAGAGCAGACAAGCCTCTGAACCCCTCTTTCTGTGAAGACTCGTGGACGTCCAACAATTTGGCACCTAGTGGTAGTTTCACTGTCCTACCTCTTTCCGTAGATGCTCACGACAGTAGCACGTGAACATTCGATCAGTTTCGCCGTTTTCGAGATAGATAATCGTTCACAGGCTATGCGTACTAATAATCTGATGTTTGTCAAAGTCGCTTATCTCAGTGACTTTCCTCATTTGTATCCCATATCGTCGCTGGAGTGATCCCCGTGCGTGTCTGCTCGGCTTACATACTTTTGTTACCGTGTGACGCGCCCGCAACGCCACCAGGCGGCATCCAGTGTCGCGGTGGGCAGTTGTCATAATGTTTTGCCTTATTAGGATGCTGCCTCACATGGGTTGTTTCCATCTCTTAAATTTTCTAAAAGCAGTACCAACAGTGTAAAAGGAAGGAATATTCAGGGAAAAACACAGAAGAGAAAACAATTGCACAATGAGGGAATCAGCTCCTGTTTCTGAGAGCTGTAGACAATAAACTGGCGAAAATCCAGATGCTCATCCCCACTTTCACCAGTAACGGCCGGCCAGAGTGGCCGAGCGGTTCTAGGCGCTGCAGTCTGGAGCCGCGTGACCGCTACGGTCGCAGGTTCGAATCCTGCCTCGGGCATGGATGTGTGTGATGTCCTTAGGTTATTTAGGTTTAAGTAGTTCTAAGTTCTAGGGGACTGATGACCTCAGAAGTTAAGTCCCATAGCGCTCAGAGCCATTTGAACCATTTGCACCAGTAACGACAAAATGTACAAAAGAGACCAACCAACAACGATATGATCGTGTTAGTCTTTGTCCTCTAAAAAAGAAGTAGCCATTGGCAGAACTATATCACAGGAATATGCAGCTTCGACATACCGAGTGAGGAAAGCCAATTGCTTCCTGAGCCAGGACCAGTTTGACAGGCGACCACGACAAGTAACCCAGTGCTGTCACTTAACTGGGACGCACACCTACTACAATTGTGTCACTAATCCCGATACGACATACACGCTCGTTGATGAAAATCAAATTGTTGTATCAGGAGAAAGCCGCTGCCATTGATAGAACTGGGAGGCTAATGTCAGTCCACACAATTTTCAAAAATATTTGCGGTGATAATTGTTCAATGGAATTGTGGCAGGGAATCCCTTCCCAGTCAACAAAATTTTGAGTACCGCCTGCTAAATATGTCATGGCTAACAGTTAGGTAAAACTGGTGAATGTGTCTTAGTTTAAAATTAAGACGGCCAAAGTTAGCAGGGGGACCAACACTCACTGGATGCACTAAGTTGAACAGCCGAAACGTAACGGTGTATAATTTCTGATGGATCGTCAAAACGGTGCTCCGAACATGTAGGACAAGCGCCTTGCTCTTAATGTCAGAAACGCCCATTCCGCCCAGGAAAAATGGCTTCGTCACAATCTCGTATAGCAACCTGAAGGTAAGACGCTTCCATAAAAAGCGACCGGACAACTGCTTCAATTTATTAGCCATCATGGAGGGAAGCGGAGAAAGTTGTGCTACCTAATATGCCTTCCACAACACATGTGTTTCCAAAATTCGTACCTGCCAGTATTTCCTCCTGAATTTTATAAGTAATCGATTCTTGACTGAGTATCGTCATTCGGAGCGTACAACGATCAACAAAAGCTTCCAGTGACGTACGTCGATCCACAGCAGTGTGCCACGTGATTGTGTCATCGAAACCCAGTAAATTCAGAAGTTTACTTTTTTCCTCGCCAAGTCGCGATACCGAGACACTGCAGTTATCATCAATGCTGCCCTCTGTAGAGACAGATCTGCACATCGAAGGAGTAAAACGATTACATCGTCAGTGTATCATTCTAAGGGTAAACAGCGAGGTCGATCCACAAAGCGTCCAATTCTGCAGCTGACGCAGTCTTTGGAAGCAGTGGCTCCAGAGATACGACAAACAAAGACATCGAGAGTGGGCTCTGCTGTGGCAATCCCAGATTGATGGTAATCTGGGGCACCACTACATTTCGAAAGCTTCTATTCTCTTCTTGTCCAAACTAGTTATCGTCCATCTTTCACTTCCATACATGGCTACACTCCATACAAATACTTTCAGAAACGACTTCCTGACACTTAAATCTATACTCGATGTTAACAAATTTCTCTTCTTCAGAAACGATTTCCTTGCCATTGCCAGTCTACATTTTATATCCTCTCTACTTCGACCATCATCAGTTATTTTACTCCCTAAATAGCAAAACTCCTTTACTACTTTAAGTGTCTCATTTCCTAATCTAATTCCCTCAGCATCACCCGATTTAATTTGACTACATTCCATTATCCTCGTTTTGCTTTTGTTGATGTTCATCTTATGTCCTCCTTTCAAGACACTGTTCATTCCGTTCAACTGCTCTTCCAGGGAAAAGGAAACTGCTAAATAGAACTTCTTGCAGCAACACTATATACGCACAGGAATCATATACAGGGTGTTTCACAATTCATGTTACACACTTCTGGAGGTTGTAGAAGGACTCAGTAAATAAGGAACTGATGTCCGGAAACGGTTTTTTTCCACATTACAAGGAAATCAAGAGCTACTCAGTCGCGCAATAGATGTTCATTACGCTGTTCACCTGTTACAGTAGGCTACCCACATTCATGAATGGTACGATGACGCGATGTCACGTGATGCCCTCTGTTTCCATCTGCCTTGTTTTCGTGCTTCCTGCTGATGCGTCAGTCAACATTACGGTGAATAGTACTGCATTAACAGGATGCCTGAGTACACTTTCGCAGAGTACACCGATATGTTGTTAATTTACGGTGAAGCTTGCTATGATGGAAAAGATCAACGTGTGTACCACAAGTACTTTCCAAATCGTGTGACTCAATCTTATCCCATGTGGAACAACGGCTGCGAAAAGTGGGAATTTCACAAGCGACAGAGCAAACTATGGTGCTCCACGGAGGCGGCGCATTGTCGTATTGGAAGAGGAAGTGGTTCGTCATGTTGAAGAGAAAACATCAACGAGCATTCGAGCCACCGTACGTGACTTGCATGTGCCTCACTCATCTGTCTGGATTGTTCTGCATGAACGGTAACTCCACCCAAATCACGCCGAGAAGGACACGCCGTGCTCCCGGCGGATATCGTGCCACGCGTCAATTTCTGCACTTGGTTTTTACACAGTTGCGTAGATTTTACTCACTTTCCAAGACGAATTTTGTTCATCGAAGAAGCGCATTTCCACAGGGAAGGCGTTTTGAACCTTCGAAATAGCCATATTTGGGATCAAGAACACACCAAAGCTACGTGTACACAAAGATTTCAGCACACCTTCAGCATCATGTTTGGACAGTTATTTGTGATGGTCGTGTGATTGAGCCGTGCATCCTTCTTACTGACCCAGCGGGTGCCAGGTACTTGATATCCCTGCAGCGAGTGCTGGCGGAGTTTTTGGAAAATGTGTCATTGGACATTCAGCACGAATATGGTCCCAGCGTGATTGCGAGGCAGTACATTTTTCAGTTCGCGTCCAAAACTATTTGAACGTAGTCTATGGGGACAGTTGCGTCGGTCAAGATGAACCACATGCATGGCCACCAAGATCCCCAGATTTAACCCCTTTGAACTTTTTCTTATGGGGTACATAAAGAGTCTTGTGACGAGACCTCTGTCCAGTCGGAGGAACATATGGTTGCACGGATCATTGTTGCGGCAGACGTGATTAACCATACACCATGCATGTTGGACAGAAGTTATGGAACTTACTGCGCAGATGCAATGTGTGTATCGAACATGTTGGTCGTCATATCGAACAGTTGTAATATCACACTACGTGGAAGTGGAAACTGTGCATCTAGTTTTTCTTGCAGCATGGAAACGAACTGTTTCCGGACATGGATTTCTATGTAAAACTTTATCTACTAAGTCCCCTCTACAATTTCTAGAAGTGTTTAGCGCGGATTGTGAAATACTGTATAAACGGACGCAGCGAAGCTAGGTGTAGCTCTGATACCACTCGGTAAACATGTAGTATAATAGATGTCTATGCATGAGTCATCAATCAAAAGAAAAACACAGAAAGAACGAATATTCCACGAGTTACTCGTCTACGTCACAGTCCATTGCGCAGTCCAATAACGAATTCGAGAGCGGGGGGACAGTACCGGCCTCAACTGAAACTTTACCCTTGGTTGTTTTCCGCCCCGCTGCAGGATCTGGCTGTATACGCTGTTTAATCCAGCTACGAGGCACAATAGCCCCTACAGTCGGCGGCGTTGGCGGATCTTGTAGCACTTACATGTCAGTCTATGACTTCCCAGGGTCAGAGGCTTGCCTGACAGGATAGTCACATTGCAAGGCATGCCAACTCTCTAAATGGGGGTCAATTAGAGTGTGTATCAGAGACAGCGGGAGACAATATGGGATAACAACTTCCACAACGGGCGGAAAATCACAGTCCACATCGTAGACAGCAGAAGATGAGTATGAGGGCATTATGGTATTATCAATTGTACTTGTGGTAGAGGCTGTGAAGGAGACGACTCCGACACACACTCCCTCCAGGGCTGCTCAATAGGAGCCATCTCTGCAGCAGCAGGAATGCCAGAGACTGCCACCCTGATCTCCACCTCACCAGGACTTTGTGGTATTGAAATAATGAAAGGAGTGATACACAAACACGGCTCGGAGGAAGGTGAGACAGCCGAAGGCACAAGTAATTCGTCACCATTCTACGCTGCTTATGAACCGCGCACGCCGCCGTCCAAGCAGTACCGCAGATCAGGCTTTGCTTGCAACGGTGGAAAATCACTCGCAGTGATAGTGGGAACTGCCGGATGATCATCAGAAACGAGGTAAAATATAGCCCTGAGTACGTTTCCAGGGATGGCAACGTCAGCAACCGTAAATTACGTTCTGGTCCTAGGAAGACCGAAAAATAAACACTCTCGGCGGGCAGTTGGTTCGAAGAAGGCCACTCTCACTACACAGAAATCGCGTACGTCCGCTGTACGTAACATGAACACGATACACTCAAACTTGCAATTGAGACGGAATGTTCTTTTTGATTTGCATTTCCACCGAACGTACGCCACTATAACATTGTAGCTTGTCACGACACAAGGGAATTAAAGGCGTTGGTTGCCAGTGGACATCGATTTCAGTCAATGGGGGAAGTTGAAAACTTGTGCTGCACTAGTATTCGAACCAGTGATCCTGCTTAACTGGCAGATGCGCTGACCACTGCGCCATCCAGACATAGAGGTCACCGCAACTGCACGAACTACCACACCACGCCATCCGTCAGACGCAAATTCTCAACTCAGTCGCGCACTACTAGATGTAATGCCCATTGTCCATTATCCTCATTACTCGCGGCTTTTCGCACATTCCTGTAGAAGTCAGATCTTGGTGTGGATCTGTACTGAAGGAATCACTGGCCGTCCTCGCCTTAATTATATATGTTGTGTCCGTTGTTAAGGATGTCGCAAAGAATAGACACCACATATATAGGACAGCCAATGATCCCTTCAGAGCGGATGCACATCAAGCTCCAGCTCTTACGGGAATCGGTGAAATGCCGCGAGTAATGAGAATAACTACATCAGTAGTGTGTAGATAGTTGAGAATTTGGGTCTGATGGGAGGCGTGCTGGGATCGTCCGTGCATTTGCAATGAACCCTGTGTCTGGATGACGCAGAGGTCAGCGCTTGTACCTACTAAGCAGGAGACTCAAGTTCGAATCCCCGTTGGGCACAAATTTTCAACTTTCTCCATTGATTTAAATCAATGCCCACTGGCAGCTAATGTCTTTAATTCTTTTCTGTCTTGATTCATAGTAGCTGCAAGACGAGATGGTGTCTGATCTTTCAGATACCACATCTTTGTAGGTTAGAGGGTCTCAGGTCTGGACGGTTTTTTAGGTTAGAGGGTTTCAGGAAGCCACAGAAAGGGCTTCCGTCTGAAAGGGGGCAGGTAAAACATAGTAAGGTAGCTGTAGCAGCAATCGGTATTGTAGTTGTAAATTGTTGTGGCTGTGTTGGGAAGAACCAGAGCTCCAAGCCCTAACAGAAAGAACTGAAGCTCAAATAGTTATAGGCACGGAAAACTGAGTAAAGTCGGAAATAAGTTCAGCCGAAATTTTTCCAAACAACCTAACATTTTCAGAAAGGAGGGATTAAATCCAGTTGGTGGTGGAGATTATACTTGATAGTCGGAATAAAGTATTAATCGGATCGTTTTACCGCCCCCCCCCCCCCCCGACTCAGAACAGTTCAATGAAAACTTGAGTCTCATTTCAAATAGGTACCCCATTGAAACAATTATAGTCGGTGGTGACTTCAATCTGCCCTCGACATGCTGGTAAAATTATACTTTAAATCCGGTGGCAGGCATAAAACATCATCCGAAATTTACTGAATGCTTTCTCAGAAAATTATTTTGAACAATTAGTTCATGAGCCAGCTCTGAGCGTAAATGGTAGCGAAAACATACTTGACCTCTTAGCAACAAATAATCGTAGACAAATAGGGAGTATCATGACGGATACAGGGATTAGCGACCACAAGGCAGTTGCTGCTGGGCTGAATACCGTAACACACACAACCGTCAAAAAGAAACGCTACTTAAAAAAGTTGATAAAAATGCTCTGAAAGCCTTTTTAAGAGACAGTCTCCACTCCTTCCGATCTGATAATGTAAGCGTAGAAAAGATGTGGAATGAATTCAAAAAGATAGTATCGACGGCTATTGAGAGATATGTACCACATAAATTAATAAGTGGTGGGACTGATCCTCCATGGTTCACAAAACGGGTCAGATCGCTGTCGCAGAAGTAACGAAAAACAGAACGTAAAATCCCCAAGATAGGCAAAGTTTTGCAGAAGTTCGAAATATAACGTGTGTTTCAATGTGAGATGCTTTCAATAATTTCCACAACAAAATTCAGTCTCGGAATATGGCAGAAAACCCAAAGAGAGTCTTGTCACACATATAACACCACAGCGGAAAAACGCAATCAAAACTTTCACTGCGCGATAACAACGGTGAAGTCGCTGAAGACAGTGCCACTAGAACGGAGTTATTAAACACGGTTGTCCGAAACTCCTTCACCAAGGAAGGCGTAGTAAAAATTCCACAATTCCAATCAACAACAACTGCTAAGATGAGAAACATAGAAGTAGATATCCTCGGTATAGCAAAGCAGTTTAAATCACTTAATAAAGGAAAGGCCTCCGGTCCAGATTGTACACCAGTCAGGTGCCTTTTCCAAGTGTGCTGATACAACAGCTCCATGTTTAGCAATTATATACAACCGCTCGCCCATAGAAAAATCCGTACCTAAAGACTGGAAAATTGCTCAAGTCACACCAATACCCAAAAGGGGAAATAGGAGTAATCTGCTGAATTACAGGCGCATATCACTAATATCGATTTGCAGTAGGGTTTTGGAACATATGCTGTGTTCGAATATTATGAATTACCTCGAAGAAAACGATTTATTGACACATCGTCAGCACGGATTCAGAAAATATCGTTCTTGTGAAACACATCTAGCTCTCTGCACTCATGAGGTAATGAGTGCTATGGGCAGGGAATGTCGAATTGATTCCATATTTTTAGATTTCCAGAAGGCTTTCGACACCGTTCCTCACAAGCGTCTTCTAACCAAAGAGCGTGCCTATGGAGTATCGCCTCAGTTGTGCGACTGGATTCGTGATTTCCTGTCAGTTCGTCATAGTTCGTAGTAACAGACCGAAAGTCATCGAGTAAAACAGAAGTAATATCCGGCGTTCCCAAGGAACTATTATAGGCCCGCTATTGTTCCTGATCTATATTAACGACACAGGAGACTATCTGAGTAGCTCTGTTAGGTTGTTTCCAGATGATGCTGTCATTTACCGTCTTGTAAAGTTATTAGATGACTAAAAGGAATTGCAAAGTGATTTAGATAAGACACATGTATTGTGCGAAAAGTGGCAATTTGCCCTGACTAAAGAAAAGTGTGAAGTTATTCACATAAGTACTAAGCGAAATCCGCTAAGTTTAGATTATGTGATAAGTCACACACATCTGAAGGCTGTAACTTCAACTAAATACTTATGGATTACAATCACAAATAACCTAATTTGGAAATACCACGTAGATAATGTCGTGGGTAGAGCAAACCAAAGACTTCGATTCATTGGCAGAACACTTAGAAGGTGCAACAGGTCTACTAAAGAGACTGCTTACACCACGCTTGACCGCTCTATTCTGGAGTATTGCTGTGCAACGAGTGATTCGCATCAGGTGGGACTGACGGATGACATCGGAAAAGTTCGAAGAGGGGCAGTTCGTCTTCTATTATCGCAAAATAGAGAAGATAGAGCCACAGACATGATACGTGAAGTGGAGTGGTAATCATTAAAGCAAAAGCGTTTTTCGTTGCGACGGGATCTTCTCATGAAATTTGAATCACCAGTTTTCTCTTCGATTGCAAATACATTCTGTTGGCACCTACCTACATGGGGAGAAATGATCATCACGATAAAAATCAGGGCCCGCACAAAAAAATTTAGGTCCTCGTTTTTCCCGCGCGCATTTCGGGAGTGGAACGGTGGAGAGAAAGCTTGAAGGTGTTTCATTGAACCCTCTGCCACGCACTTTATTGTGAATAACAGAGTAATCACGTTGATGTAGATGTATATTGTAGCTTGTGTTGACTTAAAAACGTACACGACGAACACCTCTCACCTCACCATACTGAGGCGGAACTGTCTTAAGATGAATACCCTCTACCTCCAGAGGCCGACTGAATATTCAAAGATTGGTATATTCAGTATCCGCATTCGCAAGCAGCAACATACTGACCAAACCATCTCTACATCTACACGATTACTCTGCAGTTCTCAACTAAGAACCTGGAAGAGCGTTCATCGAATCACCTTCAGACCTTTTTTCTACAGTTCCATTCTAGAACAACGCACGGGAAAAACTAGCACATAAATCTTCCCCTGTGAGCTCTGATTTATCCTATTTAATTATGATGATTATTTCTCCCTATGGAGGTGGGTGCGAAAAATATATCTTTGCAATCGGAGGACAAAATTAGTGATTGAAATTTCATAAGCAGATCCTGCCGCAATGAAAAACGCCTTTGTTTAAATGGTAGCAACCCGAAGTCACGTATCATGTTTGTGGCACACTCTCCCCTATTTCGCGATAATAGAAAACGTGCTGCCCTTCTTGGAACATTTTCGATGTCCTCCGTCAGTCGCATCTGATGAGGATCCGACACCGCACAGCAGTACTGCTTAAGAGGGAGGATAAGCGTGGTGTAGGCAGTCTCTTTGGGAGATCTGTTGCACTTTCTAAGTGTTCTGTCAATAAATCGCAGTCTTTGGTTTGCTTTCTCCACACCATTATCTATTCAAAAATGGCTCTAAACACTATGGGACTTAACATCTGAGGTCATCAGTCCCCTAGACTTAGAAATATTTAAACCTAACTAACCTAAGGACATCACACACATCCATGCCCGAGGCAGGATTCGAACCTGCGACCGTAGCAGCAGCGCGGTTCCGGACTGCAGCGCCTAGCACAGCTCGGCCGAACACCATTATCTATTGTTAGCTCTAATTTAAATTATTTGGAACTGTAATCTCTAAGTATTTAGTTGAATTTACAGCCTTTATATTTGTGTGATTTATCGTGTAACCGAATTTTAGCAGACTTCTTTTAGTACTCATCTACTTCACACTTTATATTATTTAGAGTCAATTGCCACTTTTCGCACCATACAGATATCTTGCCCAATAATTTTGCAATAGGTTTTGATCATCTGATGACTTTACAAGACGGTAAATGACAGCATCATCTGCAAACAATCTAAGATTGCTGCTCAGATTGACTCCTATGTTGTATATGTAGAGCAGAAACCACAGAGAGCCTATAACACTTCCATGGCCGGCCGGAGTGGCCGTGCGGTTCTAGGCGCTACAGTCTGGAACCGGCCGACCGCTACGGTCGCAGATTCGAATCCTGCCTCGGGCATGGATGTGTGTGATGTCCTAAGGTTAGTTTGGTTTAATTAGTTCTAAGTTCTAGGCAACTGATGACCTCAGAAGTTGAGTCCCATAGTGCTCAGAGCCATTTGAACCATTTGAACACTTCCATGGGGAACACCATGTATCACTTCTGTTTTACTTGATGAATTTCCGTCAGTTACTACGAACGGTGCCCCTTCTGACAGGCACTCACAAATCCAGTCACACAAATGAGGCGATACTCCTTAGGCAAGGAATTTGATTAGAAGTCTCGTGTGAGGAATGGCGTCAAAAGGCTTCTGGAAACATAAAAATATGGAGTGGGTAACACAATATATTACTCCTGTTTTACTCGATGACTTTCCGTTAATTACTACGAACTGTGTCCTTTCTGACAGGAACCCACGGCGATACTCCATAGGCAAGCAATTTGATTGGAAGTCTCGTGTGAAGAATGGTGTCAAAAGCCTTCTGCAAATCTAAAAATATAGAATGAATTGGACATCCCCTGTCGATAGGACTTAGTACTTAGTGAGAATATAGAGCTAGTTATGTTTCACAAAAATGATGTTTTCGGAAGCGAACCTGATTGTCACGTTTAAATAGGAACTTGTCTATTTTAAGCTGATCTACTAATTTCCCAAAGAACACATAAATCGCTATGTCGCAATAGGTGGTATGCCCTTGATCCGAGGTTACATGAAAAGTATGTGCTAAGTACTAATGGATTACTAAAGATTCGAGCTACACGTTAAGTATCAGCATATAGAATAAAAAACTGACAATACCTTTATGTGGAACACTCTTGGGCGCCATGAGAAACCAACAGGAGCAAACTAGGCCGCTGTCAGACACGCACCCAGCGAAGAACGAGACGAAATAACGATGCTGTCACACGGAAAGAGGCTCAAATATCACAGAAGCGATAAAACCCCCAAACATTTGCGACGCTGCGGCGGAGCGGAAAGTAAATAACTACCTGCTCGCTCGGCGCCCACGGTGGAATTGTTGCTTCGGCTGCCCGAGCACGTCTCACTTCCAAACCAAATCTCCATATGTCGCACACTGCAGAGTGGCCTCCCCTGTCCATTATTCCTCTCTGCAAGCAACCCTACTGTATTCCGCGAAAGGTAGGACAATGTTGTGCGTCTGCAATGAAAGATCGATATCCCGTATGGAGCGTATATTATATAGGTATGATGTCTCCTCTTTCGGATAAAGGCTGGTTTAAGTGTAAAGCCGTGGCGGAGCGGTTCTAGACGCTACAGTCTGGAACAGCGCGACTGCTACGGTCGCAGGTTCGAATCCTGCCTCGGGCATGGTTGTGTGTGATGTCCTTAGGTTAGTTAGGTTTAAGTGGTTCTAAGTTCTAGGGGACTGATGACCTCAGATGTTAAGTCCCATTGTGCTCAGAGCCATTTGAACCATAATCCATTTTAAGTGTAAAGTGTTTCATATTATAGAAACTTTCGTTCCGATTGCAAAACTGCGCTTATATTCTGTAATATATTCAAAGTTATGAAGAAGTTAACACCTTGATAAATATTTTGCGAGAAATTATATTAAGATGTTGATTTCCACCTGTCTTTCACAGCTCTTCTACTTTCAAGCGGAAAAAGTGAAAGGAGCTTACGCAGTTTACAGGCGCGGTAGGTATTAACAGGCAGGCGAGAATTGAAATTAATTAACTATCCAGTATCCAGTCGTGGTAGACGTCACCAGCGTTTCTGCTTGCAGAGGGTTCTTGATTTGTTCGAGTACTGATCCATGTGGGAAGATGTCACAACATTAATTAGAACGATACTAAGATACATTCTGAACTCAGAATTAAGCAAGACACGATATTAAGCCGAAGGTAGCGTTCACTGACGCTACAATCGAAGTGTAAATGGTTGTGTAAACATACTTGACCTTTTATCAGCAAATAATCCTGAGCAAAGAGGGAGCATCATGTTGAATCCAGGGATCAGTGACCACAAAGTCGTTGTAGAAATAGGTGAATACCGTAACATCCAAATCTATCAAAATTAAACGCAAAATATATCTTTATAAGAAAAATACAAATTTGCTTGATGCTTTCCTAAGAGACAGTTTCCATTCATTCCACACTGACTATGTAAGGGAACAGCAGATTCAGCAAATAGTATCTACCACAATTGAAAGACATACGAGATCTGTCTAAAAAGTATCCGACCTTTGATTTTCCCGCCCAAAATAGACACGCTAGCGCGGCGCCACTGTACACAGAAAAAAAGAGACCTTTGTGCGCATGCGTGAATTTTGTCCCCGCCTTCCAGCGCGTCAGTCGCTGCCTTTAGTTCGCTGAGTGAGGTGCTACATAACGTGTTCGTCGGATTACCGATTCTCTCAAGATGACTGAACGTGTTGAGCAAAGATACTGGATCAAATTTTGTCAAAAGCTTGGTGATTCTCAAAGCGAAACAATTCGTAAGATTCAGCAGGTGTTTGGAGAAGATGCGATGGGTGTAACACAAATAAAGCAGTGGTTCAAACGATTCAAAGATGGTCGCACATCAGCGGAGAGTGACCAGCGTTCTGGCAGGCCCCGAACTGCTCGGAGTTCAGCTGTTGCTGAGAGGGTGCAAAACTGGCTGATGGCAGATCGTCGTTTGACCGTGCGGGAGATTGACCAAGAGGTTGGAGTGAGTAAGGATTCTGTACTTGCAATTTTGCGCGATGATTTGAACATGCACCGAGTGGCTGCGAAATCGGTGCCCATGTTGTGGCCGGAACAAAAAGACCTCCATTATGACGTTGCACAGGACCTTTTGGACACCACCAACACTGATCCTCGGTTTCTGAACACCGTGATACCTGGAGATGAGTCATGGGTGTACGGCTACGACCCAGGGACAAAAGACAGTCGTCGCAATGGAAACATCCCGAGTCTCCAAGGCGGCAGGTGCGAAGCAAAATCAAGGTGATGCTGACTGTCTTCTTTTATGCATGTGGAATTGCGCATCACGAATACGTACAGGGAAGGACAAACAGTGACAAAGGAGTACTATCAAGATATTTTCCGGCGACTCCGTGGCGCTGTTCGGCGCAAAATACCTGACATATGGAAGGCGAAAAACTGGCAACTGCATCACGACAACGCCCCCGCACATTCATCCCAGTTGATCCAAACATGGAATTACTACCGTTCGCCAACCTTACTACTCTCCAGACATGGCTCCTTGCGGCTTCTGGCTGTTTCCAAAACTGAAGGCGCCACTGAAAGGATCCCGCTTTGAGAGTAGAGAAGAGATAATGCGGTTCACGACGACGGAGCTGAACCTCTTCCCAAAAGAAGACTTCCTGAGGTGTTTCCAGCAGTGGAAGGATCGGTGGGCTAAGTGTGTGCAAGCACAAGGGGCCTACTCTGAAGGGGATTTCGGTACCAACCTCGACAGGTATTCGAAATATTTTTTCTGGCCAAAGTTCGGGTACATTTTAGACAGGCCTCGTATACTAAATAAATTAATAAGAGACGATACTGATCCCCCATGGATCACAGAACAGGTGCGAACACTGGTGCGGAAGTAAAGAGAAAAGCTAACTAAATTTAAAATAAGGCAAAATCTTCAAGATTTTCGATGTTTTACTGAAGCCAAAATTTAGTGCGGATTTCAGTGAGAGATACCTTAAATTATTTCCTCAAAGAGACTCTACCCTGAAATTTGGCAGAACGTATAAAATGGATTTGGTTGTATGTAAAGAACATCGGCGGAAAGACACAATCAAATTCAAATGGCTCTGAGCACTATGAGACTTAACATCTGAGGTCATCAGTCCCCTAGAACTTAGAAGTACTTAAACCTAACTAACCTAAGGACATCACACACATCCGTGCCCGAGGCAGGATTCGAACTCGCGACCGCAGCGGTCACGCGGTTACAGACTGAAGCGCCTAGAACGGCTATGCCACACCGGCCGGCAAAGACACAATCAATACCTTCAATATTGAAATAACTTAGGGGAATGCAGCTGGGTGACGTCGTCGACAACCACCGGTATGTCGACAGGAGCACACCCTGCCATTTTCAAGGCAGTTAGATACAAATTCGCTTGATGCCTTCCTAAGCGACAGTTTCCACTCCTCCCAGGATGACTATGTAAGGGTACAGCACATTCAAAGAAATAGTGTCGGACGTGACTGAGAGACATGTACTAAATAAATTAATAAGAGACAGTACTGACTCCCACGGCACACAAAAACAGGTCACAATACTATTGCAGAAGTAACGAAAAAAGAATAGCAAATTTGCCTTAAAAATGGCACGATGTGTTCCTATCGAAATATCGCCGTTTATCGACGACGTCAACCGGCTGCACACCCGTAAGTTATTTGAACATTTCATACGCCGGGAGAAACTAAGGTCTCACAATACCTTCACTGCACGATAACGATGTAAATATTACTGATGACAGTGCCACTAAAGCGGAGCTGCTAATCAGAGTTTTCCGAAATTTCTTATCAAGAACAACTGCCAACATGAGGAGCTTAGAACTAGGTTTCTCGGTGCAGAGAGGCAGCTTAAATCACTTAATAAACGCAAGGTCTCAAGTCCAGATTGTATATCAGTTACGTTCCTTTCCGAGTATGATACAATAGTTCCATACATAGCGATTATATACAACCAATCGCTCGACGAAAGATTCGCACCAAAAGACTGGAAAGCTGCGCTGGTCCCATCAATACTCAAGAAAGGAAATGTGATTAATCCGCTGAATGATAGACCCATATCACTAACATCGATTTGCAGTAGGATTTTGGAACCTATACTGAGGTCGACCATTATGAATTACCTAGAAGAAAACGATTTATAGACCAATAGCCAACACGGATTCAGAAAACCGAACGAGTTGGTCCAGTTGTTAGCACATAGAACTCGCATTCGGGAGGACGACGGTTCAAGTCCACGTCCGGCCACTCTGATTTATATTTTCCGTGATTTTCCTAAATCGCTTCAGGCCAACGCGGGGACGGTTACTTTGAAAGGGCACGGCCGAATTCCTTCCCCATCTTTCCCTAATCCGAGCTTATGGTCCGTCTCCAATGACCTCGTTGTCGAGAGGACGTTAAACAATACTCTCCTACTCCCTCCACTGATTCAGAAAATATCGTTCGTGTGAAATGCAACTCGCTCTCTAATCACGCGAAGTAGTAAGTTCTATCGACAAGAGATCTCCGATTTATTCCACATTTTTATATTTCCAGGTTTTAGACAACATTCGTCACAAGAATCTTTTAATCACATTGCGTGCCTACGGCGTATCGTTGAAGTCCTGCTACCAGATTCGAGATTTGCTGTCAGAATGGTCGTAGTTTGTAGTAATTGGCCGAAAGTCATGGAGTAAAGGAGAAATGATATATGGCGATACCCAAGGGAGTGTTATAGACACTCTGCTGTTTCTCATATTGTAAACGACTTACGAGCCCTGTTCGATTGTTTGCAGATGATACTGTCATTTACTATCTTGTAAAGTCATCATATGACCAAAACCAATTGTAAAATGATCTAAGCAAGGTATCTGTATAGTGCGCAAAGTGGCAATTGACTCTAAATAAAGAAAAGTGTGAAGTCATCCACATCAGTACTAAAAGGTCCGGAATCCGTTAAATTTGCAGTGCACGAAAAATCACGCAAATCTAAAAGCTATAAATTCAACTAAATACTTAGGGGTTATAATTACGAATAACTTAATTTGGAATGATCACACAGATAATGCTGTGGGAAAGTGAATCAAAGACTGCAATTTATTGGCCGAATAATTAGAAGATGCAACATGGCTACTAAAGAGACTTCGTATACTACGTTTGTGCGCCATCTTCAGGAGCATTGCTATGGGGTGTGGAATCCACATGAGATAGGATTGACTGAGGACATCGAAAAAGCTCAAAGAAGGGGAGCTCGTTTTGCATTATCGCGAAACAGGGCAGAGTGCCACGGATATGATATGCGTGTTGGGATGGAAATTTTTAAACCATAGGTACTGTGCATTGCAGCAGGATCTTTCCGCGAAATTCCAATCTCCAACATTTTCCTACGATTGTGAAAATAAATTTTGGCTGCCACCTACATAGGGAGAAATGAACGTTATAAACAATAAGAGAAATCAGAGCTCGCACGGAAAATTTTAAGAGTTCTTTTATTCAGCACGATTTTCGAGAATGGAACGGTAAAGAAATAGCCTCAAGGTGGCTCGGTGAACCCTCTGTCACACACTAAATTCTGAATTGCGGAGTACCTATGTAGATGTAGAAATTGGAAAACGAGACTGTAAACGAATTGAAACCATAATTAGGTACATAGAACTACGATCAAATAGGAGAGAAAGTGCTGAACCACGAAGAGCAGACCAAGGTGGCAAAGGGGCCGTTTTCGGCGAAGCTTACCACATTGCTGGCGCTATTGGTTCGCAGTCACAGCGCAATGTACTGGAGCACTCTGAACGAGCGGAATAGTGTACTTATGCCAGCGACATTACTGTGCTTTGTTCAAAGTAATTAACAGCTAAACTGCTACTATTGTATGGCTGTAAATGCCTATATCAAGACGTGGTCACGACGGTGACGACGGCTAAAGCTGCTAGTCCGTCTGGATGCTCAAAGTGAATGGGAATGAAGTGGCGATGACCATTCCTCACTGTCTTTCGGCATCAAGAAAGAGAGCCGTTGCAAACTACTTAGGACGGCAGTGGTTGCAGGCTACCTACTAACCAACTCCTTTTTCCCACAGTGATTTCCTTGACTGGCACAGTCGGAACCGTCAGGAATGTGGTTTCCACTGCCTCATTACACCTACAAGAGGAAGAAGCTGACCACTTAAGATGTGACTAGTTTTAATTATTGCCAAAATTTTGAATGAATTAACAAATCATCTTAATAGTGACTGCGTCCGAAATCTGTTTCCGGAGTTCTGTTCCACAATGCGTTACGAATCATTATCATGAAGTTTCTTTTCTCTGAGAAATTTTGTTAGTGGTTCAAATAACGACTGAATTTTCGAGTGACTCGAAATACAGTTTCTGGAGGAAGTGTGGCTATACCAGTAGATTGTTCATTATCAAAGGGTCCTGAATTTGTCACCTGATTGATTGTTTATTAATTGCTACCTGACTGTTTCTTTGTTTGCGGCCTCGTGCAGCCGCACTTGCGATCGTCTCACTGTTTGAAGATTCTGAGAAAGATCCCTGTGTTACCCAGTTTTATGTGTAATTCATGGTCTTTGGTCCTCCACCATATCCTGAATATTTTCTTTTTAAAACAGTAATTTCATAGAATGTGAATATTATGCAACCGCATCCTTTACTCGAATAGAATTTTGGAGTAACCAAATTATCTTATTATGGTCTTCAGTTGCAATCGATCATTTCATGGTAACAATATGTGGGTTAATGAATTAAACCTGTTTCAATATTCTAAATGTGCATTGCTTACAGAAATTCTAAAATACAATTTAGGAAGGATTGTAGCGCATCAGTGAAATCAGGAAGCAATAAAAATATTATACGGTTTTCATAAATATATCTTACGTATAAAAATGGAGTTCACATGGTATGACATTTCAGGTTAGGTTCAAAGTACTTTGTTGTTAAGTGTCACGATGGAATTCGCTCAGACTATTATAAATGATTATAAAATTATACCGTAATACGGACCGAATGTGATGATGGAAGATGTACATCAATGATGACATTTGTTTAGGAGTGGAAGAACGAATGTGAAAGCAGTGAGCACTCGTATGCAGTCAGCAACGAAATGGTACAGAAAATTGACGAAACGAGTGGTGAAAACCTGCGTTGTACAGTACCCCAACAGTAAAGCAACTTCCACCAGATTTATCGCAGTGTTTTACTTGATTTCGTGACTAAGCAGTGTATCACAAGTTTCGTTCCCAATCGGTTCCAAAACTCCTGTTGTGAAGCACGGAAGTTTCTTTTTTGTCACGATGTGGAATGAAAACGACTGCTGAAAGGAATCGTTATCGATGATGACACACGGATTTTCTATGTTAACATGGAGATAGATCAGTAATCAAAGGTGTGGGATCACTTGGAACGCAAAATCGAAGTACTCTGTCAGCCGTAAAGATTATGGCTGCCGTTTCATGGGGCACTGAAGAAATATTCTTCCTGTATTTTATGGAACGTAGACGAACAAACTGTTCTCAAGCTTAGTGTGAGAAAGAAAACTGACAAGAGCTATTCAAAACAGATGACGTGGGCTCTAGGCGCCAACTGTCGTGTTTGTGCACGACAATACTCGGCTACATTCTGATTGACAAAGAAAAGACTTATTGCATCAGGTGAAGTAGAACAGTTTCAAATAATTTCCAACTCTTCATGCACATGAAATAGTAGCTTAGCTCCCAACCCTTTGACTCCGATGAAGAACTTGAAGATGCTGTCGCCTGCTGTCTGCGATCTCAAGTTGCACAATTTTACGCAGAGGGAATTTGTCAACTCGTCAATAGATATGATAAATGCTGAACACTGAATTGTAATTATCTAGTGATGTAAGGTGGGGTTTTACGGTTTTCCTAATTATTTTTTAAACTATTGCCAAGTTTTATTTGTAACCGGACGGAATTTACGAGGGCGGTGCCTTTACCACGAAATATACTTTTATCACTGAATGGAAATCATCACAGCTTCTCCTCTGTACCTTACACAGTCCCATCTCCACTGGACGAACCTGCCGTTTTGTATGCTCCAGATATCCAGTTACTTCAAATAAATAGGCTAACACGGTCTTACCAGCAGATCTCCGGTCTTCCCCATGTGATCACCGAAAGTTAATAATTATTTTGATCCTTCGGCTACAGCTGAGATGAATTTCCCATTCCACCATATCCAACAGCATATGCATCTATGCCACGCCCTCGGGAACTGCAAGTGCTCGACAATGATATTAACAGCCGCGTCACACAGCTTTTCAAAATAAGCTTACGTCTTGTCTCTTCCGAGCTTTAATAATTTAACTGTACCTACGTTCATTATAGCTTGTAAATACATGTAAGCTGCTACCTGATAGTAGACAAGGTTTCTATTCATATCTCTCTTTTCCTGTAAAATATACCTCGTTGATCGATTGTTCCATCGGTTCTTGGTAGAATAGTTTATTCATTATAAATAAAACGCACACGACACTGGTGTAAAAATTTGCAATATTTATTATACATTTTAAAAACCGGTTATCGGCTGTTATGTCATTGTTAGATGCAAAGTTCTTTTACTCGCCGATTTTAAATGCGGACAGTACTCATAACCACATCCAGACCATGTTCTAAATTACCCTTCCTACTCACATGCCTTTTCTCCTTTATTTCAGTTACTATAATTTCACTTTCCCTGTTAAATTTCGTACAATCACATCTACTTCACTTACCTACTTAATCCTACTAGCATATTTTATCTGTTTGTAAAGTTGGACTTGTTAAAGCCAAAATTATTTTGTTCAGCCACTCTCTTGGAAGATGTCACAAATTTTTTGTTCAATTTATTTTCTTCTCAGAACAATTGTAATTTGTCATATAGTTCATTAGTTAATGTGTCACCTATTTCATCTAAGTTAAACCATCTTATAACACATTTCCACTGAAATAATTTCTATCGTTTCACTCCTAAATCGTTCATTAACAACTGTTGTCTTTGAAAACCGACAAACTCTGTATATGTACTGCTTTAAAATCTTTGATTTAAAAAAAAAATTTACTGCCACATATATTTAACTTTATACCTGATAATGCCATAACAGTGTAAAACCGATCTGTAAAATACGTAATAAATGTTGTAGAATATTACACCAGTGTCCTTTTTGTTTTCATTCATAATGTAAAATTATTATGATTTGAAAAAATTGTCCTCATTTATTTTTTCTACTGGTTGTGTAAAAAGTATGTGAGCCTATCTTCTCAAATATGAGTTTTCTTATCTAACGAAAGACATCATCTTAAAGCTCGTATCTGACACCAGTAAATAACCGGACAAAAGAAAAATTAGTAGAATCCAGTACTACTACCACAGCGCAGATAGAAACAAACAACCTACCATTGACCAGTCACAATGTAGAACCAACCGTTCTTCCCTCTATAAAACTTTTTGGTACAGAATGTACTGTCTCTTTTTCTTCGTTTTTCAACATGTTTTCTTTATCTTTGTCTGGAAATTAGCTCTACGGGAAAGTTGAAAAAAAGTCAATCTTCCTGGAACTTACAGTCTGTTAATTACTTCGCACTTGAAAATATGAGAAAGGGGACTCCCTGAATTTGTTGAGTAGGGTGCTTTGCTTCTTCGAACTAATAACGTTCTCACATTTTTTCTAATAATTTTGTAGAACGTCGAAAATAATGAACTGAAACCCGTGGGACATCTATAATCCCAAACACTTGACTGTAATAATTCGCGGTGGAAACAATTAACATCACACCTAGCCACGTTTTCGATTGTGAAATAACAAATAATTTCGGATAACATCTTTTCTGTTTTATTCATAAATACATTTTGAATAAGGAAGTGAACTACTTGCTAATGATAACTGTCAAAAGTTGTGTACCTGTCTCACTATCTACACTGAGGTGACAAAAGTCTTGGAATAGCCATATGCACATATGCGGATGGCGGTAGCATAGCGTACACAAAGTATAAAAGGGCAGGGCATTGCTGGAGCTGTGATTAGCACGCAAGTGATTCATGTGGAAAGGTTTCAGACGTGATTATGGCCGCTCGACGGGAGTTAACAAACTTTGAACGCGGAAGAATAGTTGGAGTAGATATTCCATTTCGGAAACTGTTAAGGAATTCAATATTCCGACATGCGTAGTGTCATGAGTGTACCGAGAATATCAAATTTGAGGCATTACCTCTCACCACGGCCAACGCAGTGGCAGATAGCTTCATCTAACGACCGAGAGCAGCGACGTTTACGTTGAGTCGCGTTGTCAGTGCTAACAGATAAGTAACACTGCGTGACATAACCTCAGAAATCTAAGTGGGACTTGAAACGAACGTATCCGTTAGGGCATGCGACGATCTATGGCGTTAATGGGCTACGGCAGCAGACGACCGACCCGAGTATCTTTGCTAACAGCATGGCATCGTCTGCAGTGCATCCCATGGGCTCGTGATCACATCGGTTGGACCCTAGACGTCTGGAAAACCGTGGCCTTTCATACGAGTCCAGATTTCAGTTGGTAAGAGCTGATGGTGGATTTCGATTGTTGCGCAGGTCCCACGAAACCATGAACCCAAGTTTTCAACGAGGCACTGTGCAAGCTGGTGGTGGTTGCATAACGGTGTGGCTGTGGTTACGATAAATGGACTGGGTCCTCTGGTCCAACTGAACCAATCACTGACTGGAAATGGTTATGTTCGGCTATTTGGAGACTATTTGCAGTCATTCATGGACTTAAGGTTCCCAAACGACGATGGAATTTTTATGGATGACAATGCTTCATGTCACCGGGCCATAATTGTTCGCGATTGGTTTGAAGGGTATATTGGACAGATGGAGCGAATGATTTTGCGACCCATAGAATATTTTTGAGACAAATCGAAAGGTGAGTTAGTGCACAAAATCCTTCACCGGCAACACTTTCTTAATTATGGACGGCTATAGAGGCAGCCTAACTTAGTATTTCTGCAGAAGGTTTCCAACTACTTCTCAATTACATATCACGTCGAGTTGCTGCACTACGCCGGGCAAAAGGAGATCCGACATGATATTAGGAGGCATCCCGTGACTTTTGTCACATTAGTGTAATAAGTAATTAAAAGGCACTTGACTCCCATGAGTGGTGGTTACGATTCTAAAGCTGTACCACACAGTAATTCTTTTCAATTAAAAATTTACAATACTGGAACTGTTACACGTAAATATTGATTAATTAAATAAAAAGCTCATAGAAGACATTTCTTAGCCTTAGTACAATGGAAATTGCGGTGTTCCTCCAGAATATAACGTGCCAAAGAAGGAAAGAAATTAGTGAAACCCTGCAAGATCGTAACAGAGAAAGCATGGAAATTGATGCCACATATTACTAACTGTGATCAAAGCCCTCACTATTAGCCGTGCGGTCTAACGCACGGCTTTCCGGATTGGGAAGGTGCGCCTGGTCCCTAGCACGAATCCGCCAGGCGGACTTGTGTCGAGGTCCGGTGAGCCGCCCAGTCTGTGGATGGTTTTTAGGCGGTTTTCCATCTGCCTCAGCGAATGCGGGCTGGTTCCCCTTAGTACGCCTTAGCTACACTATGTCGGCGATTGCTGCGCAAACAGGTTCTCCATTCTACCACGCAAACATAACGCAAACATAGGGGTTGCACTCGTCTGGTGTGAGACGTTCCCTTGGGGGGGGGGGGGGGCACCGGGGATCGAACCTCACAATAACTCTGAAAGAGTGGTTCGGTGTGAGGCGGCGGAGGGGTGTTGTGGGGTTGTGAACCACTGCGGCTGCGGAGGGGACGGAGCCTCTCCGTCATTTCTAGGGCCCCGGTTAACCTACAATACAATATAACTGTGATAGAAGTAAAAGACTGAAGTTTGCATAACAATTGCTAGAAGTTCAAAGATTCGACCTCTTTATGCTTAAAAGTTCAATGTCGTGTCAAGCTGCTACGACGTGTTACAAGACTGTCTGGATATATATCTTTGGATATATTTGTATGCAATTCACAGCGACATCTGCATCACGTCTATAAGTAGCAGTACACGACTAGGGATGTATCGGTAACCCTGTAATTTTCACATTTTCTTCTTTCAGTATCAAGTAGTGCGAGGAAACAACGGCAACCGGTAGTCCTTTGTGAGAGGTCGAAATTACATGACTGTAACATCATGGTCGTTTCAAGAGGTGTACGTAGGAGAAAGTAATACACTACCTGACTGAAAAGTAATCTCTCGAAATTTCTGCAGTAAACCTCTCGCTCCTCTTATAGCGTCTGCCACTAAAGTTGAACATTTTACTGATTCTCTAGCGTGAACATACCGTGACAAAACGCGACGCTCTTCTTTGGATCTGCTCTGTTAATACTTCCTGGTAGAAACCTCAGCCTGACGAGTAGATACCAGGAACCGATCGAACAGGGATTTTGAAAGTAGCTCTTCTTCATTTGTATTGCGTTTCTGTGGTAATTCTTCCATCGTATCTGCCAGTCATTTGTTTTTGCTACTACTAGTTCTGTTTCACCCTGGATCAGTACTCCAACATATTTTACAGTGAGTATCAGTAATACTGCAACCGAATAATGTTCTATGTTTACTTTGTTCAGAATCAAGTGCCAGTATCTCCGCTTAGCGTCGATCCTCCGTAGGTTTTTCTGAGTTTCTCTAGGGTTTCCCGGCGTTGCTACTTTCCTACACACAAAAGTACAGTCAGCAACAGCCTAACGTAGCTTCCCATGTTATCCACCAGGGAATTTAAGTAACGGCTTTATAATACGTCTTTGGAGTGCTCCTCAGATTACTTTTATGTCCGCTAATTTCTCCCCAGTGAGAAAGATACATTGAGTTCTGTATGTTAGGAAGTTCTGAATGCAGTTACAAAGCAGATCAGATTACCTGTAAACTCGTATTTTGTTTAATATCTACATTACTGGAATACAGAACATTTTTTGGGTAAAATACAGTTATTTCTTGCATAAAAATTTCTCGGTTCGCTCGCTACGTGAAATAAAACTTTGGATGGCGGTAAGATCCTATGGGATCAAACTGCTGAGGTCATTGGTCCCTATTCTTGCACACTACTTAATCTAACTTAAACTCACTTACGCTAAGGACAACACACACACCCATGCCCGAGGAAGGGCTCGAACCTCCGACGGGGAAAGCCGTGCGAACCGTGGCAAGGCGCCCGAGACCACGCGGCTACCCCGCATGGCCAAATAAAACTGACTGAGTTTTAGCCCCTGACGTAGATGATGGAGGAATTTTATTCGAATTTGTTGCGGCAAGCGAAGGTAGCAGGATCGAATCCCGATTGGACCGTGGTTTATTTCAGTTTGCCTTTAACTTAGCCTTCACCTCTGAATAATATGAAGATTCGCCATGGACGATACACCGTTCGAATTCGACACTAAACTTGAGGCCCACTTTCCCTGGCAGGAATACCGGTGTAGGCTGGGAACATGAAAGTCGCGGACGTGACGTCCAGTTGAAAGGCTTGTACTAGGCCGTTGAGCCACATGTAATTATTATTACTACTGTAGAAGGGAATTACTCTCAGAGCAAATGTACCCCAGTGCTAGTAGAGAAGGGAAAAATCGGAAAAGTGAAGGCACTGTAAGTTCGAAAGGACATATAAGTACGTACCACCAGCCTAAGTCTAGCGCATTTTGCAGTTGGTCCTCAATATGGGTATTTCAAGACTGTGGTCAGGAAAGGGAACATCTAGAGAGCCAGAAAATTTAGAAAAGCAAACTGAGCGGCGGCAACACTGTCAACATTGTGATTACCTGGGACACACTTGTCATCAGCTACGCTATTGGCTCTCTGCACTGGACTGAAGTAGATCTGAACTACTGGAACACGAAAAGGAGAATATAGATGACGATTCACCATTCTTGAAACACCAACTACCGTAAAATTTCTAGCAGTAAGCACCCACTGAGAACTCATAACGATTCATCATTCTGAAAATACGACCTACCGCACAGTACCCAGAAGTAACCATCCAAAGCGATCTTAAGTGGAATGACAACAAAAAACAAATATGAGGAAAAGTAAAAGCCAAGTTGAGATACAGTGAGAGAAATTCAACAAAATCTAATTTATGCACGAAAGAAGTGGCTTACAAGTATGTGTTCGATGTATTCTGGAGTATTATTCGGCTGTCATCCCTCAAAAATGGTTCAAACGGCTCTGAGCACTATGGGAACATCTGAGGTCATCAGTCCCATAGAACTTAGAACTACTTAAACCTAACTAACCTAAGAATATCACACACATCCATGCCCGTGGCAGGATTCGAACCTGCCACCGTAGCGGTCGCGCGGTTCCAGACTAAAGCGCCTAGAACCGCTCGGCCACACCAGCCGGCTGTCATCCCTCTCCATGTAGTATTAAGAAAGAGAGAGAGAGAGAGAGAGAGAGAGAGAGAGAGAGAGAACGAGAGAGAGAGAGAGAGAGAGAGAGAGAGAGAAAGCGAGCGAGAGAGAGAGCGAGAGAGAGAGAGAGAGAGAGAGAGAGAGAGAAGACGCAACGAAGAGCGACTGCCGGCCGTTGTGGCCGAGCGATTCTAGGCGCTTCAGTCCGAAACCGCCCTACTGCTACGATCGCAGGTTCGAATCCTGCCTCGGGCATGGATGTGTGTGATGTCCTTAGGTTAGTTAGGTTTAAGTAGTTCTAAGTCTAGGGGACTGATGACCTCAAATGTTAAGTCCCATAGTGCTCAGAGCCATGTCAACCATTTTTGAAGAGCGACTCTTTTCGTCAGCGGATCGTTTACTCGGTGAGAGAACCTTAAGGAGATGCTCAACAAATTCCAGAAGCAAATGCTACAAAAGAGGGATTGTGCACGATGGAGAAGTATACAGTAGAAATTTCTAGAGAGTACGTTTCAAGTAGAGTCAGGCGGTATATTACTCTCTCGCACATACGCCTCAAGAAATGACCGCGATGAGTAAATAAGAGCAATTATAACTTAGGTAGAGTCTTACCAACAATCGTTCTTTCCGAGTTCCCGAGCGCCATTCTTGAATGGAACAGGGAAAAAGGTGGGGTTGCGGGGAGGCGGATGGGGGTGGGCGTGAGGAAGGAGGAAGATAGTGGTTCCAAAAGTTCCCTGCACCACACACCGTAAAGTGGCTTGCGAAGTATAGATGTAGACGTGTATGTAATGTAGATGCTATTACACCGTCGCTGTGATGCAACATGTTGCATTTTCCGGAACAGATGGTGTCAGAGAGTTTTATGTGCGCTAGCTGACTGCGTGAAACAAGTTGAGGAAACAGTTGCGGTTGAAGTCAACACCAGGAGGCTGCCGAAAGTGTAACAATATTATAATACCGGAAAACACTCAGACAAAGTCGGACGAATAGCTGTTGTATTAAATCACTGCACAGAGTATTTTGTACTAAGATGTAAGGCTAGGATGCAAAAACATGAACTGTTTGTGGCTAACTAATCTAACGCTGAAAAAAGGAATAGCAGGATTGAATCTGGCAACCTTAGAGCAAGCCGTTAGATCGAATGCTATCCAAGCCAGGCATGAGATATCTGCAGAAGACCCGAAGTGCAAACTTTGTACAGAAGCTTAGAGACAGTCGACCACTACCTTGCCTGCTGCAGAAAGATCGCGCAGACGAATTCCAGTAGAGGCATTATGTCCTGTCGCAATTGATGCACTCGAATGAATGCCAGGGGTTATAACTTATGGTATCATAATCCGGAAAAAAGTTCGGGAATGAAAAAGCCAAACTACAGTGAGATTTCGAAATTCCGACTCATCAAACACTGGAACCCAAGACGTGAAACAACAGAAGCATCGATAAAATGTGTGGACCGTTGATGTAAGTATTAAAGGCGATATCAGAATGAACTCCAAAAATGGTTGAAATGGCTATGAGCACTATGGGACTTAACCTCTGAGGTCATCAGTCCCCTAGAACATAGAACTACTTAAACCTAACTAACCTAAGGACATCACACACATCCATGCCCGAGGCAGGATTCGAACCTGCCGCCGTAGCGGTCGCGCGGTCCCAGCCTGTAGCACCTAGAACCGCTCGGCCACAACGGCCGGCGAATGAACTACAAACACCTGTAAAAGCGTACAACTTACAGACACCTGAATATCGAGCTTGCGGCGCACTGGGCGGAAAACAATAGCAGCTAATAAAATACCTATTTTGAAACTACCAAAAGAAATTTTAATAGGAAGCCATCGGACTGTCCGCCAACAGGTCACCTATTACTATACGCTTTGGAAGTGTCCCACTTACGGTACAAATGGCTCTGAGCACTATGGGACTTAACATATGCGGTCATCAGTCCCCTAGAACTTAGAACTACTTAAACCTAACTAACCTAAGGACATCACACACATCCATGCCCGAGGCAGGATACGAACCTGCAACCGAAGCAGTCGCGCGGTTCCGGACTGAGCGCCTAGAACCGCTAGACCACCGCGGCCGGCGTCCCACTTATGATAACATACGAAATAGAGCATAGTATCCACCTTGTCTGTCTTTGATATTGTATTTTATAATAGTAATTATTAGTACAATATTAATAATGACAATAATAATAAGTATACAATATAAGAATTTATTTCACTTTGCAAGCCTGAACAACACGAAAGTAAAGGATGAGGTAATGGCCTTAGTCCGATAGTAGGAATCATTCTGGTATTCGATGTGAATGGTTCGGGAGAACCATGAAAATTTCAAATCGGGATCGCGGGTAGAACAAACGAGTCTGTATCCTCTTCCCACGAACAGTTGTCGTACATATCACTGCATATTAGTGGCTAACAGTATTTACTGCGCCACTGATTTCAATGAATTAAATTCCCGCAACACAATAAAATTGAGTTAGAGTACTTCTGTTATGAATAAAACATGTTTTCCAGCAGAAGAGCTTCAGTTTGGGTTTTAAAACCTCCGATTTTACCCTACAGCTCTCTACTCTTTTACAAACGCGTTGCGAATAAACGCTGCGCACTTTTGTCGAGGATATGCTCGCTTGTATTCGGTGAATGGATACTGCGGCGCCTTTGTTCAGTTGGCATCCAATAAGCATCCAGTTCTAGAATTTCAAGCTCGTTCGACACACAGAGCGAGATAGCGCAGTGGACTCTATTTCGGGAGGACGACTGTTTAAATCCTCGTCCGGCAATCTTGATTTATGTTTTTCGTGATTTTCCTAAATCGTTTAAGGCAAACGCCTGGTAGTTTTGTTTCTCTGTAAACCACCGTATCATGTGTGGCGGAGAATACATTGCGCCATTACCAGTCATTTCCTTTCCTGTTTCAGTCGCAAACAGAGTGAGGGAAAAGTGACTGTCTATTTGCCTACGTACGAGCCGTAATTTCTCTTATTTTATGTTAGTGGTCCTTACGTGAAATGTACCTAGGCAGCAGTAGGATCGTTCTGCAGCCAGCTGCAAATACTGGTTCTCTAAAGAGGGCCACCACTGAGATGGAATATTTCAAATTCTCTCTTTAACATTTATTCTGAACACGATGAGAAGGAGGGTGTAACTACTTCGTGTAGATGACTGTGATGAGGGCAGGAGGAGCCGAATTTACGTTACCGATAAAAATGAGTGGGGGGGGGGGGATGGATAGAGAAAGGTAGGAGGAGGATGTGCACAGAGGGTGTGGAGAGGTGGAGGTGGCAAGTGTTGAGGTTTGAGGAGATGGACAGGGAGAGGGAGGTGAAGGAGAAAGAAAGAGCATGTGGGTAGGAGGAAGGAGGAGATGAACTAATAGAAGACTGGAATAAATACATAGCCTTTAAAATGGTTCAAATGGCTCTGAGAACTATGGGACTTAACATCCGAGGTCATCAGTCCCATAGAACTTAGAACTACTTAAACCTAAGGACATAACTCGCATCCATGCCCGAGGCAGGATTCGAACCTGCCACCGTAGCGGTCGCGCGGTTCCAGACTAAAGCACCTACAACCGCTCGGCCACACCGGCCGGCACATAGCCTTCAAATTCCGGGTACTCAGCTAGTTTCCTTGTTATACTGAGGTTAAGTGTAGACATTGGGAGATACTATGGTTCGTGAGCAGCAACTCCGTCTCTTTTCGTCGCAGACCAAATTATTGTCATGTCTATTTCTCACACTATCAGGATTAAAACTGACATCACCAGGATTTAAACTGACTACTTCAGGGGGAGTGCTGCATCTGTGTGTTGTGGTGGAGATATTGGAGAATGAGTTGGGTTGATAATTTGCGATAAAAGTGCTGCAAAGCATGTGAAGCGGTGGATATTTTTTACCATAAAGGTATATTTAAAGATTATGGTGATACCATCACATGGGAAATTGGCCGGTCATATACATTGTTTGACTGTAGCACCCTCTTGATGATCTAGGCGTTCATCAAGACAAATGCATCATTCTGTCTTTCCGAATTGTGTTACATTCAACGGTCACGAGTATACTTGACTAGCATACAATGTCACATGACGTCACTCTCATAGATGTCTTGAAGGGTGTTGTTGAGGACAATGTGCGTACGTTACACATATGAGGGCTATTTTTTTTTTCAAAGTCTAGTTTGGTGGGACATTAAAACTACAGTGAAAACCCGATGGAACAAATAAAGTTTACACAATTCAGAGACATGGGAGCACAGGGATTCCCTCCCTTAGGTAACTGACAGCTGCGGCAACAGGAAGCGTATACAGCCGCAGAGTTAAAATAAAATATTTTTTTGAAAATTTGAGTGCAGCGGAATCCGTAATTAGGCGGATTAAACGCTCACGAATAGAAGAACATTGATTTAACGTGATCGTGCTGTTTCATATCTCTTCGTATCACAGGGCGCCTATTATTAAACTGTCGCTACTTAAGAAGGTCCTCATGTAAAATGAGTGATCGTAGGGTAATGAAACTTTGTGGAAATATTTCTAAGCGTATGTGGAAGGAAAATTATAATAAATCACTGAAGGAAACACATTTTGATCTTATCATTTGTTAACAGCGTGCCATGTTTACATTTCAAGTTACAAACATTGCTCAGTGTGATGATTGTCACGACAGCCTGGCTGTTTTTACGGATACCATTTCACATCTTTTCACCCCAATTTTGAACGGCGTACTATAGAATGTCCAGCTATCGTGACACAGCTCGTACATAGCTTGAAGATCGCACATTGCGTCCAGCATTTTCAGTCATAGTGACAATAGCTTCTTCAATAATTTGTGGAGCGATTGGCTATGAGCGAGACAGCTCTGACAATTTGTTTCAGTGCAGATGCATATTACGTTGAGCCGCCTGTGGGAATCAGGGTGAGGTGCCAGCACGATGACAATGGATATGGATGGTACTTACATACGACATGACAGGAATGGGAAGCGTGTCAGGTTAGCCGAGGCTGTCAAGCCGATTACTCGCGTTACTCAGGAAATCCGAGTTCGGGTGCTACTCCGGCACAAATTTTCACCTCTCGTCATCGCATGTATTTCAAAGCCGACGTCATTGGTTTCTCTTAATTCGAATAGGTTTCTGTCTACACTAGATAAAATAGGGAAAGTTTAATTATAAATACCCTATATTTCACTTTACCTTATTACTCACGATGTTGACTTTTGAACTCGTAATCTTGTACTATCGGCTTCTTTCTCCTAGTTATAGGCATTATCTTGCTTTTATCCTCATTTAAACAGATCTGCTGTTCATTCGACAAAACGGAAACCTTGTTCAAGTCCTTCTGCATTTCCTTATAATATCCCAATAACAGCGAACAGTCTTACGGCTTTGTCGATCGTACCTGATAAATCGTTTTTGTGTAATGGGAACATCAGAGGTCGTAGTTTCCATACTTGGGCCACAACCGACCATACATTCGATTCTGTTGATCTTTCGGCCTCCAATATAACACAGTGGATTCTATTAGTATAATATTAAATCATGCATTTGTGTAGATACTCCATATAATCGTTTCTTTGTTAGTCGACGTTGTGCTGCAGTGTCGAACGCAGTTTCGAAACCTGGGAAAGGAAAAATACGGAAAATAACTGTTCACCTGCATCTGCTGTTTGTGATATATTGTGTATGAATAAGGAGAGTTGTCTTTGACATTAGTGGTTTTTTTAGAATATATTCTTTGAGAGGAACTTGCTTTGTTCCAACAACATTATGTTTTGTCTTAGAGTGCACTCTTGGAGCCTGGAAGCAAATTTCTTCAATATTGGGCTGTAATTCAGTACATCTAATCTCTTATTCTTTTCGTAAACAGCAGTGCTCTCTGTCCCAGTCACACTATTCTCTGCGCATGAGATTCTCGACAAATAACAGCTTTAAAAGTAATTGATTACGCAACGTATTTAATCTAAAATCTCATTGGAATACTATGAAGGCCTGGTGCCTTGTTCGCTTAATGTAGTCTTAATTGCTTTTCAATACCGGGGGTTCTAATACAAATATCTCTCAATTGTGGACCTGTGCGGCGATCAATCATTGATACGGTAGTATACTCATGCAGGGTGATTCCGTGATGTTACACACAGTCATAGACGATTGGAGGAGAATAAATGTATCAGTCTGAGGTAAGACACCGTAGATCGGGAACGAGCGAGTCTAAGGGCATAAGCCAAATTCTACTCAATCTCTGCCTTAGACTCACGTAGTACTCAAACTAAGGGACCAACTTACGAACCCTGATCATGACGTATAGAATTCACGCTCAATACTCCCCAATATCCTCAGATAATTTCCCCTGTTGATGAATTTGTAATGGCGCAGGTAATTTGATGTCAGACAAACCGAAAATCATAAGTTTACAGTACAGTAATACTGAATTTCATTTACGTGCACAAGTCGCACTAGGCGCTACATTTACAAGAGATGTTCAGAATGACATCATCGCTCAAAGTTCTGTCGTACCAGCTCTCATATTCCCGGTGTCGTTTGAGCATTATCGCAGTCATCGAAATTTCTTGCGCGGAGATCTTCTTCATTCTTGACAGGAGTCTCGCATACAAGACTTTTCTCATGGCTCCACCGGAAGAAATGAAGTGGGGTGAGATCAAGTGAAAGTGCTTGCCACGAAACAGGACCTCCTCTGCCTATCCACTTTTCGGGGAATGTCTGATCAAAGTGGTCGCGAACCATCAGTCCAAAGTGAGGTGGGCTCCATCATGTTGGAGCCACATCCGTTGACGAACAACAAGTGGGATATGTTCCAGGAACCTCAGTCGTATGTCTCCGATAAGCTAGTACATGTATTTCACGGTCAAATTTATTAGAACGATTTTCGCTTGGTCGTTACGGAATAGAATCCTTACCTCAAATTGATACATTTACACTTCTCCATCATCCCTGAAAGTTTGTAACATAATCTTGGAATCACCCTATACACCAATCCATTTTTAAATGCGCAATGTAACGTTTCTAATTTCTATCTGCTGTCTTCAGTTTCAACGCCAGGCGGGTCCACGAGAGACTGACATGTGATCTGATCTTTCTAGGATGTTTTGATAGATCTTTCATCGGCATATGACTGCGGAAATTACTGTAGACTTCACGCAAAGACCTACTTGGTTATGAATACGTCTTACCATTGTCAATCTGTTTTATTTTCGTTTGATGAAAATCATGCTTCTTAAAAATTCAGAGCCATAACTGAATAATAACGCCAATAATTTATTGAAGGGACAATTACCTGGTTGACATCTAATAGACTGAATCTGAATTGCAATAGCGCACAATAAATTTTTCTTCTAACGCACAAGTCTGCTACGAGCGTTACCATATGTGAACAGGATGATTACAAGTTTTGTGGGGGCTGGATGAGAATTTCTCATGGAGCGCACGTATTCATGTCCTCCTGCTGAGGTTGAACGCAGCTATCATCACGATCGGATTATTGTCCACTACTAGTATTTGTTTGGTTTACTTTAAATATTTTCATACCTTATCACACTATTGATGGGATGTACTCCTAATACTATGTCCTACCTCTTTTTGCCTGTTGTAGTGCAACAAATCGACTTGGCATGGACACAACAAGCCTTTGGAAGCCTGCAAAAATACTGAGGCATGGTGCCTACAACCGTCCGTAATTGCCGGCTCAGGATTTCATGCACGAACTGAACTCTCGACTATGTCCTACAAATGTCGATGGCATTAATGTCGGGCGATATGGATGGCCAAATCAATCGATCGAATTGTCCAGAATGTTCTACAAACCGATCGCGAACAGCTGTGTCCCGGTGCGATCGTTGTTTCGCGACATAAGTTCAATAAATACAAATGCTCTCCAAGAAGCTGAGTGTGAGGGCGCGTACGGGTGAAGGCTTGGCCCTTCTCAGCGTTGCTCGTTCCATTCAAATGGTTCAAATGGCTCTGAGCACTATGGGACTCAACTGCTGAGGTCATTAGTCCCCTAGAACTTAGAACTAGTTAAACCTAACTAACCTAAGGACATCAAAAACATCCATGCCCGAGGCAGGATTCGAACCTGCGACCGTAGCGGCCTTGCGGTTCCAGACTGCAGCGCCTTTAACCGCACGGCCACTTCGGCCGGCTGCTCGTTCCGTCGCAGAAGTATTTGGTACAGTGCGATATTTCATTTAGCATTGCGATATGACATTTTTTGATCTGCACAACTGTCTTCACTTCGGCAGAATAGTCGTGTCACGCTGTTAATGCTTCACTGCTTGTTCGTGGTATGACGGACAATGACAGGTTCAGTGGATGTTTGCGCAAAATACGGCAGTCTAGCGATCTATCGTCAAAAGCGTTTAAAAGTGAATAGGGAAGACAGACAAGAGGGATGAGAGTTCTCAGTATCTATTATGCAGCTGAATAAGCGACGGGTACCGCAAATCTGTAATGAAACGATATTAAAATACCACGCAGAATAAATTTAAAGGTTTAGTTGATACTGAAAGAGAAAAAATTACAACAACCCGATCAGCAGACGGAATTCGTTGTTCAGTACATAAAGAAGCACTTAGTGCTAAATTTTCAGGCATGTAGCACGTGAAGAAACTAATATTATGAACAGTAAAATTCATGACGTCGCCTGCATTATTCCACAGTCATTTGCAACAATTTTCGATGGAACTAAACGAACAGTATGGAGCATTTATAAATTACTGCAAAGTACTTTATTTAAGAGAAGGGGCATGCCTGGGATGGTTTTTCGATCGAAGACCCGCTATTGTTGAATTTATAATGGAAAAAGGAGTGCAGGGACAAAAAGTAGAACATCCAGAATGGACTGCAGACCTTGCATTTTAAGTGGACGTGTCTGCATACTGCCCACAGTAAGACACTGCAAAGTGAGAAACAATTCCTTTCTGATTTGATGGGGATTCACTAAAGAAATTGCATTATAGGAGGGACTCATTCTGACAAACGCAGACTGCTCAAATGTTCAAATGTATGTGAATTCCTAAGGGACCAAACTGCTGAAGTCATCGGTACCTAGCCTTACACACTACTTAAACTAACTTATGCTAAGAACACCACACACACCCATACCCGTGGGAGGATTCGAACCTCCGGCGGGAGGGGCCCCGCAATATCCATGACATAACGCCTCAAACAGCGCGGTCACTCCGCACCAGAACTGTTCCCCAAGCCCACTGCTGTTAAAGAAAACGCCAGACTTGAAGAATTCATTGTGACCTTGAAAGAATTATGCTTTCTGAAGGTTTTGAGGACACTGTCAGTCTTAACACCTGTTTTCGAGACCGCTTGCCATTTCAGTTTAAAGCACCTGTGTGCATGCGCGGGTGTAACTGATTGACCTGCAGTTCCAGTCTTAATGACAAATACTTTTACGTTAAAACTGTACAGGGCGTCTACATTGTTTTCTTCAGGTAGAATTGCCACGTCTCCACAATGAGGTTTCAAAAGTGCTATAATATTTTGATCGAGATATTTGTACGAAATAACTTTCTCTAGTATGAAACTAAATAAGTCACGACTATGTGACACTAGAGTTCAAAAATCGGTGAAGCTGTCTGCATCTGTCCGTGAGCCGGCGGTCTGTACCAGATAAAAATCATATTATGTCTTCAGCGCACCAAGAATCATTATATAATACTAAGATTTGTTTGTGATCTATGCTGTTAAGAAATATGAAATGTAAAACGAAGTCATATGTAGTGTGACTGCTCTGCCATTTAAATGTGGCGCGTTCTCAGTTTTCCCCCTTTCCCCTCCTCGCCTTCAGACTGCGTGACGTGGAAATATATAGTGAGGCTGAGAGCTTTGGTATTCAGGCTCAGCCGGCCTGTGTGGCCGTGCGGTTCTAGGCGCTTCAGTCTGGAACCGCGTGACCGCTACGGTCGCAGGTTCGAATCCTGCCTCGGGTATGGATGTGTGTCATGTCCTTAGGTTAGTTAGGTTTAAGTAGTTCTAAGTTCTAGGGGACTGATGACCTCAGACGTTAAGTCCCATAGTGCTCAGAGCCATTTTTATTCAGGCTCAGGCACGGCCAGCGGGTCGAAATCTTGGCCACCCCTGTTTTAGATATTCAGTCCCGCCAGAAAGGATAATTTTAGATGCAAAACATGCCACTCGTGTCATGTTAGTTTAGAAATCTCATGCTGGCCAACATTGAATAAAATGGGTATTTCGAAACAGCCTTTGGAGCAAAACACTGCTTTTCTTGTTACCAAAACATGTTTCAGCAGCTCTGTGCCGTCATCAGTAGGAAAACTTGATTTTACATTATATGGTTTTGCAGAACCATATGTATGGTGTATTTTTGCTTTTGCAATTTCCGTTTAATTTGCGAATTGAAAAGGAGATTGCAAAACCGAAAATACGCAAAGTACATTTAATATATGTGTGTAGTGCCCTCGGAACGAGAAAGAAGGATCAGTCACAACAAAACACAAGCTGTGAGTGCAGAACACCATATAGATGTACCTGCAAAGTCATATAATGTAAAATCAAGTTGTCCCATAAACATACCGAGCGAGGTGGCGCAGTGGTTAGCACACTGGACTCGCATTCGGGAGGACGACGGTTCAATCCCGTCTCCGGCCATCCTGATTTAGGTTTTCCGTGACTTCCCTAAATCGCTTCAGGCAAATGCCGGGATGGTTCCTTTGAAACGGCACGGCCGATTTCCTTCGCCATCCTTCCCTCACCCGAGCTTGCGCTCCGTCTCTAATGACCTCGTTGTCGACGGGACGTTAAACACTAATGTCCTCCTCCTCCTCCCATAAACAAAACCAACTGATGGCGGCACAGAGATGCTGAAATGTTTTTGGTCAACGAGAAAAACAGTGTTTTGCAGAAAAAGCAGAATCTATGTCCAATAATTTCAACTGCAAACACGAAAGACATGCAAGAGCTGCAAGTCCAAAAGATGAATATTCTCTAATGAGCTTAATTGTTGACAACACTCATATCCAGGCTGGTCAGAAACCGTCTGAAAAGTATGTAAGGATATTGCAGGGTAGGTTGTGTTGAGAAATAAATGTTAAGAAAAATAATTCTATACGCCGTGCCGCTTCCGAGTTAACTGGCAGTGAAGGTAGTCAATCAGGCCGTTGCGCGCGCCGAAGACAGTGCTGCCAAACGTGTCCTTCATCTGGTTTCCTAAAACCGAACAAGTGAGAGATACAAACATCGGGAGTGAGAAGGTAGTAATGATCGAACCGTAACCAAAGGCTTAGCACTCTTGTGCGCTATCATCTACGCTACAACAGCTGACACTAATTGTATCGCTTAAACTTACGCGCCATCGGCCTGATTGGCTAACTTCAGTGCCAATGAACTGGAAAACATCGCCACATATAGAATATTGTTGCTAACCATTATTTTTCAGTACAGCCTATCCTACAACACCATTATCGGCTTTTCATACTGTTTCTAACAATCCTGTATATGGAAGGAAAACCTACATACAGTCAGAGAGCACAATGCAGATGAATGCTATGTGTACGATAAGTATGTCTTTCTCTGTGTGTTGGTCTCGACACTGATGAACCAAAACGCTGTGACCACTTGCCAATTACCGTTTTGGTCCACTTTTGGAATGAGATATAGCAGCTAGTGTGCGTGGCATGGACTGGTGGGATTCTGGAGGTAGTTGCCTCCTGATGCCTATGCCCAGGTCACTCAGTCCCCGTAAATTATTAGCCAGTGGTTAGTAGGAGTGAAATTGGCTGCCGATACCGTTCCAGATGTGCCTGGATAGGCCGGCCGCGGTGGTGTAGCGGTTCTAGGCGCTCAGTCCGGAGCCGCGCGACTGCTACGGTCGCAGGTTCGAATCCTGCCTCGGGCATGGCTGTGTGTGATGTCCGTAGGTTAGTTAGGTTTAAGTAGTTCTAAGTTTTAGGGGACTGATGACCATAGATGTTAAGTCCCATAGTGCTCAGAGCCATTTGAACCATTTTTTTTTTTTTGTGCCTGGATAGCTCAGTTGGCAACAGCAACTCCAGCGAAAGCAAAGCTCTGGGTGTGATTTCCTGCCCAGCGCACGGCTTTAACCTATCGAGAAGTTTCAAAACTTTGCTCACTTTGCTCCAGAGTGAAAGATTCAGCCTGGTATTTAAAATCCTACTTGAACGTGATTGTTGCTAAAATAAATGAAATTTAGGCTACACGGATCCTGTAACAAACTAATAATATGTTGTTTCCTAGTAGACACATCCCAGTTTGGATTTTCATGGCATTTATAAAGTATTTCGGGAGAATGTCGGGATGGATCCCAAAAATAAGCGATTGTCCCATCTTAATTAGAAATCATCATCTTACTCTGTCATATAATAATAATACTGGATAACAAAATTGAAATTTTTTCATGCTTCGGAAACGAAAAGTAAATGATCCGGTTGTTCATCGCTGACTGCTCCGCAGTTTTCGGAGAAGAAGTCTATGTGGGAGTGTAAAATACGCATTTTTAGTGACATATGCCACCTAATTGCTTGATACAATGATATAAAGTGCTCCACTAGGTCCTTATAGATCTGAGCCGCAAAGTTTACCCAGAAATTTGTGACACGTTTTAAAAAGTGTACCAAGCAATATTACGCTTATCTTCTAACAGTGCTTTGAATTCAGGATCATTGAGGAGTTCTCGAGTTTAGGAACCAATAAATATTCGCTGCCTGATTTTACTTTCAGTGATTCGTGGAAATTTACTCAGAATGTATTTGAATGCGCCTCTGTCTTGGTTGATGCACTTAACCAGTTCCTTGATTAAACGTAGTTTAATATGTAAAAGAGGAAGTAAAACCCTGTTGGAATCTATCAAAGGAACGTGTTGAACGTTATTTTTTCCTAGTTCCAAGGATTTACGGAATGGCCAGTTTTTTTTTTTTTTTTTTTTTTTTTTTTTTTTTTTTTTTTTTTTTTTGTGGGAAGCTTTATCTCGGCTATCACACACACACACACAGAAAATAGTACAATTTATAGCTCTCAACAATTTTTCCATGTTGGCATATGTTTCCTTCCAGTGTGCTGCATAACCGATTGGAATTGATGACAACACATTTCCATTGTTCACTAACACAGCTTTCAGACTTAGTTTTGATACGTCTGTGCACAGTCTCCACTCATCTGCATTTTAATCTATGCTAAGTTTACTCATAAGACCAGCTACATTTTTACAATACACTAAATCATTTGCCACTGAAAAGTAATCTTTCAGAGTCTTCTGACGTGTCCGATAACACATACCTTAACATCTCGAGCAAGAGCTCCCCACTGATGGAGTCTAGATGACAGCAGTTTGGCGCTACTTTTCGGCAACCACAGGTCCATCACAAGATCATTTAATTCATGTTGCGTTATGATATGGCGACTAAATAATGAGATGTTGGTTGTAAACTCAGGATTAGAGAAGGACGACGAATCTACAACCGCATCTAGCATACCTGTGTCGAATTTGTCTAGATCTTGCTCTTCGTCGGATGAACCACTGGAGTAAGATGTGGAATGTTGTGAAACATGTAGTTCCTCAGAATTCCACACAGAACAAATAGCTGAAGGGATATTGAGATAAGAGAATGTCAGTTTCCTTCTGTATATTCCCTTAATTGGAGGAATCATGTAAAAATAGTAGTCTGTAAAATGATATGACTGCTCTCTCCAAACCATGGTAATAGCAATCGACATGTTGGTCTTTTTCCGTGTAACTAGTATCGCAAATTTGTAGAACTCGTATTACATCAAATGTGTGGTGCCCACTGCTTGTCCATATCTTCCACTTTACAACCAAAATAGAACTAGTAGTCTTTTTGATGACTGGTGTGAAAGTTCTTTCATTATTGGCATATGTTTCCTAACGGCAAACGTAACAAAAATTGTCCGCACTGTTCACACATTTACACATGTTTCTGGTCAGTACGGGTAATAAACACCACACACTCAACCAGTATGTCAACACGATTACATTCGCGAGTGCAAATTCTCACTACGACCACTGGAAATTACTTACTTATGATGGGCACGAAATTACTTTGATGGTCAGACGTCGCGTCACCGCAAACATGAATTTTCTTTACACTGTTAACAAATTTAGGCGATGTGTGTCAAATTAGGCACTTCAGTTAAAGAAATGAGATATAGCACAACACAGTAACCCAATACCTCACCACGACCACCTCTGGTAATGCGAGAACTCATGACAACTCATTTTCCCTGGCAAAGTTTTTGATAGAACCTAAAGCATGATATTCAATGTTGCTAATTAATTTGAAGCAAAGTCACTAAACGCGAGAAAAAATTCGCTTACTTGTGTTTTCAACGTAAAAAAATATATTTTTCCCCTTTGCAGTGGTTTAGAAACCCTCTAAACTACTATATAAAAACCTGGACTATTTTTCCCGCTAAATAATATACTAAATCCATTGGATTTAGCGGCACAACTACTAAATTAGCAAGACTGATGAGGTTGTTGATTTTTATTTGTCAGTGTTGTAGTGCTAACGATTACAATAACTATGTAGCTGAATCCCAAACAATGGATCCTTATAAAATAATCTGACAATTATTGTTGTCATGAACCCTTATTTTGTGCGCGTGGGCATATACGGCGATAATGTATTTATTCGAAGCCCGAACCAGTCTTACGAAACTAATGTCATATTCATTATCAGCTCCCTTAAATTAGAAAGAAAAGGTTACTTTTATCTCCGAAGTATTTTCAATGATGCCCATTGCAATAATAATATTTGTTATGATCATGTCTGCATTTAGAGTATTCAGTTATTACTTACTCAAATGATGTAATGACGTGTTCCTTGTCGTGAGACAATGTCGCAGCGATCCACTATTTCCGAATGCGAAAAGTTTTAACGACTACCGCACCGTGTTGTGTTTCTGCCACTAGTTGTCAGGTAACAGTGCAAACTGTGGCCGTAGTTTCATTCCATATGAATATGTTAGTTCTGCTGTCACCCTGGGACGAGGAATGTGGAACAGCGTTGCGATGTGGGAGTTGTGGAAGTCATAACGACGAGTTTGCATGCGGAACCAGACAATGAGAAGCCAGCCAGTTCTCCTTGGAGACCACGAGACATCGTCCCGTTCCATCACATACACGTCATCATATTAACAAAGAAGAAAATCGCTTCTCAGTGTAATCTGCATTTTTCTAGTCCTAACATATACATGTCCGAGTCTGTTACCATTTAAAGTATATAATTAACGTAAGTAATTTCAGAAATTGTGAATACATTTTTATTTCACTTTAATTACTTTTTATAGTAGACAGCGTTACGAGTGGTATGTTGGACGAAATTATAATATAGATGAAGCTAAGTGAAAAAATTCGTATTACTGTGATTCCTGTTTCTAATAACAATCGACTGTTATGTTTTTATAAAATTACGAACCAGTCACAGCGTATTTTTCCGAAATGAAATAGGATATAAAATGAACTGATTACACTGTTGTATTTGTAGTAATAGTAGCTAGATACCTAAGCATATCTCACAATATACTTCAAAGGTATTGCCATTGACGTAAATTTTGATCCTGAACTCTTGTTGGAACATACCTTCCACACTCCTAAGTATTCGCATAGTGCAGCATGTAAGAAGTATAATGTCTTACTACAGGGCTTCCTTCATTCAAGACTGAAAAAGATCTCTCTTCAAAAAACCTCACAAAGCTATGTCTACATGCGTAATATGGAGTGACCGGCGGAGGCCGGTTTATAAGACTGCCGCGGCTAATCTATAAGGTAGGAAACAAGGAAACGCGTCTTCCGAAATTAGTAGATGATGTTTCACTATACTTCATGTGCATTTTTGTCGGTAATTGTCTGTAATGATATAGTCGTAATAATTAATTTCCACACGCAGAAAACATTTTACTTTTGAATTTTCATGAGTTTTGAAACGGAATCCAACGTAAAAACTCGTGTTAATTACTTTTCTTACTTAGAATCCTGATTACTCTGACAGGCTCGTCCAGAATCAGCAAACTTTAGCTGTTATAACATACACCAAATATTTTAGAAAATATTAAAAATGAAATGCAAAAGTTATTTTGGTGGCAGGGATTCAGATTTCTCAAATACATTAAATTCACAGGATTGAAGTTATAAGCCTAGAAATAATAAGTGTTAGAAATACGTACGAAGTATGTTATTTTTATGTATATACCGAGATAAAGGACAGAAAATAAATGTACTATATAAATAATAATACACTAAATAAATAAATGATGTACCCAGAAGACGTAGTAGGTTGTGAAAGAAACTTCGTACATTTACAAAGCACGGCGGGTGCGTAAATAATTCTCTAGTACAGCTTTCTGTGACAGGTAGCAGGCCGGGGTGGCTACAGTCTGGAACCACCCGACCGCTACGGTCGCAGGTTCGAATCCTGCCTCGGGCATGGATGTGTGTGATGTCCTTAGGTTAGTTAGGTTTAAGTAATTCTAAGTTCTATGGGACTGATGACCTCAGAAGTTAAGTCCCATAGTGCTCAGAACCATTTGATTATTTTGTGACAGATAGACCGGCGTCATGGGTGCAGTGATGATGTTCGTGTTTGGTCCTGTTATCAGACCCGGTAAGGTATATAAATGGCGTGAACAGCGTCAGATGTTGATGCCGAGCTCGTGCGTGAGACAGCGTTATCAAAACCTGACAATTTTAAAAGGGCCTCATTGTAGGGCTCCGTATGCCCGACTGGTCGAATCGTGCAATATGCAGATTTTGGAAGCATTCAGATGTGAAAGGTCTGGTTGCTGAACTGAATTTGGCTCACTGGTCGAACCGTGCAGTTTCCAGAGTTATGGGGCACTGAGTGGCTCGAAGTTGGTCTGCTTTGGAGTCTGAGGCAAGGCACACTCGTCGCTAAGGTTCCAATCGACCTCGTCTGACCCCTTCACATCTGCCCTTGCCATCTGAGAACAAGTAATACACTCCCTGCAACTTTCTGTCATCCAGTACTTTTGGTAGGAGACTAGCAGAAGCCGGAGTAAAGAACTCTTATCCAGTGCGTAGGCTGCCGTTTCCACCACTACACAAATGGCTGCCTTTGGAGTGATGCCGTGACCGGGAAGATGGATTGCTGATGAATGGCGTTGTACTGTGTTCAGCGATGAATTGTGGTTCTGCAGTGTCATCGACTACTAGGACGGTAGCCTGGGGAGAGGTCGCATTCTTGCAAATGTTTAGGGGAGCACAGCGGTGTCGCTCCTGGCATCATGGTGTGGGTAGCCATTAGGTGTGACTTCTGGTCGAAGGTTGGTACTGACTGAGGGAACTTGACAGCACAACGGTACGTCACGGACATCCTTCTTCCTCTTGAGTTACTATTCACGCGACACCATCATGGTGCCATTTTGAACAGGACAATGCTCCTCCACACATGTAACGTTTGCCTACGAAATGCCTGCGTGATATTCGCTAATTTCCGTGCCCAGAAAGATACCCAGATCTCTCCCCGATGGCAAATGTGTGGTATCGTCTCGGACATCAACACTATGCAAGGTTTACTATAGAAGATATCAAGGACGAGTTAAACAGTTGTGGGCCAGCTTTCCTCAGGAGAAGATACAAAAGCTCTATGACACCCTTTCAAATCCATTAGATGTTTGCATCCAGGTTAAAGAGGTTTTTTTTTTTTTGGTCATCAGTCTACTGACTGGTTTGATGCGGCCCGCCACGAATTCCTTTCCTGTGCTAACCTCTTCATCTCAGAGTAGCTCTTGCAACCTACGCCCTCAATTATTTGCTTGACGTATTCCAATCTCTGTCTTCCTCTACAGTTTTTGCCCTCTACAGCTCCCTCTAGTAACATGGAAGTCATTCCCTCATGTCTTAGCAGATGTCCTATCATCCTGTCCCTTCTCCTTATCAGTGTTTTCGACATATTCCTTTCTTCTCCGATTCTGCGTAGAACGTCCTCATTCCTTACCTTATCAGTCCACCTAATTTTCAACATTCGTCTATAGCACCACATCTCAAATGCTTCGATTCTCTTCTCTTCCGGTTTTCCCACAGTCCATGTTTCACTACCATACAATGCTGTACTCCAGACGTACATCCTCAGAAATTTCTTCCTCAAATTAAGGCCGGTATTTGATATTAGTAGACTTCTCTTGGACAGAAATGTCTTTTTTGCCATAGCGAGTCTGCTTTTGATGTCCTCCTTGCTCCGTCCGTCATTGGTTATTTTACTGCCTAGGCAGCAGAATTCCTTAACTTCATTGACTTCGTGACCATCAATCCTGATGTTAAGTTTCTCGCTGTTCTCATTTCTACTACTTCTCATTACCTTCGTCTTTCTTCGATTTACTCTCAAACCATACTGTGTACTCATTAGACTGTTCATTCCGTTCAGCAGATCATTTAATTCTTCTTCACCTTCACTCAGGATAGCAATGTCATCAGCGAATCGTATCATTGATATCCTTTCACCTTGTATTTTAATTCCACTCCTGAACCTTTCTTTTATTTCCATCATTGCTTCCTTGATGTACAGATTGAAGAGTAGGGGCGAAAGGCTACAGCCTTGTCTTACACCCTTCTTAATACGAGCACTTCGTTCTTGATCGTCCACTCTTATTATTCCCTCTTGGTTGTTGTACATATTGTATATGACCCGTCTCTCTCTATAGCTTACCCCTACTTTTTTCAGAATCTCGAGCAGCTTGCACCATTTTATATTGTCGAATGCTTTTTCCAGGTCGACAAATCCTATGAAAGTGTCTTGATTTTTCTTTAGCCTTGCTTCCATTATTAGCCGTAACGTCAGAATTGCCTCTCTCGTCCCTTCACTTTTCCTAAAGCCAAACTGATAGTCACCTAGCGCATTCTCAATTTTCTTTTCCATTCTTCTGTATATTATTCTTGTAAGCAGCTTCGATGCATGAGCTGTTAAGCTGATTGTGCGATAATTCTCGCACTTGTAAGCTCTTGCCGTCTTCGGAATTGTGTGGATGATGCTTTTCCGAAAGTCAGATGGTATATCGCCAGACTCATATATTCTGCACACCAACGTGAATAGTCGTTTTGTTGCCACTTCCCCCAATGATTTTAGAAATGAAAGGGGGTACAACTTTATAATGTTAATTGGTTCACACTGTCAAGTTCTTTGCCAGTCTGATTAGATTTTGTAAGCACTGCAGTAACTTCACATATCGTCTCAACCCGCGAAGTTTCATTTCGTTTCCTCCTCGTCTTCTGTGTTCCTCACTGTTTTTGTCAGGCTAGGTATATAAGAACGAAACTCGTGTAGCTTGAAGGGGGAAACCAGATGGCGCCATGGCTGGCCTGCTAGATGGCGCTGCCATAGGTCAAACTGATATTAACTGCGTTTTTTTAAAATAGGAACCCCCATTTTTTATTACATATTCGTGTAGTACGTAAAGAAATATGAATGTTTTAATTGGACCTTTTTTCGCTTTGTGATGGATGGCGATGCAATAGTAGTAAGTCTATGGCTCACAATTTTAGACGAACAGTTGGTAACTGGTAGGTTTATTAAATTAAACGGTAACGTTCTCGCTTCCCGCGCCCGGGTTCCCGGGTTCGATTCCCGGCGGGGTCATGGATTTTCTCTGCCTCGTGATGACTGGGTGTTGTGTGATGTCCTTAGGTTAGTTAGGTTTAAGTAGTTCTAAGTTCTAGGGGACTGATGACCATAGATGTTAAGTCCCATAGTGCTCAGAGCCATTTGAACCATTAAATTAAAATACAGAACGTAGGTACGTTTGAACCTTTTATTTAGGTTGTTCCAATATGATACATGTACCTTTGTGAGTTTATCATTTCTGAGAACGCATGCTATTACAGCGTGATTACCTGTAAATACCACATTAATGGAATAAATACTCAAAATGATGTCCGTCAACCTCAATGCATTTGGCAAAACGTGTAACGACATTCCTCTCAACAGCGAGTAGTTCGCCTTCCATAATGTTCGCACCAATGTTCAATCGACCACCCTGTATACGAGTATATCGCCCTGCAGAACTTAAGGATAAGTTAGATATAGTAACATAGCATACTAACTACTCGATGGAAACGAGTGAAAGAGAGGGAGCATGTTGTCAGAGGTCTTTCATTCGAGAAGAAAAAGCTGGACATACTTGGTGTGAGGTCAGCGTAACTAAGGCGCCAAATGGGGCTTGGCGCACAACACGAAGCAGTTGACGAAACATGAAAAGGCAGTGCATGTCAGTTAGCAAGTCGTTGTCATGCACTGTCGTGGTGTTCATTACAGCGTTTAGATGATTTCACGTTGGGAAGAATCATCGTGAAAATGGAAGAATGACGAAGTGTGACGAGTGTAACCCAGGAATTTGGTATTTTTCACCAGATTCTTTCACGTTTATGGGTCTAGGAGCTTCAGTCCGGAACCGCGCTGCTGCTACTGTCGCTGGTTCGAATCCTGCCTCGGGCTTGGATGTGTGTGCTCTACTGAGGTTAAATAGGTTTCAGTAGTTCTAAGTCTGGGGAACTGATGACCTCAGATGTCAAGTCCCATAGAGGTCAGAGCCATCACGTTTATGGAGAGCGTTCCGAGGCACAGGTACTACCGTCCGAAGAAGAGAAGGTGATCGACTACGATATACTACAACGACAAATAACCACAATATAGTGCAACAATGAGGAGGGACTCATGTCAAAGCAGCGGTTGCAGTTGCTACCACATTTAACAGGACTTGCAAGGCACACAGTCTCCCCCTACGCAGTAACACTGTTACTGCATAGGGGTGGTCTCTTGCCCAACGACCTGTAAGTTGGGTTACGATGACACCCTCAGATGGGTGGTACCGTTTGCGATGGTGCTAAGACCATAGGACCTGGACCAGCAGTGAGAGGGGTCCTGTGCTCTCCTCCGATGAAGCGGATTCAGTCTGAGTTGTGATTCTGAACGTACGCTCATATGCCGAGAGGTGCCAATACGTAATGCACCCATGAAAATTGTAGTTAGTGATCGTTTTGGTGGTTCACGTGTTATGGTGTGGGGTGTCATAATGTTGCATGGACGTAGTGATCTTCAAATCTTCGAACGCGGTAGACTCACAAGTCAACGTTTTTGTGACACAATACTGCTTCCCCAAGTGTGTTGGGGGGACGTTCACGAACGACCGTCCGCCAGTTTTCATCCGCGATAGTGGAGGAATGGAACGCACTACCACAAGAGCTCCTTACCAACAACGTGGTCGGCATGGGAGCGCGTTGCAGAGCATGAACTGCCGTCCACTGTGGTGGCGCACCCCATTAAGAAACATGTCCCGCCTTTTGTAATTAATGTCTAGTGGACCATCACGAATCGCAGTCACTTCAGTGTAAATATCGTCTTTAAAGAAAAGTGTCATTTATGTTCGCAGCGTTACGTATTTCTTTCAGTTGCCTTTCGTACTGTATTGTAGCAGTTCTTTCTATGTATGGCCCAAGTTTCATAGATTCATGTTACTGGTCTGTGACACATTATGAGAAAGTTACTTTCATCCTTAAGTTTGGCACACCAGTGTACTTGTACGTTCTGTAAGTCATCTCGAGACGTGCAGCGGCGAAATCGTGTGGTACTAATACCATTTTCCTCTTTGCTGTTTGCCGGCCGCTGTGGCCGAGCGGTTCTAGGCGCTTCAGTCTGGAACCGCGCTGCTGCTATGGTCGCAGGTTCGAATCCTGCCTCGGGCATGGATGTGTGTGATGTGCTTAGGTTAGTTAGATTTAAGTAGTTGTAAGTCTAGGGGACTGATGACCTGAGATGTTAAGTCCCATAGTGCCTAGAGCCATTTGAACCATTTTTATCTTTGCTGTTTCCTTCGCTAACACGAACGGAACAACACCTGACTGTCGGTCACGATATGACCTGTAATTTCTGATTTTCCAAACGATGTCATTTCGCGAGAACTATGTGGAAGGATGTAACACGTTGCGGACTCTTCTTAGAGCGTGTACTTTCTGTATTTTATCACTGAACCTCTTCGTATTCACAAAGTCACTCTTGCAAAGTCCACAACTGAAGTTTGATGAGTGACTAGCTCACCCTCACTAACGTACCATTTACGAAAAGTGCCGCTCTTCTTTGGATCTCTTTCATCGTCTCCATTAATAATGTACGGCAAGAGTGCTAGATTGACGAGCAGTAACCGACAATTCGTCTAATGAGTGTTTAGTAAACCACTTATTCCGTGGATGAATTTCATTAGGGCGCTTCCACTGAACCCCAACCTGTCAGCTGCATTCACTACTGTTGACAAAATCTACCACCTCATGGGCGTAGCACCTCCAGACATCCGAAGGAGAACAGCAGCTGAAGTGGAAAGAAAGAAGGAGGACACGGATCAGAGACACCCCCTGTTTGGATGCGAACATCAAACACCAAGACTCAAGTCGAGAAAAAGTTTTCTCCGGACAACGCAACCATTCCAGACATCACCTGCAGACCATAGGATACAACTGTGGCGTGGCTCATCATCAGAAAAATATTGGGACAACCACAAGGAAGAACTTGGCACAGGTCATCATCTCCCATACACAATATGGAAGGTACTCAATAGACTGAGAACTGGAGTATCTCGGTGTATGAAGAAATGGGGATACATCTCAGGGGACGAGCTATGTGAGTGTGGTGAACCTCAAGACCATCAGCAACTACTGAAGTGCATGAAACTGTCAGAACCTGTGTCCACGGACGATCTGATTATCGCCAATGATAAGGCAGTCTGTGCAGCGGAATTCTTGGCAGCACATGGAATATAAATATGCACATATTCTCTGTCATACTTGTAATATACATGTATGATACATCATATGTAATATGTTATGTTCTGGTCACGTATAAATAAATAAATAAACTGTTAGATTTTTGTGGACGTTCCACTTTAGGTCTCTCTAGAGTCCCAGATATTTTACAGTCGATGTTTCTAGTAATTTATCGCCAGTAGGGTAATCTTACAGGAATAGGCCTTTCTGTGTACTTACGAGCAATATGTTACAACTATTCAAAGCGAATGTCAACAACAAGCGTCGGTTAACGCCTTGACTTTCGCCATTTCATTACAATTCTCTCTCATTGCTATCTACAACAGTATCGTTCTTAAACAGGTTCATATAGCTCTCGATGTTGTCTACTGTTAAAGTATACGATATCACTTCTGGTCACCAATGTTACGAATACGGGCAGGGAAGGGGGGGAAGGTTGTTACATATGCCTCGTGACGATGGTGTGCAGGTGGTCGAGCGGTCAGGATTTGAGAGTGGGCATCCAGGGCTGCCGTTAAATGACAAAACAGGAAATTAGGTACAATAAAGAGGATATATTTCAATGTACGGTGTACAAAGGGCGCACGTAGGGTCGGAAGTTACCAGGTTTAGACCAGTCTAGGAGGTCGAACAATTAATTGAAATGGGCAACGGAAGGAGAAGCGGTTCACGTTAATTTACGTTGGTGATCGCTAACTAAAAGCAGAGTCAGAGGCTCTGCTATCCGAAAAGACTTCTGTTTTGCTCGAGGTCTGGATTACAAGAGAGAGAGGCAACTGTGTTCCGCACCGCAGAACACTCCAGCGTCCACACGCGTGACCTGTATCCCACGCATGCTATTGGCCAAAACCAATGGCGTGAATTCGCTAACAGTTACAGCAGAGGTCTCAGGGCGTCTCTTGTCAGCAGCTTTAATTGGTCACATCTGTCTCGGTTTTGAAAGACATCATTTGTACGTTTCATTAATATTAACGGCCCTGCAGCACGGAAACTGCCTGAGATTATTTTATTCGTCGACCGATAATACCGGCCTGTTCTGAGAATGCTTTCATTAATTATTCCGTGAAACGTTGGACTAGCGCGCATGCTTCGCGTATTGTGCTTGTGACAGAGGTAAAACGAAGCAAAATGTAGCTACGGCGAACGCCTATATTCGCGAAGAACACAAGAGTGCTGCGGGTTGCATCGCATCCGTCGGCAGGCGCCGAGGTAGACGGGAGCTAAAACGATGACATACATGAAATGTATTCGCAGTTGCGAATATGACAATCATTAGTTGTATGATGGAATGACCACAATGAAAATTTTCTGCCAGACCGGGAGTAGAAACCGGATTTATCGCTTATTGCGAGCGGTCGCCTTACCATTTGCGTATCCGAACACGACTCACGGCCAGACCGAAATTTCCATATGGCGTTAACCATGTGTCTACAACACATACATTCATTATGTATAATCCCGTAAAGGGGAGATGATATACTTGAAAGTTGCTTGCCTGATATCCCTTAGTAAATATGATATTGCAGTGCCTGTGTTATTCCGAATTACGGTGCAAAGTTCCTTCAGGCATGCATGTCTGTCCGAAGGAACATTGCGTCGTAATTCCGAATAACACAGGCACTGCAATATTGTAAAGCGATGACATATCTAAAGCGATTTCATAGCACTTGAAACCTGAGAACCTCCAGATTCATTACATTTTATCTATCTGGATTTCCACAGCGTATTTGTTCACCTAATTCCAAGACAGAAGCCGGCCGCGGTGGTCTCGCGGTTCTAGGCACGCAGTCCGGAACCGCGCGACTGCTACGGTCGCAGGTTCGAATCCTGCCTCGGGCATGGATGTGTGTGATGTCCTTAGATTAGTTAGGTTTAAGTAGTTCTAAGTTCTAGGGGACTGATGACCACAGCTGTTAAGTCCCATAGTGCTCAGAGCCATTTTGAACCAAGACAGAAAAATAGTGCATAGCGAAGAAATGTGCTAGCGACAGCCTGTAAGTTGTTTTCGCGATCTAAGTTCACGATACAAAATATTAGCCCCTCCCCCCTTAAGAGCAAACTGATGGCACTGGAGCGCTTTAAATGGCGTAAAACTGATACTGTTGTGGTATTGAAGAGGTGGGCATGTGTCTGTGGGTTGTATGGAATCCTTACAGTAAGATGAGCGAAGCGGACTCGTGATAGAATGGGCGAACGGAGCTCATGTGTTTCGACGTGCCCATGACCACACTGTAAATCAGGCCCGTCAACCCATCTGCTCGTGTAAACTGGCTCGCGATCGCGCCTCGGCAGTGAAAATGGTTCAAATGGCTCAGTGCACTATGGGACTTAACATCTGAGGTCATCAGTCCCCTAGAACGTAGAACTACTTAAACCTAACTAAGCTAAGGACATCACACACATCCATACCCGAGGCAAGATTCGAACCTGCCACCGTAGCTGGGCATTGAGTCACTGGGTGACTCACTGCTAGTAATGGTGGTGGTTGGGACGGGGAGTGGAGGGAATGAGATGTGGAATCGGAACAAGGCAGCTCCGTACGAGAAAGTATTGTCAACGAATCCATTCTGTGATGGCGAATGTTAATACTACGGAGATGGATCGTTACGCTACGGCGAATTAGTGCCTTTCGTGGCAAACCGATTTCCTAAGATTGTTGCACTGATGTGAGATGACAATGGAATGAAACTTATATTTCTTGTAACTGATGAGGTGAAGAACATGAGGCAGCTAAGCACGAAACACGTTATTCATTACGACTGATTCAGCGCTATGAGGAATGCCGTTTTCGATGCAAGTTTAAACTGACATCAACTTGTGTTTCGTGACTGTTCATGCGTTAAACACACAGCATTTGATGTCAATGAATTCTACCTATTTTGCTTTTCATTAAAGCATCGTTGTCTGTTAGTGCTTTCCGAACTCCGCTAAAGCAAAGACAACTTTTAAGTAGCTGTCCGTGAGTTCGTTTCCGTGGTTACATTTTATTTGTTGTCCGTGAGTGACTTTCTGTGTGTACATTTAATTCCCTTCACTGCAGTAAAAAGCAGGTCACAGGTATGCGTAGATCGAACCGACATAATAGCAGCTGCTGAGTTGTGAAGTCGTGGAAATATATGACGAAGAAAATTTTATATGAGTCTGTAAGAGTTATTTTGTTACGAAATTTATCACACAACTGCCTGTCACTCTGTAGGTTTGCAACTTATAACTGTAGCTATCTATCCGGCACTGACATCTTGTAACTGGTGTTGATCTGTCTGTCGTTCACTTTGAATTTCCTTGCCAAGCAATAATGCTGCTTCTCGTCGATCTACAAAGACCTACTCTCCACTTTAAGCACTGCGCCAATAAGTAAGAATATATACACTTGTGTCTAAGGCTACAGCGGACATAACACACGGCCATTCCTCTAAAAAACTGCACACATTTTGCTCTTCCCTTGCGTTACATAACGACGTCTGACCGGCGCATTTTACCGCGAGCGCTCACTGCCAGGCGGCGAGCGAGTATGAGTCCTCGTGCTCTGCTAGCAAGTAACACGGCCTAAGAACAGTGGTCGTAAAAAGATGGTATCCATCAGCAACTGCAGACGAGAATCGTAGCTTACAACAGCAGTCGGTTTCAAAAGCCAAACTATTACTCCTTTCGGTGAATGGGGGACTATCTCAACTAGTTTCAGAATGAACACTGCGAAGAAAATTGCGATTGAAGTCGGGTACCTTGCAAAACAATAATGCTCGCAGCGGCACATAAAGTTGTACATCCTCAGTGGGACAAAAAACACAAAAACTGATTTCCGGAAAGAGTCTAACACGGTGTCCCACTGCACACTGTTGAAGGTCCGAGCATATGTATTAGATTTCCATATATGTGAGTGGCTCGAAGACTTTTTAAGTTATAGACCCCAGTACGTTGTTGTCGACGGCCAGTATTCTTTTCAGAGGCAAGGTTATCGTCAACAGTACCCCAACAAAATGTGATAGGACCACTCTTGTTCTCCACAGACATAAGTGACGCTGTGGTGTATGGGAAGGCGTCGTCGTTGAGTGACTGTAGGAGGATACAAGGTGACTTAGACAGAATTTCCAGTTAATGTGATGAATGGCAGCTTGCTCTAAACTATAAAAATGTAGTATGAGATTTTCACTCTGCAGCGGAGTGTGCGCTGATATGAAACTTCCTGGCATATTAAAACTGTGTGCTGGACCGGGACTCGAACTCGGGACCTTTGCCTTGCCTTTGCCTTTGGAAGGTAGGAGACGAAGTACTGGCGGAAGTTAATCTGTGAGGACGGGGCGTGAGTCGTGCTTGGGTAGCTCAGATGGTAGAGTACTTGCCCGCGCAAGGCAAAGGTCCCGAGTTCGAGTCTCGGCCCGGCACACAGTTTTAATCTACCAGGAAGTTTTATAAAAATGTAAGTTAATGCGGATGAGTAAGAAACACAATCCTGTAACGTTCGAATACAGCATTAGTTGTGTTATGATTGGCACAGTCACATGTATTAAATATCTAGGTATATGGCGGAAAAGTGATATTCAATGGAATGAGCAACTCAGGTTGACATCAGGGAAGGCGAATGCTCGACATCGTTTTAAAGGGAGACACTGAGATTAAAGGAAGACATCGAAACAGTTGAGAGGCTTAGCCAGGCTGTGGCCTGGTTCTTACTGGTAGGTTCGACCAGGACGGAAGCATTACGGGGATGCTTCGTGAACACAAATTGGAATCCGTTGAGCGAAGGCAACGGACTTTTCGAGAGGCATCACTGCGAAATATAGAGAACAGGCATTAGAGGCTATCTGCAGAAAGGTTTTACTGCCACCAACGTACATTTCACGTGAGAACCACGAGGATAAGACTACAGAGATTATGGCTCGTACGGAGGCTTACAGGCCGGCTGTTGTGCCAGAGCAGTTCTAGGCGCTTCAGCCCGGAACCGTGCTGCTGCTACGGTCGTAGGTTCGAATCCTGTTTCGGGCATGGATGTGTGTGATGTCCTTAGGTTAGTTAGGTTTAAGTAGTTCTAAGTCTAGGGGACTGTTGACCTCAGATGTTAAGTCCCATAGTGCTCAGAGCCATTTGAACCATTTTGAGGCTTACAGACAGCTGTTTTTCCCTCACTCTATTTGAGAGTGGAACAGGAAAGGGAATGACTAGTAGTGGTAGATGGTTCCCTCCGCCATGCACTTTGCTGTGGCTTTCCGAGTTGATTGATTGGGGGGAGGGGACCAAACAGCGAGGTCATCGCTCCCATCGGATTAGGGAAGGAAGTCAGCTGTGCACTTTCAAAGGAACTATCCCGGCATTTGCTTGAAGCGATTTAAGGAAATCACGGAAAACCTAAACCAGGATGGCCAGACGTGGGTTACAACTATTGTCCTCGGGAATGCGAGTCCAGTGTGCTAACCACTGCCCCACCACACTGGGTAGCTTGCAGAGTATGTATGTAGATGTGGATGTAGATGTAGGAAACTGGACAAATGTTGACTGGAGGCATGTAGTGGGGTCAGAAATTACACGATTTTGCCTCTTTTTGTATTGGATGCGAGGCACCGAGATCATCGACAGCCCAATGAGAAATTTAACCCACCATGTATGGAGGGTGCAATTCAGGCCGGAGGTGCTTCTGTGATGTATTGTGCCCATTAATTCAACTTACCGTGTACATTAACCGCGAAGTTTGTGCCCATTCATTTAGTTTACTGTGAACGTAACCAAGATATTCATTTCAGCCTTCTCGGTTACCAAGTGTTGCCCTGTCTTCTACATCTTTATGAAGAGTACACTGTAGACACTTCTGTCTTCCGAGATGAAAGCAGTCCCGTTCCTGGTTTGACGAATAGTCAGGCACCTTATCGCATGTCACCTGATCATCTAAATCACTCGATCTTAAAAATGTTTGTGACTATTCGGAAATTGTGTGGAAAGAGCTATCAACACCCCAGCAGTTTGGCGAGCCATATTATCATTAATGAGTGGCTTCAGCTGGATAATGCATACCTGAAGAAACGTGTGGACTCTTCTCCTTGCCAGATTTACGCCATTACAAGGCTAGATGCGGTGTTACATAATATTAACCGGATGTGTCGTGAGGGTGCCTAATATTTTGTCCGGAAAGTTATCTTTCACACACTCTTCGAATCCGTATTCGGCTCAGACTTTTAATCAATCAGGATGTTTCAAAAACAGCTCATAATCTGCTGCAGAGTGAAAGATTAATACTGAAAATGACTCTTAAGCTATGGCTATCACCTTCTTCTGATACATCCTTCCGTAGAAGAGATATTCCAGCAAGGTATGTTGAAGAACTTCGGTGGAGTTGCATGTAGGAGACAGGTACAATGAGATTTAAAATTGAGAAGGCGTGTCGTGAAACGTGCATGGATAACTCGTTCCCAGTTCGATACCGGATCTGGTAGAGTGCATTCGTGATTGCGCTCTGAAGTCGGAAGGTAATGGTTCACAACATAAGAGCAAGTGATGTGTATTGCGCAATGTCAATTGCAACGGACGGCAGTTAATACCGACTGCTGTTGACAGAGATTTGTTACTCTGCTGCAGGAGGAAGGCAGGACTTTAACATACCGTCGACGACGAGATCATTAGAGACGAAGCACAAGTCCGGATTAAGGAACGATGTGAAAGAAAATGGCCACAATCGTTTTGGAATTTGCCTTAAGTCGTTCGGAGAAACCTGAATATAAACGCCCGGACCTGTAACTGAGGCCATTCTGCGACAATTCGGTTCCAGTATACTGACCACTGGGGTAGAGCACTCGGTAGCTATGTTAAACTATCTCAACAAAATATCAATGAAATGTAAGTGCTGCAACGGCGGAAAGCTCAGTTAGGGAAAGCAGGAGAGTGAAATTAGTTTTCTTTGCCCTCAGATTACGAAGTTTCTGAATGGCTACACGTTACAGCCCAGCTGCTTATCAGACAATGTAGTGAGTTCCAATAGACTCATTCCAGGCTTATGTTTCTGATTAAATAAATAATCAGGGGCACTGAAAAAAAAAATTATAGAAAATTGCTCTGGCTTCATAGAGTTCACCCAAGCGGATAGCACTGTTACAAAAGTGGCCGGCACAAACTCAGCAGTGAGCATACGAATCATAAGAACTTTAAATATATCTTTTGAAATCAGTGAAGAATTAGTGAAATTATCTTTGAAAACATATTGATACGTTCATGACACATCAACTGACATATGAGGAGGAAACGTGCAATATAAATTGAACAACGGTGTCGGCCCGGGTTCGATTCCGGTCGGCTCGGAGATTTTCTCAGCTAAGGGGCTAGGTGTTGTGTCGTCCTAATGTTCGTACCATCATAATTGACATTCCGTTGTTGATCTGGCTTAATGAACACCTCCATAAAGCCAATGATAATATAAAAAAAATAAAATAAAAAAACGGTGTCAACATAGTCAAAACAGATATTAATGGACGTTTTAAAACCTACAGAACAATGGATTTAAACAGGGTTCTCATGATATCCGACGGAGAACTGTGCAGCTGTGCACTGTTCTATGCCATGAACACCTTCCGGTGGAATGTCCTTCTAACCAAGTGATCGAATGCCATTAAACTATATCACGTGCACTCGATGACCAACGGATCCCTTCTCGCGAACCTGCGTCAGCAATAACAATAGCAGCCAATTCTGAAATCTATAAGAAAGACTGGCGATGAAACTAACACCAAGGGGTACACAGATACCGTCGCGTATGTGGCAAATGCATGGAACGATGTTAGTAGGGGGAAACGTAGCCACAGAGACAAACCACCCAAACGATAAACGAGAAAATATAAATACAGCTACTAATAGAGGACAGGAGAGTCAGTCAGGAATGCCAAGCATCGTACCGGAAAGAAAAATCAAAATCGTCAAGCTTTATACTACAGGAAACTTATTTCACCAACAAAAATAAGCATTTAAGTGGAATACCCATCAGCATACGACAACACTGATATACGCTTTATAAACGGCCGCGTATATTGACGTATAAGAACTGAATTTAATCCAACATCACATACACACGTAGTGTAATGGAGGAACACCTACGTAAATTATCGTCAGCAATGCAGTCTGATGAAGACATGCAAGAGCACGAGCGAAATGTCACACAGATAAGGAAGAGAAGGCAAAAAAGGGAAAATAACTACAAACGTAAAATGGCGGCAAAGAATAAAACAGTAATTACAAAATAAAAGAATGAAAAATTACCATACAAAATAAACGAGTAAATCAGGTAAGTTAGACTCGGAAATGGCCATGACAAAATATAAACAAGAGGCGACGTTGGACTCACACTAGCTTGTGCAAACGACAGTTTCGCTGAGCTGGGCCGACAGCTGTCCGATACGTATCATCACTATTGACAGTCTAGCCATGTTCACAAATAACCCCACCCGCCATTACCAAACTTTTAGTATATCAACGTCAAACATATGCATGTCATAAAATGATTAAACGATATCTAAACGCGACAATATTACTCATAGCACTACTGCAAATCACATACGGGCCTATGATATGATGCATATCTCCGGAATCAATTCAATTCAAATACAGAAAATGCAGCCACTGTGAAAGAATTCATCAAAATTACAAGGGTGCAGATATCGACACAGTTCCCACTTATCTTGCCTTATTCGTCTCAGTCGAACCGGGGTATACCGGTGGCGCAAGGATACTGCATCATCAGAGTAAAGGAACATTTTGGCACCTGCCGTTCGACACTAGGCAACTGGTCTTAGGAAGTCTGGAGAGGGAGTCGCAGGTTAGTGCGGTGTAGACAATCACCCATCGTAGTGGGGAAAGTAGACGTGAACATTAATAATTGTTTATTCACGTTATTTTTGTGTGAAACGAGACAACATACAGTATGTAATCAAAAGTATCCGGACACCTGGCTGAAAATGACTTACAAGTTCGTGATGCCCTCCATTGGTAATGCTGGAATTCAATATGGTGTTGGCCCACCCTTAGCCTTGACCACAGCTTCCACTCTCGCAGGCATACGTTCCATCAGGTGCTAGAAGGTTTCTTGGGGAATGGCAGCCAATTCTTCACGGAGTGCTGCACTGAGGAGAAGTGTCGATGTCGGTCGGTGAGGCCTGGCACGAAATCGGCGATCTAAAACATTCCAAAGGTGTTCTATAGGATTCAGATCAGGACTCTGTGCATTCCAGTGCATTACAGGGATGCTATTGTCGTCTAACCACTCCACCACAGGCCGTGCATTATGAACAGGAAGCTCGATCATGTTGAAAGATGCGATCATCATCCCCGAATTGCTCTTCAACAATAGGAAGCAATAAGGTGCTTAAAACACTAATATAGGCCTGTGCTGTGATAGTGCCACGCAGAACAACATGGGGTGCAAGCCGGCTCCATGAAAAAACGGCCACACCATAACATCACCGCCTCCGAATTTTACTGTTGGCACTACACATGCTGGCAGATGACGTTCATCGGGCATTCGCCGTACTCACACCCTGGCATCGGATCGCCATATTGTGTACCGTGATTCGTCACTCGACACAAAGTTTTTTCACTGTTCAATCGTGCAATGTTTACGCTCCGTACACCAAGCGAGGCGTCGTTTGGCATTTACCGGCGTGATATGTGGCTTATGAGCAGCCGCGTACCCATGAAATCAAAGTTTTCTCACCTCCCACCTTACTGTCATAGTACTTGCAGTGGATCTTGATGCAGTCTGGATTTCATGTGTGATGGTCTGGATAGATGTCTGCCTATTACACATTACGACCCTCTTCAACTGCCTGCGGCCTCTGTCAGTCAACAGAAGAGGTCGGTCTGTACGCTTTTGTGCTGTACGTGTCACTTCACGTTTCCACTTGACTATCGCATCGGAAACAGTGGACCTTGGGATGGTTAGGAGTGTGGAAATCTCGCGTACAGACGCATGACACAAGTGACACCCAATCACCTGACCACGTTCGAAGTCCGTGAGTTCCGCGGAGTGCCCCATTCTGCTCTCTCACGATGTCTAGTGACTACTGAGGCCGCTGATATGGAGTAACTGGCAGCAAGTGGCAGCAAAATGCATCTATTATGAAAAATGTATGTTTTGGGGGTGTCCGGATACTTTTGGTCACATAGTGTACAATATTCTGTGGTGACCAGACTGAATCGCCAATGTAAATGCTAATTGGAGTTGAGTTGTGGAATTGTGTGAATACCGATGTACTGCGAAAAAATTTTATAAATCCTAGGGACTTTTTCTACGAACTTGAATATTAATGAATGCAGTGTCCCGAGAAAACTCTTCTGATTTCAAGTGATCTGTCACATCATCCTGTAATTGTTACAGACTTAGTTTTGCGGAGCAATGAGAGCAGGAATTTAAAGAAGCACGTGGAACTTACTCTCTCTGTTTTTTATTGTATAGCATGGGAACAAAGGCAACGGCCTTGCCGCAGTGGATACATCGGTTCCCGTCAGATCACTAAAGTTAAGCGCTGTCGGGCTTGGCTGGCACTTGGATGGGTGACCATCCGGGCTGCCATGCGTTGTTGCCATTTTTCGGGGTGCAACAGCCTCGTGATGTCAATTGAGGAGCTACTTGATCGAATAGTAGCGGCTCCGGTCAAAGAAAACCATCAGACAGACCGGGAGAGCTGTGTGCTGACCACACGCCCCTCCTATCCGCATCTTTAACTGAGCATGACACGGCGGTCGGATGGTCCCTATGTGCCTGAAGATGGAGTGTTTATGGGAACAAAGCCACCCGCCAATGCTGTCTAGATGAAGATTCCGCCAAGTTATTAAAATATAAAAAATTCAAACGTTAGAATACGGTAGCGGTATGACGTTTGCGGTTGTAAGTATGTGAATTGTCACTATACGCGCCGTCAGTTAACCTAATCTGGGAAAACAGAAAATTTTTTACATTACAGGAAATTATTAAGGTAATAGATGTCAGTTTTTGTCATTTAAACCTGATGGATGAAATAAAATAGATTGTTTCTCCGACTGATAAAATGTCTAACTTGGACTAATACTGATAGTAATAAATACTAATAATCGGCTAAGCTGATGTATCTTATGAACAATATAGGGCTAGAAGACAGACGGATGATTGGAAGTCAGGATACATCGTTGTAAGAGCGAAAACTTTTCAAAATTCCTGGTAATAACTACACCTTGCAGTCTCATAAGGTGATGAGGAGGCTGTGCATATAAATATGCAAGTGCTGCAACTTAAACGTGTCTTACAATGTAGTACCGCACTTGAGCTGAATATATCGCTTCAAAAACGTCATGTAGCCGGAAAAAATGACTTTATTACACAAACTGCTCTCACGATGCGTTTCGGATTTACTTCTATCATCTGATATCTAAGTTCACAGAGGATCACAGAATACGAGCGTTGCTAGATGTATACGTAACATAAGTCGGCTGACAGTAGTCTGCATCACTGATGTGTGGTTCTGGAATTCCAGATCACCCCGGAATCCCCGGCTTACGGAAAGTAGTTCGTATTGTTTTGGTGCTGAAAGGGTTTGCGGTTGCGACAATCAGTTCTGTGATGACTTTCGTAGCTGCTGTCCTCTAGTTTTTAGTCACAATCCTCTTCAGCTACCGTCTGTTAGTATCACTCAACAAATACTTCCGTCAGCGTTGTGGTTCAGCGGTCTCCAGTTTCCCTGTATGCTACATAGAACTTAGATAATTAACCTCCTGCATCGACAAACACTTCGGCTCTCTTGGTTATGGTATCACACACAATAGAGCATCAATAATTTGCCCACGTTCGAATTCACTTAGCTCCGACGTAATGCACTCACAACTACACAGAACACTGTCCTGATCACCACTGACGTTGACTGAGGACATTTCACAGGTGCCATTCGCGGTCAAATAGAACAGTGTAACCTGTTTTCGCAGTGCTCCCATATTTTGTTTAACTGTTGTATCTTGAACACCAGGTGGAATGATTTCATAGTGGCTGATTCTCCGAAGGATCTCAATACTTCTGAGAAGAAAGTGAATAAACATTTGTGACACAATATTTGGTCGTATTTTACGCCAGGAGGGTGTAGTAATGCGAGTCGAATTGATGGTTAAAATGGCTCTGAGCACTATGGGACTTAACATCTGAGGTCATCAGTCCCCTAGAACTTAGAAGTACTTAAACCGAACTAACCTAAGGACATCACACACATCCATGCCTGAGGCAGGATCCGAACCTGCGACCGTAGCGGTCGCGCGGTTCCAGACTGAAGCGCTCGCTCGGCCACGCCGGCCGGCAGTCGAATTGAAATGAGGTCAAAAACGTACGTACCAAACGTAGGATTAGTCACAAAATGTACGTGCAGTCGACGCTTGCAGATGTAGGTGAAAATCAAACGTAAATGCAGTAAGTACCATATTCAGTATTTTTTGTCACGAACTGTCTGTAGATCTAGAGACAAATACTATTTATTGGCAAGCACTGATAATGTTTTGTACGAATAATTGGAAACGCATATGAAAAAATACGAGTAAATACGCATTTTCCAGTACTTGAAGACTCGAATTTGAAAATCCATAGGGAATTATGCAGCAGCTACAGACAACAGAGCCATCGAATGACGAACTGAAACACAAGGAATATGGTAAATGCCGAAATATTGTTCCATTCATTTCAATTGCAACGGAGCTTTGCAAAATGAAAGAAATTCGAGTTCTGAATAAAGTCTTTTACTAACTTGTGTGCCAAAAGAAGATGTTTGGGCATGTGTTGGACACAGATTTGTTTCATCACTGGTTGAGGACATATTAGGCGCGAACACCCATTTAATGGCTCAGTGATCAATGATTGCAAGGTCGGCGTAAGCAACAGACATGAAGCTATGTTCAACTTCAGTAGATGAACACACACTCACCAAAAGCAGCAATCTAATGAGTCTGTAGTAGGTTACGGAGATCGTGTCACATAGTCAAGGTCAGTCTCACAAATTCCTGCAGACTTGGTTGAGAAAAATGGTGCAAAGAGAAGAAAATAGCTGAACCGCAGTATCAGCTCTGAATTTAGACTGAGCCCTGCGTCATAGGACAAGAAAGATTAAGGTTTCACGTTCTGTTGACAACAGGGTTATTAAGATACGGAGATGAAGCTCGAATTGAAGAAGGGTAGGGAAACAATTCGGCTGTATCCTCTTCAAGGGTACCACCCCGAATTTTTATTTAGCAATTTAAGGAAACCACAGAAAACCTAAATGTGGATTGAATGACAGGGATACAAACCACCACCCTCCCGGATGCAAGTCACCTTGGCAGAAGTTATTCGACGAGCACATGTGATAACGTTCCGTACGTGTGTCTGAGTACGTGTCGTTGCCCGCGTAACAGTATTTCCCATCATCCCAGGGTCTGGCTCCATTTGCATAGCGTTAGTGTTTACGCTTTACGGTGTTCTGGTTCAAATGGTTTAAATGGCTCTGAGCACTATGCGACTTAACCTCTGAGGTCAGCAATCGCCTAGAAATTAGAACTAATTAAGCCTAACTAACCTAAGGACATCACAAACATCCATGCCCGAGGCAGGATTCGAACCTGTGACCGTAGCCGACGCTCGGTTCCATACCGTAGCGCCTAGAACCGCACGGTCACTCCGGCCGGCTACGGTGTTCTATCCGAATACCTATCTGCCTAGTGCACGCTACAAAATACACTGATGAGCCAGAACAATATGACTGCTGCCCATCGCGAAATTATATACTGCCTCGTGGCGCTGAGGGCATGTGACGCCGTAAGAGAAGTATAGTAGAGACGAATGGGGAATCATTCTAGCGACGACGAGTGACGCTAATGCGGCAATCCATAGTCTTAAGCAACTTTGACAAAAGCCAGATTGTCCTGTGCCTGGGAGTGGGCATTTCAGAAACGGTGAAGCTAGTCTGCTGTTCGCGTGCTACCATCGGGCTCATCTATGGACAATAGTTGAAGAACGCTGAAACTACAGTAGGCGACAAGAAGTTGGACGTCCATACCTCATCGCAGAACATAAGAAGAATTAGATGCTTGCCCGCTCTGTAGAGCAGGATAGGCGGGGGATCTGTGGTACATCTGACAACGAAGTACAGTGCTGGCACGGGCTCAAGTGTTTTGGAGCACACCGTTCGGCGCACAGTGTCGAAAGTGATGTTCCGCAGCAGAGGACCCCTACGTGTTCCCATGTTGACACAACAAAATCATCAACTATGATTACTGTGAGCGCGGTATCATCGAGATTGGACGGCGGATCAGTGGAATCATGTCGCCTGATAGAATGAAACCCGTTTATTGTTAAACCAGGTCTTGATATACGGCGCCATCCAGGGGAACGGCTGCTCGAAACATGCAGCGCGACACGGACGCAGGCAGGTGGGAGCAGGGAACGAGACAAACCAACACTGGACGTTACGTTTCAGATGTGTTACGACCCGTGGCTCTACCCTTCATTCGATCCCTGCGAAACCCTACATTTCAGCAGGATAATGCACGACAGCAGAGGACGTTACATTTCCCTCGGGATTCTATGGGACTTGCGGTAATAATCGAAGCCATCATGACAGCTGTGGACATTATAAGGGACCACCTTACCCCTTATGTTTATGTCTTGCTTAACAGTGATGGCATCTTCCAGTAGGATAACTATCCGTGTCACAAGGCCAGAATTGTGCTCAAGTGGTTTGAGGAGCATGATAGTGAACTCACTTTGCTGTCTTGGCCATCAAATTCGGCTTATCTGAATCCCTTGTAACCCAACTAGGACGCTATCTGGCACCATCTCCGCGCCCACAAACCAGCCACCCGTAAATTAGGGGAAATGTGTGAAAGGTGTCTAGCAATTTGGTGCCATAAAGCTCGGGAAACCTGTAGGTATACTACTGGCCATTAAAATTGCTCTAACAAGAAGAAAATGCAGATGATAAACGGGTATTCATTGGACAAATATATTATACTAGAACAGACATGTGATTACATTTTCACGCAATTTGTGTGCATAGATCCCGAGAAATCAGTACCCAGAACAACCACCTCTGGTCGTAATAACGGCCTTGATACGCCTGGACATTGAGTCAAACAGAGCTTGGATGGCGTGTACAGGTATAGCTGCCCATGCAGCTTCAACACGATACCACAGTTCATCAACACTAGTGACAGGCGTATTGTGACGAGCTAGTTGCTCGGCCACCATTGACGAGACGTTTTAATTTGGTGAGAGATCTGGAGAATGTGCTGGCCAGGGCAACAGTCGAACATTTTCTGTATCTACAAAGGCCCGTACAGGACCTGCAACATGCGGTCGTGCATTATCCTGCTGAAATGTAGGGTTTCGCAGAGATCGAATGAAGGTTAGAGCCACGGGTCGTAACACATCTGAAATGTAACGTCCACTGTTCAAAGTGTCGTCAATGCGAACAAGAGGTGACCGAGACGTGTAACCAATGGCACCCCATACCATCACGCCGGGTGATACGCCATTATGGCGACGACGAATATACACTTCCAACATGCGTTCACCGCGATGTTGCCAAACACGGATGCGACCATCATGATGCTGTAAACAGAACCTGGATTCATCCGAAAAAATTACGTTTTGCCATTCGTGCACCCAGGTTCGTCGTTTAGTACACCATCGCAGGCGCTCCTGTCTGTGATGTAGCATCAAGGGTAACCACAGCCATGGTCTCCGAGCTGATAGTCCATGCTGCTGCAAACGTCGTCGAACTGTTCGTGCAGATGGTTGTTGTCTTGCTAACGTCCCCATCTGTTGACTCAGGGATCGAGACGTGGCTGCACGATCCGTTACAGCCATGCGGATAAAATGCCTGTCATATCGACTGCTAGTGATACGAGGTCGTTGGGATCCAGCACGGCGTTCCGAATTACCGTCCTGAACCCACCGATTCCATATTCTGTTAACAGTCATAGGCTAGAATCCGACCTTTATCAAAGTCGGAAACGTATGGTACGCATTTCTCCTCCTTACACGAGGCATCACAACAACGTTTCGCCGGCTGGGGTGGCCGAGCAGTTCTAGGCGCGATAGTCTGGAACCGCGAGACCGAAACGGTAGCAGGTTCGAATCCTGCCTCGGGCATGGATGTGAGTGATATCCTTAGGTTAGTTAGGTTTAAGTAGTTCTACGTTCTAGGGGACTGATGACCTCAGAAGTTACGTCCCATAGTGCTCAGAGCCATTTGAACCACCAACAACGTTTCACCAGGCAACGCTGGTCAACTGCTGTTTATCTGTGAGAAATCGGTTGGAAACTTAAAAGTCCAACCTTGTGTGAATGCTCTGAAAAGCTATTAATTTACATATCACAGCATCTTCTACCTGTCGGTTAAATTTCGCGTCTGTAGCACGTCATCTTCGTGGTGTAGGAACTTTAATGGCCAGTAGTGTACTTGTCGAATCCATGGCACGCAAACTCACTGCTAAATCGCGTTCCAGAAGTGGACCAACACGGTTTTAAGTGGGTGGGCATAATGTTTTGGGTCATCAGTGTATAGTGCTTATTTGTTTTGTACAGGGTGTTTAGATGTTTTTCTCTGTAGCTTGCAAAATAATAAATGAAATAAGTATTTACTGAGATAGGTAAAACTAAGAAATAGCTGCTGGTAAACCTTTCCGGGTAAGGTCGTGGTCCAAGAAACTCTTCTGTTCCTGACGTTTCGTCCAGAAGTGCGCTGGACATCCTCAGAGGCGCAGTCCTGGACGAAACGTCAGGAACAGAAGAGTTTCTTGGACCACGCCCTCACATCCCAGAAGGTTTACCAGTAGCTATGTCATCCGGTCGAGAAAGCCTTCCTTCGAAAACTAAGAAATATTACGCTCTTTGCTGGGTTATGAAGAGAATTTGGTTTAGTTATCTGTGACATCAGCGGCTGTGCATCCCGTCTGCAATCGTTTAGAAGGTGCTTTGGTCTGTGCACTCGGGTTGTAAAAGCACCGACATCATTTATAATTGCACAGTGGTTAGCACACTGGATTCGTCTTCGGGAGGACGATGGCTGAAATCCGCATCAGGCCATCCTGAATTAGGTTTTTCAGTTATTTCCACAAATCGTTTAAGGCAAATGCTGGGATGGTTCCTTCCAAAAGGCACGGCCGGTTTCCTTCTCAGTCCTCCCCAATCTTTGTCAACGGGACGTTGAACACTAATCTTGGTTCGAATGGCTCTGAGTTCTATGGGACTTAACTTCTGAGGTCATCAGTCCCCTAGAACTCAGAACTACTTAAACCTCACTAACCTAAGGACATCACACACACCCATGCCCGACGCAGGATTCGAACCTGCGACCGTAGCGGTCGCGCGGTTCCAGACTGTAGCGCCTAGAACAGCTCGGCCAGTCCGGCCGGCTGGACACTAATCTTCTCCCGACATTTATAACCGAACTATGTTCATAACTCAGCAGAAAGAGTAATGACTCTGACGTTTGCCTATCTATTCACTTATTGTTTTGTAAGCTATAGAGAAAAACACCCAATCGGAAACAGACTGTATGTCAATACTTTCCCAACTTGTCTTTCAGCTGATTGTTGAAGGTCCTTCCCTCTATAAGCTGAAAGTACCTTTGTTTAGTTCCCGCATTCGTAAAGTTTTATAATGGGTAGGTTCGTTCTTTGTCAAAAATGCCGAGATACAGCAACCAGACCATTGATGATGTTTTAGATGAATTAAACGATTTGCGTATAGTAATATACCGGGTGATCAAAAAGTCAGTATAAATTTGAAAACTGAATAAATCACGGAATAATATAGATAGAGAGGTACAAATTGACACACATGCTTGGAATGACATGGGGTGTTATTAGAACCAAAAAAATACAAAAATTCAAAAAATGTGCGACAGATGGCGCTTCATCTGATCAGAATAGCAATAATTAGTATAATAAAGTAAGACAAAGCAAAGATGATGTTCTTTACAGGAAATGCTCAATATGTCCACCATCATTCCTCAACAATAGCTGTAGTCGAGGAATAATGTTGTGAACAGCACTGTAAAGCATGTCCGGAGTTATGGTGAGGCATTGGCGTCGGATGTTGTCTTTCAGCATCGCTGAGATGTCGGTCGATCACGATATACGTGCGACTTCAGGTAACCCCAAAGCCAATAATCGCACAGATTGAGGTCTGGGGACCTGGGAGGCTAAGCATGACGGAAGTGGCGGCTGAGCACACGATCATTACCAAAAGAAGTGCGCAAGAGATCTTTGACGCGTCTAGCAATATGGGGTGGAGCGCCATCCTGCATAAACATCGTACGTTCGAGCAGGTGTTTATCAGCCACGCTGGGGATGATATGATTCTGTAACATACTGGCGTACCTCTCACCCGTCACGGTAGCAATTACAAAACCAGAATCACCGATAACGGTAGGTGTGGTAAATCCAACCCATACCGTGACTTTCACGTCGTGCAGTGGAGATTCCACGACAGTTATAAGATTTTCGGTAGCCCAAATTCTGCAGTTGTGGGCGTTGACAGACCCTCGGAGCGTGAAATGAGCTTCGTCGGTCCACAACACGTTACTCAACCAATCGTCATCTTCCGCCATCTTTGAGACGCCCACACCGCAAATGCCCTCCGCTTCACTAAATCGCCAGGTAACAGTTCATGATACCGATCGATTTTGTACGGATACCATCTGAGGGTACGCCTAAGTGCCAACAAAATAGTAGTGTATGGAATGCCGGTGCGACGTGCGACTGCACGAAAAAATGGCTCTGAGCACTATTGGACTTAACATCTGAGGTCATCAGTCCCATAGAACTGAGAACTACTTAAACCTAACTAACCTAAGGACATCACGCACATCCATGCCCGAGGCAGGATTCGAACCTGCGACCGCAGCGGTCGCGCGGTTCCAGACTGAAGCGCCTAGAAACGCTTGGCCACACCGGCCGGCGCGGCTGCATGAGCGCTGACTTCCCCGTACATAGACAAACTCGCTACAGTCTCCATTTCTTCCTGAACTGTTATCAGCAGCATTACGCCTTGTGCTCGGTCGGCCACTACGGGGTCTATCGTCTAAACAACACGTGGTTTCGAACTTCGAAATCATTCTCGCCACAGCTGCATTTGTCAATGGACCTTTACCTGTTCGAATCCCCTTCCTATGGCGATAGGATCGTAACGCTGAACTAGCACATTCCCGATTCTGATAATACAGATTCACTAAAAGCGCCTTTTCAGGTAGCATCAACTTGCTGCGACTGCTGGCGCATCTGATTCTCTCTCTCTCTCTCTCTTTTTTTCTTTATTGTATTTCAATTCCCCATCGCGGTGGGCTGGCAGCAGCATATGCGCTGCTCTTCAGCCGAAAGACATAGAACAAAGAATAGAAGACAGTTAAAAACATACAAAGGAGAGAATATGGTGAACATATATATAAAGAAAGGGGGAACATAATGGAAGGCAATAGAAAAAAAAGTGACGACTGTAAAATGGTGATAAAAACCGTAAAAAAGTAGTGCACACAAAAAACCACTCACTGGGTCAATTAAAAGAACACAAGGCACAGTATGACCAGAGGATAAAAGTATCGACAGATGGCGTAGCACATAACAACAGACTGATAGCGAACCTCAAGGCAGCACACAATTCAAATCACACCTCATCACGCACAGAAGAAACAGCACTAAACACAACACTGATGTGGCACACTGACGATGATCAAAACGGAGGATCTGCCAGGAGCAAGGAGATGAGGGAGACCAGAAGAAGGGAGGGAGAGGAAGGGAGGGGGGAGATGGGTGGGGGGGGGGGCGCTGAAGAGGGCCAGGCAGGGAGGGATGTGGGAAGGAAAGAGGCAAGGATGGGGTGTCGGGTCTCAAGGGGGGGGAGGGAAGGAGGAAAATCCGCTCTGGGAGAAGGAGGGGAGAGGAAAAAGGGGGCCCTGGGGGGGGGGGGGGGAACCAGACCAGGTTATAGTTTGAAGGAAGGGTATATGTCACGGCGAAGTTCATCATCCGGGAGGTGGAGTCGCTGGAAATTGCCCTGATGAAGGAGATGGAGTGTGTGGTGGTGGAGAGAGGAAGGGATACAGTGATAGAGCAACGGATGGGGGGTGGAGAGGAAGGAGGAAACCAGAGGGTGGGGGGGATCAAGCCTGTGGACAATGTAAAGGATGCGGAGATGTTGGAAGAACAGGAGGAGGTGGGGGAAGGGGAGCAGTTCATTCAGGAGCCGTGTGGGGGAAGGAAGGCGGATATGGAAGGCAAGGCAGAGTGCATGGCGTTCAAGGATTTGGAGGGCCTTGTAAAAGCGGGTGGGGGCGGAGATCAAGGCAACGCTGGCATAACAGAGGATAGGACAGATGAGGGATTTGTAGGTGTGGTGGATGGTAGAAGGATGCAATCCCCATGTTCGGCCAGACAGGAGTTTCAGAAGGTCTCTCTCTCATTACACCTCCTTTTATACACGATTGTCACGCGCAGTCACTGACGTTTTGCTGTCCAGCGCAATCTGTCGGACATTTTGTGAACTATTTCTTTTTTAATTTCTAATAAAACCCCATGCCATTCCAAGCATGTGTGTCAATTTTTACCTCTCTATCTAAATTATTCCGTGGTTTATAAAGTTTTCAAATTTATACTGACTTCTTGATCACCCGGTAAATACACATTTTTCAGCAGTTGCGAGGACGGATTTGAAATACATTACGTGATTTCGTGTACGCCCATCTATCTCAAAGGAGTAATACGAACGGAAACTGTCGCAGCCTAGTACGGTAACTGCTTTTCCCCGTGCCAAATAGGCGCTAAAAATTAACATTAATGGCGACACTAGCCAGAAAAGCACCTCGACTCGTCACACCGGCGGCGCGAGTCCGCGAAGATCATTTATGCGGCGCGAGTTGGCTCGAGTGCGCAGTATTGCACCGGAGGACGCCATTCAGCGAAGCGGCGAGCGTTTTTCCTCGGCTTTCAGCGAATGTAGGCGTCAGGGGTCGGGAAGGGGCGCCGGCGTTTGTGAATGGAGCGCGTAAGGCATGCGCAGCTCGGCGCGCTGGGCCGCAGGCGCCGGGGGTCCGCGGTGGAGGGGCAGTTGGGCTGGCGCGCCGGAGCCATGAGGAGTCGCGGCAGCTCGGAGTTGCTTCTCGGCGAGCTGGCGGGACGGGCGCGCAGAACATTGGCCCTGCCGTTGGCAGGGCCCCCCCTGCCGCCCCCGACCCGCACCTGCCGCCAGCACATATGGTGGTACGGCACCTGGGTGCTGTCTACCGCACTCGTCTTCTCTGGCTGCGCCCTGCTCTTCCTGGTGCCGCTCTACGTCGATCCTGCCATCTCCACTTTGGCTGCCGACTTCTACCCATTCCCAGTTGAATGTGTCACCGTACGGTAAGTGCCGATTCCGCCTACGCACTTAATTTTTTTACAGGACTGCTGCCCAGGGGAAGTATGCTGCGCCTCCTCCTAAGCGGACGGACTTCGGCTTCTGGTCCGGCGATTAAATTTTAGCTGTAGAGTGAACAGTGACTTTATTGAACTTGAAAACTTGGGACTATAACGTCCCGTAAATGAATAACTCACAATAACCACTCACTGTTGGTTTCATTTTTAATGTTTACAGTGCATTTCTGAAGTCAACATCTTTATGTGGTACATTATGAATAATTCAACTATGATATTCTTTGACACTTCAGTACAATACAAATTGCCGGCAGGGGTGGCCGAGTGGTTCTAGGCGCTACCGTCTCGAACCGCGCGACCGCTACGGACGCAAGTTCGAATCCTGCATCGGGCATGGATGTGTGTGATATCCTTAGGTTAGTTAGGTTTAAGTAGTTCTAAGTTCTAGGGGACTGATGACCTCAGAAGTTAAGTCCTATAGTGCTCAGAGCCATTTGAACCACAATACAAATTCTAGTTCTTAGTACAACGTTCGCTCTTGTAAGGACAGCAGACCTACAGGATCAACGATTAAAGTTTTCCCACGGGTGAAACAAACAACCGAAGATATAACGTCCGAGGACGCCGTGCCCACTTTTAATTTATAAAGTAAGACGGGCAGCTTCTGAGTCACTCCCTACATTTATTCGAATCATCGGTTTTGACCACAGTGATAAATCATCTTGATATCCGTATGAAATTACTACAAATCACAGTTCATGATCTTCAATTAAAACTGAAGTTCCAGCCCGGTTACGGACTGCGATTTGCAGTAATTAGATATTAGATTAGAATTTGAATACGAGGTGTGGCACAGATGACAGCCAGTAACTCTGATGAACACGCTGTTTACCTGTCTTTACTACAAAGAAAGACCATTAGTCGTAATATTTATGTTTAAGATCGGCGAGACTGCAGAATGACAGCCCTCGTCGGGGTGCAGGAGAAGTCGTTTGTTGCTCCAGTTTTTAGGAGTTTACTATCAATCAACGCTAACTTCTGCTCCGAAAGATCGTCAAAATTATCACTTCTATAAGCGGTGGCTTTCTCGGTCGTTGTCACTATCTATAAAATTTTAATGAGTATGTGACAGTGCCGTGATGTAAAGTAGGTTGTATATACAACGTATCTGAAGAAAAAAAACCGGGAGTTATAAGAAGGTAGTCTACGGACAACAAAAGAAAAAGTCTGCACCTTTGGTTCAATTCGGGAGGGAAAACCAAGCCAGAAATACTTCTTCATCCGCGTATACAGCTGGTGCACAGTCGATCTCTCATGTTAAATTAAGAATAACGCATATCACATTTCAGGACTTCAAACCATCTGCCAAGTAGTGACACAAGCCGGTCGAGTTTGGTCCTCAACCGCGCAATCCTCTCTGCAATCTATTCATTAATAAAAGCTGCGCTCCTTTCCTTCTGATTTCCACTCCACCGCCGAGAATCTGTAGCGAATTCACTGCTCTGTCACAGTTACTATGAATCAGTTAACCTTGCCATCAACAAGACGTGTAAAGAAGTAAGAAATTTTGTCATCATTGAACGAGAATACGACATAATAAATTTCGAAACATCTTTTGTTGACAACCGCCCAAGAATTATCTTGAATTCAGCATTTAAAACAAAAGGCTGCGGGAAATGTCATAAACTATCACTTCAATGTGTTATTTCATCGTAGAATTCACCCTTCACTCCATTAAAAATCCAGACTCGCATATGAGATAGACGGGACTGAAATAGCCGGCTGGTCTTCCAGAATTCTTTTACATGTTGTTTCCCTGAATCACTTAAGACTAGCGCCATGTACTTCCATTGAAATGGCCACGAAAAATTTTCTGCCATATTCTCATCCAGACCAATCTTATTCCTTGTCTCTTATGACACCGTCATCGACGTAACATTAAACTTTAATCTTCCTTCTGTTTCGCATTTGTCCTATCCACGGATAGGTAGCGTGGAACAGCTGGTTCACTTGCATTTGTGCTTCGCATGCCGGTGTGTGTCGTATGGAAGACGACACGTAATTGTAAGATTCTCACTTCATTTAGTTTTATCATGTTGATAAATGTCATTCCAAGGTCTTTTGCCTGCATTTCTCTCGTTGCACACACATTTTCAGTGTGGGAGATTTACCAGAGACGAAGTAATACGTTCCTAGGCTCAGATTCGAATTTGAATACTCGAGATCTGAGGAAAAACTACTTCCCGTGATCGACTCTGTCTTTCTCTTTCTCACATAAGGTACGCTACGGCTGAAGTTACACACCCCTATCTGTAGAACGTTTTCGGTAACTTCTTGCTGTAACTAAATGGAAATGATATGTTGAATAAAATCATTTCGGTATTAGGCCGCATCAGACGGTGAAAGAGTCTAGTCGATCGAAGCTACGGTTTCTGATTTATAATTTTCATTTAATTCTATAATACTGCGCAGCCTATCACCAAAAATGATACAATTAAAGTTAACACCGGATGTGGTCATGTGCACCTTTAAAGCTGTAACGATTCGCGCATTTCTTCGTCGACTCTTTCCATACAATGGGATGTTATTTTAAGTGTGCCACAAGATCGCTATTTATTTTTTTCGGAGAATCACCGTTGCTTGATGCTTCAATCCGAACACAGAAAAACTGTTTCAATTACCATATATCACATTACGATGCACATGTCTTTGATATTGTAATGAAACACGTCTGAAGGCATAGCAGGCTGTGAATGGAACCAATCTCTACCATATGTGAACCAAGCTACACTTAGAGCTAATCTCTAATAAGATCGGCGTCACTTGGAGGTTGGATTATTGTTTTTCTTACTGCAAACATCATACCATTACTTAAAACATTTCAGTGAGTGAATAATTTATTTAAATTTATTAAACTGTGCGTTTCACACATACTGTTTCATCTAGTCATTTACATGAGTCTAAAAAACAGGCCTCAATTGCACAACACAACTAAAGGAGTACTTTTCGAAACCCCTTAACTGTCTCCCACTGCGAAAAGTCAGTTTGAAATTTGGCTCAAAGGGTCTGCAACATTCCTCTGTAGTGGTGGAAAAGCGTGGTGCCTTCTGACGTCAACTACGGGACGGAGAAGCTTCAAAAGGGCAACGTATCGATACATGCGAAAAGAAGTCCAGAGCTCAGAAGTTCATGTGAGTAGTAAGGTGGGTTAATGATGTCACATTGGCACTAAGTTTCACCATTAATTCTTCCCAACGCCCCGTGGGCGTGTCACACGATGGGGAGGTCGACACACTCTTTCTTCTGCACATTTGAACCCCTCTTTATTGACTCCTCTGCGGTCGGTTAGAACCGCGATGCCCGGCGTTGAAATCACACTGATTTCATACGGGTGACCGAAGAAAACATTTCAGAAACACCGCCGCTCAGGATCAACATGAATAAACCTCAGGGGATGACTTAAAAGGCGTCTATGAAACCACCCCTGTCTTTGGGGCGTTAATTCCCACACGCATCGTGGTAGAAAACGACAGTTCGCTGTGCTATGAGTAACAAGATGACGTTCTTGACAACTTTTCACACTGCTGGCACCGGCCGAACGTTTCAAGCCTTTTCTAAGGACATTGTTAGCCAGAAACCCCAAAGAACTTGGTTGCAGCCCTTTGAAGTGCAGTTCGGCCGCAATTTTTGCTCTGGTGTGCAGGGTGGAACCACTAAGGACCGTCTAAAACTATTCGAAGAAATTTGAATCTGATCCAAAGCAGCAAACGATGCTTATGCTTTTCAGCCCTCCTCTTTCACTCCCATTGGCGTGATCATGGGGAGGAGGGAAAGCAATATTGACAGATGCGTGAATAAAACGTCAAACTGTCCCTCTAAGGCCATCCAGTTAGGCAACACCCCTGGTGCCACCCGCCCTCTTTTGGTGAGCGATTGAGAAATCTACCTGTGCAGAGACAAGCCGTGACGGAGTCCTAGACGCCTGCATCATACTACTCTAGCACTTGCCAGCGGGCTGGCAGGGTCGAAGGGATGGCAGGGCGTTGCCTGCCTGCAGGCACCTAGGACTACATCATGGCTTGTCTCTTTACAGGTAGATTTTTCGAATGCTCTACAAGGAAGGGCGGGTGGCACTGAACGTGCTGCCGAACGAGGTGGTCTTAGAGAGATGCTTCACCGTTTTATTCACACATGTGTGAATGTACAAACCCCAACCCCCCATGATAACAGCGCAGGAGGGCACGAAATATGAGCGCTGTGAAAGCATTAGCATCCTTTGCTGCTGCTTGGGATTACATTCAAATTTAGTCGAATAGTTTTAACGCTCCATAGTGTTTCCACCCTGCACACCAGAGCAAAATTTGTGGTCGCACTGCATTTCAAATAGGTGCGATCACGTTGAGTGGGGTTGCTGGCCCACGATGTCCCTAGAGAAGAGCTGGATCGTCCGGCTGGTGTCAGCAGAGTCAAAAGTTGCCAAGACCTTTGTCCTGTTACTCATCGCATTGCGAACTCAAGTTTTCGACCGCAGTATGTGCAGGAATCAACGCCCGAAGCAAAGTTGTTCTCATTGACGCCGTTTATGCCACTCCCTGAAAATATTTCGTATCGATTCTGAGAGATGGTGTGTCTGAAATATTTTCGGCTGTCACCTGTATGAAATCCGAATTATCTCAACGCAGGAGGAGGAGGATATTAGTGTTTAACGTCCCGTCGACAACGAGGTCATTAGAGACGGAGCGCAAGCTCGTGTTAGGGAAGGATGGGGAAGGAAATCGGCCGTGCCCTTTCAAAGGAACCATCCCGGCATTTGCCTGAAGCGATTTAGGGAAATCACGGAAAACCTAAATCAGGATGGCCAGAGACGGGATTGAACCGTCGTCCTCCCGAATGCGAGTCCAGTGTGCTAACCACTGCGCCACCTCGCTCGGTCTCAACGCAGGGCGCTACTTTTCTATCCCAGTCGCGGTGGAGTCAAAGAAGGGGTGAAATGTTCTGAAGAAGGGGCGTGACGACATTCCCATCGTGCTACACGTTCACGGGGGCATTGCGAAAAATTATGGGGAAATTTGGTGCCAGTGTGACATTAATAATCCACCCTACAAATCTCATAAACTTCTGAACTCTGGCCTTCTTCTCCCACGGATCGATACGTTAGTGTTTGAAGCGTCGCCGCCTCGAGGGTTACGTCTTTTGCGTCGCTACAGAGGAATGTTGCAGGCACCTTCGAGCGAAATTTCAAACCTATGCGTCGCAGCTGGAGAAAATTACGAGGATCCGAAGAAGTGATCCCTTAATTGTGTTGCGCATTTTATTTCTGTTTTTATAACCACGAAAATGCCTAGATTGAAAAGTATATGCGAAACGCACAGCTCAATATATTTTTTAAAAAAATATTCACTGACTGTTTTAGGTGATGGTATGATGTCTGCAGCAAGAAAACCAAAGATTGACGTTTAAGATCAAATAAGGCACCAGAGGTACCTAACATTCCGTTGGAACCTCTAAAATCATCGGGGGAAGCGAAAACTGAACGACTATTCACGTTGGTGTGTAGAATATATGAGACTGGTGGTATACCATCAGACTTTCGGAGAAACATCATCCACGCCATTCTGAAGACAGCAAAAGCCGACAAGTGCGAGAATTATCGTACAGTCAGCTCAACGGCTCATGCATCCAACTTGCTGACAAGAATAATGTACAGAAGAATGGAAAAGAAAATTGAGGATCTGTTAGATGGCGATCAGTTTTGCTTTAAGAAAGCTAAAGGCACTAGAAAGGTAGTTCTGACGTTGAGGTTGATAATGGAAGCAAGACTGAAGAATAATAAGATCTTGCAAAGGCACTCGAAAATGCAAAATGCTGCAACGTATTCGAAATTCTGAGAAAAACAGAGGTAAGCTTAGGGAAAACGGGTAATATACGATATGTACGTGAACCAAGATGGAACAATAAAACTGGAAGACCAAGAACGAAGTGCTCGTATTAGAAAAGATATAAGACAGGGATGCAGTCATCGCCACTACCGTTCAGTCTACACATCGAAGAAGCAAAAATGGTTCAAATGGCTCTGAGCACTATGGCACTTAACATCTGAGGTCATCAGTCCCTTAGAACTGAGAACTACTTAAACCTAACTAACCTAAGGACATCATACACATTCATGCCCGAGGCAGGATTCGAAACTGCGACCGTAGAAGTTGCGCGGTTCCAGACTGAAGCGTATAGAACCGCTCGGCCACTCGAAGAAGCAAATCACGTAAGTGAAACAAAGGTTCAAGAGAGGGACTAAAATTGAAGGTGACAGGATATCGATGATAAAGATTCCCTGATGTCATTGTTGTCCTCAACGAAGGTGAAAAAGAATTACAGGATCTGTTGAGTTCAATGAACAGTCTAATGAGTACCGAATGTGGATTGAGAATAAATCGAAGAAAGACGAATGTAATAAGATTGGCAGATATGAGAAGAACAGCGAGAAACTTAATATCAGAATTGTTGATCACGAAATAAATGAAATTAAGCCATTCTGCTAACCAGGCTGCAAAATAACCCATGTCGGATGGAGCAAGACGGATAATGTTCAAATGTGTGTGAAATCTTATGGAACTTAACTGCAAAGGTCATCAGTCCCTAAGCTTACACACTACTTAATCTAAATTATCCTTAGGACAAACACACACACATGCCCGAGGGAGGACTCGAACCTCTGCCGGGGCCAGCCGCACGGTCCATGACTGGAGCCCCTCAGACCGCTCGGCTAATCCCGCGCGGCTAGAAGGATGTAAAAAGCAGAATAGCACAAGTAAATAGGGCATGCCTCGCTGAGAGAAGTCTACTAGCATCGAACATAGGCCTTAATTTGAGAAAGAAATTTATGAGATATATGTTTAGAGCACATAATGAAACATGGATTGTGGGGAAACCGGAACAGAAGAGAATCGAATCATTTAAAATGTAGTGCTACAGACGAATGTTGGAAATTAGGTGGACTGATAAGATAAGAAATGTGGAGACTCTCCGCGGAACTGACGAGGAATTGAATATTTTGGAAAACTCCGACAAGAAGAAGACAAAGGATTGTTGGAAATGCGTTAAGACTTCTGTGGTACTAGACGGAGCTGTAGAAGATAAGAACTGTAGAGAAAGGATAGAGGAACACGCCCAGCAGATAATTGAAATGTGGAGACTCTCCACGGAATTGACGAGGAATTGAATATTGTGGAAAACACTGACAAGAAGAAGACATAGGATCATTGGAAATGCGTTAAGACTTCTGTGGTACTAGACGGAGCTGTAGAAGATAAAAACTGTAGAGGAAGACAGATAGAGGAACACACCCAGCAGAATTCTGTGTAGATTTGTGTGCATTAAGTCGCAGTTAAGTGAATTCGAACGTGGGAAAATCGTTGTTGCTCGTATGTTGGGTGTTTTGCAATCAGGGTAGCCGAAGTTGTTGGTGTTTGGTTCAAATGGCTCTGAGCACTATGGGACTCAACTGCTGAGGTCATTAGTCCCCTAGAACTTAGAACTAGTTAAACCTAACTAACCTAAGGACATCATAAACATCCATGCCCGAGGCAGGATTCGAACCTGCGACCGTAGCGTTCTTGCGGTTCCAGACTGCAGCGCCTTTAACCGCACGGCCACTTCGGCCGGCTGTTGGTGTTTCAAGAGGCACCGTATCGAAGAGTTATATCGCATCATACAGGGGAAACGGAGAAACATCACACGCTGAACCACAAATCGTACGAAAGTGAGTAATGAGAGATCTTGACAGACGGTAACTGAAGCGTATTTTGATGGAAAATAAGAGGACAGCAGCAGAAAAAATCAGTGCGGAACTGATTGACTTACACTCGAATCCCCCCTCAAACGCACTCCTCTAGTGCAAACCTAGGATGCCCAGTTACGTCCTCAGCTAAAGAATTAGATCAAAAAGGTTGAAGCCTATCCTTATCTCGTCGAGAGAGAACAAGAATTCTCATCTGGAGAAGAGCGCATCAAAATTCGTTCCTCTATACACTCTTTGACATAAAACCTGGCCGGCAGCCCGCTGCAGCTGCGTCCAAAACCGCGACGATCGTGACGTGGGACAAACAACATGGCAACACTATAAAAATGGCTCTGAGCACTATGGGACTTAGCCAGCCGGAGTGGCCGTGCGGTTCTAAGCGCTACAGTCTGGAACAGAGCGACCGCTACGGTCGCAGGTTCGAATCCTGCCTCGGGCGTGTATGTGTGTGATGTCCTTAGGTTAGTTAGGTTTAATTAGTTCTAAGTTTTGGCTACTGATGACCTCAGAAGCTAAGTCGAACAGTGCTCAGAGCCATTTGAACCATTTGAACCACTTTGGTACTTAACTTCTGAGGTCATCAGTCCCCTAGAACTTAGAACTACTTAAACCTAACTACCCTAAGGACATCAAACACACCCATGCCCGAGGCAGGATTCGAACCTGCGTCTGTAGCGTTCGCGCGGTTCCAGACTGTTGCGCCTAGAACCGATCGGCCACCCCTGCCGGCTGGCAACACTGTAGGCTGCGGCAGTTCCTGGAGGAGGTCTTGTCTACTATTCGAGACGTTACGCTATGTACATGCCCATGGTCTAAATTGCCGGCACTGTAGCACAGCGTGTTTGGTCAGAGGACTAGGTGTACTCTGTAATAATAATAAAAAAACCTGTATAAGGTATTTAGTGATGAAATTGAAGGGATATCATGTGACGTAAACGTAGGTCACATGACGAGAACAATAACAAAGACAATGAGAAGACAAAAAGCGGTAAACAGCGTGTCCTCAGAGTGCAACATCTCGGTTTCGAACCCAATAGTTTTCAAAATGTTTCTAGCGCCCTTTGTCTGAATGCTGAAGTCCTGAGTGTAATAGTAGCACAGCTATAGTGATTCCACTTTTTGACACACTGGTAATAACGGTTGCGTCCAATAACATTTTTACGAAGGATTTCTTCTCGGACGGTGTGCCTATGAACGCGGCACACACTAGCGCTCTCCGGGGCCCACTTGCTCGCACCCGGTAGCGGCCGCTGCGGCGCTCCTGCTCTCCATAAACCTTCGCCGAAAGCGTCAGATACCGATCATCGGCTTGGCTCTGAGCACTGTGGGACTTAACTTCTGAGGTCCTCAGTCCCCTAGAACTAAGAACTACTTAAACCTAACTAACCTAAAGACATCACACACACCCATTCCCGAGGCAGCATTCGAACCTTCGACCGTATCGGTCGCGCGGTTCCAGACTGTAGCGCCTAGAACCGCTCGGCCACTCCGGCCGGCGATCATCGGTTTGAAGAGCATAAAATGTTTTACTGTTGTTGTGTGATTCTCCACAAAAATGTCTATCATTCGCATTTCACGCTCGATAGCAACGGAGGCAAATGACCCGTCAATATACGATGAGTGTCGTATTACACTAATATGCAAGACATGAGTACGGCTGAGAATAAATTACATTTTTTCATTAAATCAAAATATCTTATTAAGGTGTTCACTGTTATTATTAGTGCTTTACATACTGTTTGATTTTGTTTCAGATGCAGTGCTTGGAGCAATTTTTAAACAGGAATTCGTATATTCCTGTCAAGCCACAGCGAGTAACTGCACTCTGATGAGTTTTCATCTCGTTTTAGATTTCTTACGGTAAATGTAAAAGCTAAAATATATGAATACCTTGCAGTGCATGCGCTTTAGTGACGCAGGCACATAGAACATTTTGATGCTCACGAATGGCTTCATGGAGAACTTAATACTGAAACTTCCTGGCAGATTAGAACTGTGCGCCGGACCGAGACTCGAACTCGGGACCTTTGCCTTTAGCGGGCAAGTGCTCTACCAGCTGAGCTACCCAAGCACGACTCACGCAGCGTCCTCACAGCTTTACTTCTGCCAGTACCTTGTCTCCTACCTTCCAAACTTTACAGAAGCTCTCCTGCGAAGCTTGCAGAACTAGCACAGTTTTAATCTGCCAGGAAGTTTCATATCAGCGCACTCTCCGCTGTAGAGTGAAAATCTCATTCAGGAAACATCCCCCAGGCTGTGGCTAAGCCATGTCTCCGCGACATCCTTTCTTTCAGGAGTACTAGTTCTGAAAGGTTCGCAAGAGAGCTTCTGTAAAGTTTGGAAAGTAGGAGAGGAGGTACTGGCAGAAGTAAAGCTGTGAGGACGGGGCGTGAGTCGTGCTTGGGTAGCTCAGTTGGTCGCCGGCACGGTAGCTCAGCGTGTTCGGTCAGAGGGTTAGCTGCCCTCTGTAATAAAAATAAAAAAAAACTGAGTTAATCGATCAACAACGAACTTAAACGGGTGTCTTACGACGTCCACTCCGATCAACGAACGAAAACGAACAAAATGAAAAAAAAAGAAAAATAAGAAAAACAGTTGGTAGAGCACTCGTCCGTGAAAGGCAAAAGACCCGAGTTCGAGTCTCGGTCCGGCGCACAGTTTTAATCTGCCAGGAAGTTTCATATCAGCCACACTCCGCTGCAGAGTGAAAATCTCATTCTGGAAACTTAATACCGATGGAAAGTTATATTTAAGTTATGCAGTTAGATTTAAACTAACAAAATTGCCCATATTGGAAGCTACCCAGAGTGGAACGAAACTACTGACGCAGGTGTCACCAAACATTTACATTGGTACCTATTTGCTATTACTCTGTTTAAACAGAGGGGAACTATATTCATTTCATAAATATTCCCCTGACATATGGGTTCTACGTGACGAACAGAACTCAAACTCGTATCGTTGAAGGTCGAGTTGAAGTTCTTCAGAGACGTTTGTATAGTGAAGAACCTTGGTATTCACAAATGAGACATCTATGTCTGTTAAGACAGTTTACCGAGTCCAGAATCTGAGAAGACTTCATGTGTAAAGGTTTTCTTCACATTGTGTTGAAGAACTTCTTCCATCAGTCTGCAGACCCATTGAATAAAACAAAAAATTAAAAACCTAGAGTGCACTGGACTGCACTGGGATAACATCTGAAAACTCATGCCACCCCTGCATCACACGACAGGTGTGGAATCTCTGAGCTAACGAGAAGATGCTATAAGCACGTCCCTCTCATTGCAAAATTGGTCGCTGAGCGTCATCCCGAAACGTTGAAGATAAGAACTGTTGTTTCTTATGTGAAGTACAGCCGTCCTGAAGTCCAAAAAATAATTTTTCCGTCTCAGTGTTCTATCTTACATGAGCACTACAGAGCATAATTCATCGAAGTGGAAGGAGAATTCCACGTGAATGTAGCGAAACAATTCAGGACCACACGCGGGAGTAAAACCTCTGCCACAAGGTTTTCAAATAGTTGAAACGATGTTGCCAGGTCTTAGCTGTATTAGGGTTAGCTCTGTAGCGAAATGCTTGTCGTGCTTGTATAATACGCGTTCTAAGAGGAGATGCGCGGGAGCGTTTGGTTTATATGCAGCATTATCTCCTGGTTCTCTCTAACGTCGCATTTTAGGATATCTTCATTTCACGCATTCAGTTATATTTCATCTAGCCTTCCTTATTTTTGAAGTTTCCGCGTGGAAGAGGCCTGTTAACGACGGTGATAAGTAATTCCAGCGCAGGAGTAGCAAAGCCGGTGATAATAGTATCCGTTATTAAAGCGTAGGGTATGTGCAATATTGAGGGCCATAATTTTCCATCAAGATTACTACTTCCCCAAATACAAACGAATACAACAGTTACATTTATGGTTGTAACGTATACTTCCTTCAGCGAAGTAAAAAGTAATTGCAAATCAGTTTTTTCCCCATGCATCAGGAAACAGTAAGATATCAGACGATTTTCAACTCGAAATTGACTGTGTCTACGTGCAGTCGTGTACCATATACGAATACAGATAGAAAATCACGACTACGACAAGTATATAGAAGAAGGTTAGTGGGGTTGGACACAAGAATAAAAGCACTAAACTAATTATTAGAGGCCACGCATCAAATCAATTCATTTGGGGATTCAGAAGAGAAGATACTGAAAATTTAGTTCATTAACAAAAACACTGGACTTAAATGGCAACGTGTAGCTCCACCTTTCCTTTGTTTTTCACCCTGAGGTCCATACATATAGGGCATACTTACTAGCCTGCTCACTGCTTCTGTAATGTTCCCTCTTTGTTTGTCTCTAAATGAGAAAAAGAATTCAAAAGCACGTCACTGAGAATTTTCCAGAGACGTTTTTGTGTGCTGTTGGTTGCTGCGCGTAAAGCGGACGGAGGTTCCCAGAAACCTTACGAATTGTATTTGAAATCTAATCTCACAGTTGAAACAAGAACTTCATTATTCGGGATTTCCATGTTAGCTTACATTACTCTGCAAATAAACGCACGAACGAACCCTAATTTATCCATTGCCATAGCTCATTCGAATAGTAGCGGAACAAAATGATCAAACACAGTCACCCAATTATCGAACACATTCATCCAACACTAAAAGCAATAACTGAGCCAATGTAAAATCCTGCCCGTGGTAACAAATTCGGAGCTACCTGCAGCAGTGGCAGAACCCATACCGCATATTCGATTTTTGAGAAATATACTGTGACACGAATTCATCTGACGTCACTGTTAAATCAACAGAGACTATTGCGGAGGTGTGCCTGCCTGACTGGTCGTTATTATTGGAGTTTGTCTGTTGCCTTGGAAACGGGACGCCTAGGTAAATGGGAATATTCTGCCACTGGAAATATCGTATATGCCATTCTGCAAAACAGTGACAGGAAAGCTCTTTCGACTGAACGAACAGAAATAACAGCAGTAACAATAACAAACCAACAAAGTTGGATGGTTTGGTGGGACGGGACCAAACAGCGAGGTCATCGGTCCCATCGTATTAGGGAACGATGAGTAAGGAATTAAGCCGTGCCCTTTCAACGGAACCATCCTAGCGTTAGCCTGAAGCGATCTAGTGAGGTCACGGAAATTCTAAATCAGGATGGTCGGACGCGGGCTTGAACCATTGACCAAATGGTTCAAATGGCTCTGAGCACTATGGGACTTAACATCTATGGTCATCAGTCCCCTAGAACTTAGAACTACTTAAACCTAACTAACCTAAGGACATCACACACATCCATGCCCGAGGCAGGATTCGAACCTGCGACCGTAGCAGTCTCGCGGCTCCGGACTGAGCGCCTAGAACCGCTAGACCACCGCGGCCGGTTGAACCATTGACCTCCCGAATGCGAGTAGAGTGCGCTACCCAATGCGCCACCTCGCTCGGTAACCAATAAGGTACGGTATTAAGTCTCTTGCATTACAGAAGAAGGTTGGAGATTAAAGAACGTAAATATAAATAGACTCATCGTTCAGTTAGCGAGATACAAATGTTTTCTTAGCACACTGTTACTCAAATCCCTTCTGCAATTTGCACAGGGAAAAGAAAGAAAGCTGAAGTGATACACATCGGTAGTCCAACGAGGTCCGAACCAGTGACTATTCTTGCCTTACATCACGAGACGAGGATGGCACCAAGGAGAAAACATGACACGGCTTCTCTTAGCTCTTGCCACTGCTCTGGTTGTAGTTAACGCAGACAGTTCACAACACTAAGTACGCAATCTTTGAAATTTAAGAGTGGAATTACCTACCTAGTGTCGAAAAATTAAATTTACGATCTAGATCTCATATAAACGCTATGACTATTGTGATTACTTCGTCAGTACGGAAACAAGATATTACGAGAATTAATCAGAACCACTCAGCACCAGTGCCAAAAGTGAATGAACCTTCATGAGGTGTCGAACATCGCCAGGAATACGGCCAAGTCTCAACAAGACTAGCAATATGCCAAACTTCGTGGACAGCTGCTATACGCATCCTGCCCCAGCCAGCCCCGAGTGGAACTGCGCTACCAGAAGTCGGTCTAACGGATGGCTTTAAACCGACAGCAAATTATACCACTGAAAAATACAAATCAGAAGCACACTTATCCTGTTGGGTCGCGGGCGAAAGCTTATTTTAAACAAACTAAAACTGTGCGCAAAACCTATTTTTACAAAATGTCAAAAAAGTGTAAGATTCTACGCACTGTTGACCTCGAATGGACTGTCTCTACGTCAGGTGTTGTGTCACACTCTACTAGAATATCATGAATTCCAGCAAAATGAGGAGATACTATGGAAAATAAACTGATACACTGATTCCAAAGAGAAGTAAATCAAATTTTGGACTTGGCGGGAAAAACTGAATGTATGACTATTGAAGTAGACACAAAATAGAAGAAATAGGCAAATGCGCAGCTGTGCACTTTCAAACGATTTTCACCTTGAGGTCTACGATAGTTCGTGTCTATTAACAGGCTTGCTCACTGCTGCCGTGCTTTATCACGCCTTATCTGATACTGAGCTGATGAATTAAATACAGTTTCGTATCAGTGATAAATGTTTCGAATCTGTTCAGAGACCTTCATTTGTTTTCATTGTGACGTAACTCGATATCTGATATTCGCGAAGCAGGCGACTATGGCTACTCCTGCGAGGATGCCAGGAGGAATATGAAGTATAGCGTTAAGATTTGTCAATTACTTGTGACAGTTAGCAGCTCAATTAAAGTAGTAGGTAAAGGAGGTGGTAAGTCAAAGCTTTGTAGAAAAAATTGGAAGTGATTTCGAAACCAGCTACCGTTTTAGAAACTGAGCATTTTGCGACTATGTAGACTAGACTGCACTAAACACTCTCTCACTGACATAATAATAGCTGAGGTAAAGAGCTCGTAGAGTGAAAGATGAGATTAGTGGTAGCTTGTTCATGAAACGTCTTTCAGAAGTATAAGTTTACTTTATTGACTTAATGTGATATCTTAAGTGGGAATCATTCGGAATATTCCATCAAGACGACAAGAAAACATCAAGAGAATTTAGCCGGATCAATCAGTCCCATAACCATAAATCACTACGTAATCACTTTCTTCTTGCCAATAGCTTATTCAAGACTTCGCTACGTTGTCGGAATTGTTTGGAAACTCTTTTGTCAACACAGAGTTTTTGCGGGTGTGGGACTGATTGATCCGGCTAAATTCTCTTGACTTTTTCATGTCACCTTGAAGGAATATTCCGAATGATCCCACTTAAGATATCACATTCAGTCACTAAAGTAAACTTTTTCATTCTGAAAGCCGTTTGCCGGCCGGAGTGGCCGTGCGGTTCTGGGCGCTACAGTCTGGAGCCGAGCGACCGCTACGGTCGCAGGTTCGAATCCTGCCTCGGGCATGGATGTGTGTGATGTCCTTAGGTTAGTTAGGTTTAATTAGTTCTGAGTTCTAGGCGACTAATGACCTCAGAAGTTGAGTCGCATAGTGCTCAGAGCCATTTGAAAGCCGTTTCATGAATAAGCTAACACTAATCTCATCTTTCACTCTACGAGCTTTTTACCTCAGCTATTATTATGTCAGTGAGAGAGTGTTTACTGCAGTCTACTTTACATAGTCGTAAAATGCTCAGTTTCTAAAACGGTAGCTGGTTTCGAAATCACTTCCAGTTTTTCCTACAAAGCTTTGACTTATCACTTACTTTATCTACTACTTTAATTGAGCTGCTAACTGTCACAAACAACTGACAAATCTTAACGCTACACTTCATATATCTCCTGCCATCCTCGCAGGGGTAGCCATTGTCGTCTGCTTCGTGAATATCAGATACCGAGTTACGTCACAATGAAAACAAATGAAGGTCTCTGAACAGATTCGAAACATTTATCAGTGATACGAAACTGTATTTAATTCATCAGCTCAGTATCAGATAAGACGTGATAAAACACGGGAGCAGTGAGCAAGCATGTTAATCTGCACGAACTATCGTAGACCTGGAAGTGAAAACCGTTTGAAAGTGCACAACTGCGCATTTGCCTATTTCTTCTATTTTGTATCTGCTTCAGTAGTCATACATTCAGCTTTTCCACCGAGTCCACAATCTGATTTACTTCTCCGTGAAATCAGCGAATAAGTTTATTTCCCATAGTATCTCCTCATTTTGCTGGCATTCACTTATTCTGTTTGCGTGTTACAGAAGACCTGAGGTAGAGGCAATCCGTTCGAGGTCAACAGTGCGTAGAATCGTACACTTTCTTGACATTTTAGAAAAATAGGTTTTGCACACAGTTTTAGTTTGTTTAAAATAAGCTTTCGCCGCAGGCCCAACAGCATAAGTGTGCTTCTGATTTGTATTTTTCAGTGGTATAATTTGCTGTCGGTTTAAAGCCGTCCGTTAGACCGACTTCTGGTAGCGCAGTTCCACTCGGGCCTGACTGAGGCAGGATGCGTATAGGGGCTGTCCACGAAGTTTGGCATATTGGAAGTCCTGTTGAGACTTGGCAGTATTCCTGGCGATGTTCGACACCTCGTGAAGGCTCACTCACTTTTGGCACTGGTGCTGAGTGGTTCTGATTAATTCTCGTAATATCTTGTTTCCGTACTGACGAAGTAATCTCAATAGTCATAGCGTTTATATGAGATCTAGATCGTAAATTTAATTTTTCGACACTAGGTAGGTAATTCCACGCTCAAATTTCAAAGATTGCGTACTTAGTGTTGCGAACTGTCTGCGTTAACTATTACCAGAGCAGTGGCAAGAGCTAGAGAAGCAGTGTCGCGTTTGCTCCTTGGCGCTCCTTGGCGCCATCCTCGTCGCGTGACGTAAGGCAAGAATAATTACTGGTTCAGACCTCTTTGGACTACCGATGAGTATCACTTCAGCTATCTTTCTTTTCCCTGTGCAAATTGCAGAAGGGATTTGAGTAACAGTGTGCTAAGAAAACATTTGTATCTCGCTAACTGAACGATGAGTCTATTTATATTTACTTTTTTTAATCTCCAACCTTCTTCCGTAATGCAAGAAACTTAATACCGTACCTTATTGGTTACGAGCGAGGTGGCGGAGTGGGTAGCGCAACTCTACTCGCATTCGGGAGGACGACGGTTCAAACCCGCGTCCAGCCATCCTGATTTAGGATTTCCGTGCCGGCCGCGGTGGTCTTGCGGTTCTAGGCGCTAAGTCCGGAACCAGGGGACTGCTACGGTCGCAGGTTCGAATCCTGCCTAGGGCATGGATGTGTGTGATGTCCTTAGCTTAGTTAGGTTTAAGTAGTTCTAGGTTCTAGGGGACTGGTGACCACAGATGTTAAGTCCCATAGTGCTCAGAGCCATTTGAACCATTTTTTTTAGGATTTAAGTGATCTCCCTAAATTGCTTCAGGCAAACGTTAGGGTGGTTGCTTTGAAAGGCACGGCTGACTTCCTTCCCCTTCGTTCCCTAATCCGATGGGACCGATGATCTCGCTGTTTGGTCCCCTCCCCCCAAACCAACCAATCTTACTGGTTTGTTGTTGTTACAACTGTTATTTCGGTTCGTTCAGTCGAAAGAACTTTCCTGTCCATATTTTGCACCAAAGCACGTGACAGTGAATTTGGAAGAATGGCATATACGATATTTCCAGCCGCAGAATATTCACATTTGTCTCGGCCTCCCGTTTCCAAGGAAAACGAAAAACTCCAATAAGAACGACAAGCCAGGCAGGCGCATCTCCACAACAATTTCTGTTGATTTAACAGTGACGGAAGATGAATTCGTGTCACAGTATATTTCCCAAAAACCGAATATGCGGTATAGAGTCCGCCACTGCTGCAAGTAGCTACGAATTTGTTACCACGGCCATGGTTTTCCATTGGCTCAGCTACCAGTAATAGTGTTCGATGACTGTGTTCGATAATGGGGTGACTGTGTTTGATAATTTTATTCCGCTACTATTCGAATGAGCTATGGGAATGGATAAGTCAGTGCTCTTTCGTGCGTTTATTTGCAGAGTAATGTAAGCTAACATGGAACTTCCGAATAATCAAGTGCTTGATTCAATTGTGACATTAGATTTCAAGTACAATTCTTTAGGTTTCTGGCAACCTTCATCCATTATCTCGTGGGAGCGGCCATATTAGTCTGCTTATCGCGCAACAACCAACAACACACAACAACATCTCTGGATGATTCTCAGTGACATGCATTTGAATTCTTTTCTCATTTAGGGACTAACAGAGGGAACATTACAGAAGCAGTGAGTAAGCTAGTGAGTATGCCCTATATGTATAGGGTGAAGAGCTTATGAAGGCCCAGGACTACACGTTGCCCTCATTTAAGTTTAGTTTTTTGTTGTTGTTAATGAACTAAATTTTCAGTTTCTTCTCATATGAATCCTCAAATGAACTGGTTGCTGCGTGACATCGAATTATTAGTTAACTATGTTCCTTCTTGTTCCACCGTCATCCTACATTCTCGTGGTAGTCGTGAAATTCTGTTTCTACTCGTATGTGGTACACGACAGCACGTAGACGCAGTCGATTTCGAGTTGTGAAGTGTTTGATATGTTACTGTTTAATGACACATGGGAGAAGATTGACTTGCAATTAATCTTTATTCCCCTGAAAGAAGTTGACGTTGCAACTACAAATGTAACGGTTTTATTCGTTTGTATTTCGGGGAAATAGTAGCAGCGATGGAAAATTATACACCTCAATGATATCTCTAGTTTTTCTGCCCCTGCAATGAAATTATATATTGCCTTCATTAAGAAACGCCTTTCCACCGGAAGGCTTCAAATATGAGGAATTCTGTATTAAATCTAACTGAATAACTGCAACATACATAACATGAAGTGTGACGTTAAAACGCACCAGGAGAAATACTGCATAGAAACCAAACGCCCTAGCGTCTCACCTCTTAGAACCCGTATTAGATGAGCGCGACAAGCATTTCACTAGAAAGCTGACCCTGACACAGTTATGACTTAACAACATCGTTTCAAATATTTGGCAACCCTGTGACAGAACATTTACTTCCGCATGGGGTCCTGAGTTGTTCCGCTGTATTCACTTGGCATACTCTTTTCCCATCGATGACTTACACTGTGTATTACTTATGTAAGATGAGACATTGGGACGAAAAAAAAAAACTTTTTTGGACCCCAGGAGAGACGTACTTCGCATAACCAACATGAGTACTTATTTTTAACATTTCGTTATGAGGCTCAGCAACCAATTTTTCAATGAGAGCGACCTGATTCCCGCATTTTCTCGTTGCCTCAGTGGTTCCACACATGTCTTGTGATGCAGGGGCAGCGTAAATCCTCAGATACTAGGCCAGTACAGTCAAAATTCTTATTTTTTCTTTTATTTAATGAAGCTTTAGATTGCTAGAAGATTCTCTTTAACAAAACCTGCAGAAAATGTACGGACATATCGTCTTTTCACAAGGTCGACTCAGTCATCTGTGTTGATAGTCATACGTGTCCAATAACTAAAAACCAAGCTTCTTCACTTTACAAACGTCTCTAAAGGTCTTCGATTCGGCCGTCAACGACATGAATTTGCTTTTTGATCGTCATGTAGGTCTCATATTTCAGGGGAATAGCTATGAAGGGAATACAGTCCCTTTATACGTAGTCAGGGTAATAGCAATTATTCAACCCTGTAACCGTCTGGTTACACCGGAGTTACCAGTTTCCTTCCACTCTGGGTAGCTTACAAAATGGGCAATTCTGTTGGTTTAAATCTAATTGAATACCTTAGGTATTACTTTCAATCAGCGTTACGTTCTCCAGGAAACAAGGCGTGGAACTCAAAATGTGTTGTGTGCCTGCGTTGCTATACAGCATGCACTGCAAGGTATTCATCTAGTTTGGCGTTACGTCTACCGTAAGAAATCAACCGACAGGAAATCTCAGAACACCATAGTTACTCACTGTAACCTGCCGGAAAAATACGATTTCCTGACAAAAATTGCAAGAGAAATCGCTTCTGAAACGAAAACAAATGAGATATAAAGTATTAATAATAACATTAAGCAGCTCAGCTTGGAGTTCTGATTGGTTAAAGAACTATATCATTGACACTGACCCATACCGCCGCAGCAGCCGCTGCCAGTTGCCTGCAAGTGGTCCCGGAGAGCTCTGGCGCTTGCGGCGTTCAAAGGCAGTCTGCAAATCAGTCTTTCACAACAACGCTGTTGGATGGAACTGCTATTACCGGTGTGTGAGGAAGTATATTACATTGTAGCTGGGCTATCATTACTCTAAGGACTTCAGCATTGGGACGAAAGGCGTTATAAGAAATCTGGACCCAGCGGTTTCTGAGGTCGATGCTTTGTAATCAGACGACGCGTTACTTACCGCTAGACCATGGATGTATACATATAATAACGTGTGGAATAGAAAAAAAGACATCCTCCAGGAACTTCTACAGCCTACAGTGTTGCCTGATTGTGCAGACAGCCGGACTTGTAGAATGAAGAGCGTGGCCATGTTATTTGACTCACGTGGCGTCGCGCGGGATTAGCCGAGCGGTCTGAGGCTCTGCAGTCATGGACTGCGCGGCTGGTCCCGGAGGAGGTTCGAGTCCTCCCTCGAGCATGGGTGTGTGTGTTTGTCCTTAAGATAATTTAGGTTAAGTAGTGTGTAAGCTTAGGGACTGATGACCTTAGCAGTTAAGTCCCGTAATATTTCACACACATTTGAACATTTTTCACTCACGTGGCGATAGATGCGGCTTTAGAGACTGCGGTGACATGCCGCATGACAGATTTTTATGCCAAAGAGTGTACATAACCAACTATCCTCCCCAGTATATTTTGTCAATAACAATAATTACTGTGACATATAGATTATATAATGATCACTGAGTTTTTGCATGTGCACAGCTTTTTCAGGGTGTCTACTGGAAAACAGTCCTGCATTACATTCGTACATGGTTCTCGAGTATCGTACAATTAAGCGGCGAACGACGTATACCGAAGCATATCACCAAATATTGCTTTAGACAACTGATGGTCTATGATTGGTATAATTTTTATGCAGACTACTCTAGACAGCCTCTCCCTACTCTGTTCGATGGCTTATCCGCAAATTAATTGTTTTATATGGTTCTCCAACTGCCTGTAAAAGTAAACATCCAAGGCTGCAGGAATTACTTTAATACTGCACGTTGGTCTACCGTCTCCATCTTGAAAACTTTCGCCGTAGAAACCTGGGTTCGTGAAACTCACAACATAAGTTGGTTGGCACCTTCAAACTAACATATTCCACAAATTAATATCATATAAAACCAAACTAAACTCTGTCCGAACAGGCCTTTGGAAGCCCAACGGTACTGACCGGCCGCCCCGTGTGTCATCCTCAATCCACAGGCGTCACTGGATGCGGATATGGAAAGGCATGTGGTCAGCACACAGCTCTCCTGGTCATATGTCAGTTTACGAGACTGGAGCCACTACTTCTTAATCAAGTAGCTCCTCAGTTTGCTTCACAAGGGTTGAGTGCACCCCGTTTGCCAACGTCGCTCGGCAGACCGGATGGTCACACATACAGGTGCTAGCAAAGCCCGACAGCTCTTAACTTCAGTGATCTGACGGGAACCGGTGTTACCACTGCGGCAAGGGTGTTGGAAATTAATACCATATGGTCTTTAAAAATTGCATTAATATCTATTATGAATGAATAAAAGTAAATTTCTCTGTAATACCTGTTTGATAACTGTTCAAATAACCCCTTGTCGTGCTTTGGCCAGAGGGTTCGAGTCGGTATTCGGTAGTTCGGTGCAGCATCCAGTATATTCTACAGCGACGAGTATTCACTCTCGAATACAAATTTGCTGATTTTTCCCTAACTAAAGACCACGACCCACGGGTCAGAAGCTTCAAAATTAGAACCAGAAAATTGGTTAATAGCAAGGCCCATTGCTGCAAGATTCTCATCGAACTTGTATTAAACGATCATAGGATCATGAATCAACTGTTTTAGTTGTTCATTATTAGTTCTACGTTGTTTTCTATATTCTTCCCATCTTTTCAAATCTTTCATGATTTTGAAGCGTGGCGCCCCCCTTCTACGAAGAGCGGCCCAACTCCATCCTAGATGCTCTCCCACTAGACTGACAACCCTAACCTTGTAGTCTAGCGGTTCGTAATTGCTTTTCATTTCCTCCTGATTCTTTTCGGATTCGTAATCGTCTGATGAAGATGAAACGACTTCTTCGGTTTCTTCAAACAGACTTTCTTCGTCGATTTCTTGGTGGGAAGTTAGTAGATAGTTCGTCTTACACCACGAGTCGTTTCTCCGCTAGCATTTCAGAAGCATTACGAAATATTTCTTCTCAAATTTCCATTGGTTCCTGTGTTATTACTGCAGAAGGATTCGAAGATATGAGAGTGTCTTGGAGGGAGAGTTGTTATCTTACACGAATGCCGCTTTTAATCGCAGTTTTGAATCTTCACTATAAAGCGATTGGGCTTTACATTCAGATTTACTTTGTCTTTCTGGCGAAGTACCAGGCACATCACTACATTTACTCGTAAAATCAGACATTTTGCAGCGTTGGCAAGTAGCTGCCTCAGGGGGCTAACAGATGAATGTAGTACTCTCAGATCTGTAAACGCTGTTCTCTTTCTACCTCCTCCAACCGAAAGTCGTTTGTGCGCATGCAACTGTTTGTGATGCGTAAATATACCACTCAGCAATGCCGGGAAAATGGGTTCATTCGGTTAGTCTCCCGCACTTGGACATACGGCCTATACGGAGAAATACTGTCATGCTGGGTCGAAACGTGCCTGCACCGACGCCGGGGAAACCGTCTCAAGGCAACTTGAAACACGCCAGCAGGGATGCGGATATAATGAGTCTATTTCAAAAACTTTAGAGAAAATGACGATTTTTCTAGATAAAGATTACGAAAATAATACATGATTCTTTAGATATTGATAATTTCCAAAGTTACAGTAAATCTGTTGTTACAGTTACGTTGAAATGAAAAAAAAAGTACCGATAACGAGGTTAGATCCTGCGACCTCGTTCCTACGAAACTAGGTGCTTACTCTCTCGGCTGCGGAATCATTGAATACATGCACTGTGCAAAGTGTATAAGCATGCCCACAATTTTCAAATTCGAATTTCTCGAAAACTGTTGAGATCTGCGTCTTCCTGTTTATATATACCGAAGAGCTAGTCGTGCAGTCGTGCTATACACATCTTGTAAGCATGAATTGAAATCACTGAAGGGAGTCTGTACCGTTCTCTTGTGAATAGGGTTGCTGTTTGACTGCAGCAGTCAGCGCAGCCAAGGTCCGCAAGCGAGTCTCTGCTGGTGTCCTGGCTATCCGGTCACACGAAAATTCTTTCTTTAGATATGGAGACAGCTGGTAATCAGAGATGACCAAATCTGGTGACTGGGACTGGTGCTCCAGAAATAAGTGCTTCAGTTTACCCATTGCTGAAGCACCTTTGTAAGTAGGTGCAGTGTCCTAAAGAACCATGATCTTTTTTCTTTAAAGGTTTCGTGATTCAGGTACGCTGAGCAACAAAACTGAAGGGTCACTTTTTGAAACACGGTAATTGTCTCCTATAGTGATGCATAAGTTTCAAATTTAGCTCAGAGGTACATAATAATGTTAATAAATAACAAGGATCGTAATTTGCTTGAACTGTTTTAGGAGCACGACTATGATGTCGAATATAGTACACATGTATAGGGTGTTTCAGCAATATTTACAATTTATTTTTCACACTGTTTAGCTGGCATCCACTGTCGACAGAAAACGACTGTTTATTTCCCGCTACAAACAAAATTATTTTTAATGCGGAGTTTTTCGTGTCCGTTCGATGAAACTGTTCCAAAGTATCCCAATGGGGTGTTCTTTTTATCAGTACGTATTAACACAGACATTAAAACACGAAAAATAGCCAGTATACCAGGAGCGACTCGCTTCGGGCCCTGGTCTGTGCTGGTTGCTGCCGTCATACGGCAGCGCTATTCACAAGAGGCCCGTACCAACTCCCCCCTTCAGCGATTTCATTCATATTGACTAAGTGTGTAAGGCACGGCTAGCACTTCAGCTATTTAGATAGGAAGATGCAACTTTCATCAGTTTTCGAGAAAATCGAGTCTGAAATTGTGGAAGTGCTTATATCCTTTGCATGGTTACTTGTATTCGAGGAGTCCGGAACCGAGGAACTAAGCACCTAGTTTCGTAACCACGATAAATCAAGATTTAACCTCGTTGTAGGTACTTCTTTTTAAATTCGCACGCAATTCCAACAACTGACGCATTTTAACTGTGCAAATTAACGTCACATAAAGAATCATTTATTATTTTCGTAGACTTTACCCTGATAAATCGCTATTTTCTCTACAATTTTTGAAGGAGTTGTCATTATATCCGTATTCCTGCAGGTACGCTTCAGCTCGCCATAAGACGTTTATTCCGGTATGGGTGCAGGTACGTTTCGACCCAGTCTGAGACTATTATTCCGTACAGGCCGTATGTCCAAGAACGGCACGGCTCACCGAATGAACCCCTTTTCCCGGCATTCCTGAGTGTAGGATTAATCCATTAGAAACAGCTGCACGAGCACAAACGACTCTCGGTTGGAGGAGAGAGAAAGGAACAGCGTTTACAAACCCGGAAAATACTACATTTATCTGTTAGCCCCCCGAGGCAGCTACTTGCCAACGCTGCAAGATGTCTGATTTTACGAGTAAATGTAGTGATGTGCCTGGTACCTCGACAGCAAGATAAAGCGAATCTGATTGTGTAGCCCAATCGCTTTATAGTGAAGTTTCAAAAGTGCAATTAAAAGCGAAATTTGTGTATAGCTAACAGCTCTTCCTCCAGGACAATCTCATCGCTTCGAATCCTTCTGCAGTAATAACACAAGAACAAATGGAAATTTGAGAAGAAATATTTCGCAATGCTTCTGAAATGCTAGCGGAGAAACAATTCGTAGTACAAGACGAAATAATACTAACTGCCGACCAACAAACTGACGAGGGAGGTCTGTTTGAAGAAACGGAAGGAGTCGTTTCATCTTCATCAGATGATTACGAGTCCGAAGGGAAGCAGGCGAAAATGAAAAGTGATTACCTGCCGCAACATTACAAGGTTAGGGTTGTCAGTCTAGCGGGAGAGCATCTAGGATGGAGTTCGGCCACTCTTCGTAAAAGGGGAGCACCACGCCTCAAAATCATGAAAGATTTGATGGGAAGAACATATAAAAAAAGATGGAAATAAGAATGAAACACTTAAAATATTGATTCGTGGATCTGTGATCACATCATAGAAGCTCGAGAACGCAGTCAGAAGATGATGAAGAGAAACATGCAGCAGTGGATTCCTGTTGCTGCTAATCAACTTTCTGATTTGAATTTTGAAGCTTCTGACTCATGGGTTGTGCTGCATAAAGGAAGACATCGAATTCATCAGAGAAAAATTACCAGATTTCTATTCGGTACTGAGGGTGCCCTCGCAGGGTACCACTCTTCTGCACCGATGGAGAGGAAGGTTGCAGGGATATTTGAGCCAAATCTGAAACTAATCAATGAGAGGCAATTGCGGAGTTCTGATGAATTGATGTTTTGATTCTGTTGCGCAGTGTATGTTCTCCAGGATTTCACTTACTGATTTGATAGAGCAAAGTTGCGGAATATGGGTGCGCTGTGGTTTTCATCACAGCCTGATCAATGAAATAATCCCGTTTGCATCCTAGAAAACTCCGGGAGTGTGCGTCCAGGAAGATGATAACAACATCGCGTTTTGTGGTCGAGCAGCACCTGCTTCTACTCAATAATTTTATTTCTGCTACGTTTCTGGCGTGAATTCGTGAACCCATAATTTCCTCCACAGCAATAAATCTGTGACAAATGCTATTTAAAGTGTCAGATTTATCTCACGTCAACATTAAAAACGTGTTAGTGACCTTGGACGAACGCTTTTCTAGTAAATTCCTAACTACAAAACTAAGTTACAGTGATATCAAACGCGTAATATCGTCGGACTGTATGCTTCTGATATTCCTCCGATACGACGGGAAATCAAGTTCCGAATTTAGAACGTTCTGAGTCTCGCATTACTGAGTTAAGCAGTAACGAATACGTTTCTGAGGCTTCTATAGTAAATATCTAGCTTCAAGTATCTCGTACTTTCTCTTCTGATTTGCTTATGATATCAGATGCTTCATAAAGCTTTAGTCATCGTCTAATGAACACTCTATGGCCGATTTTCGCGATGTTATTTATAGCGTTTCGAAATTATGGAGCAGACGCCTTTCAAAACTCCAGCAAATTAGCATGAATTTCCTTCCGTTATAATGTGACTCAAACAAAGAGTTTTACATCGACACGGTGTTCCAATCTGTACAGTTAAACTAAAGACTTCTAGTTTAAAAATCGATATAAAAAACTATTTGGCAGATCATTATAGTTTTCTGCGCACCATGTACCAACATAATGGTTCAAATGTCTCTAAGCACTATGGGACTTAACATCTGAGGTCATCAGTCCCCTAGACTTAGAACTACTTAAACTTAACTAACCTAAGGACACCACACACATCCATACCCGAGGCAAGATTCGAACCTGCGACCGTAGCAGGAGCGCAGTTCCAGACCGAAGCGCCTAGAACCGCTCGGCCATAGAGCCGGCTACCAACAGTATAAAAACTAGGTTACAGTGATATCAAATACGTACTTGAGCCAGGTTGTGTGCTTCTGACCTTCCTCCAGTGCTACCAGAAATCAAGTTGCGAAGTTAGAACGTTCTGGTTCTCGCGTTACTGAGTTATATACAAAAAAAATATTTCACAGATCAATACACTTTTTGGGCACCATGTGCCAATATTATGAAAACTAAGTTACAGTGATATCAAATACGTACTAGAGCCGGAATGTGTGCTTCCGACCTTCCTCCCGTGCGACTGGAAATCAAGTTCCGAAGTTAGAACGTTCTGCGTCTCACATTACTGAGTTAAGCAGTAACGAACACGTTTCTGAGGTTTTTGTGATGAAACATACTTAGCTAACAGGATTTTGCGATCAACCGCGTAAACAGTTTAAGAACTTCTCGCTGCGAGAACGTAATTTCATATCGCTGCTCCGATCGCGAGGGACAAAATACGTGCCGAGGCTATTTTCTGTTCCGGAGAAGCACAAGCGCCGGGAGAGAGCCTTCACTGAGGGATGTGGACAATTCTCAGCTAAAGATTAGCACATCCGGCACACTCCCCCGACGTTTACCGACTCTGTCCCACGCGTAACATAAAGAGTGTTCCAAGAGGATTAATCATTATTCTGGGACATGACGGAAGCAGCTACTTGAAAGAAGAAGCTACTTTAAGACATGAAGAGGAAAGGATAAAGTTTCACATGCTGGCACAAAGATAACATATGCTCACAGTAACGTTTTTGTTGTGTCGGCCCGGCTGCGGTGGCCGAGCGGTTCTAGGAGCTTCAGTCTGGAACCGCGCGACTGCTACGGTCGCAGGTTCGAATCCTGCCTCAGGCATGGATGTGTGTGCTGTCCTGAGGTTAGTTAGGTTTAAGTAGTTTTCAGTTCTAGGGGACTGATGACCTTAGATGTTAAGTTCCATAGTGCTCAGAGCCATTTGAATTTTGTTGTGTTGGTAGGGCAGAATGTTGTACTTTGGTACATTTTTTCAGACTTTCGCCTTGTAATAGAAAATTAATATATTTTCTTATTATAGCATTAATTTTTTATGTGGTGCAGCCTTTTGCAGGAATAAAAAAAATTACTCTGAAAGGTGAAGGATTTTCGAAAAGTGAAAACATGTTCTAAGGTACCTTGGAAAAATATTCTCTTTAACTTTAAAACCGTTGCAATAATGAAAGTCTTATCAGTATTATATTTAATCGTCTATCTGTTATGTTATTGCTCTAATGTACACCAATAATCAGTAAATGAAATCAAATTAAGCAGAAGTATTATCAAAAACCAGTTACAAGCTAAATAAATTATGAAATAGTCTGCACTATATGTTCACGCACTAGCACATTCTCTTAAAAGCAGCCAGCATTAGTATAGAGCTGGTGACCTGCTCTCTGAAGAGTTACAACTTGTAACAGTCTGTGAACAGTTGTAAATCTCAACGTCGACTACCAGTTTCGTTGCTCGTTCAGTGTTACACAGTTAACCAATAATTAACCAATATTCAGTAATCTGAAGTTTTCCGATATAAGACTGCACACCATGCCATACGGAATTTTCTAACCCATCGGAAGACAGACAGAATTCTCTAAAATACTTGAATTTCCCAGTATCGTTGTTTATGACAGATCTCAAACATTCTTTCGAAACACTCTCCTTCTTAAAGAATGGGGATTACAACCTTTTTATAAAATCACTGGTACGTCTGAACGTAGTAGTAGAGCTGAATTATGACTTCTCAAGAGGATGACGCACAAATACCTCTCCCTACCAGAGCTCTCGAACGTTGTCGATTCTGACTGACTAAAGCTGTAGCCAACCAGCTTCATGGCGTTTTGAAATTTCTTTCCTTGATCATATCCCCAACTACGAATTTACTTTCACCATTTTTCAAACTTCAGAGAGCAAATGAACTGAAATTAATCCCATCTTTACTTGCCTTAAGGATAAGACTAGTGATTTTTCTTGTGTAACCCATTAAAATATCTACTTTATACTAAGCACATATTACCGTGTGTGTCACTCATTGCTCGATTAGCAGAAATTTACGGCCGTTAGCTGATGACGCTGTGGTGTGAGGGAAGGTGTCGACGTTGAGGGACTGTAGGAGGATACATGATGATTTAGAATTTCTAGTTGGTGTGAGGAATGGGACCTTCGTCAAAATGTAAATTAATGCGGATGAGTAGGAATAATAATCCTTTGAAGTTAGGATAAAGCTTGACACACTCACATCTAATAAATAGCTAGGCGTAACGTTGCAAAACGATATGAAATAGAACGAGAACCTCTGTTTGGTAGTAGGGAAGGCGAATGGTCGACTTTCTTTTATTGGGAGAAATTTGGGAGCGTGTAGCTCATCTGTAAATGATGCGGCGTATAGAGGACTAATCCGACCCATTCGTGACTACTGTTCTTGTTTTGGGATCCATACCAGATCGGATTAAAGGAAAACATAGAAGCATTTCAGAGGCGTGCTGCTGGATTTGTTACCGATAGAGTCGATAAGCACGCAAGTATTACGGAGAAACTTCGTGAACTCAAATGGGAATCCATGGAGGAATGAGGACGTTCTTTTCGCGAGGAAGTACTGAGGAAATTTAGAGATACGGCATTTGAGGCTGACAACAGAATGATTCTGCTGCTGCCAAAGTACATTTAGCGTAAGGATCACCAACATAAAATAAGAGATATTAGGGCTCGTTGGTAAGCATATAGAAGTCGTTCTTCACTCACTCCATTTGCGAGTGGAACAGGAGGGAAAAAGACTACTAGTGGCACAAACTACCCTCCGCCACGTACCGTATGGTGGTTTGCGGAGAATGTATGTATATTCAAACGATTTAGAGACGTCACGGAAAACCTAAATCAAGATGGACGGACGAGGATTTGAACAGTCAAATGGCTCTGAGCACTATGGGACTTAACATCTTAGGTCATCAGTCCCCTAGAACTTAGAACTACTTAAACCGAACTAACCTAAGGACATCACACACATCCATGCCCGAGGCAGGATTTGAACCTGCGACCGTAGCAGTCCCGCGGTTCCGGAGTGCAGCGCCTAGAACCGCACGGCCACCGCGGCCGGCATTTGAACAGTCGTTCTCCCACAGAATTATGAGAAATTTGAGCTCGTACGTATGTTTACAGACAGTCGTTTTTCCCTCGCTCTATCTGCGAGTGGTTCAGGAAAGTAAATGAATAGTAGTGGTAGAAGGTACCCTCTGCCATACACCGTACGGTGGCTTACAGAGTATATATGTAGATGTAAAAACAGATGAAGATTACACAACACGTTTCACGTACTCGTTCATCATTAATTTTGAGAGATTTCAATATGCATACTTCACATAGATGCAACATTCATTCTCTAACTCTGACGGCGTAACAAGCGGTCATAACATCAAAAAATCGAAAAGGGTAATTATTGCTTGGAACCTGAAACATTACGTAGCTGTTACTGCTGTAAAAATACTGAATAATTAATAATTTAGTGACAAAATAATAACTTCCAGTCATCCTCTGATGTATTTACAGAAACATATGAAAGTGTTAGAACGGTATTTTTAATGGAAACTTGTACGTCTTACGCGTTGATGTAATTTAAAATATCCCCGAAATTATTTCAGGTATAGAAATGGAACTCGTGTAACAGTTAATTAGTTAACAGGCTTGTACCTAATTCAATCGATCTGCAAAGCATAAGTGCGTGATTAGATCTGCAACAGCCGAGCGAACACAGAGACGGCAAACGGCGGCTCCGTAGTAATGGAACGCGTGCTGTAGACTCCCGGAACCACATGGAGCAATCTTACAGCTTCTTAAGTGTCAATGCATATCGATACACTACACTAACGTTCATTCTGTTAATACTTACAAGACACCTTTTCGAACGGTTCTGGTGTTCTGTTGAATGCACAATTTCCAATCAGGGTCCACTAATATGATACATCGAATGCATACAAAATCGAACAATGCGTGTGTTCACATGTTTTCTGACTTTCAGTTGGTGGGCCTAAAACAGGCAGGCCTTGAGAACTGATGCCTATGTTTAGCCGACACCTTGTTTGAATAATCCTAACATTTTCTTTTTAGTGTGCTACGTATAGCCTCCTACGTATCACTCCCGAAGTGACCATTAAGGAAAAGTTAGACATATATTGCAATTGTGTTGCTCGGTAGCTAAGTGACTAATTATCACTCTACAAATCCAGAGGTCTGGAGTTGAATCATTATTCAGTTCTGGGATCTCCTCTGTCATTTATCACTTCTTTCACTCTGGCAGCGTAAACACCAATGGGAAAAATGGGAAGCCACGCTGTGATTAGGAGTTCACATTAGTATGTATGTCCTTCTGTAAGATGCTGGATACATCAGTTGAACAGTCGATGTAAGAAAAGTGCACGTGATCTCCAGCACACTTATGCCCCGTAAGGAGAGCACTGTTGTATTCAAACCGATCTTGGGCTTTATGACTGCTTTACTCTCTTCATCTACATGTGCATTTACGTAGTTCTCCTCGTCAAGCTAAACCGTTAGAAGATTAGGTCAGAAGCCGTTCTTTATTAACTAGTAAGCAGCAAACTTTCTCACTTTTCTAAATCGGCATTTGCAGGTAGTATCCAGTGAACTCCGGCGCTTAACTACGTTAACAAAATTAGTGGCGTTCTCTTACAACAAGGAGATTGCTTTTCGCATATAGGTGGTTTCTGAAGCACCATTCTACGTGTTTGGTTTAGCGCAGTCGGTTGTGGCTATTAGACTGTGGAAATAAAACTAACGCTAGTTTAGTGTTTTCTGATGGATGATATACATTTCTCTCACGTAATGTACAATTGTCATGTTCTGAGTGCACTTTTGTTAATACACTTAGCGACATAAAATTATTGGCGCACTTTGTGCTTAGTTCCTTACAGGGTGTCCCAGGAGGAATAGTAAATATTCATCGACATCGTAGGAACGATCATTCGAAGCAAAATAGTCTAGTAAAGTGGGCTATGAGCTATGAGCACTACTTCGTCTTCCATAGGGTGAAACAAAACTCTCCTCTGCTGCAAACTCTACGCTGTCCATATTTTGGGAGGAGGTAGTACGGACCAAAACAAGAGAAAATTGTATAGTACATGCTGGCACTAAAATTCGTACCTTGAGATCTGTGAGCACTTGTCCAGTAGAAGAGACGTGTTTCACGTGTATCGAGGATGAAGTGCTCATAGCCCATAGTTCCAGTACAGCGCTCGTGGCTGTCGCGAAATGGGGCCCAGGCAGGTCCAGATAAGTTTTACAGTCTGACGATAATTTTTGGATTTATAGTTTTAGCTTGACAATGTCCACTATGGACAAACGGTAGTTACTGTTATTCTGAAGAAGGTTGGGTTATCCTGACAAACTTAGGTAAATTCTAGGTAATCGGTGCCACTGAGGCTGTTGATTATTAAAATTAAAATTAATATTTATACAGTTGCTGGCAGGGCCGCGAATTGTTGAAAATACTTAGCAAGATGCTTCTGTTTGGAAATTATGTAGTATTTTAGTATCAACTGAGTAGGAAACCGTACGCATAGTATTAAATATATACTACCAAGTAAAAAACCGGTTCTGCTACTAATTCTTTAACCAGGAAAAAGAAATTTTAAACGATTTCCTGTACCTACTAGTAATTTCGCCTTATAATGTCCGGTAAATAGTATTTCAACTCTTTTTCAGATATTCGTGTCATTGTTTCACTGTTTTCTGAGCATTTTGCACACTTCTAAATTGTCACTAATGGTTTAAATCACATCACTAACTCCCTCTTATAATTACACATTATTTTCGTGAGAGGTGCCGATACCCATTTCCAAGAATCCGTTATGAAAAGCAAATGGAAATGCGCATCAGAGCCTGAAACGTATCACATTAGGACAATAAGTTGATTGTAGTATCAATTTTTGATTTCATTCAAACCATTAGCGACATAGTTGTAGACTCCCGACTGCTATTGAAAGTTGATAGGGTGTAGTTAAACCATAACGGTTACGTAATATTTTACGATCTGTTGTTTCCTACGCTCTGGTGTTGAGCGGTATATGCAGATGAATTATTAACTGAAGTATTGAGCCACAGTACTTTGCACGTAATAGACAGACAGTTCGTTCGCTTCCTCACGCAGTAACTTTATTGCTGAGGTCAAGGGAGCATGATGGGTGGATTATAAGACTTTTAACATAGCCGCTGTGCTTCTTCATTCCAAACGGAGTAAAAGCAGGAAATATACAATAAAACAGTTCCGCGATCGAACAACTGTAAAACACTGAATGACTGCAATGCTGGAAAACTTCTGTAGAAAACGTCAGCGGTAACAGGGAAAATTATTAAGAATTTAGGTTGCTGATGCTCGAAGGTGAGATTTCACATTAGTTGGAGGGAAACGAGTAAGAATCACGTTTATTAAAAGATTTTTGGAGATAAATCGCATGATAAGTAGATGAACATATTACTGGGCTTTTTAATTTTTTAAGTAATTTATTTTTATGGGACGAATAGATGTGGCAAAATAATGTTAATAAACGTAGGTTAGTTGTTATCCAAGGAGGAAATACTTGGACTGAATGACATTTTGGTTATATTCTAATATAGTAATGTCTCTCTAAGCTCACCAGTTTTCAGGAATAATGTTGATTTAGTATTTACCTCCTGAAATCAGACGTAACTGGACTTTGTTCTTTTGTCGACTCAGTTATTTTTAATGTATTATTTTCATGCGTAGTTATTAAATATTCGTGACGTTTAAATATTTTTAAAAAATGGATTGAACTGTGGTGGATTTTTGGTGTAATAATACTTTAGTTACACTTTTGAGGCACTGGAAATTAGTACTTCTGTTCACTGATATCGTGAAGAAATATTGTTTAGCAACATATGCTTGATTCGAGAACAGTAATATTGACTCATTTTCGCCGGATGGATAACATTAGTCGAAATAGATGCATCTGAGAGATTAAATCTGCAACGTTGTTCACACATAAGTGTGGAAAAAATAGTAAAAGGCTAAACAATGTATGCATACGCACAGACATCGGTTCCGACACGATATGATAATTGTAAAGGTCGAGCTTCATAGTTTTGTGTTGTATGAAAAGTTAGGGTATGATTATAAGATGTCGGAGCTGACGCCAAAGACTGACCTTATTGCCTTCATCAGCTTAACGCTAGGGTACCTCTCTAAGTATTCGCTTCTGGAGATGCGAGAGGTGTATTTTATCGTAGACTGTCAGCACTCTTTTCTATTTTTATTCGTTTCTACATCTACATATATACTTCTCTAGCCACTACGCGGAGTGTGGCGGAGGGCACTATTCGCGCCAAAGTCATATCCCCCCCCCCCATCCTCTGTTACACTCGCGGATCGCGCGAGGGAAAAACGACTGTCTGAACGCCTCAGTACCAGCTCTAATTTCCCTTATCTTTGAAAGGTGATCATTGCACGATATGAAAGTTGGTGGTTATAATATATGCTCTACATCCTCCGCGAAGATCGGGTTTTGGAATTTAGTGAGCAGCCTTAGCACGTCGTCTATCTGCAAGTGTGTCCCACTTCAAACTTCCTATGAGATTTATAACGCTCTCGCGATGGCTCAATGTACCAGTCACGAATCTTGCCGCTCTTCTTTGGACGATCTCTATTTCTTGAATCAGTCCAAACTGGTAAGGGACAATACTCTAAGACTGGACGAACTAAAGAATTGTAAGCAATTTCCTTTGTTGAATGACTGCATCGCTTCAGGATTCTTCCAATAAACCGCAATCTAGAGTTCACCTTACCCGTTACTTGTGTAATCTGATCGTTCCATTTGAGATCATTTCGAATAGTCACATCCAGATACCTGACGGATGTTACTGTTTCCAAAGACTGGGCAATTATTTTGTACTTGTACATTATGGGGGATTTTCGCTTTGTTATACGCAGTAGGTTGCGCTTACTAATATTGACAGATAACTGCCAGTCATTACACAACGCATTTATTTTCTGCAAATCCTCATTGATTTGTTCACAACTTTCATGTGATACTACTTTCCTGTAGACTACAGCATCGGCAAACAGTCTAGTGACGCTCTCAATACCATCAACCAGATTGTTTATAAAAATTGTAAAAAGCAGCGGGCCTATTACGCTGCCCTCGGGCACACCTGATATTCCGCTTGTTTCTGTTGAAGTCTCCCCATTCAGGACAACATACTGCTCTCTGTCTGTTAGAAAACTTTCTAACCAATCACGTATGTCATCGTAAGCGCGCACATTTTGAAGAAAGCGACAGTGTGGAACTGAGTCGAACGCCTTTTGAAAGTCGAGGAATATGGTATCAACCTGGGAGCAGATATCTAGAGCCTGTTGCATATCATGCACAAAGAGGACCAGCTGTGTCTCGTATGACCGCTTTTTCCTAAAACCGTGCTGGTTTCTGCAGATGAGCTTCTCAGAGTCTAGAAAGGTCTTATCATCAACGAAGTAGAAATGAACAAAATTAGCATATCTGTGAGGTACTTTCCGTCTCTGGTCCTGTCATAAATCGTAACAGAAAACAGTTGTAATGTTTCACTTTCGACTCTGCTGAACACGTCATCAGTATGTGAGCATCATTTTATTGTTCCTACATTCATGATACTGAAGTTCCTCGGCAGAGAAATGTATTTCTCAGAATGAACTAAAGTTTGTGGAAACTGTAACACAGAGAACGGGTGGTTAGAACGAAACAAAATTCGGAGTATGTTCTAACAAGGGAACCTCCCCATCGCACCCCCCTCAGATTTAGTTATAAGTTGGCACAATGGATAGCCCTTGATAAACTGAACACAGATCAATTGAGAAAACAGGAAGAAGTTGTGTGGAACTGTGAAAAAATAAGCAAAATATACAAACTGAGTAGTCCACGGGCCACGCAAGCAATATCATGGACAGTGTGAGCTCAGGAGCGCCGTGGTCCGGTGGTAGCGTGAGCAGCTGCAGAACGAGAGGTCCTTGGTTCAAGTATTCCCTCGAGTGAAAATTTTACTTTCTTTATTTTTGCATAGTTATTATCTGTCCGTTCGTTCATTGACGTCTCTGTTCACTGTAATAAGTTTAGTTTCTGTGTTTTGCGACCGCATCGCAAAACCGTGCGATTAGTAGACGAAAGGACGTGCCTCTCCAATGGGAACCGAAAACATTTGATCGCAAGGTCATAGGTCAACCGACTCCTCCACAGGAAAACACATCTGATGTATTCTATACGACACTGGTGACGGCATGTGCGTCACATTACAGGAATATGTTGTCGCCCCACCAAACTTGTACACTTGGCGAATGGGTAAAAAGATTCCTCTACCTTGCCCGATTTAGGTTTTCTTGTGGGTGTGATAATCACTCCCAAAAAAGTGATGAAACATAAGAGTTTGTCACATAAACTGAAAATAAAAAGTTAAAACTTTTCACTCGATGGAGGATTTGAACCAAAGACCTTACCTTCCGCAGCTGCTCATGTTACCACGAGACCACGACGCTCCTGCGTTCCCAGTGCCCTTGATGTTGGTTGTCTTGCCATGAACTACTCAGTTTCTATATTTTGTTTATTTTTTCATAGTTCCACACAACTTCTTCCTGTTTTCTCAATTGATCTGTGTTCAGTTTTTCAAGGCCTATCCACTGTGCCAACTTATAACTAAATCTGAGAGGGGTGCGATGGGGAGGCTCCCTTGTAAGTAGTGTACTATTAATGAGAGATTAAGATGAGATATATATGACGTGAACGTCGGCCTTCTCTACTTAAAGGACTGCTGGCTCAGGCCCTGAAGACCGAAGGGATATGTACCGACCTTCGTATCATCTTCTGCCTTGCGGCGTTGTGCGGATGCGGTATGGAGGGTCATGTGGTTAGTGCATCGCTCTCCAGGCTGCTTTGCCGACATACCAGACGGTAGGGCCGTTACTTCACATTCAAGTAGCTCCTTTTATATTTAAAAACGATATGAAATGGGACGATCAGTTAAAAGAGTATTAGGGAAGTCGAAAGGAAGAGCTAGAATCGTTGGACGGATTCTGGGAAAGTGCAATGCATCCTAAGGGAAATTGCATACAAGACTATGCCCGCATCTCGTGGTCGTGCGGTAGCGTTCTCGCTTCCCACGCCCGGGTTCCCGGGTTCGATTCCCGGCGGGGTCAGGGATTTTCTCTGCCTCGTGATGGCTGGGTGTTGTGTGATGTCCTTAGGTTAGGTAGGTTTAAGTAGTTCTAAGTTCTAGGGGACTGATGACCTAAGATGTTAAGTCCCATAGTGCTCAGAGCCATTTGAACCATACAAGACTATCTAGTGCCATCAGTACAAGAGTATTTTCAAGGCGTTTGGAGCATTTTCAACTAGGCACGGTTACAGACATCGAACGAATATAGAGACACGATGAGGATCGTAACAGGTAGGTATAGCCCGTAGGAAAGTGTAACATAGGTGCTCGTGGAACCTAAATACTACTTCTTGTAAGAAAGGTGATATAAGACTTCCTGGTAGATTAAAAGTGTGTGGCGGGCCGAGACTCGAACTCGGCATTTTTGCCTTTGACGGGCAAGTGCTCTACCAAGTGAGCTACCCAAGCACGACTCACGACCCGTCCTCAAAGTTTCAATTCTGCCAGTACCTCGTCTCCTACCTTCCAAACTTCACAGAAGCTCTTCTGAGGTCGTGAATCTTGCTTAAGTAGCTCAGTTGGTTCGCCGGCACGGTAGCTCAGCGTGTTCGGTCAGAGGGTCAGCTACCCTCTGTAATAACAAAAAAACTGAGTGAACGGATCAACGAAGAACTTGAACGGGTGTCATCGGACGTCCGCCCCGAACAAATTCAACGAACAATATAGAACAAAATGAGATTTAACAAAAAAAAGATTGTTAGAGCACTTGTGCTCGAAGAGCGAGTCACGTTCCGGCACACAGTTTTAATCTGCCAGGAAGTTTCATATCAGCGTACACTCCGCTGCAGAGTGAAAATCTCAATCTGGAAACATCTCCCAGGCTGTGGCTAAGGCATGTCTCCGCAATATCCTTTCTTCCAGGACCGTTAGTTCTGCAAGGTTTGTAGAAGAGCTTCTGTGAAGTTTGGAAGGTAGGACACGAGGTACTGGCAGAATTGAAACTGTGAGGATGTCTCATGAGTCGTGCTTCGATAGTTCAGATGTTAGAACATTTGTCCGCGAAAGGCAAAGGTCCCGAGTTCGAGTCTTGGTCCGGCACACAGTTTTTAATCTGCCAGTAAGTTTCGTATCAGCGCACACTCCGCTGCAAATTGAAAATCTCACTCCGGAAAGGTGATATAGTTTACGCGAAAACAGAAGAGATGCATTTGTGTGGAAATTCTATAGCCACTGCTGAAGACATTATCAAATTCGAGGCAGTCGCCTCCAAAACATCCATCCATTCCAATGTTCACATACCCTCCACTAAATCTCCCTTGCTGCCTGCTCCATTTTAAATCTCAACACCCAAACTACCTATTGCAACAACCAGGTTCACTTCACCTTCACCCACCTCGACATCCTTGTCTAAACCTCCTCTAGTCCTACCCACACAAACAACTCTTATCCTTTATACTGATGTGACAGCACTTTAAAATCCTATACCACAAACACCATTCCATTCCCACCAACAAACTTCCTTTAATGCATACCCCATCCCATCACAGTGTCCAGACATTCATAGTTAATAAAACGTTCCTCCAGCCCTATCATACAATCTGAACCTCTCCTTATATTCTCTGCCACACATATAATCCCCTTCCCCGTCCAGAGGCGGCCACGTCAAGAAAATCACTGTTTAGCCACAGCCCTTATACAATACTTCCAAAAAACACCTTATTCTTACCCTCTTTTCTAAACCCTAAACATTACTTGTGCCACCATCTACATCTGATCTAACGCCTCTATGGCTTCCTTACCCACATAGACTGTACCTTTTCGATCTATACTATTGCTGCTGACCACGTCCATTGTAGATCCCCCACGGAATTCCAGCGGTGGCATCAGGTTATCGACTCCCTGCAAGGTTACATTTTTCCCATCCAACTCCACGCTGATCGTAAAAGGAACACTACCCCAGATTTTTCCTACCACATTCAAACCTCTTTTGGACACCTCACTGCAGAAGTCCTCGATCTAATTGAAAGTGACCACATACTTGTACTCCCCAGCATCTCCTGCAAACAACCTCATCCCCGTACATCCCATCTCAATATCCAGCCAAGAGTTATCCAACATTACAACCACAACAGCTGGAATGCCTACTGGGACTCCAAAGAAACCCAGACTGGCAGCCAGTCCCTCACATTACAGTAACCTGAGAATATCCCTCATGCTACATACCTCCTGCAACAGATCTTGGCAGATGCTATATCTATCCATATTCCGACCAGGACCACATACCCTCACCATCCCACCCTCCCACAACAAGCCCAACTCCTCCTCCAAGAATTCTGTCACTTCTACCACTACTCATTGTGCTCTTGACTGGGATACACCCACACACATCACGAGAAAATACAAATACACATAAGGAATTTATTAAATGCCGGAAACGCCGAGAAAGGCCCCACACATGCACCAGACTCAACACTACATTCCCCATTAACTCTTCCAAGTACTGGAAACAATTCCATACATAATACCTGCTCCTCCATAAGAACCATCCCTTACCTGACAACCTTTGCACCTTATATCTCTGACATCTTCTCCATCCCTGACAGCCCTCATTTTGATCACTCGCTGTTCCCTACTATCCACAAAGATATAAGCATCACTTTCCCTCCCGTAGCTCCCAACTTCCAGTACTTGGACAACATACCACGAAGAGGTTTAAATACACTAATGACAGTGCACGGCATAAAATAGGTACCCCACAGAAAACGGGACACTTTCCCCAGTCAGGACTACATTACTTATCGACACCTGAAAGAATGCGCCCTCTACTTTCTACTCACTCTTGCAACCTTTTACGCCACTATATTGCACACCCTTTACTGTCCTCAACTACTGAAAACCTACAAAATCCTACATTTCCTCAAACGACAAAAACCTCCTACTGCCGCATCTGCCTCACCTAAGTATTTAACAAAGTTTTCGAATACATCCTCTTCTAACACACGCATCAGCACCTGGACAAACAGTACCTCTTCCCCGTTAACCAGTGCGTCCTCTCGGTCAATTTCACCTGTGATGACCGGCTCCTGCATCTAGCCCATATCCTCTCCCACCAGCTGTTTTAAACACGTATTTGGTAAAGTTCGTTACGGTATAGTAAAGAAACCTAAAAAAAATGTTCAAATGTGTGTGAATTCTTATGGGACTTAACTGCTAAGGTCATCAGTCGCTAAGTTTACACACTACTTAACCTAAATTATCCTAAGGACAAACACACACACCCATGCCCGAAGGAGGACTCGAACCTCTGCCGGGACCAGCCGCGCAGTTCAAATGGCTCTGAGCACTACGGGACTTAACATCTGCGGACATCGGTCCCCTAGAACTTAGAACTACTTAAACCTAACTAACCTAAGGACATCACACACATCCATGCCCGAGACAGGATTCGAACCTGCGACCGTAGCAGTCGCGCGGTTCCGGACTGAGCGCCTAGAACCGCTAGACCACCGCGGCCGCGCAGTCCATGACTGTAGCACCCTAAAGAAACCAAGGTGCCTAGGTGTGGTTTTGGTCATTTCTTACATTAAAAAAAGATTAAGAAAGTAGAAGTAAACAGTGGTCTGAAACATAAATATTATCAAGGAGCGACTAAGAGCTACAAACAGAACAAGCGAAATCTAAACGCTGGTTGCTTCTTACTGGAAACAAACGACATGAATGATAAGCTGTAAACGCAGCTCGCAAAAGGCACTGCAGTACAAATCAGATGCTATCTTTCGGCGCGCTGGAGCAACACTTCACTCTCATTGTGACGTCACTACCTTCTGACACGCAAACTTCAGTATAAAAGAGATAGGCTGAAAAGACTAACCAGGAACGGATGTGAGTTCTTCCCTCTCTTGATTCGCTTAACTACAGAATTCGAAAACCACGTGAAGGGATAAAGATATATGAAACAAATTACGAGCCACATTCCAGATCGGGTTACTGTTTTCTTGATTCTCGAAGATTATTGTATGTGACTACTTAGGGCGTTGTATTCAGCAAAGTGAGGACAGTTTCTTCTTCCATCGCAAGCGGAATCGTGCCTAACGATTTACTTGTCAATGGGATAAAAATCTAACAGGTCACCAGACGAAATAGTAATAATCCTCTTAACAGAGGTGACTGGTCGTTCGGAGAACTCTAGATTGTTTGCAACTAGTACCAAGCCGTTATATAAGCCTCACTGATGACGTAAGTCATGGCATTGAGGTCGATTGTTAGGAATCAGCGCAGTAAGATGGGTCGACGTGACAGAGAGGCACAAAGGAGCTATCTTATTTGGACACACACTTTGTTAACGCAAATCGCTTTCATCCTCTCTGATACGTCGGAAACATTCCATTCGGCGTCTGGAATTTATTATGTAATCGCAAAGCATGTAGCACGTGCTATGGATTTATATTACACTGAAGTTGTTGATTGGGTAAATGTCAGTACTGATACCTTACCTGCAACCAGCACTGACAGATTTTGCAGGAACTGCTTTCCCACTGTAGTCATTATATGGCAACCCGTGAACTCTAGCTTCCTTGATTCTCTAGCCTACAGGTATTGCAACTGTCAGTTAACGCAGACTGATGGCAACCAGTTTTCGGGGGAACGTTGAGAAGCAAACTGCATACAGTAGACGTTTGGTGCACACAAACGGGACAGTAGGTGATTGTTTCGTGTAGAGTGGACCCTGCAGTTGAGATTTTAAATATTTTTTCATTTATTCATATGTTTATTTATTCTTTTTTATTTTTATTTTTTCAAACGATACAAGGAATCGAGTACACCAATGGCCAAAAGAAACGTTTAACCCACAGTGTGCGAAGGTGTAGTTAAGGCAGGAGGATGTTTTACACATTAATGTGACCACTGCCTATGTTCAGCGTCAACTTGCAGTAACCATTCACAGACGGAAGGTGGCAGCAATAGCAGTGAAGGTTATGTAAAGTGTGTCAGTGGACGTGGAAAACAGTGCAACCGTTGTCACAATGCGGAAACGGAGACGTTTATCTGATGTCCAACAGGGCACGATCATTGGTTTTCTGGCCAAGGGTGGAAGTATTTCCGAGATTCCTAAGTTTGTAAACTGTTCACGTGCCGCCGTGGTTAAAGATTAACTATGGGGCTACCGACAGTGTATCCTCAACCACCGTTTAGCGAACATTGCTCCGCACGGGACTCTGTAGCAAGTGCCCGCTTCATGCACCCATGCTGACTGTCGCTCATCGGCGACGAGGACTGGAATTTGCAAGCCAATAATCCAACTGTACCTCCTTTGAATGGCGACAGGTGGCCTATTTAGGAAATCACATTTTGTGCTCCATCGTACAGATGGAATGTCGGAGGCTTTCAGGCTGGAGGAGGGACGCTGCGGTCTGGGGAATGTTTTTCTGGGTATAAGGACGTCCCATTACATCCAATGCTGGGGTGCTTGCCAATATCGGAAAACCCTGGCAATATTGACGGTATTGACAGTATTAACAATATGTAAGGGACAAATGAATTGGAGTTTGTGTTGGGGAGGGCACTCTGCTTAGGTAGTTCGTGCAGCAATGTTGACCATCATACTGCGGTGGTGTAATGGTTAGCATTTATGCCTAGCAAGCAAGAAGACCCGGGTTCGAGTCCTGACCGCAGCATAAATTTTAATTCATTTCGTCTGCTTCGATCATATGTTACAAATCTTCAAAAAATGGTTCAAATTGTTCAGAGCACTATGGGACTTCTAAGGTCATCAGCCCCCTAGAACTTAGAACTACTTTAACCTAACCAACCTAAGGACATCACACACAACCATGCCCGAGGCAGGATTCGAACCTGCGACAGTAGCAGCAGCGCGGCTCCAGACTGAAGCGCCTAGAACCGCTCGGCCACTCCGGCCGGCTATACATCTTCAATTTTTTTCAGAAGATATTATTTATATACATGAAAATTATTTTCATTCACAGTATGTCGAAAATTTCAATGCAGTCTGTCAAATACTTTAACAATAATCGAGTTTCTTGTCTGTCCTGAAAAATAAGAAAAGTGATATAGTTCCTTTCTCCACCGACAGATTCAAATATACATCTATCATTGGGGACCATGTCCCCCCCCCCCCCCCCACATGCAATTTGTTTCTTCTGGGCACGATGGCATCTGCCAGCAGGACAATGCATCGTGACCCACAGCTCTCAGTGTACGTGAGTGGTTCGAAGAGCACCAGGGATAAGTTTACCGTACTCTCCTGGCCACCAAACTACCCCGATTAAACCTAAACTAGAATCCATGGGATCACTGCGACTGAAGGTGTTCGTGCCATGGATTGTCAATCGAGGAATCTAGTTTAGCTGGCCACGGCAGTGGAGTCGATATGGGTTCACATCCCTGTCGGTACCTTCCAGGATCATACTGGCGCTCTTCCTGCACGTATCATAGAGGTCCGGGCTGCAAAAGGTGGTTATCCAACCTTCTGACAAAAAAGCCCTCCGTCTTCAGGCCATAAGTGGCCCATCGGGACCTTCCGCCCGCCGTGTCATCCTCAGATGAGGACGCAGAGAGGAGGGGCGTGTGGTCAGCACACCGCTCTCCCGGTCGTTATGATGGTTTTCTGTGACCGGAGCCGCTACTATTCGGTCGAGTAGCTCCTCAATTGGCATCACGAGGCTGAGTGCACCCCGAAAAACGGCAACAGCGCAGGGCAGCCCCGATGGTCACCCATCCAAGTGCCGGCCACACCCGAGAGTGCTTAACTTCGGTGATCTGACGGGAACCGGTGTATCTACTGTGGCAAGGCCGTTGCCTAAGCTTCTGAGAAGGGATCACATTAATATGACTGGACAGTGTATGATACTCTGCGAGCGTCTTTCGTACCATAGCTTGAGATAACTCACTGAGGTCACCAGAACGTTTATGTCAACATTCTCGGTGACAAAGTCTTGCCCTTTAGTCTACATCTTCGTGATGAGTATGCTGTCAACGTTCCTGTCTTCCAAGATGACAACAGCTCTGTTCACAGGGTTGCACTTATACGTTCCCGTTTCGAGCATCCTATCACACCTTTGTATGATAACCGGGGACGTAGAAACGACGGAGATGGCCTGTCCCCGCCGCAGCCGCAATGGTCCACAACCCCACGACGACTACCGCAGTCCACTTCACCTCTCAGCCGCTCCACACCGAACCCAGGATTATCGTGCGGTTCGCCCCCCGGTGGACTCCCCTTCCCCTCCCTCCAGGGAACGTCTCACAGCAGACGAGTGTAACCCCTATGTTTGCGTGGTAGAGTAATGGTGGTGTAACGTACGTGGAGAACTTGTTTGCGCAGTAATCGCCGACAGTGTAGTTGCGGCGGAATAAGGGGAACCAGCCCGCATTCGCCAAGGCAGATGGAAAACCGCCTGAAAACTATCCACACAAGTCCGTCGGGCGGATTCGTGCCGGGGACCAGATCCTCCTTCCGACTCCGAAAAGCCGTGCGTTAGAACGCTCGGCTGACCGGGCGGGCAGTATCACACCTTTACTTGTCGGTTAAATCAGCCGATCTCAGTTTCTCTGAAAAAGTCTGGGACAATTTCGAACAGCGGGCGAAATGTAGTATGAACATATCCGTAACTTGGTAGCTCCACGGGACATAGTTATGCATGAGTGACTTCAGCTGGCTTTAGAATACCAGGAAGAAGTTATGGATTGTATTGCTTGTCAGATTGAGGCATTGTCAAAATAAAAGATGGACTATCATGGAATTAGCGCAATGACTCCTAGTGCTAAATAGCTGTCTGTCCTGCAATCTTCAAAAAAATGGTTCAAATGGCTCTGAGCACTATGGGACTCAACTGCTGAGGTCATAAGTCCTCTAGAACTTAGAACTACTTAAACCTAACTAACCTAAGGACAACACACACATCCATGCCAGAGGCAGGATTCGAACCTGCGACCGTAGCGGTCGCGCGGTTCCAGACTGTAGCGCCAGAACCGCTCTGCAATCTTCATTTTGTTATTCAAAATACATAAACATATATAATGAGTCACTTTTGTTGTAGAGATTCACTCTAGATATGTAATCAGACAGATTCACGTAAACTGATGAAGATCGGAAAATCCTCCGAAACGGATTGAAAAATCGCGAGGTATTCGTGTCTACGTCTGTTTGGACCGCCATTTTCTCGCTGTAGCTGTTACATTATAAGAAATATGCGTAAATTATTCACCTTTCTTTCAACTATTATTAATTTCTAAATGTACTTCTTTTTAATAACGTAAAACTTTGTTTTACAGGAACCTTATCACACTTTTGCGATCGAGAAAGTTAAATAAAATATTATGAACATCACGTGATTGCTCTGCAAACTGTCATTTTATGTCAAGTTATGTTCAACATATTATGCTACAGAGCAGATTATTTTGTTGGAACACATCGACAGGAACGTGATGAAGGATGACTGTGACATTTCTGTTAACAGTTTCAATGAGTAGCAGCTTTTCGTTTATGTGAATATCAATGAACACTACCCGTCGGTATCCAAAGGCGTTCCACAATATTTCGCACCCCGCTCATCGCGTATGACGCTGCAGAACGCGTTCCGTAGCATGGTGGCTACCGCAGTTCCGTTTAATACGCAACGGATTACCATTGTCTCCTACGTCAAAGCCGAACTCGTACGTAAACACGACCTGTTGCCAGTACACATACAACGATTTATGCTTATGCACCCTGTGCAGCCGAGACCGTCGGTGTTTTCAGCGTCAAAGGAATCTCCCGCAAATGTTTGCACGCAGCCTTCGAACGGCAGGCCCCCTGAAGTCGTGGTAGCGAATTATTCGGCACCATACGAATAACTATTGACACTCACCAGAAAACAAACGATTCCTAATAGATTTGTGTCTATGACGAGAGCACGTGGTGTGTAGTATTGTTTTCGTTGTGTTGTGGATGACCATATAAGTGGAAGGCAGAGGTGCATGGGTGTGTGTGTTTGTCCTTAGGATAATTTAGGTTAAGTAGTGTGTACGCCTAGGGACTGATGACCTTAGCAGCTAAGTCCCATAAGATTTCATACACATTTGAACATGTTTTTGAAGTGGAAGGCAGGTAAAAGGTGTCGGCACGTACTAGCTCCATAGTGATCTCCAAGTATATAATCGCAATCCGAATAACAGATATCCCTTAACAGCTTCACACGACTTACTTATGAGAATCCGTAGGAAAGTGGGAATTAAAGAAGTATGACGGTGCAGCGTCGATTGACATGGAATAATAATGCTTGACAAAAATATGAAGAACTCAGGAGCCGAGAAGATAGCGCAAAGAAGCTACACGGTTTGAGAGAGAATGTGATACTGTTTCGGTGATTGCATCATCAAGTGAAATGTACAGGGAACTTGGCAGTATGATTCAACTTTAATACGACGTTGAACTCCCTCTGCGCAGGATGCATGCAGTTATTCGGTTGTGAAGAGTGTCATAAAATTGTTTTATTTTCATCTGAGGGAAGATGGTCTGCAACTATTGTAACTGTTCCTTGATATCCGGGATACTTGATACTTGCACTGGGACGGAGGTGACGTCAGAGCTGTTCCCGCACGTGATCTATCACGTCCAGAACAAGGGATCTTGCAGGCCACGGTGTGTGAAATCTTATGGGACTTAACTGCTAAGGTCATCAGTCCCTAAGCTTACACACTACTTAACCTAAATTTTCCTAAGGTCAAACACACACACCCATGCCCGAGGGACGACTCGAACCTCCGCCGGTACCAGCCGCACAGTCCATGACTGCAGCACCCAAGACCGCTCGGCTAATCCCGAACGGCTGCAGGCCACGGTAGTAGCTCGACATCACGAAGACAGTTCGCAGACAGAAGTAACATGTATGGACGTGTATTGTCCTATTGAAAAATGGCACAAAAATACTGTCGCTTCAGAGGTTACACATGAGAACTTACGACGTCCAAGACGTAGCGTTGTACCGTCAGAGTTTTCTCTCTCTGTCACTACCGGTTTTGAGCTGCAGTCACACCCGATGGCTCCACAAACCATTATGCCACAAGTAACGCTGCTATGCCTGTTCAAGTCATTCGAAGAGTGTGATTCTCGCCCGGTGTTCGCCATACTCGCCGACTATGGTCAACCGGGCAAGTGCTGAACCATAATTCATCGCTGAACCCAATGTGTCCCCATTCATCAGCAGGCTATGCCTCCCGGTCACGACACCATTCCAAAAGCGACCGTTTATGTTGTGGTGTTAACGAGAACCTGCTTATGGGATGGTAATTCCTTAGACCGGGTTCTGCTAGTCTCCGACTAACGATCGGGGATGGCATAGAATGTTCCATGGAGTCCATTAATTGTTAAAAAAATGGTTCAAATGGCTCTGAGCACTATGGGACTGAGCTGCTGAGGTAATCAGTCCCCTAGAACTTAGAACTACTTAAACCTAACTAACCTAAGAACATCACACACATCCATGCCCGAGGTAGGATTCAAACCTACGACCGACCGTAGCGGTCGCGTGGTTCCAGACTGAAGCGCCTAGAACCGTTCGGCCACTATAGAAGAGGTCACCACTAACCTTTGCGTATACCCTCTTCTCAAAGTGTAAAATGCCCTTCGTTAATATGTGATGTGTAGTGATACGTATACTACAAGCTCCACATACTAGGGGCGGCCTTCTTCCTGCAGTATGAATCCATGTGTGAAAGGACACATTCCCTTTCGGAGATGGCTCAGAGTGAGTGGTACTTTCGTACTGACCGGCATGAGGAAGACCACGGTTTTACTAACTCACCAGTCTCTTCTTCTCCCATACTTACGTGGCTCTTTGAACCATCAGTGAACTGAAAACCTGAAAGGGAATGATACATTGTACTGTGAGGATCTTCCTTACTGCTCGTTTCCCCTGTTTCGTCTGTGTCCTATAGCCAACAATATGAATCATATTTTCCCTGTTTCTGTGTGCAACATGAGGGAGTTATGTATCTTTTGAACTATTTTCTCTTTTGAGAACATTTGTTGTACTGCTTCAAATGCACTAGGTGAATCTGAGCAATTGAGACAATTCTTACTGTAATGGCGTTTCGTCTGTGTTCAGCACTGCATGTGATTCTGTGCTGTATACGGTATACTTGCAGGGAAAGAAAATCATTAAGCTATGGCTGAACATGGTTTTGAAGCGTCAATCGTGATGCTTTTGTTATTAAGAAAAATCTTAGTTATATGTAACCGTAAGGGTTATCTATTCTAATCTTGGGCTAGAATATAGATAGGAAACACATTTGTCCCTAAATGGAAATTCTTAACGTGCAAACCTTAAAGACCTCATTGATCGCGGACGATTAATAAAATGTCGTTTCAACGGTAGGCGAGTAACGGTACGGTACGCGGGTTTCTTTGGAGTGTATAGCGTTACATAAACTACCGAGCGAGGTGGCGCAGTGGCTAGCACACTCGACTCGCATTCGGGAGGACGACGGTTCAATCCCGCGTCCGGCCATCCTGATTTAGGTTTTCCGTGATTTTCCTAAATCACTCCAGGCAAATGCCGGGATGATTCCTTTGAAAGGGCACGGCCGACTTCCTTCTCCGTCCTTCCCTAACCCGATGAGACCGATGACCTCGCTGTTTGGTCTCTTCCCCCAAACCAACCAACCAACCGTTACATAAACTATCCGCACGATAAGAAGGCGTCATTTGATGTTAGGTAACTATTCACAATCCCTCATTCTCAGATGAGGAAAGTTAGAATCGGAACATAAATGGCTGAAAATATCTCTGTTAATCCTGAAAATCCTCTCCCTTTAAGCCAATTTCGACCTTAGGCATTTATATTCTGAAATGCTCTAAGGAAAACGTCACGTCAGAGAATGGCCAAATATTGAAGTCGTATACTTTTCTAAGTCTTGCGAGTAACACTGTAACCATCAAATTTTTTAAACACCTCAGTCCCTTTTTACAGTCTTCGCTGCGTGTATTTTCTACGCAGGAACATCGATACGAATCTAATATCAAGAGGCAATCACGTAATATTGAAAATATTTGAAGGAGAATGCGCTTGCGTACACCTGCAATGTCGAAAAATTTAATTTTAAAAGCAAATTGGGAGCTGGAAAGGCAAACAATGCCGTTTACACGGCAGCGACATTCGCTGGAAAACATGTTTGTTATGAAATCGTATTTGACAAACAAGCAGCCTGGTCAATGCGAGGATGTGTTTTTCCGGGTGCGCCATCGGGTCAGGGGGATGTCTTGCTTTGATGACTTCTGCGACTCAGTACACAAAGGCACGAGCATCGTCTTTACGTCCTTCCTTCTCACAATTCCAGCGTCTGCATGAGAGAGAATTCCTAGAAGGGGATGATATTCTTATTCGCTGTCGTGTTTACATGTTAAGACCTGAATGAGACGGCTCAAATATCGGTTTTCCTATCGTCAGTTGTTTTCCACAAATAGCCTTTCGTTTCCGATTTCTAATTTAGTTAGCACTATGGCAGCTTCTCTTCAGTTAAATATCGGAGACAAACAACTTAATGCTCAGTCCAATATTTCTACTTCTCTTTCTCTGCACGAAAAGCCACGCCGTCTAATTAGCCGGAAAAATTAAAGAACGAGAAGCAACCTTACAACCGAAGCACCTTTCAAAATCGGTTGCGCCTTTATATGGGAGTGAAAATAGATTGTAGAAGAGGAAGTCCGTCATCTTGAAACTCATTTCCAGAATCGATAGTGGAGCTTTTACATGACCAATTCAGTTTACGATATCCAGTTCCTCAAAACCGGGTATCATAAACCAATTTGTTCTTGCACGCGTAGTATTGTATTTCCCCATTACTATAGTTAATTTTCAACTATTCGACATTCTTTATAACCGAAAGTTGTGTTACAATAGAGGAATGAAATATAATTAAAGCTGCTACTACAGCAACGATTTTGAGCAACACGATGCCGGTATCAGACGTCATGATACCAAGAAATGGAGGAAGAGAGTAAACTTTTTCGTTAGAAATTCAGTATAAGACCTTACAAAATGTAGAATGTCCAACAATGCAATAATTCGCTTCTGTTAAAAGTCATCCTGGAATAACTTGCAATGAAAAGCTTGATGAACTGTCACAGGAAGCAGTAAATAATGCATAATTTCTTGTCCAGCAGATGGAACATCTCGGTCTTAATTCCAGAGATGTGGTAATGGATTTGAAAGAAATATTTTTAATGCTGGACATCAGCAAAACATGTCAATTAATATTCTGGATTTAGGCGTTTCTAACACCAATCAAAGACATGTATTTGGCATTTATCTTAAGCCTACGGAAACTGAGGTCATTATTTCTCAGGACTCTTGCCACCCTGAGCAGCAAAAAAAAGCTTTTTTTTTTTTTTTTTTTTCAAGCAATGATCAGCGGATTACGTAAATTACTTTTTAATGATACAGAAACCGGCCGTTGTGGCCGAGCGGTTCTCGGTGCTTCAGTCCGGAACCGCGCTGCTGCCATGGTCGCAGGTTCTAATCCTGCCTCGGGCATGGATGTGTGTGATGTCCTTAGGTTAGTTAAGTTTAAGTAGTTCTAAGTCTCTGGGACTGAAGACCTCAGATGTTAAGTCCCATGGTGCTCAGAGCCACTTGAACCATTTGATACAGAAACTAATAAAGAACTGAATATAGTGTGCCAAATTGCCTCCAAAAACGGCTGTCATGTCTCCACAGTTGACAAGTTATATAATCCTAAACTTGAATTTCTTCAAAACAGAGGCAACGTAGCTAGTGACGATGTGGCGGAAAAGATAAAGTTAATCCTGTTTCCCTTTTATGGAAACGTTTCTTATAAACTCAGTTCATTGCTTTGCAGACTGACTTAGAATTGCCTTCAAACACGGTAACATACTAGGTTAGCTACTTGCACACAACATCAAAACTAGAATCAACAAACATACTAGTGCAGGCATTTATAAAATCTGCTACACTGATTGCAACGCCTTCTATACTGACCAAACAGGCAGAAACTTTAAAATAGGTTCAAAGAGCAATCGGAAGTGAGGAGGAATAATGCAGAAGCCATATCTATATTTGTTTCTCAATTAATTTCAAAAAGTCTTCAAATGGCTCTAAGCACTACGGGACTTAACATCTGAGGTCATCAGTCCCCTAGACTAAAAACTACTTAAACCTAACTAACCTAAGGACATCACACACATCCATGCCCGAGACAGGATTCGAAGCTGCAACCGTAGCAGCAGTACGGTTCCGGACTAATTTCAAAACGACGCAGTGTCACTACTACTGCCATAACATCACAATTTTGCATATAGCTGAGAAAGGTACCCATATGGCCTTTTTTGAGAAAGGTGAAGTGTACAGTCACGTGCACCACAATATAAGTGATGTTCTTGACGAAAAAAAAACGCTGGAAAAACATTGTTTGCTTAGATGCCTTTCATAATGTGTTTGGTGTATTGAAATGTAATTAATTTTAGCGCTGTTCCGTTTAGTACACTAGGCTCAGTTATTCTAAACAGCAGACCATGCTCAGTTCCCTATGGCTACATGTCAAATTAACATCGTGTTTGCCGGCCAGGGTGGCCGAGCGGTTCTAGGCGCTACAGTATGGAACCGCACGACCGCTACGGTCGCAGGTTCGAATCCTGCCTCTGGCATGGATGTGTGTGACGTCCTTAGGTTAGTTAGGTTTAAGTAGTTCTAAGTTCTAGGGGACTGATGACCTCAGAAGTTTAGTCCCATAGTGCTCAGAGCCGTTTTGAACATCGTGTTTGCATGTAAAGATATCTTTTGCTGATTCCTTTCGTTTACCATCGTTGGTTCACAAATCGACTTTTCGTTCATCATAGGGTTTCTGATCGTCGTCTGCTTTACTTTCTCATTTCATAGTAATACTTTTTGTCAACTTTTTTGTTATGTATCCATGTCAGTCATTTAATTCAAATTTGTTTTGTATTTTATTTAACTGTAAAAGCATTTTATCAGCTTTAATCTAAGGACTTGCTTCTGCCTACTTACCTACCTGCCCCTCTGAGCGCTACTTGTAACTTGCCTCTCCTCTATTTAAACTCCAGGACTGGCACGGCTCAGCACTTGTCCTCTGCCCTCTCAGGACACCTGATAATTAATTTCAAGACACATATGTTGATTTCCTAGATCGTAACCGATTGCTTACAATCTTTATGTTGTTATAGTGTTTTTATGATGTAGACAAGTTGTCTTTCAACTTACATCCATTTTAATAACACAGGAGTTCACTCTAAATTATATTTATTTGTTTTATGAAGTATGCGGACGAACTGTCGTGAACATTTATAAAAGCAATAAAGAAATTATGATTTTAATTGTTGTTGACGAAGCCTACCATTTGACCAATTCTGTTGTACTCTGTTGTTTGATACTATGTCGATGACAACAGATAAAGGCCTTGGCGGATGAAACCGATCGTGATTTTGAATAAACAGAAAAGTGCAACGGTTTCGGACATTTTCTTCTGAATAACTAATCAGTTACAGCTAAATCTGAAGCTTCCACACAAATAATTTTATGGTCGTCTGGCATGAAGAATTGTGTATGAATGGCGAGAAGAATGAATACACCAGAAGTCAATAGGGCGATTTCTTACGCTACTGTGAGAACTACTTCCTCGTTTAAAGGCTGCAACTTCTCAAGGAGAACCAATACTACTATTTTCATAACGGTATGAGTCATAAAAATTTCTTACTTCATTCCTTGAACGCTTCACTACAATCAAGACGGTTTTACCAGAGGCCACTGATTTGGCCCGTTACGATCATAGACCAGAATCTAGAAACTTCGTGACTTTTTTCCCTGGTTAAAGACAGCTAGATTAGCTAATTGAGTAGACTAGTAATAAAATTTTTTGAGTGAGTGAGCGCGACCAAGCATTATAATCAAAATTATATTCTCACTGTGTACCTGAAACAAGGTACATCTGTCCAAACTTTTATTCATTATGTTTTCTCCTTAAAGCAGATGTTTCGAGTAATAGATCTGATGCTAAATTATTTAGAATTGAGAGATGATATGAGTATTTGATATACAAGTAAACGATTAAATACTGCTCATTAAACTGCTCATTAGTATTACCTGTTGTGTAGCGTAACGCGCAGCACGCTAATGTGCGAGTCAGGGAAGTGAGTAAGTCCTGTATCGGAACCACGAGGCGTATTAACGTACAGAGGTTCCTACACCGGCCAGCATGGGTGTGATCTTTAGACAGTTTTCCACCTTCATTTAGGCAAGTGCTAGGCTGGTCCCAAACTTTCACCACAAAGGATACGATACGCAAACATTTAAAATACGATGCCATACAGAAAAATGTTTACGATTGACAAACCGATGGCGCAAGAACTTTCCTCGCTCAAGTAACATTGACAACTGTGGAGTCAGGAAGAGCATCTGGCCAAACTGTTACATAAAAATAATAATTTAAATAACTGCTAAATCCGGAAAAAGGGGACTCCGTATTATACGCCACAAACGCTTGACAAATGAAAGAAAGTTTCAATTGCCCATGAATTTCAGGAAGCTCAAACAAATGTTCAAATGTGTGTGGATTCCTAAGGGACCAAACTGCTGTGATCATCGGTCCCTAGACTTACACACTACTTAAACTAACTTAAGCTAAGAACAAAACACATACCCATGCCCGAGGGAGGACTCAAACCTCTGTCGAGAGGGAACGCGAAGTCAACAAAATGGTCTCTCGTTGACAGAAATGTGTTCATCGTCAAGGTGACTATGGTGAGAAATAACCATACGTAGTCCAGTATGCTAACCATTGCGTCACCTCACTCGATGGGCTCTAACAAAATACAACGTGACAATCAAAACGAATCTCTGAGAATCATGGTAGGGTCCTTCACCCAGAACAAGACTAAATAGTGTTTTTGCTAGTTAAGAGAAATGCACAGTGTGGAACAAACTTACGAATGAGCGTATCTTACAATGATTTCAAAATTATCCGGCTTCGATTCATGGTACTATTAAGCATCAACATAGAGATAGTTATATGAACATCCACATTTCGTGCTATAATCTTATGAGCAGCAGGAAGCGCAACACAAGTGGTGTCCATAATAAATGGTCTCCGACAGGAACTGGACAGCTACCGGCTTGAAAGTTATCTGCATAATACCTCTGATCCTTTTATAGTCACTAAGTGTGTAAGCAATTTGTGTCAGATGACACCACAATGAAAGTATGTTATTCCTACTATCAGTAAGTTCATTGCTCAGAGCCGACAGTCGGCGGTAGACATCAGTAGAAAGGCGAATAATAACCAGTCTGTCTGATACGCTATGAAATTCATATCGCGTGATTGAGATTCTTTATTCATTCTTACTCAGCAGCAGCTTGTGGCTTCTGATGTCACATGAAGCTTGTATGCACACGAGTACGATCAAAATGTTGGTGAGCGGCGGTTTACCCCTTGCTAATTGTAAACCGATAGTTTGGTAAAGTGGTAAAGTGATCAGTTCCCTCCAGAAGACAAAGCTGAGGTCATTCAGTTCAAATTTGACAATGAAAAAGAACTGTGGCCAAAGCTCAAACGATTTATAATCCGATTTCATTACGAATTTTTGTTTTGTTCTAAATCCAGTCATGCTTCACAAAAATCTTTCCAACCAGGTAATTAATTTCTGTCAGCTATGATCACCAGCAGACCTAAAAAATAAGATGGTAGCTTGATGTAAAATGTCGCCAAATTACATAAAATATAGAATTAGAAATCATTGTATGACAGCATTTCCGTACCTGAGTGAATATAGTACATTACATAATCCGTGTCATTGAAGAAACAGATGGTACAGTCACATTAATCTTCCACTCTTCGTCACAAAATGTAAAAGATTTTCCGAAAACCATGGCAACCATTACGGCAGTTATATCGACAGTTTAAAGTGTGGTACACTGCCGTGCAGCGAAGAGTGACGTGCTTTCACTATGACACGCTACATGTCGCTGCCACACGTCAGTTCACATTACTTCAAAGAAATACTCCATTTAATTAATATTACCAAATCTTTCTCACATAATTTAGTGCATATAAATCAGAAAACGCGTATTACTGTGCTTATATGTTATGTAATAAAATTTAGTAGGGAAAGAAGCTTTAGAAGCTTTATTAAAAATACTAGCTGCGTTACAGGAATACATAGCGTCATTATGTAACGCAATCGATCGGTGATACAAAACTCAAGCTTTCTAATGAAACAGACCATCAGAATCCTCCCTCCAAGCGTCCACGTTGCGCCATTCAATCCATCTGCCAACTTGATCCTATACACTGGATCTCAGCCATATGTATAGAAACCAATAAATGTCACTCAGCGCTAGTGTCCCACGGTGTGGAGCATCATAGGCAGGACCCTCAAACCAGATTGGGATTTTGACGACCTGCCACGTAAATCGTACAGAACTGGCGGAACAAAACATTTCAGACACAATTTCGTTCAGATTTGACACGAAAAGGCCTCAAGAGGTGACACAGAAGGCGCCAAATAATCCACTCCTTTCTTTAGGGCGTCCATTAAAACACATTTCACGTTCGAAAACGACAGTTTTCAGTGCCATGTGCAACAGAACATTGGTCTTGACATCCTTTGACATTGATGACATCCCCCAGAAGATTCAATCCATCACTAAGGACATCATGGGGTTGCAACCCTCTCGAACGAGATGTGACTAATTTGGAGAGTAGAGCGACCGCAATTCTTTTCTGATATACAGAGTGGAACTACTAGGAACCGTTCAAAGCTGAAGGAGCAAAGTGTGTTTACGGTTTTTCAGGCCACCTATTTCGCGCCTTCCTGTGGTATTATATCGACACGTTCATCAATAAAATTGCAAAGGATCCTTCTAAGACCCTCCTCAGCTTGGCAGTACCCATGGCGCCACCCGCTCACCTTCGATGAGCGCTTTAAAAAGTCCCTGTACAGACATATGAACTCAGCGACGACTACTTGCCGCCGGGATATGCAACACTTTTGACACCTCAGAGTTTACATCCAGCCAGCAGCCGGAAACGCAGCGATATAGCGACACTCAGCTGAGGTTGTGTCGATAGGGCTCACTATCCCCCTGGCACATAATCGTCGGTGAATGCATATCTCTATACAGGGACATTTATCAAATGTCCGTCAATGTTGGGTAAGTGGGACCATTTGCTCTTTTGTTTATGTGCCAGTGAATGTTGCACTGCTCCGTGACCATGCCACAGGAAGGCACGAAACAGGACGGTCGAAAACGAATGAACACCCACTACTGCTTCGGATCACGTTCAGATTTCGTGAACGGTTTTTAGCGGGCCCTAGTGGCTCCACCTTGAATACAAGAACAAAAACTGCGGTCGCGCTCCAATCCAAAGGGGTCAGGACATGTCTACATAAATTGTTTCTTAGCGTAAGATCCCATGTAATGTTATTTTTAGCAACGTATTTTATCATAGCCATGTTCGCAGGTTTAGTAAACAAGACACAGTAAGGTTTTATCACTTTATGGTTTTTATATATACTAACAGTTCGAAATGAGTGAAACATGCCCGTTAAGCTGATTATAGAATCTGTAACCTATGACTGCCACAGAAACTAGAGAAGGTTATTTGTTTCATACATGGAAATTAGCGCCAGTAATTTTTTTTTTGTCTTAATGCTTGCAGTTTGTATCGCGTCGGGTGAAACTGACCCTTTAAATCGAGCGGATTCACGGAAAGCCTGGGAGCTTCGTGACCATTTCATTCTGTCAACCCGGTAGTCACGCATATGCTGTTTCATCTCAAATCTACATAAAAGGCGTCATTCGATGTGTTTAGAGCAGCTGGAAACACTGAGAGAAACAATGAAAGAAATGGGGGATACAGTGAGTGTTGCCCTAACGATTATTGATTGTAATAGTGACGAGAGGAATCCAGGACAGTTGTAGGACACTTATCTCTTCACGCCAATCCTTCTCCTGTACGTTACTTACTGGCTCGTGAAGAATTAAAAATGTTTGAGAAATTCACGATATTGCACCTAGAGTATGCTTCATAGTCCAATCTGACTTAAAAAGCAGGTAAGCTGTCCCATTATATCCTCGTAAAATTTTCCGTTTGTTTAAACTCAATAAAACAGGCATCCCCTTAATGAATAGCGTAGTAACAATCCGATAATTTATTAAAGTCTGTGGGTGGAGTGGTCTGATGTCATATCATTTTTCGTTAAGGAAAGAAACGACTAACTTTCTTTTTTTTTAGTTTTTCCATGAATAACGCTATGATAATGGAATTATTCCAGGTGACAAGCACACTGTGATGTGACATAGACACAAACTAAATCGCCTAGTAGCTGAATGATTTTCTGTGCCCCCAGTAGCTATTTTAGTTACAGGCCAGTTTCAATAGTGCCTTTAGAGAACTAGGGTCGAGCTCCAGTTGATAAGATATACAGAAAAAAAAGGCAGATCGTGCGTAACATCAGACATGCAGTGCATGCTGTAAGCAGCACACAGACGGACGAGCTATGTACGTGTTAACGTTGGCATCACAAAAGAGGTTCTCCCATTGAAGTTAGTACGAATTCTCATCAATACTGTAGTTTGTCAGAATGAACATCTGAAGCCAACATACAAATATTAACAAGATACAATTATAAGTGTTGTAAAGTCTTTTAAGGAGCTCTCCGCAAAGATTTGCCACGATCTTCCCTTCGATTAGCAATATTTCTGCTCGCGTTTGTCCGGATCCCATTACTATCATGAGAATGTGCAATCGATGGCTTCAGGAGAACCATACCCAAAGCTGTGTATGATCTCTGCTAGTCCACGCGACTAGCGCCAGAAAGGATAGACATATTGTTCGCTCGGCCGCGCAGGATAATACAGTCACGTCAGATACTTTGTGTCAGGAAATGGGCTTGTTTGCACCAAGAAAAGTATCCACACGGACATTCTGACATTGTCTGGACCACCATGGACTGTGAGCATGGCGACCATTTTTGTGAGTTCCCTTGATGTGGCAGCAGAGAGAATTGCACCGCCAGTGGTATGCCCAGTGCCGACGGGAATGACACTACGTCGTCTTTTCAGATGAGCCCCGGTCCTGTGTACAGCACCATAATGGACACATCCATGTATGGAGGCTCCGAGGAGAACGAACGTTGGCTGACTGCATTCGTCAATGTCATACGGCTCCAGCACTTCCCCACATGCTATGCGGCGTCAATGGGTACATAATACCTCTCGATCGCGTAGTCAGTAGTTGAGACAGCGGAAGTTACATTTCAGATGTGTTAAGACGGGTAGCAGTACTCTATCTTGGAAGTCTCCATGAAATTATCACTCAACAAGATAACAAAAGACTGCATGTTACCCGTTGTGTCATGACCGATCTCTATAATGTTGCTCTGGCCGTCACATTCTCTCGATCTCGCACTCATTGAAAATATCTGATGATGGGCTACTACGAGACTCGCACAACACCAGTCAGTAGATACGACGACTGATGGATTCTATCTTAGAACTGAGGCACCATAGAATGACGTACAGGTACGTCATCCAAGCCTAGTTCTCTCGGCATCCATTCGAGTTAGAGCCGTTGTGACTGCCAGGGTGGCAGCTTTACGTACTACGGTTCGCTCCCATATAGTCATAAATAATTTAAAAAATTGTGCCGAAACCACAAAATCTGGACTGTGGAGCATTGGAAGAAATGCACGAAGTCGGATGACTCTTATTTCACACCGGTTACAGCTCCTGGCCGACTTTACGTCCCAAGAGTGCCGTATTGTGCTATTCCATTGGTCTCATGGATACTCAGCAAGGTCGCATAAGTGCCAACGTTCATATGATCATTTTGGCTAATCATGTCCACCCCATGGCTTACTGTTGGTCCTCCAGTGGCGATGCTCTGTTCCAAGACGACAGGGCCCCCTGTTCACACAACTCACATCGTCCAGGACTAGTTTTGTGAGCACGAGGATGAATTGTCGCATCTCCCCTGGAGACGCGTCACTAGATCATAATATTATTGAGCACTCGTGGTTTACATTCGAGAGGAGGGTGCGCGATCGTTAGCCGCCTCCATCATCGTCACCTGAATTTTCAACTATTTTTTAAGAAGAATTATATAAGAATCCCTTGAAAACCATACAGAACCTGTATTTATCCATTTAGAGACTAATCCAAGATATTTTGAATTCCAACGGTTTTCCTACATCGTATTAGGCATGATAAGTGATATGGTTTCGTTGTTTCGTTATAAATGTCTACCCCCTGTACTTGTGAGACATAAACACCCTTTACAGCCACAGAACACACCAGGTAATGGGACGTCAGCAGCGGGCTAGTGTTGCAGCTGACACTCACTGAAGGATACGGCAATATCCTCCTGCCATCGGAACGCCGCTCTCGGGTCTGCATACGAGAAATCGACGACCGGGGCTAGCAGGCGACTTTTTGTTGTTGTCAGGCACCAGTGCTCGCAGCTAGCCGCCCTAAGATGATATTTGCTGCCAGCTCCCACTGCAAGCTTCACTCCTGTTGCCTCAAAGACGTTGAGAAACGGTCCATTTGAGGCATAGACAATGCGAGTCTCACCTAGGTGTTGCCATACCACGTAATGCGAAATGTGCTTCCTCTGGGTCATGTGAAGGTATCGGTCCATAGTGTGACGATATGTTGACGAGTAATTCTAGGGACTGAGATCAGGACAGGGGGCACAGTGGATGACTCGTAATGGAGTGCTTTGAAGACGATATATGTGCATGGAGGAGGTGGATCTGTGCTTTCGCCTTGAGTGTATAAATGTGCTTCAGAGTCTCTTCAGGGCTTTTTAATTTATGCCTTTACTTTAGACCACCGTAACGCGAATAACAATATGTAGGAGACGATCAGTGCTACCTCAAGTAGATGCTTGACTGAGTATTTGGAACTAGTAATGGCACTGAATAATAAACTGATTGAAATATCTCACCAACTGAGTGACTGAGAGCTGTTTCACAATAATCTATTTTGAAATACACTATCTGATCAAAAGTATCCGGAAATTACTACGTAATGCTAAGTAAAGGCCTAGATGCCACGAGACGCAGAACAGCCTGTATTAAAGCAGCCACGGAGCAGAATTGATCGGCCAGGAGAGCTCGTTGACCCCTAAAGGACTAGTCATTGGATGTCACCTGAGCGACAAATCCATCAGGGACATTTCAACCCTTCTAGAAATGTTCATTTTTGTTATTAGATTACATGGGTGCAAACTATTCGTTTCGGTAGGTTATGTCACGAATGGAGAGAAAGAAAGAAAGGATTTAGAAGACATTGTGAGACCGTCCACTCCTGCTTTCATAGTCTCGTATTTTGTCGCAAATGTATGATAGATGGTGCAGCCCAAGCAAAGGCTGACGGAATATTTGCGGTATGGATGATAGCACACAAGGACTCTCAGTGCACGAACGGCTGAAGGAGAGAGTGAACTGGGTCAGCGACAATACCGACCAGGAAGAATCAGCTTCTGACGAGAGCTCTCCCTGCGCTGAATAAAGCCTTGAAGTGTCTAGAAGTGGCGTCGTGAAACAACAAAGGAAGACACCTCCCCCGACGGTGGGGGATGTCGAGAGAAGTGGCACTTTGTTCGTTGCCCAAGGCTGTGTATATTCTATTCTTATTAATTTACATTCAGTGTAGCGACTGACTTGTTCAACCTAAATATTATTGATGAAGGTTCCACAAGCAGTAACAGTGAAGGATAATGTAAGTATATTGCTCAAAAACATTCATATAAACAGTTCATGTAACATGCAAAGATGTTAACAGAGAAGACCATATGGAAAAATGGAAGTTAATAATGCATCTTTCATTCACAGTTAGACATTACAGTTATTAACTTAGTATTAAGAAAACAGTCTTAATCGCGTTTTTTATTTATTTAGTGCCGACCGGTTTCAGCCCATCGGAGGTGCCATCTTCAGGGCAAACTTATGGTCGACTGCAGGTGGCGTCATGTCTACCAAGGTGTGCCACACCTTTGTAGACGTGACTTCACCAGCAGTCGACCATAAGTTTGCCCTGAAGATGGTACCTGCGATGGGCTGAAACCGGTCGGCACTAAATATATAAAAAACGCGATTAAGACTGTTTTCTTAATACTAATTTTTTTTTTAGTTGTCAAACTGTACATTATGCTGAGAGAAGTATCAGCTACGTCCATTATTTCCCCACTAAATATTGTCTTGTAGTTATTGTGGAATGTAAAGCTAGAGTTTGTTTAATGTTGCGTCGATACTCATCTCACTGAAGACTGAAAACAAGCACGAAAACAGTAACGAACTTCGAGGTGTATCACAAATTAGCGAACCTGAAATCTTGACTAATACGCGTTTCCAGAGCATGCAGCTGTCTTCTCTTATTCCTTACGACGTTACATAACCTAATATCAAAATATTTATCTCTAACTTGTTGTAATAAAGAAACCCAATAACATGAACTTCAGAAGTCACTGATTATCTATTCTTTAATGTAACTTCATACAAACAGAGATGTTGAGGGAAAATAACAACGTCAGTAGTAAAAGCATTCTCATTTTCAAGAGCTCTTGCAAGAGATCGCTGTTATGAAGGGATCAGTTATTTTCCTTTTTCCATTTTAAATCACCGCTTATCTTGCGAAGGGTTCTGTGTAATGCAGTGCATACCTAGTAGCAGCATTCGGCCGATTGAAAGCCAATACAGGAAGACATAAATGTTTATTTTCATACCAATGTCTTACTAGATCTCTCACAATATGTTGTTATTTTAAATTGCTGTGCAGATCCTTACTGACATGATACAGACTCCACAGTTGTCTATTGTCCTTGTAGATACTAAGAGCTCCGTAGCAAATCGAAAAAGTCTTGCTCACGGGTTATATCACTAATGAATCTTCAACACTGTTTCTTTAGTATCATCAACACGATATTGTACCGATGATCAATGCATTTATAGAGAACAACTTATTCAGTCTCAGTCCCTTAATGGGAGTAGATTAAGAGATGAAGCAAAAATTTGATAAAGAGATGAAACAAAAATTATGACAAGTGCAGAACTTGTATTGTCTAAGCAATCTTTCTTCTTGTACACAATCCTTGATCTGCACCGAGGGCAATGAACATGTATGTTTTATAAAGTGGGCAGGCGAAATAAAAATAGACTTTTAAATAATCAACACTGTCCGCGTAAGCATACTGTCACAAAAATCATCAGTGAAATAGCAGCCTTAGTAGTTTTTTAGAAACTGTAACCACACAACCAGCAGCGAGTAGCTGCGTAAAACTGAAGTACCGTCTCGTTATTCCATAGAGGATACATGGAATCTTGTGTTGCCGTTTGGGATAGCGACTGACACACACAATTCGCATTTAACCTAATATTTTGAGGAGTCTGCAAAGTGAATACGTAGGCGTACTGAAAGCGATATAATGACGTAACATCACAAACAGAAGAATATATTAATTTAAGAATCGGAATTCGCACTATTCCACAAGCTTAATGTATAGTTTTGACGGATTTGCAGAAGCAACGTAGCACTGAGAACTGATGTCATGCAAAAATTCGGCAAAACGAGACGTATAAATACTGTCGCTATTATGACGAGATGTTTTTAAATTCACGTGGAGCGGAGTGGAGGGACAAGAGGACGCAGCTGCTTAGTTCTAGGAGTAATTCCCCTGAAAGCCACCGCCACAACCTCAAGCACTTATAACTCCAGCCTTGTTGTATTTTTAATCCGATTATTTTTTTCGCATCTCTCACTCCAAACAAATTGAAGCATATAAAAGGGATCGATTTGATGTACTTCGCTATTGCTTTTATAGCCTTCAGTGCACACGGAAGTCATCTGCCAACACCAGCAATATGATAGATACCACACACGCTGGCTGACAAAAAACGTAAACCGATAAAGCGCCCTGATTATACGGTGGGATATCAATGTAATTTCATGCACACACACACCAACTGCACGTAAGTAAATGAACAGAGTTGCAATCGTCTGTGACAGGCAGAACAGCAACCAGTGTGCATTAGTGTTGTTCCTGGGCCGGCCGCTGTGGCCGAGCGGTTCTAGGAGCGTCAGTCCGGAACTACACGGCTGCTACGGTCGCAGGTTCGAATCCTTCCTCGGGCATGGATGTGTGTGATGTCCTTAGGTTAGTTAGGTTTAAGTAGTTCTAAGTCTAGGGGACTGATGACCTCAGATGTTAAGTCCCATAGTGCTTAGAGCCAATTGAAGCACTTGTTGTTCCTGTACAGTGTTATTACCAAGCCGGGTAGCATATGTAAAAGGCGTGAACCGCATCAGACTGTGAAGGACATGCAGATTCTGCGTACTCGTTTGAGACAGCGTAAGCAGCAACTGACAGAGTTGTAAAAGGATCTCATTCTACAGGTGTCGGACACAAATATAGAAACGACGCAAGAAGTGAGTGCTTGAACATAAATGCAGATGTTAGCGGAGCCATAAGGCTGCTCTGCAGTATTTAACCCCGAACGGCAACTGTGCAGTGTCCTCAATACGTTACAAGTGTCCGTCGTGGTCAGAGCAGTTTTCTGCGTAGTTTTGAGTGCATTATTTCAGTGCTAAGTGGCTTCGAACGAAGGCAAATTCTTCGTGTTCGTATGGTAGCTTCTTCTGTAGCTAAGGTGGCCGAAGTGTTTGGTGTCTCAGAAGGAACTGTATTTGTACAACATACATTGAAAGCGGAGAAGCATCATCCGCTAAGTCACAATGCGGAGGAAAGTGTGTGTTGAGTAATCGTTACAGACGGTCATCGAAGAGGATTGTGAGGAAAATCAGAGGACGACAGCTGCAGAACTCACTGAATTATTGAATATCGCACTCGTAAACCCTGTCAGCACCGAAAGAACGCGAAGAGAGCTCCATATGCTGGACTTTCAAAACCACACATCAGTGACGCAAATGCCCGTAACAAGAAAACGTAGTTACTAAACCATGAAGTTTGGACTGTGGATAATGGAAATATGTCATTTGGTCAGATGTGTCTTGTTGTACACTAATTACAAGTTCTGGCTGAGTTTGCGTCCCAAGAGTGAAACATGGCGGGGGTTTGCTGATAATTTCGGCAGGCATATCGTGGTACTTATTGAGCCCCATGGTTAGTCCCCAAGGCCGCATTATTACCAAAGATTAAGTGACAGTTTTGGCTGATGGGGTCCAGCCCATGGTATAATGTTTGTGCCTCGACGGTGAAGACAACAAGGACCCTTGTTCACACAGCTCGCATCCAGGACTGGTTTTTTGAACTCGAGGATGAATTGTCCCGTGTCCCCTGAACACCACAATCACAAGATCTCAATATTAGTGAGCCTTTGTGCTCTGAGGCAACGGCCTTGCCACAGTGGATACACTGGTTCCCGTCAGATCACCGAAGTTAAGAGCTGTCGGGGGTGGACGGAACTTGGATGGGTGACCACCCGGGCCGCCATGGCCTGTTGCCATTTTTCGGGGTGCACTCAGCCTTGCGATACCAATTGAGTAGCTACTCGACCGAATAGTAACGGCTCCGGTCAAAGAAAACCATCATAATGACCGGGAGAGTAGCGTGCTGACCACACACCACTCCTATTCGCGTCCTCAGCTGAGGATGATACGGCGGTTGGATGGTCCCGATGGGCCACTTGTGGCCTGAAGACGGAGTGCTTTTTTTTGTGCTCTGAGCTAGAGAGATGGGTGCGTGGTCGCTATCCAGCTCCATCATCATTACGTGAACGTGTCAGTATTTGGTATAAGATTTTCTTGTAAACCACACAGGGTCTGAATTTATCCAGAGACGACTGGAAGCTGTTTTGAATGCCAAAATCTTTCACACGCCGTATAAGGACTGGTAATGTGCTATTGGGTTTCCACCCCTGCAGATCTCCATTTGGACGACTGGTAATTGCCGATCCGGAGAGTGATGTCGCAATGGCGTCATTCTTTTGCACTGCTACAGAGGGAGGTTTCAAGTACCTTTGACACAAATTTCAAACTCGTGCGTCGTAATGGGAGACAGTTACAGGATTTCGAAAAGTGGCCGCCTCTGTTGGGACCGCGATTCGCGTTGTGGCTACTTCACTACAGACTAGCCTTCCCTCTAGCATGGCAGGTTGCGCGGGCAGCCTACTCGCCAAGGGGAGCGAGTCTGTCAGCAACTAGAGTGTCCTACAGACCTACAGGGGTCGCCAGCATAACGGGAAGTACACTGGCTGTCAGCAGTCACGTGGGATACATAGTACGTAGTATCATATCATTGGTGAAACAAGGATGTAATATGCACTTTTTCATCATTGCAGAGGACGGTTGTATTGAGCCAAATTCCAAACTTCTGTCTCGCAGTGGGAGACTATTATGCTGTTTCAGGGCAGTGATCCTTTAACTAAATTGAGCAGCGTAATTGCCGACAATCAGTAATCAGTTGTCAGTGCGTATATGAATATGACACGGTCAATGCAGTTCCATATTTATCTGAAAATAGTTTGCAAGGGAAGTGATTTACATTCGTGAGCTCCTGGCGAGCCGGGCTGACATCACTACGCGCATCAAGCTGTGACCTCAACCACAAGGATTAAGCGCGAAAGTATTGAGTTGTGCGATATATGCTGATTGCGAACATCTTATTGTGATATCCGAAGCTGAACTGAGTGGTTATCGCGAAGGAGGATATATCGTTATGCTCACGAGAAATGAGTCACTAGACTTGTGCGATACAGCTGTGAGAGACATTATAATGTGTATTTTATTTTAGTATGTGAACTATGCAGCCAAATGAAGTAACATTTCAAAACAGAAGTCATGTTCTAGCAGAATTGTGCTACTTTGAATACCAGAGTAGCATCCATTCTCTCTGTGATGAACTGTTGTCTCGTACCTGAAAATTAGAAAATTTCTAGCGCCAGTATTGCCATGGAGTAAAACTCAGCCCGCTATAAAACTAGAAGTGCGTACTAAGTCAATGGCAAACAGGATACCGATCAGGCAGGTAGTGGAGGCATTATAATCGGCGGAATGCTTACACGCGATGAAATGGACTCCTGATACGCCTTCCATTTTTTATTCAACGCGAACCATATGGAAAACAGGTGTTCTATCTTGTGGGTCTATTCCTTCGCCTACAACACTCCACAAGGCGAAATGTACATTCAGCAAGACGGCGCGTCATCCTCCTACTCTCAGACTGAGTCGGAATGGTTTTAGGAACACCGTACTTCAAACTTCCTGCCATATTAAAACTGTGTGCTGGACCGGGTTTCGAACTCGGGACTCTTGCCTTTCGCTGGCAAGTTCGCAGAATCACTTCTGTGAATTCCGGAAGGTATCAGATGAGGTACTGGAGGATGTAAAGATTTGCAGAGGGGTCGTCACTCTCATTTGGGGAGCGCAATTGGTAGAGCACTTACCCGCGTCAGTTCCTGTCCAGCACAAGGTTTTAACCTGCTAGGAAGTTTCATATCAGCGCTTGCTCCGCTGCAGAGTGAGAAACTCATTCTGGGAAGGAGGTACTTCAGTGGACATACTTGTTCACCTTCTCTCGCTAGCACTGGGAACATGTGGGACGCTTTAGACGCAGGCGGTTCAGCGGTCATTAAGCAAGTGGTTCCTCCATGCTAACTATGGTGGCATATTCTGCATTGTCAAGTAGCTGTCTATAATTAAACTGCTTATTACACTGCCGACCTCTATTACAAGCCAAATAGCACTATATTAACTATATCCCTGTCACAGTCAACGACTGTGATTCAGTTTTCAAATCATTATTGAGACTCATTCTATACAGAATCAGACATAAACAGGGGTTTTCAAAAACTTAAAGTGACTGTAACTAGTTATAACATTTTTATAACGCTCACTCGAATTGTCAGAATCAGCGTTATTTCATTCCAAGCTGAACCGTATCACCTCTGCGAACCACTCCGTATTGAACAGCTGAGAGACGCTGCCACTCCCTTGCCAGCCGTGTGCAACACAATCGAGCAGCTCTCTATTATTGCTAGTCAGAGATATATCACTGATCAGTTATGTAAATGAAAGGAAAAAAATAAAAAGCTATTTAAAAACGCCCACAAACTCGACTTTTAGGGATCTGAAACCTCACATCCTCATGATTATGTTGTCATTAGCAATTGTATCGAGAGGACAAAACTGTGCGCCGGCTTTCACTGTACAGTTTCAGTAGAATGAATCATGAAGCGATATTTATGAAGATCGTATCACGCAAATACCCCTGCAGAAACACAAAAGCAGTACAAAATGCTGCGAATTTAGTTTCTCATTGAAAGCTGCGTCTTGGTTAAGACGTTCTAGGAAGAGTAAATTTCGATTTTTAGCTTTGAAAATATTTCTCAAAATTAAAAGGGATAATCAAATTAAAACCGAACACCATTCACAACGGGAGCATGGAAAGGGTCTTTTGAAAAGTAGTCACCACAGGCGGTAAGACATTTACCCAACTGGGAGACAAAACGCTCATTGCCTGTTTCGCAGAACCCTGTGGACTGGGTTCCACAACTGCACCCATTCTACACTTCTTCGTCCTACGGAAAATGACGTCCTCACATATCTATGAAGATAGTAACTATTCTCGAAAGAACAGATACCATTGATGACCGTGCAGCTTCTCTAGAATAAATGATAATTAATTGAAACCCTCAGCTGCCGAAAGGTGTTGTTCACATACCTTGATGGGGACAGCTGATGTAGATTGTGAGCAGTTGGGAATGTGCGCCTCACGGGAAGCGTGCAAGGAAGAAGTCCCTGCAGTCGCGCTATTCATCTGTGTCCCCGGTGGCTCAGATGGATAGAGTGTCTGCCATGTAACCAGGAGATCCCGGGTTCGAGTCGCGGTCGGGGCACACATTTTCAGCTGTCCCCATCAAGGTATGTCAACAACACCTGTCGGCAGCTGAGGGTTTAAATTAATTATCATTTATGCCTCACATATCTTTTTTCAGATGGACAACGATGTGAAGAGCACAAAGTGCAATTTCCGGCTGTGCGGAGGATGTTGCAGTGTTTCCCAACCAAACCGCTGAAGAGTAGCCTTCAATGAGGGGGCGGAAGCTATAGTGCAACAAGATGATTCCATCTAACAGCCTTCCGACAGTCCGAGGTCAAACGGCAATGCCATCAGTGGAAAAATCCCACATCTCCCACGCGACAGAAAACCAAAACTGTTCAGAAAAGTGCGGGTAAAGGCCATGATGACCTTCTTTGAGTGCAGTGGTCCTGTGCTCGTCGAGTTTCTCGAGTGTGGAACCACAGACAATGCGCAGCGCTATGTAGACACTTTGCTGAAAATGCGACGTGCAAGGTCAAAACGCCCAGGTACGCTATCGGATGGGATCATCCTGTTAGACGATAACGCTTTCACAATATATATAAATGACCTAGTAGATAGTGTCGGAAGTTCCATGCGGCTTTTCGCGGATGATGCTGTAGTATAGAGAGAAGTTGCAACATTAGAAAATTGTAGCGAAATGCAGGAAGATCTGCAGCGGACAGGCACTTGGTGCAGGGAGTGGCAACTGACCCTTAACATAGACAAATGTAATGTATTGCGAATACATAGAAAGAAGAATCTTTTATTGTATGATTATATGATAGCGGAACAAACACTGGTAGCAGTTACTTCTGTAAAATATCTGGGAGTATGCGTGCGGAACGATTTGAAGTGGAATGATCATATAAAATTAATTGTTGGTAAGGCGGGTACCAGGTTGAGATTCATTGGGAGAGTCCTTAGAAAATGTAGTCCATCAACAAAGGAGGTGGCTTACAAAACACTCGTTCGACCTATACTTGAGTATTGCTCATCAATGTGGGATCCGTACCAGATCAGGTTGACGAAGGAGATAGAGAAGATCCAAAGAAGAGCGGCGCGTTTCGTCACAGCGTTATTTGGTAAGCGTGATAGCGTTACGGAGATGTTTAGCAAACTCAAGTGGCAGACTCTCCAAGAGAGGCGCTCTGCATCGCGGTGTAGCTTGCTGTCCAGGTTTCGAGAGGGTGCGTTTCTGGATGAGGTATCGAATATATTGCTTCCCCCTACTTATACCTCCCGAGGATATCACGAACGCAAAAGTAGAGAGATTCGAGCACGCACGGAGGCTTTCCAGCAGTCGTTCTTCCCGCGAACCATACGCGACTGGAACGGAAAAGGGAGGTAATGAGAGTGGCACGTAAAGTGCCCTCCGCCACACACCGTTGGGTGGCTTGCGGAGTATAAATGTAGATGTAGATGTAGAACGCCCGTCCCTACACTGCCAATCGCACAAAGGCTACGCTTCAGCGATTTATTTGGGAAGCACTGCAACATTCTCCATACAGCCCAACTGTTTTGCCGTGTGATTTTCACGTCTTTGGCGACCTAAAGAAAGACATTCATGGACGTCGGTTTCATTTGGATGAGGGAGTGGAAGAATGGGTACGGTTGTAGGTCAGTCAGTGGCCGACCGCGTTCTACGGAAGTGATCATCTCGTCTCCCAGTGGGATAATTGTCTTAACGAATGTAGTGATTACTTTTGAATGGATCCATTCCTTGGCCCCGTTGTTATGGGAGTTCGGTTTTCGTTTGACTGCCCCTCATATTACTCAGACCTTAATTGCGCTCCTGTTGTATGACGTTTTCATCTGGAGGGCAGCGATGACCCGTGTCCAATAGTTTGCTCGGATTTCTATTACAGCCACGTGTCCGGCAACGCTCTGTTACAATTTCTTATTGCTCCGCGGAAGGTATTTCATTTCCTCCTAGCGGGCAATATCAAGAGCCGGCATTGCCACCGTGCCACCTACTCTCAAGATCTCTCCAGTTTCCGTTAGTGGGTGGAGGGCCAATGTTTGCACTGCTCAGTTTCGCCACTTGTTATAACTCATATCTGATATTTAGTTTCGCTTATTGACTTCATATCTTATTTGTAAGAGGTTAGAAAATTAACCTGGCACGGGCCAGCTCTATTCTGCCCACCTTGTACTCACTAACTAGATTGCATTTTTGTTCTATATTTACAACCACGTGTTTTTTTACATTCTACTTAGCTCTACACCAACTTTATTGTTCTAGTGCACTAAATACTCCAGTCTACTGCAGCAGTTAATCACAGTCCACCATCATGGATTTCTAGCAGGTTTGTATTGGCGTTTAGCTGAGATTCTGTTTTCTTTGTTCACTGGATGGAATGGTGAGCAGAATAACTCTACGATTCTTTTCTTCGACCAGGTCCAGTTAAATACTGAAAGAAACCAGCATAAGCCTGAGTCTGAGGTAATATTCCGAACTCATGGTCGCAAGCTACTGTCGTAATGCTTGTAACAGCTGGAACACAATGAAACTCGTACGGCAAACGAGAGCGTGCTGAAAAGGACACTAAAGATTTCCAAGTTTTCCTTTATTCCCTTAATGAGTAGACAAAGACTTGGAAATCTTACACGTAGCAAAGAGAGGGGAGAAACTCGAATTGCTGGAAGAATTGGAGATCGCCATTCATGGAAAGAAACCTGGCAATGTTGTGAATCTGCAAGGTGACAACAACGGAATGAGATTTTTTAATGCCTCTCTAGAATTGTTTTAAGGCAGATGCATAATTATAAATCTGCAATGTCTCTTTGACAAAGTAGCCAGAAGCTGACGACTGTAGACTTAAGAAAATGTAGGCGACCAATAATACAGCAGTGTGGTTGAGCCAAGAGCTGTGCTTACGCAGTGACACCGCGAACATATCACTTCACAACAGCACCCGGAGCTCTGCATAAGGATAAAATTAGGCCGGCCGCTGTGACTGAGCTGTTCTAGGCGCTTCAGCCCAGAACCACGGTGTTACTATGGTCACAGGTTCGAATCCTGCCTCGGGCATGGATGTGTGTGATGTCCTTAGGTTAGTTAGGTTTAAGTAGTTCTAAGTCTAGGGGACTGATGACCACAGATGTTAGGTCCCATAGTGCTCAGAGCCATTTGAAGGATCAAATTGACGGCATTAGATCCCACAGCAGATCACCGGGACCCGGCATAATGAAGTGTGAGGTGTGACATGGGATGATCATTGTCAGAGATCCTGAATTTTAATGTAAGACGAGAACCTATTGTTCACTGTGTTTTTATTTAATTACATTTTGTGAATGCCGCACTTATGTTGGTACACTTCTTAGCATTTTAGCCCCATGAACTAAGTTTTACAACTTCATCATGAGAGCACTGTCTCTAGAAACGCGGTATTGAGTTATGTGCAGGACAAAAATTACGGTCGAATGCTACCAATTATTACTGTAATGTTCCTAAATTGTTGTACAATAACGGTACCTTTATCCAATTTCTTATTCTACGACATTTTTATGTAATAATTCATAATTAAAGCACCAATATTTAGTATTTTTAAGATATTTTCAGCTAAACCTACTCCTAAGCATCTGCAAGCGATATTTCTACGAAGTGAGGTGACACCTAGCTGGATTTCTGCATTCCTGACGTATGACAATTTCTCCTGGTAGCATGCTTAATAGCTACACCAGCAACGTGCAGAACGACAGCATGAAAGACAGATGAAGGCTAGAATTCTCCAATATTACTGGCAATAATCAGTGACTACATAACCGCCCTCTTCTGTTTCACTGTCATCGTCCAATTGTTGTAGGGTAGGTTCAATTACCAGTCCCAGAAAAATTGAGTTATTTGTTATCTTGCAAAAGGTAAGCTAACATCTGACCGAATGTTCACCTTTGACAGTAGACTACTGAAGAAGAGCCCTGAATGTCAAAATAAAGAAAAGAATTTATTGTCGTATCAATGCAATTACCTACAAAGGTGTTGAGAATGGTAAAACTGAGGGATACGAAACACAGATTGTTGGAAAATCTATTCTATTGACCATATTTGGCACTCCCTGAAGAAACGTGCGGATGGAAAACCTTTTGGGTACAACAGAGAGATTCTTCCAGGTGCAGATGAGCAATTTCCAGTCCGTCCTGAACCGTAAGCGTTGGGCCAAGTACGTTCGCCGTTTCAAAGATATCGTCCTGCAATTCCCTTATAAGGTATTATGCGACTATGGGAAACCTAAATGTGGTTGACCGTACATGATCTGAAAACTGGTTTTCCCGAATCAGCGTTCTATGTCTTACCACTGCGTCACCTCAATCGGTAGAATTATGTGAGTGCAATGAGAACGAGAAGTAGGGATTGAGTAAGAGTCTTATGCAATCCACCTCGATCGGTAGAATTATGTGAGTGATATGATTCACCTAGATCGGTAGAATTATGTGACTGCTATGAGAACAAGGAGTAGGAATTGAGTAAGAGTCTTATGCACCATCGACAGCAGACACACTGGAGACGAAGCAGTAGGCGGCTTCGTGATGTATAGGATGACTGTGGCCTTATTCTAAGTACTATCCGAGTTTTCACCTGTAAATGTTTAAAGAAACCACATAGAAGTTAATACTTCAGATAACTTATCTCGCAGTTCTTGAATAACAATCCATGATTTCGAAAAATCTCCACACGTGTCTTTGGCTACAGATGTCGATGAAGGACTGAGTTTTGGCGACGACCTCCGGTTTTTCTGGAGTGGGAAAGTCTGCAATTGGATACGCTCAGCCTCGCGAGGCCAAATGAGATGCTACATGAATAAATAAGTAGCGAACAGAGCACGCAAGCCGCCGAAATGGCGTCGAACCGAAAGGCTTGCGCAGGGCTCTGAGCCACACGATAAACGTGTTCAGAATAAAAGAATTATGGTTTAACGTCCCGTCGAGAACAGATGCGGATCTGCTAAGGATAAGGAGGGAAGACGACGGTGTCCTTTCCAAACGAACCATGAAGGGGATTGGCTGACGCGACTCGGGGAAACCATAGAGAAGAGAAATCTGGTTGACCGGAAAGGGTTGGAACTGTCACATTCCCAACTTATCCATTCTGCGAGGCGATAAGAAGCGCATTTTAAATCAGTAACGTCACTGCCATGACATCTGATTTATCTGCGACGTCAGTGGTTAAAGAACGCAGCGTGAGTTGATAGTGTAGTCATCGCAGTACCTGTCCAGCAATATGTTGCTGCTGAGATACACAATGTAAACGAGGTAATAATCTACTAAAATACTGAAATGTACCAACAGATACTCATTAACCACATTATAAAACTACGATTTGCTCTTTTGCTTTGTAGAGTCTAATGTACGCGAAACAGCTCTGTACCCGAAATGTTCTATCAGGAAAACTATGTCTTCAGAACACAGAGCATATAAACCATCTTTCACACAGTCAGTGGTTCTGTCTCTAATCCTAGCCCTTTGTTCTAACATAAACAGATTAGAAGGATCTCACAAATGACCCGCTACTGATCAGAATCCAGATAACGGTTTTTGGGTTGAGCGTTAGTTGCTGTTCTGCAGTCAGCGGCAGGACAGCACAGTTGAGACACATTAACACAGATGAGCCGCAAACTTTGAAATTGCGACAGAAATATCTTCAAACACATTCGAAGGCAGATACTCTGTTTGCGAATATTGAATTTAATTATATTTTACAAGTTCTTCGAAGATATGAGTAGCAATCTGTGGGATTTATTATCATATTTCTCTGGTAAATGTAACAAAAATACTATTTCATACTACTTTCCAAATGTCACCCTCAGAGAGCACTCAGGTAATAATTAGTTACTCACGAACAATTGACATCAAGGCAACTATCTTGAAGCGACTGATGACGTCGTGGCAAGGAGACCAGGAGACACCAACAACATTGTAGGGCCATTCTGGTTCGCTACCGCTCCATGCTGGCCCACAGTAGTGGCTAGTAAGCGTTGAGCACAAGCCGCTAACATGTCTATCGATAGCATTGCTGGTGACATCGATGCCATTGAGATCAGCTGACATGGGCTTCCACACTGGCAGCTAAATTTATCTCAAGATTATGGGTGAAGTTGTGGGGCGGCAGGTGGAATAATTGTTAATGTTCCTATTATTTATTTAATGCTGTTGTTTGCTGTTCTCAACACTAGTTCTCTAACTATAATATTGGCAACCTTAAACTGATTATCAAAACGTGAAGCCTGTGCCCACTTCATCTGAGAAATACATTTATAGCTACAGCTTATAGCTCTGAGGAATTAGGATATTGTCTGGGATTCATAATCAAAAACAATTCTCTCTAAAATGTTCACTATATTCTGAAAGTCACAGACCAAAAAGAATCCACACAATCCAACTACCAGAGCAGTTCAGAGTCTAATGCGCCGATGCAACTATAACTGTTCAAATTAAATGTTTAAGTGAATGCTCGCCATAATTTGATGATAATGTTCATCAAACGCCAGGCTAATAATGGTAGAATGTCTGTCCTGCGGCGGCACGTGAAAATACGACATACGCAAACTAAAGATAGATCATTAATGTCATCCCAAAATTAACACTTCACTCGAAAACGATTTCATGGTTACGCGTATCCCGAATAACTTATTACTGCATCTGAGGCTGTTTATATCAACGATACCGACGCGACGCGACTCCCGACTCAGGTGGTGCGCTAATCAGCGTCTGGAGAGAACTGGGGCCTTCCTCTTCTTGCGCAGCGTTCTTACATATAAAGCCGCGGGGCGGAGGGCTAAGGGAACGCCTGATCAAATCTGCTCTCCCGACTAGCTGCTGGGCTAATAATGCACCACTTTAAGTTATCGAATAAATCATTGCTTCCTTTGGTAATGGCCGATGAAGCTTTCAATTTTATTGTGCAATCAGCACACAAGTAAGTAATCATAATAAAAGTCTGACGTGGCTAAGTCAAATATTTTGGGCGAGAGAATTAATTTAATTACACTAAACGCAGTAGACGAGCTCTGAACTTGCTCTTTGGAGATATGCTATAGCTATAGTTTTATAGTTATTCTGTTGATACTTCTCACATTTTTATAATTGTAGCGGATCTCCCTTCTACTTAAATTTAAACATCCTACCTTTATTTATTCGCCTACTTAATCTATCTTGCTTCCTTAATTTCTAAGACAAAAACCAGAAGATCATGAATTTCAACTAAAATTTTAATTTGTGAGATCCAGAATACTGTTTCTACTAAATTATTATGCAAAAGGAATGTAAATATAAATTTTTAAGTTTCTAGCTCTTTTCTGTTGCGCCAATGATTTTTACAGAAAAACATCCAAATTTCGAAAATGGTTAAAGCTATTGAACTGATATCCAACACATATTGATGTTGTATTACTCCTGACATGCTAGAAACGTTTCAGGTTATTTACTTCATTTTAAAGTATTGCGCAATATTTATGACGCCAGAGCTAGTTACAGCGGACTAGGCTGGCACACAATGGAAAGACTGATGTGAATTTTATAAGGTGTGAATATGCTGCTTCCCTACATAGTGATTGCTATAGCAAAACTCTACTAACAGCAGTATTGCTGGTCCCTGTTTTGATCAGAACCGAGGCAAAATCCTCCTACACGTCGGTCAGGGCCTGCAGATGGCGTAGTAAAATTCTGAAAGTGGTAGCCAAATAAAATAAGTTTGGAAAATAGACGGCTGAAATTTGTTTAATTTCACATCCTTGCAAGTTCTCAAGTTCATATACTTCCCCCCATGCATAAGGCAGGATGAATCAATCTTGACAAAGTTACAGACTCTCAAGTGGTACGAGTCAATAATTTCAGTCACCCTATGACTGTAGCACACAAAGTTTATAAAACCATATCTTAACAGAAAGTGTTCTATTTTATGACCATATCATAAATGTCAGAGCAACCCCGACAAAATAATACTACAACGAATGACGAGAAAAATTTCATTGTAGATATAAACTCTCGTCTGTTATCAGAAATCTTCTCTTAAGGAGGGAAATCTTTTATTCAAAATTGTCAGTTTCCTCTTTCTTAATTACTTCTGACATATTGTACGTTCGTTTTAATTTAAATAGTTTATTTAAGCGCGTGTTTAACTGATAATTATAGACATTTGCTTTTCTATGGGCATATCATTAGACGTGCTTACTTACTTCTTCACACTTATCGAGTCTTTGTTCACTGTAAGGGCGGTATTCAACTCAATGGCCATAGGCACCTCCTGACGCCACTAACCACTTTAAACTAAAGAACAGATGTTGTGTACACTTTCTGTATATGAATCATATTAGGTGTAGTTGTGTGTAATTGTTTGTGTGTCCCGTTTTTGAGTTGGAGATCCGCTATCAGCCGTACAGACATCTAAATGAAATAGTAAAGAAGCATTATAATGGGTCAAAAGTTTTGAATAGAGAAAAATGACAATTGAGCACAAACAAACAAATAATTTGTTGAAAGCACTTTTTCGGTATCCGAACCCATAAGAAATTTATACCACCTGAAAGTAAAATTCCTTAACTTCCGCTAGCAGTTTCAAAATACTTTATCAGTTCTTTCGCAAAAAAGTGAGATGCTGTTCTGAGGACGTTTTGGTGTAATTTTAGGAGGATAGCATAGTTCTTAACGCACGCGACTTATTAATCTATTTTGTTGAAGTTTCTGTGCGGACTTTGCTTTTCACCCAACTCCCAGACTAAGCTCTAATAAAGTCGAGTCTTTTGTTTTTGATGGCCAATGATTATGTCCAGTCCACAGAATGATATTATATGAGAAGTAGAGTCCACACTTACTCTGTCATGCTGAAAGAAGATGTTTAGACTTGTCAAACACAGCACCTTTAATAAGAGTCGCAACTAATTTTGCAGACGGTTTCAACAAGCGCGTTCTGCAAGACTCTTCGGAAAGACAACAAGCGGAACTGAGGAGTTGCACTACACCACACATGTACAACGAAGCGATGCTGAACACGTGTCTTTCCAATGGTATGTGGTTTTACATCACACGGTGCAGCTAACACTACCACGTAATAAAGTACCTCGACAGACAGCAGTTTTAATGGAACTGACAGCGACTTACAATTGTTCATCGACAATACAGTAACTTTCTGAAATATATACCGTTCCTTCTTCCATTAGTCTGTAAAACAACAGCTCCAGTTGCGTTAAAACGTTTTTGTTGTTGTAGGAATGGAGCGATATTCTGTTCAACATGCTCTTCATTTTCAACGTTTTGAACATGTGTCACTGCTGTTATTAATTTTATTAAATATCAGCTCTGAGTGCATGAAACTTATCTGTTCTTATAAACATTCTTGCTTATACAGGCATTTTTTTGTTATTTTGTCCAGCGCGGATAACGACCAGTTTAGCTTGCAAGGCAAAAAGGATGCTTTTTCGAAAAATAGGTATGTTTTTATTCAACTAAAACTACGATTTAATCAGACTGATATAAACAACTGCGCATGCCCCATATCCAAGACGAGGAGCATGCTGGACAAAATAATACTGTAATCCCAGAATCCCAAAAAAGTTTTTTTTAAAATGTGTTCTTTGGCAGAAGCGATATACCGATTTTTGCTTTATTAAATTCGACGACAACCTTTTATCAGTGGACTCGTGTTACCAGATATGAGTGTATCTGCAAGCACTTTGCAGTCCCATATTCCCTGTGAAGAACACTACGATTTTTTAAGTGAGCAAGTTTGAAAAATCTGTATTTCCCGAAATACGCGCGACGTGTTGATACTTGCTAGCATGTCAGAGAAGCAACATTTCTTTAATGTGGGAACAATCGAGTGTGTAGGCTGGCGCGATGACGCAAAGTGTTACATGGGTGGCAACGGGCAAGGTGACGGCCGCCGGCGGCCGGCCCGTCCAAGGATCTTCGATCCGGTAGCCGCGGGAGCCATCTCCCAAACGCGGCACTGCCAGTTTTCCTTCTCGTTCCCAAAGCTATTTTTATCTACCATTTGGCAGTAAAGAAGTGCTGACGCTCACTGTACTTGCTTTTATGCACTTACTTATTTGCACTGTGGAATAGCAGAAATACACTACTGGCCATTAAATTTGCTACACCACGAAGATGACGTGCTACAGACGCGAAATTTAACCGACAGGAAGGAGATGCTGCGATATGCAAATGATTAGCTTTTCAGAGCATTCACACAGGGTTGGCGCCGGTAGCGACACCTACAACGTGCTGACATGAGGAAAGTTTCCAACCGATTTCTCGTACACAAACAGCAGTTGACCGGCGTTGCCTGGTGAAACGTTGTTGTGATGCCTCATGTAAGGAGGAGAAATGCGTACCATCACGTTTCCGACTTAGATAAAGGTCGGATTGTAGCCTATCGTGATTGCGGTTTATCGTATCATGACATTGTTGCACGCGTTGGCCGAGTTCCAATGACTGTTAGCAGAATATGGAATCGGTGGGTTCAGGATGGTAATACGGAACGCCGTGCTGGATCCCAACGGCCTCGTCTCACTAGCACTCGAGATGACAGGCATCTTATCCGCATGGCTGTAACGGATCGTGCAGCCACGTCTCGATCCCTGAGTCAACAGATGGGGTCGTTTGCAAGGCAACAACCATCTGCAGGAACAGTTCGACGACGTTTGCAGCAGCATGGACTATCAGCTCGGAGACCATGGCTGCGGTTACCCTTGACGCTGCATCACAGATAGGAGCGCCTGCGATAGTGTACTCGACGACGAACCTGGGTGCACGAATGGCAAAACGTCATTTTTTCGGATGAATCCAGGTTTTGTTTACAGCATAATGATGGTCGCATCCATGTTTGGCGACATCGCTGTGAACGCACATTGTAAGCGTGTATTCGTCATCGCCATACTGGCGCATCACCCGGCGTGATGGTATGGGTGCCATTGGTTACATGTCCCTAACATGGGAGCACATTGTAAAGAATGCAGTGCTGTCAGTGGTGATCACACACACTATTAAGAACCATGTGCCGCCTTTTGTAATGTCCGAAGCAGGAGCCAATCGTACATCGTGGACATTATAGTGGAATCATTTTCTTTCACTAAAAGTGTAATTGCTTTTCGTCTCATGGTGTTTTTCTTTCAGTCAACTTCTATAATGAATCGTAGGATTTATTTCTCTGTATGGTGTAAGTTTCATGAAGCTATGTTACTTGCCAGTGACACATCATGCGAAAGGTACGTTCGTCCTTAATCTTTGCATACTATTGTACATCCATATAGCTTGTAAATATTCTAGAAGATATACAGTAAAGTACTGAGTAAACTCGATGAAGGTTTTTCTCGAGATAAAACGGCAGACAAGTGCTAGGTAGCGTAATACGCCTCAGCAGTTTCACCATAACTTATCTGCTACTGACTTGTTATACTTTATACGCATTATATCGCCAGCAAACTTTTAACGACACTTGCACGGACAGCACCAAGCTCGTTCTTTTCAGCTCTGAAACTAGCGCATGCAGATACGAAACTTGTGCATTCAGTCCGCTACGTGTACAGCAATAACTGCTAGAGAGGAGTAACAGAGGATAAATATTACAAGTGATGGAGCCGCTACTTTCCTCGCGCACAACCGGTAGGTCGCAACAGTACCACGCAACGCCGTACTGCTCCATCAATAGGTCACGCTGCCAATGGGTCGATTCTAACTTAAAACGGGGAGATGGCAGGGCTGAAGGGCCTAGCTGCCCGAAGCACACGTCCCTAGTGCTCGGCAGGTTTTATGTGCCAGTGACTACACCACTGTTTCGATTTAGCTAGGATACATCTCACAAGAAACATCAAGTAATTTAATAATTAACATAACACTTGTGAAAATTATAGCACCAGTGACGATATACGCAAATGAAGTGAGCTTATTTTATTTCACATTTTTTGCGTCCAAAGGTCGCAGTTTTTCAGCTTGAAGTTGGGCTATATCCAATGCTTCCTTGCCGCAATTCATTGAGCATACATCTACTTGGACAGCTAGGACAAGTCAGGTGACGTTCCATATCCTGATATTCGCCACGGTCGCAACTGTCATCATATTCAGCTGTAAGGCCCCATTTAATATGGTTTGCCTTCACTGGTGCTACAGTCTTTGCTATGCGGTTCGGGCTCCTATAAATATTCCATCTTAGAGTTCTTACCACTAGACATCTCCTGTATTAGAGGGCAGTCGTGTGCAGGCTCGGTGATTTCTTTGTCCAGCGGTCTGTCGCGGAATTTAAGTCTTCCACATCCACAGACCAACCAGCCCCCTTGCTCTGTTGAATACAACATTCGTAGTGTGAAAACTTTACAAACTTCGCAAAATTTTGCTTTGATTATATATGCGTAAAAGACGCATATTAGGATGATAAAACACAAGTAGAATGACAAAGTTAATGATTTGTACTTAACTTGTAGCACTCATTAGCAGATTGATGAATTCTTTTTGGCTGACTGTCTAGAGGTAAATTTCATCTTTTTGTGAGAGGAAATATGTACGACAAAATAATGTAGTATTGGAGGCAACAACTTTGTCTTCACATCAAATTTTAATAAACATAATAAATTACATTTCTTCCAAACGTCATAATTTACCAAATTTCAAAGATATAATCTGCCCAGTTGTTAGTGCCATAACTCAACAACATTACTACTCAGCACTTCATAGCAAAGTGACCAGCGATAGAACTAACGCGTAGTTACTCAGACATGCTACAATTACATATATCAATTCTTTACAACCAGAGAATCTTACACATAAATAATTGTTCAAACAAAAGTAAAAAAAACGTGTTTATATTTAAAACAATTACGGTAACAGTGATTGAAATCATAATAATTTTAAATGTCAGCCGGCCGCGGTGGACAAGCGGTTCTAGGCGCTTCAGTTTGGAATCGAGCGACTGCTACGGTCGCAGGTTCGAATCCTGCCTCGGGAATGGATGTCTGTGATATCCTTAGGTTAGTTAGGTTTAAGTAGTTCTAAGTTCTAGGGAACTAATGACCTCAGATGTTAAGTTCCATAGTGCTCAGAGCCATTTTTTAAATCTCAATGACTTCATACCTAATTAAAATCTTGACATACTCGAAAATGTAAAAATAATTACGTTATCTGAATAATAATGGTTTTATGTTAAATTCATGCTTTCTGTTTATAAATATATAAGACTATTTTAATTAGGTTACCAAAATTACACTAAATGAATAGTTACAATAGCTCTACTCCTGGGTTGTGCTGTAAATGTAATTATGTACTGCATGCTCAATGCATGGCGAAAGTAGTTTCATTTACCGGTTCCATTATAACGGGATGCTCCAAATAAGGAGCGTCGTTCATCAATAGTATGCTCAAGCTTCTCAGTATGATCATGACCGAGTGTTCTGGAGCTGAGGTGCGTAAATCTGACCACTTCATATAGTTACTAGAACGGCGTGAGTTTCATACAACCGGTTATAGTCAGACTGTTTCATATAAGCTAACATTGACTTTTTTGGCACGTGCAGATCTTGACCACAGCGGTAAGCATATTCTCCCGTGGAGAAGCGTAGTGCCTCCGCTGTGGTACTCAACATCTTTGGTCTAACTTCCCAGCTGGTGTTTGCTAATTTTCGCAGTCAGTTATTTCTTGCTGTGGCTTTGTCACGGGTCTTCCTGCAGTGATTTTTGCACGTCAGTGATCGGTCCAGTACGGCACTTAAGTATGTCAGTTTGTGTTGTCGAGGATAATGTCCTCACTCATTTGCTCAAGTGCAGCTTGTAAACGTCGTAGCAAAAAAGAAATAATCTCTGGCTATGTTCCTGGGGATACCTCCTTACCAAAATTAGTGTGTCAGTCCGGAAAATATTAAGGATGGTTGATGGTAGATCGTGACAAAAAAGCGGTTGGCTAACGATATTGCAGATATGTTAAATTGGCGATTTTTCAGAAGAACGTATAATGGTTGCACACGACTCACTTCATGTGGCTAGATATCCGCCTTGAAATGGAGTTCATTGAAAGCAGTGGGTTTTTCAGGCTGTAAACTATTCCCGATGAATCAGCTACTGTTTAATTTGCCCTCGCATCCTGAAGCATAGCTTACATGTTCCATGCAGTGATATTCCGAAACAACGGAAGTAAGGCTTGCCCACAGGGCTTCCAGATTGCAGTTACCAACACAGTTAACTCGCACATGGCCATCGCCGCCTGCCTGATTGCTTTTGGAGATGATACATTTTGCCATTTTTATGGTGTTCGTATGTCCTTTGCTGTGTGTGGCACTTATGAAGATTATACAGTGGAAGTCCTCGTAATGTCATGGGAACTCTTAGTCCAGACACGTCTATCAGTGTTGAAATGACATTGCGAAGGTCACTACCTACTACTGTGCTGCGACGTCTATTCAGTTGTACAGACGACGTTTTGCGGTCCGTTACAGCCATGTCGACGGGAAGTGGGTGGCAGAGTACCGACCTACAGCTGCCTACAGTCCTGTTCAATCCACTGGTTCCACACAAGCATAACTGTCACACCAATAGGGCACCGAAATGTTACGGTGTGACAAACGAAATTCCTTTCTCTAATTCACTCACGTGCTGATATTGCTCACTTTACGTCGACGAAACTTACTGCTAGTTATTTGCACGTCTCCTATTCGTTCGTCGGCGTTTCATTAACTGACAAGAGGACTGTGTCTACTCGTCATCACCGACCTCCACCAACTTTATTGCACATGCAGGGTTTTGCCAGAAATTGAAGTGTTAAGAGTAGGAGCTCTATATGGCCAAAGGTTTAGAATAAAACTAGCATTTTTGGAGCTGGTCGGTCGAAGCGTCAGATATTTATCTTAATGTAGTTTCTAGGCAGTGATTGGAGCAGAGGAAAGATAATATACCGGTAATTCGAGGGTCGTGGCATCGAGTCCTTAAGAGGAAACTTTGTTTGTTTTATATTTTCAATTTTTATGTCGCTTACACTACAAATAAACCGAAATAATGCTCAGTATGTAATGTATTTATTAATATTTCCATAAAAAGCATGAAAACAAAAGGCAAATGAAAATTTGCGGTTGAAAATAAATTTCCAGGATGGGATTATAGTGCGTATACAAGAACCTCGTCAAAAAAGTAGGAACTTTTATAGTTTTACAGTTGACGAATTACACGTGCTGTGGTTATATTCATCACAGAAACAGGAAAAGCAGTAATTTCTTCAACATCTCTTGCCCATTGTAAACACCGCATTTTTACGACTACGCGGTTGTTTTAAAATTTCTATAGAAAAACAAACCAAATTTAAATTCGTAAAAGTTTCTCTCTCATCGCACAGTTCGGCAGCATACCACACACAACGCATCATATAGTCAAAAATTGGCGAAAATATCTGGTGATGTACAATGGAATGTACTCTAATGGAGGCTTCTACAAGATGAAAATGAAACTAACGGAATAAAATGTCCTGCACGCTTAATTAAATTCTTCTTGAACTGTTATTCTCAGAGTCTTCGTGGATGCTCTAAGTAAAAGCCATTCTTGGAAATTTATTTTGGAAATATTAAGAAATACAACATACTGACGTTATTTATGTTTGTATATAGTGTAAGTAACGTGAAAATTGATAGTAAAAAAAGGTTAAATTTTCCGCTTAAGGACTCCACGGCCCAAGATCCTCTCAGATTAACGTTCCGTAATATTTCCGCTTCGTCAATCGGTACTTGGAAACTCGACCCACGTCAAAAAGTCATTTTTCTAAACACGTAGCCACCTGGAGGTCCTACTCCTGCCACTTTCATTTCGGCCCATGCACTACACATGCCACAAATCTGGACATCATTGATGATGATGAGGCGTGGTCCCTTTGTGAGACTGATGCAAAACTGACCATTCCGTTGCTCGTCCTACATCCAAACCATCACTCTGCAATCTCGATCAACTATTGGTAGTACACTTTTCTACACTGTTCTATACAGCTTCCTGTATCGGTTCGTTATTTGGACTCTCATTCTAAAATTGTGAGCGTAAACGTATAAACGTATCTAAAATTCTTTTCTCGTAAAGTTCCGCATTTTGCGCTGTTACCCCCCCCCCCCCCCCCCCCCCCCGCAGACACGAACACACACACACACACATACACACACACACACACAAACACACACACAATTCCTCCAAACTCGAGAAGAAGTTATCTTACCCGGTTTCATTCCGAAAGATGTCACATTGCTAAAGCTGTTACCCATGGAAGTAAACAAAAATAAATGTCCTGTCACTACAGACAGCGCCCTCAGTCGTAATAGCATGGTGAAAAAAATCGAATCCTGTTTGAAATACTCATCCCGTCATTCATGAGAGGTTTATGGATACAACTATAAATCTAAATAAGAATAGTGAGGTGGAAATTTCAACCACGGTACTTCCGAATACAAGTTCAACATCATGAACAATACATCACCTCGTTTCTCGGTGCACGTCCTAGTTTGTTAAACCGTGACTCTCCGTTAGAACGTAGTGTGTCAGAATAAAGTTTCCTATTAGGAAGGCTAGAGGAAAATATCTCTGACTTACAGTAGTCAGTTACCAAGCCGTGTGTCAGTACTTAGTGTTTCTCGATGGTATCGTACGGGCTAAGGGCTCGGTGATCCCCCAATGAAACAGGGACTTTGAGAATGGCCTCGTGCTTTCTGGTCTTTGAAGTTTAAGGAACATTATAGAGAAAAACTGTGCTGATATTAAGCTAGTACTCTCCTAATCCGAGAGCTGACAATCTGATTTATACAGCTAGCTGCCTAGAATATTCTTGCAGACTGGAGCAAAGGAAACCACATCCACTCCTCACACAGTTCTGTGCGATTAACACAAAGTCATCAGGTCTCGATTCACGTGTGAATATTTTAATAATAACTCAAATGAAAGACGTGTTAATGTCACCTTTGCACCTTGGTCACGGATCTTAAACATGCCACAGGTCCCTTATACAGGGTCCTCACAATTCGTGTTGCACGCTTCTAGAGGTTTTACGGGGGACTAGATCAAGTTTAACATAGAATCCCATGTCCGGAAACGTCATCCAACAACGCTACAGAGCGCCGAAGTTGTAGGCGACGACGCCTGTAAATGTATGTATATGCAGGGTGATTCCGTGATGATGTTACAAGCGTTCAAGGATAATGGAGACGGATAAATATATCAGTTTGAGATAAGAGTTCCGGGCTCGGAAAAGGACAAGTCTGACGTGACAAGAGAAAATCATCTGATACCTCTGACAAAATGGCTCAAATGGTTCAAATGGCTCTGAGCACTATGGGACTTAACACCTGAGGTCATCAGTCCCCTAGAACTTAGAACTAATTAAACCTAACTAACCTAAGGACATCACACACATCCATGCCCGAGGCAGGATTCGAACCTGCTGCCGTAGCGGTCAAGCGGTTCCAGACTGAAGCACCTAGAACCGCTCGGAAACACCGGCCGGCCGGTACCTCTGACAGTGGAGTAGATGTACCGGTACTGTTGTTGCTAAAACTGTAGGGTATGCAACTTTCAGGAACAAGAATAAAAGTTTAGTAAACGTTTGCTCTAAAATGCATACCTGCGGAGCTATGAGCATTTGTTTATCTTCGCTTGTGTAAGACAAACCTCTTCTATGGGACAAGTGCTCACAGCTCTTAAGGTACGCATTTTATAACCCGTGTTTAGTAGACATTTTTTCTTGTTTTGGTCTTCACTACAACCTCTGAAAGTTGTCTGCCCTACAATCTTAGCAACAACAGCACTGGCACACGTATTCCACTGTCAGAGGCACCATACCGGCATTTCGACTCATTCATTTCCGGTACAGAGACGCTGAACTCAAATTGATACATTTATCCATCTCCATCAGCCTTGAAAGTTTGTAACATCATCACAAAATCACCCTGTGTATATAAACCTTTACAGGTACTGGCTCCATGAACTTTCACCCTCTGTAGCGTCGTTGGATGACGTTTCCAGGCATGGATTCCTACGTAATATTTGATCTTCTAAGTCTCCTCTACATCCTCCAGAAGCGTGTAACATGAACTGTGAAACACCATGTATATTTTGAAATGAATGCGATCCATGCGTGATTTTCTCTGTGATCGTTGATGAAAGTAATTTGGTAGTTCAAAATGGTTCAAATGGCTCTGAGCACTATGGGACTTAACATCTATGGTCATCAGTCCCCTAGAACTTAGAACTACTTAAACCTAACTAACCTAAGGACATCACACAACACCCAGCCATCACGAGGCAGAGAAAATCCCTAACCCCGCCGGGAATCGAACCCGGGAACCCGGGCGTGAGAAGCGAGAACGATACCGCGCGACCACGAGCTGCGGATAATTCGGTAGTCCTCACAGGAGAAATGAATATGTACTAAACATACTCAATACGGGTTATAAATTCAACGAAATAAGCACAGATACTACAGTTAATCAAAGGAAAGTCTACAGCAAAATATCGGTCTAAATGAAATCTTACGTAAAAATTAAATATCACTTTTGCTGCAGGTCTTACCTTCGTGAAAAAGAGGTCTCAATAACTCAATAACTAAGCACGACATTTGTTTCTCTATGTAATATTTTCCTGCGGCAGTGTGTAGACATTTTTAAACCAGTGTTCAAAATGGCTCTGAGCACTATGGGACTTGACATCTAAGGTCATCAGTCCCCTAGAACTTAAAACTACTTAAACCTAACTAACCTAAGGACATCACACACATCCATGCCCGAGGCAGGATTCGCACCTGCGACCGTAGCGGTCACGCGGTTCCAAACTGAAGCGCTTAGAACCGCACGGCCACACCGGCCGGCTTAAACCAGTGTGTCCGATAATTTTATGGTAAATAGTTTTGTAGAGATACGTATCAACAACTGTATTTATAGGAGAATGGATGTTATAATGCAGTCTCAACGGGAACACATTGAATGAATGGACATTGAATGAAGGAAACGAAAGAAGGTGAAAGTTCAGAGTCCAGTCAACACCTATAAAATCAGAGATGGAGTTCAAGATCATGGTGACATTCACCAGATATTATTTAGAGGAACCGCGGCAAAGCTAAGTCAGGACTTGGATAGACTGGATTCAGCAGCTGAAATAAGCATGGAAAATCTTTTGGAGCATTGTTGTAGGAAAAACAGCGACCTTTACAATATTACAACTTATTCCAATACACACAGTCGTGATCGCATTTAAGGTGCTAATTTTTAGTTTTAGAAGACCGGTTTCGATCTTCTAAGGGATCATCTTCAGATGTTACATTCTGGGAAGAGGAATAGAACACAATGCTACCGTTAGAATCGAAACGGACACTAAAATAAAATAATGTAGTACAAAAGCGCAGCTGATGTACCCTTGATGACAGTAGGAAGCGCTGGTATGGAGCAGGTCCCTCTGTGTAGACGTGGAGAACACTGCCAAATACGGCTCAACTGCCTAACTAGCGGAGGCCCCGCCCATTGTCTGTGGCATAACGCCATTGGCAGACAATGGCAGTGAGACTCGATTAAAATGCACAAAGAACATAGATGTAAAGTTACGAGGAGTTTGGTCCTTGAAAAACAGAAAAGGATATTTGTATTATAAAGAAGAACGTATGCTATAAAAAGAGACGAAATAGAAAGATAGTCACCTTCCAATGAGAGTGCTCATAAAACATGGGCTGCCCTCTGCAGGGCCTTTTCGTAAACGTAAACGTACTAAAGATGGTCGGTAGGATGCCAGCTTGATAGCTAATGAGACGATATACGTTCCACCATGAGTCAAAGATGTTATGAATTACGCCAACTAGTAACCACGGAAACGATGAGGAATCGATGAGTACTATGGTATGCGAACATGATCTTCAGCTGTTGAAATACATTTATGTAATGCATATTTTACGTAAATTACCTGCTTGTTATGTCGTTACGTTTGTACATATATAATTGTTCTTTGTTTAAATGCCCTGTCATTTAAAAATAAGCAACTTAAATGCGATCAAGACAGTGTGTAACGAGATAAGCTATAGACGTGGAAAAAATGTTGAGTAAAAATATCATTTATCGGTCAGCATACAAAGGAAGAAAGTGTACCTTACCTTCACGCTAATTGAATTTTTGTAAGATTACTAACTACAGAGAATGTGAAAGAGATTACATGAGAGAAAAAAGTTTAATATGACGAAGCATAAGTTATGTTGAGGTGAGCCTTCAACGCGTAACATTAACGGTACTGCGCAGCCATGCGTTATTTGCATATGCATATTCCGCACAGCATACACTTTCGTGCATTTTGTTGAAATACTGTGCTAGAGGTATCAAATTACGCACAATTATACAAATAATGGGCAGCTCACGATGTGCGTGTTTGCTAACACGTCATGCAAATTCAGCGTCGTACTGCTGTCATGTAATTAATAAATGAACCAACACATGTGAAACCGAAAGCCAAAGTCGTTAATGGAAGGGTCAGAAGGGCGCGGACGGTACTGAGCTCGATTATTCGGGTTTATACGGTTAATGCATTTCCACACGGATATTAGCCTTCAGTCGCTACTGGATTAATAAAACATTACATATACTTTGAACTGTTTCCTTTTTTCCGTTACAAAGAGGATACTATACCAAACAAAGGTAATATAGGTGTTTTGCAGTCCAACTGTTCAAAAACTGTGTGGAATTAGCAGCGCAAAGGATTATCGAATTACGTCAATATTTCAGAGGTATCTTGTTGTAGCTTTATCGCGTCGCAGTTTTCTTTACTTTTCACATATTCTGTATGACTATGTTTTGCATTAAATTGCTGTTATCTTAATGGCTTACTAAGCTTTGTCTCACAGAGCTGCCAAGTATCCCATTATCAGACCGACTGCGCGAATATAACCATGCTTGGCATAATCGACGTTAACTTTACCACTGCATCCGGTTAGTTGTAAAGTATCAAAAAACCCAAATTTGTCCTACGACAGCTAGTCTTTGATCTGGAAAATCGTTGATTATCTTTGAAACATGACGTTCAATCAAGAAATATTCATGTGAGTGCCTGAGGACTCGACTAAAGTAATAATATTAAAATTTTGCCTAGTACACTGACATAAACGGGAAGTGTTATTCCATCAGCAGTATGCCGATATTTATCAAAATTAGTAGATATGCTCTTCACATAATGGGTATTGAGTCATTAAACTCCCATGACAATCGAAACTAGTGTCAATTACAAAAATCAGTTTCAGAAATGACACCCACGGGCGAAAATACACTCTTGAGACTTGGGAGCCAAAAGCGTCTGAATGTTGTCAGTTTGAGGAATTTATTGCCATGCTTGAAACACATGGCGCGTCGGTTCATGATTGTGGTTCAATGGAGGCTGCTATGAAACTATGCGTCTTCACAGTTAATCCCAGACACGCTGTAGGAGTGAAAATCAGGCGCACGTAAACACTGAGTCCATTGCCTGCAAATACTGCTTAAATCAAAACGCCGGCCGGGGTGGCCGAGCGGTTCTAGTCGCTACAGTCTGGAAACGCGCGACCCATACGGTCGCAGGTACGAATCCTGCCTCGGGCATGGATGTGTGTGATGTCCTTAGGTTAGATAGGTTTAAGTAGTTCTAAGTTCTAGGGGACTGATGACCTCGAGACGTTAAGTCCCATAGCGCTCAGAGCCATTTGAACAATTTTTTTAAATCTAAACATCTTCACCCTGAGGAAGAAACTGCCAGCATGCTATAACGTGACTACATTCTTCGGCATCTTAATGATTTCAATGAAACGTGTTACCTAATGTTCCTTTTTTAACAGGAAATGGTATCGATTCCGAAGAATAACGCTAAGCGAAATAACGGAAACGTGATTATAACCGAACTTTATCGTACAGCTATCGACTATGTACGGCAACGATCGGAAAATAAATATTGTAAGGAATTCTGTGATTCACTGAAGTCAGCAATGATTTTCAATAAGTAACTGAAATAATAAGAAATTTCGAAATCAGATTAATAAAGTACGGTGGCCATGTCAAACGTGAGTAAAAGCTAAGAACTGTTAATGACTGAATTGAAAATGGTATCACGTAACAATTACAAGTTTTAGATAGGCAGTACGGTCAACGGCCTTGCCGCTGTGGTAACACCGGTTCCCGTCAGATCACCGAAGTTAAGCATATGGCTCGGCTAGCACTGAGATCGGCGATCGTTAGGGACTGCCGAGCGCTTTGGCAAGTGGTGTCCACTCAGCCCTTGTGAAGCTAACTAAGGAGCTACTTGACTGAGAAGTAGCAGCTCCGGTCACGAAAACTGACCGAGAGAACGATACGCTGACCACGTGCCCCTCCACATCCGCATCCAGTGATGTGTAGCAGCCGAGGATGACACGTGGTCGGTCGGTACCGTTGGATACTCCAAGGCCTATTCGGACGTAAAAAGAGAGAGAGAGAGAGAGAGAGAGAGAGAGAGAGAGAGACTGTAGATGGGCAAAGATACACATGCGCTAGTTTCAATGTAAAAGACATGTATGACAAAGTGATTTTAAGTTAATCACAAATACACTGACATTACCCGCAATTAACGAAAACCAGTAATGGTAGCTAGCTAGCAACGCGTCAGGCGAGTTGTACTGAATGACGTCACTCACTGTACTGCTCTCTGTCGTCAAGCTTTGTAAAGCGAAAGTACTCCCTGCTCTTCACTGTTTTGTAGTCAATGTTACCACAGAAAAGTTCCTAAGGACTCCGTTAACTAATAACAAACACCATTGCAATGTCAGTGTTACAAAAGTAAAAATCATATGAAGTGTGTTCAAAATGCACAGAGAACATTAGATATTACTCATCTAGTTTCATGAACTACTTAATTGAAGTTAACTCCAAATATAATTAATTTTCTCTCTTTTGTAATAACTTTATCTGTTCCAGTAGTGACTTCCTCGGTTATAATGATGAATGGATAGGGCCCTGCAGATGGTTAATGAGCTGAGATAAGCAGTAGCGCTCACGATATTTATAGTTCAACTAAAAAGCACTACAATGTTCAAAGTGCAGAAAGTACTACGCTGGAAAGCCGTGTAGATAACGAAAATATAATTGGATTGATCTTACTTTGTGGTGAGTTGCGGATTGAGGACGACGAGAAAGACAGGCCGCGGCGCGTACGTCACGAAGGTAGTCCTGAACTCGCTCGCTCGCTCAGCTCACCAGACAAAATGCGTTTCTAAACCCGTTAACTCGCAGCTGAGCGTGTAAGTACTAACGAGACTTGCATTTTCCACTGGAATCTGCTATTATGAAGACTTACTGATTAACAGTACTACTGCAAAATTTAATTTAAGATCAATACTCGATATAAATGGTAGAACGGCTTCTTAATAGCATTTAGTCTCTTCTGCTTAACAGTACTCATTACATGCTGGAAGTGGTGCCTTACGTAGCTGATAATAATTTTAGCATGGTTTTATTTTATTGTACTCCAGTACAGCCATAAATTGTAAGTAGGCCCATGGACTTTCCATCATTATAGGACTAATAACAGTAAGATTCCATAATAGTGGATTCCAGGAGAAGATTCAGTTTTCGTTTGTATGGACACGCCTAGTTAACAGGTGTAGAAACGTAGTTTGTCTGCGGATTTGAGCGAGCGAGCGAGCGAGCGCAGGACTACCTTCGCGGCGTATGCGTCGCGGCCTGCCTTTCTCGTAGGCGTCGGTTGCGGATGGTGTGACGTAATACATTTTTAATGGTCTTTATTGGCAATGGCCTCTTCTTTACCAATGTCCAACTTCTAATAATTTTAGCCACACAGTTCTGTTCTTCAAACACCAATTATTCTTACATGCTTCGAGCTGTATCCAGATATGTGCTTGCTCATCGATTCATAACGCCTAGCCGTACTTTAAACAGCATCTCCAAAGTACGCTGCATTAAACAGTTGAAAACTGCCACCTTGAGTCCAGAGCTCACCACAGAATTGAAACGATTCTCTCAGTTACTCCTCTTGCGTGAGCTCGCGCCCAATCATATTATTGTCAACTTTGAAGTAGATTTTCTAGATTCTATACTATATGAACTTCTCTGACGTCGCCAGCGTTTCTACTACGAAGTTTAAAGTATTATTTTTCAGTACTTTTTTCAAAATTATATTACAGTTTTTAAATAGTGAAGACTGATAGCCGGCCGGAGTGGCCGAGCGGTTCTAGGCGCTAGAGTCTGGAACCACGCGACCGCTACGGTCGCAGGTTCGAATCCTGCCACAGGCATAGATGTGTGTGATGTCCTTAGGTTAGTTAGGTTTTAGTGGTTCTAAGTTCTAGGGGACTGATGACCACAGCAGTTAAGTCCCATAGTGTTCAAATGGTTCAAATGGCTCTGAGCACTATGGGACTTAACATCCATGGTCATCAGTTCCCTAGAACTTAGAACTACTTAAACCTAACTAACCTAAGGACATCACACAACACCCAGTCATCACGAGGCAGAGAAAATCCCTGACCCAGCCGGGGATCGAACCCGGGCGTGGGAAGCGAGAACGCTACCGCACGACCACGAGCTGCGGACCCCATAGTGCTCAGAGCCATTTGAACCATTTTTCTGAAGACTGATAAAATTAACAAAATACATAAATATACATGAAATTACTTTAATATTAAGGAATTAATAAACTGAAAATTTATGAGGCACTACGTTGTTGTGTTATAAGGTGACCATGGGGAAACACGCGGCCGCTGCGCTGCCGCAGCACTGCGTGTGCATACAGCCGGAGTTGGACGGATATCCCAGACGTGCCTTGGGCACGCACCGTGATTCATCAGTCCACGCTACATTATCCTATGCTTCGAGTAAACTATGACTATTTTTGTGCGTCCAGATCTAATTCCTTTGATATATGCCATACAGCGGGCAGAGTTACATCTGTAGCCCATAAAGCAGGTGTGGTTGCCGGTTGTTTCTCTGTTGTGTAATCCACCACTGAATTTGTGAATGATTTGTGGCGCTATGATCCATCTATTCGTTGCTACAATCTCCTTCCGTCAACCCAGTGTTGTGTCACCAGTTGACTTTGGCGGCTACTGTTTCTCCTCAGTCGACATACTGCCTGTAAACCCTGGCCACAGTCCCACGAAAAAATCTTTGTGCATACATTATGCATCGCATACCCAAGAAGTGACGGTGATCAGACTTTCTCGTACCAAATGCCTTGCTGATTTTTCCGTCGCCTGAAGACATTCCTGTCACATGACACGCTAAACTATTTTTTCTCTCTCTCTCCCTCCCCTCTCTCTATCCCTCCCTCATTCTCTCGCTCCTCTCACCCCACCACAGCACTTATCTAGCACTGCATTGCTCTTAGGCACATTTATTTCAGTCGACAGTCTTCACGATTAGTTTGATGCAGTCTTTATGACTGTGTGCCCAGAGAATACTGTTTTTTGTGTATCTCATGCGGCGATATTCATTGCCTTGGGCAGCCTCATCTTTTTGATCACTGAGACTTTTCCTAGCCCTAAACTTCAGTCTGCCCCCGCACCCGCTTTTTAAATGAGTCATTTGTACAATTATGGTTCATTAGGTAGGCGTTTTTGGTATTAAATTGGGGTAATTGGCTCATCCAACATTTTGGTAAATGTTTAGCACGAATACAACGACTGTGTGCAATTGTAGAAGCAGATACGTTAGGCCGCCATCGGCAAAAACAAGCATCATGAACTGGATGAAAATCCTTAAGAGACAGGCAGTGTCAAAGACCTTCTTCTACGAGAACGTACCTTGTGTCTCGAGCACATGTTGACAGAGTGCAAACTGCGTTTCAACGCAACTCCCAGAAGTCAACTCGTGGTGCATCACGGAAACTGCAGACAGCAATATCAACTATCCATGAAGTGTTAGATAATCGATTACTCATTTTCGTGCACAAAGTGCAAATGTTCGAAGCTCTGCCGCCAAGCGATCGTCCCCTGCGGCATGCGTTCGCGTGTCCATGCTTGCTCCATAGATGCTGACAATGACTACCTGAAAGAGGAGCCAACGTCCTACATTTCCAGACATGTGAAACGTAGCAATATTATAATCGGGGGCCTCCGAAAATCCTCACAACACGCGTGAACACATCCGTGGTAGCATGAAGCTAAATGTTTTGTGTGGCGTAATGCACGATATGGTGAAAGCCACAACCTGAAATGTTTACCTGGACATACTCGAGAAGTTCTTGCCACCACAGATCGAAGAAATTCAGCCGGTTAATCAACTTCCAGCATGGTGATGCCAATAATGCTATTGGGCAAAACACGGCAAGGAAATGATTTTCTCGTTTTTAGGAGGGTTGACATTAGTGACTATCCACGATCAGGAAGGCTTTGGGGGTTTGATGAAGATCGTTTAAATGCATTAATCCACAATGACTCACGACATACCTGCTTATAGGTAGTCCCTCTAACTAAGGGCTCACCTTCAGAGGATGTAACGTTTCCAAGTAGAGAAGGAATTAGAATATTTCATCAGAATATAAGAGGTATTAGAGATAAAATTAGTGAACTGCTTATAGATGTTGACTCTGAAATTATTGATATATCGGAGCACCACTTAAATAATTTTACAGTTCAGAGGCTTCCTTTACCAGGATAGAGATTAGCTGGCTGTTTTTCAAGGAGTTCCTTGCGGGATGGGGGAGTGGCTACTTCAGAACATACATGTATCACAGCACAGTACTGAACAAATATCTGAATGTTGTGCACGAGCAGTTGAATTTAGTGAAATTAAACTTGTAATTGTTGTTGTTTATAGGACCCTAACTCTCACTTCAGAGCATTTCTGCCCAAACTTGAAAGGGTTCTTCATGCACTTTGTGGGAAATACCAGAAATTAGTTATATGTGGTGTCTTCAATTTAAGTTTTGTATATGATGGTGCAAGAAAAAGGATGTTGGTAGATCTCCTTAATTCATATGATCCGATGCAGACCGATTTTTCCAGCTAGAGTGCAGGGGGACAGTAGCATAGCCATAGACAAGATTTTTAAACATTCTTCATTACTAGATGGGCATTTTATTCGTAAAAGGGTGAATGGCCTTTCAGACCATCATGCACAAATTTTAACACTAAAGGGCTTTAGTACTCAAGCAAATGTCACATTTAATTAGCAACTATGTAGGAACTAGGCCACTCCTGTTTCTTATTTATGTAAATGTTATGCCCACTAGTATTACGGGTAACTCTAAAATATTTCTGTTTGCTGATGACACTGGCTTGGTAGTAAAGGATGTTGTGTGCAACATTGGCTCGGTTTCAAATAGTGCATTTCATGACCTAAGTTCATGACTTGTAGAAGATAAACTAACGCTAAATCACAGTAAGACTCAGTTTTTACAGTTTCTGACACACAATTCAACAGAAACTGACTTTTTAATTTCACAGAATGGGCATATGATTAGTGAAACTGAACAGTTCAGATTTCTAGGTGTTCACATAAATAGATAGCTGTCGTGGAAAGCCCACGTCCAGGATCTTGTTCAAAGACTTAATACTGCCACTTTTACTATTCTAACGGTATCTGAAGTGAGTGATCGTTCGACAGTTTGCTTGTTTTCATTTGCTTATGTCGTATGGAATTATATTTTGAGGTAACTCTTCCCATTCTAAACAGGATATTTTTGGCTCAGAAACTGGTGATACGGGCAGTAAGTGGTGTAGGTTCACGAACCTCTTGTCAACCCCTGTTCACGTCTCTGGTTATTTTGACACTGGCCTCTCAATGTATATATTCCTTACTGTCATTTCTTGTTAACAATATTATTAGTTTATTCCGAACGATAAGCAGCTTTCACTCAGATAATACTCGCCAGAAATCAAACCTGAATTTGGATTGGACTTCTTTAACTCTTGTGCAGAAAGGCGTGCAGTATACTGCAGCATTCATTTTTAAAAAGCTACCACTCGAATTCAAAAATCTTAGCAGTAATTCTTGCGCTTTCAAATCGAAACTGAAGAGTTTCCTCATGGGTCACTCCTTCTATTCTGTCGAGGAGTTCCTTGAAAAATGATCCTGATGCTCGTTGTATTGTTGACTGCGTTTACTTAAACTTATGCACTGACTTTTTTCGGGTTCATAAACATTTATTTTTATCTGTTATTTCTTTTATGTTGTAATTTCATGGCCGGCCGGGGTGGCCGTGCGGTTCTAGGCGCTACAGTTTGGAATCGCGCAACCGCTACGGTCGCAGGTTCGAATCCTGCCTCGGGCATGGATGTGTGTGGTGTCCTTAGGTTAGTTAGGTTTAAGTAGTTCTAAGTTCTAGGGGACTGATGACCTCAGAAGTTAAGTCCCATAGTGCTCAGAGCCATTTGAACCATTTTTTTGTAATTTCATGTATTTACACTTTCCATGACCTTGGAGATTTGCTCCTCAATTTGGTCCTACGGAACTTGACGTGTAAATAAAAATATAAAAGAAATGACAGTGTACTCGAGAATTGTCAACTGAGATGTCTCGCAGATGCAGTCCAAGAACAGCGACTAGGAAGACTGCGTGGAATGATGCTACTCCAGGATAACAACTGCCCGCATTCCATTAGACTCAGAAAAAAACACTATACAGGAGTTGGGTTGGGAAGTCATTCCACACCCACATTATTCACATGATGTTACGCCCTCAGATTTCCACCTTTCTCCCTCTCTATCGAACATCCTTCAAGCGACTTCGTTTCCGGATGAAAATACGTGCCGAACATGGCTCGACGAGTTCGTCGCCTCAAAACCGCGTGATTTCTGCAGTCGCAGAAACGAAAAGTTGTCCCAGCATTGGTAAACTGTTGTAGATGGTGAAGGAGATTGTATTATTGATGACAAAAGTCTCTGTTGTGTGTATTTGTTGTGTTTATTAATCTCATGGAAAAAGGATTCGAATTTATGCGTCGACCTAACAAATAAAAGGCTCGCACATGCTGGTAGTGGCCACGTAATGTTACACTTCTGAACAAAATTCCACTGTGAAACTGGAGCATCTCCCGGCTTATCAAGTGTTCAAATAACTTACGGGAATGCAACTAGCTAATTTCGTTGAAAATATTCGTTAATTCGACGAATAAATACTCTATGAATTAGAAGGCGCCAATGAAACGATCTCTCGTTTCATTTATGGCTTGGAATTGACGGGATGGTTATCCGTCGAATAATCGGCGAATGTCGATGACGTTACTCTGCCGCATTCGCGTAAATTATATGTACAGTACTTTCGTTCTGATTTCAGTATTAAAGTTAAATGAGATGATTTTTAAGGTTATGAAAGTTGGTTCGAAGGTACGAAAGCGTTACAGAGATCACGCGGAATCAAGTCTGACTATTCATTTTAAATAAGTGGGACGTAATAAAACAAACATGTGGTTGTCAAAACGGTCGGTTAACTTTAGAATTTGTGTAAATCAGTGAACAGCGTGCTAGTTACTAATGAAACATAACGCCGGGTGGTATCGACTGCGCAGCTTTCCTATGCCTCGCGTGACACTGTGTTCGAATTACCGCGGAGTGAGCTGTCGCCCAGGCAGCCAAATCTCACATACATCGACGCTCAAATTTCACTGCGTATTACAAAAATACTCAATGCGAATAACTATTAAAAATGTATTTTTGTCTGAAATTCATCATTATCTTGGACTTATGACAGTACTGAGGTGGAGCGCTGTTGTATAATGAATATTATGTTTTACTGATTGCGGACTGTCTAGAAACTGATCGAGAGAGCTTGTGTCGTGATTAAAACTCTGAGCTCGAATTAGGGAGGACCAGAGTTCAAACACAGTTTCAGTGGATTCCCTAAATGAATTATGGGGAGTATACAGATGATATAGATTCAAAGTTACTTTTAAAAGTATCCAGTATGTCCTCAATGCGGATGTATTCTTACGTATAAATTATTAGACACAGTTAGTTGGGACATTATACAATAAAATAATGACATCGATCGTATTTGTCCCTCCCATCTAAAGCAAAATTTTGCAAAACGTTTCTCTTGGAGACACGTCATGTTAGTCATCATCCAAATCAAAAATATCTTACTTCACTTGTCATCAAAAGTAAAGTTTTCTGTGAAGTTCGTTGTGGAGACACGCAATGATAGTTAACGCCGAACCACAACGACAACGACGACGATAACTTGTCGTTTTTCTTTCGAGAGTTACAAAAGACATTTGTTAAGGGAAAATCTGAAGACTATACAACTCAGATGAGGGCATCTAAAGCCTAGTATTTTCCCTCTTAACGTTTATGAAGACAACAGAGTTCGCAGGCAGAAATTTCAACGCGGTGCTGGCAGTTCGTCTAAATTACTGAAAACAAAGAACTGGCACCCATGTTTATTTATTTATTGATTAATCTGGGAATCGTCTTATAATGATATAGGATTTGACATAATTTGTTTACTTATTCGTATGGCTAGGGTCCCCCGTCGGGCAAACCGTTCGCCGGGTCCCGGTCTATCAGTTTGACCCCACTTCGGCGACCTGTAGTCGATGAGAATGATAGGATGATGATGAGGACAGCACAACAGCCAGTCCGTGGGTGGAGAAAATTCCCCGACCGCGCCGGGAATCTAATCGGGGCCCAGAGGATTGACAATCCGTCACGCTGACCATTCAGCTACCGGGGGCGAAATTGGTCATCATAATACAACGGAAATAAATAGCTCAAAATATACATACACAGAGAATATATGAGAATGCATTGAGCGGCTGGGATAGGTGGGCGGCCGTGGCGTTGTTGAAGGAACTATCCCGACATTTGCCTGAAGTGACCTGGGGAAAGCACGGAAAAACTACATCAGGATGGCCGGACAGGAAAGCTCCATCCTCCCCTAAATATGAAGTCAGCGTCTTAAAATACTACTTTATACGGTTAGTCCCTGTTTCAAAATATTCTTTGATATAAACATAATTTCACGCGTTCGGTAACCAGACTTCGGTTCATTCACAAAACCGACTCGAGACAGGTAAACACGCTACTATTCCCCGTTTCCGCCTTCATTCCCTCCCCTGCTTCCACTTGAAAAGTTGAGTCAGAATTCCCCATGACGAGCAAGATGTTGAACTCAAGGAAATGACAAGACATTACTATAATGGCAATTCGTCTAATGTCCCATCATCTACCGTCTCGATAGAGTTCACTTAATGACACACTGCGTGGAATCTTAACATCCCGTCTAGAACACTGGTTCCCGCTCTAGTGATAAGAATATTTACCTTCCTTTCTCTTTGCGGAAAATTCCGATAATTACAACTTTTTAATAGCAGGGTAATAGCTAGTAGTCCTCTATACTTTCATTTACATGGCTGAAAGATTTGATTCCGAATCAGTTTACCTATGCACTTGACTTCCTTCGATACTAAGTTGTGGTTGTCACGTTTGTCATTTACTTTTCACTTTTATTACAGGACACTCACATGACGTTGTTTGTGGTTTATATTCTACCCTTGCCTCATATTGATATTGAACAAATTTTCCCCTGCGCCGGGCCCAAGCCTCACCATACAAGACGTGAGGAAGGAGGAGGGGGAGGAGTAACAACCTCGTTAAAAAACCAAGGTTCACCTGGCCCGGTGATAGTACTTTGTAAGTGCTACTTGTTCGGACTACAGTGAAGATTACCTTAAATACCTAGGAGAGTGGATTACATACAATGCAAAAGAAAAGACAGCTGTTGAAACTAGAGTGCACAAAATGGAAAGAATGTTTCATAAGACCAAAAATGTTTATAACAAAAAATGCTTGTCCTGGAACACGAAATTAAGACACTGTCAAACATTGGCCAGACCTGAAGCTCTGTATGCGACAAAAACACTTAAACTAACAAGAAATGGAGATCTTGAGAAACAAGAGAAGGTCGAAAGAAGAATTTTAAAGAAAATACTGGGAGCTAAAAGAAACAATAATGCTGAATACAGGTTAAGACCAAACAGAGATCTATACTTGAAAACTGAAAAACTAACAGATGTAATAAGGAAGAGAAGACTACACTGTTTTCGACATATATTCAAATGGTTCAAATGGCTCTGAGCACTATGCGACTTAACTTCTGAGGTCATCAGTCGCCTGGAACTTAGAACTAATTAAACCTAACTAACCTAAGGACATCACACACATCCATGCCCGAGGCAGGATTCGAACCTGCGACCGTAGCGGTCGCTCGGCTCCAGACTGTAGCGCCTAGAACCGCACGGCCACTATGGCCAGCTGACATATATTCAGAATGGATAACAACAGACTAACCAAGCGGATAATCACGTTACTCAATCGCTACATAACCAAGCCTGCATGGTTCATAGAGACTGAAAAGGACATGAAAAACGCTGGAATTACAATAGACACAATAGAAAACAGAACACATTTCAGAAAGGCAGTTCAAAAGGCAGAATTTCCGGAGAGAAAGAAAATAACTAGACGAAAGTGAGCTCAAGAAGAAAGGGAACAACGCTCTAAAACGATGAAGGAAATTTGGAAACTAAGGAAATCTAATACAATGAAGAGTAGCCAAAGTTGATTCATCGTACCCTCCAAATGGGTTATTCGAAAAAATAAGAAGAACAAATTTTCGTTTAACATACTTCAGTATTTTAATAAATGACGCTAATATTCATATACATGTACCCGCAGGGTTGGTTATTCATCATTATTTGTAATCAAATGTGTAGCACAGGAAGCAGCAGGAATAACACACAAATATTAATTTTAAATTGACAAAAAATAGTTATTTTCGTTTGTGGTTCGATGCACAGGTAGAACACAAACAGAAAAATTTAAATTGCTATGGAAATGCTGCTTTCGTGTTTTGGTTTAATTTGATGCACCACATATTTGATATATATATCGATTCCAGATTCCGGTGCGTGCATGTGCAGAGGCCAGCCACTACAGACATTGATGCCATTAGGTGAGCACGTAATTGATTTCACATAATGCGATACTCGGAACGGGAGAGAATTATCCCCTGCGGGACGTTTGCTGACTGCTGTCCTGTTTCGCGTGAGCGCCACACACACACACACACACACACACACACACACACACACACACACGCATACAGAGCGTCGACTGGTCATCCCAACGTATGTCGCTTTATTGCGATCGTCACATTACAAACAAGGATGCGACACGTTTGCACCATACCGGCATTTGGAATGCAAATTCACGGCTTCTGTCACTCTATTACTTTTGCCTCGTGTCTAAGACGACCATTTTCTGATAATATATGCATGTTTTAGTATCTGAGGAGAGGGTGCTTCCCCCCCCCCCCCCCCCCCCCCAAAAAAAAAAATCTGAAATGCAAATTATTTATTTCTTAACTATTCAGATTGACACGGAAAATGATCAAACATCTCACAGACGCTTCTACCCATATTGTTTGATTCAGCACACAGTACACTAACATACAGTAAAAATCGTAATATGGACGGTTTTTGCATCAAGTAACGTAATTTTGAGATGTATACATTAATGTGCCAAATCACGATGGCTACCTGCTTAATACCGTTGGGTCCATCTTTGGAACGCAATAAAGCAGCGATTCTGTGTGGCATGGATTTGACAACTTTTTGGTAGGTTTCCGAAGGTTTCTGTCACCAGATGTCTAAGCACTGATCACGCAATTCCCGTAAGTTTGTGGGCGTGGATCTAGTGACCGACAGAGTCCTGTATGAGTTCCGTCAGGTTCAGATCAAACGAATTTCATGGCCAGATCATTAATGTGAGTCCACTATCACGCTCCTCTAACGACTTTGGCAAGATTGTGGCACGGTAACACTGACAATTGTCCTTGTGGATTATGCCATCAACCTCGAAGAAGACATCGACCATGAAGAGATGCTAGTAGCCAACAATAATGTCTACAGCTGTCACGGCGACTTCGATTCTACCACAGGTCCCGTGGATGCCCAGGTGAGTGTCTTCCGTAGCATAATACTGCCCCCAACGACCTGCGTCCGTAGCGCGATACATGTTTCGATGAGCCGTTCGCCGAGATAACAGGGTATCCGGACGCGACCATCGACCTAAAGTGACTAGGAATATGATTAATTCAACCAGTTAACTAGTTTTCGTTGATCCTATGCCCGATATCGATGATTCAGTGACCACTGCACAGGGCTGTGAGGCACAAGACATTATTTATATAGTAGTGATGACAGTGAACGTAGTACGTACCATTGCAGCTATTTTGTCGTTTTACGTGCTGCTATTATAGCTCTGTGGGGTTTAGAGCTTTAGGCCTAAGTGTGTCCTTTCCTGTGCTGAGTTTAAACCCATGTGGTAAAGGAGGGATGAAGTCTAGTCGATGTTTACAGTGGCAAGTTATAGCACACTTGAACAATATTAAATGTTTTCAAAACATGCTGCCAAACGTTAAACGTAGACATTTATTAGATAATTTTCAAGTTAATAATGAGGTCCACACGACAACAACAAGACTCGGAAAAAGGTCAAGAAAAGTTTCATTTATGAAAGAACCATATTGGAGCACTAAAACACGCAAAAAATTGTAATTTTTACCAACACAAGGGCTGATCCAATAATAATAAGTACCAACAAAGAAAAGTGTGGCATAAAGCGCCTACGTACGTCCAAAGTAAATCATGTGACTTGAATAGAAGAGTAAGCAAGACCAACGCACGTCGACGCACATGCTTTTTTCGCTGTCTCACACTGTACGTCAGATATTCCCAAAATTTAACAAATCAAATTAGATTTAACAAATTGTAGAAAATTCGACAGAATAGAGATTACATTATAATTTTGCGGACTGAAAACTACAAAACGAACGAAATGAATTAGCTTTTTGTGCAGTAGCTTCCAGTCCATAGCACGATGGCTAATGCGACCCCACCGAACTCCGGAAACCAATATGACACGCCACGTGTTCCTTTATAGCTGACCGTTGCAGCAATAGTCAAAGATAATCTTATTACAGCGCAGCATTCTCCCATGAAAGAACTTAATGAATCAGTGCGTTAGTTGCCACAGGCTTAGAAAGGTAGAAATTATTGGCGCTTTAATGGAAGGATGGAAGCGTTAATGACACGTGGGAAGATGAAATACACTACTCTCATCAGCAATAATTGCTTTTTGGTGCCACTACGCTAGAGAGACGATGGAAGATAATCGATAGCTCTGAGCGAGGCACTGATTGATTAATGGTCTACGGAAGTCCACGCAAGTGGTTACATGTAATGTTCAAACGTTATAGTGAAATCTAAAATATCCTCTAGCGTATATTTTGAAGGACTCATCTACACCTTACCTGTGCGGTTCACAGCCAGCATTCTGATCACGCTGGAAGTTATTTAGCTCAACAGGGCGCCCTTTCTGGGTTCTTACACTGCACTGTTATCTCGTCACAGCGGGCAGCATTTCTACGCAAGTTACCTTACTCCCTGTTGTGATGTACGAACTCGAAGCACGTATAGAGATCATTTGTAAGATTGGGAGGGATACCCTATTAACGATCATTTTTCTGCTAAGCTGCCTGGGATAGCTGAGACTTTAGGCAGATTCCCACACCTATTCAAGCCAGTACCACGTTGGTTCCTCACACTGCCCAACAACGCGACAGCTAAACATTTAAAACACGAAAACATGTAGAACAGAATTTATTAGATCCACTGATAGTACGAACAAAATTCCTCGTCTGAGAGAAAGGTGAGGATGGACATCTGACCATATACATAATTACTTAATTCAAAACAACAGAAGTCTTGTCAGCTATGGAACCTTTTCATGCGGCATCACATCACAGCGAAGAAATTAAGACATCCTATCTTCATCACTGATACGATGAGATATTTCGTATGCACGTGTTAAATACGGTGCCCTGAATGGAGTGAGTGAGTGAAGTGAATTGAGTTATTCGACCTCTAAAAACGTCATCTTGAAACAGAGTTCAATGCTTCCATAATTTTACAAGAAATTGAGGCCACTGACTCATACCTATTATCTATGGTTTCCCCCAACCAATAAAGTTTTAAAATTAAAAAGCAGTATTATTTCAACTGAAATTCAATAATCGAGTATTATTGAAAGAATTATTATTCTGGGATCCACGACTTTCACCAACATGGCTAGGGACCAATTCTGCCACTAATTGTAGGAAAAATATTCGGGCATATTCTAACCGGTTTAAGATTCTACCAAGATTGTGTGGTGTCCGTCGCCTCTTGGTAACAACCCACGGCATTATTAATCAACGTCACCAGTTCTCAAACATGTTATTGGTGCATAATTTTGTCAACAGAACTCGAAAATACAGTGTCAGAATTTGTAACGTAGATTAGTTTGAAATACTTGCTCTGTCTTGCAGCAATTACTCGACGTTCTTGTAAAAGGACTGTTTACATTTCGCCCTATTAATACCTTATTAGGCCACGGCAGTGAAGTGTTTGGTGCCCAAGGCAAGTGAAGTTACTCGTCTATAAAGACAATGGCAGAATGTAATGAGAGTTCTTGAGACGGAGTTGAGTGGCGCTCTGTGCACCACATAGCTTCACGTTGCTGTTGGTATGTAGGGTAGAAATGCTGGAATGAATTATTTCATTCATAAAAGCGGGTCTACGTTATGAGATCGAAGAAAGCAGCCTGTGTCATTCGCAGTCGGCTTTAATAAAGAGGAAATAAGCAGCTGTTAATACTACGATGATAGTGACACCATGGGGTATTACGTATGAAAGCATACTTGTAGTAAGTTTATTATTCCCATATCGTATGGCTTTTTGACACATTGGAAAAAATAGTGTGTAGAACATGACATATACAATATAAAATCTTACAAGCAAGCATCTTGAGCATTTTATGTAAATTTTCGACTTTGGAATTGACAGCAGGAAGTCTTCTGGTCTAGCATTGCATGACCTCGTAAGGCATTCTACTGTAATGTGTCCATGTTGAGTCCTCATTATGCTTAGTAATGACCACGTTTTCCGTGTAAAGTCAAATCGCGGTGGTTTTGGAGTGATACATGGCATATTGTTATTTTGTTGTCCAGTCCATTCTTGAGTCCATGCATTAGAAAGCTTGAACTCTTGTTGTTATTCTGCGTGGTCGTCTATAGCAGAGTCCATTATGGTTTGCATCATAGATATCTAGATTTATTGGTAGATATCTATTATCCATGGTCTTTTTGTACTCGTTCGAGAGAGCATGTATGCGTCATAGTTGAGAGGATGGAATTTGGCTTAGTACTGGCAGCCATTCCATAGTGTTGATATGATAACACTAGCAGTCATTCTCATGGTGATACGGGTATTTAGATGGACGTAATTCTTTTGCGCATATGGGCTGTTTCGCCAAACTGGGGCACAATGTTCAGCGGCGTAGAAGAGAGTGGTGACTCTTCGGAACTTCACTACGTTAAATCATATGCACAAGTCAAACTGCTTCGTAGCAGCTCTTCCAACAATGTTATCTGAATGCTGATTGGAAATAAAGATCAAATTTAATTAACTATTAAGATGAATGAATTGTATGATCTTAGTGACACACACCTGCACTAAAAACCTCGTTGCTTCCACGTGTTATTCGTTCAGTTAACAGCAGCGTATTTAATCTTCCTCTGTTTTTACTCTGTCCGTCTTATAATGACGCTTGTTCCACGCATAGCTCGCTTATTACATAGTTAGAATTTCGAGCCAATACCGTCACTTTTTATTTCAGCGTGCCGGTTCTTTCTGAACAGTCGATATATTTTTCATTGTCACTGTATAATAGGGTTCATTAACAGCAAAGAGATTTGCTTTGTAATGAAGTATGTGATATGTACAACGCAGTTTAATCCTGATGCGCTTATCACTATAATTTCCTGTAGCCTCAGGCCTCTTGTCACTAGACCACATCGTTTTGGGATTTTAGAAAACTATGTTCTCTATTACTTGCAATAACTAACTTCAGAATTCCATGAAATCTTCTCATAATTTATTTCAGTTCCTTTGACACATTCGGAAATATTTAATCCTTATTTTCCCCTTACGAAGTAGTGTTAATCCCTCATCACTGTCAATTTTGAACTAGCTTTAATATAATGTCACGTATTTACTCATTCGTGTTTTGGCTCTATTTCACTACCTTTTGTGCTTAAGGTTGAGATGTCAACTCGTTGGGTGATAATCTGTGTTGACCGGAAAATAACTCTATTGTTGCATTGTTCATAATAGTGTAGTTAGTTCCATGCTTTCATAAAATTTATAATGGCTTTAATTTTCGGTACGTCATATCATCATTAGATGAAAGTTAACCTGACGCTACGCACTTGAAAGTCTGAGGGAATACTTTTTGTCGGAATTTCGTTCAGAAGAAGGTAACATTAATTTAAGAAACTACATTTGAAGAGTACATATTTATTAGTTATAATGCTGTTCATTTCTTTCCACATCCCAATGCCTCGCATTAATGATAACACTTCTACCTGAGAGACTGGTCTACGCCCCAAGGTCATGAACTTGCCTTGAACTTACAGTCTCCCCAACCAGGTCTGATCGTGACGTCACTATCAGTTTGATGACAATTTCTTGTCACGTTATTCATTCATTCCCTGGATTCTAGGTTAAGTAATTCTGGCTGTATTGTGTGGGGTTGGGTTGTTTGGGAGGAAGAGACCAAACAGCGAGGTCATCGGTCTCATCGAATTAGGGAAGGATGGGGAAGGAAGTCGGCCGTGCCCTTTCAAAGGAACCATCCCAGAATTTGCCTGGAGCGATTTAGGGAAATCACAGAAAACCTAAATCAGGATGGCCGGACGCGGGATTGAACCGTCGTCCTCCCGAATGCGAGTCAAGTGTGCTACCACTGCGCCTGTATTGTGTGGAACTTGAAGTTGGCGTTCACTTAATTCCATACGAACAACCAAATTACTTACGTGTATTTCAGTTTGACTTTCACTCGTTTTTAAGAGTTTCTGTGCATTGTTCCTGGTTTAACATACGTAAATTGGGCGTAGCCTCGTTATGATGCCACCTTAACGAAAGCGCGCGATATCGGAATTTTATTTATTACTAGATCCTTCCGCGAACTTTCTTTCAAGCACTCCGATTGTCAAATAATTTACTCTATTTTTTCTGTTCATGGGCTTCTTTGATATCTATAAGGTATTACGGAATCTGTTCCCTCACTGCGGGTAATTTTTCGCATTATGTCATTGAAACAGTTGATGTGAACCAGCATGTTAGCGTTTGTTAGGAATGTCAAACGGTTGTTGTAATGTGTAACGGTTTGTGGAAGTTGATAGCCTTCATATTGTTTACGGGAAGTTGCGATCGGAGTTAGTTGAAGTTATTAAAAGTTCATACCTTTTGTAAACGCTTCAGCAGTAAAAAGTGTACAACTGTGTACAAGTTGTGCATAGTCGGCAAAAGATGTAAATGGAAAGATAAAAGTGAGCAGTCGTTATAAATGTCGCTTAAGATTTCCCAAAAAATTGAAATGATTCTGTTGGGAAAACGGGTATTTCCTGCTTCGTAGGTCAGTACGAGGCCGATGAAGAGTAAATACTCAACAGGCCTGAGATTTAGGCTTAACAGCCGACTCTTCCGGACCTCTGCACAGCGCTTTCTCAGGAGTGGCACTGACTGCCAATAACTCTTTCGAACAGTCTCACTGAGTACTGCCTACTATTTCTGGAATTATAAATCATGTTGTCCACCATATCCAGTTTAATTCATCGAGACAAGTTGAACTTTCAAGTCAAAACTGATTTTGCATAACTAGCCAGTTTCGTCTGTGGCCTCTTCAAACTGCAGATACATAACGACGGCGTGTGTTTAATCGTACTTAAAGTGAAATAGTGTTACTTGGAAACGGAATTTGTTCCCGTCCACAATTATTCGCCTTCACTGATCATTTCATTCGCTCCACATAGACGGGCTGTTCATCAGTAAAATGATGTTAAAAATACAAACTTAGTCTTTTTATAATTAGAATGATTAAAGGGTGTTAAAATCCAATAAAGATTACGTATTTCGGTGATTTTCTATAGAAGCACATAAGGTGATGTCGGATAGTGTTCATTAGATGATGACGATGGTGCGCCTTGTAAGTTGGTTCAAATGGCTCTGAGCGCTATAGGACTTAACTTCTGAGGTCATCAGTCCCGTAGAACTTAGAACTACTTAATCCTAACTAACCTAAGGACATCACACACATCCATGCCCGACTGAAGCGCCTAGAACCGCTCGACCACTTTGGCCGGCCGCCTTGTAAGTCCGAGGGAAACACCGAGTAAATGCTGTGACGGTTGGAGGGAGGATTAGAAGAATAGGAGGTAACAGAGTAATGCAAATAGATGGATCGGTATGTGTGGGAGAGTGGACGAGGCTGATGTTGTTGGGCTGTGAGAGGAAAGAGCGAGGGCGGGCCAGGAGGCTGGGAGAGGTATCGGAGCCTTGAACAAAGGATGGATACAGAATCTAGGGCTGTTGCTTGTTCAATGCTCAAGACGGATGTTTGGCTCCAAGAGGGGGAGTCCGTTGACACTTACTTTGCGTAGGATTGGCCATGGTTCGCTTGATCGGCAGAATAATTTCCTTTATATAGCTTTTCAATGCAGTTGTTGTCGTGTACCATTGTCAGCTGCTAGTGTCAACTACAGGCACTACACCTGATTACCTACGTATTTCAAAAATATGTTCTGATGAGCTTTTATCAAACTGATTCGAGCACCTTTAGTTGATCAGCAACAGGAGTGAATAGTGTGTGGTCAACATTAGCTAGTGCATATCGGCAACGGCCTTGCCGCAGTGGTTTACACCGGTTCCCGTGAGATCACCGAAGTTAAGCGCTGTCGGGCGTGATCGGCACTTGGATGGGTGACCATCTAGGCCGTCATGCGCTGTTGCCATTTTCCGGGGTGCCCTAAGCCTCGTGATGCCAATTGAGGAACTACTCAAGCGAATAGTAGCGGCTTCGGTCAAGAATACCATCATAACGACCGGGAGAGCAGTGTGCTGACCCCACGCCCCTCCTATCCGCATACTCCATGAGGATGACACGGCGGTCGGATGGTCCCGGTAGACCACTCGTGGCCTGAAGACGGAGTGCTTTATATTAAACAGATGATCACACATCTTTACAATACGTCTCGAGTAATCGCCAATAACAAATTTTTCAGTGTACTTGAAATTGCAGCTCAATGCAATGCACACTTCAATGAACTGAATCCATTACTCTAAATGATTTGGTGATCACACGTTACAAACAAAAGAGAAAAAAAGCGTTAAGTACACATACGACATGTTCGGGTGTGAATATACTGTTACTTCCTAGACGTACTCTCCATCAGCGGCTACGAAAAATAATTAAAGCTGAAATTTATGTCACATGTAGTATGGACAAAAGAGCGCATCAGCACTGTTCGTGTTTAGTTTAGTTATCAGGCCTGGTAGGAAATATAAGGAGCGTGAATAGCGTCAATTGTTGAGTGGTCCCTGTATGATACGGAGATGCCGCGTGCTAATGTGAGACAATGTTATTAGCACCTAACATAGTTTGAAAGGGAACGCATTCTGGGTCTCCACTAGTCTGGCTTGTTGAATCGTACAATATCCTAATTTGGGGGGAATTCAGATGTGAAGATGGCCACTAAAACCAAAACAAACCGGGCTGAGTTTGGAGTTAAGCTGTGACCGGGGAGCACTGACTGTTGAGAATGATGTCGTATTGTGTTCAGCTACGAATCGGGGTTCTGCACTATCGCAGAGGACCATCGTCGCGAGTACTGCGGCGACCTGGGAGAGGCACAACGATGTTACTCATGACGTCATGGCATGCGGAGCCATCGAGTATGACATCAGGTCACAGGTGGGACTGACTGAGGGAACTCTGACGGCTCACTGGTACGTCGAGGAGAACCCGTGTCCTCAACTGTTACTTCTCATATGACAGTATCATTTCAACAGGAAAATACTCGTCCACATATGGCACATGTCTCAGTGAACCGTCTGCGTGGTGTTGAGGTCCTCCCGTGGCCAGCGAAAACCCCACATCTATCCCAGACAGAGCATGTGTGCGACCAGCTCGGACCACAACTCCGTCCCATTGCCAATGTCCAGGATAACAGGGATCAGTTACAACATCTGTGGGCCGGCCTGCCTCAGGAGAGGGTACAGGGGCTTTATCACACATTTCCAAACAGAATCGGAACATGCATCCAGGCGAACTGCGATGCAGCGTCGCAGTAGTATGGAGAGTGGAAATCAATAACTGGTTAAGTACTTTTTTTTAGCGAGACCCGGAAAACTAAGCTACGTGTCGTTGCGAATAACCCGAAAAGCGGGCTAAGCACAATGATCATTTCTAGTAGAGGATATAAGGCTTGAAAGATAGCATGAGAGGTATGTAACGGACCACCGGTGAGGCTAAAGCGGGTAATTCCCACAAAGTTTGGTAACTATTTGCAGCGTGTGACAGACATTTTACCCAGACTGAGAAACGTAAGAGGTTCAATGAATGTCAGATTATCAAATACCTAAGGACCTAGTAACACTTACGGAGAATACAAAACCTAACAGCAAAATAAAATAGCTCCAAGCACTATGGGACTTAACACAACGAAAATAAATATTTTCAAACGTAGTTGCGTTGAAGTGAAAAAAAAAAATGCCCCTGGTGGCGTCAAGACGAGGACAGTGTTTAACGAACTTGAGAACTGGAGTACTTACAAATTTTCAAGAAAGGGGTTACCACTAACATCATGAATAATTTTGTTTTACCGTCGCAACAGTTTAAAAACAAATTGCTACTTGAAAAGAAAAAGTATCTCCAACAGATGCTGCCGTGTTTGATAGTGGTTAATAGACCATTTTTAGAACAGTTAATCAATTAAAATGGTTTTGTCCTCTACAAAATTAAAAGAAGGATTAATAATAATCAGGGGATAGTGTTCCTGTAAAATATATCTGTAAAATATTTATTATTAAAAAACTGATGATGGCTGAGATTTCTTTCATTGGCACTTACCTCGTTCTTTGACTATAATATGTGTCGCATTTAGCACATTCTGCGCTTTTCAGAATAAAATATTTATTTTCATTGACAAAAGGAAGGGAACTTAAAAAAATTAGCAATAGCTGTGTGACTCTTACTGTAGACTGCAAATAAAAAATATTCTTGATGTTTTTCGTTAAAATATTTTTGTTAAAACAAAAATAGCTGGATAACTCGCAATCAGCTGTTTGGCTGTTTGGCACATAGCCCGTTATTGATTTCCACTCTACATATGTGGGCTCGTACTGACATGTTCATCGTTAAAGTGAATTGACCAAACACCCTTTCAACCCGTAAAGTTTCATTTCGTCTCCTCCTCCCCTTATGGGTACTTGACTTATTTTGGGAGGTAGTGTACTTCTCTCAACAGAACACAGCTTTAAACATGACTTAACCATGTACTCAAACTGTTTCCCATTGACTATAAGACACATGTGAAATCGCAGTTCGAGAGATAAATGCATATAAGAGAGATCAGTGGATGATACGGCGTTGCATGCTGTGGCGATTCGTCGGCACATATCATCCGATGTGGTTGGGGCTTCACGTTAGACGGCCCGTTTCAGCGCTACTCTCAGAACAAATTCATAAGGAGGCAACTTGAGGGACCTGACACGCCATTTTACTGCAGCATTCCATCCTGTCGAATGGTCAGGAAATTTTCATTCAATGTTTGCATAGCAAGAGTGGAAGAGCGATAGAGGGAGCTGTTGTGTTAGAATTATGTCACTGTCGCTTATGTACTGATATCTCTGCTGGAACTACAGGTTGAGAGATCGTAAGAAAGTACGTGTATATATATTTCTATTTAACACGCTGGGGATGAAGTAAGGGCCCACAACTGACGTTTACGCTGCACAGTCATTGCTGTTGCAACTTAGAACGAGGTGCGTTTTCTGCTGCCCTGTATAGCATGTTCAGTAAATTTACGTTGTCCTGTTAGTAAGTGTTACTTTATTGGTAAAGAGGGTACGTTTCAAAACATTGTCCAGTCGCCCAGGCTTTGAAGGGTAAACTGACAAAATTCTGTTCGTCATTATATATAAGGTCTACGATTGTCTGATTTAATGGCAGTTGAAAGGAATGGAATTTAAGTCGATAAAAGCTATGAATGACACTCATCTGACTGATATTACATTTGTTTCATTCTACCATGCTGACTGCCAAGGCTGTATCCAGAAGAAATTGTCTGAGTGCTCTGTCAATTGCAGTCTTCTTACTTGTCCTCTGTTTGACGTTCAGACTACCCATTCGCACCAGTAATTTGATCCGGGTATGGTTCATCACCCTCTCTCATAAGTTTTTGTTTTGAGCGACAGTCGACTCGCATTCACGGAAACGGCGGTCCAATTCGCTGATAAGGGATGATTCCTCTCAAAAGGATGCAACGAGTTTCCTACCCCATCATTCCACCATCTAGTCATCTACTCCTTCTCTGGTGAGGTGGCTGTCAGCGGGATGTTAAGAACTTAACTTCGTTCCTTTGCTTTTCGTAAGTGTGAACGCAACATGTTAAGACCCCAAAGTTGGTTTGAAAGTGTGCTGCAATCATTATTCACTATCAACGTCGCTCATATTGCCCGAAATTTGAAGATGGCGATAGCATGTCATCGTCAGGAGGGATCGTGCTCCCTTGGAGTAGAGACACAAAATCTGTGCTTAACATTTCACGTAATCGCCACCGTGGCAGTCCCTGCGCGTTCGTAAAACTGCTACTCGCTTATTTTGGGGCTGACGTGGAAGCTCACGGGGGGAACCACTGCCGTAAAACTCGTGTAAACTCGCTTTACGAGAGGCCGTCAAATAAGAAATTGTTTTTTCTCCTTTTCCTTCTGACGGAGCAGTGTAACTGATTTTAACTCCTGGTCTTGGCTGTCATTATCCCTGGAAGATCGAGAGAAATTGAATATTCTTCAACATCTTTTATTGCAGTATAAGTAAAACGCGATCTGGGAAAACAATGTTTTATTATGCTCTCTCTTATGCTCAACGAATGAAATTAATCGGTTGGCTCGAAAATAATTGGTAACGCCTAAAATGTAACTGTGTTCAGTGAATATCGCGTTGACGTAGGGTAGCATACATGAACGCCATTATGACCATTGCAAAACATCGAAACCTTGTCCTCCACTTGCAACTCTTTTTTTAAAAAAAATAGAGTGGCATAGCTAAAACATGTATACACCTTAAGACAAAACAGGCGAAATGATCTCAGTTTACTGACAGCTGTTAACAGGTGATCTTAGAAGATGGCATATAAACACTTCGTAATCGCGCCTACACGCCACAACTACTTTCACCAGAAGACTGCTTGCTCAGTTCATTTGTCAATAGGACAGTGGCACACAGCTGAAAACCACACTTCTTACGTCCCTGAATACTTATGTTTAAAGCCGGCGGCTGTGACCGAGCGGTTCTAGGCGCTTCAGTCCCGAACTGCGCGACTGCTACGGTCGCAGGTTCGAATCCTGCCTCAGGCATGGATGTGTGTGATGTCCTTAGGTTAGTTAGGTTTAAGTAGTTCTAAGTTCTAGAGGACTGATGACCTCAGATGTTAAATCCCATAGAACTCAGAGCCATTTGAACCATTCTGAACTTTTGTTTACAGTTCCACATATTTACGTAGAAAACAAAATACGTGCTGAGAAATATCGACATATAAGTTAACTGGACCGAAGAGCTCATAACAGAAAGATATCTTAGTTCGAGCTACCGTCAGAAATGAAAACAGTACCCAGCATAGAGTAAGAGAGTGTGATAGAACCGTTACAGTAAGCGGCAGTGCAATGAAGACGAGGCGCATGAAAAAGTAACTAAGCTGTTCATTATTTCAAAAGTAGTCGCCATAACTGTTAAGACGTTTATGTCACTATGAGCCAATTCCTTCATGGAAAAATGTTTAGGATTGCCTACGGAACCATGACTGTACCTACACTACTGGCCATTAAAATTGCTACACCACGAAGATGACGTGCTACAGACACGAAATTTAACCGACAGACGCTGTGATATGCAAATGATTAGCTTTTCAGAGCATTCACACAAGTTTTGCGCCGGCGGCGACACCTACAACGTGCTGACATGAGGAACGTTTCCAACCGATTTCTCATACACAAACAGCAGTTGACCGGCGTTGCCTGGTGAAACGTTGTTGTGATGCCGCGTGTAAGGAGCAGAAATGCGTACCATCAAGTTTGATAAAGGTCGGATTGTAGCCTATGGCGATTGCGGTTTATCGTATCGCGACATTGCTGCTCGCGTTGGTCGAGATCCAATGACTGTTAGCAGAATATGGAATCGGTGGGTTCAGGAGGGTAATACGGAACGCCGTGCTGGATCCCAACGGCCTCGTATCACTAGCAGTCGAGATGACAGGCATCTTATCCGCATGGCTGTAACGGATCGTGCAGCCACGTCTCTGTCCCTGAGTCAACAGATGGGGACGTTTTGCAAGACAACAACCATCTGCACGAACAGTTCGACGACGTTTGCAGCAGCATGGACTATCAGCTCGGAGACCATGGCTGCGGTTACCCTCGACGCTGCATCACAGACAGGAGCGCCTGAGATGGTGTATTCAACGACGAACCTGGGTGCACGAATGGCAAAACGACATTTTTTCGAATGAATCCAGTTTCTGTTTACAGCATCATGATGGTCGCATCCGTGTTTGGCGACATCGCTGTGAACGCACGTTGGAAGCGTGTATTCGGCATCGCCATACTGGCGTATCACCCGGCGTGATGGTATGGGGTGCCATTGGTTACACGTCTCGGTCATCTCTTGTTGGCAATGACGGAACTTTGAACAGTGGACGTTACATTTCAGATGTGTTACGACCCGTGGCTCTATCCTCCATTCGACCCCTGCGAAACCCTACATTTCAGCAGGATAATGCACGACCGCATGTTGCAGGTAATGTACGGGCCTTTCTGGATATAGAAAATGTTCGACTGCTGCCCTGGCCAGCACATTCCTTAGATCTCTCACCAACTGAAAACGTCTGGTCAATGGTGGCCGAGTAACTGGCTCGTCACAATACCCCAGTCACTACTCTTGATGAACTATGGTACCGTGTTGAAGCTGCATGGGCAGCTGTACCTGTACACGCCATCCATGCTCCGTTTGACTCAATGCCTAGGCGTATCAAGGCCGTTATTACGGCCAGAAAAGGTTGTTCTGGGTACTGATTTCTCAGGATCTATGGACCCAAATTGCGTGAAAATGTGATCACATGTCAGTTCTAGTACAATATATTTGTCCAATGAATACCCGTTTATCATCTGTATTTCTTCTCGGTGTAGCAATTTTAATGGCCAGTAGTGCAGGAGTGCACCTCTTCGACCGGGGCTAATCGACGGCCGCGGAAGTCTTCATTCTGAGTTCCAAAAATATGGAAATCTCTTGGTGATACATCGGGGCCGTGTGGAAGATTGTAAGAGCAGCACAGAGGAACGTCTAAAAAACACCCGAAATAACCTCGGCTGGCCCACATGTTGTTAAGTTTGTTTCGACTACGCCGCAGATGATTGGCTGGCTAGTCCTTACTCACGATTTATGCAGTCCTGATCTCTTCCCCTTCCCACGTGATTTACGTATGTAAATCCTGAAGAAAGGATTCGTAGCCATCAATATGGCTCGGGCGACGAGGTGCATACCTGGGAACAGTCATGGTTTCATACCTAATCACGGGCATTTGTCAACGAAGGCATTGACGGCTTTGACAATGAGATAAATGTATTAAAATAATGGCGATTACTTTTGAAGTAATAAAAAGTTTACTTAGGTCTTTTTTCCCATGTGACTTGTTTCACTTGACTGTCCCTTGTTCTAACTATATCAACAGATGAATAATGTCGATACGACGTGTTGAGAATTGTTCCAAAATGAAGGGAGACTGCCAGTCGACAACAATTGTGAACACTGACGCCGAACAAAGCAATGCATTGTAAACTCAGGTGGCAAAAGTTATGGTATACCTCCTAGTATAGTGTCAGACCACCTTTTGCCTGGCGTAGTGCACCAGCTCTACGTGGCGTGGACTCAAGAAGCTGATGGAAGACTCTTGCAGAAAGCCTGAACCATGCTGCCTCCATAGCTGTCCACAACTGGAAAAGTGTTGGCGGCGCAAGATTTTGTGCACGATTCTACCTCTCGATTAGCCCCATAAATGTTCGATGGGATCCATGTCTGGCTATGTGGGGAGCCAAATCATTCGCATGAATTGTCCAGAATGATCTTCAAACCAATCGCAAACAACTGTGGCTTTTTGACGTTGCGCTCTGTCATCCATAAAAATGCCATCGTTCTTTGGTTACAAATGATCTCCAAGTAGCCGAACGTAATCAGTTCCAGTCAGTGATCGATTTAGTTGGACCAGAGGACCCAGTGGAGTTGCCACCAGCTTGCACGAGGCCTTGTTGACAGCTTGGTTCAATGACTTCGTGCGGTCTGCACCACACTCGAATCCTACTATCAGCTATTACCAACGTAAATCGGGGCGCAGTTGACTAGGTCATGGTTTTCCAGTCTTATAGGGTCGAAATGACATTGTGACGAGCCCAGGAGAGGCACTGCAGGCGATGTCGTGCTATTACCAAAGGCACTGGCGTCAGTGGTCTGAAAATGTTCAAATGTGTGTGAAATCTTATGGGACTTAACTGCTAAGGTCATCAGTCCCTAAGCTTACACACTACTTAACCTAAATTATCCTAAGGACAAACACACATACCCATGCCCGAGGGAGGACTCGAACCTCTGCCGGGACCAGCCGCACAGTCCGTGACTGCAGCGCTTCAGACCGCTCCGTTAATCCCGCGCGTCGTCAATGGTCTGCTGGCATAGCCCACTAAAATCAAATTTCGCTTTACTGTTCTAACCGATATGTTCGTCGTACGTCCCACATCGATTTCTGCCGTTACTTCACGGATTGTTGCTTGTCTGATACCACTGACCACTCTACGCAAACGCCGCTGCTATCGGTCGTTAAGTGAAGGTCGTCACCCACTGCGTTGTCTGTGGTGAGAGGTAATGCCTGAAATTAGGTAAACTCGGTGCACAATTAACGCTGTGGCTCTCGGAATACTGAGGTCCCTAACGATTTCGGAAATGGACTGTCTCATGCGTATAGACCCAATTACCATTCCGCGTTCAGAGTCTGATCATTCCCATCGTGCAGCCATAATTACTTTGGAAACCCTTTCACATGATTCGCTTGAGTACAAATGACAAAATGACAGCTCTAACAATCCGCTGCCCTTTTATACCTCGTTTACGTGATACTAGAGCCACCTGTATATGTGCATATCGCTATCCCATGTCTTACCTCAGTGTATGGCTCAAATGGCTCTTAGCACTATGGGACTTAACATCTGAGGTCTTCAGTCCCCTTCAACTTAGAACTACTCAAACCTAACTAACCTAAGATGTCACACACATCCATGCCCGAGGCAGGATTCGAACCTGCGACCGTAGCGGTCGCGCGGTTCCAGACTGAAGCGCCTAGAACCGCTCGGCCACACCGACCGGCTTACCTCAGTGTAAACAAAAAATTGTTTACTAAGAATTATTTTTTTAAATGATAGAACCTTTTGTATGGGGACGTCAAGTGTCCAGAGTGGCCGAATCACAACCCAGTCGTAACAGTGGCTGAACATGCGTGACCGCTCCAGGCCTGACACCCCCACCGGGATGCTGCTAACATCCACAGGATGACTATTCGGCAAGGGTAGACATTGTTGTTTGTAGACATTAATGTCATGTGTGTTTCTGGTGGACATTCGTTCACTTATGCATCGCAGAGTAGTAAGCATCGATTTAGGAAGTCCTGCTGGCGATGTCTTTCGCAAGGAGCTCTCTTCGACCTGGTTGAAGTTGCCACCGAGACCCTTAAGTCAGTCGGTAACGAGGATTCTCAAAATATTTGGCCGCAGGCCACGGCATCATTGCGATGTGTGAGGTCTGCAATTCCCTAGCCAGGAGGAAGAGGTTGCGGGCGCGCCGAGGAATCTAATTTCAGGGCCAACAATGCGCGGGAGCAACGGCCGGCGGTGGCGGCGGCTTCGCCTATCGATCTCGCAAGGGCGGCGCATAACGCGCCACCCGCGCACCGCCCTCCCGAGCGGCCGATATTGCGTTTCTCTGCTGTGCCACAGATTACACTCCCCCTTTCTCTTCCGCTCATTTCTCTCTCTCCTCTTCGTCACTCTTCCCCCTTCCTTCCGCATTTGTTGACCACGGACCACGCAGTCCCAGTGAAGTCTTAATGGAAGTTTGTCATTGCCCCATTCGGATCTATTGCTGACCTGCTGTTGCCTGGCCGGATGCAGCGAGATGTGTGTCATCTGCAACGAAGACTCTTTCGACGGTGCCCTGGTTTCCCTGCCCTTCCCGAACCTCACTGACATTTTCAAGGGCATTATCGATGAACCATCAGTCCAGGTGCTCAGTGGAAACTTCGTCATTTCGCTGCTCGAGGAACAAAGTTCCTGCCGCAACATCCCGTTAATGGAGAAGTCGGAGTAAGAAAATTCTAAGCAAGGATCACTCTGATAACTGTTTCTGTTGTGTCCTTGATGGCATAGTGTGCATTACTTAAGAGATATGATTTAAGAGCCTGTTTAAATACGTTAGTTCCAACTATTTTTCTTATTACAGTAGGTGGTACTATACAATGTATGCCAATGTCGGTATCGTGATCTGTAATAGAAATCGACGTGTCAGTTTTGAAATTACAGCAATGAACATACATGTTATTGAATCGATTACAAGTGGTGATAAATATGAGCACTGGTAATCGGCGCAAGAACATGTGTGTACATAGCTTTTATTTTAAAACTGATATGCCGACTTCTAGTACAGCTCACGACCCCAAAATGGTCATACGTTGTATAGCACCGCTTACAGTACTAAAGGAGAAGAGTGTATAATGATGTGCCGGCCGGAGTGGCCGTGCGGTTCTAGGCGCTACAGTCTGGAGCCGAGCGGCCGCTCCGGACGCAGGCTCGAATCCTGCCTCGGGCATGGATGTGTGTGATGTCCTTAGGTTAGTTAGGTTTAATTAGTTCTAAGTTCTAGGCGACTGATGACCTCAGAAGTTAAGTCGCATAGTGCTCAGAGCCATTAGAACCATTTTTTTTTTTTTGTATAATGATGTAAACATAGGTATGTTGCTGTTCCATGCGTTGCACATCTTGGATATAATTATGTGTGCTTTTATGTTAGTTGCTTTATCCCTGCATTTTCGGTAACATCATTTGCAGATCCGGACAGGACAACACAGAGTTGTCGAAACAGATCGTATATATGAATGAATGATTTTAGCAATCTTGGCAGTTAAAAAATTATGTTTGTCAGGGTCACACAAAATTTAAAAAGGAATTATTCGATTCATCTGTCATCGGCTATCTTCTTTGACAGTGTGATTTAATCACCGTTTTCAGTGAGTGCTTTTTCTCTATGATCTGAAGATAACGATGACGACCGAAACTGTTAACATTTTGTATGTTGTACCACTGAATAAATAATAAAAATTTTAGTATTAGTGACGGACTGGCCTGCATGAGGGTAGAAATTTTGAGCTTTTCCGAACGTAAAGTAAGTCCAGGATTTATTCCATGATCATGGATAGGGCTGTTAATTTGTTTCTTAATGTAAACAACAGACTGGCAGATGGACACGCAGTAGTTACAGAAGGATTACTGAGTGCAATGGACAGCGAAGGGAAAGGAAAGAGGCAGCAGCCTTATAAATGAATCATCGTAGCATTTGCAACCGGTGATCGATGGAGACTACAGGAAGTCTAACACTGAAAGACCAGACAGGGATCTGAGCGGTCTCCACTCAAGTCACCGAGCGAAGTAGCGCAGTGTTAGGTCACTGGACCTCCATACGAGAGTAGCGGTACTCAGATTCCTGTCCGGATAACCAGACGTAAGTTCTCCGAGCTTCCCCTAAATCGAAAAAGGTAAACAGCACGATGGTTCCTACGTAAGGGCACAGCCGTTTCTCTTCTCTATCCTCTTCCATGGCCAATTAATTCATCTTTGACGAGCCGCAATCTTTACTATCTCCGCTTCGAAATTCAAGTGCTACCTTGGTGAAATGAGAAAACTGATTTGTAAGCCGAAGAATCTCAACGGCAAATATCTTGCTTATGATTTCCTTTCGCCGGACTTCACACTAATTTATGAGGGCTGCTGGTGAGTTACTATGGCCACTAGTAACAGAAATTGCTCAGCAAGCGGGGGGAAAAAAAACGCAAAGATTGTAAATTCTCTTACATGCTATTTCCTGTTTTAGAGGCAGAAGCCGACTAGCATAGCTATTTTGTTCGAATAGATTCGAGGCATTATTTACTAGTCGAAGTACCTGTAGAGGTGCGTAAATCGATAAAACCAGTATACTATTTTTCATTACAGTGGTAAAGTTGTTTGACTGTGGACTCTGCACCTAGGTACTTCAGACACTGACGACGGACTGCTACAATACAGTACACTCCGATGACCTAAAATATATCCTACAATATATATGCTTTTATGCAGTCGAAGCAATGAGAGAACGCCATCACACTGACCACTCACACAGTCTTATCTTAGTGCAATCTCCTGTAAGGTGATATCCTCATGTATGTAGTACAGAAAATTTCATAAATATTATGTTTAAGAGGTGGAAATCAGCAATGCGCGTAATACTCACAGCGCGTCTCATATGGGATCATTTATTATGGCGCCCGCCTGTGCTTTGATTCTGGGCTCGGAGGTAAACTGGCTCCAAACTCTACACTGTCAGTATTTGGTCGGCAAGCGGAGGGGAAGTGGTGACTTGAAGTTCTTGATCAACAGACTTTTTGTCAAAACTCTGAATTAAATTCCAAACCTCTCCGCAGTTTCTAATAAAATGAAACCATGTGAAGTTGTTGATGGTGTACCGTGCGTCGGATGAGGACGTTAAGCTCATAGGCCCTCTTGGTGCTGTACAGTAGGAGTAGGCTACGCGTTTTCGTCCTCTCCCTTCTCTCATCATCACCACGCAACACAAGTACAACACTACACTATACACGCATGCATTACTGTCACCTGCACTTCACAGATACGCATACTGCAAACCTCACACAAATCCGCAAGGGATAGCGGTTATGGACACGGACTAGCAATGCCCTTTCGGCTATATATGTAATGTATTCGCAGTTGTGAACAACAGTTAGCTAAATAAAGGACTGGACTGGGACTCGAACCAGATTTCCCGGCTATAGCGAGCGGTCGCCTTACCTTTAGGCTATCCGAGCAGAACTCAAGGGCCGATCGAAACATCCATGTGTCTTCAACCTGCATTCGTTTATTCGTTATGCATATTTCCATACAGGGGAGACACTGTAATATCGTATTGTTATCATCCAGCTAGGCAGCTGAACCCACCCAACAATGAAATATATCTACTTTTGCATATATACTAGCACATCTACAAGTACATCGGAATGCAGGTCAATTGAAGGAAGGAAGATTAGAATTTAACGTCGCGTGGACGGTGAGATTATTTGAGACGAAACACAAGCTCGGATTGGGTAAGCAAGAGGAGGATTTTCTAATCACGTATGATTCCATGTTCTTTATAATAATAATGGTAATACTTTGATTTAGAGAGATTTAGGGAAATCACGGATAACCTAAATCAGGATGACCGGACGCGAGTTGAAAAATAAAAAAATTAACAAAACTGCATCGCTGCACCACATTGTAATTTCATACTTGGAGAGGATAATTATGATCCACAAAAGATTCGTTTCCGAAACAAAAATATTTTCAACAGCAAACGATTCAGTGTTTGGCTTGCCCACACTGTTTTCCCAAGATAAGCATTTGAAATGCAGCTGTCCAGAGGCCGTACGCCCAATATTTTGCAGCTGTATGAAAGGACTTAAAAGAAAAATAGTTCCTGGAGAGGTCGGTAATACTATAGTTAACGAGTTTGTGCATTTCTGTAAGAACGGTGTTGACGGTAGGAGTAATAACTCACATTCCCTAAAAATTTTCAGTTTTGAACATATGTTAATTGGATGTGATTGAGATTTAGTATTTTATTGCCTTCTGCAATTTTGGCTACGCTTAGTAAAATTTACCAATTATTTTTCCCACGTTGGACATTGTGAACTCCACGGCCGTTAATGATTTGCTGCCGAATAATTATGTTTCAATTTTCAACGTATGTTTAGTGGATGTAACGGAGATTTCATGTTTTAATTGAGCTGTATAACTTTGGCTAGGCTTAGTAACATTCGAAATATAAATATTTACACATGAAATGTATTCACAGTTGTGAATATGGACAACCGTCAGCTGCGTAATGAAATGACGACAGCGAAAATTTGTGCCTGACCGGGACGCGAACCCAGATTTCCCGGTTAAGCGAGCAGTCGTCTTCCTTTTTTGTTGGATCTTATTTTGTTCGTTATTGTTCGTTCTATTTGTTCTGGCGGACGTCCCATGACTCTTGTTCAAGTTCATCGCTGACCGTATCATTTCCCTGCCTGGTGATGACTGGGTGTTGTGTGCTGTCCTTAGGTTAGTTAGGTTTAAGTAGTTCTAAGTTCTAGGGGACTGATGACCATAGATGTTAAGTCCCGTAGTTCTCAGAGCCATTTGAACCATTTTTTTGACTGTATCAACTCAGTTTTTTGTTACATAGGGCAGCTACCCCTATGACCGAACACGCTGAGCTACCGTGCCGGCTCCATTAGGCTATCCGACACGACTCACGGCCACACCCAAATTTCCTTATGTCTTCAACTATGTATCTACAACCTGTACTCGTACAGGTGAGATGTTTTTACTTGAAAGTCGCTTGCCAGGTGTCGGCGGTAAATAGATATTCCAGTGCTGTGTTATTCCAAATTATGATGTAATGTTCTCCCCCACATGCATGCTTGTCCGAAGGAACGCTGTGACGTAATTTAGAATAACACAGACACTGGCATATAGTAATAAATATTTACGTGTCTTTCTGGCCCTGTTGGACTTGTGAACTCCGTGGTGGTTAAAGATTTGTTGGTGAATAACGAAAACAAAAAACAAATACTTTTGAAAAGTTATATTTTAGTACCATAATCAGGTTCGGGCTACCAAGCCCACCTCCATATGATTAGCATTTCCAGATATACTGATGTTTTTGGCAGTAGTATGTAATCTGCTCCTGCACTGCAAAATAATATTTGGATATTAGGAGCCACTTCGTATGTTGTTTCGTCAATAGAAACATGCTAATGTTGCTGAATTTATTTAGATATAAGGTGAAATAGTGATATACAATTACAGGTGTTCCAGTGGGAGGCGATTGGTTTCATTGCTGTCCTTATGGTTATCCGAGGCGATGTATACGATGCTGCATTGCTAGCAGCACATGTATTTTAAAGAAATCACTGTGACACACTTCACTATATTCCTAACGCCAGGCAGAGCGTCACACATGTGCCTCACTCCACATAACTCTTCCTTGGGAAAACAAAATTTTCTGAGCCGTAATTATTACTAATACTAATATTATGTTGACTATTAATATTAAAATTGGAAGTGCCTCCCTGTTGTATACCTACCTACGTCAAAGCATAAACGACGTCATTTGCAGTTATTTTACATCCTGGGGAGCTCAGTTCTGTAGGTTTTTGAACTCTGCCGTGTCGGCTGTTGTTTTCTCGGTGGGGCTGTAGCAGACCATCGGGCATCGGGCGTTGACCTCGGCCGGAACTTGAGCCTCACACCCGCTCTTCCCAGTTTCCTGGAGACTTCCTCCGCACGTGTCAGTTGATTTCTCCCCGAATCACCGGCTGTAGGTCCCCGTAGACTTCGACGAAAGTGTGTTCCGGAATGACCACTCGGATCACGAGTCCACCAACCACGTTCACTTTCTGCGATAACTTGGAAAAGTCTTCTCTGTGGAACTGTATCCTCGTCCGATTGGATGAGAGCTGCGTTATCTCATTCCGAGGTTTACGTTGTTTGCTTTTTAGTGTTGAAGTGGACGCAGCGGGCTCTTTAACTTTTTCAGTTTCGTGGTTCAAATGGCTCTGAGCGCTATGGGACTCAACTGCTGTGGTTATCAGTCCCCTAGAACTTAGAACTACTTAAACCTAACTAACCTAAGGACATCACACATATCCATGCCCGAGGCAGGATTCGAACCTGCGACCGTAGCAGTAGCACGGTTCCGGACTGCGCGCCTAGAACCGCGAGACCACCGCGGCCGGCTCAGTTTCGTGGTTTCACTGATGAGATTCTCTCGTTCTTGCTGTATTGGAAATTGTTCTACAGCCGGTGAATGCTGAAACGTCTTCTATGAGTTCCTACCTGCTTAATAAAAGTATTGCATTCACTTTTAGAATGTGTTGCATTACAGCTTTACAACTCGCGCAAAGTTTCTTTGCATCGAAGTCATACATGAAATCACTAGTTCAACGCTACTTATTTTACCACATACACGCGTGTAACGTTGGATCTTACATTTAAATTATGTAGATATAACCTGTAATGTACATGAACCACCAGATAACAACGTAAACATTTCTCGCCATCTGTTAGAAGTTAATAGATGCATCTACCAGAAGCAGGCGACACGTAACAGTTAAACACTTGCATTTCAATCATTTAAAATTGCTAACCCAGCTGCTTCCAATGGGATTCACGGAATCTCCAACATGTCTCTGAGCAATGAAAAATCAGATGTGAATCAGCTTCTATTTTTATTCAACAGACACAAGACAACAAAAACGTTTACAAAAACTATGCTTATGCAGACGATCTCTTTCTAATATCGCCCACATTCGTAGTTTCCTATCATTGGAAGGGAGTTCATTGTGTTCGAGATTGTATTATACGTATAATATCGTTTTAATCTAAGTCGAGGCCAGCGTGAAATATTTCCTTCTAGCTATATCCTTGCTAGTTGAGTCTTGTTAATTAAATTCACAGTAAAATATCTGCTAAGAATGACACTATGTACGGGCGATAGGCATAATTCGATTGTGAAAAAAAGGGCATATTACTTCTCCTTCTCGGCAGCTGATCAACGAAATATACTTTTAAAATCAACAGAATAAACTATTTACATGGTTCTATAAACTTCTGTAAGTTGTGGATCATTTTCCTTCTCACTAAATGTAATGAAAGGCTCGTAAATAGGGTGAAAGGTCAATAGCGTGTGTCAGTTTTCAGGCATGTAAGAGTATTTGACTGGAGCAATTTAAAATAGATCAACGCAGCAGTCTGACTGTGGAAAACTTAGACTCAGAATTATTGGAAGAATCTTAAGAAGGTATAATTCCTGCACGGAACGGTCGTTTGGAAAACCCTCGTTCTACTATTTCGAGAATGTTTCCTGGGACCCCTATCACGTTGCATTAATGAAAGAGAGAGAAAATTTTCCAACAACAGCTGCACAACTCGTCACGTGTTCGTTTAGCAAACGTGTGAAGTACTCAACCAACTGTACGGGGAGACTTTACATAAAAGACTTTGCGCCTTAATCAAGAATTTTGAGAATCAAAGTTTTATTTGCTAATGCAAACTGTGCGAGTCTAGCGTTACCCATCCCCATAAAACAATGACAGATGAAGAGCATTCCTGGCATATGCGTGTTATACAATAATTATTAGCTGTAAAGTAGTTGTTACTGTTGTAGTCCGAAAGCAAGTTCACTGTGCTCTCTATGCGTATCTATTCTGTGCAAGTCTCTTCATTCGTGATAAATACCGCAACCTACATCCATTGGGATCTGTTTACTGTTTTCACACTTCTATCTCGTGAACAATCTCAAACCCGTCTTCCCACCTCTCCCACTTGTTTCCAATAATTTACTGACGATTATTTGAAGACTCAGGATGTGTCCTATTTACCGTTTCTTCCTTGTAGTCACATTGTGCAATAAACTTCTATTCTCCTTGTTTCGAGTGACAACCTTGCCATTAGTTGTTCGCTCTACCTATCTAACATTCATCATTCTCATACAGCAACATATTTCAGAAGGTTCTTATCTCCTCTTAGCTTAACTATTTATCGTGCACGTTTCACTAATGAACAAGATGATATACTACATTTGGGTTTTATTGTGGGTGAAGAAAAGCATTGCCAACAGAAGAAAGCTTGTGGCGTTCACTGGACAGCTAATCAGCTATTTTGACAGCTTGCTATGTTCCCTGTTGCCCCCGACAGCTACTGTCCTTTTCAACTTATAACAACAACAGTATTCCATTCGATTATTGTTTTAATAGGGATTAAACATTTGGAGGAACACAAAACAAGAAGTAAAACAGTACTCTAGCCACAAACGCCAGAACTCGGCTGATGAGGTAAAGAAAAGGTAAAGAGAGATTTAGTGTGCAGATCCTGCTCAGCAGGCAGTGCGCAAAGACCCACGCTAAATTTGTAACCCACTGGAACGCCTCTGAGAGCAAGTAGTTCTGTTTTAGGTGGTCTGTGGAGTGGATGTGCATGTCGGCAGTGACTCTCAGCCACCATCCCCACGTCCCTTTCATATTTATAAACAAAAATAGGAATGGTCACATAACATTAATCTGTCATACACAGTTCAGTGGCTTGCTGAATGTATATACATTGCGTATATTGTATAAATACTCATCTCCGTCACCTATCTATCTATCGCTTGCGCCTTTGTCCCGCATTGTACTTGGGGTTGGCGTGGTTAAATCGGATTTGGCATGTTAAGTTGAAGGGGTGGACGGATGCCCTTCCTGCCGCCACCCCGTACCCCCCGGGATGGAATCAGAGTACCCCATCTGTCTGCGTCTAGTGTAAATCATGGAAAAGTGCGGATGTGTTTCAAATGTCTGTGAGTCATGTAACTGAGGCAGAACGTGGGGGCCAGCCCGGTATTCACCTAGAGGGATGTGGTAAACCGCCTAAAAACCACATTCAGGCTGGCCGGCACTCCGGCCCTCGTCTTTAATCCGACGGGCGGGTTCGATACGGGTCCGGCGCGCCTACCCGAGTTCAGGAGGCAGCGTATTACCGCTCTCTACTAACCTGGTGGGTCCGATCTCCGTCACCATCAGGACACATTTAACTTTGAAGTCACTAGAGTGGGGAATGAAACGGAATTCTATTTAGTATTGTAGTGAGCTCGAAGAAGATCAGTTAAAATTAGTCGCACCGTTCAGGTAGGGTGTGAAAGATTCTATTATCTCACCAGCTGCGACATATGTACTGGTGACCAGTGCAGACGATCAGAATAAGAGCCCAATATCTTAAACTCTATACGGTTTTTCGGCTTTAAAACTTAACACGTCTACTGAAGAGCGTTGCGGAAGCTGGGCAGGTTTTACTAATTTATTTCACCCGTCAACACAAATTACAGTCGGTGTGTAAAGAGTGCAGTTGCAAATAATTATTATTCCGTTTCGTTTACACTGTGCCAAATGAGATTACAAATGTTACACATGGCATATATTAAATATCACGGAGAAACACAGAAACGACGGAAATTCAGAGGCAAATTTTTACCCTGTTTTGTCGCCATGTAGCAGTTTGGACTAATTACGAATATTTACGTGCTTCTATAAGCCACAATGTCACACAATAATGTCAAATAGTGAGTACGGTATTTCTTACAAATATTATCGCTGGTAGATGTATATTCTTGGGATTATCTCAGGATATTATCAGGTCTAAAGGGTAAATAAATGAATCAGGCAACATAATACGTTTTGTAATTGTTCCCTCTGGAAAACATAGTCGCGAAATTATGATACCTATAGAAGTTTTTTTTTCCCGCAGTGTCCAATGTAGATCTCTTTCATATGTCAGTTCATAGTCATCCTTGTATTTTATCACGTTTCTAACTGACTTTCATCGTCTGCCAATAGTTTGGTTTTCTTCCTTTCACTCCTGTTTTACTTTTCTTTGTATTTATTATTCTAAATTTAGTACTTTGTTACTAAAAAGGGTTTTTCTACTATTTCTAATTTTGGACATTATTTTTCTACAGATTTTTTCTCTAACACATGCCACTGTCGATTCGATATTTTTTAACCTGGAGTGTCTGTTTCGTTAATCGGCCTTCACTCACTCTGTAAATGTATTAAAAAAGATTAAACTTTCTTTTGAAATTATCTTGTATGGTCACTAAACTTACTATCATACTGTACTAGGCAGGAACAGTTACGGTAAGCACGGTATAGCCGAGAGTGATATGCCGCAACGGTTACTTTGTCACAACGCAATTCTCACAGCTCTCATTTATTTAATGTAAACTTAATTTATACATATTAAATATACACTGGCGTAAACAACACACTTTGTTTTACACTCCACTTGAATACATTGTGTGATGAGTTTCCAAAGCTATATTTACTGCCCACAATCCTTACCTCTCTGACCGCTTGAATTTTTTTGTATTTATTGGTGTGAGGATTACTTCGTCTATCACCTTGCATAGTTTTCTCTTATTCATTTAGGCTATATGACCACAAAACATACCTTTGAATTTTTTCGTAGTTCTACATCTACGTCTACATACACATCCCGCAAGACACCGTAGGGCGCGTGTCGGAGTACAGCCTGTACCACTAGTTGATAGGAATAGTTACTTTAAGTTTCTCAGTTCAATTACAAAATTTTCAATTCATTCTTTTTAAGTATTCAGGTACCTCCTTTGAACGATCTTATATTTAATCCAATACAAGTTATTTTTCTTTCGATTTCTCCTTTCTTGTCCAGTTTCAGGCATTTGAAGCATCGCTTTTGTTACTGCACTGATTCATTGTAATTAGACTTGGAGCATATCTGCCGCTTGTGAGTGAAGTTACAGACATAGAATTCATCATTGCACTCTGTTTAATGATTTCTCTATCACGTTTATAGCACTTCATTTTCCCTTATGACAGAGGAAGTAGAGAAGTAATTGACGTATTTGGAGGAAAGTTACCAACGTTTTCACGAGCAAATAATATCAATCGACATAAGAAAACCAAAACATTATTTAAAAAATTAAGTTCGACGTAATTTTGTTTACTTACTTTTAATGGTATCGTAACATTCTTACAACTTACCTTGAAACTACGAACCAAACCTATCGTTTAACGCCCTCTTTCTCGGAATTTCACATTTTAAACTTCGCTGTCGCTTCCATCCCTTCAGCTCCTACCGGATTTTGCAAGTGATGTTGTGAAATGTAAGAACTTAACGTTCTTAGCACGCCACTAAAATACAATCATTCTTGCTGTAAAGCGACTTACTGTGGCGACAATTCGCGCTTGGCGCGTTGAAATAAACATATGAGGCAAAATATGAGCACTGCCCACTGAGAGATTAAGAGGCGCCTGGTGGCGTTGCACGCACGGGTCGCGGCAAGGAAAATATGTAGGCCATTCTAGTAACGATACGGGGCACAAACGGAGGAATACGGTGACATTAGCGACTTCGAGAAAACGCAGACTGTTTAGGCCCGTCACCTTGGTACGAGCATTTTGGAAACGGCTAAGATGGCAGGCTGTTGTGTGCCGCTGTCGTGATCATCTGTGGGAATTGATTGAACGACCTGAAACGAGGAGTAGCTTGCAAGATGTTCGACGTCCATGTCTCACCACAGACCGTGGAGGTCGGAGACTTGTCCCCTTTGGAAAGCACCTTGAGCGGCGATCTGTGGTAGATACGCCGACAGAGTATAATGATAGTGCAGGTAAAAATGTTCCTCTTGGACATAAGTTGTCGAATATGCCAGTTTTCAGCAGACGACTGCTACGTTTTTCCAAGTGGGTCCAACGTTGACGACATCGTCAATTACTACTGCAGTGGGCTCGGGATTAATAAAACCGCCATAACGGCTTTGGACTACTTCAGCATTATTACCGGCCACCTGTATCCTTCCATCCTTGATGTCTTTACCGACGGCGGTCATGGACTGTGCGGCTGGTCCCGGCGGAGGTTCGAGTCCTCCCTCGGGCATGGGTGTGTGTGTTTGTCCTTAGGACAATTTAGGTTAAGTAGTGTGTAAGCTTATGGATTGAAGACCTTAGCAGTTAAGTCCTATAAGATTTCACACACATTTGAACGTTTTTGAACCAACAGCGGTGGGATACTCCATCAGATAACAGTCCTTGTTGCAAGGCCAGAATCGTGCTACAGTGGTTTCGGGAGCATGACGGTGAAATTACATAGACGTCTTGGCCACCAAATTTGCGTCATCTGAGATCGATCGAACACATTCTGGACGCTACTGGGCGCAACCTCCGCGCCCACAAACCACAGTCCCATAGTTTACGTCAACTGCGCGACCTGTACGTAAAAGTCTGGTGCTACGTACCTTCGGAAGCCTACCAAGGATTCGTCGAGTCCATGCCATGCAGAATCGCTGCTGTATTGCATTCCAAACATGGACCAACACGCTATTAAGCAGGTGGTCAGAATGTTTTGATTAATTAGTGCGTGTGTGTGTGTGCGCGTGTGCGTGTGTGTATGTGTGTGTGTTGTCACATTTCTAGGACAAGGAAAAAATTCTCTATCTAGCATCAAAAGGCTGTATTTTGCCCGCCTCGCTGGAGTGAGTCTTTAATCGAATTCGAAATGTGCTTGCACCAACAAAGGGACAAAATTTGCAGAAGCAACTGAAAAAAGGAAACATTTGGCCCTTTTGTAAGCTTTTTATGAGAACAAAGATTTTTAAAAAGGAAAATACCAAATAATTACTTTTCAGAGGAGGTTTCGAGTTTACGCAGAAGAATAGTTTAGTTTCCTTATTTCAAATACAGTCAGAAGCAAATTGTAATTTCTATACCATGCCACAACGAATTAAATAGTAACACATGCTTAAGAAGAAGAAGGTTTTGATTTCAAGAGGAACTGGAAGTTTTTAGTTTTATATAAATAAGAAGAATATAGTTACTTAACCAAAAACGAAGAGATAGCTGCGTGGTCAGCGCGGTGGACTGCGAACCGAAGGGGTCCGTGATCGATTGCGGCCGGGTCGGAGCTTTTCTCTGCTCGAGGACTGGGTGTAGTGTTGTCCTTAGGTACATATAGTCATAAATGACATTCCACTGCCGGCCACAGTGGCCGAGCGATTCTGGGCGCTTCACTGTGGAACTGCGCGATCACTACGGTCACAGGTTCGAATCCTGCCCCGGGCATGGATGTGTGTGATGTCCTTAGGTTAGTTAGGTTTAAGTAGTTCTAAGTTGTAGGGGACTGATGACTTCAGATGTTAAGTCCCGTAGTGCTCAGAGCCATTTGAACCCTTTTTTTTTTTTTTTTTTTTTTTTTTTTGAACATTCCACTGCTGAGGTGAATGCATGGGCACGTATTGAAAGTCAATAAATAAAAAAAAAAATCTGTATTTTAAATGTCTAGAATTCACGTGTTTTCAACATGGTCTCCTTTTGATCAATAAATTGTTTGCAGCGCTCTGCTGCTTTCTGTGTGTAAATAGGTATAAGCCATATGGCGTCAAATCTGTTGAAAAGAGTATGCTACAGCACGTCGTTCCTCAGATACATCAGTTTTCCCATTGGCAAAGCATCTTTGTGGGCAGGTGATATGATATGATAAAGATTTTACCTTTTAGCACACGGGCTTTCATGTCTTTCTTAGTACTTTCCAGTTATTATTTTTCCTTTGTCAAGGGTCAACAGCTCGTGGTCTTGTGGGTAGCGTTGCTACCTATGGATCACGGGGTTGCGGGTTCGATTCCCGGCCGGGTTGGGGATTTCCTCTGCCTGGAGATTGGATGTTTGTGTTTCCCTCATCATTTTATCATAATCATCATCACAATTCGTGACAGTGGGTAGAGTGGACGGTGTAAAAATTGGGACTTCGAACGGGCGCTGATGACCGCGCAGGTGAGGTCCCACAAACCAAATGCCATCATCCCTTTCGCAAGGTATCAGTACGGAGTATTTATTTTTCAAGTCAATCGGCTCTACTTTGTCTTAGATCAATGTAGCCTTACTGAAACAAAACTGTGCATGTGAGTCCACATTCTGATGCTTGTGTTAGGTTCAAATGGCTCTAAGCACTATGGGACTTAACATCTGAGGTCATCAGTCCCCTAGACTTAGAACTACTTAAACCTAACTAACCTAAGGACATCACACACATCCATGCCCTAGGCAGGTTCGAACCTGGACGTAGCGGTCGCGCGGTTCCAGACTGAAGCGCCTAGAACCGCTCAGCCACACCGGCCGGCCGATTGTGTTAGGAGTCAATGTTTTGATGTAAGTACCCAGTGATCTACAGTGACGTGTAGCTTATTTGATTCGTTCCCCTTCTTATCTGTGCAATTTTAGGGCTATGAGAAAACTTGCGCACTAATGAAAATGCTTTTAACATAGAATGTTACTTTCATTCGTTTCAAATGTGAAGTTGAGGGACAACGCCCTTCTTATCCGTAGTTAGAAAAATGAATCACAAAATGAGTTGTATTATTTTCAGAATGCTCCTAACAGGATTAAAATAATCGTTTCCACTTATACCATTAGTTATCGTACAGTAAATATGGCACCGATACTACGCTCATCTTTCTTATATTTACTTTTTCATGCATAAAGTAGCTTACTTTTTCTTCTGATATACCTATGGTGTCAGATACTGTTGACCGCCCAGAACCTAACTGTGAACATTTCCATGAACAATTGTTGTTTTCAGACATTTCATGTGGATAATAATCAAGAAATTTTTAGCCACGTTTTAATTTAGCCGCTGATTTGTTCACTGTTGAAACCGAGATAAGAGACTCGTTATAAAACTGGACTAGTTTGATTGGCATAGGTCGTAGAGAGTAAACTGAACTGAGAAATTGGGAAAATCTAGTTCTTCTATTCGAAGTGAAAACATAAGAATAGTTTATAAAGCTTCATAATCGAAACTTTTACGCAGATTGAGTTTAAACTAGGCTAATTTTATTCCACAACATTTACGAACATAACATAAACGAAATTTCTTTGATATAAACAGTATCACTACGTTAGGCCGAGAAAATTTTTGGTTCTACCGTACTGTTCTGTAAATTAAATCTAAAATACTGGCAAATGCTAAAATTCACATTTCAAGTAAACACAATTCTCGAGAGCTTTGTTGGTTTCCCTTACGCAAGCTATTATGCTAATGATAGAGCTTTTTTCCTATTGATGATTATGTAAGAGAAATAGCGTGAGGATGAAATTGTCCCCATGTATTCGTGCTTCACACAGTTTCAAGGAACTTCATACTAAACTCCTAGTGACCGAATCATAGATCGCACTGTACACGGATTTCTATGAGCTGGTAACAAATCCTCTTATAATCCGTCCATTTTGATAGGGTTCCAGTCCATGATTACGGGGTGAAAATTAAAGAACGTAACAAAGCCGCCATAAAAACTAAGAAACGTCTATTATTCCACGTCGCACTCTACAGCTTGAATAATAACACGCGTAAAAAGAACCAGCTGCGTTGAACGCGATCGATGTTCGCGACAGAGGAAGGGCTTAGCGGGCCATGAATATGTAGAGAGGCGCAGAGTTATTCAGGCCGTTTGATGTCGGAGTACCATACGGATCGCAAAATTTATTTACATTCAGTAAACGGCGCGCTGTGAAGACGATATTTTTATGCGTGGACCAAGGGAAATCAGTTAAAGATGTTTCAGCTTTTAAACGTCGTGCAATGACATGATATGTAAAAACTTTCATACGACGTTATTTACATAATGCGGTAATGAATCACTCCTGAAACGCAGAACGCTTTCAGGTTTAAGGCATAACTCAGAATATGGAGAAACATAGGGGTTGTACAGCATCGACTACAGTCGTTGTTCTAATTTATTGGCACTAATTTTCTCCCAAAAATTCGGAGTGTTCTGTGGAATAAAGCGTTGTTTCCGGAAGATCCAAATTTATGTCAGAAAAATCATTTAATAGCTCGCCGTAAAGTGTATTCTTTAAAACATAAGGTTCAATTAAAGTTCGTTAATATGAAAAGAATCCACTCGCCACTCAGTAGAATATTATGACATTACAGGAGAAACAGTGGCCGGTGAGGGGAGTAGCTTTAACCTGGAGGAGCGTACGGTGAAGGGTACAGTGGCTTCTTTCTCCCCGAGCAAAATATCGCCCATCAGACCGGATAAATCAATCATAGCGTCCTCATTTGGGTATCTACCATGGCTTTATAATTTTTTACCTTCCGGATACTTTTTCTGAGTGCAGCTCAGCCCAAAATATTACCCTAGTTTGAAAAACAAAAGCGGAGTGACTTAATAAAGACGTGGTGTGGGTGTACTGGTAACTTTATACTCTTCCAAAACCACACATCCTTACAAATTTATATAACGTACAATAAATGTAAATATGTTCACTGAGGACTTAAAACGAAGGGTAGTTAATCTGAAGATGTTTTTCCATATTTAGTGAAATCATTGATTTGAGAAAAACTTGACTGAATGGAAAGATGTTTCTGAATGGGTACAGGGAATACTTGCTTTGAAGGAAATAAACGATACTGTTGAATTACAGCTCTATAACGCCATTTCCTAGCGGACAGAAAACATCGAAAAAGGTCAGAATATCCAAAAGGACGAGTACATTTTTAATTTTGAAGAAACACTGTAAAACACACTTCCCTGGTACGTTCCATTCATAGACGACATTATATTTACGACATAACCTTTCTTTAGCGCCTCTAAAATGAGTGCACGATGTCAAGGCTATGTTCTCGGCACGGAGAGCTGAAAGACCTGTCGGCTGTGTGACGGCTGGGAGAAAGCCTCAATTGCTTCCCCCAACGGCACCCTCTGAGGTCCTATGCAATTGAGCCATTTGCTCTTAGTGCTGGAACCTTAAAGTTCGGAAGACTCACGGACAGATGGCACACATGGCTTTATATCCTCTTCGGACAATTGACGAATGGAGCGACATTAACAAAAATTAGGGAAAAGCAAGTGCTAATCTAAATTTTGCGATTGGTCGTAATGAGCAGACTACCCCCAAAAGGAACCAACATTACAGAAAAAGCAACAGAAGATCCAAATGCGTGTATCACCAAAAGAAATCTACTGGGACAACTGACACAGGGACTGGTGCAATGCCGGGCCCGAATAGAAGAGACGAACATTGAAACGTGTACGAGGAAATATAAGCAGGAAGAGTACAGAAATAACACACAGCATCTCTTCATGTTCCAAAAGATTCTAAAAGCCATAAAAATGTGATAAAATTGGCTACTGACGAGTTTTATTCAGATCCCTGGCATATTCATAAGTTCCATCTAAGTACAGGCATAGTCTCTGATGGAAAAAAATCAATTAGCCACACTTTTTGAAAGAGTGATTTAGGCCTATATCACCGTAACCAGTCTCAAGCCTACGTTTATCGTGCGTCGGCAGCAAGTAACTCCCGTACAAATTTCGCATTTTTATCCTATAATAACACAAAATTCGTGAGCTTGTAGTTTACGAAAGCTTTTGCGTTATATTGAAGGTCTATATATGATAATTATGCAACTTGAGGAAGGTCTTACTTTATACATTACAATACAAAGGTCTGCTTCATCGATGGGTGACATGCTAAATCATAAACTAGATTAAGGACAAGATGTTTACATCTGACGTCATATCAGCTGAGAGATTGGATCGTATGTACCAAAGAACAGGGTGGTACGGTAATGGAATACTTTTACGGCTGACATCCATTCCTGCAACATTTGCTTTTCCTACCCGAGATCGTGATGAAAGTTAAACGTTTAACTTTTAAAGATAGATAGAAATGTCCAATGAAGAACTTTTTGTTGTTCACAGTACAATGTTTAGTTTTTGTTTTAGAAAATTTTATGGCAATATTAATAATTAAAAATTGAAGGAACTGAAGAAATTTCTGGTTATCCATTCAAAAAACAGTCAGATCTTTTATGATTTTGGCCGTTTATCCCTAACTCTTCCGAAAAACTTCTTCCTTAGCAAGATTTAACATTTCTAAGTCCAGTGCTACGCACTGTACCTTCGTATTGGGCCAAATGAACAGCAAGAGTTGTGATCGTGGATAAAACAATGACGTCAGTAAGTTACGGAATAAAAACATCGAAATATGACATTCCGTTCTGATGTGATCGGAAAGTAATCACAGTAGTGTAACTTAAATGAAACTCGTTGTCAGTGTCACCGAGCCGATAATTGACCAGTGACCTGTGGAGTTGCAAAGGCGCGTTTGGATTCCTAGGGCTTTGACGAAGCGTATATGGAGGTGATTGATTGTCGCTGGACGGCGTCGGTGACTGGTGTATGACGGCAGGCGCATTTTCTCCGCTTTGAGGGACTGTCAGCGTCGGCGGCCTGTGATTGGCTGCCACACGTCTGTGTACTTAAGGTCAATCCAGGTCATAGCCGCCGGGTCGCCTGAGAGCTCAGTAAACCACCGTTTCTGCAGCCTAACTATAAGCGTGATAATGCGTTCTACATTTGTTATCTGACTGATGGAAGTTGTATCAGAACTATTTCTCCCTCTTTGTAATGAGTTTCCGCATGCGTTGGTACTCGCCCATGGCAGCCTGCGAATACGCCGAAAGCCACATACGATGAGTCACGCTATCTGATAACAGGATATTTAATTATTTTCACTGACGATTAATTCCTCCGAATAACTTTGAATATACAGTCCAGACAAATTTAAAAATATACACAAACTTCCATTTCTATCAGTCTTTAAAAAAAGTAAATCTTTAGGCGTACCATGTCAATTTACTTTCAGCGGAAAGATTCATTAACATTTCTAGACAATCCACGGAAATACTTACATACTCCATACCGAGACACTCAAGTCAGCGAAGTGACTTCGAATAAGAAACTTGCAACAGATAGCCAAACAACCCCGGTAAATATTGATGTATGACCATTTCATTTCATCTCCAAGTTAGATCGGTAACCTAAAGAATGGTCAAAAATAGATTATATCGCTTTTTTGCTGTGTCTCTGGGTACTGAAGTTGCGTTTAAGGTTTTACGAAGTCGCTTTTTAGTATATGAACCAAACTGAGCGGGTCGCGCACTGGTTAAGACTCGCGTATCAGAGCATTGTGTAGCCTATCAGTTCACCTTCAGGCCTTCCTGGTTTAGGTTTCCAGTAGCTTTCCTAGATCGCTTAAGGCAAATTCCGAGATTATTCCTTTGAAAATGACACGATGCCATTCTTGCATAGTAATGCTCCGCTTCTAATGACTTAATCGGTGACGGCACCTTAAACCCTAATCTTTCATTCTTCGTTTCCTGCGGGAACCAACTCTCAGCATCTTCAAGATTACGTGTGCGCACTGTCTCGCCAAGTGAAGTGTTTTTTATAGCACAGTGCGCTGTCCTCCTAAAAATTCTAAAGGGATAACCTCGTCATTCACAACGTAACAGATGAAAAAAATGAAATGAAATGATCGTATGACATTAATGGCCGAGGGAGTTCGGCCGCCGAGTTGCACATCTTAGCCGGCCGGTGTGGCCGAGTGGTTTTAGGCGCTTCAGCCTGGAACCGCGCGACCGCTACGGTCGCAGGTTCCAATCCTGCCTCGGGCATGGATGTTTGTGATGTCCTTAGGTTAGTTAGGTTTAAGTAGTTCTAAGTTCTAGGTGACTGATGACCTCAGATGTTAAATCCCATAGTGCTCAGAGCCATTTGAACCATTTCTGCAAGTCTTATTGCAGGTGACGCCACATTGGGCGACTCGCGATTCGGTGATGATGGTGGTGATGAGGACAGCACAACACTCTGTCCATGAGCGGAGAAAATCTCCAACCCTGGGCGGGAATCGAACCCTGTCCCGCTCCATGGGAGGCAAACATGTTACAAAATTTTTTTATCTCGTTTTGTTCGTTGTTGGTCGTTGAATTTGCTCCGGGCGGACATCCCATGATTGTTGCTCAAGTTAATCGTAGATCCAATAACTAAGTTTTTTTATGACAGAGGGCAGCTAACCCTCTACTCATCTAAGTAGGCGGACAGATGAACAAAGTAGACAAACGACGCGAAACGACGCAAGATTATATAGAAATATAAAATACGCTATGTCCGAAACAAGCCACTAAGCATCACCTAATAAGTTCAAAAAATGGTTCAAATGGCTCTGAACACTATGGGACTTAACATCAGGGGTCATCAGTCCCCTAGAACTTAGAACTACTTAAACCTAACTAACCTACGGACATCACACACATCCATGCCCGAGGCAGGATTCGAACCTGCGACCGTAGCGGTGGCGCGGTTCCAGACTGAAGCGCCTAGAACCGCTCGGCCACATCGGCCGGCACCTAATATGTAATTGGCAATTTTAGTGTCTTACTGCCTCCGTTCACTGCATCGTGCTGTACACTGACTTGATCAAAGTCATGGGACAGCTATATGCACATATAGAGATGGCCCTAGTATTGCGTACACAAGGTATAAAATGGCAGCGCATTGGCAGAGCCGTCATCTGAAAGCGTGTCTGACGTAGTTATGGCTCCACGACGGGAATTAACAGACTTTTGAACGTAGAATGGTAGCTGGACCTGGACGAATGGGACATTCCATGTACGAAATCGTTAGGGAGTTAAATATTCGGAGTTCCACATTGTCAAGAGTGTGTCCAGAATATCAAATTTCAGGCTTTAGCTGTCACCATGGGCAACGCAGTGGCCTTTACTTAACGACAAATAGCAGCGGCGTTTGCGTAGAGTTGTCATCGTTAACATACAAGCAACACTGCTTGAAATAACGACAGAAATGAATGTGGGACGTATGACGAATATATCCCTTAGGACAGTGAGATGAAATTTGACTTTAATGGGCTCTAGCAGCAAATGACCGACGCGAGTGCCTTTGCTAATACAACATCGTCTGCAACGCCTCTACTGGGCTCGTGACCACATCGATTGGACCCTAGACGACTGGAAAGTCATCGTCTGGTCAGATGAGTCCCGATTTCGGTTGGTAAAAGGTGCTAGTAGGGTTCAAGAGTGCCAAAGACTCCACGAAGGCATGGACCCATGTCGTCAAGGCACTGTGCAGTTTGGTGGTGGCTCCATAATTGTTGGTTGGTTGATTTGGAGGAGGGGACCAAAGTGCGAGGTGATCGGTCCCGTAGGGTTAGGGAAGGATGGGGAAGGAAGTCGGCCGTGCAATTTGAAAGGAACCATCCCGGAATTTTCTTGGAGCGGTTTCGGGAAATCACGGAAAACCTAAATCAAGATGTACGGGCACGGGTTTGAACCGTCGTCCTCCCGAATGCGAGTCCAGTGTGCTAACCATTGCGCCACCTCGCTCGGTTCTCCATAATCGTGTGAGATGTGTTTACATCGAATGGACTGGATCCTCTGGCACAAATGAACCGATCATTGACGGGAAATGGGTAAGTTCGGCTACTTGGAGTCCGTTTGTAGCCATTCATGGATTCCACGTTCTCAAACAATGATGAAATTTTTATGGATGACAGTGCACCATGTCATCGGGTCACAACTGTCGCGATTAGATTCAAAAACGAATCGGCCGGCATGAATCCCATAGAACATTTATGAGGCATAGCCAGGAGGTCAGTTCGTTCACAAAATCCTTCACCGGAAACATTTTCACAATTATGAACGGCTATAGAGGCAGCATGATTCAGTATTTCTGCAAGGTACTTCCAGTGACTTTGTGTGTCTATGTCACGTCGAGCTGATGCATTACACCGGTAAAAAGGCCTTCGGAGACGGTATTAGGACGCACCCCATGGTTTTTTTTTTCATCTCAGTGTAAACCTCTGCAATGAACGGGGCTAGGCGAACAACGTGAAGACCTGTACGGAAGATTTCTGAAGCCACTATCGAGATATGACACATAGGAAGCAATATCGATGAACGAATGAAAAAAGAATGAGCAATTAGAAAAACAGAGCTAGTTAAAGAAGGAACTTTGAGAGCTAACCCTTCGTGATACTCTACGCAACGGGAAGGCCTAGTTACGTTGAGGGCATCTTCATCGAGGCGAAAAAAATCGACAATCTTAGAAGACAGTCTGGCCAACACGCAACACGGACATACTTCGCCTTGTAAACATTCTTGGCCGGCCTGAGTAGCCGAGCGGTTCTAGGCGCTACAGTCAGGAACCGCGCGACCGCTGCGTTTGCGGGTTCGAATCCTGCATCGTGCATGGATGTGTGTGATGTCCTCAGGTTAGTTAGGTGTAAGTAGTTCTAAGTTCTAGTGGACTGATGGCCTCAGAAGTTAAGTCCCATAGTGCTCATAGCTATTTGAACCATTTTGTGAACATTCTTGTACAAATATCTTTTATGGAATCCTGATTTCGGGCTCATATGCTAACCACTGGCGTAGCACTGTACTTCTCCCTTCTGCTGTGCCGTATCCTAAGAAGGCTACAACGCAAGAGGAAGTCACCTAAATATAGTCAGTGCTGTTTATCGTGATAATATGTGCCTTTTAATTCTCACCATGTACAGGTGAATTAAGCAGATAATAGATATTTATTCTTTTGGTGCAAAAAACATGTACATTATTACACACCGATGATTAAAGGCAACAGGCAATCTGCTTATGAAATGAATTAGTGTTTCAGTATTCAGCACAGAAACAGCCAATAGTCTGAATGAAACGTCATTGGCTGTCATTCAAAAGGAAACGTTCAGAATATGGTTCTATTAGATAAAAGAATCTGACAAAATAAAAAGATTAATAAATTATATCAATTTATAATTTAAACATGAATGTGTAGTGCAACAGATATTAGCTATTGAGACTGATTGTAAGAGATGAATCGGACGTTCATTGAATTCATTCCTACGTTGAAGACCGTAGTTCTGGTGCACCAGCCACCAAAGGTTAGTCTACGAAATCCGTACTACTTGGCGTACGAACGAGGAAGCAATCACATAGCGCAAAGTCCAGCAACGAATTGCTGTCTAGTGTGGCGACCACTCGGTTCTGCGTTGCATAATACTGGCTGCAGGCGGTTTTTCAAACCTGTTTGCGTCGGTTTCAGGCTGATTTTCATTTCTACTTCAGCAACACGGCTAAAGCACGGAATAACCTAGGCCACTGAACAGCGGTTTCATGATGCACAAATAAAACTTTTTACTTAATTCCACCTACGACGTGAAGCCGATCTCCACGTAACGTTGTGACCTCAACAGATACGGGAACAGAAGTAGCGGTTACCCCAGCCATACATTTGTTAAATCAATGCAGCGTTTTCCCACTTAGACTGCATTTATTTAAATTATTGCTCCGTTCGATACCAGTTACGGCCTTTAAAACCATTATCCTATTTTTAGCTAGAAAACGATGCGATACGTATAAAAATGGCAGCACCTAGAGTGAATACGCTACCACTTTCATTCGTATAGCACTATTTTAAATCAAACACTTGATAGTGACTTAAAACTCCCAAACTAACCCTGGCATGAAGAAGAAAATTAAAGAAACGTAGACTAAAATGCTGCATTCATTTAACTGTGGCTAACAATTTAGGTCACGAGTGCGGCACGAATTACATCGACCATAGTCATCGCTGTATCTCTTACCGTGGTGTGGCGCACGTAACAAATCTTAGCCTCTGTCTTCAGTTAGATAAAACTACTGTGGCAGGGAGCGTAATCAACGGAGGAAACACGTCCGTCTTTGAATAACAAATTGGTGGATTAAGGTATCCTTATCAAAGTTCTCCTGGCAACAAGGATCTAATGACTATATTGCTATTTAGGATAGCGGTTTCCCTGTAAGTTTGACATATGGTGCTGCATTGTCACAGAACTGGCAAAATCGCCATCGTCTTAAAGCGACGTAGGTAAGCGCATGGATGAATTTGCAACACCAGGCTACGACGTGCAATTCTCCGAAGTGTCCCATTCTTCAGCGCCAGCTCGGACACTCATCCAAAGGCATGTGACTCATACGGCAGGCGAGAGATGCGATCCAGAGGCTATGAAATATAATTTACAATATAATTACAGTATTTAGTCTGAAGGTGACTTGAAATGCAGCTTCAAGATGTCGCTGTCATATGGCTGACAACCTAAGAAAACTTCAATAGTGGAATTCGCCAGAAAGCCTACGTTCTGAGTTATCCGGTACCTTGTGAGATTGTTTGTTTTGTTTTTTTGTTTGATGGTATTTGTAGATAGCATATTCAATGAAACCTGGACTTACATTCGGGAGAACAGTAGTTCGTATCTCAACCTGACTGTCCACAGTTAGGTTTTCCAGTGCGAGCTTGGTCTATGCCTCTAATACCATAATCGTCGACGTGATGCTAACCTTAATCTTCTTTCATTACGTACCCAAATAGTAATACCTAGCAAATAAATGTACTCAAAAATTTACTTCTTGATTCAAGTTTACATGGCCAAATGGTTCAAATGGCTCTTAGCACTATGTAACTTGACATATGAGGTCATCAGTCCCCCAGAATTAGAACTACTTAAACTTAACTAACCTAAGGACATCACACACCCCCGCCCGGGCTGAAGCGCCTAGAACCGCTGGGCCACAGCGGCCGGCATACGCCTTGTCTGCAGCGTATTCTCCGTTTAAGTGAATGGACTGTGTATAACATCTTCTTTGTGAGTACATTCGATACACGAATAGGGTTGTTAATTCTCTACGAAGTACTCATCTTCTTGAATGGTTCCATAACGTATTCCAGTAACAAATCCTTTCGATGTGTCAGTAGGTATTGAATTTGGTGAACACGGTCGATATTCCATTAATTTTCATTTCAAATCCCCCAATTTTCCCATCGTCAAAGTACATTTTGGAACAGGGGTGTTAATCCTTGCAGCCTCTCAGCCGCCATGGTTTTTCTTTTATAAGCCAAGCTTCTTCCCAGAAATATTTCAACCACTTGAAGTGGAAGACTTATATAGAATCTGCTAATTACTCGTTATCAGGAGAAAGAAAACTGGCGTTCTACGGATCGGATTGTGGAATGTCAGATCCCTTAATCGGGCAGGTAGGTTAGAAAATTTAAAAAGGGAAATGGTTCAAATGGCTCTGAGCACTATGGGACTTAACAGCTATGATCATCAGTCCCTTAGAACTACTTAAACTTAACTAACCTAAGGACAGCACACAACACCCAGTCACCACGAGGCAGAGCAAATCCCTGACCCGCCGGGAATCGAACCCGGGAACCCGGGCGTGGGAAGCGAGAACGCTACCGCACGACCACGAGCTGCGGACTAAGGGGAAATGGATAGGTTAAAGTTAGATATAGTGGGAATTAGTGAAGTTCGGAGGCAGGAGGAACAAGAATTCTGGTCAGGTGACTACAGGTTGGTTGGTTGTTTGGGGAAGGAGACCAGACAGCGTGGTCAGCGGTCTCATCGAATTAGGGAAGGATGGGGAAGGAAGTCGGCCGTGCCCTTTCAGAGGAACCATCCCAGCATTTGCCTCGAGTGATTTAGGGAAATCACGGAAAACTTAAATCAGGATGGCCGGACGCGGGATTGAACCGTCGTCCTCCCGAATGCGAGTCCAGTGTCTAACCACTGCGCCACCTCGCTCAGTGGTGACTACAGGGTTATAAACACAAAATCAAATAGGGGTAATGCAGGAGTAGGTTTCATAGTGAATAGGAAAATAGGAATGCGAGTAAGCTACTACAAACAGCATAGTGAACGCATTATTGTGGCAAAGATAGATACGAAGCCCACGCCTACTACAGTAGTACAAGTTTTTATGCCAACTAGCTCTGCAGATGACGAAGAAATTGAAGAAATGTATGATGAAATAAAGGAAATTATTCAGATAGTAAAGGGTGACGAAAATTTAATAGTCATGGGTGACTGGAATTCGGTAGTAGGAAAAGGGAGAGAAGGAAATGTAGTAGGTGAATATGGATTGGGGCTAAGAAATGAAAGAGGAAGCCGCCTGGTAGAATTTTGCACAGAGCATAAGTTAACCATAGCTAACACTTGGTTCAAGAAACATAAAAGAAGGTTGTATACATGGAAGAATCCTGGGGATACTAAAAGGTATCAGATAGATTATATATTGGTAAGACAGAGCTTTAGGAACCAGGTTTTAAATTGTAAGACATTTCCAGGAGCAGATGTGGACTCTGACCACAATCTATTGGTTATGATCTGTAAATTAAAACTGAAGAAACTGCAAAAAGGTGGCAATTTAAGGAGATGGGACCTGGATAAACTGACTAAACCAGAGGTTGTACAGAGTTTCAGGGAGAGCATAAGGGAACAATTGACAGATATATTGAATTTAATTGATGAAAGGAGAAAATATAAAAAGGCAGTAAATGAAGCAGGCAAAAAGGAATACAAACGTCTCAAAAATGAGATCGACAGGAAGTGCAAAATTGCTAAGCAGGGATGGCTAGAGGACAAACGTAAGGATGTAGAAGCGAGTATCACTAGGGGTAAGGAAAATTAAAGAGACCGTTGGAGATAAGAGAACCACTTGCATGAATATCAAGAGCTCAGATGGAAACCCAGTTCTAAGCAAAGAAGGGAAAGCAGAAAGGTGGAAGGAGTATATAGAGGGTCTATACAAGGGCGTTGTACTTGAGGACAATATTATGGAAATGGAAGAGGATGTAGATGGAGATGAAATGGGAGATACAATACTGCGCGAAGAGTTTGACAGAGTACTGAAAGACCTGAGTCGAAACAAGTCCCCGGGAGTAGACAACATTCCATTGGCACTACTGACGGCCTTGGGAGAGCCAGTCCTGACAAAAATCTACCATCTGGTGAGCAAGATGTATGAGACAGGCGAAATACCCTCAGACTTCAAGAAGAATATAATAATTCCAATCCCAAAGAAAGCAGGTGTTGACAGATGTGAAAATTACCGAACTATCAGTTTAATAAGTCACAGCTGCAAAATACTAACGCGAATTCTTTACAGACGAATGGAAAAACTAGTAAAAGCCGACCTCGGGAAAGATCAGTTTGGATTCCGTAGAAATGTTGGAACACGTGAGGCAATACTGATCCTACGACTTATCTTAGAAGCTAGGTTAAGGAAGGGCAAACCTACGTTTCTAGCATTTGTAGACTTAGAGAAAGCTTTTGACAATGTTGACTAGAATACTCTCTTTCAAATTCTGAAGGTGGCAGGGGTAAAATACAGGGAGCGGAAGGCTATTTACAATTTGTACAGAAACCAGATGGCAGTTATAAGGGTCGAGGGGTATTAAAAGGAAGCAGTGGTTGGGAAGGGAGTGAGACAGGGTTGTAGTCTCTCCCCGATGTTATTCAATCTGTATATTGAGCAAGCAGTGAAGGAAACAAAAGAAAAATTCGGAGTAGGTATTAAAATCCATGGAGAAGAAATAAAAACTTTGAGGTTCGCCGATGACACTGTAATTCTGTCAGAGACAGCAAAGGACTTGGAAGAGCAGTTCAACGGAATGGACATGGTCTTGAAAGGAGGATATAAGATGAACATCAACAAAAGCAAAACGAGGATAATGGAATGTAGACGAATAAAGTCGGGTGATGCTGAGGGAATTAGATTAGGAAATGGGACACTTAAAGTAGTAAAGGAGTTTTGCTATTTGGGGAGCAAAATAACTGATGATGGTCGAAGTAGAGACGATATAAAATGTAGATTGGCAATGGCAAGGAAAGCGTTTCTGAAGAAGAGAAATTTGTTAACATCGAGTATAGATTTAGGTGTCAAGAAGTCATTTTTGAAAGTATTTGTATGGAGTGTAGCCATGGATGGAAGTGAAACATGGACGATAAATAGTTTGGACAAGAAGAGAATAGAAGCTTTTGAAATGTGGTGCTACAGAAGAATGCTGAAGACTAGATGGGTAGATCACATAACTAATGAGGAAATATTGAATAGTATTGAGGAGAAGAGAAGTTTGTGGCACAACTTGACTAGAAGAAGGGATCAGTTGGTAGGACATGTTCTGAGGCATCAAGGGATCACAAATTTAGTATTGGAGGGCAGCGTGGAGAGTAAAAATCGTAGAGGGAGACCAAGAGAGGAATGCACTAAGCAGATTCAGAAGGATGTAGGTTGCGGTAGGTACTGGGAGAAGAAGAAGCTTGCACGGGATAGAGTAGCATGGAGAGCTGCATCAAACCAGTCTCAGGACTGAAGAACACAACAACAACAACAACATTATTTTACCCATTGAAAGTCTACTATAAAATACCAGTTTTGTTTCTTCACCGTAAGCACGGCCATATTTGTATTCCCTCGTCCGTTTCTTAACTGTTAGAATCGAAGTAACAGACTGTTTGTAAACCTTCACCAATTTCCTATGAATTACTGTTGGCAAAAACAAAGCGTTCGTGTGGAACGTGGCATTCCAGTTTATCCATTTCAACGGAACTTAGGCAACTCAGCGAACTTTAAAGCCAGTGTAAACTAAACTCTTACGTGATTCAAACCGATACTTCGTTTACGTTAATGTGCAACACACATCAATATAACAAAAACAGAAAATAATTTATTTAGCCACAATTTTCTTACCAGGTCGAAAACTTTTCGCATTTCCCTCTAGACGTGTGCCAGCAGCGAAAGCAAGACTCTTATCTTTCCCTTAGCTCATTATTTAGTTTCAGCATAAACTCGTATTTGAAGTTTCTAACATTTTTAAAAGTACTGAAATTTTTGTTCACACCTTCACGCTGCAGCATGTGATATGAAAACCTTTCAAACGTTTCTATTGTTGCTAGTGCGAGTACCTTAACTAGGCAACGGCTTATTATCGCCCCTATTGACGAATGTTGGACACCGGGACTGCGAAGTTACAATAGCGTACTGCCGAGTTCGCTTATTAGTGGATTCACCGAGGCGGGTGGTCGAGAAAAGCTCGTGAGCAGGAGTTTGTGGACGCTTGTGCGCAGAATGCTGGAACGAGCAAGCGGTTCTGAGTTTATGAGCATGGGGCTGGCGTATGGAGGCGGTAGTTCCGCAGCTACGGTGGAGCAGCACGTCGCCGCGTCCTATTAATTTAGCGCGGAATACTCAATAAACCGCAGGATAGTTACCGCTCTATGGCGGGCTTGCTCTGGACATTATCCGCGCCAGAATAAATTTAATTCAGGTCAGCTACATAAACCATAGTTTCTTTTGTAACTGTTTTAGATTTTTTCCTTCAGTAATCGTAGTTGCTCCACAGTATGAAATATAGCGTGAAAATTAATGAAACCGACGAACTGCAGGGACGGATTCCTGACTGGAAATGGAAAAAAAGAAATCCTATGAGTAGGTGTCCAGAAATGAATTGTTGCTACGATAGATGGCACCGACGAATGAATGTTCACCTGAGCACGAGCCATGTGTTCGTTGTGTGTTGCAGGCTGTAAGCAGCCGAATCGTCCGGAAAAAAGCGAGGTTAAAATGGCTCTAAGCACTATGGGACATAACATCTGAGGTCATCAGTCCCCTAGAACAACTTAAGCCTAACGACACCACACACATCCATGCCCGAGGCAGGATTCGAACCTGCGACCGTAGCAGCAGCGCGGTTCCGGACTGAAGCGCCTAGAACCGCTCAGCCACAGAGGCGGGCGAACAAAGCGAGATGGCGTTTGTGTACTGCCAAACAGATTGAAACGGTCGAGAGGCAGCACGTCTATACCCTCACAGACACAACCACATCACACAACATTTCAAGCGCTTGTGGGCCTTTTGTGTGATCATCAGTCCTTTCAGATAGACGAACGTGCACAGAGACAGCGGACTGTGCATACACCAGATTTGGAGAACCGGGTTCTAAGCATAATGAGACGAATCCTAGTACAAGCTCCAAGCAAGCGACCTGCCAACATAGTGTAAGCCAAATCATAGCCGCTACTGTAATGAGTGCAAGGATTGTCAGTAGCGGACTTCTCTCTACGGGAAGGTTTCTTTTGACAGTTTTTGCACCAAACTATCACTGTTATGGGATTTCTGTCATCAGTCCTCTTTACCGACGAAGCAACTTTACCTGAACTTAAGTCATCAAACTGCATAATCGTCCTCTGTGGGATACAGACACGGTACGTGGCCAGAGGAACTCTCATTCGTCAGCGCCATCCACCGTGATAACGGTGCATTTCCAGACACATATTCACAGGACATTTTTTCCTCCACTTTTAGCCACAAATTCGGTTTGTCGGTTTTATTAATGTTCACCCTGTCTAGTGGATTAAGTCGTTATTAACATACAGAGAAAAGTAAATGCAAACTATGCCTATCTTGCCGGCGATACGATCTAAAAAAAATTTATACTATATCACGCAGCTGAGCTGTCGACTGCCCAGTCGGCTCGCAGCCGTGCTAGCGTGCGGAGCTCCTCCGCGCGCCGTCCGACGCTCCGCTCTCGGCGGTGTTTACTTCCACGTCGCGGTGTTTGTGTCTATCGAGTCCAGTACTAACGTACACCATGGCGCACTCGTACCGCCGTGCAACGATCAAAGTAACGTTTCAGGCCGAACATCCACGACCCAGAGCTTTCGAAGTCGAACAGTTCATACGTGAGGATCTACGTTTGAACCCCCAGGACGTAATCGGCATACATTTTTCCATCACTGGAAGTGTTGTCTACATCAAGATGTCGACGGAGGAAATTTGCAATGACATAATTCACCGTCATGCCACCGGACTGAAATTTAAACACTCTGATGGACATATGGGTGCTGTGACGGTCGCCCATGCTGGGTTCGGTCTCCGGACATTGCGGGTGTTTGAGCTCCCGTTCGAGGTGCCTCAGGATATGGTCATTGCCGCTTTCCAACCATATGGCACCGTCTTGGATCACGTCGCGGAGAAGTGGCAAACATTTACGACCTACCCCGTATTAAATGGCGTCCGGCAAATAAAAATTGAGCTGACGAAACATGTCCCATCGTACCTGCTGATTGGCGGTGTGAGGGCCATCGTCATGTATGATGGACAGCCACGAACGTGCGCAGGATGTGGCCAGGAGGGACATGTACGTTCCGAATGCTTACACCGCCGTTTAATACAGACGCCGTTACGTGAAGAGACCCAGGCTTCGACGGTCACGTCCTTACCCATCACCTACGCCAAGGTTGCACAGGACCCCGTCGTACCAATCTCGATTGCGCCAGCAGCATCGTCAACGCCACCCGCCGCAGCACAACGCGCCGAGGACACAAGCACGGCGTCACCTCCAGTGCTCGCTTCAGGACCGTCCGGTTTGCAGACCGAAACCGATGTTCCTGTTGGAACCATGGACGTCGACCTCGGTGTCGTGCCGACGTCTGCCTTTGTCCAGACGGGTTCGGCGTCAGACGACGGGCGACCACATTCTGATTCAGAAGGCCACATCAGAAAACAGCGGTCGCCTCGCAAACACAGGAAACGACGACGAACGCCTTCCGATGACGCCCTTTCTCAGACGGCCCCACGAGATGTCGACCTGATGTCTGACGGTGATCTCCCACATTGCGTCCAGTCACGCGATGTGGCAGCAACAGGCGCTCCTCCTGTGACGCCTACTCTCCCAGCCAGGGACGTGTCCTCGCCGTTGTCAACGAATGATGACGGAGGTCCCCCTGCCACTCATGTTGCGGAATCCACAACATCCGTTCCGGAAGTACGTGACCGTCACATGTCCACGTCGTCAGCTTCCTGGGCCGATGACGTTGAAGAAGAAGCGGAACAGACTGCCAGCGTGTCTGCACAGGAGTCCACCTCGGTGACACTGGGGCTGGCGCCCCGCCAGTAATTATCACCACTGCGGGACCACCGGCGGGTCTCCACCTGCCGGCTACTTCTACCGCACGTTCTGCAAATACTGAGGATGGCCGCACACAGCAATATCGTATCGCCACGATGAATCTTGCCACCATTCGTGCTCCCCATAAACTGGCCATGTTCAGAGACACTATTTACTCTGCGGATGTGGATATAGCACTCTTACAAGAGGTGTTTGTGGCTGACTTCCTAGTTCCCACCGGATACAACGCCCATGTTTCCCCCCGCATCTGATACCGGTAGCGGCGTCGCCATCCTGCTACGCGACGGACTCCCTGCAGAGGACGTCATCTACCTCCCCACTGCGCGAGGTATGGCCCTCACACAGTTCGGCGTGCGTATTATTAATATCTACGCTCTATCCGGCACTGGCCGCCGTCATGACCGACAAACTTTTTTTGCCGAAAGCGTCACACCCCTCTTCACCGGTCCGCAGGACGATTTGGTACTCGGTGGGGATTTTAACTCGACACAAGAGCCCGCGGACCAACTCCCGCGACATTCCCCTTGTGCATCTCTCTCAGTGGTCATCGACCGTCTCCGACTTGTTGACACATGGAAGAAGCTCCACGGAATTCAGCCGGGCTATACATTCTACACCTCTCACTCGTCCAGCCGCATAGATCGCATCTACGTTACCCGCTCCCTTGCTGATGGCACACGTCATGCGGAAGTCTGGCCCTTGGCCTTTTCAGACCATGATGCGTACCTCTGTGACGTCACTCTCGCCCGACAGCAAGTGTGGCATAGTCGTGGTCTGTGGAAACTCAATGTCGCTCACCTGACCTCCTCAGACTGTCGCCGTATGGTCGAAAAAGCGTGGGCACGCTGCCACCATCGTCGAGAAGCCTATGACTCCACCTTATCATGGTGGCTCTCCTGTGCAAAGCCGGCACTCAGGAAGACTCTGATGAGTTTTGGGAAGGAATTAAAGGCGTGGCAACCTAATACCCTGCACTTCTACTATACCATTCTACGTGACTGTACGACGATGCCTTTCTCGCCAGCCCGGCAGTCGATGGTCCATCGCACGAAGGCGCAGATCTCCTTGATCATGCGGCGTAACTTGGAAGGCACTGTAGTCCGTTCTCGAGCTTCTAATCGAATCCCTCAAGAACGTCCGTCGATGTACCACCTCCTTCAGGAAAGAGAACGACGACGACGAGCTCTGATCCAGGTCCTCACTGATGTGGAAGGGCGCCGGCACGACACCCAACAAAGCATCGGTCGTGCTCTCCATGCTCATTTTACCGGGCTATACGCAGCCGTACCGCATTCTGCAGCACTGATCACAGAAGTCGCTCAGCTTACTACGAACACTCCTCCGGAGGACGCAGTGCATGACCTCCAAGACGACGTAACCACAGATGAAGTGGTAGATGCTATCAAGGCGGGTTCCGATAACAGATCTCCTGGACCTGACGGTATACCCATCGAATTTTATAAAAGTTTTCACTATTTGTTGGCTTCCACGTGGACGGCAATCGCACAAGAGCTGATGTCACCGATGACAGTGGTCCCGAGCGCCTTTCTAGAAGGAATTATTATCCCCGTACATAAACCGCGCGGGTTATCAAGGGTCCAGGACTATCGACCAATTACTTTGCTCAACAGCGACATGAAAATATTCACACGGCTACTGGCATCGCGACTCAAGAAGGTCGCACGTTACGTCACCTCCTGCGACCAGACTTCCCTAGGAGGCGACAACAACATCCGTACGGCCCTTTGCCGTTACAGAGACATGATAGCATTAGCGCATCATCAGCGTCTCCCTGGCGCCTTGGCTTCACTGGACTTTAGCCAGGCTTTCGACCGTGTTGACCACTTCTATTTACGGACAGTTCTTCAGCATATGGGTTTTCCTGGCGGTATTGTAACAGTGGTTATGCGCCTGTTGAGTAGTGCAACCTCTAAAATCATGTACAATGGTCGTCTTACACCGTCCCTGGTCATCGCACGATCTGTACGACAAGGATGCCCTCTTTCCACGATTTTGTATGCTTTCGCCTTGGAACCCCTGCTCCAGGGCATGCGCCAACGTTTGGAAGGCATGGCTGTGCAAGGCCACCGTTTTTGTTGTACAGCCTACGTAGACGACATAGTACTATATCTGCGCAGTGAAGATGAAGTACGAGCAGCACTGACATGGGTGGCGACTTACGGCGAAGCGTCGGGGAGCTGCCTCAACGTGTCAAAATCCAAGGTCCTGCTCATTGGTGAGGGCTTGCCGGAGAGATGCGCTCCCCCCCTTAGTGTCGCCGCCACCATACGGTGTCTTGGACTTGATTTCACAGCAGACCTGCGCCGCTCAGCGACTATCAATGGTAGACGCTTGCTACAGACAATCAGAGCAAATCTCGCAGATCACCGGCTACGAGCTCTCGACGTTATCCAACGCGCGCACTACGTGAACATGTATCATGCTTCCCGTATACCACACGTGGCTCAAGTACTACCAGTCCCAAATCTCCTGGAGCGACGATTTTTGATGGCTTTCGGCTCCTTCGTCAGCTCGGGGATGTTATTCAAGGTGCAGTATGAATCCCTTGCACTGCCACGAGATCGTGGCGGGGTGGGACTCATCCACGTGCCGACTCGTGTCAAGGCACTATACGTCAGCTCCCAACTAAAACTTCGGCATCGTTGCCCGCAGAGCCTTACTAGCCTCCTGCTTCACAACTTTGCACCGGCCTCCTTGTCCGCCCCAGTACTGGTATCGACCATTCCAACCCCCTTTTATTACATCCAACGATTTTTCCTGGAGTTCAGTTATATCTACCGGTCCTTACCACATACACGTTTGTACCTCACGAAAACAGTCTCCGAATTGTTACAACAGTGCCGCCCGTCCAACCCCATCGAACGTAAATATCCACAGTACGTGTGGCGACACATATGGAAGGCGATCCATGCGCGTTTTCTCGAATCAGACGTTCAATCAGCGTGGTACATCACCGTGAATGGCAAACAAGTTAACCGAGATCGTCTGCACCGCATCCATCTCGCCGATTCATCCCTCTGCACCCACTGTGGCGTGGATGACACGGATGTCCACCGGTGCCACTGTGGCACAGCGCTAGACGTCTGGACACTTGCGCGGCGAATTTTGGCATTTCTTACTCGCCAGACACCGGCTCAGATCGACGTCCACATGCTTTTGTACCCCGATAAGACTTTCTACCCCTCCGCCAAAACTAACTCTGTGAATTGGATCTGTGGCCACACGATCCGCTATCTTTTTACTTCTGGCGACAAGTCTACGCTAGGATATTGGACTTATATCAACGAACGACACTGCGTCCTGATACGCTACCCACGCTATAAACAATATTTTTCCAATTTCTTACGGAGCTCTTTCGATGACCCACCTAGTAGCTGGAACGTCCAAGCCCTGAGAAGCTGAAAACGTTATAAAACGATCCGAACTGAATAGATCTGCTACCCAAAACCCACGCCTACGCCATGAGAAGACACGTTTGGACGAGCTGGCATGCTGTAGACGGATACACTTCAGGAGCTCCTGTAAGAACTGGACTTTAACTACAAGTCGCACGACGACTTAAAAAGCTTTTACTTATTTCTTCCTCATAGTTTGTTCTTAAAGGAAAAAGAAATTGGATTTTGGCTTTGAGAAACTTTTTTTGTTCCAAAAGATTGCTTCTTCGCCAACAAGACGAAGGAGACTCATTTTTGTTTACTGGAAGGAGAAACCAGTATAATCGGAGTCTTTGTTTTCATTTGAAGAAAAAAACAAAAGGGTAGCGTCTAAAAAAAAGAGGGTAGCGTCTTAAAAAAAAACTGCCCAGATAACTGAGTGGTCAACGTGACCGATTGCCGTCCTACGGGCCAGGGTTCGATTCCCGGCTGGGTCGGTGATTTTTCTCCGCTCAGGGACTGGGTGTTGTGCTGTCTTCATTTTCATTTCAACCCCATCTGGGGCACAGGTCGCCAAATGTGGTGCCGAATGTAATAAGACCTGCACCAAGCTGGCCAGACCTGCCCCGCAAGGGGCCTCCCGGCCAATGACGCCAAACGCTCATTTCCATTTACCTGAGCTGTTAACTTCAAATAACTTTAGAAGCTAGAGGGAAAGGATAAAAACTTTACGAGATTAGAACAGAAAACTTTTACATAAAAAATCAATTGATATTTCGACGTAAACTTCTTTTACGTCAATGTACTTTCTTCAACGTTATTCCACCGAGTACATTCCATAAGTGAACTGCGACCCTAGTATGTCTGCTAAATACCAAACTACCGTTTCTATAACCTCTTCATTCAACTTACACGATTTCAGTTTTCAAAATTTCTTTTAATGTGCGGTAAGTCAGAAGCAGAGAAACGTGGTGAGTAGGACTGATGTTAGAACATAATATCTGTTTCGATACCCTCAGTCATCCCATTGCCGTAGAATCTTGTTTTCAGGAGTTTCATTATCATCATGAAAGATGATCACATATTCGTCCGTATATTTGGCTCAGAATATATACTTTATATACGTCAGTTATTGGTTTCTCTACTGCAATTAACATCATAGAGCACACTGTACATAAATTTTACGTAAGATGCAATCAAATTTGCCGTTTCTTGTGCAGGTACATCAGATTAGACTATCTGCTATGACGTTAAAGCGTTCATTGAGTGGGATTTAGGCACTAGCTCACCTCGAGTAATATTTCGACGAACAAAATCAGCTGGATAATTGCCGGATTATGAAAGTTGATTTCCTAATGATGTTCCGTGACAGACAGTTGAGTCAGCGATGTTACATTTTTACAGGCGGTTTACTTCCTTGGTATTCTCTGTTCTACAAAAATATCGGAAAGCATGTTACAATGAAAGTAAAAGTAACCACTGTAAAACACACATGTACGTAAGCATCATCAGAAAATTGTTGCAGACCTCACACGTCGCACAGAAGTTTCCATGAAAAACACTAGGATTAAATGACATATGGTCATAGAACTACACAAATTCAAATCATATAGGCAATATAATATAGCTACTAAGAAAAAAGATATGACCTGGAGAATACCAAAGACGCAAACTGCCTGTAAAGATGTAACATTGCTGACTGTCGATGTAGCTGTCACAAACCATCATTATGAAATGAAACATTCATAATCCGAGCACTACATAAGTAACTATACCAACAAAAATTTAACCTCTACTGTTGCTTCAACAGCATCGAAGGAGCACACTTGGAAATAGTGTGACAGCAACTGAAACATCAACGTTATATAGATATCAAGACCAACTGACGTATGTAGCAAACCATACTTCTATAATAGGTTAAACTATATACTTAAAATTTTGATATATTGTATCAAACTATGTACTTTTCACAGATAACCTCAAGATGACAATCACTCCTAAATGAACCTATTGTTATAAATAATATAAAATAACACAGCAGTGTCTTCGGTCTCACAATATTATATGTGTATATGTTCGCCGGTTGTGACCTATGTTGCTTAAAAACTTGTACATCTATGAGCTGATGTGGAGGAAGAAATAGGTTTGAATGACACCATCTATGCCACTACGTGTCTCAAAGCGCTGAAAGCACCGCATTACTCAGACTTGCCTGTGGTGCTATAAAATTCTTTCGTACGATAGTTGTAAGTTTGTGTATTTATGCTTCATTGCCCCTGAACTACACTATATCAAAAAAGTGTATGAAGCTTATCTCAAGCACACACATTCACAGATTTGGGACACATACCTGAACTCATGATCAAAGGAAGGTAGCAAGAGTGTGACGTGATTGTCACCTGTCGCTGTGCTATACTGTTTCATTTTTCTGCCACTATTTAGTCATTATTTTATTGAGAGTACTGGGCATGTTTCCTTGGAAGGAAACATTTGCATTTTTCCTTCTGGGAGGATGCGCTCCCAATGTACTCTCTTGTTCATATATGTCGGCAGAAGGCAGTCAGTGAACCTCATTAGGAGGGATCAGCATCCCTGAGGATTTACGTGAGCAGTTGCACGTAAGTGGTGCCGCGGTCTGCTTTGCGCTTTTTTTGGCCAGAGCCGGTGCCTATCCTCACCGTCCCAAGAGGCAAATAAGCATGTTATTTTCGCCTTATCTGCACAGACATCAAAGGAAAGAACGCTATGGTGCCACGTAAGCAACATGAGGAAGCCGGTTGCTTTCACTCCATATTTTTGATGTGCCCAATCTCCAGTACCAACGTCTTGTTTGTTAACGAGCGTATTTTACGCGACGTGTGGGGAGTTTCTCGTACGTTCCTCTGTTTTTTGTGAAGTAAGCGATTTTTGGATCTTCACATTAGTTGGGAGTTGAGGGTGGAGAAGGAGGTTTCTGGGCTATTCCTCTTCGGCCGCCATCAGCTGACTTTTTGGAAATATATGTGTCGCAATTGTGGTAATGCAATCCATATTCTGAGCAGCTCGCAACTTACTTGTGCTTCCATGCAACTTGTATTGCCTATTTGATTCTAATTTTTCGAGACTTTTTGTCTCGTTAACTTCGAATTCGTGAGCTGCGTAGGTAAGGAAATGACTCAAGTGGCTCTGAACACTATGGGACTTAACATCTGAGGTCATCAGTCCCCTAGAACTCATAACTACTTAAACCTAATTATCCTAAGGGCATCACACACATCCGTGCCCGAGGCAGGATTCGAGCCTGCGACCGTAGCGGTCGCGCAGTTACAGACTGAAGCGCCTAGAACCGCTCGGCGTCAACGGCCGGCGATAAGGAAATCTTTCTTCGTTTTTTCCACACAGTTTTCCATATTATTTCGCAACCACCCACAGTCTAAGAATTATTTTGCGTAATTTATATTGAGAACTTTTCTGTCAATTTTTTTGTGAATCTGACCTTCATAAATAGCAAACAAATATATATTATACTCTTATTTGTCTTAGATTTCAAGGTCCTGTAACTGTCCTACAGTTTTTTCAATGACAAGGCGACTCACAAATAACAAATATAACCTGTTGTATACGGAAGCTGATCTTCCTGTGACGGTGTTTCCGTTGCGTACAGTTGAAGCTAAACAGAAACACCTATCGAGTTTCAAGATAGTAAATTCGCAAAGGCCAAACAGACAACATACATAAGCGTACGTGTCGTGAGTGAAGAAAAAAGTAACAGTTCAAACCGTTCAACATCCCCCCCTCCCCCCACCCCCCACCTCCCAGATATCATAGCACAAAGAATCTTCAAAAGAATATTACAGGCTTCTGGAACAAGATGTTATGAGTGAAAGAAATTGTTTGTACGTCACTTAAATTCGCAGATGGTTAAATTAGAAACGGGTGCTGATGGTCACATGTTCTGATGAGTTAAAAAAAGAGAACAGCTAGTTCTTATGCAAAATACAATACGAAAAGAAACACAATTATGCATAGCCTTAAAATACACGTAAATGTCAACAACGTAAATACAACCTGTAAGTACGTCATTGCTGAGATCTCGCCATATTCGTGATAGCTGTCGGTCGAATGTGTCCATGTCGAATGCACAAGACTACCGTCTAAATAACGTCCATTCCATGAGGAGTTCCCTCCTGGAAAATTACGAGTTTACCACTGTGCACAGCATAACAGCATACTAAGCGTTTAGGGAGTTTATTATATCTCGTATACTTAGATGTCATTGACCGTATCGTCGAACCAAACCAAATGAAAACAAAACTCACCAATTTAGATGTCACGAAGTTCTTAACCGAATACACCAACCTACAAAAGATTCAGTCTGTAATACAGAAATGCATGTTTTCGGAACAGCGTTAGAAAGACTAAAATATGACAACGGTAAAATATTTTAAAATTTTACAGCATCAGAAATACTAGTCACATACGCTTTCACTTACAGAGAAACATGTTGACAGTATAACAAATATATCGATTGAACTTAATACGCTTTTACTATATTAACGTACTGTATATGTCTCACTTCTTGGAATATAAATGGGGTATGTATGTGCTTTACAAATCCCGTGTAAGTTAAACCATCTCTCTTGTCATTACGAAAAGCAATTATCGTGAAAACAAAGAAACAATAGAACCATTCTCTGGGTTGACTCATACCTACGGGTGTATTACGTGCACAATTCGGCTTTGGGAACGCGAAACTGACCGGTCTCATTACAAACAGAACGGATAAATGGGGCAGAGGAAACAAAAGCTTCCCATAAACGCTGGTATCGCAAACAGTTGCGTATCTGAAGGCTGACATAGACAAACGTTCTCTTAACCACCGCTAGTGGACCTGAAAACATGAAATGAATTTAAAATGTCCAACAGTTCGGAGCCCATTTCTTAGTCAGTATCTGACAGATCAAACTTAACTTTAAGAATCTTAGCTTTTCTTGCCGCTTTGCCTCTTTCATTTACAGGGTGTTTCAAAAATGACCGGTATATTTGAAACGGCAATAAAAACTAAACGAGCAGCGATAGAAATACACCGTTTGTTGCAATATGCTTGGGACAACAGTACATTTTCAGGCAGACAAACTTTCAAAATTACAGTAGTTACAATTTTCAACAACAGATGGCGCTGCGGTCTGGGAAACTCTATAGTAGATTATTTCCCACATATCCACCATGCGTAGCAATAATATGGCGTAGTCTCTGAATGAAATTACCCGAAACCTTTGACAACGTGTCTGGCGGAATGGCTTCACATGCAGATGAGATGTACTGCTTCAGCTGTTCAATTGTTTCTGGATTCTGGCGGTACACCTGGTCTTTCAAGTGTCCTCACAGAAAGAAGTCACAGGGGTTCATGTCTGGCGAATAGGGAGGCCAATCCACGCCGCCTCCTGTATGTTTCGGATAGCCCAAAGCAATCACACGATCATCGAAATATTCATTCAGGAAATTAAAGACGTCGGCCGTGCGATGTGGCCGGGCACCATCTTGCATAAACCACGAGGTGTTCGCAGTGTCGTCTAAGGCAGTTTGTACCGCCACAAATTCACGAAGAATGTCCAGATAGCGTGATGCAGTAATCGTTTCGGATCTGACAAATGGGCCAATGATTCCTTTGGAAGAAATGGCGGCCCAGACCAGTACTTTTTGAGGATGCAGGGACGATGGGACTGCAACATGGGGCTTTTCGATTCCCCATATGCGCCAGTTCTGTTTATTGACGAAGCCGTCCAGGTAAAAATAAGCTTCGTCAGTAAACCAAATGCTGCCCACATGCATATCGCCGTCATCAATCCTGTGCACTATATCGTTAGCGAATGTCTCTCGTGCAGCAATGGTAGCGGCGCTGAGGGGTTGCCGCGTTTGAATTTTGTATGGATAGAGGTGTAAACTCTGGCGCATGAGACGATACGTGGACGTTGGCGTCATTTGGACCGCAGCTGCAACACGGCGAACGGAAACCCGAGGCCGCTGTTGGATCACCTGCTGCACTAGCTGCGCGTTGCCCTCTGTGGTTGCCGTACGCGGTCGCCCTACCTTTCCAGCACGTTCATCCGTCACGTTCCCAGTCCGTTGAAATTTTTCAAACAGATCCTTTATTGTATCGCTTTTCGGTCCTTTGGTTACATTAAACCTCCGTTGAAAACTTCGTCTTGTTGCAACAACACTGTGTTCTAGGCGGTGGAATTCCAACACCAGAAAAATCCTCTGTTCTAAGAAATAAACCATGTTGTCTACAGCACACTTGCACGTTGTGAACAGCACACGCTTACAACAGAAAGACGACGTACAGAATGGCGCACCCACAGACTGCGTTGTCCTCTATATCTTTCACATCACTTGCAGCGCCATCTGTTGTTGAAAATTGTAACTACTGTAATTTCGAAAGTTTGTGCGCCTGAAAATGTACTGTTGTCCCAAGCATATTGCAACAAACGGTGTATTTCTATCGCTGCTCGTTTAGTTTTTATTGCCGTTTCAAATATACCGGTCATTTTGGAAACACCCTGTAAATTAATAACCACGAGTTAGTAATTTCATGCTTATATCTTCTTTACATTTTTAAGTATGCCTTTTTATGTGGATCGTTCATTAATTATGATATCTATGTTTTATATGATTTTCGTTATCTGAAGTCACCTGGATTCGATTATCTTCTGATCGGTGGAATTCGATGATATGGGTTAATAATTGAATGTGCCCGAATTATTATTGATATAGTTAACTCAGCCGTGTTCGTTTCGAAGGAACCATCCCGACATTTACCTTAAATGACTGAGGGAAATTACACAAAATATAAATCTAAGTGGCATAACAGAGATCTGAATGGCCGTCCTTCCAAATACGAGAGCAGTTTGCTAACAACTGTCCCATCTGACTCGGTAGTTGGAGGATCAAACGGGATATCACTGTGAAACCTTTTCACAGTGTAGTACAATAGCTTAGCATTAATACACGAAAAGGAAGCTCTTTCATATATCTCGATATGTACGTAATGATGTCGGTAATAAGTATGTAATTAGTAGAGAGCCTTACTCAAGTACTACATTTCCACAATAAATTTATTTTCGCTACGAGTTAGACTCGTGAAACACCTCATCATTTTGATGTATTAGACTGTATTCAAAACATCCTGCAGGTAAAGAATGCAGTTGCTTTCAAGATTAGAATTTACTACTCAGTCAACGTTAATGATACATTGAAACGTGCTTAATCGTAGAAGGATTTCCACATCTCAGCCTTTGTACTCACATTAGTGATGCCAAAGCACTTACAAGCTATTTCTACACTGTACCGCCTTCCATATAATTATAATAGTAATGGCATTGTGCCCATATTTCACAACTAGACAGCAGAAAGGTAACGAAGTATGCTTTGCTGCATAACACAACATTAGTTACTTCTAGTGTAATTCAGATTAGAACTTAGGAGGGCTTATTGAAAAGACCTAGGCCTAGTCCAGAGATCGCAGCACTGCCCGCGTCATTTTCCCCCTTCATGTTAGTACACGTGCCAGAAGACGCCATGCAAAACTGGAAGTCATTCTAGGTAGCAGTTGACTGCAGGAAGTGGTATGAAGCAGTTGTGATGCGCTTGGTGGCGACAATGGAAAGAAATCGAGTATCGTGCAGTGATTAAATTTTTAGTAATGCAAGATTTAACAGCGATCTAAATAATTCGATTTAACTTTTAAATGTGTATGGCTGCTCTTCACCTTCAATTTCCCCCGAGAAGAAATGGGCGGCCGAGATTAAACGTGATCTTGAAAACGTTCAAGATGATCTACGCGAAGGATTTCCAAAAAGTCCAAGCGCACCGGAACTCATCGACAAAGCGCGTGATATGATTTTGGAATATCGGCTAATAAAGACGCCTGAATTTGCTAATGCTCTTGGGATACCAAAGGAACGTGTTGGTCATATCTTGCCCCAGGAATTGAACATGGAAAAGTTTTTCGCAAAATGGCTTGGTGCATTTTAAGAAAAACAAAGGTGATTTTTTGCATCAATAAGTGACAGAGGATGGAACATGGATTCATCCCTATATATCCGAATTCAAACAGCAGTCTATGCAACTGACGGAGTTGGTTCTTTAACTCCTAAGAAGGCAATGACAGTGGCGTCGGCGGCAAAGGTCATGGGGTGAGTGTGTTGGAATGGGAAAAGCATTTTGCTGATCAACTATGTTTCGAAGATAAAACCATTACTGGAGAATACTACTCCAAACTTCTACAGAAACTGCACGTAAACGTTCCGGAAAGCCGCGCGGGATTAGCCGAGCGGTCTCAGGCGCTGCAGTCATGGACTGTGCGGCTGGTCCCGGCGGAGGTTCGAGTCCTCCCTCGGGCATGGGTGTGTGTGTTAGTCCTTAAGACAATTTAGGTTAAGTAGTGTGTAAGCTTAGGGACTGATGACCTTAGCAGTTAAGTCCCAGCCGGCCGCGGTGGTCTCGCGGTTCTAGGCGCTCAGTCCGGAACCGCGCGACTGCTACGGTCGCAGGTTCGAATCCTGCCTCGGGCATGGATGTGTGTGATGTCCTTAGGTTAGTTAGGTTTAAGTAGTTCTAAGTTCTAGGGGACTGATGACCTCTGAAGTTAAGTCCCATAGTGCTCAGAGCCATTTGAACCATTTTTTAGTTAAGTCCCATAAGATTTCACACACGTTTGAACATTTGAACGTTCCGGAAACCAGGCCCGGCTTAAAGCAGAAAAGTCATCTTCTATTGCCGGCCGCTGTGGCCGAGCGGTTCTAGGCGCTTCAGTCCGGAACCGCGCAACTGCTATGGTCGCAGGTTCGAATCCTGCCTCGGGCATGGATGTGTGTAATGTCCTTAGGTTAGTTAGGTTTAAGTAGTTCTAAGTTCTAGGCGACTGATGACCTCAGATGTTAAGTCCCCTAGTTCTCAGAGCCATTTGAACCATTTTGTATCATCTTCTATTACGACAATGCACCTACACACAAAAGTTTGTTGGCAACGGGAAAATTGAGGGATTTGCTCTATGAAGTGCTGGATCAGCCACCTTATTCCCCAGATTTGGCTACCTCAGGATTCCGTCTGTTCTCTAAACCTAACTTTTCGTTCAAGCAAGAAGCTATTGTGGCGGTGCATGAGTATTTTACAGCATTTCAAGAGGAACACTACAGGGAGGAGCTAATGGCACTGGTACACCGCTGTATAAAATAAACTGATATCAGAGGAGATTATTTTGAAAAATAAAACTTTTTGAAAGCAAAAATTGGCGTTTTCACTATGAGGCCGTGAACTATTCAGAGCACCCTCGTCTCTTATGTGCCCTAACATTGGCACTATCAGCTAGACTATGGACTAGATTGTACACCTACATCTACACAGATACTCCACAAACTACCATACTGTGCGTGGCAGAGAGTACCCTATACCACTATCATTCCCCCCTCCCCCCCCCCACCCCATACTGTTCCACACGCAATGAGGGAAAAACGACTATCAATGTGCCTCTACATCTGTATGGATACTTTGCAAATCACATCTAAGTGCCTGGCAACCACCTTCACAATTTTCTATTTTTCCAATCCCGTATAGAGCGCGGAAAGAACGAACACATATATCTTTCCGTACGAGCTCTGATTTCCCTTATTTTATCACGGTGATCGTGTCTCCCTATGTAGGTAGGCGTCAACAAAATATTTTCGCATTTTGGGGAGAAAGTTGGTGATTTTAATTTCGTGAGAAGATTCCTCCGCAGCGAAAAATGCCTCTGTTTTGATGATGTCCATCCCAAATCCTGTATCATTTCACTGACACTCTTTCCCCTATTTCGCGCTAATACAAAACCTGCTGCCCTACTTTGAACTTTTTCGATGTACTCCGTCAATCCTAACAGATAAGGATCCCACACCCAGCAGCAGTATTCTAAAAGAGGACGGACATGCGTAGTGTAGACGTTCTCCTTAGTAGATCTGTTACATTTTCTATGTGTCCTCTCAATAAAACACAGTGTTTGGTTAGCCATCCCCACAACATTTTCTATGTGTTCCTTCCAATTTAAGTTGTTCGTAATTGTAATTCCTAAGTATTTATTTGAATTTACGGACTTTAGATTTGACTGATTTACAGTGTTACCGAAGTTTAACGGATTCCTTTTAGCATTCATCTGGATGACCTCATACTTTTCGTTATTTAGGGTCAATTGCCAATTTTCGCTCCATACATGTATCTTTTCTAAGTCATTTTGCGTCCGCAGTTCGTGGTCTAATGGATAGCGTTGCTGCCTCTGGATCACGGGGTCGCGTTATCGATTCCCGGGCGAGAATTCAAATTATTATCATGTTTTAGAAATCGGCGGCTACATCGGCGCTGACAGTGGTCTGAATGACATTCAGTACAAGATTAAAAAGCGTACGCCATCCTGTATTAGGAATTTCCGATATCTCCTCAGTGTCTCGTGGAGTGAGGGTATATGACATTGCCGATAGTGATCGGTATGATGGATGGGGACGTTAAGCACGACAGCCACCTTCAAGCTTTTAGAGCTGCATAGCCTATGTGTTAGAGGCAGATTTTAATGACCTTTCCTTTATTCCACGTATGTTCTTATTAACAGAAAAGCAATGATACTTTTAATAAGCACTCAGTACTCTCACTCATTTGATACATTTACACGCATATATCATTGACAGGTAGAAGAGAGGCAAGGGTAGTGGAAGGAAGAGTGGAGGTTAGTGTCTCGTATATGACTAGACCGTTGAGATTAGCACGATAGAAAACTGACAAGGGCCTTTTAGAATAAACTATTCCAGATGTTGTCTGGTTCCCTAATTTGAGGAATCATTGGTAAACCCACATGTGGATGTTCGGACAAAATTACTAACGCCGCTTCTTCTCCAAGTGAATCCAATGTTTTTACCGTTGCAACACATATCCTCACGTGGAGAAATTGAGTTGTAAACCACATCTACTGCGAACTCAGTAAAGTGCTGTGAAATTACCCAGTCAGTCCCAAGTAAGTAATGTCTACGATAAGTCTCATTTTTATTTCCGTACAGATTAACGCACTACTACTTCTACTCCCAGAAAGAATGAATATCATCATTGAACAAAAAATACCGTGTAAATGTTTCGATTTGCCTCGTAAATGCGGAAGTATGCGCAGTGACAGTACATTTTTAAACACTTGTTCTGTCGGCCGGAGTGGCCATGCGGTACTAGGCGCTGCAGTCTGGAGCCGGGCGACCGCTACGGTCGCAGGTTCGAATCCTGCCTCGGGCATGGATGTGTGTGATGTCCTTACGTTAGTTAGGTTTAAGTAGTTCTAAGTTCTAGGCGACTGATGACCTCAGAAGTTAAGTCGCATAGTGCTCAGAGCCATTTGAACCATTTGAACACTTGTTATGTATATCTCCGTGTCGTTAAGTAGTTACAAAGCTTCAGTTAATAGAAATGGATAGCGTTTTAGAAGACAATGTTTTTACCAAGAAAGAATTATCTTTTGCCTTTGTTCCAGCAAAGTATGCAGGAGAACTTCTGTGAAATTTGGGATGTAGGAGATGCTATACTGGCCAAAGTAAAGCTGTGAGGGTGCGTCGTGAGTCGTGATCGGATTGCTTAGTCAGCAGTGAACTTGCCCGAGAAAGGTAAAGGTCCTGGATTCGAGTCCCAGTCCGGCACTTAGCTTCAGTTTTCCAGGAGGTTTCAAATCAGCGCACACTCGGCTGAAGACCGAAAATTCATCATTAAGAAATAATTTCCCACTTGAAATAATGGCGTAAAAGTGGAAATTTGAGTCTCAGTGTGGCTACCAGCTTCAAGCCACGGGCGCCAATCTTCTACCCTCTGCATTTCGCATGAGTATTTGGTGTTGCCACCTCGTGTTGCAGCATCGTCCGTGAACAGCCTCACTGAGATGCCAACCTGAACCTACTCGTATTTCATTCTTATTAAATTAAGTTGTATTTATACATTATTTTATCTCGATCGACTTACGCGGTATTTTTTCAACATAATTCTGATTATCTAACAACCCCGTCTCCACAGACTAATAATCAAGCTAATAATTAGACGAGTAGAAATTAAAGTTTTTATGTCGTTTCTGTCAGAGGCAACAGACTTATTAACGTGTGCAATTAACGATGGGAACAGTGATTATAGATGGGCACCGCCTATGTTGACTGTAGCAATAGAGAGTTGGTAGAAAATTATACTCATCTTGAATTCTTCATGTCATAGGTGATGGGTCAGATCGTGGTCCTGTAAAAGAAAACAGTGTGTGTTCTCTGCGGAGGCCGAGGTCTTGATCCCTTTAAGAACAAAATGTCTTCCCTGATCGCCATTATTCGTCGTAATGCATTCATGCAACACTCATGGTACTAATTAGGTTGAGTTAACTTTCGTAAAAATGCAACTGGATAAACTTTTAAATTAAACACTCCTTCTTAGAACCACTTTTCTGTGTATCACCATAATCAAGTTTTACCATAATCAAAATCAAATCACTCTTGAATATAAACCTTTTACATTTATAGTCGAAACTTTACAAGTGTAGATAACATAGCTGCGCCGGCCGGAGTTGTCGAGCGGTTCCAGGCGCTACAGTTTGGAACCGCGCGACCGCTACGGTCGCAGGTTCGAATCCTGCCTCGGGAATGGATGTGTGTGATGTCCTTAGGTTAGTTAGGTTTAAGTAGTTCTAAGTTCTAGGGGACTGATGACCTCAGAAGTTAAGTTCCATAGTGCTCAGAGCCATTTGAACCATTTGAGCATAGCTGCGTCGGAACCAAGTCCCTCACTTAACTCTCCACCTTCTTACAGGCTCCCTCACTCGAACTCCTTCAAAAAGAAGAAAATATTTCCATAGTACACAGAAAGAGTTTCGTGGATGTCAATGCAGTCAGACCTTGGTAACTTTCATGTGAGAAATATTACTCGAAATACAAACATGTTTCGTAAAGAGTAAATGATTTCGAAATAATAAATATGATTTCTGCAAAGGATTTTTAATAATTTTTGTATTACAAAAAATAAGGTAGAATTAAGAAGTCTGATTTCAAAGGGTAACTAACTTATCTGAGATAAAGTGAACATGTAAAGAAACGGATTTTCAAATATAATGGAAAACATAAAATTTGATTAATGAAATTATGATTAATAGTCGCGAAATATGATTATGGCCCAGGAAACTTCCTTTTAGAGCATAAGGTATGCAAATTTCAAAGACACCACGCCAGAAAAAGAATAATATCGATAGGTCCATTTAACACAACTGTATCGTCATCTACTCCCGATCATATGACGCAAAGGTGTAATATCGTTTCAAATGAAAAAAAAAATTGAAAATTCATCTTTTCTGCCGTAACAGCAGTTTCAATAGGTCAGGTATGCCGCCTGACCGACATTGTTTCTTTGACGACAATGTTATAATTTAAGTTTCCGTTAACGAGATCATGAAAACAGGAGAAAAATTCGTATTTGACAATACTGGAGATACAATTATTAGTGTCCTTTTCGAATAAACCGTTTCGTCATTTGACCGAAACGATTTATCGAAACCACTGAATACTTATACTTGGATGGCGCTATTCTGTTTCGAATACCACTCCTTACGAATATGCGTCAGTGTGATAACCAGTGCGCCACCTTGTTCAGCCAGAAACGGTAGCGATCTGAATCAGTACGATAAAGCGACGATCACTTGCCGAATCAGAGTGGAAGAGTCGCCACTTGATTACATTATGTGTGGAAAGGAGGGGAAGGATGCTCGGGTCGTGCAGCCTTTCGGCGGCAACAAGAGCATCGATTCGGCCCACGCGCTGCCGCTCGCAGGCGTCGCCTGTCGCTGACATCGCGGCCACACGCTTCCGCGCAAATGGTGCGTCCCTCCAATCGCACTCCCAGAGGCGGCTCCCGCGGGAATCTTATCGCTGCCTCGGACAGGGGCAGGCCACAGCTCTTCGCGGCACGTGCCCGCACTTCGTCCCGCCTTCGCTCCCGCTTCTGTCGGCTGTATCTGGGTCAAGTTTTTCCGCGTCCCTGACATACAGACACTCCCACCCTCCACCCAGTCATGAGCAGAGAAAGTTAACACAGAAGTAATGTTAAAACATCTCTGAGTAATTCTGCCAAATTCAGACATCCCGAAGCCGAAGAGTGAAAGACACTTTATAGAGTAGATGGCAGTCTGATAAGTAATCAAAACCGGATGCTTCAGGCAGGAAGCGTAACCAATTAGCGGTGTTCACTTTTATTCATTTGCTTTAACACACAAATTGTGACCATCACAGCTCGCAGGTAATATTCTATTAAGAGCTGGTAGAAGCATACGATTTATTTTAATGTCCATTCAGGAACGCTGTCGTTTTAACTTTACAATGGATACCATTGACATGTGTACATCGCAGTTATAAAAAATCCTCTGTCTCCACTAATGAAATTCGATTCCTGGAGTTTTGAAAAGTACTGATTTCTAGCAGTTATAACCCCCTTGCTAGACTTAATAAGTCTTCCATCAAATGTTTGAATACGTGTACAGTGGCACCAAATCTCCAAAGCCGAGGAATGAGGTGTCATCACAAATCGTATATCGAACCCCTCTGTTATTCCAGTGCCAGGAACATTATGAGCATATGCAGTGTCCTGGTGAAAAATGACTTCTTTATGTTGGCAAGTTACTGAATTACTTTCACATCCCAGGAAACAGTGCTCATAACATTCTAACAGAAGAAATCGACTTAGCATATTTTGGCCACCGGCAACCCCAGACTGCTTCGCTATTTCGTATTTGGCGTGTGCGCATATGCCAACATCTCACATACAGTAACAAGTGAACACACAAAGTTCCTTGGATTTTTAAAGGCTTTGTGAAAACCTCTGGGAAATTTTCACTTTCATTTCCTTTTGTTCAACTTTCAGTTTAATTGCCAATGATGATGTAACACCTAAAACTGTGGTGTCAGACCTTTTAGCTTACCTGGTTCACATTGCAAGAAGACGAGTATTTTTGGGCTGTACATAATATACTACACAATAACAATATACGCAATGTTTTTTACCGATGCTCACTTTTTTGGCGTCACTGATACTTGCTTCTGACCGCAGGTTTGACACACCCGATCTAAAATAAAGAATGCTTCAGTTTATGAATTTGACAGAAATTTACACATCACAACATCTGAATAAACAATATAATTCCGGATTTCAAACAGACAACAGACTAACGTTAATGCAACATATTTAACAACGCAACATAAACAAAAAAAAAATGAAATGAAATTTCTTTTTCCGCCGTCTCGACCTGATGCACATCGGGTAGTGAACGAGCGAGCAGGCTAGCTGCGCCACTAACTCTGCCGGCATACGTATGAGCTAAAAATTTCCAAAACTCCGTCCGAACAGGCTTCGGATGGTCAACGGTACCGACGACGGCAATGTCACCCTTCGCCGATAGGCGTCACTGCATGCGCATTTGGAGGACGTAATCAGCACACCGCTCTGGCCGTTGTCCCTTTTTGGTGACCTGAGCCGCTACTGTTCAGTCAAGCCGCTCCTTCCTCAGTTTGCCTCACAAGAGCTGAGTACACCCCGCTTGCCAATAGTGCTCGGCACACCCAGACGGTTACCCATCCGAATGTTAGGCATGCCTGGCAACGCGAAACTTCGGTCATCACACGCGAACCGGTGTTACCACTGTTGCTAGGCCGTTGGCATCCGTATAAACTGGTGCCTTATAAAAGGCACTGAGGTAAAACTTTTGTGTATGCTGTTCTTCCGTAAAAATTTTTGAATTATATTACTATATCTGCAGGCGTAATCAACCAGACATGCTATTTAAAAATGGTTCAAATGGCACTGAGTACTATGGGACTTAACATCTGAGGTCATCAGTCCCCTAGAACTTAGAACTACCTAAACCAAACTAACCTAAGGACATCACACACATCCATGCCCGAGGCAGGATTCGAACCTGCGACCGTAGCGGTCGCGCAGTTCCAGAATGAAGCGCCTAGAACCGCTCGGCCACACCGGCCGCCATGCTATTTATTCTTTCTGTATAACTTGTCCGCTATTACTTTTAAGCGTGGCTCATTTTCAAGCATTCATTTATGGGGTATTGAACGTTATTTGTGAAATATTACATTATTTTACTTTGTTACGAGTACATTTATAAAGTAAACTCGCATTTATCACGTTATCGCTCTACTGTTACGTCGAAGTTGATCGATAATATGATGACTGGGCAGTTACATCATAAATGTAACAAAGTAAAACAAGTTCATAGTTCACAAATAATGTTAAAGACCCCAAAAACGTTCAGCTTGAAACTGACCCATACTCGAAAGTAGTAGAGGTAAAACAAATTATAAACAATAAATTGCAGCTTCAAGGAATACGCGAATGAAAAATGCTTCTTCTAAAGATTTAGTTTTGATGCGTATCTTCATGGAAGTTTTTATCCTACATTGTGCTGTTTTGGTTTGAAATAACCACTTTATCTCTTGCTTTAGCGGTTAGCTAATTTCACCCACTTGGGTATTAAGGGGGGTAGGACGTCAAATGGGCTGACTTGGAGCAGGAGAGGCATCTCAGGACATTTTAATTTCCAGTGTCTACACTTTTACAAATAAATTCATAACACTTTGTCAGTATCACCAGGAAGGATTCAGGATTCACTCCCATTGCAGTGGAAGTTCGAAAACAACAAAATAATTTTTTTTACGTGCGAAATTTCATCATTTTTTCACTTAGTAATGGCTGCCTTTGTTGCTATAGGTACACTTTTCTTCATACGTTAGAGAGATTCGCCGATGAATTTTGCACAGCATACTTACAGGTGTATGAAACTCTAGAATTTATTTAATTTATGAAAAACGAATGGGCTGTTATATTTTAAACTTCATGTTTAGAAAAAACACAAATTTTCTGGTTAATTACCTCAATTTTTACCACAGTTTTTAATAGATTTGTAAAATTCTAAAGTTTCATACACCTTTGAGTATGGTTTGTATGCTGTGCAAAATTCATCGAAGAATCTCTCTTACTTATGAAGAAAAGTGTACCTATAGCAACAAATGCAGCCATTAGTAAGTGAAAAAAATGATGAAATTTCACATGTAAAAAAAATAAATTATTTTGTTATGTTTTCGAATTTCCACTGCTGTGAGTGTAAATTCTGAATCCTTCCTGGTCATGCTGACAAAGTTTTTTGAATTTATTTGTAAAAGTATAGATAGTGGAAATTAAAATGTCCTGTGATGCCTCTCCTGCTCCAAGTCGGCCCGTTTGACGTCCTACCCCCTTTAACAAACGATTTCTGTTACTCGAACCACAGTAAAAGAGTCTCTCACGCAAGTAACAGATGTAGCTTGATAGTTCCCAAGTGGACTAAATCGGCTAACTTCTAAATCATGAAATGTAGTGGTTAATCCAAAATAAAATAGCCTACGCTGGAAAATGACTTCCTCACGAATTTTACAAGCGGTGTTGACCTACATATACAAAACAGTATTCATTCGACACGTGCGTTAAAATTCATCCCGTGTTGCTATTGCCGTTGATGTAGAAGATGTACTGTCAGCTGCGACGAATCTTTCCGAAGCCTCTCTGCAGTAAGTCACATAGCGAATCTGAAATCCGTCAGTCGGTTGTGTGTTGGGTGCGGAGATAGGAGCGGGAGAGGAGCCCCCTGGGCCTCGCCGGCGGCTGTCAATAAGGGCGCAGGAGCCGACAGCCAGCCGGCAGCGCGGCCTCTGTGGGCCTTGGCCCGCTCCCGAGGCGTTCACCCGACCCGCTCGGGCCGCACGTGTGTGACCAGGTCGCAGCCTCCCTCCGGACTGACAACACACTCCGCTCCGGCCGACCTACATCCTACGCACATTTCTCTCCCGCTTCCCTTCATTTTTATTTATAAGGCAAACACGTTCCCCAGCGAGCGCGTGTACCTCGTCAGGTAGACGCGCCACGGTGCTGCTCATTTTCATATAGACACGAGTTGACGACAGCTGTCGAGTTATTACATCGAGAACTCCGTGCAGACAAACCTGTCAGAGACTCAGATGTACGTGTTCCGACCAAGTAACCGTCGGGCACATAAGTCATACGACATCTAGTTCTGTGATCGTGACCTGCACAACTTTCTAATTCTCAATCTGAAGATTGGTCGCCTGTAATTATTTTTTATTTTATTTATTTATTTATTGTTCCGTGGGACCAAATTAAGGACAAGTCTCCATGGTTATGGAACGAGTCAATACATGGAATTATAACACGATAGTAGAAACAGATAAAATGAAATATAAAAAACATATTCAGGCGATAAGTCTTAAGTTTAAATAAAGAAAATCAACAATGTAACACTGGAATTTGCTTAATCTTTTAGCTCTTCCAGGAGATCCTCGACAGAACAGAAGGAGAGAGCCATGAGGAAACTCTTCAGCTTATACTTAAAAGAGTCTGGGCTACTGCTAAGATTTTTGAGTTCTTGTGGTAGCTTATTGAAAATGGATGCAGCAGAATACTGCACTCCTTTCTGCACAAGAGTCAAGGAAGTGCATTCCACATGCACATTTCATTTCTGCCTAGTACTAACTGAGTGAAAGCTGCTAACTCTTGGGAATAGGCTAATATTGCTAACAACAAACGACATTAAAGAAAATACATACTGTGAGGGCAATGTCAGAATTCCCAGACTATTGAATAGGGGTCGACAAGAGGTTCTCTAACTTACACCACATATAGCTCGAACAGCCCGTTTTTGAGCCAAAAATACCCTTTTTGAATCAGAAGAATTACCACAAAAAATAATACCATACGACATAAGCGTATGAAAATATGCAAAGTAGACTACTTTTCGTGTTGAACTGTCACTTATTTCAGATACTTTTCTAATGGTAAATAAAGCAGCATTTAGTTTCCGGACAAGATCCTGGACGTGGGCTTTCCACAACAGCTTACTATCTATTCGAACGCCTAGGAACTTGAACTGTTCCGTCTCACTTATAATAGCCCATTCTGTCTCATCAAAATATCGGTTCTTGTTGAATTGTGAGTTAGAAACTGTAAAAACTGAGTCTTATTGTGATTTAGCATCAATTTATTTTCCACAAGCCACGAACTTATTTCATGAACTGCATTATTTGATATTGTTTCAATAATACACACAATATCCTTCACTACCAAGCTGGTGTCATCAGCAAACAAAAATATTTTTAAATCACCTGTAATACTAGAAGGCATATCATTTATATAAATAAGCAACAGCAGTGGCCCCAGCACCGACCCTTGGGGAACGCCCCACTTAACAGTGCTCTGTTGGGACTGACCTGCACTGCCCTCTGTTTCCTGTCAGTCTCTTCATTTCCTTACTTGAGCGTGCTTTTAGATCATATCCAACCTGACTGGCGAATTTCAGTCTACGTATTCCTTTCCCTCTCTTGCCTCTAATCATCCTTTACATTAATTATAAAACTATTGTGTCAGTAGTATTTGAAATTATGAGTCGGATTATGTTGTATTCTCCAACTGTTTATTGAACGTAACTTCTTCTACAATACAATGGCTGGCTGTACAATATATGGTTCGATTCCCGGCGGGGTCAGGGATTTTCTCTGCCTCGTGATGACTGGGTGTTGTGTGCTGTCCTTAGGTTAGTTAGGTTTAAGTAGTTCTAAGTTCTAGGGCACTGATGACCTAAGATATTAAGTCCCATAGTGCTCAGAGCCATTTTGTACAATAGATGTGAACGTCCGTCGATCTAGCCGGAGATGTGCTTCCTCTCGGTCGGCTGGTACTTCAATCGGCGGTGCAGTACAGCGGCTTCGGTGATATCTTCCCGAAGACTCTGCTATAGAGGTTGCCATTAGCAGTGGACGAAGACTGGCCTGCCTTCGATCGGCCGGACCTATATAGTGAGCTGGAGCCAATAGAAACGCGGCGTAGGAATCTGTGGCCGGATATGTCGCGGCGACCTCTGCAAGGAAAGGTTCCTATTAATCGACTGGAATCTTCGGCGTGTTTACCTGATGTCTTCGCCTGTTTGGCTGTTGGTTTGTATCCCTCATAGCGTGACTGTTATGCGGTGCTGCATGCCACTTAGGGGAATCCGATGGCAGACAGTACAGATTATCTCATACAACGAGCTGATATCGTAAGACCAATTAAAAGTAAAAGAATAGGCTCTGCTAATGTCGAGGGACACAAGAACTGCAAGGCAGGCCTTTCAGTGGAAACAAACAGGAATAAGATTACAAGGGAGAACACGTAAGCGATGATTAGATGACGTGAGACGGAACATCATAGTCCTAGGAATCAGAGGAGGTACAAGGAAAGAAAACGAAAGGACAGAATATAAGGAAATTGTTAAGAAGGCAAAGACCCTGTGTATGGATCCACAGCGAATGTGAATTTGTCGAGATAAGTCATGTTCCCATGTGAGCTGTTGTTTTGTTTTGAAATAAACAATTTTTTTCATAAATTAGCAATTAGCTAATTTAACCCCCTTTCTCGATACAGTCAGCTCCTCAAATTCAGATTGAATACATGTCACCGAACTTAAGAGCAAAAATGACTAAATTCGCACAAAGGTTGAGTTTTTTCTGTTTTTCACGAGGACTTCACAGCTGAAATGCCCACGGGGAAGAAACTGGCTACTTACAAAATTATGAAATAAAGTGTCTATTATACTGCTCAATAGCAAACGTTGGTGACGCGCGCCGGTGCGGTGGCCCTCGACGCGTAGGTAAACTGCTTCGAATCCTGGTGGTGGATGAAATTTTCGCTGTCAGTAGTCGGAAAGTGGAGGAGAGAGGTGATGTAAATTTCCTAATAACCACTCCATGCGCTAGTGTCCTGAATCAAATTTCAGACTTCTTCACTGTGTCTCATGAAGTGAGGAAGATATAAGGAAAGATTTAGGAATATGTAACTAAAACGAAAAAAATAAGTTAAATAGGAGAGAATGGAAGGACCATGTAGACTGTATGGGTGAAGAAAGATCCCTGGTAAGGGCTTCAAATTATAAATGCACTGGAAGAGGAAATGTAGGAGGACCATACAAGAGATAGGTATCGTAACAGGTAGTTTGCCTAATACATGAAGTGAAAATGAAGAAGAAGAAAACATATCACAAATCAGTTACTTTCTTACACAGGAAGCTAATTTTCTTGTCATGCTAACAGACTAAGATAATAACCAGTACTGCAATTTGGCAATAAATTATGCAAGACAACGAAGACAAATGAATATATTTCTTAGCTGTTGCTTCAGACTACCGTGTAACCGTATTTTCGTGTATTTTCTCTCGGGATTTGTACAGGTTTCGACCCATAGTTTTAGCCCGTACAACAGACGTGCTCACTAACACTCTTATCGAGGTCACCACCAGGAACTGGGATAGCCCTCATCAACATTCTTCCTGGGAATGTAGTCTATCAACTCAACTTGTTTATCAAGTTATAGCTTTTTGGGGGTGAGACACAACTTTTCAGGAAGACGAGAAAGAACTTTGTACTAGAAAGTCTGCGCATGCAGCAAAGTGTTTCCTTGTATAAACTCACTGTCGTATTCAGAGGCGGGACCGTAACCATTACTGCTGGGCGAGCCTCGACTCGTGCGTTGCCGTGTCCTCCAGGTACCACACTGTTACAGACGCGAAACGAAATCTCTGAGGTACTGAAATCAGTTTCTTACTTCGCATATTATTTACCGATACAGTATTTCACTTCCGGTACTATTTTAAATTTACTGATGGCTGCAACAACAGAAACAAGATGATTTCTCAAATCTCCGCTGCTTGTAATTGTGAAATAAATGTACTGTTACGTGCATGTGAAAAATCTCCATACCTTACTAATTATGGTATTTTTGCAATACTGTACGAGGAAATGGAAAACACGTGTACTTAAAAAACTTTTTTATTGGCACACCTGAAAGTTAGGTGGTTATCGCGTAGTAGAACTGTTCTCGTGTTGTATGAAGTTTGTCTTTCTCACATCAGCTGCATCTTACCAAAAGCAAAGGCTGGCTTCAGACCGTGGCTTATGTGGCACACGTTTTCTTGAAAATCAGCAGTCCAAATATATTACTACACTGGCCAAAGATAAACTTTTGTATTGTGTAAGACCGTACGAACCGTTCACAAAAAGCTTACAGTTTGGGAAATCTGTTTCAGTTCCAATCAGATTGAATGTTTCGATACCCTTCATAATTTCTTTGTAGAGCTTCATCATTCTTCGGACGAAAATGTGAAGAACATAATTATAGAAAATTTGAAGAGACTTGTGAAAACTTTCAGAGTATTTCCCTGCTATGTGTAGTAATAACAACTGGATTCACAATCTCTTATAACATACATTAATTTTGGAATCCACGTGAGTTGCAAATTAAAACGAGCAATTTCTGAAAATTTCCAGTGACTGGAAGATACAACAACATTAGAAATTCTTAGTCACGGATAAGTTTCTGTTTAACCTTAAAGGCGGAATTTCCAATGATATCAGATAAAGTGGCAACAGTTTCATTATCACCCGGTCGATATATTTCTGCAAAAAGGCTTTTCCTTCTTACACTCATAAATACACAAACAAACATCTGGCCGAAAGTAACTGGAGACTGTATTTAACATCTGTGGTCCCAGACTTCAGACTTATGTGCCATGAAAATCAGGCGGATCCTTTTCACTGAATTCCCAGGAGTAGCTTAGACCAATATTTCCACAACAAAATCTTGGAGGTTAACAGAAAAGTGTAAAATACTTTAGTATTACACATAAGACCTACCCATTGTGCTAAAATCTTCCTCAGCGCTTTTGATGTGATACATTTGAAATGTAGTTATATAGAAACATTAGGGCTGTAAATGCGAAGATTTTAGGTCAGGCTTTAACGAGATATCGGATGAAACAACAAGTTCACGGTAAACAGTCACTGCTTACGTATATCCACAACGAGTTTCAAAATTTTAAGCCTTCATCGTCAGGTGGATTTATAAGTGTCAATATGACGTGTGTGTTGAGCTAACGTGTGGCACTGTCCTCGAAACATCATCTACGACTACAGATATGTAAATGATATCAATGAGTTAAACCAATTATTCAAAAGGTCCCATGAAAAATATGAATTTCACAGTTGAGCATCAAGTAGATGACAGCATAAACCAGATCATCAGAATTATGAATAACGGAAACCGATTCGAAATTTATCGTAAAATTATTGCAACACACACTACCATCCACAGCTACTCTTGTCGACCCAAGCCCACAAAATGGCAGTATTCCGGCATTTAGTAAATATAGTAATCCAACTAGCACTCACTGAAGATGGATGTAAACAGAACGTTGAACCAATAAAACGAACAGTCATTGCAAAGGGCTATAACTGTTCCAAAGCAGACACCCTAAAACACTTAATAATGGCAAAATAATCACAGCACAAAAAATAAACAGAGTATAAGATCTGCCATGAAACCCCATTTCTGGGTAGTATCACATTGCCAATGTCTTCAAACGAAAAGGTATATACATGATTTTCACCACCGACAACAAGACTGGGCAGAAGTTGTAGCAGCATCACAAGAAATCCACGCAGCATGTGGGTGTGTAGAAACTGAGTGTTGCCACTGTGAATATTTCTACATAGGACAGACAGGTAGCTCATTTGATTGTTTGAGATTCGATTCAAAGAACAGATGGCAGCACTAAAGAAAAAAAAGACCACACATCAGCAATAGCCACTCACCTGCATGAAACAAAACATCATGTTAACACTACCAGTATCAGCATCCTACATACACAACCCAAAGGCAAGAAAGTAGACATCCTGGGAACACTCCAACTGAACATTAAATTCGGAATATACACAGCCTGTAGCTTCCCCTTCACATCTATCATCAATAATTACTTATTTTACCATGGTACTTCCCAAATTAACAATGGTGTAGTCTTAGTCACGAGTGCAACAAAGCACCAACAATCTGTACCCATGTCAGCCTGATATTACATACATTTGTTTATACTGTTCAATTTTTCTCGATCTGTATATATTTAGTTCCGTATCAGTATTTTCATTCAACATTTACTTAGCTATAACGCGTAACAGATGCAAGTTTAACAAACTCATACTTCTTGCATAAATTAAACTTTGTTCTCGTTCTTTCACTCTTTTCATCCTCTATCTCTTAATCCCAGACTAAATTCTTATTTACGTATAATTTCGCCACTAATTGCTACATATTTATTACACTTAACGTTTTCAACCTCCACGATGGTAGGATTTACTTTGAAATCACGGTTTTGTTTTGCTACATATTCTTTGTACTTTGAAATATTGTTCCTGTTTTTGCTATATGTTCTTTTCCAGCTAGTTTCTAGGCACCATCTTTGTTTACAATGTGTGACTGTATGCGACGTATTAGAACAGAGGAAGAGCCTGTGACCACTGGAGGTATTCTATTTTAGTTTTATTTTCACATATACATCACATTTGGGTTTTAGTCAGAGATCTCTACAGAGCCATTTTCTGAAGAAGAGCTGTTTCTTCCACTAGACAGTGCCATAGGCTACCCCAAAATCCTAACACAACACACTATGTCGTATTATCACGTATAAATCCACTTGATGATGGAGCTTTAAACATTTGGACCCGTTGTGGATATAAATGGATAGTGACTGGTAACAGTGCGCTTATTGTGTCATTCGATGGAATTCAGCTACTTGAATGTTACAGTAAGTACTCTTTTTGTAATGTGGGGGTTCACACCTATCAGAATTTTGTGAAAGAGGGATAATAGTTCGAAAAAGTTTATAAACCACTGCTCTTAGGTATCTGCAAAGATGTCTACATGACATCATAGTTGTACGATAAGGCTACTAAATTATCTGTTGCTTGCAAATATATTTGTTAACATTAAAAGCTAAATTAATGAAGGAACATATACTGCAGAGAAGAAAGGCATATGAAGTTTATTGAAATATATCTTGCTTCAAGTTAATAAAGAAATATTGTTTTTCTCGCAATTAAGACGCTTATTAAGAGATTTATGATAGCTAAATTAGGATGTTAAGAAAACGTATCTGAAACGTAGAGTGGTAGTGCAGGGCGTCATAAGCTGGTCATTCACGTTTTCCGTAGATATTCCATTACAACTATCGGTAATTACAAACCCAGCTCTACTAATTACCGTCTCTGTAGAGGCAGTAGAGGAAGGTGCGCGTGAAACTTGCCGTGCCACTTGCGACCGTCTCGATAATTAGTTACCCTTGATTTCCACCACTCCAGAAGACACTGTCCCTCATCTAGTTCTACTATCGCCATGTACATGGAAGTGTCATCGACAGTTTCCGCATCCCCTGCCCACGATGCAAAGACAGTCTTTGTGCGTGTTGAAGACGTTGTTGTTGAGTGTCGTCCTCTGAATGATATTCTGCAAATAATACATGCCCACAGGAAGGATAAATATGTTATGACCCGTAGCTGCATTTGGCACAGTGTTCCTGTAACTGGTACACCCATTGCGCGAGCAATTGCGGCGTCGGACAAATGTCACCTTCCATAGGCTTGGTAGTCTTTTGAAATAGTTCGTAAAACTTGATTAATTATGTCAACGACCTGGTACTGTCAGCTTTCAGACACGTGTGTTTTCTCTAAACCATGTAATATTTCAACAATTTGTTCGTGCTACGTAAACACGAATTTTAGTATGATACACAAAGTATTCCATCGTTTATCAACGTACTGTTTTAGAGCAAAACGCAACAGCAAGTCTTTCTTGTGGCTACTCCTTTCGAAATAAGTTTCCATATTTTTCGTTGCTTCAGAATGTGCGAACGTTAGGACAATATTCCTTCAACGGTTTACTCTCAAACCAGTGGCGTGGAAAAGTGCTAACAGAGTGGATGTTGTATGGACGGTGACAATAATTTTCAACTGCATTTTCACATGTACCTCCCGATTAATAACTAACGTAACCCTCGACAGTTTGCTTTTAAATAGCCTCAACTTGCTCATGTTAGTTTCACTTTTCTCGCGTATATTTGTAGCACTTTTCTATATCAGACGGGAACTTTGCAGGAAACAGGACTCGAATTTTCTAATGCAGCTCTTACGAGAATCAGTGCGTAGTAAGAGTGAAATAATGAATTGTAGCGTGTACTTCTGTTCAGGTGTCAGTTGTACACGCGCACACACCATCCTCCATAACCTTGCCATACTTAGGTGACCATAGCGACGCGGTATTCATCTTCAGTTTTATTTATTTATTTATTTATTTATTTTTATAGCATTTTTAGATATTATTGAAGGCCGAAGAAGCACGTCTCTTGCACTTGCAGTGGGGTACTATGCTCCGATTTCTAGCAGTGTCTATACAACATCCTGAAAGCCTTCCTCTGGAACTGCGCTGAATAAACGCAGATCTTCTGCACACGTTCTTACATACTTCTCTAGGACAATGGATTTTTATGACACCGGAAGGTTGTTAATACTATTGATATGACTGTTAATAAAAGCTTTGCAGGTATTCAAGCGTTACAGCATGGTACTGGTGCTGCTGCCATGGAGGAAAGCTGATAACTTACGACAGTCGCTACACTCTACAAAAGGCTTCTCTTCATTATCTACAACCTGTGTAAAATTTTGCCATGTCTCCTGATATCTTCAGACGAGAGTAGGTACCCTCCTCCAGTTTCAGGTAAACTTTTTTCTCCCCATCACAGTTTATAGTCTCTGAACGTGGAGAGGGCGTTTGAAGTTCGATATCTACAGGGTGAAAATTACTGAACTATAAGAAAAAACGTAAATTAGTTACAAACTACGGCATGCACACACTTTATTCAACATGTAAACCTCACTACAGATATTCGGATGTAGGGTATGACATGTTAGATATGCCTGTCGTCATTGGCGATGTTGTGGGGGAGACGAATAGCGAAATTCTGCATGACCCGCTGAAGTGTCGGAATATCGATGCTGTCCATGACCTCCTGATTCGCTGATTTCAGCTCAGCAATAGTTTTGGGGTTATTGCTGTACACCTTCTCTTTAATATAGCCCTACAGAAAGGAGTCGCATGTGTTCAGATCCGGAGAATATGGCGGCCAATCGAAGCCCACGCCATAGGCTTCTGGGTAGCCCAGAAACAGAATGCGGTCCCCAAAAGTGCTCCTCTTGAATATCAAATACCCTCCTGCTTCGTTGGGGTCAAGCTCCGTCTTGCATTAACCACAACTTGTCGAAATAGGGTCACTTTGGATAATGGGGATTAAATCATCATCCAAAACATTCACGTACCGTTCGTTAGTCACCGTGGCATCAAGGACTATCGCACCGAATATTCCGTGACTGGGCACTGCACACCACACAGTCATCCGTTGAGGGTGAAGAGACTTCTCCATCGTGATATGCGGGTTCTGAGTCCCCCAAACTCGCCAATTAGACGAACCCATCCAAATGAAAGTGGTCCTCGTCGCTAAAATAAAATATACAGCGTATTCTAATTCCCATCATGCCCGCGGCCAATCGTGCAGTTTGAACGTCCTAACGTAGACCGTTCAGAAGTTATGACTACTTTATTTCATATAGTTCAATAACTGTCACCTATTTCAGATGTAATAATTTATGACACACCAAAAACACTATGAAGAAAACAAAAACAGCTGCTAACTACTTCCGTGTCTTTGATAGGGCTGCGTTCCGCCGTCCTCAGCGCTGTCTGTTTCCCTGTTGTACCGAGCCCTGTTGACACTCGGGCTTGGCCGAGCTCAAGCGTCCTCTTCTGGTACATCTGTGCGCGACACTTGTGTCTATGGATAGCTAATCTTGGTGCCAATCGGGTGAGCCGATCGGTTGCTCTCGGCTGACCTATGGTCAGCAGGTCGTAGAGCTTAGCGCTTCCGGGTGGCAGATACTGAAAGCTTAGATTACCCTTTAGGGCAAGGAGCTGTTTGATTCATTCCACGCGAAATTCAGAATTGTACCCTATGAAAAAAGAATAAGAGGACGCATTGGTAAGGAATTATCCGAATGGGATGAAAATACGTAGATGTGATCTACATGTACAGCCAAACAATTTGCTTCAGGTTCATAAAAATTGGATGATTTATTCAAGAGAAAGCCCTTCACAAACTGAGCAAGTCAATAAATCGTTGGTCTACCTCTGGCTCTTATGCAAGCAGTTCTTCGGCTTGGCATTGATTGAGAGTAGAACTCCTAATTAGTAAAATGGTAACAAAAAATATTGCATTCCATTTTGCCAATGTGCTACAGAAAGCAGCTTCGAATTGTTCAAGAATAAAAGCAGTCTTGTTGGGAAATTATTTAATATCAAAGGCGCGTTTCACTCTTTTGGGATATCATCAGATTGTGTAAAAGTAGCTCGAAATGCAACCCATCCGTCATAAATCCGTGTAAAGTAGAAAATGGACGGAACAGTAACTGGACTGCGTATACTGTTGCGTCCATCTTCTATTTTATACGGCTTTATGACAGATGGTTTACATAGCGACCTACTTTTACACAATCTGAGATAGTTCCCCAAAATGTTGACTCATATTAAAAATGTCCTTTGAAGGGTTATCGTGGCAAATTCTATTATATCGTCAAAATCCCGAGCTCGTTGAGGGCCCTGCCCATAGTGTTCCAAACGTTCTCTATTGGGGAGAGATCCGGCCACGTTTCTGGCCAAGTTGTGGTTTTTCAGGCACGAAGATAAGCAGTTAAAAGTCTCGCCCTGTGCGGGTGGCCATTATCTTGCTGAATGTAAGCCCGGACTGCTTACCATGAAGGCCTTAAGCCTGGACTGGCATTGACCATAAGTTCCAGTTTTTATCGCAGAGTCTTTCTGAAGGAATTTCCCAATATTTCCTTCCACAGACCTAGGAAAGATGCCTGGAAAACATGTGACCTACTGAACATTGAAGCAAAAGCAGGTTCACCACAGTCACAGGTGCGTTTAGAGATTCACCGTAGGAAGACCGAGATGGCACAGAGCCTTCTGAAGAGCGACATCAGTTCTTCTCAATTCCCTGATAGTGACATTCGCTGCATATCGATTGATGTGCAGCAGGTTATGTTTGTGCCAACACTAACGCACTCGGAGATGTTTTATCGCCGCCAGTTATCTTGTTACAACTTGGCGGTATCTGTACGTGACACCCTTCAGCCATACATGAGCATGTGGGATGAGAATATCTCTGTAGGGATGGAAATGAAATTGCATCATGCATTCTGAAGGTGTTGAAAAACAGCATAACAACGAAGATAAATCTTATTGTTTGGAGTCACAACTGTGCTTCACAAAAAAAGAATGGAATGATGGTATTTCTTTTTCTTTTTCTGGTGGCAAGCGGGTTGTTCGCGCGAATAGAACAACGGTTTCTTGTTAGTGGGCATAGCTTCCTCCCCTTTGCCTTGACAGAGAGAAGGAAGTCAGTGACGAAGGCATTAGTACTCAGCGACCTACGCAAAATGGTTGAAGAAGCAAAGGTTGTTTGACCTTGCAGAGTAATGTCTATGAATGCTTCCAATTTTTTTTTTAATATTAAAGCTGTAGCAGACGAGATATTCTCTACAAAAAATCTGAACATTCCAAATGCTATGAGTATCATACGTGATTCAAAGGATGTAGCACATGTAGCAATAAAAGTATGTTACACCGACATGGGAAGGATCCGCAAGGTGAATGCGCTCAAAAAGGAAAAAAAAGCAATAAACATTCAATCTGCTACCTTTGAATCTATTTCCGCAATCCATTCAGTTACAGATAAAAAGAAGAAAGATTTAAAGGCTATGATACCTTGGCTGGAAAAGAATGAACATAAAGGATATTATATGCAGATCTGTGGAGAGTGACTAAGAACATACCACGTAGAATAATTTGATGGGATTTAGCACATGTCATAAATGTTTCTGTCTGAATTGCCTTCAGCACCAAAGAACTCCAACTGTGTCATAAAACCACCACTATATATGATAAGATACTCTCATTTGTAACATGGAAACGTTTGAGGAATAAATAATTAAAACACTGCACTACAGACAAGTTGTTTGTAATAACTTCTGTTCATAAATTTGTCACTTTGCACCTTTCTACAGTTAAGTATCCAATTATGAAACTAAAGCCATTAAAACACGGTAAGTGAAATGTGTTAGAGACATTCTTATGAATGACTATTACTAACTGAAGACGGCGGTTAAACACTGTGAAAGTGCTCAATCCTATTATAAAAGGAATGGGTGCTTGGCCATACGGAAGCAGAGGTGTGGTATATGACAGAAAATGGACATATGGTAATTGTCTATACGTCCCTATGGACAACAACATATGCTGTACACCAATAGACAATTGAAATGCTCCCAGTGACTGGCACTGTAAACGTGTATCCGTAGGTGTTAAGAGTCCGCATCGTATGGACAATGTCGATCTCCGTTAGTGGCGAGGGCTATGCTGCCCTTCCTCTGGTGGTGTGACTGGCGGCGGCGATGTAGCCCGTCCGACCGCAAGCTCTACAAACAGCAGTGCGGCGGGGGTAGGCTTCGCGGGTGTGGCGACGGAAGCTCTAGGGGAAGGAGGGAAGCTGCCTTCGACGCAAGCGAATGGAGCTGGCCCTTGGTGGACGGCTCGGGCGGCTGTAGGCAGAGGCTTTTGCAGTCCGTCCTCTGCTGCTGTGACAGGACGCGGTGATGTGGCTTATCCGACCGCAAGCTCTACAAACAGAAGTGTGGCGGGGGCAGGCTTCGCGACTGTGGTGGTGGAAGTTCTGGATGCAGTATGGAAGATGCCTTCACGCTAGCGAAGTAGGCCACAGGTTGGAACTGTGAAGGCGTCATTTCTCAGATGAGACGTTCGATACAAGGCTATCTATTATTTCAAATGATGGTCCCATGACTAGAACTTTTTCCAGGCTAGAATTTGGTAACCTGAGGGTGTCATTCCGGGCTAGATGGTCTGGTGCGTCTTGAACCATTCTGTGTCGTATTAGGCTGTTAGCATGAGAGTTAGAAGAAACATCTGCTATAAAAGTGAATTTACAGCGTCGACTAATGCGTTGGAGTTAACTGGTATATTACAAATGCACTATCGGACCAAAAGTATCGGGACACATATTAGTCGACATTAAAGTGGTGTGTGTCCACCCTTCGGCATTAGGACGGCTTAATCTCTGCTAAGGACACATTTAGTGAGGTGTCTGAAAGTCTAGGCGCTTCAGTTTGGAACTGCATGACCGCTACGGTCGCAGGCTCGAATCCTGCCTCGGGCATGTATGTGTGTGATGACCGTAGGTTAGTTAGGTTTAATTAGTTCTAAGTTCTAGGCGACTGATGACCTCAGAAGTTGAGTCGCATAGTGCTGAGAACCATTTGAACCATTTATCTGAAAGTCTGTGCAGGAACGGCAGCCCATTATTCCTCAAGAGCCAAAACCATGGAAGGTAATGATGTTGGTGCCTTAAACGAAGTTGACGTTCTACCTCACCCCAAAGGTACTCAATTGGCTTCAGACGAGACTCTGGGCAGGCCATTTCGTTACAGGCACGCCGTTGTCCACAAATCATTGCCTCACAGGTTCTGCTTTCTCACAGAATGCGTTGTCATACTGTTACAAACAATTATAGTTCACGGTTACAATGTCCGTCTCTATGCATTGTCCTTGCATGCGGACAAACTCCAGAAATCATTGTCTTACAGATTCTGCTTTATCACAGAATGCGTTGTCATACAGATACATACAATTATATTTGATAGTTACAATGTCAGTCTTTATACATTGTCCTTTCGTGAGTGAATTACAACGCAGCTACGGACACTATGGCCACACAAATGAAGAATTTATATATTGTCAGTATCTTCCACAGTATAATATCCTTCAGACATGCATGCATATCTGAAGGAACGTAGACTGTCACTGGTGATTACAGATGTGGTAGACATGACGAAATAGAATCTCATGTTACGACTACACACTGACGTCAGCTCTCAGCGGCACACGATAGTTTGTGTCGGAACGGGACTCGAAACAAAATGCATGACTAAAACACTGTATTGAAAAGGTACAGATACATTTTTAACACAGACATTGTATCCATCAACAATGTATCTATGCCTCGACAGGCTAATACAACGATATAATATCTGTCTCCCTGTGCGAGAATAAGGGATATATGGAAGTGAGGAGCGGTCCTGCAAGTGTTCTCGGGTAGACAAAGTGGTTAAGGCGACCGCTTGCAATAAGCAAGAAATCTGGGTTCGAGTCCCAGTCTGGCACAAATTTTCGTTTGTTGAAAACGGTTCAAATGGATCTGAGCACTATGGGACTTAACATCTGAGGTCATCAGTCCCCTAGAACTTAGAACTACTTAAACCTAACTAACCTAAGGACATCACACACATCCATGCCCGAGGCAGGATTCGAACCGGCAACCGTAGCGGTCACGCGGTTCCAGACTGAAGCGCCTAGGACCGCTCGGCCACACCGGCCGGCTTTTCGTTTGTCGTAGACAGGTGATGTCAATGTATAGTCGCAACTTGCGAAGCGATTTCGTAACGATTATTGTCTCTGAACTATTCATCTACTGTACCCAGTGTTCAGTGCTACAAAATGTGTTCATATCTTTCCGCTGTTTGAGTTTTCTTAAGCACAGTAAGGGTGCCACAACCTAGCCACCGAAAAACATCACCTCATCCGAACTTCACAGTTGGTGCTAAACATTTATTTATTTAATCGTATGGCTGGGGCCCCCCGTCGGGCATGCCGTTCGCAGGGTGCTGGTCTTTCAATTTGACGCCACTTCGGTGATCTGCGGTCGCTGAGGATGATGGGATGAGGTTGAGGACAGTACAACACCCAGTCCCTGGGAGGAGAAAATTCCCCGACGCAGCCGAGAATCGAACCCGGGCGCCGAGGATTGACAACCCGTCACGCTGACCATCCAGTTACTAGCGGCGGACGGTGCTACACACGATGACGGGTAACGTTCTCCAGGCATTAGCCAAACCCAAACCCTTCCATCGGATTGCCACGAGTTATAGGGTGATTCAACAGTACGTTCGCCAGGCATTAGCCAAACCGAAACCCTTCCATCGAATTGCCACGAGTTATAGCGTGATTCAACAGTACGAATCACTCGTTTCCAGTCATCCACTGTCCAGTGCCGTCGGTCTTTACACATCATGCATCGCTTAGTGTAGACGACAGAAATATGTGACTTATGAGGAGCTACTCGAACACTGTACCCAATTCTTTTTAAGTCCCTGTACACAGTCATTGTCGTAGCTGGACTGTTGGTAGCACTTTGGAACTTACAGACGATCACTTCCGCTGATTTCATGGAATGTTTTACAACCACCCTCCGCATTGCTCGACGATGAAATCTTCCTGGCCTTGGTTTAGCTGTGGTTATTCCTTCGAGGTTCCACTTCACAGGCACGTCACCAACAGTTGATTTTTGCAACTTTAGAAGATTTGAAATGTCCCTGTTTGCTCTGTTATTCAGGTTACATCTAATGTGCTCTTCCAACATACTCATTCTACTGTACTTCTTTTGTACTGACAATACAACGCTCCCCAATTTATTTTATACTGGCGGGTCCATCTCTCGTGACATCTAGTGATCAATTTCGCATTGCATAGCGATTTACAGATACTTTTGGTCAGATACTGTACTTCTGTCCTGGTTGTTTAGCACACTGGAAGAAACGCAATCATTCTGATACCACATGCCCCATGCGATGATAGTACTGGGCTAGTTTATCCATGATCTCATGCAGGTTAAAGGCAGAGGGCTCCTACTAGGGGACGCTCTTGTGTTTCATTTCAAGCACTTCCGGTCCGCGCCATTTGAGGAAGTGCTAGTGTCAGGCGGCGTCAGTTATGTTCGCCGCCGTTGCGATGATGGCCGTAGCGATGATGGCAGAGACGTGCTGCATACGGACTCTAGTCCTCGCGTTCGCTGTTGAACTCAGCGACTGACTTACTATATATGTATAAGCTTGACTGTTATATCTTCAGTCGGATACTCAATACGGTGCGAACCTCTTGCGGGAATACAGGAACGCTGTGAATGGACAGAGACGTTACTTCTTACTGTGCGATATGTTGAGAATTTGGGTGGCACGGAAAGCATGCTCGGACAGCCGAACGGTCTTCGTCTGAAGTATTGTAATGTCTTAATTGAATAATTAAACGCCTCCCGAGATTCCATCGAGAGTTATGCAAAGATCCGGGAGGTCACACAGGATAAACCAGGATACGGCAAAGGCTGTGTGTGAACCTGAACCTCACGTAAATGAGGATTGTGATAGGAAGACTGCACAAATTGAAAGAGAACAGATGTACGTCCCGCAGGATTGTGAAAGTAAGCTCTCTGGTGAAGATAATTCCTCTGGATCAAATGTGCCAGAAGAAACTAAGTGTCGCACTTTTGTTTGTGGAGACTGTGCCAAAATAATTTCACAAACACGCCTTCTTACTCGACACATTAGAAAAGTACACCGTCCAATTCGTAGCCTTGTTTGTGAGGAATCTGGCAAAAACTGCAGCAGTAGTGGAGTAGTTGGAGGACTGTATCATCACATGAAATCTCATCTACCACCAGCTTATGAACGTGGTAGAATATTCTATAGGAAAAAGAACGTTGCATTGCATTGGCATAGAATACATAATGACGGAACCCAAATTCAAAGAGAAATTCATGTCAGATCTAAATCGCCTAAGTGAAGTTCTGCTTCTAATCAGGTGCTTTTGAAATGCCTTGACTGTGATAAAGTTGTATATCAGCAGCAGGCCTAAGTCGACATCTTGCTAATACTCACACAAAAATTTCCACATATTTATATCACGTGTAAGCAGGCCTTTGCACAGAAATCATCTTTGCTAAGTCACCAGAAAGTACACATTAAAGCACGTCCATTCAGGTGTGGACATTGTGTTGCAGCCTGCAGAGATAAATGGCTCTGAGCACTATGGGACTTAACATCTGAGGTCATCAGTCCCCTAGAACTTAGAACTACTTAAACCTAACTAACCTAAGGACATCACACACATCCATGCCCGAGGCAGGATTCGAGCCTGCGGCCGAAGCGATCGCACGGTTCCAGACTGAAGCGCCTAGAACCGCTCGGCTACTATAGCCGGCCTGCAGAGATAAATGGCATCTTACTCAGCATGGTGCCAAGCCATATATATGCAGCATTTTTCATAAGTCATTCACACTTAAGACTGTACTAAGGGAACACATTTATGAAGAACATGGTCCTTCAAAATGAATGTGTCCCGAATGCCGTCATACTTGCAAGACATATGGTGCACTTGCTTCTCACTGGATACAAAAACATGACTCCCGATGGATCCATATGAATTCTAACCCAAGTCATAGTTCAGTGCACAGCAATGAAGAAATTCGCAGTTTATCTATAGAATAGAGGAATAAACATGCCATTAAGAGGGCAAATCTAAAAGATCGCAGAAAACGAGAAAGAATCAATATTGCCCGTAGGAGAGTTGGCAGATGTATCATGATTTACAGAATCTGAAGGCTGTGTGAACAGTGTTAGTGAATAATTAGCTGTGTGTAATAACAAACGTGTTTCACCAACAGGATCACTTTCTCGAGATATACCCGAAAATCATCTGTCTCTACAATTATCAACTTTTGTCAGCAGTTCAGATGAGGAAGTGGGTGTTCTTTCAATAGATAAAGTAAAAGTAGAAATAATTAAAAATGGGGATGTGCATGTTTCTGGTGGGCACGGTAGAACAAAAAACATATGTTATCAAAAGCGAAAGGAAAGTATGGAACTTCAACAGACTAAATTAGATAACATCTCAAACTCGATTTGGTTAACAATGGCCAATCTGCGCACTCTCTGCTTTTTTAGATATGAACTGATGCTTCTGAGGAGCAAATAGTGTAGCATGGTCTTATGTCTTTTGTTAATAGACGCCGTTCTGTAATGGTTAGCGCACAGACATAACCATAGCAGGCACTACAAGCCACTGCTACTTCGTCTTTCGCTGCGGTGCGTTCCGCCTGTAGACTGGCTGGCATGCCGCCACGGGCGCCCTATCCCCACGGCCGCGAGTCGGTCATTGGATCAGAACACGCGCATGCGCCTCGAGCTTCCTGGCCAGCTGCCGTGCGCTCGGAGAACCCTGACCTAGACTACCCGGCGAGACTTCGGCCTGTGCGGTGTCACGTTGCAGGCAAAACAGATCGATGCAGCCCGTCCGATTGCAATATTAACGCCACGTCTTCTGAAACACCGTCCACCCCTCTTCTTCCCAACTATTTGTAGCCGTTTACGTCATTCACATTAGCTGCGTACACGCTCCTTATTTGATACCCCATTGTCAGGCAAATGTAGCATACTGTGTACTGTTTGTTTGATTATTTTTCTAGGTCGTACCTGGATATCTTGTTTGCTGGTATACTGACGCATATATTTCTGGATATTATTCTCTGGAGTCTTGTTCTTGAGCCGTACTGTAATGCGGTTCTAGGCGCTACAGTCTGGAACTGAGCGACTGCTACGGTCGCAGGTTCGAATCCTACCTCGGGCATGGATGTGTGTGATGTCCTTACGTTAGTTAGGTTTAAGTAGTTCTAAGTTCTAGGGGACTGATGATCTCAGCAGTTAAGTCCCATAGTGCTCAGAGCCATTTGAACCATTTTCGTACTGTAATGTAAATGCAATGCATCAGTTATTAGGCTGTGGATGAAAAATACATTCCTCACACAAAAACGTAGCCCTTCGAAGAAAATTTTGATACTTATATAAATGTCTCGTTTATGGCTAGAAAAGATCTATATGACTCGCAAGAGTGCCATTTACAGGGTGTCCATGATAGAATAGAGGGACAAACTGTTTCATAATCCATTCAGTATATCGTACCACATTTATGACCAGTGATAATGCGTGAAGAGACTAGTACATTTCTTGTAAAAAAAATGTTCAAATGTGTGTGAAATCTTATGGGACTTAACTGCTAAGGTCATCAGTCCCTAAGCTTACACACTACTTAACCTAAATTATCCTAAGGATAACACACACACCCATGCCCGAGGGAGGACTCGAACCTCCGCCGGGACCAGCCGCACAGTCTATGACTGCAGCGCCCTAGACCGCTCGGCTAATCGCGCGCGGCTACATTTTTTGTAGCCAATGGCGGTAATATCATTATGTAACGAGAAATGGATGCAGCTTACGCTTGTTTTATGACCTATATACACTCCTGGAAATTGAAATAAGAACACCGTGAATTCATTGTCCCAGGAAGGGGAAACTTTATTGACACATTCCTGGGGTCAGATACATCACATGATCACACTGACAGAACCACAGGCACATAGACACAGGCAACAGAGCATGCACAATGTCGGCACTAGTACAGTGTATATCCACCTTTCGCAGCAATGCAGGCTGCTATTCTCCCATGGAGACGATCGTAGAGATGCTGGATGTAGTCCTGTGGAACGGCTTGCCATGCCATTTCCACCTGGCGCCTCAGTTGGACCAGCGTTCGTGCTGGACGTGCAGACCGCGTGAGACGACGCTTCATCCAGTCCCAAACATGCTCAATGGGGGACAGATCCGGAGATCTTGCTGGCCAGGGTAGTTGACTTACACCTTCTAGAGCACGTTGGGTGGCACGGGATACATGCGGACGTGCATTGTCCTGTTGGAACAGCAAGTTCCCTTGCCGGTCTAGGAATGGTAGAACGATGGGTTCGATGACGGTTTGGATGTACCGTGCACTATTCAGTGTCCCCTCGACGATCACCAGTGGTGTACGGCCAGTGTAGGAGATCGCTCCCCACACCATGATGCCGGGTGTTGGCCCTGTGTGCCTCGGTCGTATGCAGTCCTGATTGTGGCGCTCACCTGCACGGCGCCAAACACGCATACGACCATCATTGGCACCAAGGCAGAAGCGACTCTCATCGCTGAAGACGACACGTCTCCATTCGTCCCTCCATTCACGCCTGTCGCGACACCACTGGAGGCGGGCTGCACGATGTTGGGGCGTGAGCGGAAGACGGCCTAACGGTGTGCGGGACCGTAGCCCAGCTTCATGGAGACGGTTGCGAATGGTCCTCGCCGATACCCCAGGAGCAACAGTGTCCCTAATTTGCTGGGAAGTGGCGGTGCGGTCCCCTACGGCACTGCGTAGGATCCTACGGTCTTGGCGTGCATCCGTGCGTCGCTGCGGTCCGGTCCCAGGTCGACGGGCACGTGCACCTTCCGCCGACCACTGGCGACAACATCGATGTACTGTGGAGACCTCACGCCCCACGTGTTGAGCAATTCGGCGGTACGTCCACCCGGCCTCCCGCATGCCCACTATACGCCCTCGCTCAAAGTCCGTCAACTGCACATACGGTTCACGTCCACGCTGTCGCGGCATGCTACCAGTGTTAAAGACTGCGATGGAGCTCCGTATGCCACGGCGGCGGTGCACAAATGCTGCGCAGCTAGCGCCATTCGACGGCCAACACCGCGGTTCCTGGTGTGTCCGCTGTGCCGTGCGTGTGATCATTGCTTGTACAGCCCTCTCGCAGTGTCCGGAGCAAGTATGGTGGGTCTGACACACCGGTGTCAATGTGTTCTTTTTTCCATTTCCAGGAGTGTACATTATTACGAGCATACGCTAGCTCTGGAAAAGAGAAGTGCAACAGTATACCGTATGTCAATTTGTTCTGTTAAAACTTTCACAAAATGGGTGGGACGTATGCTAAATGCGAGGCCGCAACATGCATCCACATCGCAGATCGCACATTCAGTGTTGCGTAAAACATCTTCATTTTACGCTAGGGAAGCCACACTATCAAATGTGGAGGACGGTGTTTCGAGTACCACTAACATTCCAGCCCTCTCCTGTTCCATGCGCGATCCCTGCTGAACCCAGCGAACAACGAAGACAGACTGAAAAGTAACAGGTGTAGTTTACCTTTTACAGGTGATGTTAAAAACAGGATAAGCAACATTTTAAAGGCAGTAGGTTTTTCTATGTTTTTCTGTGTCCCAGACAGAATACCATGGAAACTGGGCCTTAAAAAAGCCAGATTGATTTCTTTCAGAAAATTGGATGAACGAAAATCACAGCTCAAATTCCTCTTAACTTCTGAAGAAAAATTTGAGTTTGAAGAATATTTGTTATTTTGTAGACCTTGCTTTGTACAAATAACTCTGAGCACTATGGGACTTTAACATCTGAGGTCATCAGTCCCCTAGAACTTAGAACTACTTAAAACTAACTAACCTAAGGACATCACACACATCCATGCCCGAGGCAGGATTCGAACCTGCGACCGTAGCGGTCGCGCGGTTTCAGACTGATGCACCTAGAATCGCTAGACCACTGCGGGTGGCTATTTTGTACACTTCGTATTTGTATCTGAAGCCACACTCTTTCGATAATAATTCATACGGTGGCCAGCAGTAATGTTACTACACACAAATTGTTTAGCTCTAATCGCCAAAAGAATGATTATCATATTTATTGTACCTTGGACAATATTCTCAAACTGTTTATTCTCTTCGCCGAGATATTTAGTTTTGTCGATGCCTTATGCTTCAAACTTCAAAGAGCTCGAAAAAGCTATTTACTGTCTTAAATATGAACGTAACGTGATGCTGATAAAAAAAATCCACGACCTTGTAGCCGTTGTGAGATGAAAGCCCATGTCTAGTTGCCTGCAACTTCTGGAGTATTAAGCTTTCCAGCCTTCGACACCACTTTGATCTCGTAAAAGCGGGATCCAAAGGGCTTCAGGTCATCGACTAATGGAGGTATCGCAAGACTTTAATGCTTTCTGAAGCCATTTCTATTCTTCTTAGACAGACGCATTCGCTTTTAATTCCACTCTGTCACCTTAGCTCAAGCTAAACTAAATACCGCGGGTTTCATAGTGCATGAACATTTGACGATTCATGAAAATCATTGTTCTTTTTTTTTATGTTAGGTATAGTTCTAAGCATTGTGCAACAAACACTTTATACGTCTTACAGTCGGAATAGCCCTCAGTGATTGGACCTTCTGTTCGGAAAAACATTGTGTATAGTTTACTGCGAGATACGCTCGAAATAATGGTATCGTGCGAAAGGTAACATGTCTGAGACACCAATGGATATTGAATAATGCCTTGTACACTGAAGTCACACTAAACTAAAAGACTGAAATTTCTTATTATACCATCTATATTACAGTTTATTTCCTGTATACTCTGAGCTGCAGCATATGAAGAAAGGCTAATTATACGCAGCCATGCAAGGTGTAATTACTTTAATTATACCTTCACTAACAATTTGTGAATAGTAAACCAGGAAATAGAGGATATTCCTACCTGCATCACAGAAAAATGGCTCATGTATTTATCTGAGTAGTTTCGTTCATCATTTGTGTAGCACTTGTTCGAGAATCAAAGTTCTCCGGCATTATTATTATAACTAATTATTTATTATTATTATTCTCAGGTTCCTCATCACTGACTTTTGTCGGGCGTCGCCCGTCTCGTCCCCAATCCCTATTACATTTCCACTTTTACTGAAATGTAAAAGGTCATTTTCCTCTACATTTGGTCACAAGTGTCAACCTTTGAAATCGGTTGAAATCTTTCAGGATGACCCTGTATTTTCTTCGTCGCTGTAATCATTGTAGACAATGGCATCAGTATCAGCATCGGAATGTCCATATACACCGAGTCATACGCAATAGTTGCCACAAATCAAGAAAAGCACTGACTAACGTTAGTTCAGATGAATTAGAGATCTATTAGACGAAATACATGCAAAATGTATAACATATGAAGCAGCCCAAAAATATAGAAACATAGTTACAGAAGAAGAACTAATAGTTGAGAGGTTAACGTGTTTGAAATCTATAAAATGGAAGCATCAGTTAGAATAAGCAATCTCATTCTAGGTTACGATACTACAATAGGAATGAAGCCCTTACTGCATTGCATAATAGAGTTAATTATGTCTATTAAGTGAATGCCATTCTTATTCCCAAGAGTGTGGGAAGCAGGACAACGAACAGCAGCACGCTTTCTTAGAATATCTCAAACATTCTCCTTGATATTCAGGTCGTAAGACCCAGATAGCCACTCAGTATGCTGAAATATATTTGGTGAAGATATCTGGCCTCGTGTGGCCGAGCGTAGTTTTGGTCTTGTAGAAAGACATCGTTATCTGTCAGGCCCACAAAGATTATATATGACCAACACCCAAAACTTAATTAACAACAAACAACTAGACAAACAATGTAGCATTGTTTCAAAAATAAATCGATGCCACTGGAAGATCATTATGGTAAAATATGCACGGAGAAGAAGGTTTTTAAGAGACATTTTTTGCTAATAACATGCAAGACATCATGCTGTGACATCTGTGTGCGCAAATTTTGGTTAGGCCTGTAAATTGTAAACACTAACGGTCCAGTCACACCTCCGTGAAATTGCCATAACATCTACTCATTTCTTTCTCTTAAAAGTGAAGTATTCTGTTCTATCTGCAAGGAAATCCTGAATCCAGTCGCAGTCAAGAAACACGGTACCGACCTGGTCGCCGAAGTCTGTGACGCCTGGATATAATGGCTGAACAGAGCGAGCTGAGCATAAGATCTGTTTGCCTGGAGAATAACGTATGTAGCCAAATGAGGCTCTTCGCAGATGACACAGTGGTGCACAGGGAGGTGCACTGTAAGAAATTTGTTAGTAAACGCAAAAAAAGTTGCAAAACGGCTTTGTCTGGTGCAAAGATTGCCAGTTGACTCGAAACATAATTAAATTTTATGTCACTAGTTAGAGTATCCAGCATTTACCGCGTATATATTTATTCCAATCTTCTGTTACTCCATCCCCCTCTGTCTATCTCACCCTCCCCCTGTCTCTCCATCTCCCCTCTCCCCCTCTCTCTGTCCATCTGCTCCTCCCCATCTCTCTGTACATCACTTCCTTTCACCCTTTCAGTCCATCTCCTCTTCCCCCTCTAAATCCATCTCCTCCCTCTTCTCTCCACTACGTTCATCTCCTCACGCCTTCTAATACAAAATCCTCACTTCCCTCTCTCTGACCATCTCCCCTTTCCCCCTCTCAGTCCATTTCCTCCTCCCCCTCTCTACGTCCACCTCTAGCTTCCCTCCTCCCCAGTTTCTCTTACCATTACTAAGTTGTCATCCCCACCCTAAATAGGAGGCTGGTGGTTCTAACCCTCACAGTATTTCTTTCCAGATAGTAAGTAATGTGTTTACCAAGCTTGGTTGGAATCGGTCCAGGAGTTTAGGAGGAACTTTTTACACATAGCATTGCCAGAGTACGCACATGTCACATATATTTCATATACATTTAACGTATTTCACACATATTTGTACGCATATTTCACCTGTATCTGAAGCTAATTCCACCTTGCACATTTGTTATCACACAGTTCAATCATCATAATGTCATCTCTTCTGAACATTGCGTCGTAAATTTATACAATTTTTCAGCTACAGGGTGACAGTTATTGAACTATATGAAATAAAATCGTCATAACGTCTGAACGGTTTGCGTTAGGACGTTCAAGCTGCAAGACTGGCGGCGGGGCATGACGGGAATTACTTGACGCATGCGCACGTGCCTTGTTGTTGTCGGCCATTTGCACGTGAAAATGTGACTGTACAGCGTGCCTGAGCGTATGGCGCTTGTGAAGGTCTGCTATGCGATAGGAGCGCAGCTGCGGCTCAAAGGATGTTTGTGACCGAATTCAAGCTGAAGACAACCGGTCCAATCAAGAATTTGATTCGCAAGCTTGGGATAAGTGGTAGTGTTCGTGATGACAGTATTGGAAATGTCGGTCATCCAAAAAGGGTGAAAACGCCTGAAAACATAGAGAAGACGTCCTGTTTCAAACCAGCCCCAGGAAATCGATCAGACGAACTGCACAACAGGTGAGAATCAACCGGGAGACTGTGCGACAAATTGTTGTTGAAGACCTGCATATCTTCCCATACAAAATTCAAACCCACCATCCATTAAGCCCCAGGGCCATGGAACAGCGGTTGTGTTTCGCCAACAATATTGTCCACAGAATTGACGGACAGGACTGTGATGTGAATATCATTTGGTTTAGCGACGAGGCCCACTTTCATTTGGATGGGTTTGTCAGTAAGCAAAATTGCGCCTTTGGGGGAGTGAGAACCCGCTTTTCGCGATCGAGAAGTCTCTTCATCCTCAACTTGTGACAGTACGGTGTGCAATGTCCAGTCACGGAATAATCGGTGCGATATTCCTCGATGGCGCTGTGACTACCGAACGGTACATGAAGGTTTAGGAAGATGATTTCATTCCTATTATCGAAAGTGACCCTATTTCGACAAGATGTGGTTCATGCAAGGCGGAGCTTGACCCCATCGAAGCAAGAGAATGTTTGATGTGCTGGATGAGCACTGTGGGGTTCGCATTCTGGCTCTGGGGTACCCAGAGGCCACTGGTATGAGCCTAGATTGGCTGCCATATTCTCCAGATCTGAACACATGCGACTCCTATTTTTGTGGGGCTATATTAAAGACAAGGTGTACAGCAATAATCCCAAAACCGTTGCTGAACTGAAAAGAGCCATTCAGGGGCTTATCGACAGCATCGATGTTCCGACACTTCAGTGTGTCATGCAGAATTTCGCTATTTGTCTTCCCCACATCATCGCCAAGGATGGCAGGCATATCGAACATGTCATAACCTAAATCCAAATATCTGTAGTGACGCTTACATTTTGAATGAAGTGTGTGCACACCGCAGTTTGTAACTAATTTACGTTTATTTTTTATATAGTTCAGTAATTCTCACCCGGTACAATTGTGTATTTGGATACTGTCCGCAAAATGTGTTACGGTTAATGTTAGCAGTAAAGAAGTAGTAAATTAAAACGTCATGCCTGATGCGGCAGTTTACTCCATTCGCAGCGAAAATATAGTAAGCGATAAACATTTTCTTTAATCATTTTGCGAGTTTGGACAACGAGGAAACATTTTCTGAGGTTATTTTCGGGCAAAATACGTGTTTTCCTAGCCAGACGAGTTTCGCTTTATCGAAGTAAAGCGTCAGCTGTGGTCTCTAATTAAAGATATTTACAATCTGATTTATTTTTAAAATAGAAAAACAATTCGTTAACAATTTGTTGGTTTTTACTTACGGTAATATCTGTTTGCTGTTTCGCCTGCATCAGGAATTGCCGTTTGCTATCACATCTCGAGGATCACTGGAACCAGACTCAACCGTCAAGTATTTTGAAAGACTTATACTGTGTGGACACAATAAAACTTGACCTTAAAATTCACCATACATCTCAACTTATTATATATTATCCGCAGCTGGGGCAGATGGTGTTAGACAGGTTTCCTGTCCAGAGTTGCATGAAATATTGTAAGGGCCACTTTTATTTTGCGCTTCCTGCAGTTGACCAACGACATAAATCTAGCAGTGGGGAAGGCATATGACAAACTCAGTTTTAATGGAACAGTCATAAGAAAATTCAATTCGGGAACGACGGAGACCACTTAGAAAATGCTCGTCGAACAAATTCTTTAGTACTGTTTCATTAGTCTGGCATCATTACTCAATTTGATTAACGGAAGATAGATTGCATAAAGAGCTACACAATTCGTCATGGGTTTGTTTCGTCAGCATAGAAGTGTCACAGAAGTGCTTAACAAAGTGCAGAGGGAGACATTATAAGAAATATGTAGTTGAGCGCAGAGAATCTTATTCACAAAAATTTGAGAGCCGCAGTAAAATTTGATAAATTCAGAGGCGTACAATAGCACAATCAGTACCTTCTCCCAGACACTGTACGGTTTCTTGCGGAGTACAAGAGTACTGCAACAGGAAGCATTGGATGCGAGCTGAGGAGGATAGGGGCTAAAATCCTCGTCCTATCACCTACATTGTCCAGTATTTCCCTAAATCTACAGTGGTGAATGTCGGGACGGTGCCTTCGAAAATAAGATGACATATCTCCTTCTCCATTCTCAAACCCATGCTTCCGCTCCATCTTTAATTACCACTACTTCGATGTATGTTAAACATTAAATTCCTTCCTTCCTTCACTATTTTCGAACTTTGACAAAAGAGATTCTGGCTTACTCATATAAAACAAACCATAAAATCCATGTACAGTTTTGACAATAAACGCTGAACTGATCCGTAACTAAACAGATGTGAAAATTAAGCGATTGTTTGCATTTTTTTAACAAAAGAAACACTTAATGATACATTTCTAATTTTATTTGCTGGTTTCAGCTTCCTTTGATCGTACAATGATTCAGTTAATTACAATGAAGCAGGAAATCGGAAATGTGCTATTTTCAAGAAATATATAGTACACTGTATAAGGTAGTGCTTCTTACTGTATAACACTGGAGATGAAACGCTTACCTGTGGCCTGTGGAAAGGTGAATAGTTAAATTTTATGTTTAAGAAAAACCTTCGTTTGACGGTCGCATGGACTCCCATACGGAGGAGATAGTGATAGGCTCCCTGAAAGAGCTGAAAACAAGTAAGTCGCCATATGTGGATGGATGACCAGCTCGGTTTTGCAGAGAATACGCAGCAGCATTCGCCACTGACGTAGCTTTCATTTATCACGAATCTCTCCTCCAGTGAAAAGTCCCAAGCGACTGGAAAAAAGTACAGGTGACTCCCTTATATAAAAACGGTAAAAGAACGGATCCGAATAATTACAGACCCATATCCTTAACATCGGTTTGCTGCAGGATTCCTGAAAATATTATGAGTCAGAGTATAATAAATAATCTTGAGATGGAAAAGCTTCTGTCCACAAATCAGCGCGGATTTAGAAAGCATCACTCATGTAGAAATCAGTTTGCCCTTTTCTCGTATGAGATCCTACGAACCATGGATGAAAGCAACATGAAGATCCCATTTTCCTAGGATTCCGGAAAGCGTTTGACACGGTACCATACTGCAGAGTATTAACGTAGGTACAAGCATGTGGAATAGGTTTCCAGATATAAGAGTGGCTCAAAGACTTCTTACGTTATAGAACCAAGTAAGTTGTTCTCGACGGTTAGTGCTCATCAGAGACAATGGTATCGTGAGGAGTTCCCAAGCGAAGTGTGGTACGACTGCTCTTATTCCCTATATACATAAATAATATGACGGACAGGGTGAACAGCAATCTGCGGCTGTTTCTGATGATGCTGTAGTGCACAGAAAGCGTGCTCTAAATGTGGAGAAACATACGCTAATGAAGATGAATGGGGGAAGCAATCCTGTAATATCCGAATACAGCGTTAGTAGTTTGCTGCTTGACACAGTCGTATCTGTTTAATACCTAGAGGTAACGTTAAGGGAGCGATATGAAATGGAACGAGCATGTAAGGACGCTAGTAGGGAAAGCGAATGGTCAACTTCGGTTGATAGCGAGAATTTTAGAAAAGTGTAATTCATCTACAAAGGAGTCCAGGAATAGTTCACTAGTGCGACCCATTGTCGAGTACATCAGATCGGATTAAAGGGCATCAAGGCAATTCAAAGGAGTCGTGTTAGATTTGTTACCGATAGGTTTGATCAGGATGCATGTATGTCATAGATGCTTCATGAACCGAAGTGGGAATCCCTGGAGAGAAGACGACGTTAATTGCGTTAGACACTATTGAGAAAATTTAGAAAACCGGAATTTGAAGCTGACTGCAGAACAGTTCTACTGCCACCAACGTAATATTCGCGTAAGAAGTGCGGAAACAAGTTAAGAGAAATTACGGCTGTTTTTCCCTCGCTCCATCTGGGAGGGGAACGGGAGAGTAAAGGGATAGTATTGATAGGAGCCACACAGTGGCCTGCAATGTGTGTATGCAACTGCGGATGTACGTAAAGTCGTATCTGCTCGTGAAATCCATAAAACAGAAGTAAATGAATTCTACTAAATCTGCAAGCAGTTGAGCGTGAAACATCTACAAATATAAGGTATACTGTTATTCACCTATGAACGAAGTCAAGCAGTAGCACTTCTTTTACATCAAAAGAAACTGTATTATATCCGCTGACAGACACTGTTGCGATATTTCCTCCGGTACTGCGAAAGCATAAATTTTTTTCCAGCTGAAAGTCCTCATTAATTTGTTGTGTGATGGAATATAAAATCAAATATGAATACACATAGCTACGACCAGCCACTCGTGAAAATGTGAAGTGTTACATCATAAAGCACAATTTCGGTATTTATCAACTCTGTGACGATGTCCGTCACATAACCGGTATTAAAAGATTAAGCATTCATTCCATTTGAAACTGATTGCGGTGGCGCTCTCAGCTTATGCTTTTTATTTTAGCTAATCGGACTTTATTTTTTACAAATAATTATTAGCTTGAGAGGGCGGCACACTTAACATTAGCGTGTAATCAGCTTGGACCGTGTTGCTAACTAACTGGCGTATGTTATAATACGAACGGTATTGATTGAGTGTTCGAATTGTGTTCGTAAGCTAATTTTATTTTGCAGGATTATACGACGCAGTGTTAGACGTCAGCGCTTTTGCTTCTGACCGACTGCCTGGCTGTTCCATTGCAGATGTGTCGCTCGGTTTAGTTTTATAGCGAGCTCTTACTTTCACTTCACTGCCTCCCCACACGCGCCGCTGGCCTACGTCGTATTTTTCTTCCGAGGCTCGGGACTTCTTCACAGTTTCCGGTCACTCCTTAATCGCTAAGCGTTTGGCTATCAAAAGTTAATAATCCCTCGTACCTAGATGGAATAGTATTATCACAACACTCTGTCAATTGTGTGCGTTAACCAGAGGAGTAACACCGCTGAAAGATTGACTCTAACCTCTGGTACTTCGAGCCCATATACATGCATTTATACTGCGACTGCTATGCCACAGTAAAGTACAAAGTGCTCCACTGTTCAGAAGGTTCCAAAATAAATTTCAAAGCGATTGTTATCTTTTAGAATGAAACCTGAATTACTGTTTTCAAATTACGGTCTATTATATTTCATGTTTTGGAATGGAATTTGTTGTTATTCCAGTCTATTAAAATACATGTTTCATTGGTAAGGAACCGATATATTAGGTATGGGCTCACTAGGCGCACCGGCCGGTTTGGCCTTGCCGTTCTAGGCGCTTCAGTCTGGAACCGCCTGACCGCTACGGTCGCAGGTTCGAATCCTGCCTCGGGCATGGATGTTTGTAATGTCCTTAGGTTAGTTAGGTTTAATTAGTTCTAACTTCTAGGCGACTGATGACCGCAGAAGTTAAGTCGCATAGTACTGAGAGCCATTTGAGCCATTTCACTAGGCGCTGGACCGTCATTTGGATGCTACTCACTTCTACATGGTCTCGTAGATGACGTCTTCTCGGTATCGATAGTTGCGCATGGTGGCATAAATCGGAATCCTTATGTTCTGACTTCAATAGCTGGCTATTCTCAGTGACGCGGGAGCAAAGTTTGTGGCAAGTAAAGAATGGATTGAGCGTCTTAACTTTAGTACACTGCCGGAAGAATATAGTACACCTGGAAAGAGGACGTCGATTTTGATTCGACGACGGCGGTTTCAACGTCGTCCGCCAACAGATGGCATAGTGGCATAGCTGGCAGAGTGCCACTGCGTCTAACCTTTACTAGGTAATGCTCACAGCTAGAAGGATTAGTGTGGTGCAGATATGTGAAGCATGCAGGCAACCATGCCACGGAGAGGCACTCGTGCGTCCTACAGCCAACTGAACAAGTTTGAAAGGGATCGAATTGTGGACTTACGAGTGGCAGGATAATTCTTTTGGAGAACTGCCGCACAAGTTGGACGTGTGGCGTCAGTTGTGTAACGATGCTGGTATCAGTAGTCACGTGAACCTTCTCACACCTGTAGACGATGTTCTGGACGTCCACGCAGCGCAGACGCTCGCCAGCATCGTCGTATTGTAATGGCAGCAGTGGCGGATACTACAGCTGCTACACCATAGATAAAAGGGCTTGTCATCGCAGACGTGTCAACAGGAGGAATTATGAACCGATTGTTAGCAATGAGACTACAGGCACGCACACTTCCAGCCCGTCTTCTACTCATGCCACAATATCGACGTGTACGACCCGACTGGTGTTGTCAGCGGATCACTTGGAATATGGAATGGCGCGCCGTAGTCTTCAGCGATGAAAGCAGATCCTGCCTGGAGGCAAATGATGGTTACTTGTGCTTGCTGTATTGTAGAGTGCATTCGTCCACGGGTATTCATTGGACAAATATATTATACTAGAACTGACATGTGATTACACTTTCACGCGATTTGGGTGCATAGATCCTGAGAAATCATTACCCAGAACAACCACCTCTGGCCGTAATAACGGCCTTGATACGCCTGGGCATTGAGTCAAACAGAGCTTGGATGGCGTGTACAGGTACAGCTGCCCATGCAGCTTCAACACGTTACCACAGTTCATCAAGAGTAGTGACTGGTATATTGTGACGAGCCAGTTGCTCGGCCACCATTGACCAGACGTTTTCAATTGGTGAGAGATCTGGGGAATGTGCTGGCCAGGCCAACAGTCGAACATTTTCTGTATCCAGAAAGGCCCGTACAGGACCTGCAAATGAGGTCGTGCATTATCCTGCTGAAATGTAGGGTTTCGCAGGGATCGAATTAAGGGTAGAGCCACGGGTCGTAACACATCCGAAATGTAACGTCCAGTGTTCAAAGTGCTGCCAGTGCGAACAAGAGGTGACCGAGACGTGTAACCAAATGGCACCCCATACCATCACGCCGGGTGATACGCCAGTATGGCGATGACGAATACACGCTTCCAATGCGCGTTCACCGCGATGTCGCCAAACACGGATGCTACCATCATGATGCTGTAAACTGAATCTGGATTCATCCGAATAAATGACGTTTTGCCATTCGTGCACCCAGGTTCGTCGCTGAGAACACCATCGCAGGCGCTCCTGTTTGTGATGCAGCGTCAAGGGTAACCGCAGCCGTGGTCTCTGAGCTGATAGCCCATGGTGCTGCAAACGTCGTCGAACTGTTCGTGCAGATGGTTGTTGTCTTGCAAACGTCCCCATCTGTTGAATCAGGGATCGAGACGTGGCTGCGCGATCCGTTACAGCCACGCGGATAAGATGCCTGTAATGTCGACTGCTATTGATACGAGGCCGTTGGGATCCAGTACGGCGTTCCATATTACCCTCCTGAAGCCACCGATTCCATATTCTGCTAACAGTCATTGGATCTCGACCAACGCGAGCAGCAATGTCTCGATACGATAAACCGCAATCGCGATAGGCTACAATCCGGCCTTTATCAAAGCGGGAAACGTGATGGTAAGCATTTCTCGTCCTTACACGAGGCATCACAACAACATTCTACCAGGCAACCCCGGTCAACTGCTGTTTGTGTATGAGAAATTAGTTGGAAACTTTCCTCATGTCAGTACGTTGTAGATGTCGACACCGGCTCCAACCTTATGTGAATGCTCTGAAAAGCTAATCATTTGCATATCACAGCATCTTCTTCCAGTCTGTAGCACGTCATCTTCGTGGTGTAGCAATTTTAATGGCAAGTAGTGTAGTATAACGCTCACCCACACGTTGCCCGTGAAACACAAAGTGCTCTTCAAGACGTGCAGCAACTTCCCTGCCCAGCACGATCCCAGGACAGTATTCGATATCTGTACGATCGATTGGATGAGACAGCACCTGCATTGCCGCCTGTGGAGTCTTCTCTACATACTGATATGGGTGTATCATCATGGGTCGATACCTGGTACCACAGAATCGCCTGTGCTATTGATCTGTGAATGTAACTATTTCATATACTTCATATGCACTGTTGCAACGATAGATTTTGAGTGAAATGGAAAGCTCTAAGAAGTTGTACTAATGTTTTTCACGGCAGTGTACATTGCTTCTCTTGTACATTTCACCACCAATACGGAAACAACATCCGTCGATCGATGCGACAAACGAAGTGGCTTGTTTCCATCAAATGCCTTGGTGTAATTTTTTGCGAAGTAACACGGCTGCGTTCAGGTACATGGTTACAGAAATAAAGACATAAGCCCTGTCCTCGATAGGATATTTGCGTCGATGCACGAATTCAGCATTATTCTCCTGTACCCGTAAAAGCGTAACACTTCAGTTTTAGAATATCGGTTTTAGATGCTACGTAATAGGTCTCTGTTCTGTCGTTTGCCACACCACGTCAGAGCATACATACCCAACTTGTTGATCATTCTCCATCGTTTACCAATTCCCACCAGTTTTATAAACCTTTTTTTTTGACACGCACTTTCGTGAATTACTATCGTTGAATCACTCTCACATCAATTGTCTGTACAACTAATAAAGTTTATGCCACGACGCTATATCACCCTCAGACGAGGTGACACGTCTCACAGTCACCACGGTCCAGCCTCTTCTCTCGAGACACCCTGCTCGCGCTTCCGTATATTGTGCAATAAGGCCCTTCGGCTGATGACTGTTCCTTCCACCGACCCTGGATTGCTTCTACACTTTGACTTTCAACAGGCATTTTTCAATATTATTGTAATCCTCTTTAAATACATATAATACGTATACTTTAACAGTCTCTTTTTAATTTGCTTCTTACTTCGATTCTTCTAAGCAGTTTTTATAATCTCTTTACACGTTTACTTCCAGATTTCAAATTGTCTTACTCACTGCCCCCACTGCAAGCCGGCTCCCGAAACATTCCCCCATTTGGGCATCCCACTGACATTATAACAAAGAGTGGTCTATGTGCCACAATTATTTGCCATGAAAACAAATCTTTTAAAAAAGGTTCATCACATCCTAAGTGAAACATAATCGCTACATAATGTCAGCATCAGCTCAAAACCAACAAAAGCCATTACCCTAACATGAGTGCGCGTTGCGAGAGTAAATCATGTACTGACTTCAAAAAGTAAGTTACACATGTCGTCCCACACTAAGATTACTGCGCAAAAAGAGTGGCGCATTGAGAAAAGCGAGGGAATGTTTCGGGTTTCCTGCAGACGTACTTCTAAATTTTCAGAAAATACACTAGGCCAAATTCTGTTCTATAAATAATAATACCAAAAATTAATGAAGCACATGAACAGGAGACAGAAAATAGGGCAGAATATCCAAAAGTTTGAATATATGTGTTGATGAGAACTTGCAGTGGAAGAAACGTGTTACTAAGCTTTTCAAACAATTAAGTTCTGCTAATTTTGCTCTTCGTATAATTGCTAGTACTGGAAAGATTTATCTACCTTCTGGTTTATCTTGCACATTTACGCTCAGTAGCACTTTATCAAATAATTTTCTGAATCTCCTCATCATTTGAACAGGAAGTATTGATTGCTCAAAAGCGAGCAGTAAGAATAATATGTGGTGATCACCCTCGGCTGTCATGTTCCTCTTCAAAGAGTTAGGAATTTTAACTGAACCATCAAAATACATATGTTCTCTAACGAAATTCGTCATAAATAATCCATTACTACGGTTTTTCACGGACACTTGGTGACCAAACTGATATATGGTGTCATGTATCTGCGTCACTTTGAAAAGTTGTGCAGCATCCAATAGAAGATGCTTGACTAATCATAGCAATGTGTTACTTTCCGAAGTCCCCACGTAAATTCCTATGTTGGCAGACGACGCTTCATTCACTTGTCTCTACGCATCCATGCCTTGTAGGATTTTAGAGCTGTACATTTGACGTAGTCAACTGGCCCACTTGTGACAGTTGGCGACTTATTTAGACTCAGGCACATCAGCAGTTCGAGGTCTTGTAGTTCACGTTGCTGGCTCTCGATCATAGCGCCATGGGTTCGTTTCCTGGCCGCGTTGGGCACTTTCTCCGCTCGGGACTCAGTGTGTGTGTTGTCATTATCATTTCATCATCATCGACGCGCAAGTCGCCGAAGTGCCGTCAAATAAAAAGGCACGCGCTAGGTGGTCGAACATCGCAGATGCAGTCTAAAAATTGTTGAAATGTGTGTGAAATCTTATGGGGCTTAGCTGCTAATATCATCAGTCGCTAAGCTTACACACTATTTAACCTAAATTATCCTAAGGACAAACACACACACCAATGCTCGAGGGAGGACTCGAACTTCCGCCGGGACCAGCCGCACAGTCCATGACTGCAGCGCCGTAGACCACTCGGCCAATCTCACGCGGCCCAGATGCAGTCTCTCGGCCAATACTGCCAAATGCACATTTCCTTTTTACACGCAGGTACGATGACGTGCACCCGGGGCGGTGGAGGGTACCTCTGGTACGACTAACTGATTCTCCATTCCCTGTTCCACTCGCGAATGGCGCGTGAGAAGAGTGATAGCCGGTAAACTTACGTATTAACTTAAATTTTTCTAATTTTCTCGTCGTGGTCATTTCGCGAGATATATGTAGGAGGGAGTAATGTGTTGTCCGGCTCTTCCGGAAAGTATTCTCCCGAAATTTCAATAGAAAACCTCTCCGTGATGCATAACGCCTCTCTTGATCGTCTGCCACTGGAGTTTGTTGAGCTCGTCAGTAACGCTGTCGTGCCGAGCAAACACTCCCGTGATGAAATGCACTGCCCTTCACGGATCTTCTCTATCTCTTATTAGTAATGTCTGATAACGGTCCCACATGAATTAACAATACTCAAGAATCGGTATAACAAGTACCTTGTAATCCATTTCTTTCGTGGATGGATTACATTCCCTTAGGATTCTTAGTATGAATCTGTCTGGCATCTGGTTTTCTTGCTATCAGTTTCATGCAGTCATTCCACTTCAGGTCTCTCTGCATATTTTATGGTAGATACTGTTTATAATTGAAAGAAAATAGCCCTCGGTCACTATTTTTAACGAATTAACCGGTTTTCGACACTGCTAGCAGTGTCTTCCTCAGAATTTAAATCAAAGAATGGTCTATAACATGGTCACAGAATTATGATTAAATACGTGTGATACAGAGTATAAGTACAGAATCATCGTGAAAGATTGGCAGTACTTATATGTCATTTGTAAAATAATAAATATTCCCAAAGGGCATTTTATAAATGACATATAAGTACTGCCAATCTTCCACGATGATTCTGTACTTCTACTCTGTATCATAAATTTTTAGTCATAATTCTGTGTTACAAAAAGATACGGCCAAACTTTCAGGACACATTCCTCACACACAAAGAAAGAAAATATATTATGCGGACATGTGTCCGGAAACGCTTACTTTCCATGTTAGAGCTCATTTTATTACTTCTCTGCAAATCACATTAATCATGGAATGGAAACACACAGCAACAGAACGTACCAGCGTGACTTCAAACACTTTGTTACAGGAAATGTTCAAAATGTCCTCCGTTAGCGAGGATACATGCATCCACCCTCCGTCGCACGGAATCCCTGATGCGCTGATGCAGCCCTGGAGAATGGCGTATTGTATCACAGCCGTCCACAATACGAGCACGAAGAGTCTCTACATTTGGTACCGGGGTTCCGTAGACAAGAGCTTTCGATTGCCCCCATAAATGAAAGTCAAGAGGGTTGAGGTCAGGAGAGCGTGGAGGCCATGGAATTGGTCCGCCTCTACCAATCCATCGGTCACCGAACCTGTTGTTGAGAAGCGTACGAACACTTCGACTGAAATGTGCAGGAGCTCCATCGTGCGTGAACCACATGTTGTGTCGTACTTGTAAAGGCACATGTTCTAGCAGCGCAGGTAGAGTATCCCGTATGAAATCATGATAACGTGCTCCATTGAGCGTAGGTGGAAGAACATGGGGCCCAATCAAGACATCACCAACAATGCCTGCCCAAACGTTCACAGAAAATCTGTGTTGATGACGTGATTGCACAATTGCGTGAGGGTTCTCGTCAGCCCACACATGTTGATTGTGAAAATGTACAATTTGATCACGTTGGAATGAAGCCTCATCCGTAAAGAGAACATTTGCACTGAAATGAGGATTGACACATTGTTGGATGAACCATTCGCAGAAGTGTACCCGTGGAGGCCAATCAGCTGCTGATAGCGCCTGCACACGCTGTACATGGTACGGAAACAACTGGTTCTCCCGTAGCACTCTCCATACAATGACGTGGTCAACGTTACCTTGTACAGCAGCAACTTCTCTGACACTGACATTAGGGTTATCGTCAACTGCACGAAGAATTGCCTCGTCCATTGCAGGTGTCCTCGTCGTTCTAGGTCTTCCCCAGTCGCGAGTCATAGGCTGGAATGTTGCGTGCTCCCTAAGACGCCGATCAATTGCTTCGAACGTCTTCCTGTCGGGACACCTTCGTTCTGGAAATTTGTCTCGATACAAACGTACCGCGCCACGGCTATTGCCCCGTGCTAATCCATACATCAAATGGGCATCTGCCAACTCCGCATTTGTAAACATTGCACTGACTGCAAACCACGTTCGTGATGAACACTAACCTGTTGATGCTACGTACTGATGTGCTTGATGCTAGTACTGTAGAGCAATGAGTCGCATGTCAACACAAGCACCGAAGTCAACATTACCTTCCTTCAATTGGGCCAACTGGCGGTGAATCGAGGAAGTACAGTAGATACTGACGAAACTAAAATGAGCTATAACATGGAAATTAAGCGTTTCTGTACAAATGTCCACATAACATCGTTTCTTTCTTTGTGTGTGAGGAATGTTTCCTGAAAGTTTGGCCGTACCTTTTTGTACCACCCTGTAGACCATTCATTGATTTCCATTCTGAGGAAGACACTCCTAGCAGTGTCGAAACCCGGTTAATTTGTCAAAAATAGTGACCGAGGGCTGTTTTATTTCAATTATAACTATTCACGGTCTCTGAACGTGCAGCCATGTACAAAATTCTGCGATACTGTTTACAGCAATTTGTCATCAGTAGCGTACTTGCACAGTAGTGGATTTCTTTGCCAATGTGTATAAATAAAATTAAAAACTACTGTTTGTACTGAAGACGGGGTGTATTGTTTGTTTGCAGGCGGGAGGACCTGACTGGGCTGTACAACTGCACTTGGAGCTCATGCCGCGAGGGGTGCACCAGCGATGTGTACTCCTGCACTCACCTGTATGTGAACTACAAGCGACCCCTGTACGAGTACAAGGGAGAGAATGAGAGCGAGGCTGCCGCCGTGCTTGCGGCCGGGCCCGTCGTGTGCGAGCGGGAGGCTGTGCTGCTCGTCAACATCAAGGGCTGCGGCTACCCGCCGGAGGTGGTGTGTGACAACTTCACCGCAAGCTACGGCACCGAGGGCGCCACCTACCCCTGCTACTTCTCCAGGGTCAACAAGTCACAGGTCATCCCGCTGTACGAGCGCGAGCACCATGTGTCCATCATTATCAACTACCTGGCCATACCACTGATCATCACGATTGCGTCGTCGCTGGTTCTGTGCGCTATGCACTGCGACTGCTCCGCCACTGAGCGCTTGCGTCGCTTCAAGTCTCGGGCCACAATGCGTGACTTCAGGTAACTATCTGTGCCATCCGCCTGGATCTTGCCTGATCTAGTAGCGGCTACAATAGTTAGAATTAGAAGTACTCATAGCTAGCCTAAGCTTAGTACTAGAATCAAACACCGTGTCAGTCAGCATGTATCATCCGAAGAGCGTTCACGCAAACACCCACACATGTGCAGCTGCAGAATATGGGCACGGTCTCTGGCACAAAACCGAGACTAGTATAAAAAGCAAGTTTCACATCACTGGTAGATTAATTTATGCAATGAGCATTTCATCGGTAGGTTTAGCATGCTTCAACGCATTTTCAACCTCAGCCCACCAAAGTTTGACAATATGGATTTATTAACACATTTCTCTATTACGAGTATTCAAAATTTATAATCTTCAGTGATAGTAAGTATATCGGGCTATAGACGACTTATAATTCCCGGTATTCCTAGAATATTTGTAGCCTAAGCGGTGAAGGAAGAGCAGCTACTGTTGATTATAAGCAGCATCTCATTTCTGTTGCTTGTAAACTAGCCTTCTTCTTCTTCCTCGTCTCCTTCCTCATCCTCTTCCCCGGCACTTATTCTGCGATGTATCGGAGTTCGCTGCTTTTGGCTATCTGTCTCCACTTGGGGAGGTTTTGTGCTTGGTCAAGGCGGAGACCCACTGTCTTGATGTCTACATGGAGGGTATCCAGCCAACATTGCCTCGTTCTTTTACCACCTCCCATTTTTCTATCGTGTCTTGATCTGCTCGGATTACGTGTCCATACAGTTTTGTACCAGCTATGGATCGAAAAATGCGTTGTTGTTGTGGCCTTCACTCGGAAGACTAGTTTCATGTAGCTCTCCATGCCATCTATCCTGTGTGTACCTCTTCATCTCTGAATGTCTATTGCAAAATACATCCTACTGAATCTGCTTAATGTATTCATCTCCTGGTCTCCCTCTACAATTTTTTACAGCCAATACTTCCCTCCATTACTAAACTAGAGACCCCTTAATGTCTCAGAATGTGTCTTATCAACCGATCACTTCTTTTGGTCTAGTTATGCCACAAATTCCTTGTCTCATCGTTTTATTCAATACCTCATCATTAGTTAAATGCTCAACTCATCTAATCTTCAACATTCTTCTGTAGCACCAAAGTTCTAAATCTTCTATTCTCTATTTGTCTAAACTGCTTATCGTCCACGTTTCACTTACATACATAGTTCCACTCCATATAAATACCTTAAAAATTACTTCCTAACACTTAAATTTATTTATTCAATGTTTACAAGTTTCTCTTATTCAGAAATGCTTATCTTCCCGATGCCAATCTACATTTATATCTTCTCTGCTTCGTTCATCATCAGTTATTTTGCTGCCCAAATAGCAAAACTCAGCTACTACTTTAAGTGTCTCGTTTCCTAATCTAATTCCTTTAGCATCGTCCGCTTTAATTCGACTACATTCCATAATCCTTGTTTTTCTTTGTTCACGTTCGTCTTATATCTTCCTTTCAAGATACTATGCACTCCCTTCAACTGCTCGTTTGCTGTTTCTCACACAAGTACAATGTCATCGGCAAATCTCAACGTCTTTATTTCTTCTCATGGAACTTTAATTAATACTCCAAGTTTTTTGTTGGTTTCCTTTACTGCTTGTTCAATGTACAGATTGAGTAACAGCGGGGATAGCTACAATCCTATCTCACCCACTTCTCAACCACTGCTTCCTTTCCATATTCCTCGATTCTCACAACTGCCGTGTGGCGCTTCTCATAAGTGCAGTGTGATTTCTGCACAAGTTGTAAATAGGTTTTCGCCCCTTGTGTTTCACCCTGCTACCTTAAAAATTTCAAAGACAGTATTCCAGTCAACATAGTCAAGAGCTTTCTCTGAAGCTACGAATGTTATAAACATAGGTTTGTCTTTCCTTAACCTATCTTCTAAGAGAAGTCATAGGATCATTATTGCGTCACGTGTTCCTGCATTTCTCGGGAATGCACACTGATGTTCCCCGCGGTTAGCTTCTACCAATTTTTCCGTTCTTTTTAAAGAATTCTTGTTGGTATTTTGCATCCATGACTTATTTAACTGATAGTGCGTTAATTTTCAGACCTGTCAGCAACTTCTTTCTATGGCGTTGGAATTACTTCATTCTTCTTGAAATCTGAAGCTATTTCGCCTCTCTCACGCAATAGCGTACACAATTGAAGCACGAACATTTTATTAATTAAAGGAACAGCTTAACTTTCATGGATCGCCCCTTCTGTGGTAGTTTACAATTGTGTGTGGTTGTTTCATACGTGGTGGAAAATTTGTTTCAAGTCATATCACACAAATAACAACTGTGCTGCGAGGTAACAGTGGTCTGACAAGTCCTCCCCACAGAAGTGTATGAATAACTGCAATGTTTACAATCATTAAATTTCGAAGACAGTACTATATCTTAAGTAAGTACAGCGAACACTGTCATGAGCTGTAGGCCTGGTGCACAACAAAAACTATTCGACCCGCCATTATGACAACAGTACTCTGAACTCACTGAACGACGGTAACTTACTAATAGCTCCCGAGGCACACACCTCTTGATGCGAGTGTCGATTGTTGACATTACCACACATGCCACCGAGGACGGCTTTCACTCGTCATCTCAACGATAGGTGACACATCGGCCGTCATTGGTCACATGGCCATAAAGCGACAGGCCATAGGTTCACCAAAACATTTAAGTTTCCATTACAGCTAGTCGTTGCTCTGTTTCTTTTGTTGCGAGTCAACATTCTGCATAGTACAAGTAACTAGCCAAATTCAAGAGTGGTATATTTTCGATGTGTGTTGGTCCAGAATTTCTTTTATCACAAAGCCCACCAGTTATTGGCCACCATTCAGGCTATGCAGTGATAACATAATTTGTGATTTAGGGAATGGATTTGCAGTCATCAGTTACTTTTGAGCAAAGCTACTTGAAGATTTTAGTCATTCGCATATATATATAGCGTCGGTCTTTATAGTACCAATATCATTTGCATCTGCTGACAGGTATTCAGCCTTCTTTGTACTTAGGAGTAGTGTGGTACGTTGAAGGCGGTTCTTCCATGCTTGAAGTTGTCTTCGAAGGTCAGTACAATCTTCAGCAACCAGTAGATCGTCATCACCATACAGTATTGTCCAAAGTGCTAATTTCTGAAGATCTCTGGTGATCGTGTTCATTATTATAGTTAAAGAAGAGGGGAGAAAGAGCAGATCACTGGTGGACACCCATAGCTACGGAAAAGTTACCTTATACTATAATAACAGAATGAACTCCACTTTTACGGTTGTGATAGAGCAGCCGGACTCCTTCAGTTAGTTCCTCAGGTAATTCATGCTGTTGGAGGGCAGTCCGTATGGTATCACATGATACTCGATCAAAAGCCTTCTTCAGGTAAAGGAAAGGGAAGTGAAGCTGCTTTGACTTCTCATCGATAATCTGTCTCCTGCACATCTACTTCTGCTATTCTTTCCCTCTACCACCCTATAAGCTCCTGCTTTTGGCAGCGACTCGTCTCCTAATATGAGCCCAACGTTCCAATTTCTTCTTGTAATTATTTTCTTCCACATAAATTTTTTCTCGATGATTCACTGCAGTACGTCTTCATTACTTACTTGATCGATCCACTTCATACTGCACAGAATCCTGTAATACCACATTTCAGGGACTTTCATGTCTGTTGTCTCCATTTTCACCCATAGAGAACTGTGATCCAAACTCAGATTTCATCACCTTTTCCTTATCTCGTGGTTTATATTTCCGCGAGATGTGCTATATCCACTGTGTCGCAGATGTTAGCTTTGCAGGCTGCCGTGCTGCCTGTCTTCAGTTCAAACCCGACCACCACAAATTATTTTTTACTAAATATTTATTATTTCTGGAAAGTTATCGTAATTTTTTGTGTTTAAAATGTTCGTATATTATGGATCATTGGATATTTGTATAAACAGCAGCACTCTCTATCCAAGAGGACAGTTAAGTTCTGTCTATACATTGGTGTTCGCAGGAAACCTACTTTACTGACGAACCTTTTTCCGGATTTGGACTTTAGTCTGGCTACGACGTGACACTGATTAATTGGTGGACACACGGGTACTTCAGAACAGCTACATCGCCGTGCCTCGAATTAGACAACGTAAGAGCTGTCGCTTGCACGGACGGGAACTGAAATATGATCTTTCATCGTTCTCACGTTCCGTTTAATCAGGAGAGCAATGGATCCCAAAACAGCAGCAAGTCAGCTGCACATCTCCCATCCATCAGTGTTTTCCCGAGACTCTGACCAGGACCCGACGAAATGGCTGACTATTTCGACCGAGTCGCCAGATACAACGGGTAGAATGATATAACGTGTGTGGCAAATGTGTACTTTTACTTGGACAGCATAGCTGAGGCGTGGATCGAGAACAACAGACAGGAGATCAGTAAATGGGATAAATTTTAGACCGCTCTGAAGGAAACGTTTGGCAACAATCATTGACAAGTCTACAGAGTGGAAGAACAGTCGAAGATCACAGCCCAAACTCCTAGGGAAATGGCACAGTCCTATATTTTGTGGCCCTATGCCGTGTTGTAAATCCAAATATGTTAGAATCTGAGAAAATCCCACACTTGATGCTGGAGTTGCAGAACACATGTATCAAGCTGCTGTGGGAATGTATGTCACAACAGAGGAATTCTTGAAGTGTTGCCAGAGCATCGACCTTGCGTGTATCATACGCCCAGGCAGTGAGAGAAGAGATACAGTATTTTATTGCAGACAGAACTCTCGGACAGAGTAAGCAACAGACAGCAGATACGTCAGGTGGCAATAGATAATGATGAAGAAGAGCGGTGTCTATCTTTGGCACCAATCTCCACCAGCATCCAAATGCGCCAGGAAGAATTGACTCCGCCAACTTGGACCTATGCCGCAACCATCAGACTACAACCCAGTACCCGGCCAACGAAGGTAAAACCAACTCCCCTGTCAAGCATAACGCCCCACAGAACAGATGTTTGGAAGACAAAGGACGATGTACGCTATTGCAGAGAAAGAAGACGAGTTTTTGCCGACTTCTACAACGCCAAACGTCAACCGTCACAGGAGTCCTACTCATTCCAGACAACAGCAGACGATACAGTGGACCTTTGGGACGCAGCCCGTCACCGTACCCTGGACGAGGTCACTCCCCTACATGTCGCTGCCTACCTGCCCACTCTTTTACCCAACGAATTCAGGAAAACTAAGTTAGGCGAACATCTAAATAGGTGAGGCTTTTGCAGATGGAAACCCCCCACGAAAGAAAGTCACAAAGACGCCAGGGAATCTCACTGATGTCATCATCGACGGACAACCTGTAGGGCCACGAGTCAACTCAGGAGCTTACTTCTTTAACGTCGGATATTCATCGTCGACTATGTTCTTGATACAAAAAAGGTTATGCCGAAAGTCGAAAATGAGGTGTCCCACCGACAGGAACATGCAGTGCAAGAGTAACTATCAATGGCAGCAAAGTAACATGCGCTGCTACCATAACTGCCAACGCAGGTGAGAAACCTGCTATCGAACTGCCAACAGGATCTGGTAGTCCACTCGTCGACGAGTGGTAGCCATTCCATACCAATTTTACAATGCTTTCAAATCCGGAATGGAAAAAAGACAGACCAAGCGGCTCGTGCTAAAACGCTGTATCAAAATTCCATCACTCTCCAATTAGTCAGCACTTGTTCAACGTGTCGCCGGCTGAACGACAGGAAATACGGGATGAAGTGGAGAAGATGCTGCAAGGTGACATCGTTGAACATTCAGAGAGTCCTTGATCCTCTCCTGAGGTCTTGATGAAGGTGAAGGTTGTACGTCACCTACCAACGACTGAACTAAATCACGAAAGAAGATGTATACCCATTACAGAACATCGATGAAATTCTAGACTGCTTGAGAGGAGCTATGGACATGCAGAAAGGTTACTAGCCTCCCCGTCCCCGCGAACCCACACAGAGACACACAGGCAGACACTTACACACGCACACACAAACACACACACACACAACCAAGCATGTCCTTCCATTGCCAAACTTATCATTCCTCCATACCTCAGAATGTGTTCTGTCAAAGAGATCCTTATTTTAGTCAAGTTGTGCCATACTCTTTTTCTCCTCAATTCGATCCCGTATATTCTCAGTAGTTATCCAACCTACCAATGTAATTTTCAGCATTCTTCTGTAGCACAACATTCCGAATGTTTCTATTCTCTTCATTGTCTGAACTTTCTGCTGTTCACGTTTCACTTCCATAGAAGTCTACGCTCCAAAAGAATATTTTCAGAAAAGGCTTGAAACACTTAAAGTTTATATTCAGTACTAACAAATTTCTCTTTTTCAGATAAACTTCTCTTCCTTCTCCCAGTCCGTATGGTATATCCTCAACACTTTAGACATCGTTAGTTGTTTTGCTGCCCAAATAGCAAAACTCATCTACTTTTAATGCCTATTTCATAACCTAATTCCCTCAGCATCCCCTGATATGATTCGACTGCATTAAGACACCAATGTTTTCCTTTAGCTGTGATTCATCTTACGGTCTCTTTCGAAGACTAGATTCGATTCAGGCCAGTATACTTCTCCGTAATGGAAGCAGTCATGCTAAATCGCGTGGTTACCCGGACGGATGAACGCTCTTGCACTCCTGCACGACGCAAAAGTCAGTGGCACATATTCTTCCTTGAACATCTGGTTCACGCTCCACAGCATTCATATAACACCCATTGTCACGCAATAGGTTAGATATTACTGCAGCTAAGTCAGTATCAACCAAGGTGCTATTCGCATCTCGTCTTTTTCAGTGCAGCCCTCATTTATCTTATCTGGCAGTAGAAATCATTCAGACTCCACGTTTTCACGAAATATTGGAGCTGATTATTCAAGATCACTCCCTTAACTTACACAACCTTAATATTTTGCATACCAACTAAACTTTCACGATCATTTTCTGTCTCTGTATTTTCTGCTGCCTTGCAGACGCTACTCTCTTTTAACCTACTTCGCACAAAAGTAGTCAAACTTACCGTCAGATGACCAAAGAGATTAATGTTTTTAACCCACCAATTGTCAAATTCTTGTTGCCTCTTCTATGCTTTTCTTCATCAGCCTCTATTTTCTCTGCCATATCTGCATGGTCTACTCACACAGCCTTTACTTTCTTAGAAGTGTTTGTATTGTCTTCTGGCAGCTGGGATCCTTGGAATGCTAAAATCTGCAACATTTCCTCCAGGATAGTCCCCTGTGGTACTGCAAAAGACATTGTTGACCCTCTATGAATTATACAAAACATAACAAACAAGAAGAGAAAAAAGAGAACGAAGAGGAGAACCCTTAAATATACCATTAATATAATAATTCGTATTAGAATATAAACCTTTTGCCTGAATGCTGATCGTGTCTGCTATTTTACATGTTTCACAACAGTCAGCCATACTCCTTACCCACAACAAGAGAGACTGCCCATTTCAAATGGCATAAACTAACACACACGTTAAACATTGTTGGAACAACGTCTGAATTCGCTTTCCTCGCACTGAACATACAAACACAATGAAAGACCTCGCACCAGTGAAAACTGTACTTACCAAAATATATGGTACAACATGGAACACACAAGAGAAAACGAATAACCACTAAAGGCACTCTTACGTCACAACACAACATGCTCTCAGTTTTTCTGACGGACCCTCAGCCCTCTCGACTCTGTACATTGGCGCCCCTCATATCCAAATACTACATGTCACAGATACTGACTGAGTACAGGGTAACTCGTAGCAGGACACAGTACACTGCTTGAATCTCACTGGCCGTAAAATAGTATTCTCTATAGTTACCTTTGAATTGAGACAAAACGCGTTGGCTTTTCCTTTCACAACCCACACGTGCGGATTTCTAGGGCAGTCAGTTCTCCCTACCTACCATGTGCATGTATAGGAACGCAGGAGCTTAGAAAAGTAGGAAGTTCACTCACCACGCTTGTGCCGTAAAAGCTACATAGCGGAGCTGGCAATGATGTCGGAGACACAGCATCCTCTCGACGAATGACAAATGATGATGATGAAAAATTTCCAACACAAAATTGTATAAGTGTCAGGACACAATACTTCCTCCACAGATGGCAGCTGTCGATGTTGCAGCCTCCACTTCTGATGCCAAAATGTAGAGATCAAGACGTGACTCCTATGGTGGCAAATAAGGATGGAGCATTGAATCCCCACCGAAAGTAGGCAGCAGGTGTGGTGGTGACTGGAATCACATGGCGAAACGTCAGAAAACTAGCTCAAGTTATGATGGTTCTTTATTTATGTCAGTTGCAAGGACGGAACTTAATCAGAGAAAAAGTGATTGGCCTCAGTGATGTAGGTGTCCGCGGAGGCGATGCATGTGGAAAGCCGCAGCTGGTGACGTCTGCATGGTCAGAGAAGCACCGCACTGTTGGTGATGGACGACCATCGCAACTCATCATGCCTCGACTGCTCCACGGCCACAACAACAACACACCGGGGGATAGTTAGCGTTTAAACTGTGTTGTCCAGCCTGACCAAAGATGAAGATGTACACTACCCTGGGAAATGGTCACAGCAGTGTACGCCCACAAATGCCAGCTGTTATCGACAGTGTAGCTGAGCAACAAACCGTCCCAGGCTCGAACTCATGGCACACCAAGGAGATTGCCGATAACAATAGGTACTCACCTAGTAGGTGACCCAGCAGAACAAAGAGCAAATTCACCACATGCATACATCAGATCAGCCTGGAGCCTGAAACTATTGGTGGCAAAAGCACTGGATAGTGGATGGCTGTGTTATCATGTCCTGCAAATGGACTCCTTCTCATAATGATCAGAAGGCACAGACTGGATCACATGGCATACACTATGAACCTGGATACTTCTGGGTGTAAGAAACATCGGAAAATGGGGATGTGATTTAGGGGTGGGGGGTGGTGTTATATGTGAACTGGCTACTTACTATTTCTCCAAATAGCAGCACTTCCGCCTCAGAACATATAGCAAGTTTGAGTGGCCATTGGGCAATGATGACTGCATTTGCTCCATTTTCGTGTTCAGTCATCTCTTTCAGAAGCCCTGCCGAGCCCATAAGAATTCGCAGCGTTGGGTCTCAGTGGCACTGTCTTGCGTCTTCCGCTTTGTCGGCGTCCTGAATGGGTACTCTTGATCTCTCACTGCTCCTTTTTGCTCAGTGGCATCAGGACTTCAGGCTGAAGACCGTTTCGCTCTTTACGACGTCTTTTTGATGATTAGCGCAGGAACAGTTAATCACTCTAGCGAAGCAGTGGTGCGACAACACAATGCCATCAGCCAGTTTTGCAGTTAATATCTTTTCATCATGAATTTAATTCGCACTGCTGGATCTCTCTTTTATTTGCCTCATTGAGACTGAATAGTAGGTGTGTAATCCTACATCCCTGTCTTGTACCCTTTCTAACCTGAGCAATTCGTTTTTAGTAATCAATTGTTATTGGTCCCCTTTTGGTTCTTCTACATGTGATACATTAAGTCTTACTCCCTGTAACTTACATCACTTGTCCAGAGTTTCGAGCTTCTTGCACCATTTTACATTGTCAAACAGTTTTTCTAGGTCGAAAAATCTAATGAAATTTCTTGATATTTCTTAAGTTTTGCTTCCATTAACAAGTGCAACATCTGAATTGCGTCTCTGATGCCTTTGGAGTTCCTAAAGTCGAACTGATAGTCGACTATCAGATCTTCAATTATTTTCAGTTATGCTGTGTATTACTGTTGCCGTGCTGTAAGCTGCTTGTGGAATCTCGCACTTACCTGCCCTTACTATCTTCGGCATTGTGTACCTGAAATTTTGCAGAAGGTCTGCTTTTATGTCTCCAGATATATACGCTCTATAAACCAATTTGCACAGGCTTTTCTTAACTTCCCCCAACAATTTTAATTATTCCAATGGAATGTTATCTATGTTTTCCACCTTACTTAAGCGCAAGTCTCCCAAAGCCCTACTAAACTATAACTCTAGTACTCGATCACTTACGTCTTACATATCGACTTCCATTTCTTCTTCCATCACGCCATCAGACAGTTCCTCCTCTTCGTGAAGGCCTTCAAGGTATTCTTTCCACTTACCCGATCTCCCTTCCTTACTACATCAAATGAGGGCAGTGGCAGAGGATGAAGTCGCGACGTTAGGATCTGTAGGCAGAGGTGGAATTAATTAGGCAAATGAAACTGTCAGACCAGAGACGCTACTCAAGTTAAAATACTCTTAGAGGACGACGGCTTAAATCACCGTTCCACAGTCCAGTTTAAGCTTCATATGGTCTTCCTCAATCTATTAACGTAAGCAACAGGCTGATTCCTTTCAATAGGGCATGGCCGATTTTATTCGCTATTCTTCTCCCAATACAACATGTGTTCCGTCTCTGATGACCTAGTTACCGACTAAATCTTAAATCTTATGCCTCATTCCTTTATTACTTTTAGAGTAGAAATGTGTGTCTAGGATTTAGATAATACACAATAATAAAAATAATAACAAAGATCTGCCAGGCACTGCTGACTTTCTGTTAGATGGACCGCAAGCTCCAGAATTCCGTCGTCTTGTTGGATTTAAGATTTGCGCCATATAGATCCTCTGTGGTACAAGGATCGGTCGGGTTTCTGCAGATAAGGCGATCTTATGGGTCCTACAAATTACCATAATTACAGAAATCATCTTCAGTCATGAAGTCAAGCTTCCTGAGATTCGCCTTGAGTCGTGACACTCTTTTGATAAGTCAGTTTAGTGCCTTACATGTCACATACGGGAGATGAAACCCCGCAGCAGGTTCCTCTTTCATGCTTTCCCCAACGCTTCGGTTACTGAATTTCGCCATAGCTCCCCTCGGCGGGTTCCAAGTGTTAATGCGGTTGCTGAAGTCGTGCGTATAAAGCTCTTCCTTAACCTCAACATAGGATATTGTGGTTAATATCCAAACGGGGGATGTCTGGCATCGATTATCTACTTCTGTTTCTCCTTTTCTGCAATAGTTCTTCTGTCGATATCAGGTGGCTCTATACCCACAATTTGATAAATTTTCTTGACAGAAATTGATTAGTCGTAGTCAGCAAGTCACAATGAGTTCAGTCTCATTTAATGCCGTATCCACTTGTTACGCATGTGTGGAATGTCGCTAAGCTGCTGCTGCGTAGCCCACTGCAGAGGTCCATAGTGCCAAGGCAGATGTGCGGAGGACGTTCGGCTGTGAACCCCAGGTGGTGCTAATAAGTTTGCGGATGATGTTGTTAAGGGGAGATACTTTTTTCTGTGTCTCTTGGCAATGAGCTTTGAATGTGAGACAACGATCAAACTTCATTTACAGGTGTTTTGGAGTATAGTATAGGCATAACTGTTGCTCTCCTCCTTCTTACTTTCCTGTTCCTCAGATGAAAGGCACACACCTGCACCTTTCCGGGCTATTGACTTAGATGGTCATCAACAAAATACTTGCCGAGAAGCTGCTGACGACTCCAGTTACACTTCCTCAAAGGTTTTGCCTTGAGCTGTGTCTTCTACATAAATAGTTATTCCAGGACCAATACAAAGATTAAGACGAAGTAGTATACGAAAAAGTTGTAAATTGTCGCCCGACGATGAGCTGAGGTTCGAAACGCAAAACCTGTTAAACCTACTGATGAAGTGTACATCGCATATTTTAAATTTTAGTTTTGAGGCTGTTACCAGGATTGTAAAAACTTAATTATCATTGTACATTGATGGGCTCATCCTTAAACTACCGCATACGCTACTACAGTTACAGCAATCATAGGAATATCTCATGGAACTGCCTGAGGAGAGTTTTGGTGGACGTATCTGCCAGGCCTTCAGTCTACGCTACAAACTCTACAGCCTAATATAAACTTGCGACCCCTCGCAATACGACCATCTGCTTAATAGCGTGTGAATCCGCATCTGGAATGCAGTACAGCAGCGATGTTCATATCACCAGACCAAAATCGTGCTAAAGTGGATTGAGCCGCATATTGCTGTCTTATGATGATATCTTGGTCACCAAAGTCACCTGATCTGATGCCTATGTATCAGGCTGTTGGGTGCCAGCTTAGCGCCCGAAGACCACCAGACCCTGATTCTCGGGAAACGTGCTCTGCGAGTAGACATAGACAGTGTCCGTAAAATACAACAGAAAAGTGTCTTAAGCCTCGTACAATCTCGCTCGATGTCAAAGAAAGGTGCAAATGCATTTTTTTCTTCGCTCAGATGCACGTATTGCTATTGGTAAATGCTTAACTAAAAAAATGGTTCAAATGACTCTGAGCACTATGGGACGTAACATCTGAGGTCATCAGTCGCCTAGAACTTAGAACTACTTAAACCTAACTAACCTAAGGACGCCACACACAGCCATGCCAGAGGCAGGATACAAACCTGCGACCGTAGCGGTCATGCGGTTGCAGACTGAAGCGCCTAGAACTACTCGGCCACTGCGACCGGAAAATGCTCAACTACCATGTATCTAGTGGAGCTGTAATGCCTAAGGCAAAAAGTGACACCACACGTGCCATTCTGTAATACAATAGGCCAGAAATTACGCAGGAATATAGTCGATGTTGTTGCGTATGCGAAAGTACGATAGTGGTGAGCATTCAGGAACAGATAACGATGTTATCAGATCTGGTGTCATGGTCCTTGCTGCCCTCACTTCCTCTCCCCTAGTTAACACCGAAAAATGATCGAGGCCACCCAAGGGAAAAACCAGCGAATCCCCCTCTCCCCCCTCCACAGTTGCCACCCACCCCACAGGATCAATGAGGATCAAGAACCCCCTCCACACCTTAATATTTATAACTGGGAAACGTAAGTGGGCGGGATTCAATCGCGTCTCAGTCATTACCGCGATGGCAAGCAGAGAGGTACGCTGTGATGGACCGAAGGGAGTGGCGGATCATCCCCATCCACGTACAACGGATCAGCACATGTACCCGGACACCGAGACGGTCACTGAAAGAAGGTTGAGATGGTGTTATGCAGACGTGGAAGCGAGTGGTGTGGCGGATCACCACTCGACACAGCTTGCTCTGCCACCGGCCTCATCCTACCCATCACCTACGACGGACCAGCCGTAACCTATGGACGAATAAGACGATGTTACCAGACGACGTGATAGTCGTTATGCGGACACAGTCTCAGCTATAGAAGGGAGTGGTTCGGCGGATCGTCGTCCGACAGAGCGTGCTCTGCCGGTGGCCCCATCCTGCCTGCGACCTACAATTTACTGGCACTCACACTATGTTGCAGAAAGATCGCGGGCACGAAAAGCGGACACAGACTCACCTGTGAACGCACTTGAATCGCAAAATCGTAACACTTACTTGAAGTGTAAAATAGTGCCATGCATCGCATGGGCACGGGCGGCCACCTCTACCGCCAACAGGCAGACGCAAAGATCATCGTAACCGCTTGGAAGACGGAGCAAGCCGCCGCCGCGCAGATAGAAACGCCTGTGTTGCTCGCAGCCGCACAGAACACGCCTGCCTCGCGGATTGCCGCAGAGCCAGACATAGCGACCCAGGAAGCTACAGCCGCACTGGCGTACTTAAAGGGAATTCTCCCTATGAGCGCCACATAAGAAGAACGAATGGAGACCTTGAAGTCATCAAGGAAATCCCGAGCTGTTTGTGATGAGGATGACCCCTCACCTCAGGCCGCCTCTACCAGGTTACGACCAAAGAAAAAGGTGTAGAAGTAAACCGCTGCGCCCGATTAAAAAAAAAAAAAAAAAAAAAGCTTCAAATGGTTCGGAGCACTATGGGACTTAACTGCTGGGGTCATCAGTCCCTTAGAACTTAGAACTACTTAAACCTAACTAACCAAAGGACATCACACACATCCATGCCCGAGGCAGGATTCGAACCTGCGACCGTAGCGGTCGCACGGCTCCAGACTGTTGCGCCTAGAACCGCTCGGCCATACCGGCCGGTGCGCCCGATTCATACGTGGACAAGGACCAACAGGACTTCGCCGTCCCCAACCAGAGACACACTGATAGGGCCAAAGTGCTCGAACCGGTGTAACCGCTGCACGCGTCAAACGGATTCGATGGTATGCCGATTGCTGATCGAGTTGGCAACATTTGCCACTGCCGGAAACGACCTTCTCAAGGTGAAACTCAGCAATATCGACGAACACCGGAAACTGATGGAACTGTTAAGGAAAGAGAGTCTTCATTGATACAACGGCAATGCGGGTCTCCTCAAATTCCTCAAGGCAGTGATTCACAGCCTTCCAATGACGATAGAACCCAGCCACCTTAAAGAAGAAGTGGAGGCTCTAGGCTACGGCGTCCGATCCACAAGTTTGATGACGTCACCCAGAACGCCCAGGAACATGCCCCTATTCCGTGTTGTTCTGGTCGATAACATCGAAAACCGAAAGACCTGTCAGATGCAGCATGTCAACCAGGTACGCGCGACTGTTGAGCCACTCCGAGAAAAGTGGAGTCGGGCTCAGTGTTAATAGTGCCGCCCCGCTGCGTAAATTGCGCGGCCTCGCGTCAAACTAAGGAATGTACCCTGAAAAGACACACCACAGTCTGCAACTGTAGCGAACCACACTTGGTGAGCTACAGAGGCTGCAAGGTGTTCAAGAAGCGCAACAACAACCAGAGACGAAGAGCAGCATCGTCAAGGAAGGTGCAATAGGCACCAGTTTCGTTGAAGCTGTCAAGGAGGAAGCATTCACCCTCCCCCTGCCCCCGACGGCAACAGGAAAACAACAGGGCGATATCAGCAAAAGAAGACAGCGGACAAGAATGAGTCAGCTGACTAAGATGGAGTACCAGCCACTCCACAAGCAGTACCTCGAGGGCGAAGGGGACGTACAGAGCGTCTTCATTCCCCACTATACCGCGCACTGAACGTGCAGCATACAGCGAACAGTCGTTGCCCAGTTGCAGCATGCTTCCCCAACTGCGGAAGCCGCCCAAATGGTGCTCCTACGCCGAGAGATGAAGCTGCAGAGCTCCGATGTGATTGCTGGACGACCTCCTGCAGCAGCTACCTGTCCTGAAGGCAGCAGTCAGGCTACCCTCAGGTCAGCACGGTTACCACAAAGAATCATCATGGGGAATCACTACACTCATGGAATCACAGTTCTAACGCAAACAGTCTATGCCCTCAGAAGGGCGAGTTTTGTCAATTCAATCAGGACGAGGGGGGTCAACTTTCGGGCTGCAAACTATTCCTGTTACAGCAACGACAAGCTGACAGCTGGAGGCGGCTCCACCATTTACAATAAGAAATAGCTGCGGTGCCACGTGGTACACCTGCCCGCGTTAGCTATTATGAAAGGCACAGGAGTGGCTGTCAGCACTACTGTTTGGCAGATCACATTCGTCGCAGCCTACCGGCCGCACAGAGAGAACCTGGAAGCAGCCGACATCGACGCACTGCTGGCAACGAGGGGACAGCCTTCCATTGCGGGTGATTTCAATGTAAAACACAAGCAGCGAAACTCCCGCCTCACAAATATCAGCGGCCGTCACCTCCCGCGCCCCACCCAGCAAAATGGCTCCACATATTGGGGCCGTACCATCCGATGATCTACCCTTCCCGAGAATAGCCGGACGTGCTTGACATCACCATCCTCAAAGGCGTCGAGCAACACACGTCCGCCACAAAACCCTTCGTCCTTTCGTGATATATGAGATGAATACTGTAGGCCACCGTAGCTACAGGAAAATGAACAGAGAGCGCTTCCAAACCGAAGTTCTCGACCTTCTGGAAGACTCGCTGACGCAGTGGGGCCTGACGCTACACTGGAATTCCTGAATCGCCAACTACTACCAGCTGCTGAAGCAGCCTTCCCAGTACGTCCACATTGGCATCAGAGAGAAGAATAGGAATTTACGAGAGTGGCAGATCACATGCTAACCAGGCACCACACACCGTCTAAACCGTATGAGGCGAGTCATCAATGTGGAGGTCGTGGCCTATAGAAATCGTGATTGGGCTGGCCTGTGGCCACGTTCAGCCCCCAAAATGGCAGGGCCTGGCGAGTCGTGAAGAGTCTTCTTCACCATTGGCAGTGCATCCCGTCACTTCAGGTCAGCCAGAACGTCGTCTGCAACCCAGATGAGAAGGCCAGTCTACTTGTAGACATCTTCGTGGAAAAATTCGGAGCTGTAGATAACGTCATCGACCTGGAGCCCATCGGACAAGTGGAAGAGGACCGGCCCACGTGCCTGGCAGCAAGAGAAGAAGATAATGTAATCATTCCCATCGCTGAAGAATACGTGGCGAAACAGCTGCTGTCGCTGAGGGGGTTGGCGTCGACAACCTCCTACTCCGCAACCTGACGGAAGAAGTCCACCGGCCTCTGGCGATCATATTCAACGGAGACCTATGATCAGCAATCTACCCTTCCATATGAAAACACACGGAAGTGGTGGCTGTACCGAAAACCAACCAGCTACAGACCAATCATCCTGTTTCTGCCCATCTCGAAGGTGTTCGAGCTGTACATCAAGAGGCTGCTGCGTCACGTGGAAGAAGTCCCATCAACCCTGACGAGCAGTTCGGCTCAGGAGGGGAGATTCTACTACCCAACAGTTTCTAAAACTGGTAAATGAAGCCATGTGCTCCTTGGAGATGCGATAGTTTGTTGGAGAAGTGTTGCTCGATATCTTCAGGGGTTTTGACTCAGTGTGGCATGACGACCTCGTGTACAAACTCTTTGTGCACGGGGGAGAATGCCGCAGGGGTCAGTGTCCAGTGCCTTGCTATACTCCCTCTACACTTCTGATGCTCCGCTAGTGGGGCGCTTGAGGTTGGCACTCTATACCGATGACTACTGCTTGCGCGCAACATGAACGCTGCAGAAATAAGGAGACTCCTCCAACTTGTCTACGAATCTCTTGTCGCGTGGTCAACCAAACGGCTGCTGAAGTACAACTCCGCCAAGAGCCAGGTGATAGTATTCACAAAGAATCACTATAACGGGAGGCCCCACCCCATATATCAAGGCCGGCCTCTACCTCGGGGCTAACCTGGACCAACGGCTGACATGGCTGCCACACATCAAAGATGTCAAGAGCAAAGCAGCAGGTCGACTCCGCACCTTGTACCCTGTCCTCTTTGCCTTCTCGCCACGGCATCACACTGTACTTAACAATGACTAGACCAGTGTTAGAACAGGCAGCGGTGACGTGGAGCAATGCGGCCGACACTCATCTCGGAACGGTACAGAGGGTGCAGAACGGAGCGCTAAAGCTCGCCCTGCACCTACCAAGATGCTACAGTACTAAATTGCTCTGCCAGGACACCGGCATCCCTCTGATGTGGGAGAGATTCAAGCAGGCGGCGCATCAGTTCTACGAAAAGGCGGAACATTCCAGCAACAGGCTCATCAAAGTCTTGGGCCACCCAGTACACTACAGGTCGACCGTGCGTTGGCCTGACCTGTTGCGGGAATAAGCACACCACGCAGCAGACTGAGGATGACATAGACCCCAGATACACCATAGGAAAATCCTTAAAGAGTGGCACAAAATAACAATGAACAAGGAGTACCGCAGGAATAGCGCATCAAGGGCTCAACCCGCTCCACAGTCGACCTCAGGAAACGCTTGTCACGTTTTCTTCAGTGGGAGGAATTCACTCTGCAGTTGAGCAGCACAGGGAGAGGTTGGAGGCTGTGTCTATTTGTGAATAAAAAATTACGGTAAGTCACTTCAGTCGATGTATAATTGTTAACAACATTTTACTATTACATCATTCGAGGCACCATCACAGGCTCCATCCACACATATATGTAAATACTCTCGTTCTTCCCAAATGTTACGTATTTTCACCCGTTTTGCGAATTTTTACGCATTTACCCGATTATACGGACACTGATCCACTGCCCTCAGCGTCATGTTGCAGGTCGCATCTTTTCGTGGCTACGTCATGATGTTGTCAGCCCACCACATTGCAGTATGAAGCCGAATTAGTTGTCGTTGCTATTGAAGCACACTCTCCCCATTTTCATCTTTTATAACTGAGACATTCTGGAATTTGGCAGCATAGGGAGTGGTTGTAGGCTGTCTCAATTTTTTAATAACAAAATACGTGAAGTCACGTCTCCCAGGATCTATTTATAATAATAATATTACGTCATATAGGTACGAAATAGTCACTACGATTTCAGCTACTTAGTTTCAACTGATTTTCAAGGTCATACAACTACGGACGTCCGACACATTGAGATCATCTCAAATAGAAGACTTTTTAGGATTTTTGTCAGGGCACGGAATAAGCAAGCATAATATATTCTCGTACATCAAATTTGATAATTCTTGCATTACATTTACCCACAGAAAACAACTCTTTCTTAGTTTTAATTTGGTGTGGTTTTAATAACATCCAACTTACAATTTATATATACAGATGTTTGAGCCATTTCCTTCTCCAGACACTAATTTTAAAAATGCAAAGTAACATATTCTTCACTTGGTGTACATATTTTGTTTTCTGTAAAATGTCTGTTTCATGGTTTTAACATTTAGCTCTGTCCTTCGCGCTGTTCTTTAGGCCCGATCATTTACGCATTTTAATTTTGCCTTTTATCTCTTGAATAACATTATTGTTAAAACCCTTCACATGTTCCTGGATGTACGTTGCAAATCTCCTCCTCCATATTCTTTCGAAATTTCTGTACAGATTTTAAAGTTTACAAGTCTTTCAAATGAGTATCCATTAAATGTTGTTTCTCTTCTGTTTTAAATTTCTCAAATGACTGGTCTGTTGCTAGGTGCGCAACATCCAGGACATAGCAGTTGGATAGATTAGAAGCATTGTTTTTAAGCAGATCAAAAAGTTAATAAAGGGTTATAAAAAGTTTTTTCATCTATACTTTAATGTTTTAAACATTCTCCTTTCCAATGAATTTGGCCACTACTTCAACATGTGACCAATTTCCGTTGATGTTTACTGTAAATGTAGGTATTTTATAGTCCCCAGTAGTAGCCAGATTTCGCTACACACTGTTTTAAAAGTAATATGTAAACCTTGTCGTACATTTACAATAGCTATCTCTTTCTCCAAGTGCAGTTTATATTTGTGCTTTTTGGCAACTATCTTCGCCGTATGCTGCAGTTTCCCTTTCTTGGCTTCGATCTCTTCCATTTCCGGTTTTCTTTTTCATGCACACAACACATTAACTGCACTTAAAGGTGCCATTTCTTTAAACGGGAGTGGCTGAAGTCTATGCGATACATTTACTTTTCTTCTTAGTCCTTTTTCTCTTAGCCCTTACCTGACGGTATTTGGAGAACATAGTCCTGTATTAGGAAGAAATGTTTCTCCTGCTTTAATACAGCACTTCTGTGATATACTTACGTCGTCGTTGTTGGGGTCAGTGTTAAGATCTTCAATGTAGTTTTCAGGTAGATAATTAAAACTGCATGCAGACAGAACATAATTTATAAGCTTTTCACGGTCGTGAGTTTCAGGAGGAATTATGCGTACAGCAGTCAGTTTTCGAGTATTCTTGCTAGCCCATTAGACAAACTGCAGAATATTGTTAAATTCCACACAGCAGCTGTTCTGTAAGTTAATCGTTATCTGACAGCACATGGCTGTGATTGGTACAGGGTACATTGGAGCACATTGTAAATGCTGTTTGTTAGAGTTTAAAACACTTAAGCTGTCGTGCACAGGGTCAAACCCACGATCCATTCTGTAGTTGTATATTGTAGTCTCAAACCAGATAATACCATATTCTTTAGCCAAGAAAGACGGAGAAATTCCCCGCAGTCGCATGTCGGGACTCTTTATAAAATCTATGGATCTATGGATCGTTTAAAACCTACGTAGTAAATTCTCCAGTTTCGTCACTGCGAGACATAGTGTCAAGGAAAAGCTACCATTTCTCCTACACGGGAGCAACAGCGTGACAGCAAGAGGAATATTGGATAAAATTGGCAAGGAAGCACTGGAAACCGTTTCGGAGAAATATAAAAGCCCTGTGATTATATCATATAAAGTGGAATTAGCTGACGTTAAAATGAATGTTCTACTGGAAGAGATGCCTGAAATATAGCAAGTTACGTGTAGATGACTATTATCATTTGGATTTGGACATAACACAATGTTTCGCTTCGACTTGTAATAAAATCGAGGTGTGCGTCTAGCTAATATCAAACCAAAACTTCTTCATGGAAGGAGGCCACCAGGGAAACAGCAATTCGATTGTGGAAAACGATAAAACCGTAGGAATAGGCCGTTTTAAGTGGAGGTCACACAGAAATGCTGTATTAAAGCATGTGAAACATATTTCTCCTAATACAGGACTCTGTTCTCCACATACCGTCAGCTAAGGACATCGCCGTATTAGGACTGGTACCCACAAACAATGTTATCCTACAAGACCTAAGAAAAAAAGTAAATGTATAGCATAGACTTCAGCCAATCCCCATAAAAGAAATTACACCTTGACGTGCAGTTAATGTGTTGCATTTACGAAAAAGAAAACTGGAAATGGAAGAGATCGAAGCCAAGAAAATAAAACTGAAGTATATGCCGAACACAGCCGCCAAAAGAAGGATGAATATGAACTGCCATTAGAAAAAGAGGTAGCTATTGAAAATGTACGACAAGGCTTACATATTGCTTAAACTACACCATTAAAAATTAAGAAAGAGTGAGAATCTGTGTGCACATCTATTTTAAAAAATTAACAAATTTTGTATACGAGAATATAATACGCTTTCTTATTCACTGTTCTGCCGAAAATCCTGTAAAATCTACTATTTACGATGATCTATGTGTAGCGGATGTGCATTGTTGTATGACTTCGAAAAGTAGTTTAAACTGGGTAGCTGAAAGTGTAGGGAACCCCTTTTAGTACCTACATATCGCAATACCAGATTGTTAGTAGAAACATACCTTGGTTTATGAGACGTAACGTATTTTGTTATTAATAAATAGAGACAGCCTATAACCTCTCCATATGATGCCCAGCTCCAGAGTGTCCTAGGTATAAAAGATGGAGTTGGGGAGGAGTGCTTCGATATCACTGATAATTGATTCGCGTGCGTAGTACATTGTGATTGACTGAGAGCATCATGACGTCAATGCAACGTACGGAGTAGTTTATCGAAGTCGCGTGATTGTATAAAATACGTAAAATTTTGTAAAAATACGTATAAAGTTGTCGTGAATATTAAAAATATCGGAAAAAACGTAGATTTTTGCACCTTTAGGAAATATGCTAAAATGAGTGAAACATACGTAAAATTGTGGAGAATATGAAGAATTATCGAATATTACGTACAAATGATGAGAGTACTTCCATATCTGTCTGCATGTGGCCTTCCCTGTTGCCTCGTATGATGTAGTATTAAACTGTTATTAACAAATGAACTCATGTGATGTCACGTAACATAATTTTTAATGAATAGATACACACAGCCTACGACCTTTTGCAAAGATGTCCAGCTTCCCACTCAAATGCCTCAGTTACAAAAATGGTGTGTAGCAGGTGCTTGGTACTCATTAGTCTAGTGTGGAGGGGAGTGCTGTAGGAGAGGAGAAGGGAGGGAGGAGCTGGCTGGTAATACCCCTGGGTGAACTTGATCATTTCCTGGTGGTTCCCTGGAGGGGGGTGGGGGGAATGGGATTGCTAGGTACAAAGGACCCCAAGTTGGTAACCTGATGTCCTTATCAGTGTAACCTGATATTCAGGCTCAAGGTGGGCCTGTAGGAACCTTGCTATCCTACTTGTGGGTATCACTTTCATTTAAACTGGTTAAAATTTGTACGACTACGTGATCTTTCATCAATTCGCACAAAATTTCTTATATTATTGCGAGTACTTTAGCGTGACACGTGGACTATTCATGAGTATAACTCCGAGACAGTGAAGTTTCAAAAGCGACAAAACGTTCTATCTTCTGACCACTTGTTGTAAATCAGCAAGAGTTCCTCGAAGTATATGATGCTAGAATTTGCTCATCTTGTTCACAAGACAACTTGAAACCGATTTTCCTTCAGCCGTTCTTTTTTCATCCTTACTGTGAGTTAGGATATGTCTAGCGATCACACAGAACGGTATGCTAGAATTCGGTATCAGTTCGTTGAGGATCTGATTCGATGTAAAATAACAACTTATAAGGAGCAGACAAATGTAAACGAGACAGAAGAAAAAATAGTAAATGTTCGAATGTGTGTGAATTCGTAAGGGACCAAACAGCAGAGGTCATCGGTCCCTAGACTTCACACTACTTAAACTCACTTACCCTAACTGATGCTAAGAACAACACACACACCCATGCCCGAGGGAGGACTCGAACCTCCGGCGGGAGGGGCCGCGCAATCCGTGACATGGCGCCTCAAACCGCGCGTCCTCTCAGAGCGGCAATAGTAGTAAATAAATTACTTATTATTTCTAATGTAATCACCATAATTGTTAATTCATTTATCCCACTACGAGAAAAGACGGTCAATGCCTTCATGGAAAATTTTTGCAGTTGCCTACCGATCCATGAGCGTTTCGAAGCGTGCAGGTTGTGTAAGGACTTCCCAGCGAGTACCATCTGTAAAATATGGGGGCGATTGTGTAATGATTTGGGAAGATTCTAAGTCTAATGTTCCACTACCTACTAGATTATTTACAGAAGGATCACGAAGATCATGGTGTGGAGGGTTCAAAATGATTCAAATGGCTCTGAGCACTATGGGACTTAACATATGGCTCTGAGCACTATGGGACTTCACATCTGAGGTCATCAGTCCCATAGAACTTAGAACTACTTAAACCTAACTAACCTAAGGACATCACACACATCCATGCCCGAGGCAGGATTCGAACCTGCGACCGTAGCGGTCGCGTGGTTCCAGACTGTAGCGCCTAGAACCGCTCGGCCGCACTGGCCGGCTGGGACTTAACATGTGAGGTCATCAGTCCCCTAGAACTTAGAACTACTTAAACCTAACTAAGCTAAGGACATCACACACATCCACGGCCGAGACAGGATTCGAACCTGCGACCGTAGCGGTCTCGCGGTTCCAGACTAAAGCGCCTAGAACCGCTCGGACACACCGGACGGCGGTGTGGAGGGATGGGGAAGGAAATAGGCTATATCCTTTACAACAGAACCGTCTCGGAATTCTCCCGGAACGATTTAGGGTAACGACGAAGTATCTAAATCTGAATGACAGGGTGGGAATTTGAATGGAGGTCCTCCCGAATTGAGTCCAGTGTGCTAACGACTGAGTTGCCTCACTCGCAAGTGCTTTGCGTGATCATACCACGCTTTTAAATATATTCTATGGCCATGCTGTAAAACAAGCAGCTTTTAATGTCTATGAAATCATTTTTGGTGACAAATTGCATTTGGGGGAGCATGAAGTGTTCCCAGCAAACTACTACAATTCCTAATACGGTAATGCCCCCTCTCCCCACAGCTTCTTCCTGTCCGACACAAAAATGGGTTCCTTTTATGAACATGAGCAACATGAGGATACAATAGCGAGTCTTCCCTGGCCTCCATGATCGTCGATTCTAGTGTTAGCGAGCAAATGCAGTCAGTATTAGAAAAAAAGTGAAGAATTCGTTTCTCTCCTGCTCTGTCTCTCACGAAAATTGAATTGCCTGACGAGAAATCGTACAAAAGCAATTGGCTACAATTTATAAACCTCATACTTTGATCCACATGTTACTGTTAGCCATTTTTGATAGCAAAAATATTTCAGTTTAGCTGGGTGTTCATACAATCTCAATCACAAAGTATTATGAAGTGAAATCGGTATCATGACCTCTTTGTGCTGATGAATTTTTCTGTCGAGCAGTGTATTATAACGGAACAAAATTTCGGCAACTGTACAAAATGAAATTCCTAATGCATTTACCAAATTTTTCAGTAGAGAGTCAGAGGTCTACGTCTACTGTTACTTATACGGCGTATCAGATTTATCTTGACCACCCTAATGTACTTAATTTTCAGAGGCAAAATAGAAGAGCTATCAAGCAAATTTTGTTTAGCTACCAGCGAGACATTAACTGGCATCATTGTCTTTCTTGTAACTTTGTTCGTTACGTCGATATGAAAAGCAGTACGCTTTTTCATATTCTGTCCCATATTTTTTATACTGTAATCCACTTCTTCCACTTAAAACAGTTTAGAAACGTATGACAGTGCACCATTCACGTAATAAACATGACGCTCTTAAAAACGAAACACAGAATTGTCTATGTCTCTCCTACACTACCACTCGTCCATTGCAGGAGTTGACAATAAAGAAATGGAAACACAAGAAAAACGCACACCAGTCATTCAGTCTGAAAAATTCGACTAATAGTCTAGAATAATTATAGTCTTTTCATTTTCTCTTGTAACAAGAGCACTGAAATTTCCCGCCTGATGCCAAGATATTTTGTTATTCCACTCATTTTGCCTATTGACCTGCTCGTATAGCATTAACACACAGCGCGCTAGCTTGCGAGACAGGGATGTGGGCTAAGCCTACATCGAATTTTCGGGGCCCAGTAACGACCTTGACCTGGTACTTCGACCAGCCGGAATATGATATTTGGGTGTTTTCCCACGCTCGTTCAGGAAAATGTTGGGCTGGTCTCCAGTTTTCACCTCAGAGAACACGATGTACTAATGGTTCTGGTAACTTCACACGCAGGTCAAAGTTCCCACGTTTCACAGAGACACGGCGCACAGGACTTCATTGTTACTTTGAAAACTTGGGCGTCAGAAATGTCATCTGCCTACAAAGGTAAATAATAAAGTAAACTGCGCCAAATCTTCAAAAATTATACCCCCGTAATATACGGAATAGACCTTAGGGAAAGGAAGACATTTCATTTTCCTGTCTAGAAATTTCATGTGTTCGTTCCATTTCATGCCACTTATAGGCTGCTTCACTAATGCGAAAAACTGATATTGTTTAGTCTTTTTTCTATTCTATCTTTTTTTGTTGTTTTTGATCATTTTTAGTCGAATGCAGTCTATAGCAGCCCTAGAATTTCATCTGCGTAGAGCATTTAGTGTAGTTATTTTACTACTTGCTAACGTATGATAATTAACTGCTGCTGGCTTTTAAATATGTTCATTGTTAATCTGTAATTTATTATTGATATCTTTATATATTCTCTGCACGCAGTTTAGGTACGCTTGTTTTGTAGAGCAGATGTAGCGAGAAATTAAAGTAAGTTAGATGGTTGTTTGTCTTCTACAGCTAAGGTTTTACGCTTCACGTTTTCACAACCAGATAGACAGCGCCTTCATATCTTTATAATTAGCCCTTTTTTGTGACTATCCGTAGACAGTACCAGAATGTCTACCAATTCTTCTGATTCTCAGGTAACATACGGCAGTTTGAGAGCTTTCAATTATTTTGCGTGCTTTGTTAGTTGAATAAATTCAAATCAATGCGAGAATAATTTAATGAATTCGTTTTTCAGACTTTTTAGATCTACGTAAAAACCTCAAATTAATCTGTGCAGATCACGATGGCCCCTAAACAGATGATGATCAGAAGAAAGCTGAAATACTAGTTTCTCACTTCCGAAATTGTTTTACTGAGGAAAGCCACAACGAATTTCCTACGTTCAGCACAGATGTATAAGAAAGTGAGCGCAGAACTGAGAAGCAACTAAACTCTCTCAAAAGAGGGTAGCCTTCTATGCCTGTTGAAAACGATGGAAGTCTGACGTCTCTGTTAGTATAGTCACTATGTCATACGTTACTGGAAGAGCGAAAGCCGCCACGCCTCTACAATGAGGCTTCATTGTGGACCCGTGACAGCGGTTGGTCAAATATTTATCAAATATTTATTTATTTTTTTTCAGATATTTATCAAATATTTATCAAAACGAACTCACGATATCCTGACACTAATTGCTCCAGTATGGCAGTATACCATTTGTGGGCGAGACGTTAACCTCTATCACTCCCCTCCTGTTTTTCTACAGAAACGAAGAATAGGTAACAGAAGCTAACAGCGCCACAAACAATGTGGATGTGGAAGTACTTACAGCGCACGAGGCAGTAACGGCGAACGGGCTCCCAGTAGATATTTCAACCCTCTGAAGCCGCGGATACGCGGTTCAGCCTGTACTCAGGGAGTCTCTAGATCCCCAACAAGCAATTCTGTACCTGCTTCCGCCGAGCAATCACTTGCGTGGGCGTAACACACGCGCTACAACCACATTGATTACTCACAGATAGGCTTGCGGTCGCACACCGCCCACGCCCCGCTGCGGCACTGAAGCGAAGCTAGCGTGAAGTCCTAGACTCATTACGCTCAAACTACCAGCAGCTTTCAATCTAGAGAACATCTTAAACTCTACGAGTTTTATAATTAAGGTAAAAATTACAAGATTAACAATAAGTTAGGAAAGTAGACTCATTACGCTCAAACTATCAGCAGCTTTCAATCTAGAGGGCATAAACTCATTACGCTCAAACTACCAGCGGCAGCTTTCAATCTAGAGCACCTCTTAAACTCTACTGAGTTTTATAATTAAGGTAAAAATTACAAGATTAACAATAAGTTAGGAAAGTAGACTCATTACGCTCAAACTACCAGCAGCTTTCAATCTAGAGCACATAAACTCATTACGCTCAAACTACCAGCAGCTTTCAATCTAGAGCACATCTTAAACTCTACTGAGTTTTGTAATTCAGGTAAAAATTACAAGATTAACAATAAGTGAGGAAAGTGTTTGGTGAATGAGATGACTTTTAGCCATGGCAAATCACACAGGACGTAGTAGCTCAGATAGGTGATGAACATAAACTATACGCAGACGCTTTATTTTCCATATAAGGATATTTATGAAATGTGTGGAAAGGATTTCTCGCTTTAGAAGCAGATATTTTGGAGTTGACCTTATCATAAGTGGGAAAGTAGTATAAATCGACAAATTTTACACACAATTGCTTTTCACAGAAACGATACCTACAAACTCAAAAGTATTTGTTACCAAAAAGTACCCCCTTTATGGATTCATGACCATTTTGAAGTTGACGAATGCATGAGTGTGCCGATCCGGCATAGCAGATATAACGCCGGTATGGAATGTGATTACCAGACCAGTAGTAGGGTAGCCAGCGAACTCGTACAGCGATATAAGATGAATTTCTTGGACAACAAACAACAAAAAATTCGTTTCGTGAAGGAACGAATCCTGTTAATGCTCAACTATAGATATCCGGTGCTGGGCGTAGGCATCGTTGAAAGATTTCTATGGCGATCTTTGCTGTGCCATGTGGAAGCAATTTTCTCCCACATTTCGTTGGATGCCCTCTCTCCATCTCGTCAGAGCACGCCCGACACTTCCCTTCGATTCTCTCGAACGCCATTGCATCAGTTTTTGGTCCATTTGAAGTGGTTCTAGTCCACCGCCTCTTCAGCCTCGCTAACCTCTCGACGACGTCATATATACCCGTTCTGCTCCTTATATCCTCGTTCGTGTGCCTATCTCTCAGATTCACTGCAAGCATTATTTCCTGTATGGATCTTTGACAGAGCTTGTAGGAAATAAATAGAAGCCAAATTGGTCTGTAATTCTCGAGTATCATGTTGTCACCTTTACTGAAGAGAAAAATGATTTCTGAATTTTCTCATGACTCTGATATCTTCCCTTGTCCTATATCTCGATAAAATCCCGTAGAACGCAATTAACACACAAAATTCAAAGAAAAAGACCAGATTCAGTAATGTTGTGCACTTACATAAACAAGTCAAGAATGCCGCTCTCATTTAGATGAAAACCTGCTTGTTCCACGTGCTCTCTTGTGGTGTGCAAGATCATCCGATTGCAGCAAGCAACAGTAGTCGGCCATCATACATGTACTCCATTGCCACTGAAACCTCGCTGCCATTTCCTTAATATCTTGGTGATACCACTCGCCTTTTTTTTCAGTTTTTGCTCAGGCTCGTATTGGATTCTGAAGCTTTAGATTTTGGCTGCATGTTGTTCATCTGTTTCACATAGTTGAAATCTTTATTATTTCCCAAGAACTTCTGAATCACCTCTTTAAAACCATACCCCCTTTGACTTTTGCCTCTGACGGTGGAGGAAACTTGTTGGTTTGATATTTATAACAACTGCCATTTTTCTTAATGCCTTTAAAAGTCGCTTTATCAGTCCAAATTTAATATGCAAGGACGGTAGCAGAAATTTCTGTGTATCTACTCGGCTTCTCCTGACGACGTTCATCGATCCTTGAATCAGTGTATTTGTTCGACGCTATTATCGTGTTTACCAATGATTCTTTCCATCTCGACTTCTGATTCACGAATGTTGCATGAGCACTTGTTATAACCCTGTTGTTGTCTTAACAACTTACACAAAATTTTCAATCAGTGCAGACCGTCAACTGATGTTCATTGTAATTTACTTTCTCGAGTAGGAGCTCGAGGTTCTCATATGTCTCCTTGACGTAAACAGAATGATCGACTAGGACCGATGCTAGAATATAGTCATTATGTAGTAACACCACCTTTATAATTCTCTTACTTGAGTTAACGAAGAGCCTTGAATCATCTGTCTCGTTCTCTGCTCCTGATCTGATAATGAGGCTTGGAATGTCAATACAGTATATTAAGAGTCTTCCTACGTAAATTATTGTACCAAGTATTTCTCTCTCTGTGTCGATAAAATGTTACACTTTTTCCTGGAGCAAATAACTTGTTTTCTTACAGTCTTGAGGCGAGGAGTTCTGAAGTATCTTTTTGGAAATTTAAATCTCTGAACAAATCGTTTAGCTCTATTTGGGTGAAGGATTGGGGCATGTCTTTTACACCTGCCCAATCAAAATCTTTCGCAGGCACATCTGTTGTACAGCTTGATCCGAAATTTAGTATCTGAAGCTACTTAGGAGGAACAGGTACAGTGACACCTGGACCCTATGGTCCAGGTCTTCTATAACTCTTCAAATCACGATTAATCACTCCTTTTTTGTTTCTCTTATTTAACCTTTTCACTTTGCAAATGCAGAGGAAACTGTCATCTAGGTGTTTCTTTGTTGAGCGCCACATCATTTGAACTCAAAAACTAAGGGACGTTAATTTTTCCATGAACGTTTTTGTTCACCCTGCAGCACAAACGCTATACCTTCTGTGAGGAGGCCCATGATTTATCCCGATTCCCCAGTTTCACTCCACAATAAGTAAAATAAAAACTTCTATCAAATGAGGCTATGTTCTGTCTCTGTGTGGTGATAATAAAATGCCCACAAAAATAATAAAGTATATTTGTTCTCTTCAAACACTCTCTTATGTTCACGGTTACAGCTCCAAATATAAACCAAAACATAACAGACCACGGAAACACTCTTCTAGATAGTCTTGCTCAGCACTAGCTGAGTAACTTGTGTCTCATTCCCGCCATTATACCAACAGTAAATGCTGCCGTCTGTTGCTATGTCCTACAAATACTTTCACCAGCAAAGACAAAGTCATATAAAATTAATTACTGCGAATTGGTCGTTTACCTTTGAATAAGCATTTGTACTTCTGTTGCATTGTGCTTGTTGCATTTTAATAGCAAATAGTAAAAGTATAAAAAAACTGTATGTGATAGGACAAAAACATTTGTTTTCGAATCTTGGTGAACAAAGCATTACTGGAAGGGTGGTGGGGGAGAGGGGGGGGGGGGGCGGGATGCGTTAGGAAGGTTATCTTGCACCTACTATCACTAACATCGCCATAGCCCATATAGCAACAATGACGATGGAGCAGAGCAACGGGAAAATGCAAGGAAGAAGTAGTGAAAGATAGTGCTGGTAGAGGTAATCATACTCTGTACTAAAGCTGCTGAATGATCCGTTACTTACTTTTTAAATAAATTCGAAGTTCCAACACACATGAGACTCTTCGCTGCAGATGCTCCTGCTTACAGGAAAAATGTCACGGATGGATGACAGGTAGGGAATACCGAAAGACCTGGACAAGATTTGCACTTAAAGTAATGAATGGTAGCGCTCTTTAAATTAGGTTAAACGTAAGATAATGGCCATGAAAAGGAGAATAGTATCGATTACAAGATTAGTAGTGAACTTCTGGACAGTGTCACATCACATAAATACTGAGAAGTAATACTAAGAAGCGATATGAAATATGACGATTACGTAAGACCAGTAGTCGGGAAGGCTAATGGAAGGCTTATTTATGTCGGAAGGGTTGCGGGAACGTATAGTCCATCTGGAAGGGACAGAACATTCACAATGCCTCTGCGACCAATTCCAGCAGTTAGAGTCCTTATCGAAGCATGTACAACAACACCATATAATGAACTGAGAGATGCGCTACTAGTATTGTAGCAGGATGCTATAAAGAGTACGAAGGTATAGAGATTCTCGGGGACATGAATTGGTAATCTCTGGCTTAAGGTGACGTTGTTCTCGCGAAACCTCGTTCGATTCAGAAAACCGACTTTAAAAGACGATTATGTGACACTCCTGTTGCCACCATCATATATTTGATTCAGGCATCTTGAGAACAAGACAAGACCGATTAAGTAGCGTGTAACAGTGTTTAGACTCATTTTATCTCACTCAGTGCGTGAATTGGAATTAGACAGAAATGCTGCTGTGAAGTGCCATACTGCAAAGTAGCCCGCAAATCATAAATTCATCATATGGAATTGCGTTTTCATACTGTGCATAGGACATACATTGGGCCTTATAATTTATCTGTCCAAATAATATTCAACACAATTTTTTTCTGCCACTTCTTGTGATTTGTATTTGATTCTTTCTGGCTTTCTCGTGTTCCCGTATCGGAATGCTGTTATTAGTTCACACAGCTGTTTCTTACTATCAACATGTACGACCGTAGGCCCACTGCTGTAGCTGTCTGATGTATTGTAAACTTCCTGGGGCACTGCCAGACGCCCTCAACCCTCGGGTTCGGACGTGTAAGAAATTCCATCCTGCTCAAACGAAGACAAACTTCTTGAGGAGGGTATCATATTCTAGCCATGATTTAAGTATCTCCTTCTTTGTAGATTTGCTTTTTCAACGCAGCTTTCTCTGGAATTGTCGAGGATTTGTGGACGGAAGAAAAAAGATGGGAAGCAGAGATAGCAGTACTTGGAATGCTGCCGAGGCAACACTTGTTGCCGTCCATTGTCTACTTCATTTATTCTTTTAGTATTACAATACAGTCCGTTATCTAATTGCAGAAAACGGGTTGCGCTGGTGGTATACGTATACACAATACTGAATATTCGTTCTGTCGTTGTTGCTTCATTAACTAATTTATACGTACAACTTTCTCCTGGACACATGGCCTTTTAGAAGCATGGTTTGCATGTCTGCCACCACAGTACCCTCTGCTAGTAACACCACCGAGTTCTATTCAGTCTACTACTATACCCCCAAAACTTCCCGCCACCATTTTCTAATCATTAAAACCGAAATCATAAAAAAACCAATTTCCAAAGTATGCATGACCTCACTATCAAGCGATTAACACTCTGCGATCTTTGTGAGTGCACAAGACTTCCATAAAGTGTTATATAAAACGTTACGATTTGTGGTGGGAGTGGTGAGGTGGTAACCATAATTTTGCCCATTCATAGACAACGCATGTTCTGTCTATCCAGACACACAGCGCCCCTCTTTTACATCAAGTTCATCTCACCCTCAACCTACTTGATATCGTCTGGTAATAACTGACCACTGCAGGCAGCTATCCATCCTTTTAGCCGGGTCCAGTCCATTGCTACCGGTTTCTAACTATCGTACAAGACGACCACCATGGCTGTTTAATTCTGACCACATATTTGTAAGTCATCTACCTCTTAAATGAAATATTCATAAGCTATTTTTGAAATTTGTTCCTGCTAAGCTGTTTAAAGTCTTCGAGCTACCGACGTGTTCTACTGTCAGTAGATCTCGGTCTTTTGGTCGGCGTTGTTTATTGTAAATCACAAGGCCCTGGATTCGAGTCCCGGCCTGGTCGGGGATATTTTGCGCTCAGGACCTGGTGTGTCTGTGTGTGTATGTTGTCCTCATTATTTCATCATCATTGACGAACAAGTAGTCAAAGTGGCGTCAAATAAAAGACTGGCACCAGGTTGCCGGCCAACTATGCCTCACGAACATTTCGTTTCATGTCTTGTGCTAAAACAAGAAGTTATAATACCTGCTGCCGATCAGAGGCTACTTGTGTGCACTTCCAATATTCGATTATTATATGGTCTGGCGTTGGCTCAGCCAGGCCACATTCACAACCCCATGTGGGTCTTCTTCCCATACGAGTCAAACATATCTGATAGGGAGCATAAGTAACTGAACAATGTATCATTTCTTCAGTTGGTTCAAAGTATCTTAATTTTAATCTGTCTCACACATTTGGAAATACTACAATCATTGTCAAAGTTGTTTCAGAGATTTTTCGTTGTGCCTGCCACTTATTAAAGATTATATTCCTCATTTTCAATTTTTCGAATGGTAGTTGGTCTGATATTCTGAGTGTTCCTGTTTCTTAGGCAGGAGATAGCAGCTCACTGTCTAATTGTATTCTCCAAAGGGTTAGTCCTAATTTTAACAGCAAGGCATCTGTGGGACACTCACCAAAACCATAACTGCTGCGTGGTGTTATGTTTCTTTGAAGTCTTTTCACTGCCGTAGAATCTTTTACAAGACTCAGCCTGTGAACCCACACTGTGGAACTATACTCCACCTTTGATACAAGTGGACTTTCGTGATACAACTTAATTATTACAAATGTGAGATGTAAACTGCATTCCTCATTGTGTGCTATATGATTTCCAGCGTTCTTATCAATAATTCCAGGACTTGAGTGACTATGAAGCGCTATGCCTCTCTTTGCTGAAACGAGCAAGCGCTGGCGATTATTTGGAGCATATGTACTGCATAGATGGAACTCAAAGGGAAACATCTTTCTTCTTTTGGTTTAAAAACGAGAACAATCTCGAAATGACTAATTCGTTAAAGAATTTCAGGGTTCACCTCCTCTTAGCAGGAAGGGAATTTCAGTTCATTAAAAACTTAATCTGGTACCCTGCTTGCTCGAATATCCACCAGTGGTCTGTATTTGTTGCCATCCCTCGTTCTTTGTTGTCACCTGTCGTTAGTAGGATTGTCACTCCAATTCATCCATAATCCTAGACTTACCACTTACTGGAACTAGATAAATGAGACTTGAAGCTTCTCTCATTCCACAGTCTCCGCCATCTGAAGCCTAGATCAGGATCTGGATCGTTCATTATTCGATACATGACCATTTGCTTAATATTGTGTTAGCCCACCTTTGGAACGCAATATAGAAGTTATTCTGCTTGGCATGGATTCAAAGAGTCCTTGATAGAATTCCGAAGGTATGTAGCTCCAAATGTCTGCCCACAGGTCACTCAGTTCCCGTAAATTATCGGCAGCTGGTTTGCAGTCGGCAAGCTGGCGCCCTATGGAGTCCTAGGTGTGTCCCAATCCGGTTCAAATAAAGCGGATTTGGTGGCCAACACTATAACATGAGTTCACCATCATGGTTCTCAAACCATTATAGCACGATTCTGGTCTTGTGACACGGACGGTTACACTACTGATGGTTTCGGTGGTCCCATGTCCACTACAATCGTAATTGTCGCTGCCTTTGGGCCAACATAAGAACACGTAGTGTGTGTCTACTGCCGAGCCCCATTTCCAACAACGTGCGCTGAATGGTGTGCTCCTAAACTCCTGTGATTCCACCAACCTTGTACTCTGTCGTCAGATTCGCGCAGACCGCCACTTGCCTTGCTTTATACAGCGAGAAAGCCTCCGACTTCCACGTTCTGTGATGAGATGTCAACGTCTAACGAATTGTTACCTAATCTTTCACCGTCCTTCAACCAGTTCCTATAGATGTTCACGACAGAGGCGCGCAAGTAGCTGATCAGCATCACCGTTTCCGAGATGCTCATATCCACGTGCGGGGTCATAACAAACTGCCCTTGTGAAAGCCACTGATGTCAGTGAATTTCTCCATTTGCGCCCCGTATCCTGACTATAATGGTTCGCTATTCGTCGCTGTTCCCCTCATATATAAGGAATAATGAAATGAAAACGAGGCAGATGGGAAAAAAAGTAAGTAATCTGTTTATTATTTCAAAACTACGAGGTGCATTCAACTTCTAAGGCCTCCGATTTTTTTTCTAATTAACTACTAACCTGAAATCGATGAAACTGGCGTTACTTATCGACGTAATAGCCCTGCAGACGTACACATTTTTCACAACGCTGACGCCATGATTTCATGGCAGCGGCGAAGGCTTCTTTAGGAGTCTGTTTTGACCAGTGGAAAATCGCTGAGGCAATAGCAGCACGGCTGGTGAATGTGCGGCCACGGAGAGTGTCTTTCATTGTTGGAAAAAGCCAAAAGTCACTAGGAGCCAAGTCAGGTGAGTAGGGAGCATGAGGAATCACTTCAAAGTTGTTATCACGAAGAAACTGTTGCGTAACGTGAGCTCAATGTGCGGGTGCGTTGTCTTGGTGAAACAGCACACGCGCAGCCCTTCCCGGACGTTTTTGTTGCAGTGCAGGAAGGAATTTGTTCTTCAAAACATTTTCGTAGGATGCACCTGTTACCGTAGTGCCCTTTGGAACGCAATGGGTAAGGATTACGCCCTCGCAGTCCCAGAACATGGACACCATCATTTTTTCAGCACTGGCGGTTACCCGAAATTTTTTGGTGGCGGTGAATCTGTGTGCTTCCACTGAGCTGACTGCCGCTTTGTTTTTTGATTGAAAAATGGCATCCACGTCTCATCCACCTGTTACCGTAGTGCCCTTTGGAACGCAATGGGTAAGGATTACGCCCTCGCAGTCCCAGAACATGGACACCATCATTTTTTCAGCACTGGCGGTTACCCGAAATTTTTTGGTGGCGGTGAATCTGTGTGCTTCCATTGAGCTGACTGCCGCTTTGTTTTTTGATTGAAAAATGGCATCCACGTCTCATCCATTGTCACAACCGACGAAAAGAAAGTCCCATTCATGCTGTCGTTGAGCGTCAACATTGCTTGGCAACATGCCACACGGGCAGCCATGTGGTCGTCCGTCAGCATTCGTGGCACCCACCTGGATGACACTTTTCGCATTTTCAAGTCGTCATGCAGGATTGTGCGCACAGAACCCACAGAAATGCCAACTCTGGAGGTGATCTGTTCAACAGTCACTCAGCGATCCCCCAAAACAATTCTCTCCACTTTCTCGATCATGTCATCAGACTGGCTTGTGCGAGCCCGAGGTTGTTTCGGTTTGTTGTCACACGATGTTCTGCCTTCATTAAACTGTCGCACCCACGAACGCACTTTCGTCACATCCATAACTCCATCACCACATGTCTCCTTCAACTGTCGATGAATTTCAATTGGTTTCACACCACGCAAATTCAGAAAACGAATGATTGCACGCTGTTCAAGTAAGGAAAACGTCGCCATTTTAAGTATTTAAAACAGTTCTCATTCTCGCCGCTGGCGGTAGAATTCCATCTGCCGTACGGTGCTGCCATCTCTGGGACGTATTGACAATGAACGCGGCCTCATTTTAAAACAATGCGCATGTTTCTATCTCTTTCCAGTCTGGAGAAAAAAAATCGGAGGCCTTAGAACTTGAATGCACCTCGTAAAAGCCATAACTGGCAATACATTTATCCCAGTGTGAGGCAAGACGGTCAGTGCCTCCGTGGAAAAATGTTTGTGGTTGCCTGCGAAACTGGTATTGTATCCAAGCGTGTACCTCTTCGTACGAAGCAAATCGACGGCTACGAATGCCTTTTTTCAGGGCTCCAGAAACAATGAATACGTGAGTGGAGAAACTGGTATTTTATGGAATATGTGTAAGGGCTTCTCAGTGAAACTTCTGCAGCGTTGACCAAATAACAAGCACGCCAGCTCCGGGATATACATCTACATGACTACTATGCAATTCACACTTACGTGCTGTCAGAGGTTCTTCGAACGATCATCAGACTATTTCTCTACCATTCCCATCTCTTACCGCAAATGGTGGAAACGAACACTTAAATCTTCAGCCGGCTGCGGTGGCCAAGCGGTTCTAGGCGCTTCATTCTGCAACCGCGTGATTGCTACGGTCACAGGTTCGAATCCTGCCTGGGGCATGAATGTGTGTGATGTCCTTAGGTTGGTTATGTTTAAGCAGTTCTAAGTTCTAGGGGACTGATGACCTCAGATGTTAAGTCCCATAGCGCTCAGAGCCATTTGAATCATTTTAAAATAAATCTTCCGATAAGAGCTCTGACTTCTCTTATTTTATTACGACGATCATTTGTATTTATGTATGTTAGCAATAATAAAATACTTTCACATTCAAAGGAGAAAGTTGATGATTGAAATTACGTGAAAAATTCTTGCTGCAACGAAAAACGCTTTCGTTTTAATGACTGACACCTCCAACTCGCTTATCTATCCGTCGCACTCTGTCCCCTATATCGCGGTAATACTAAATGACCTACGCTTCTTTGGATTTTTTCAATCTCCTTCGTCAATACCATCCAGTAAGGATTCCATACCGCGTAGCAATACTCTGGCAGGGATCAGGCAAGCCAAGTCTACGCAGTCTCTTTAACAGACCTGTTGCATCTTTTTAGTGTTCTGCCAATAAAATGGAGTCTTTGGTGTGCCTTCCTAACAACATCATCTATGTGATCGTTCCAGTTTAAATGCTTCGTAATTGTAATTGTTAGCTATTTAGTTTAATTGAGAGGCTTTGAATTTGTCTTATTTTTCGTCTACCTGAAATTTAACGGATTTATTTTCGTAGTAATGTGCAGGACCCTATACTTTTTATTATTCAGCGACAACTGCCACATTTTTCACCATACATATATTGTGTTTAACACATCTTGCAATTAGTTTGACCTTCTTATGACTTTATTATAAGGCAAATGAAAGTATCATCTTTAAGAGGGCTGCTCAGATTGTCTCCTAAATAATTTTAGTTGTGCGTGGAAGCGAGCTCTTGACGCTGAGAAGAAGCAGAGAATTTCACACCATTGTTTACACACCTACGGGGGCAGTGGCACAACAAGCGCAGATGTTGACACCATCTGTGGCAGCATGAGTAATATACGACCATTAGGGGGCGTCCATGATCTATATGAGACTACCACAGCAGCAGCCAAAACAGCCAGATATTCACGACAAAGATGATTTGTGGTAACCGCCGGAAGTTCGAGGTTTTGCTCAAAATTGTCGAGGCAAGAACTCCGAGAATATTATATGCAGATATCTAATGTGTCGACATCAGGTTCAGACATGCGAAGTCAGTTTTAGAGACCATTCCCGGAGCACTCTGAAGGCAACCAGCCTACGAAGCTTATTAAGTGACTGGGCCACCCAGGTGGCCTCTTCTTTAGGCTCAGTTCTGAGTGACGGAATTCGTCCTCGTGATTATCTTTCGTAGACATGACTTCGTGCATGGTGCTACCAGCACGACATTTGTTTCCATCTTTAATAACAGAGCAGAATGAAAAAATGTTCGTGGCAATACGAACCGAATCAGTTCAATAAATTAGGAAGTTTTTTTCTGCTGAAAGTAGAGAAGTGACAAGGTACCAGTAGACATTATTTTTATTTTGGAAGTTGCGTGTATAGAGATGCTCTCGGTTTAAGACGCAAATGGGATGACGAATGCAACAGTTTCATGGGAAGTGATTTGAACGCCTGGTTGACTCGGAAAACTGCGAAACAAAGGCTTGTGGCGGGTTGCCTTTCTGTGAAGTTATAGGTGGGAAGAGCACAGTGTAGGGTTAGCTGCGTAGTTCGTAATGAAAGCTACCGCAGGCTCTGCACTTCCCGGGGAAACAAAATTTCGTAATTCATAATTAAAGCGACAGGTGGCTCTGCACTTCCTGTGGAAAAAAAAATTTCGTCTTAACTCAGTGTACCTGCACTACCGTCCTCCTTCTCCTAATTAAAATCGTCAGTACTTTGTGTATGTATTCCTTTAACGTATAAGCCCACAAATGTTTCATTGCGAAACATTAACATTAGAGCAGCTCATGTCTTGGCATTACATTTCAATTTATACTGCAATTACTGTTGATGGCAAACGCTATATTAGAAACTTTGTATCATGTGCAATGTTAGTACAGGAATGTTAGGAAGACACTACACATCTGACATTGACGCTGGAGGTCAATGCACGAAACATTCGGTCGTTTGTAAGATGAATATATAATTTTGGAAGACCAGTGCATTTCATAAGAAAAGGAGTTACAGAATCGTGTAATAATATTGCGTTATCATTAAATGACAGTAATGCTGGCAAATACTGCAGGTATTCGGAACAACTGACGGCAACATGAACTACAATAATTTCAAGAAATATTTCAAGAATCGGTTAAAGTACCCAGCTTACTGATGTGATAAATGGAAGTCACGATCGGCTATGTATGCGACACGTCGTGTCCCTGTTCTCGTTACCGATGGATTCTGACATTAAAATTTAATCTAGTTACGACTCGATACGTCACGACGACTGTCTTGTCACGTGTACAAGAATTAACTATAAATATTTATAAAACACAACACTTGGACCATGTTACAATTCTCAAAAATAAAAATACACTCCTGGAAATTGAAATAAGAACACCGTGAATTCATTGTCCCAGGAAGGGGAAACTTTATTGACACATTCCTGGGGTCAGATACATCACATGATCACAATGACAGAACCACAGGCACATAGACAAAGGCAACAGAGCATGCACAATGTCGGCACTAGTACAGTGTATATCCACCTTTCGCAGCAATGCAGGCTGCTATTCTCCCATGGAGACGATCGTAGAGATGCTGGATGTAGTCCTGTGGAACGGCTTGCCATGCCATTTCCACCTGGAGACTCAGTTGGACCAGCGTTCGTGCTGGACGTGCAGACCGCGTGAGACGACGCTTCATCCAGTCCCAAACATGCTCAATGGGGCACAGATACGGAGATCTTGCTGGCCAGGGTAGTTGACTTACACCTTCTAGAGCACGTTGGGTGGCACGGGATACATGCGGACGTACATTGTCCTGTTGGAACAGCAAGTTCCCTTGCCGGTCTAGGAATGGTAGAACGATGGGTTCGATGACGGTTTGGATGTACCGTGCACTATTCAGTGTCCCCTCGACGATCACCAGTGGTGTACGGCCAGTGTAGGAGATCGCTCCCCACACCATGATGCCGGGTGTTGGCCCTGTGTGCCTCGGTCGTATGCAGTCCTGATTGTGGCGCTCACCTGCACGGCGCTAAACACGCATACGACCATCATTGGCACCAAGGCAGAAGCGACTCTCATCGCTGAAGACGACACGTCTCCATTCGTCCCTCCATTCACGCCTGTCGCGACACCACTGGAGGCGGGCTGCACGATGTTGGGGCGTGAGCGGAAGACGGCCTAACGGTGTGCGGGACCGTAGCCCAGCTTCATGGAGACGGTTGCGAATGGTCCTCGCCGATACCCCAGGAGCAACAGTGTCCCTAATTTGCTGGGAAGTGGCGGTGCGGTCCCCTACGGCACTGCGTAGGATCCTACGGTCTTGGCGTGCATCCGTGCGTCGCTGCGGTCCGGTCCCAGGTCGACGGGCACGTGCACCTTCCGCCGACCACTGGCGACAACATCGATGTACTGTGGAGACCTCACGCCCCACGTGTTGAGCAATTCGGCGGTACGTCCACCCGGCCTCCCGCATGCCCACTATACGCACTCGCTCAAAGTCCGTCAACTGCACATACGGTTCACGTCCACGCTGTCGCGGCATGCTACCAGTGTTAAAGACTGCGATGGAGCTCCGTATGCCACGGCAAACTGGCTGACACTGACGGCGGCGGTGCACAAATGCTGCGCAGCTAGCGCCATTCGACGGCCAACACCGCGGTTCCTGGTGTGTCCGCTGTGCCGTGCGTGTGATCATTGCTTGTACAGCCCTCTCGCAGTGTCCGGAGCAAGTATGGTGGGTCTGACACACCGGTGTCAATGTGTTCTTTTTTCCATTTCCAGGAGTGTATATACACCCGTACCACTGTTGTTGGATACGGTAGTTGTACTGTTCAAGGCTAATAATACATCCACCATCTGTAGACTATGGCATTCACTCTAACTTATTGAATGACGGGATATTGATGAGAAACGAGAGACACGGTTAACTAGAGGAAGATGGCGACAGTACTCAGGAAGAATCTTACCTTATCTCGGGATAACATAACCGCTGAAGTTTATGGTGCTCTACAGTACGTTAAGTGGCGTGAGTGAGTCGATGGAAACTAACTTTCAGTTCTTCAAGTCTTTATGGCTAGAAGGAGGGCTCAATCCCAAGAACCGTCAAGAAAAATTGTTGATAATTCCACGAACTTAACCGTGTGAGTTGAGAATTAATACCCAATTTGATGTCCGAATGCACAGAAGAGGTACCATAAACTCATGCACACAGTGCTCGACGTCGCGATGTTGCAATAATAACCCATGAACATGTATCATCATGCTAACATTCTTACACAGACAAAAGAAGATTCGTTTCGGAAAACGTTAGCAACCATATGAGACCCAGAGATGTCGCAACTGGACATCACGCTCTGTGATTTGTGTCGAAAATCCTTAACAACGGATAGAGAGGAAGACAGCCTACTGACATGGATTTTAGGTGATGGCATGAGGGAGGGATTGTGGGGGCATATTCTCGTACATTCAAGGTTGCCTGAGAGTCGGTGCACATGATACTGAATGTTGGTAGACGAGATTTTACAACATTACTGTTATAATTCTTCGAGAGTTACCCAAAGAGCGTGACATACCATTAATTTCTCTGGGGGATACAAATACAGGGTGATTCAAAAAGAATACCACAACTTTAGGAATTTAAAACTCTGCAACGACAAAAGGCAGAGCTGAGCACTATCCGTCGGCGAATTAAGGGAGCTACAAAGTTTCATTTAGTTGTACATTTGTTCGCTTGAGGCGCTGTTGATTAGGCGTCAGCGTCAGTTGATGCTAAGATGGCAACCGCTCAACAGAAAGCTTTTTGTGTTACTGAGTACGGCAGAAGTGAATCGACGACAGTTGTTCAGCGTGCATTTCGAACGAAGTATGGTGTTAAACCTCCTGATAGGTGGTGTATTAAACGTTGGTATAAACAGTTTACAGAGAATGGGTGTTTGTGCAAAGGGAAAAGTTCTGGACGGCCTAGAACGAGTGATGAAAATGTAGCACGCATCCAGCAAGCATTTGTTCGTAGCCCAGGAAAATCGACTCGCAGAGCTAGCAGAGAGCTGCAAATTCCACAATCAACTGAATGGAGAGTCCTACGAAAAAGGTTAGTTATGAAACCTGAACGTCAACTACCCGAGGCGATGGATCGGCCGCCAGGCAGCCCGTGACAGAGCACTTCACCACTGGCCTCCAAGAAGCCCTGATCTTACCCCTGCGATTTTTTCTTATGGGGGTATGTTAAGGATATGGTGTTTAGGCCACCTCTCCCAGCCACCACTGATGATTTGAAACGAGGAATAACAGCAGCTATCCAAACTGTTACGCCTGATATGCTACAGAGTGTGGAACAAGTTGGAGTATCGGGTTGATATTGCTCGAGTGTCTGGAGGGGGCCATATTGAACATCTCTGAACTTGTTTTTAGTGAAAAAAAACCTTTTTAAATACTCTTTGTAATGATGTATAACAGAAGGTTATATTATGTTTCTTTCATTAAATACACATTTTTAAAGTTGTGGTATTCTTTCTGAATCACCCTGTATAATGCCTTCATACTATTTAAATTGGAAGAATATGGCCACTAGGGAAGACGTGTTATTTTAACTTCATGCACTTTAAATTGATCATAGTCATTTCCTGCACTGTGAGTATGGCCACTATCCTGTTCAAAGATTAAGTCACCTGTGCGTCAGCTGTCGTCGTAGGAAAGTTGGACAAGAGCAGAACTGATTAGTGAACGAGTTTATACAACAAAGAGAATATTTATTCAACTTTTGTCTCTGCAAATGTACGAAGAGTCATTACATATGATGCAACAAGGAACAGAGTCCAGCTTTTGATGTCAACAGGAATGAAGCATGGACGAAGGTGAAGTGTAGACACTCCAAGCACAAGTGGGCTGAGTCGTTGCCACCAGCCGTCCTATACTGCAGTGCAAATGGCGCTCGTGGTACGGAGCTACTGGAGCAGTGGCTCAGGGGACATGCACCATTGGATCCCCCAGATACCATGCTATCACTATCGGCGTCGAATGGAAACGTGCAATTGTTTTACGAACGTTGCAACGCCTGGGGTGTGGTATCGTTAAGTGATACCACAAGGATGGTCATCTAAAATGGTTTCATGGACTTTACCAGTTGTGATTAATTTCTATATAAACACAAAACAATCGGAAGCTTCGATATAACTGGCCAGCCAATTGTATAGCTTCCACTGTGAGTCCCCATTTCTAAGTATTCAGGCTTATAGATTTCTCCTGTAATTCTATTATTACAGATGTGTAGTCGTCGGATGGCAGTATATGTGTCTATTGTCAGGCAGTGAAAGGTTTGTTTCTCCTACGCCACTAATGCATCTTCCTTGTAGATACACATGCTTTACAAGAATTTTTTATGCAGTCCCCGTGCAGTTGTTTCCGATGATATAGGGTTCTCTCGACTTAACATCAGCCCAGCAGTCATTTTTCTGCAATGGTCTACTTAGTAAAGGTACAATATCGCTTTAATACTCTTTCTAGACGCTCTCTTGGCATAGCGACTGTAGTTACGGACAAAATTATCAGGAATCGATGATTTCTTACTGTGAATGTCTGTAATGTCCGACACGGCAGCAGATCTCAATATAACAATGATAACAAACATAGTAATGACTCAGAACGTTTCCAGAGCTTTTACAGTGCAATGGTAGTGCGATGCTAATGAGTCAAAAACTCGAGGAATGAGACTTGTATCATACTGTTCGCATTGTTTCGTTCACTCCCTATGCAGATCTTAATGTAGTAGTATATAGATCGAAGAAGCACTTAGAATCCACTAGTACATATTACCATTAACAAGTATTCCTTACCATAGGGATTTGAAAATCTTGTTTGGATTTTCACAACGAAATTTCAAAATCGACCATTTGGTATGAACCACTTAATAAAGTATTCGTTCAACTCCCTGTAAGCTAGGTAAAACACGTGAAACTAACGTTAGTCTTCGGTTTGTGAAATTTCTTCATGTAATTTGTGCATTATGGATAAAATTTATTTCCGGCGTACCGCCTCGGAAGGAAGATATTAACATGTGAACAGCAAGAAACACACTAGTACATATCTCGAGATTTATGGGCTTTCGACGGTTGCATTTCAGATATTGGTTAATACAGATTAATGAATTTCTCTCCTGACCATAAAATCGCAACAAAGAGCGGACGATGCCTCGATGCGACGGTCCGTAATTGTTAGATAGAAATAGCTGCATTCAGGTGACTGGTGTGAAGGGAGTATCAGTTTCATCTTTTGTTGGATCTTTCTCCAGAAGCTCCCTCCTCCCACAGACGTGATACAGTGCTCTTTGTTCACTGTTGACAATCCTTCCGGGGTGAAAACCCCCTTACAAATTTCCTGCAGTCCAAGTTCCTGTTACATGCTTCATGTCAATGACACTGTAACTGAATACGTTGGACAACGTTTCTATAGCATGATCCGATTGAAATCGAATAGGCTTGATGAAAAAATGGATGTCTTTTTAGTATCAACCCTTCAATAACATTAAGATGTGGTATTTACAACTAAAAGAGGTTAATTACACGAGTAAAGAAAAAATTAGCTGCTGTGTTTGGACTGATACTAGATCGCTCAGACAGCAAACAGTTGTTTCGCATACTTTCGTCATATTTCAGTGAAAAATAGTATAAATTCTCCTTTCCAATGACTTCCTCGAAGGAAAATATGTAACTGACTGCGAAATCACGGACGCTTCATTGATATAATGTGAAGCATCTTAGCCGCACCGTACCGCTATATGGTGATAAATGCGCGTATTCTGCTGACAAACGAAAATGGCTGACATATCCTTCGCGAATGTAAGGAATTAAACCGACGACACGTGCAAAATCTGAAGATATATTTAAAAAATACTTATGATTATAAAGCTTCTTCCCTAAACCTATACACAAAATTTATTTTACCATCCAATAGACAGTACATACTATGATTTGAAGTCAGATTAAATAGAGGGCTGTCAAAAAAAAAAAAAAAAAAAAACCCTGTTCCAGTCGCTACCTTTTTAAACAATTGTGAAAACTTTTCAAGCAAAATTCAATTCCGCGTTCTCAAAAATGGTTCAAATGGCTCTGAGCACTATGGGACTTAACTTCTGAGGTCATCAGTCCCCTAGAACTTAAAACTACTGAAACCTAACTAACCTAAGGACATCACACACATCCATGCCCGAGGCAGGATTCGAACCTGTGACCGTAGCGGTCGCGCAGTTCCAGACTGTAGGCCCGCCGCTGTCTTCTTAGAACACGAATCTCATTAATACTTATTTCAGATACCTATGGTCCTTGTCATGCTAGTAATAATATTCTCCCTCTAGAATGCTCTGTATCATATACGCACCAAAGGCATTGACATGATTGGCGAAAAAATTAACAACTAAATATAACCCAAATAATATTTCACTGGTAGGCTAGACCACAATGCAATTCATTCATTACTTGTCAAAAGTGATTCTGGTATACAGCAATAAAGAGGTCAGCGTTCGTTGCTGACGTCCAATCTTCTGATGTCGAATAATGACTGTGCACCGTTAGAAGTAAACGATTGAAAAAATTGTGAAAAGTCTTGAAAGGGCAAATATCTGACCTCACCAATACCATTCTTTGCGAAAATTAGTGACAACCTAATGGAAATTTGTACTGAATAGTGTGCTTTTAAATACAGCCATGACGAAAATCTCTGTTTAGCGCGCAACTGTTATGTATTTCCGTTTGGTACTGGAGGGCTGAATGTATTGTTAAATTTATTATATCAGGTAGATTGTTGCTTAGTGGATAAAGTCAATTTCTTTGGCTCGTAAATGATACAGTGGAGTCTGGAGAGGGCGCATCATCGCACATATGACAGCGAGAAAAGGTATCTAGGACCAAGTCGTTCGAGAGGTAGGTTTGTTTTGAAAGTTGGTCTTAGGATTGTCAGTCGACGGTGAGCTTCTAGAGCAGTAGACTCAGCTGAAACCTGTAGGCGTACAACGATCGTTAATTCTCTTTTCGTGATTGGTTTCTTTGTCTCTCTGTTGGACATGTTCGGAAGATTTCACAAAATCATTTGTTTGCCTCTTGCGTGGATAAATCAAAATTGTCTAGCATGGACGATAGGACCACAAAAAACTGACTCTAAACGTAACATATGTGGTATATAAAGATGGTCCGATCGCACTGACATGATTGATGGGTGCGTTTACGTACGTTACAGCTGAAATGCCCACATTGTCTTAAAGAAATAGATGAAAGAGTTCCGATAGTGGGTACAGGTTTAATTATGGGACATGGCCAATACTTATGCCTCTCATTGCACTCACACTCAAGAATGTGGTTCATTAACATGTCCATCCCTATATTAGAATATTGTTTGATGTACTTTTACGCCACGCCATAAAATGGTTCAAATGGCTCTCAGTACCATGGGACTTAACTTCTAAGGTTATCAGTCCCCTAGAACAAAGAACTACTTAAACCTAACTAACTTAAGGACATCACACACATCCATGCCCGAGGCAGGATTCGAACCTGTCACGCGGTTCCAGACTGTAGCGCCTAGAACCGCTCGGCTCCCCCGGCCGGCGCCACGCCATAAGTCGCAGAGCTCCTCTTACTAATCGCACTATCATTCCTGACCACGTAACAAGGTGGGGTGCAATCACAATTAACAGCCACAGTTCTCGTTCCTCCTGGACGTTTAATATTATAAAACTTATACATTTGCAGTTGAATTGTGATGTTTCTTAATTTTTCTAAGAAATAAGTTGTAATTTCCATGAGAGGCATAGCAGAAATTGAAAAGAACAAAAAGCTTAAGTGCAGGAATACATTCTTGCTAACTATACTAATGCTCCATAGACAAGATATGAACTATGTTCAACGAGTGGCAATTTGCTTTACTCCAAGGTAACAGGTACGGCTACGAGAAAGAATCAGATTGCGTTTGTCAGTGTACTCAGCCGTACATGTGACGACAAGAAGTCGAACACCTAAACACAGTTTTAAGGGCTAGAAGTGAAATGTGTATGCGAAGTAAACAGCAAACTAGACTCTTGAGCAAGCTGGTAACGTGCTCTTACCGAGTGTCTGAGGTTTTTGTATGTTGGAGTAAAGTAGGATGCAGAAACAATCCACAAGCTTGCTGTTAAGTTGAAATTGGCAGACTCAGTCGTGTTACGGAGAAGCGTACGCATCGCTCATAGTTTTCTTCCGAAAGAAACATGTTTTTTCGCGAATCCTCGTTACGTACTAATGTGAGTTAATACTCTACACAAACTGTGAAACGATTCTATTATCTTCCTCATACTTCTAGTATAAGGGCCGTAAGAGGACAATAAGAGGGATTAGAGTGCTTATGTCTGCACTCTGACAGTTTTTTTTTATCAAGGTCTGTTCATGACTAGAAAAGGAAAGGGAGTGGTAAGAAAAGGGATGATGTAGCCCCTGACATGCACTGTTCAGTCCCTGTGTGACAGCTGTGCCTAATGTGTGACGTGCGACTTTATCTCCCTTTTACATATGAGGTACTGTGTGAGGTGACGTTTCTCAGATCTACCATGTTACTCCTTTAGACCGAAAACAATGCATCCGATCTTATTCATATGAAATACATTTTAGGCAACTTCCATAGACGATATGACTGGAGGTATGTAGTGCCGACTGAACGATATCATCAAAAATATCTTCTATATTTAAGTAAATGTTAAAGAGAGCAACAATATTTATATTATCCGACGTACATAAAAATAGTGTTTCGTTGATGTGGACGGGAAGTAACACGTTTACTATTTAGAATTTTAGATAAAAATACATTTTTCATTTTCACACGGAAACCAGTGTCATGATATTTCAAGCAGGAATAATCCCCTTGTTTCTATGTTACTTCCAAAGAGAACACTGGCCTTGTTTCCGGTTTCTTTATCACGTATTCGAAATAGTTTTCGCCTTGTTGTAAGCACACCTGCGTCTCGCCTTCACGCTCTTTGTAAACGCCGAAGTATTTCTACGGAATTTGTTTTAAAACAGTAGCAGTTACTGTCAGTTTTGTAAGCGATTGGCATTGACATGGCATGACACTCGTCTCCGGATCTTGTTGGTTACTATCTTTTTACGACCACTGTTTTCATGCTGTCTTACACGGCTGCTTGTGGTACACCATTCCCCGTGCACAGGTTGGACAGTATGATCGTACTGAAAGATTTAGTTAAAGCGAGTTGTATTCAGTATTCAGTGTTCTCCTTAAACGTTAATAGTATTTTATTTCTTTTTAAGCATACCTGGCTACTATCGATACATGGCCCCAAAGTACCGTGAAGAAAAGAATTAAATGTTTACTTCGGTAACTATATAGAAATAAATAGCTCCTATATTAAAGCGGCAAAATGTGCCTGTAGTTGAAAGGTATTTCCAGATTGGAACGTGAAAAGCGTACCATAACGCTACAAGTTTGGTTTTCTTCCTTTAAGCTAAGTTCAACTCGTCAGCAATAAGAAAAGTTTTTGATGACGTTATCGAACTGGCCCAACAAAATGGTTCAAATGGCTCTGAGCACTATGGGACTCAACTGCTGTGGTTATCAGTCCCCTAGAACTTAGAACTACTTAAACCTCACTAACCTAAGGACATCACACACATCCATGCCCGAGGCAGGATTCGAACCTGCGACCGTAGCAGTCGCACGGCTCCGGACTGCGCGCCTAGAACCGCGAGACCACCGCGGCCGGCGAACTGGCCCAACAGTTTATAAAATCTTTATACAAGAAAATAGACAGGTTTGTAGACTGAAATCTATTATACTAAAATTGGTAATTATATCTATATGCTGTGCTCGACAGCATTAATGAAATTGAAGCATGACATTTAAAATTACCAAAGCTACTGTAAAGGTTTCAAAACGTCATTCGTCAGAGTTGCTAATTTTGTGACATCTTTTCGTATGAAACTCTGAAGTTAGCGTCCCTTTCTCCTGTTTCCAAGAGAGTCAGGCAATGCTATGTTCGCCGACGGACCCGTCCTTAAATGTTTGTCACGGACGCATTTGACCTGGAACTACTGGGACACGCCCTTTAGGAGAAAAAGGACGCATACGATGGGTGTGGGCCACTCGGTTTATCTGAAGGCTGACACTTCACAAAATTGAGTGCATAAAGTTGCTACAATGAGAAGCGCGTGACGCCGCGTTAATAGGTGCTGGAGAAACAGCTGTGGTCCTCGGATTCCGATATTAGGTGTCGAGGCAGTTATGAGGCGTTCTTTTATCGACCTTTCCGGCGAGGGGTGGAGAGCAGAGGAGAGGAAGTTCCCCAGCCCGGCCGAGAATGTCAGCCAACGCCTCGCCACGTTTCCTTCCGCGCCCATCCCATGTAGGTCACGCTGCATCACTAAAACCTAATTGCTTTTCTGAGATGGATGTATTGCAGTAGCCATTGTTACTTCATACACTACAAAAGGTGTTGGCATACAAAATGGCACGTTCTGTAAACTATTCAGTGCATCTACATCTAAATCTGTACTCCGTAACCCACTTCGGGTGCTTGGCGGAGGGTACTTTATTAACCACTGTAATTTCCCCGCTTTCCTGTTCCAATCGCGAATGGTCCGGGACAAGAACGATTGTTAGTACTCCTACGTATGAACCTGAATCTTTCTAATTTTATGTTCGTGGTCGTTTCGCGAGATATATGTTGAAGGAGGCAATATATTGGTTTCCTCTTTTAGGAACATACGCTCTCGGAATTTTTACAGAAAACCACACCGTAATGCAGAACGCCTCTCTAGTAGCGTCTGCCACTAGAAAACAGAAGGAAAAGAAGAAAGACGTCCTGCTTACAGTGAGCTCTTAGAGTCGGAGCTCAAGGTCGGAGTGCGAAAAAGTAAGGAAGGAAATAGGCCTTGCCCTTTTCAAAGGAAACATATTGGCATTTGCCTGGAGAGATTTAGGGAAATCGCGGAAATGCTAAATATCGATGGCCGGACGGGTATCTGAACCGGCAACCTCCAGAATGTGAGTCCAGTTATAACGACTCTATACTTTTCTTTCCTATACTAAAATAAAGTGTTCTCTCTGAGTTTGTTTTTCGGGACTGTGAAGCAGTGCGACCTTGATACGACTTTGTCTGACTGACGTAGCGTCTAAAAGCATAATCAAGAATCCAAACAACAGCCATGTTAGCTAAACACTGAAATTAAGTACAATGCACTCTTTAATTGATCTTGACCGCGTATGTACCTAACTGACATTTAATGTAATTGTCAAACTTCTTCCGAACCGTTTAGTAGATTCTGAAATTTGACGCTTCTGTTTTTTAAAGTTAAATCTGGACATCAACTTGAAACAGCTACTGAAGTTAGTTTTTTATGCTTTACAAAAGTCAGTTAAAGTTAATACTTGTCATTTGAATAAAAAAATATAAACTTGTTACTTTAGGAAAACGACATTATGCAAATGAATTTTAATTGTGTGATTTAGCAAAGCGATCCATAAAAATGCGAAACATTAAAGTTTTCACGTAAAAAATTCGAAGACGCTACTTTTTAGCTCTCTTCGTAATAAGGCTTGTATGCGTTGTAAGTGATCTGGATAATGACAGTTTTCGTGGGGAGTGTTCTACGTAGTCGCATGGCATACCATACGCTAGCGGGCCACCTGCTTGGTGCTGATATCAGGGTAGTACCAAAGTTGTTTTATCTCCACCTTCAGCTGAGTGTATATCCCCTGGAACGTTTCCCGGTATGTGTGCACATGATCAGTTTTGCTCCTTATCTTCTCAGCTACTGTTTGTCCGCATTTCCCGAAATGACATTTTTTTTCTTCTTGTCAGAAGCTAAGATTACAAAAGAAAAGAAAAGAGTACACATTTCGGTAACAGAAGAGACGAATACCCTTGTAGTGCTTATAACTTTCAAGGAAGCAAAACATAACAGATTAATTGGGCTAGTTTAACAAAGCTGTCGACGTTAGTTACATTAAGAGTCACTGACACGGGGATTTCGAGGCAGCACTTGGTGGCGCAGTCTAGCAGGAAGACGTATGGTAGCATATCTGGGCCACAGAAAAACGCACTATTTCCAGCATGGTCGTTCAGCCCTTTGTACTATATAAGCTCCCGGGATAAACAGTGAGCCACCCACTTAATAGATGACATTAGTCGCTTTGGAGCGCTACAGAACTGGTACAAGGCAGACGTCAGACCCTAAAATCCTGACGTAAGTAATGGCAATGAAGTTATGCGTACGTGTCAGTCAGTTACTTGGAATCAGCGCTGACATGACAGAAAGCAGCTATAGTGGCCATGACCACAAAGTGAAGAAAGTTTCCCAATTCTCAGGTGTATCAAAGTGGAATGTCCAATCTGTGTACGGGGAATGGTGTACGACATGCAGCCGTGTAAGACGGAATGAAAACAGTGGACGTAGAAAGATAGTAACCAACAAGATACGGAGACGAGTGTCATGCCATGTCAGAGCCAATCTGTTACAAAACGGACAATAACTGCTACTGTTAGTGAATGCAGATCCATCTCAACCAGTTTCAAAGAGAAAATTGAATAGGGAACTGCATGCTACGGACACTTGAGTCCGATACCTCGCGAAGGGATATTAATTATAGCAGCACCTAGAGCTATCTGTCTTTAATGGTCCACACAACACATAAACCTTACAATAGCTGACCAGAGACTTGTAGTGGCCGCGCGGGATTAGCCGTGCGGTCTAAGGCGCTACAGTCATGGACTGTGCGGCTGGTCCCGGCGGAGGTTCGAGTCCTCTCTCGGGCATGGGTGTGTATGTTTGTCCTAGGTTAAGTAGTACAAAGCTTAGGGACTGATGACCTTAGCAGTTAAGTCCCATCAGATTTCACACACATATGAACATTTGAACTTGTAGTGTGGTCCGACCAATCGTGGTTCTGCCTCTTTTGAAATAATGCAAGTCAGCGCGTGCAGTGACAAAAAATGATACGTTCAATTCGTAGTGTGTGAAGGGTGTAGTTCTGGCCGGAGACGTTTGTGAGTTAACTAGCATTGAAGTTAGCATATCAGGCCGCTATGCGTGCAAATTCAAGCGACCCGCCGGAGAGGGTGTGGCCAAAGATGTTCTTCGTTTAGTTTCGTAAAATCGAACGAGAAAGCGATACAAAAATTCGACGTGGGAGGCATCGAACCTCAGCCAAAGGCTGAGCAGTCTCGTGCGCTATCATCTACGCTATGAGAACAATTGACACAAATATTATCTGGCGAGTCGCTTGACTTTTCGCGGGCAACGGCATGATTGGCTAGCTTCAACGCTAATTAACTCGGAAACAGCGCAAAGTATCGATTTTTTTCTTGGCAGCTATTTCTCCGCACAACTTAAGCTGCAGCACCCTTAAAAAGCTGTTCAGACTGGAAGGTGACTCATTTTCAGGAGTTCGAAGAACTCCCGTTGCTAAAGTAAATGCAGATACTGTCTGCGTAATTGTAATATACGCACGACGTAACTGCATGACAAGTTGCATAACATCCCTGCGAAAGCCAGTTCCATTCGTCAACCATGACATCAAAACCACCTTCAGAGAAACGTATTGGTTCAACTTTATCCAATTAGCTACACATAGGCTACACAGGCCTTTCCACGTAATCGAAAACGCATGTGCAGTGATGTCTGTACACGAAAATGCAATTTCCACAGATCAACTCAATTATATTTCATGCATTCTTTGTTTAAAAATATTGTATTGGAACTTTGGTGAAAGTGGGAAGCATAAATGTTCGCGGGAGTGGGAAACCATTGTGCAGTGGTGCTTGTAAAGACGCTGGCACAACAATTTATCTAGTAAGCAATCCAATACGTGTTACCAAAATTCTGATTTGATTAAGTTTCTAGGTATGAAGGTTTTTTCATAATTGTTCTTCGATGGACAAGATGTCACTTTCTCTATACAGGACTTAGGTAATTCCATAATGCAGGAAACAGAAATGAATACGATTTGCAAGAATCATCTGTAAGAGAATCAATCCAGTATTTCTAATGAATATAATTATAAAATTACTATAATTTATATAAACGATTTAGAGGAAGGAGTGGAGAAAGTCCCCAACAGTTAGCGACATGTAGACTGTTCCAGTGATAGGAAGGCTAGCTATTATACTTGTGGTATTCAGTGCAGTAAACCAAGTTAAAGCAGTATCGCTAAATCTCAATTCAGAGAGATGGATTACGTTTTGTGATCCAGGAATGCTTGTAACGGAATCAATGTGAAACGAGAACTGTGTCACTACTGCGTACCTTGTTGAATGCTGCCTAGTCGTCAAATTTGGGGTGTCTAGGATCACTAGATAAACAATTCAAACAAATCGTATTAATGAGATTTATTACGGAAAGTAAATGACAAATTTTAACTTTGAGAATTACATACATGTGTCGCAAGCAAAGGGTGACATCCGAAATAATCAAGCTTCTTCAGTATAACAATTCCAATACATGGGAAATAACACAGCTGACCTTCTATTCAGGTCGCTAGTCTTGAGGCTTCTCTTCGACTGGGTTGCGGCCAGCCGGGAGCGGCGCTTATGTTATCTTCGCATTTCTGTCGCGTTGTCGTGGCTAAGCGGTTCTAGGCTCTTCAGTCTGGAACCGCGTGACCGCTACGGTCGCAGGTTCGAATCCTGCCTCGGGCATTGATGTGTGTGATGTCCTTTAGTTGTATTGTATGTTAACCGGGGACCTAGAAACGACGGAGAGGCTCCGTCCACGCCGCAGCCGCAGTGGTCCACAACCCCACGACTACTACCGCAGTCCACTTCACGCCTCCGTCGCCCCACACCGAACCCAGGGTTATTGTGCGGTTCGCCCCCGGTGGACCCCCCAGGGAACGTCTCACACCAGACGAGTGTAATCCCTATGTTTGCGTGGTAGAGTAATGGTGGTGTACGCGTACGTGGAGAACTTGTTCGTGCACAAATCGGCGGCATAGTGTAACTGAGGTGGAATAAGGGGAACCAGCCCGCATTCGCCGAGGCAGATGGAAGACCGCCTAAAAACCATCCACAGACTGGTCGATTCACCGGAACTCGATACAAAGCCGCTGGGCGGATTCGTGGCGGGGACCAGGCGCTCCTTCCCAACCGGAAAGCCGTACGTTAGACCGCATGTCTAACCGGGCGGGCTGTCCTTAGGTTAGTTAGGTTTAAGTAGTTCTACGTTTTAGGGGACTGATGACCTCAGATGTTAAGTCCCATAGTGCTCAGAGCCATTTGAACCATTTTTTGAACATTGACTGCTGAGTGCTGCGGGTTCAAAGATTTCGAGATCATTACGCCCATGCAACATTATGCCTCCCACACCACAACACCTGACTGACCAAAACGATCATTTTGGACAATGTTCATAGGTGCATCATGTGTTCCCACCTCTGGAACAAGAAAGGGAGTGACATGACAGTGTTACATAAAGTGCTATTCGCAGCAGTCCTTAAGGAGGCTCGCGAGTGTAAATGTGGATGTAGATGTAGATATATATAAGCTGAATGCTGTCACTGATGAGTAGTTCAGCTGAATTTTTATAGCTGAAAAGAATGATGGGAGCGAGGCTCATAAAATTAACTGAGCACCTTCGGAGTGGCTAGTCGAATGCATGCATCCATTATGAAACAGCTTCTGATTAATAACTCTTTTCGTGTAATCTGACTCGCTTGAAGTAAGAGACGGTGTGCTTTAAACTGAAGAGTATTTTTTCCGTTCCTTACGAAGGTTGCCATCTGATTTCTGTTTCCTGACCCTTTATTTGTATAATAGACCTTATAATGCGCGCGACTGCTACGGTCGAGGGTTCAAATCCTGCCTAGGGCATGGATGTGTGTGATGTCCTTAGGTTAGTTAGCTTTAAGTAGTTCTAAGTTCTAAGGTACTGATGACCTCAGATGTTAAGTCCCATAGTGCTCAGAGCCAACCTTATAATGCATGCGTATGAAGAAATAATTCCAATGCCAGCAGCGTTTCCTAGTCTCCTTGGATGCTAGTCTGATCTGGAATTAAGAATCTACTAAGAAAAATACACTCCTGGAAATGGAAAAAAGAACACATTGACACCGGTGTGTCAGACCCACCATACTTGCTCCGGACACTGCGAGAGGGCTGTACAAGCAATGATCACACGCACGGCACATCGGACACACCAGGAACCGCGGTGTTGGCCGTCGAATGGCGCTAGCTGCGCAGCATTTGTGCACCGCCGCCGTCAGTGTCAGCCAGTTTGCCGTGGCATACGGAGCTCCATCGCAGTCTTTAACACTGGTAGCATGCCGCGACAGCGTGGACGTGAACCGTATGTGCAGTTGACGGACTTTGAGCGAGGGCGTATAGTGGGCATGCGGGAGGCCAGGTGGACGTACCGCCGAATTGCTCAACACGTGGGGCGTGAGGTCTCCACAGTACATCGATGTTGTCGCCAGTGGTCGGCGGAAGGTGCACGTGCCCGTCGACCTGGGACCGGACCGCAGCGACGCACGGATGCACGCCAAGACCGTAGGATCCTACACAGTGCCGTAGGGGACCGCACCGCCACTTCCCAGCAAATTAGGGACACTGTTGCTCCTGGGGTATCGGCGAGGACCATTCGCAACCGTCTCTATGAAGCTGGGCTACGGTCCCGCACACCGTTAGGCCGTCTTCCGCTCACGCCCCAACATCGTGCAGCCCGCCTCCAGTGGTATCGCGACAGGCGTGAATGGAGGGACGATTGGAGACGTGTCGTCTTCAGCGATGAGAGTCGCTTCTGCCTTGGTGCCAATGATGGTCGTATGCGTGTTTAGCGCCGTGCAGGTGAGCGCCACAATCAGGACTGCATACGACCGAGGCACACAGGGCCAACTCCCGGCATCATGGTGTGGGGAGCGATCTCCTACACTGGCCGTACACCACTGGTGATCGTCGAGGGGACACTGAATAGTGCACGGTACATCCAAACCGTCATCGAACCCATCGTTCTACCATTCCTAGACCGGCAAGGGAACTTGCTGTTCCAACAGGACAATGCACGTCCGCATGTATCCCGTGCCACCCAACGTGCTCTAGAAGGTGTAAGTCAACTACCCTGGCCAGCAAGATCTCCGGATCTGTCCCCCATTGAGCATGTTTGGGACTGGATGAAGCGTCGTCTCACGCGGTCTGCACGTCCAGCACGAACGCTGGTCCAACTGAGGCGCCAGGTGGAAATGGCATGGCAAGCCGTTCCACAGGACTACATCCAGCATCTCTACGATCGTCTCCATGGGAGAATAGCAGCCTGCATTGCTGCGAAAGGTGGATATACACTGTACTAGTGCCGACATTGTGCATGCTCTGTTGCCTGTGTCTATGTGCCTGTGGTTCTGTCAGTGTGATCATGTGATGTATCTGACCCCAGGAATGTGTCAATAAAGTTTCCCCTTCCTGGGACAATGAATTCACGGTGTTCTTATTTCAATTTCCAGGAGTGTATCAGAACAGTTTAAAATAATTGACGTCAGCCAGGAAAGTGCAGATGTAATTCGCTTTTTTTCTGTCGGAAGTGCAGTACAATGAGGATCCAAGTGCACTGCTATTTCCACAATGCTATGGACATAACCTAATCGTCGTCACCTATTATTAGGCAAGTGCGTTATTCATAAATACAAATATATTTACGTGCTGAGACTACAGGTCCCCTTCTAGCAGAATATATACAGAATTCCCCCTTACAAACTTCCACACAATAAAAAACAAACTAAAAGGAAACTTAATGAGTTTTAACAAACAGTGCTATTTACAATTAAACTTAAACCGTTTCTGTCCTTTTCAAAGGAGTGTTAGCGTTCTGATCCACTACAAGTAATTTTCGATGTGGCAACCATCAAGTTCGGTGCAACCATTGCACCTAAGAATGATGTGGCACACACGCTCTGTCACACCTGGTGTCTCTGCAGTCTGTCCTGCAGAGACCATAACTCGTGCTTCAACGCCTTCTTGTCTCTACGGGAGTCTCATAAACCATACCGTTGCGTAATTTTGGCGAAAAGGGCGTACGACGGAGACGAACGTTGTGGATAAAGATTTTGATGAAGGCGACGAGCAGGTGTTTCATTACAGTGAGCTTCGGCATACACAAAGATCATTTCGGTGTATTCTGCAATAGCGTACTCAACTCTGTTGCTCTAACACACACAGACACGTAACGCTAACCAGATCAGAGAAGTACGATAGGCGTCACATGACATCAGCCAATCAGACGTAAGCACCCCCCCCCCCTCACCATGATTACCAAATGTTCAAATGTGTGTGAAATCTTATGGGACTTAACTGCTAAGGTCATCAGTCCCTAAGCTTACACACTACTTAACCTAAATTATCCTAAGGACCAACACACACACCCATGCCCGAGGGAGGACTCCTCCCTCCGCCCTAGACCGCTCGGCTAATCCCGCGCGGCCATGATTACCCTACCAAAGATGTTTTCAAACGGATGTAGCACGGAAACAATACGTTTCCGGAAATGGTTTCCCATTCGAAATATTGTCTGGTCAGTCCCTTCTACAGGTCCTAGAAGTTCTAAGCTAAGTCACGTATTAAGAGATTAGGATAATAAAATTCCTCATTACTTACCACCCGAATAAAATAGAGCACCCTCCTTTTAAACGTTTACGAAAAATTCATGAATTCTGGTTAGCGATAAACACTCCAAATCAAGGAACATTATGATAGCGTGGAATTTGACTTTTTACGTTTTAATGAATCACAAACAGTGCGGTTCCTTTACGTATGATTTACGTTACTATGGAACATGTACGAATGCATAAAACCGAAAACTTCACTAATAACTGACGTTATCACTTTCAGTTAGATAAAGTTTCTACATGTTCTACTACGATTTCCTTTTTTCTCCCCATCGTCACCAGACCTCCTGATAGAAGGAAAAATGCAACGATTTGGCGAATTTCAAAGTTAAAGGTAGATTAGCCTTCTACTGGAATGATTAAACACTTAAACGACTTTCGTTGTTTCAAAACACTCTAAAAAGAAATCCCGATGACTGAAATTATAGTAGGTAGAGCTACTATTTCCGTATTAATTGAAACGATGAGACATGATAATACTTCAGGACTGAAGAATGTACTGTTATTAACTGATACTCTGCTACAACATTCACAAACTGCTAATGCTGACCTTCGTTCCGTTGGGAAGACTAGCTTTCTGGCAACCGACTGTGCTTTACTTCCTATTGTAAATATAAATGTGACCTGCAGGTTAAATTCTGACTAACCATTTCATATGAAATGAAACACAATTGACACAGTCGGTAAATGGAGCCACATGGGTAAGGTCATTAGCGTACCTGCCTTGTAACCATAGTGAAGAGAGTGCGGTCGTCAGCGCTATTTTGACTGTCAATGGTCTGTTCCGACGCGACTGATAATTTTCGTGTTGCGCGGGACGACGAGTGCCATTGTGTCGCTCATTAGCAGGTTATCAGCCGGTCGTAGCTCCATTTTGATCTGCGGCTACGGAGCGCTCTTCATGTACGTAGACCTTCATGTATGTCTACGTTCAGGGCCAAAACATAGCCGACGTATACTATGCAAAATAAAACTATATTAAACATCGCACTCAGAATGTATTAACGCGTCCCACATTTACATACAGTTGTGGAGCGTTAAATGGTGCAGGTCGGTATCAACTGATCCGTAAAGCCTGATGTTTTTGTCTGGTCACCCTGTTAGTCCTTTACGAACCGAAATACTTTATTGTATATGAAGGAAAGGCAGAGCGTTAGACTCGTCAGTGATTGCACACGGTGCCATGGCCTCTCCTAACACTTGATGGAGGTTGTCGTGTCATTCGTATGCTGCCGTTGCAGTAGGAGGTGCCATCGGCGCTGGCGTGAATTTTAGAATATTTATAGGAGATAAAAAGAAACATTCTTTATGTGACAAGCAGGAGCACCGATTCTCCGTGACTTGTCCATGGTGGTTTTGACCCTAGTAACGTTCAAAGCTTCCGAAAAGTATATATAGTGATTTATATATCGGTGAGCGGTTCTAGGCGCTACAATCTGGAACCGCGGGACCGCTACGGTCGCAGGTTCGAATCCTGCCTCGGGCATGGATGTGTGTGATGTCCTTAGCTTAGTAAGTATTGAGTAGTTCTAAGTTCTAGAGGACTAATGACCTCAGAAGTTAAGTCCCATAGTGCTCAGATCCATTTGAACCATTTGATTTATATATCAGTAAATATGAGAAATCCGACCCCGAAAAATAATCGGAATCTGCCTGACGAGCTACAATGAATTTCTCTGTGCAGTATTTTCTACGCGACGAAAGTACGAGGAGACTTAAAAAAGTAAACTACACGTTATTATTTTATTGAATGTTGCACTACATTCTAAAGTGACGCAGATGCGAGACACTATTTTTCAACGTAGTCACCAGTTCTCTATAAACAACCGTCGGAACTTTCTACCAGTCGCTCAGTTCCTCGAAGATAGAAATCCGCTCCTCGGTCAAGGAGCCATTCGGGAAGCGTTGTGTGAACTTCCTCATCTTTGGAAAATCTGTTTACGCTCTATCAGCTTGCGAAAAAAGATGGAAATCGTATGGCGCCAGGTCTGAACAGTATAGCGAATGGTTACAAACCTCCCATTGAAGACGAAGAAGCTAACCTCCAAGGAGGTTTTGCTTTGTCATGCAACAAAATAATGCCTTTGCTTAATATTTTACTCCTTTTCCTCTTTATGGCGTTGCGCAGTGATGACAGTGTTGCTTAGTGCGAATCGGCGCTAATGAGTTTCCATTTGCCATAAACTCTGTGCAAACAACTCCCTTTCTGTCAAAGAAAACGACCTTCCCTGTCGACGGCGCAATTTTGTATTACTTCCGTGGAGGCGAGTTGGTGTGTCTCCATTACATACACGCACTCTTTGTTGCAGGAGTGAAATTATTGACCTCTGTCACATCGACCGTAATGATGCGGCTTAGGAAATCGTTGCCATCCACTGAGTAAGGCTCAAGGAGGTTGAGAAATGCGGTAGATGTTGCGTCTTCGCGTGGAGGTGACAGTGATCGCAGAAAGCAACGTGTGCGCAGTTTCCGATACCGCATACGATCTCGGCTGACGGAATAAGGACTACTTATTGGATACGCATCTGCTGATCAATCAATGTCCGCGATGGTCACTCTGCTGTTTCTGCGAATGAGTTCCTCGATAGCCTGGTCATTGTCGTCTTTGGTCGAAGTCGATGGACATACTTCTCGATCAGCACCACCTACCTCCGTGCGGCGCTGGTCAAATTTTCGACACCAGTTCTCTAAAGCTGGACGCGACATTGCATTCGGTCCATATTCTATCAGAATTTTACGGTGAATCTGTGTGTTATTAGACGTTTTGTCCGAAATAACCGTACTTCCCCGCGTACCTCAGCTTTGGAGCGCGTCTCCAGTTTCCATGCCATTTCACTCGCACACTGGTGAGGCACAGGTTATCCGTATCGCAGCAGAACTTTGCCTGCAGGGAACCCGGAATATGTAATCTCCTCTGAGAATGCACTGCTCCTGTTGTGCAATGGCTTTAGCATGGGACGACATGTGTAACTTACTTTTCGAAGTCCTTGAGCAACTTACCATATTGTAACACAACGAGACATCCCTCCTTGCATAAACCACTATGATTAAATGTAATGAGACGACATTTTACAACAGAATAATAAACTGGTAATGATGAATGATGATAACTCTTATTTACCGACTGTAGCAATAAGGTAGTGGAGCAGCACAACGTTTCTCTCCTCCAGAGAGAGGCACTGAGTGCGGACGCCCGGAGGAGCTTCCGGTATTGGTTTCCAATAGTTCCGTTCTGCGAGGAAACGCAGAAGCTCGGAAGGTGGCCGAGATAGATGTACCCTCCGAGTCTACTACGTATAGCACTATCGGTTCGTTGTATCCCCAACAGTTACCAACTCAATTCCTAGTGTTCCACAGCTTCGTTTGTAAAACCAGTCCTAAAATTAGCTCACGGCTTCAAAAATAGAATTGTAACAATGTATTCTCTTCATACTAAGGGTAACAACGGGTTTACGCATTCATAGCTTAACAGGTTATGTTGGAATATTAGAGTTATAGTTACTGTTCAAATGGTTCAAATGGCTCTGAGCACTATGGGACTTAACAGCTGTGGTCATCAGTCCCCTAAAACTTAGAACTACTTAAACCTAACTAACCTAAGGACATTACACACATCCATGCCCGAGGCAGGATTCGAACCTGCGACCGTAGCAGTCGCACGGTTCCGGACTGCGCACCTAGAACCGCGAGACTACCGCGGCCGGCTATAGTTACTGTTCTTTCTTTATTAGTTGAATGTAAATATTGAGTTATCTCACTTAATGCGAGTAAATATAGCTCGATGTTTTGTTAAGCTGTCTAAATAGCGTAAGTTCTTTGAATTGAGTGTAATAAGACACACTGAAGTGAACACATTGGTCACATAATGACCCATTACACATGAAGGAAAGTCTTACTAGAACCAGCAAATAAGGAGATCAACTGCTGTGTTTCTGAGTAAAATTGGAATTGAAATGTTTCTTGTTGATAAGAATGATTTTTTCGTTGGTAGACTTTGCATCGCTTACCGATTCCATTACGTAAGTCGAAGATGTGATGTTAAGAATTGTTTCACGGGTCTTATCTTATTGTTGTGGCCAATGTAGAAGGCTTTCAACGCCACAAAGCAACCAGTTATTATCGTCTTGTGGTAGGTAACTTTGTTCTGCCCACAATACTCTAGTCAGGCAATTTAAAGATTATTCTGATTAAACTGTACATTATTCTACAAAGGAATCCTCAAACGAGTGACTACAAATAATGGGCTGATTTATGCTACAAAATGTCTTAAAATGCTGATTATGAGCGAGTCCTACAAGGGAATAAATATTTGCTACCTGAACAACTTTTCTGTAAGTATTCAGCGGATTGCTCAAGCACTGACACAAGCCGTAGAGAGAGAGAGAGTGGTGTTGTGTTTCTTGACTTTCGGGAGGCCTTTAGTAAACTTGCTCACTCGCCGCCTAATAGACAGAAGAAGTGACTACAATATTTGTATGTTGTATGTATGAATGTTAATCGGGGACCTAGAAACGACGGAGAGGCTCCGTCTCCGCCGCAGCCGCAGCAGCAGTGGTCCACAACCCCACGACGACTACCGCAGTCCACTTCACGGCTCCGCCACCCCACACCGAACCTAGGGTTATTGTGCGGTTCGGCCCCCGGTGGATCGCCCCAGGGAACGTCTCACACCAGACAAATGTAACACCTATGTCTGCGTGGTAGAGTAATGGTGGTGTACGTGTACGTGGAGGAATTGTTTGCGCACCAACCGTCGACATAGTGTAGCTGAAGAGGAATAAGGGGAACCAGCCAGCATTTGCAGAGGCAGTTCGAAAACCGCCTAAAAACCATCCACAGACTGGCCGGCTCACCGGACCTCGACACAAGTCGTGCCCGAGACCAGGCATTCCGCCGCCCTAGGGTGGCCAAGCGGTTCTAGGCGCTACAGTCTGGAACCGCGCGACCGCTACGGTCGCAGGTTCGAATCTTGCCTCGGGCATGGATGTGTGTGATGTCCTTAGGTTAGTTAGGTTTAAGTAGGTCTAGGTTCTAGGGACTGATGACCTCAGAAGTTAAGTACCATAGTGCTCACAGCCATTTGAACCATTTTGAACCAGGCGCTCCTTCCCGCTCCGGAAAGCTATGTGTTACAACGCTCGGCTAACATGGCGGGCTACTACAATATTTATGAACAGATAAAAGATTAACTTGAAAATTCTTATCAAAGGGAAGGAGAAATTACGACGTTATTGGTATTGGGAAGAAACTGTAAAAATAGTGTGTACCATGGAATGGGTCCCTCCGGGGACGACCTAGTTGTATATAGGGATCTCGAATCACTAAAATATTGTTTGTAAATGGAGAAAATCCTTTAGGTAATTGACGCTTATTGGAGTGACAGATCAGTCGTTTGTCGATGAATACAGATGTATAGTAATGCTATTAAGGAGAAGAAAAAGTGATACGGTACAGCTTTATCATTGGCAATCAGTTACCTCTCAATCGTAAAATATGAAAAGGCATTAGTTAGAAGCGGTTAAAGGTGGAAAGGCCACATAAAATTACTTGTGGGGAAAAATGCCAGTGTGAGGTTTATTGGAGCGATAAGAAGGAAGGTCTCATCCAATTAACTCTTTTGTGTTAGTCTGAGATTGTAACCACGTATTGCTAGAGAGTGTTCAGACACGATCTGCATGATTAGCCTATTGAACGGTTTAAGAGGCGTTACAAGAAATCCGTAGACGCCACAGAAACTTACTGCATGTGGTCATGTAAGTCACAATTTATTTGACGTTAATTTTAAGCCTCTTCCATCTGGCGGGGTGTATCGACACTACTGATCATTCACGAATGGGAAAAGATGGCGATGAGACAATGATAGTGCTCTATGTAGCCTTCAACGCAAAAAAATGGTTCAAATGGCTCTGAGCACTATGGGACTCAACTGCTGAGGTCATTAGTCCCCTAGAACTTAGAACTAGTTAAACCTAACTAACCTAAGGACATCACAAACATCCATGCCCGAGGCAGGATTCGAACCTGCGACCGTAGCGGTCCTGCGGTTCCAGACTGCAGCGCCTTTAACCGCACGGCCACTTCGGCCGGCCCTTCAACGCACTTCATCAAGATGAAGATGTACGTGGGGCATTCCGAGGACATACATTGCGTCGGACACACGTATCTTTCGATGTTGGACGGATGAAAATAGCAAAGAATATTTAACAAGATTATATTGTAGATAGATGAGGATTTTTATGTCAGTTACATGCTAAACGTTCATCGAGACTATTTTATGTAGCAAATACGTCACTAGAAACTTCCTGGTTATATAAGGATCTAGATCTCTTCAGGGTAATCCAATAAAAGATGCTCTTTTTTTGTATTTCCGACAACGCTAAAGGCATTTATTGAAGAAGGGAAGTTTGGCTCCGTTAACGTTTATTTAAATTAACGAAGATACAAAAATTTAATTTAAACATAGTATATAGTTGATATATAGGCGATTCCTGTTAGAATGATCTACATTTAGATAAAAAAGTGCCTCTTTACCTAATTTATAGCCTTTGTCTCTGGTTGCTCGTAGTTACAGTAACTAATGATACATGTTTCAAAACTTATACTATCAATATACTATGTCTCGGTGACCGCAGTAGATTTGAGGTCATTACTCTGATGGCCATAGAATGGCGACCCCGCATTAATGATTCAGCAGGATCGTAGTGGAGAATCTCTGGCACTCCATACATGTGCTAGAGTCTGTACACGCTCCCACCGTAACATAACGCTACAGCTTAGCACTATAGAGCGTAGGTGCGACCCGGAGTAGGCTAATATGTCTCTAATTATCTCATTGTCGCTGAGACTCTAAGCTCTGCAGTACTGTTTGCCAGCACTAGTGGCTTCGTGTGAGCTGCCTCTCTGCTTTAGAGTACGGTAACTGTAGCTTCCATTTGCAGTAACCTCGTCTAGAATTGAAACTTTCTTATTCGTTCGTCAGAAATTAATACCCGCATGTTTTAAATTTAGCTGAACACAAAAAGTGTGCCTATCCATTTTATTTTGGAAGGGGTTTTGAGGAAACAAGGACTATTCTAATGACGAAAAAAAACTGTAGAGAAAGTAATAAATTCGGGCGAAAGCAGAGAGTAACTATGTAGTTTCCCTGTTTTGCTTGTAGAGCGAATCACCTGAGCGGAAGAGGAAAAATGTAACGAGAAACTAAGACCAAATTTACTTGTATATGAACTAAAAGTACATCCGTGTTTACTTTGACACAGTGTGGTTGTCCATCGACAGTGAAACCATGAATGGGGAAACTATTCTTTACAATTCTTATCCATTCAGGTCGTTTTGTTTTCTGTTTTTCTTTAAAAAGTAGTTACAGGTAATGCCGAGATTATCGCTTTAAAAACGCAATTACAAGATTCTTCTTTCGCTATTAACGTGCTTATTCACCTCACACCACACATCTTATGAAAACAGAATATAACTTTCATGTTTGTGGAGCAACCCTGTCTGATGTATTACGTAGGAGAAACTATGTCAAATGTAAAACATGATTGGTGAACATTGTGTAGGTCTCTAATATACTGGGAAGTCACTATAGCTAAGCTCCTTGGCATAATCAGTAATTGAAGGTCAAAAATTCTCTACGCTCTTCTGTCACCGATTGTCTAAACAAAAATGTGGAGTCAGGTTATTGAGGAAAAAGAGCTGTGGAAGCGCTGGACTGACATGACTGTATTACCACGTGTGTTGCGAGCGAAAAGGTCAACTATCAGCGTTTGAAAACCGGCTCCTCACATTTATTCTTTGAAATTTAGCTGCCGGCCGCGGTGGTCTCGCGGTTCTAGGCGCGCAGTCCGGAACCGTGCGACTGCTACGGTCGCAGGTTCGAATCCTGCCTCGGGCATGGATGTGTGTGATGTCCTTAGGTTAGTTAGGTTTAAGTAGTTCTAAGTTCTAGGGGACTGATGACCACAGCTGTTAAGTCCCATAGTGCTCAGAGCCATTTGCACCATTTTGAAATTTAGTTTCTCAGTGTTTTATGGCTTAATAATTAGCTAATATTATGAAATGAACTACATACCAGTGGTTAGGTAAATAATAACGCACAATTAATTAATATGGCAGTTATGTACCTCATTTCGTCTGTGAAAATTCGCTGTGGCATGAAGCCCTCGTGTTCAGCAATCAGAGCGGCTAAACGTTATGGAATGGAATCAAAGATTAAAACTTTGTTAGAAGTTTGGCAGATCTAAAAATCAGTTATTCATCAACATAATAATATTCTCTCACTTCTATAAAACGACTGCCCTTAAAATAACTTGGATGAATTTTGTCTAAAATTTTGAGTTTTTTGATATAGATTTTTGAGCTCGCACTACAACGGTTCTTTTAAAGACTACAAATAATAGGCACAGTGTAGTACTCATCAAGACAAGGGAACCTACCACAGAACGGCCACTGGCATCTACCAAGACGTGAATATAAAAAAAGAATATTGACTAGATGGCGGAAGTGAACTCTGGTTCAATAAATTACGACCAGGCGCTTTGTCCGTGAGATACTTTTTCATTGGTACTTAATCCATTTCATTCGTCTTCTGTTTTTTAAGATATTAAAAACATTTACACTTTAAGATAGACATGCAGCTATTATTTCATACAACGTTTACATACGTAAGAAAAACATGCAGCCATAGGTAATGTGCTTACATTTAGGCCTCTTATGGAATCAGAACCACTAAAATGTACCAAAGTTATGATCAAACATTTTAGCATCAAGCAAAATTTCTGTTTGGCCACAATGAAAATAAATATTTTAAGCAAAGTTATTAACAGCATATATTATTCTTTAAACGGCAACGGCCTTGCCGCAGTGGATACAACGGTTCCCGTGAGATCATCGAAGTTAAGTACTGTCGGGCGTGGCCGGCACTTGGATGGGTGACCATCCAGCCACCATGCGCTGTTGCCATTTTCGGGGTGCACTCAGCCTCGTGATGCCAATTGAGGAGCTACTCGACCGAATAGTAGCGGCTCCAGTCAAAGAAAACCATCATAACGACCGGGAGAGCGGTGCGCTAACCACATGCCCCTCCTATCCACATCCTCAACTGAGGATGACACGGCGGTCCGATGGTCCCGATGGGCCACTTGTGGTCTGATGACGGAGTGCTTTTTATTCTTTAAATGTTCGTTCCATTGTCTGTAAGTGCAGTTTCAAATTGGGGTATCATTAGTTATACACTGTTACTAAAGAAAATATGGACCGGAGGAAATTTCCTTTTAGAATGAAAATAAACAGTTCACCATCCACACTTACATTCATCATTGAAGTAGTCACATTAAATAGAAAAGTGTGCCCGTATTTCGCACATTCACTAAAGTTCAATGTCTCTCGGTTCACAAGACAAGTCATCCCGATATTATACATATGATTCGGCGTCATAGTATCATTATTCTCTATTGCACTGTCCAAGTTAGGCTTCATCCGGTGGGTCGGGTAGTTCGTCTGCCCTGGATAAAATATTATGTCGCCAGTCTTTTCTTGCAGCTCATGGAATGCCTTGGCATGTGACACAGAGATTGGCGCGATTTCATTGTCCTCCTTTTCTCTTTTACGTTTCTTGAAATAGAGTCTGGAGTTTGAATTACTCTTCTCTCCAACTTTCTGTCTACCGGAACTGTTTCGAGCAAGGTACTGTTATTGGTTTGGAACTACTCAATGAATATTTTGAAGACTGCCGGATTGTGATGTTGATGTTTGGTTTGTGCGGCGCTCAACTGCGCGGTCATCAGCACCCGTAAAAAGCTCCAATTTTTACACAATCCAGTCTAGCCACCTTCACGAATGATGATCTACATACATATCTACATCTACATACATACTCCGCAATCCACCATACAGTGCGTGGCGGAGGGTACCTCGTACCACAAATAGCATCTTCTCTATCTGTTCCACTCCCAAACAGAACGAGGGAAAAATGACTGCCTATATGCCTCTGTACGAGCCCTAATCTCTCCTATCTTATCTTTGTGGTATTTCCGCGAAATGTAAGTTGGCGGCACCAAAATTGTACTGCAGTCAGCCTCAGATGCTGGTTCTCTAAATTTCCTCAGTAGCGACTCACGAAAAGAACGTCTCCTTTCCTCTAGAGACTCCCACCCGAGTTCCTGAAGAATTTCCGTAACACTCGCGTGATGATCAAACCTACCAGTAACAAATCTAGCAGTCCGCCTCTGAATTGCTTCTATGTCCTCCCTCAATCCGACCTGATAGGGATCCCAAACGCTCGAGCAGTACTCAAGAATAGCTCGTATTAGTGTTTTATAAGCGATCTCCTTTACAGATGAACCACATCTTCCCAAAATTCTACTAATGAACCGAAGACGACTATCCGCCTTCCCCACAACTGCCATTACATGCTTGTCCCACTTCATATCGCTCTGCAATGTTACGCCCAAATATTTAATCGACGTGACTGTGTCAAGTGCTACACTACTAATGGAGTATTCAAACATTACAGGATTCTTTTTCCTATTCATCTGCATTAATTTACATTTATCTATATTTAGAGTTAGCTGCCATTCTTTACACCAATCTCAAATCCTGTCCAAGTCATCTTGTATCCTCCTACAGTCACTCAACGACGACACCTTCCCGTACACCACAGCATCATCAGCAAATAGCCGCACATTGCTATCCACCCTATCCAAAAGATCATTTATGGAGATAGAAAACAACAGCGGACCTACCACACTTCCCTGGGGCACTCCAGATGATACCCTCACCTCCGATGAACACTCACCATCGAGGACAACGTACTAGGTTCTATTACTTAAGAAGATGATGATGAAATGATGAGGACAACATAAATACCCTGTCCCCTGCCAGAGAAAATCCCCAACCCGGCCGAGAATCGAACCCGGGACCCAGTGATCCAGAGGCAGCAACGCTAGCCACTAGACCACGAGCTGCGGGCTGCCGCAGGGTAGAAAATGTTTCTGGATTGCATCCATTTTCCACGGATCTTTTCAGCGTGGTGATCTCACCGGTCATATATTCATCGTCGTATTTGTTTTCTACGTATTCAGAATATCTAGTTTCACTGTGTTTAAATGGTTCTTTACATTCACTAATGCTTGCTGCCCCTTTCAGATTCTCTTCCAATTCCGTAGACGCATTCTGATGTTCTTGACCATGTACGGCCGCAATGACGATGCCAACAGCTTCATCTACGCTTATTAATTTACTGTGATTGTCTGCTACGCCTCTCTCCATTCCGTTCCCTTACTCTGCGGCGGTAGTTTCAGTAACACTCGCTATCATCTCCGCAGCCTGTTTCACTTACATAGGCCCCTCCTGGTGTCCTTCATAACGTGCGCCATCAATGACGCTGATACCAACTAATCGGTTAACACTTAGAATGAAATATATATCTGACAGTCGGATATGATTTACGTTTGTGTCACTAGAGGTGCTGAAAATCACCCTAAGGTTCTAGCCAGCTACGAGGGTCCCGTTTGGTTTTTAGTCGTAACGCAGTGAGCGTCACGTAGCACCTTGTGCCGATTTACCCAACAAAACTTGCTTCCATTCCAGACCCACACCGTCTTCCAGGCGGATGTTCCAGGTCCGAGCAAATATTCAGCCGCCTCTCAAACTGATGTTCCTGAACTTGCATTGTTGTGCCTCGCAGGCGGATAATCTAAATTATTCTTTAAGTTCTTTTACGTGACATTTTTAGTTACCTGACTACGCTACAGCTTAATTTATGTTTTAGTGGGTTTGCTTAGTGGAACTTGGTGGGAGTAATTTTGTTCTTAAAAAACTATGGAATTACTTATTTTTAGGCGCGGTTTCAGTTCGTTTTAGTGTGGTTCTCCTTCTCTGTGAGCTACAATTTTACTCGTTCGAAATGTTTTCTGTATGTAGGTATGCACTTTACACGGTATCAGTTTTGATTTGAGTTATGGCTAATTTATTTTAGCATTGTTTCTTGGTTGTTTAAGATAGGTAATTACCCTTTTTGCAACAGAAATCGTTAACGAAGTTACGTGTCTGGCTGAAAATACTTCGGCCTCCAATGAGGGCTCTAAATATGCTGGCAAAAAGATAATATTCCACCTATCTGAAGAGCAAAATAAATCACGAAATTACTCCATTGCATGATCTCTTCGGTAATCTTCTGTACAATTGAAGAGCCAAATAAATGATGAAAGCACTGCAGTCCATGTTCTGTTCGTAAATTGATGATCGGTGGATTAGAATTCAGAAGCACTTTAATACCTGTTCATACTCATGTTGCACACATTGCACCGATTGCTAAGGGCCAAAAGAGGCAAGGAGTTCAGGAACCGTAGCGCAATGTGATGTACAGACCATCAGCATTGCCTCTAGGTACTACCTTAGTACTTACGCCACAGTCAACTGAAATTTTTTCAAAGAAGAGCGCAACGGAAAATCTGGAAAGCATAAATACTGCTGTATACATTCTCCTACTCGCGTTCATTGGTAAAATACCCAATGCAAATACTACTTCTGAATACCGTTTGCCGCGCGTTTGAGAATAACCTGCTGAAACCGCATGTAAACCATAAAAGCAGTGCTCTCTGGGCGTCAGAGTTCTGTAAGCCGCTTTCCTGTCAGAGGCTGTCGCTCACAGCAAGTATGGGATTAATTTAGCCCACAGTGGGGGGTGTTATTGTTGCGAGTGGACGTCCTATCGTAAGCGGCTTTTGAACATAAGTACGTGCCTTCAGTGTAGTGCGGAACACGTGGCAGATTACGTAACTCGAGCACCGTCTGCTGTGACGGATAGTCGCCGAAACAATCGTCTTCGCTAGTCAGAACTTACCTGCAGTTTCGTCTCGCCTAGCATCCAAAGGACTTATTTGTGCGCAGTCCTAATTCGTGAAGCGAAAGGTAACCACACAAGTGGGTAACACATTTCACTGTTAATTAAGTTTTAACCGCGCCTCTTTATATCTGCACCAATTAAGGTGGCGCAGCGGTTAAGGTACTGCACATGTATTCCGGAAGAGCGAGGTTCGAAGGTCAAGCAGATTATTTCTGTGTGGTTTCCGTAAACCGATTAAGCCCAATTGCCATGATGGCTTCCTTGGAAAGGACACGATCAGTTATTTTCTTTATCCCTGTCCTAAGCCAGCTTGTGATCTACCTGGACATTAAACATTTATTTTCTTCGCTCCATCCGCAGTATACGTTACTGACTATTCAGCGTTGCCTAAAGGAAGTGGGATATGATGAATTACGATACTTCTGTACTTCAAGAGTACAGCAGGGTTGGTAGCGTAGAGTGTGTTTCTGGGGAAGAGAGACATTCGTTTAGAGGTGATGGTATGGAACATTCTGATGAAGGATCGTCAGATTCAGCTAAGGCAGGCCACCTTAAACGCATTCAGAACATGTAAATATATGTTGGGGCGTTTTCGCCGAGATATAGAGGAAAATGTGGAGATTTCATTCCTCGTACTCAAGGGGTTTTAAATGTTTCTAGTTCCCATTTATCATTCACCACTTGATATAACAAATGTCTTCATGCGACTTTAATCCTCAGCCACACCATCAATCAGTTTCCGATAGGTCGTCCTCTTGGTCGTTTTTAGGAATCCAACAGGCCGGCTGGAGTGGCCGAGTAGTTCTAGGCGCTACAGTCTGGAACCGCGCGACCGCGGGGACTGATGACCTCAGGTGTTAAGTCCGATAGTGCTCAGAGCCACCACAAAATCTCCTTACTTCATCTTCCATAATTTCTTTGCACTGTCTGACCAGCCATTCTCCACTTCAGTTTCGTAACAGTCACTATCATGTTATCGACTCCTGTCCCTTCTTTTATTAATTTGTTTGTTTTTTTGTCCAAAATGCATCTTTCCATTACTAAGTGGGTAACTGTCTAGTTTTGAACCCTCTGAGTATTTAACATCCACACACTTCAAAAAAAGTTTTGCATCACCTCGGTTTCGAGAATTCCGGAACCTGTACAGAAAATTGGAATAGAGATCAACATAAAAATCATTTCCGCACTACTGCTCATGAAAACCACACATTGCATGTTTTACCACTATACAGCGCGATCTTCAGAGGTGGTGGTCCAGATTACTGTACACACCGGTACCTCTAATACCCAGTAGCACGTTCTCTTGCATTGCTGTATGCCTATATTCGTCGTGGCATACTATCCAAAAGTTCATCAAGTCACTGTTGGACCAGATTGTTCCACTCCTCAACAGCGATTCGGGGTAGATCCCTTAGAGTGATTGGTAGGTCACGTCGTCCTTAAACAGCCCGTTTCAATCTATCCAGTGTATGTTCGATAAGGTTCGTTTCTGGAGAACATGCTGGCCACTCTAGTCGAGTGATGTCGTTATCCTGAAGGAAGCCATTCACAAGATGTGCACGGTGGGGGCGCGAATTGTCGTCCATGAAGACGAATGCCTCGCCGACATGTTCCCGATCAGGTTGCACTATCGGTCGGAGGATGGCATTCACGTATCGTGTAGCCGTTACTGCACCTTCCATGACCACCCCCCGGCGTACATCGTACCCACATAAAGCCACCCCAAAATAGCAGGGAACCTCCACCTTGCTGCACTCGCTGTAGAGTGTGTCTAAGGCGTTCAGCCTGACTGGGTTGCTTTCAAACACGCCTCCGACGATTGTCTGGTTGAAGGCATATGCGACACTCATCGGTGAAGAGAACGTGATGCCAGTCCTGAGCGGTCCATTCGGCATGTTGTTGGGCCCGTCTGTACCGCGCTGCATGGTGTCGTGGTTGCAAAGATGGACCTCGCCATGGGCGTCGGAAGTGAAGTTGCCCATCATGCAGCCTACTGCATACAGTCTGAGTCGTAACACGACGTCCTGTGGCTGCACGTTAAGCAAATTCAACATGGTGGCGTTGCTGTCAGGGTTCCTCCGAGACATAATCCGTAGGTAGCGGTCATCCACTGCAGTAGTAGCCCTTGGGCGGCCTGAGCGAGGCATGTGATCAACAGTTCCTGTCTCTCTGTATCTTCTCCATGTCCGAACAACATCGCTTTGGTTCACTCCAAGACGCCTGGACACTTCCCATTTTGAAAGGCCTTCCTGGTGCAAAGGAACACTGTGGACGCGGTCGAACTGCGGTATGGACCGTCTACGCATGGTTGAACTACACACAAAACGAGCCGTGTACCTCCTTCCTGAAGAAATGACCGGAACTGATCGGCTGTCGGACCCCTCCGTCTGCTGCTCATGCATGGTTGTTTCACTTTTATGGCACAAGGACACTTTCCTTCTAAGTATAGCATTCAGTTTCCCAGATAAAAGCTAGGCCATGTTTTACCATCCGGTTTATTTCTTCAATTGCAAATCCTTTTATTGCTTTCAGTCGGCCTATGTATACACACTCATCAACTGTTCGCATAACTTCGTCATTCAGCTTTTCCTCCATCCTTTGCTTAATTCTTTCTGGATTCGAAGCAAACAAACCGCTCTCGTCTGTAAAGTGAAGCTGGTTCAAACAAGGTCCGCTTACGAGTATTTCGTTTCAATAGCAGATTAATTATTTGGAGACCTCTTCCAAGGCTAAACATAATTTGTGGAAATGGTGTCCCCTTGGCTAAGCGTTATGTCAATTCTAAACTTTTTGCTCTGTTGATGTAATCGAATAGAAGCTGAAGCCTTTTGTATATACTCTCCAACAAATTCTTGTTGGTAGGTTTTATTTCCTGATTGTAAGTGCTGACAGCGCATCTCATACTGTGACAGAATTAAACGCTTTCTCGTAGTCTATAACCCCACACAAGCGATGGTTGATATTCGTTGCTACTTTCTCTAAATATGTTGACAACCTGTAGATGGTTAACTGTTATGCATTCGCTTGTAAAGCCAGCCTGCTCTTTGCCCTACTTATAGTCTAAAGATTTTTCAAGGTGATTAGTAAATATTTTAGTACAAATCTTGTATATCAAGACAAGGGACTAATGAGCCTATAGCTTTTCACGTCTTTCTTGCTGCTCCCTGTGAAGTACAACAACGACAGCATTGTTACAACTATTCGGTGTCGTCCTCCTACAAAAACATTGCGAGAGTAGGTGAGCAAACTTTTCTTTAATCGTCTCTCCCCATACTTTTATCATTTCTGTTGTTATTATAGTGGTTTTCTCTACTTATTCTGAACGTGCTAACGGAGTGTACTCGCTCTTGCAGTTTATTACCCGGGTACTGGTTTCCTTAAATGCAGTACATAGATTTTACAAGAAATGTTCAAACACCTCCAGTGGTCTTCCAGATGGCCTTAACAGTGCAATATGAGATTCTGACTAGCATGATATGGTGTCTACCCAGCAGAAGTATCAGTTTCGTTTTCTTTATTGTTTAGTTTTTCTACATTGTCTCCCTTGTAATCGCATCATTACAGTTTTTGATATCTTCTCTTGTACGTATCAGAAATTTTTTGTTTAGTTCAGTTAATTCTATCAAGTTTCTGTTATTTACTATTAATTCTTTTCTCTTCTTCAACAGCTGTCTAGTGTTATTTGAAACTATACTTTGTTTTTTCTTTCCTCTTCAGTCCTGAAACACCCCTACCTGTTTCAGAATAATATTTCATAAAACGTCGTTTGTTATATTTGAATGTACAATTTCGTTTTGCTATAGAGTGCGAAAACAGTTTGCTCATTTAATGATAAAAAGTTGTATACTAACCAGTAGGATCAAGATTTTCATGACACACCTACACCGAAACACCAAAGAAACTGGTACACCTGCCTAATATCGTGTGGGGCCCCCGCGAGCAAGCAGAAGTGCCGCAGCACGACGTGGCATGGATTCGACTTATGTCTGAAGTAGTGCTGGAGGGAACTGACGCCATGAATCCTGCAGGGCTGTCCATAAATCCGTAAGAGTATGGGGGGGGGGGCGAGATCTCTTCTGAAGAGCACGTTGCAAATCATAACAGATATGCTCAACATAGTTCATGTCTGGGGAGTTTGGTGACCAGCGGAAGTGTTTAAATTCAGAAGAGTGTTCCTAGAGCCACTCTGTAACAATTCTGGACGTGTGGGGTGTCACATTGTCGTGGTGGAATATCCCAAGTCCGTCGGAATGCGCAATGAACATGAATGGATGCAGGTGATCAGACAGTTTGCTGCCGGCCTGAGTGGCCGTTCGGTTCTAGGCGCTTCAGTCTGGAAACGCGCGCCCGTACGGGACGCAGGTTCGAATCCTGCCTCGGGCATGGATGTGTGTGGTGTCCTTAGGTTAGTTAGGTTTAATTAGTTCTGAGTTCTAGGCGACTGATGACCTTATAAGTTAAGTCGCATAGTGCTCAGAGCCAATTGAACCAAGACAGTTTGCTTACGTACGTGTCACCTGTTAGAGTCGTATCTGGACGTATCAGGGGTCCCATATCACTTCAACTGCACACGACCCACACCATTACAGAGCCTCCACCAGCTTGAACAGTCCCCTGCTGACATGCAAGCTCCATGTATTCATGAGGTTGTCTTCATACACGTCCATATGCTCGATACAATTTTCAAACGAGACTCGTCAGACTAGGCAACATGTCTCCAGTCATCAACAGTCCAATATCGATGTTGACGGGCCCAGGTTGGCGTAAAGCTTTGTGTCCTGCAGTCATCAAGGGTACATGAGTGAGCCTTCGGCTCCGGAATCCCATGTCGATGGTGTTTCGTTGAATGGTTCACACGCTGACACTTACTGATAGCCCAGCATTGAAATCTGCAGCAATCTGCGGAATGGTTGCTCTTTTGTCACGTTGAACAATTCTCTTCAGTCGTCTTTGGTCTCGTTCTTGCAGGATTCTTTTCCGGCCTCGACGATGTTGGAGATTTTATGTTTCACCGGATTCCTGATTCCCCGTGCACTTGTTAAATTGTGGTACCGGAAAATCCCCACTTCATCGCTACCTCGGAGATGCTGTGTCGCATCGATCGTGCGCCGACTATAACATCATGTTCAAACTCGCTTAAATCTTGATAACCTGCCACTGTAGCAGCAGCTGCAGCGCCATATCCTGCCTGTTTACATATCTCTGCATTTGAATACACGTGCCTAAACCACTTTCTTTGGCGCTTCAGTGTATTTCTTGTGTTACATCAGTAGGACTTTAATATCGTTGTTTTGTCCAGCACGCTTCCTATTGACGTGTGGTATGTGAAATTTAATTTTATGCAGAAATAACTGGAGTTACCACTTCATCAAATATTTGAATAGTTTATTGTCAGACTTAACGCAATGCATTTGTAGACAGTTCCGAAGCTGTAGGTTGTTGAAACTCCCAAGGTTTGCTACAGCATAACGCGTAGATGAAACACATACTCGGTTGTTAATGGATACTCGAAAAACATATTGAGGGCAGAAGTATAAGGGATGAGTTATTACTACGGGCAAAAAATACAGATCATGTATACAATATGTGAATCGTAAAATGCAATCACGATTCTTTCCGTTCCACACGCAGATGAAGCGTGCGGATAATGAAAGCTTATATGCATCTGTACTAGCAGTTATAACTTTTATCTTGAAGTTTTCTGTAGAGTCTGTACAGACGGGGAAGCAGAGAAATGCGCATTCGTTTTTAACATCTCGATTATGAACAATCCGCGACAGAATGTAGCAATATGCTGGATTCTGTTCTGAAAACCTGATCTTAAATTCTGTAAACAGGTTTCTAACAAGACGTTAGTCGTCTATGCTCAGTCGATGACTAGTGGATATTTCTTAAAATTTCCGTTACACACTTACTCGAAGTAAGTGAATTTGTGGTTACATGTGTTCCACTTGTTTGCACACTCCTAGTGTTCCAGTTTACTTAGAACTGATGTACTTACACACATTAGATCAGTATTCCACGATGAACCGTATAGGATGCTATTTTTAACCAGTGTACTTCGAAGACGAGGTGTACTACACCCCGGCATTGTTACTCACAGATATTTTTTCATGTCCTTATTGATTACATGTATGACTCCATACAGAGCGCTAATTTTTTATGTTTCGAGAGGCGCACAAGTAATTACTTCTATTGTTTAAAAGCTAGTTGCCAGCTTTGAACTATTTTGATAGTTTGTTCAAATCTTCATAGATATTACTATAATTGTGTGTCAGGTGACACTTACTGCTGGCCGGAGTGGCCGTGCGGTTCTGGGCACTACAGTCTGGAACCGCGTGAGCGCTACGGTCGCAGGTTCGAATCCTGCCTCGGGCATGGATGTGTGTGATGTCCTTAGGTTAGTTATGTTTAAGTAGTTCTAAGTTCTAGGGGACTGATGACCACAGCGGTTAAGTCCCATAGTGCTCAGAGCCATTTTTTTTTTTTTTTGACAGTTACTCGTAGGAAACAATATCAGCTGCTTAAAGATCGGAAATAGCAACGAATACTTAGCTATTAATACAAGTGTGCCAGGAGGAATGTCCAGTATTCACGGATATTACAGGAACGATGGATGGAAGCAAAAACGTATAGTAAACATGAGCTCTAAGATGCATACATTAAGAAACTATGTGTGCTTCGCTACTGTGAAATACATCTCTTTTACTAAATGAGTGTTCATAGCTCTTAACGTATGCATTTTAGAGTCCATTTTTAATAGACAATGGTTTCTACTTTCGGTCCATACTTCCTTCCACCAAAATATGGAAATCAAGGAGATTTTAGCGCAAGAGATTTGTCTCACAGTATCCAAGATGGAGAAAGGTTGACAGCTATTAAAATTTACATTTTACAGCCCATGTTTACTAGACTCATTTGCTACGAATGATCATTGCTGTCATATCCCTCAATACTGACAATTCCTCTTGGGTCACACTGAATACAGTGTGAATTATCTAAGCCTTAATGCCTGAAATGTTTCACAATTTAAAAAAAATGGTGTGTCAAATCTTATGGGACTTAACTGCTAAGGTTATCAGTCCCTACGCTTACACACTACTTAACCTAAATTATCCTAAGGACAAATACACACACCCATACCCGAGGGAGGACTCGAACCTCTGCCGGGACCAGCCGCACAGTCCATGACTGTAGCGCCTAAGACCGCTCGGCTAATCCCGCGCGGCGTTTCACAATCGTTTCAAGGTATGCAAAGGAGAGTTTAGGCCATTTATAGATTGCAGAGAGCGAATATGTTGCCGTATGATCAGTAACGGAAACCATTTTTATCTACTACGATAACTGACAATTGTAGATTATGGTATATGACTCTTTATTCGTGCTAACAGGTTGCGTTCTGTCTGTCACTCACCAGCTTGCCTAAATACGTCTCGTTAGACTTGAAAGGGTAATCTATTCATGTCTTTGGAGCTTAGTGTAGGAAGTAAGGTCTCAGCCAACTCTCTAAGCTACTTGAAAGGAATTATGTATGGTTAAACGTGTTAAACGTTTTGTTGAAACGCCTTGGATATTCTCTGTGAAGCAGTAGCGTGCCGCCTCTCCTTCGCGGTGCGTCAAGTGTTTATGAATGGTAGTGTCTCCTGACGGTGTTAGAGCGTCGGAAGGATTGCACATTTGCTTCCACAGAGGCAATGACGCGCCTCTGAACGTCAAACACTTGGCGAGCGGGCGGGACAATGAGGCCTTTTTTCCCTATGAAGAGCTGTCGCCTCGAATTTCCAGTGAGGCTCGGGCGGGAAAAGAAATATAGGAGCCGCAGGTGGTGCACCGGTGTCAAAGCGAGCAGCCGAAAGGCAAAGCGCACTAATTCACAGCCGCTGAATGCAGCTGCGTTGTGCCTTCGCAATTACCGACGCCCTCCGTCCCAGTGCCCTTATATCTCAAACGCTGCTCTTATAACATTCAAATTAACGGTTAATTCCGCTTGCTGTTCTTCTCCCTCTGCTATCACGCGCATTCACACCAAGGAAGCAGCGTTACGTAGAGAAGAGCTGATAATTATTTACCTCATCACTTGTCAATCAAGAACGTGAAGGAGAGTGATGGGTTTCAAACCATAAGCTTTTGTGTAATTTGTTTGAAGTACTCAGTGGAACATACAGATCGACATCTGAATCTGTACTCTGCTGATCGCAGCAGTTGGAGTAAGAGAGTGTACGTGGGTTGTTCCAGTAGTTTTCCACACCATTAACAATATCAGCCATGCATGTCTTACAATAATTTTTGTTGATTCTTTCTTTCATTTTGTATCTTGCAGCCTGGAGGCAAGTAAATATCCAGTTTTACAATAAATGTTGTCAATAATAATTCACCTTATAACGTTCCACACTTAAAATACGTGTACACTACTGGCCATTAAAACTGATACACCACGGAGATGACGTGCTACAGACGCGAAATTTAACCGACAGGAAGAAGATGCTCTGATACGCAAATGAATAGCTTTTCAGAGCATTCACACAAGGTTGGCGCCGGTGGCGACACCTACAACGTGCTGACATGAGGAAAGTTTCCAACCGATTTCTCATACACAAACAGCAGTTGACCGGCTTGCCTGGTGAAACGTTGTTGTGATGCCTCGCATAAGGAGGAGAAATGCGTACCATCACGTTTCCGACTTTGATAAAGGCCGGATTGTAGCCTATCGCGATTGCGGTTTATCGTGTCGCGACATTGGTGCTCGCGTTGGTCGAGATCCAACGACTGTTAGCAGAATATGGAATCGGTGCGTTCAGGAGGGTAATACGGAACGCCGTTCTGGATCCCAACGGAGTCGTATCACTAGCAGTCGAGATAACAGGCATCTTATCCGCATGGCTGTAACGGATCGTGAAGCCACGTCTCGATCCCTGAGTCAACAGATGGGGACGTTTGCAAGACAACAACCATCTGCACGATCAGTTCGACGACGTTTGCAGCAGCATGGACTATCAGCTCGGAGACCGTGGCTGCGGCTACCCTTGACGCTGCATCACAGACAGGAGCGCCTGCGATGGTGTACTCAACGACGAACCTGGGTGCACGAATGAGAAAACATCATTTTTTCGGATGAATCGAGGGTATGTTTATAGCATCAAGATGGTAGCGTCCGTGTTTGGCGACATCGCGGTGAACGTACCTTGGAAGCGTATATTCGTCATCGCCATACTGGCGTATCACCCGGCGTGATGGTATGGGGTGCCATTAGTTGCACGTCTCGGTCACCTCTTGTTCGCATTGACGGCACTTTGAACAATGGACGTTACATTTCAGATGTGTTACGACCCGTGGCTCTACCCTTCATTCGATCCCAGCGAAACCCTACATTTCAGCAGGATAATGTACGACCGCATGTTGCAGGTCCTGTACGGGCCTTTCTGGATACAGAAAATGTTCGACTGCTGCCCTGGCCAGCACATTCTCCAGATCTCTCACCAATTGAAAACGTCTGGTCAATGGTGGCCGAGCAACTGGCTCGTCACAATACGCCAGTCACTACTCTTGATGAACTGTGGTATCGTGTTGAAGTTGCATGGGTAGCTGTACCTGTATACGCCATCCAAGCTCTGTTTGACTCAATGCCCAGGCGTATCAAGGCCGTTATTACGGCCAGAGGTGGTTCTTCTGGGTACTGATTTCTCAGGATCTATGCACCCAAACTGCGTGAAAATGTAATCACATGTCAGGTCTAGTATAACATATTTGTCCAATGAATACCCGTTTATCATTTGCATTTCTTTTTGGTGTAGCAATTTTAATGGCCAGTAGTGTAACTATTATTTTTATTACAGTTAAATTATTTTACGATACCTACGCTAGCCACTGATTTCAACAGTTTGAGGGAGAAATACAAAGATAGACAGCAAAATGGAAAATGGAATTATAATCGGTATAGTCAAATTAATATGACCTCTGCCTACATTCCACGTCGATGTGAAATAACCACTCACTGACGGAAGGTTGTAACACTAGCAGTGCAGGGTAGATAAAACGTGTTGCAGGGACGCTGAAAGCAGTGCGTTCATTGACTTAATGCAGAAATGGAGTGATTTATCTAACGTAAAAAGGGCATGAACATTACTGGTCTTAGGACTAAATGTGGAAGCATTTCAAAAATGGCTCTGAGCACTATGTGACTTAACGTCTGAGGTCATCAGTCGCCTAGAACTTAGAACTAATTAAACCTAGCTAACCTAAGGACATCACACACTGCAGCGCCTAGAACCGCACGGCCACTCCGGCCGGTAGGAAGCATTTCCCAAACGGATAAGTTTGTAAACTGCTCGTGTACCATCGTGGTTAAAGTATACTGCACATGGCAAAATGGCGTTACACAATAGTGGCGCCGTGGCAACTGCGGTGCGCCGAGAGCCATAGATTAAATCGGTGAACGACGGCTGCGGCAATGTTTACGGGCGAATGGCCGTGCAATTGTTGAGCAACTGACCACCCAGATGAACCTAGGTGCTACCAATAGTGTCTCCCCAACGATCGTTCAGCGAACGTTGCTGCGTATGGACCTCCGCAACGGGTGCCTGGTTCATGCATCGACGCTGAGTGCTGCTCATCGGCGACGAAGGTTGACATCTGCACGTCAGTGGCGCAACTGGACGTCCGATAAGTGGCGACAGGTGGCGTTTTCAGATCACGTTTCATGCTCCATCGGAGGGATGTCAAATGGCGCGTACGGCACGACATATCTAAAGGCAGACACCCTGGATCCAGGAGGAAGCGTTTTGATATTAGGAATATTTTCTTGGCATTCAAAATGATTCAAATGGCTCTGAGCACTATGGGACTTAATATCTGAGGTCATCAGTCCCCTAGAACTTAGAATTTCTTAAACCTAACTAACCTAAGGACATCACACACATCCATGCCCGAAGCAGGATTCGAACCTGCGACCGTAGCGGTACGCGGTTTCAGACTGTAGCGCATAGAACTGCTCGGCCACCCCGGCCGGCTCTTGCCATTCCCTGGGTAATCTCGTCGTTCTGGAAGGCACACAGGAACAACACAAGTATGCATCTATCTTTGGGGACCATGTACACCCCTATATGCAATTAGATTTCCTCAGCTCGATGCTCTGTAAAAGCAGGACAACGCAACGTGTCACACTGCTCGTACTGTACGTGGTTGGTTCGAAGAGCACCAGGGTGATTTTACTGTACGCTCCTGGCCACTAAACTCCCAGTGTTTAAGCGCAGCCAAGAAACTGTGGGACCACAGCGATTGGGCTGTACGCGCCTTGGATCCTCAACCGAGGAACCTAGCAAAGCTGGCCACTGCTCTGGAGTCAGCATGGTTCCACATTGCTCCCGGTACCTTCCAGATCCTCAATGACTCTCTTCTTCCACACATCTCGCTGCAGAATCCGTTTGTCTACTTCTTTTTTGCTGGAACTTAAGTTAATACTTGTGTAGAGAGACAGGGAAGAAGGGGAGAGACACAGAGAGAAGAAAGAATAAATTAGGGTTTTCACATTTAGTCCTAATGAGTAATTTACAACTACATTTACATCAATTTTACCGACTGATATTCATTTACACTTTACATTTCCCATCTTCTGCTCACTCATGAATTTTTTTACAATTCAGTCAATGAATACCTATGTTTTTTCCTGTAAAATTTCTAGAGCTCTTGTTATTTAGATACATTACACACGTTTACTCTTAGAAATTGTCTCACACTTCGTCGTCAATATGTTGTTCGCAGCACTCTCAAATTACATGCTCTAGACCAACTGCATTACCACAGTAAGACTTGTTATCTCCTTTCAGTTTAAATTGTGTAGAAAAGAAGCAAGAGCAGGTTTTAAGGTCCCCTTGACGTCGAAGACTTAACAGAAGGAGGAAGAGCTCCAACTGGACCAGTACAGAGCAATGTGATTGGTTGTTTCCGTTTTCAGGGGTTATTAACCTCAAATGATTTAGGAAAATAGATGTAAATCTGAAACTGAGTGGTCGTAAGTGAATGTGAATCCCTCTTCTCCGGAAGGCTAGTGTTTTAATAATTGAGCCACCTCTCACGGGCAAATCCGTGTAGGCATTTAGCACGTGGTCCGTGCTCGTAATCAAGAAAATGATCAAGGTTGCTTCATTATCCTCCGTTCTTCGTTGTATGGAAAGAAGTGATTAACTATGCTCCTAGATTTGCCGTATCCCACACTCGATGCTCTTCGTTGTCCACCTAGTTATTTAGCTTGTTCTTATTTCCTATTATCTCTTTTATTTTATCTATTATATCACGGAACCTGCATATACCACCACGCCTTATTATTTGTAAATGTGATGATAAAAACACGGATGGCCGCTAGTTCATCTTCTACAGATGGTGCTATGGAGGATACAGTGGGCTTCAAAGGTACTTCTCGTTTCGTTCTACCCAGGGCTTCGACCTTCGTAGGTTGCCAGTCTTATGTGGCCACACAAATAATCCAAATTCTACTATATTGGCTAGGACCACTGCATGATGTTCACACATGCAGACTGGAGGACACGTAAATTTGTCAAATACAATATCCACGATTCTGTGCTGTATCCTTTCTTAAGGGAGTGCTAGTTCTGCAAGGTTCGCAGAAGAGATTCTGTGACGTTTGGAAAGTAGGAGATGAGGTACTTGGACAATCGAAGCTGTGAGGACAGGTCGTGAGTCGTTCTTGGGTAGCTCAGACGGTAGAGCACTTGCCCGCGAAAGGCAAAGGTCCCGAGATCGAGTCTCGGTCGGGCACACAGTTTTAATCTGCCAGGAAGTTTCAAGGACAGCACTGTTCCCCCTCCCTCCCCCCCCCCCCCCCCCCCACACACACACACTCTCCAGAGTTGTTTTCTACATGCCGTCCGTGAGTGATTATTGTACGTTGACGTGGAACGTAGGCGGTGGTCAGATGAATGTGATTGGATCGTGTATAACTGACATGCACACATATAAGTACGTTTTGGAAGAAATCTTCACAGAACGGAATACAAGCATAAGACGTAAGCTAACAAGGCCGTCAATAGTGGAGAATGAGGCAATTCACTGTCAGAGTGCATACGAAAAATACCAGGAAGGAATGAGGCGTCATCTGGCAGAATAATCCCTTCCGTATCCAAGATTATAGGCAGGCGTAAGTCAGTATTACATGTGTACCGTGCAGTGACTCACTACGAGACATGTTCCCGACAGCTGATTTGGCGTTAGACGCGGCCGCACTTAAATGAGCAGCTGTCTGAAGTTTGTTGACTGTCCGCTAGTGGTGCTGCTTTGTTCAGGTTCCATCGCCATCCGCCGGCTGGATTGGCCGAGCGGTTCTAGGTGCTACAGTCAGGAGCCGCGTGACCGCTACGGTCGCAGGTTCTAATCCTGCCTCGGGCGTGGATGTGTGTGATGTCCTTAGGTTAGTTAGGTTTAAGTAGTTCTAAGTTCTAGGGGACTGATGACCTCAGAAGTTAAGTCCCATAGTGCTCAGAGCCATGTGTGTGTGAGCCAACGCCATCCAGCTGTACCATGCTTATCGATAGCGTTCAAAAATGGTTCAAAAAATGGCTCTGAGCACTATGGGACTCAACTGCTGAGGACATTAGTCCCCTAGAACTTAGAACTACTTAAACCTAACTAACCTAAGGACATCACACACATCCATGCCCGAGGCAGGATTCGAACCTGTGACCGTAGCAGTCGCACGGTTCCGGACTGCGCGCCTAGAACCGCGAGACCACCGCGGCCGGCTATCGATAGCGTACATGGAGGTATACTACTAGGCATTCGTGGCCAGCGAGTTATACGGGCGCTGCATCGAACTTGTGACGCTACGCTAGTCGGCTTGTCCGCCACACTTCGCGAACGCTCGGCTGCCTACAGGGCCCACGAGAAATCAATATTTAATTGGAAATGTACCCTCTAAAGGTCTTAATTTTGTCGTGAGCTATCGAGAACTTGGGTGCATTTAAATACGCAGTCAAGAATTATTAAACTCGTTTGAAGTAGTTAGTCACTCTCCGCCGGAGACGGCTGCTGGCGCTCGAAAGACCTGTAGTATTACGTGCTGTTACGTCCGCGCCACGGCTTGTCTTTCTCGTGGGCCTCGCCGGGCGTTCTCATGACGTCACAAACTTAGAACCTGCGTCCGCCATATTAGTAGCACCAAACATTAGTTTCTGGTGTAACTTTTTTTTCATAAACAATGCGGCTTACATCGTTTACTGGTGTACCAGTCTTTCTGATTATAGTCTGAAGTGTAAAAGAATCACATTTAATTCGTAAGTGGACTCCTTCAAGCAGTACTTTCTTTTATACCAGATGTCCTAAAGAACACCGACAAACTTTAAGGACAAGTATCATATACAGAGATAAGTAAAAAAGTCTAGTATACATAGGCTCCAAAATGCATACTTTTACGGGTATGAGCACTTGTTCATCTTCCATACCATGGAACAGATCTGTTCTACTGCAAAGTCTTTGCATTCCCTATTTTGGAAGGAGGAAGTATTGACCAAACAAAGAAAAAAGTGACTGGAAAACATGGGTTTAAAATGCATGCTCTAAGAGCTATGAGCACTTGTTCACGTTTCCTAGTGTGAAACACATCTATTCTACTGAACACGACATGATAGCCCTGAATGTCTGCATTTTAGAGCCTATGTTTACGAGGCTTTTTTTGTTTTGGTACATAGTATCTCTTCCCAAAATGTGAAAAGCAAAGAGCTTGCAGTAGTAGAGATGTGTTTCATAGTATCGAAGGTAAACAAGTGGTCATATTTCTTAAGGTTTGCACTCTGGAACCATTATGTTTTGGATATTTTCTTCTTGTTTTGGTTTAAGGAACCTGCGACAAAGTTTGTCGATATTTTTGGGGACACCCTTTATACATGAGTATGACTTGTGTTGGTTACTTTTGTTGTAGTGGTTTTATTTCTGCAATTTGACTTGAGGTATCCTATCGATACAACTCGAAGAGTGCTCTGATTCAACGCTGTGTGAAAGAAATATTGCAAATCGTATAGACATATCAAAATACGTTCTCAGCTTTTTCGGAAAGAGGACAGAAACGGAACACCAGCTTCCTCATTCCGTATTTAGGAAAACGCTGGTTTACCAGAGCAGCCTTCCTTCATCCCATACTTCGCTTCTTAGATATTCTAAACTTTTTTTTCAAAAAAAGTGCTGCACGTGAAAAACTTACTCAAGATGTCGTACCACGTCAAATATTCATTCTGACTATTGGTTCCTTACCTCAAAGTAGGTAACTAGTTTATGGTCCTCTACCACCTGTATAATTTTTATCTGCATAATTTCGCCCTTGAATTCTGGGATATCCTATAAACAGCAGGAAATCAGTAAATCCGTGAGCAACCGACCAAGGTGAAGCACTGGTAAGACACTGGCCTCATATTCGGGAAGTCGACGGCTCAAATTGCACTCCAGGAATCCATATTTAAAACTTCCGTGATTTCAATACATTCAATAGGACGAATTTCGGGTTGGTTCCATAGAAAGGGCACAGCCGACTGTCTTTCTCATCCTTCTCCAAACTGAATTCTTGCTCCATCGCTAAATACCAAGTTGTCGATGGGCCGTTAAATCCATTTACCAGTGAGCAGTATCACTCAAATGATTGATACTCGTTGATAGTATCATAATTTGCATTTTCTGCAATATTTCTATGCATTAATGCGCCAAGCCCTGATGACTGATAAAGACTACGACTAAACTCGAGTGTGCTCAGAAATGTTTGTGTGTGTGTGTGTGGGGGGGGGGGGGGGGTAGGTGGGTGGGAGGGTTGGTGGGTGGATGTGTGCGTATGTGTGTTATGGGTGCTGAACTGCGAGGTTATCAATGCCGTCAGAAATATTAACCGGTTCCCGTGCTGACACGACATAGTGAGTTACAGTTTCAGTGGGCTCGGGCTCATCGAGGTGGCACCGATGATCAATAGAAATGTTTCTTTCAGGCTGATGAATCACGTATATTCTTACACCAAGTCTAACGTAGTGTCCAGATACTATTTCATACATGCGACTGACTGCTCGAAACATGCTCCGCGCCACAGACGCTGGCCGAAGTGGCAGCATTATGCTTTGAGGGACATTCATCTGGCTTTCCGGTAGCAATCGAATGTACCACGATACCTGTGGAATAAGTTAACATAACTACGGGACAATTGCATCCCTTAATGCTTTGTGCCTTCCCCGACGACGTTGCCATCTTCCAGTTGGATAAGTGGCCGTGTCAGGAGACCAAACTCGTGCTACAGTGGCTTGAGAAGCACGATAGTGAACTCATGTTGATGTGTGGGTCACCATATATCCTTGACCTGAACCACATCTTGGATGGTATCAAACCACAAACCACTGGCCCGCAACTGACGGGAATTACGTGACCAGTGCGTAGGCATCTGATGCCACATAGCTCCAGAAGCCTACCATGGACTAACTAAATCCATTCCACGCAGAGTGGCTGCTGTATTGCGTTACAACACGCTATTAATCAGATGGTCGCAATATTTTGCCTCGTCCCTGTACCTTCACTGAAATGAAATGATCTTATGATATTGATAGTTGGGAGCTACCAAGCGGGAAAATTCGGGCGCCGGGTTGCAAGTGTTATTTCAGGTGACGCTGCATTGGGCGACTTGCAGGCGGTGATGATGTTGTGATGATGAGGACAACACAACATCCACGAGCGGACAAAATCTCCAACCTGGTCAGAAACCGAACCCGGGCCCGCGGCACAGTAAGCAAACACGTTACCACTCAGCTAATCAGGTGGACAGTATCTACACTGTTAAATCATAAATCAAGACCACCGTTTTCTCCTTGCCACACATTGCCGCCTCTCTGCATTATGACGGCCTTTAACATATTTTGCATCAGTAGAGGAAAACACTTTCACGGCCCTACGATGAGTTTGTAATCACATTGTTTTACGGATATATGAAGTGTATTCGCACTTGCGAATATTCACAACCATCAACTGTGTAATGGAATGACTAAAATGAAAATTTGTGCCGGACCGGAACCTGAATCCTATTTCCCGCTTATCGCGAGCGATCGCCTCAGCATTAGGTTATTCGAGCACAACTCGCGACCAGACCCAAACTTCCATATGTCGGCAACCATGTGTCTATAAACCGCCCTCGTACATCCATTGCGTATATTCTTGTACAGGGGAAACATTTCGATTGATAGTAACTTGCCTGCTTTAGACGATAAATACGATACTGTAGTGCTTGTGTTGTTCAGAAGTTGGATGCAAAGTTAGTTCGGACATGCATTCTTGTACGAAGGAAACTCGCATCGTACTTCTAAAAATACAGGCACTGCAGTATCGTATTGTTCTACAGAGTTTATACTGGTATAAATCCTCTAATGTTATTGCTGTCACCGTTGCTGTCAAATGTAGATTCACACAGACACAAAGTTTCATACACTGTGCAAGTCTTAAAACGTCATGAGAGACACACTAAATGACTCTATATTAATAAAATCCGTCAAAAAATTTCAAAAATCTTGTGTCTTCTGCTTACGTGTATACGTTTCTCAGCCTAGCTCCCTCATAACACTCGTTATGATTCCACGCTTACATATTTACGAGATTCCCTGCGTCTGAAATAATTTTACGCAGAGGGTGTAACAGTGCTTAAGACACTGGCATTCGAGAGAACCAGGTTTCAAATTCCCGCCCTGTCATCTATATTTAGATTTTACATTGTTAAGACGATTAAGTCGAACGCTGTGACGATTCCCGTGAAATGCTAGCTTCCTTCATTACATTTGAGCGATCCCAGCTTATGCTCCGTTTATAAAGACAGGGGAACAAATTGGAATAAAAAAAATTACATAAAGAAGGAGGACGCACTGTCTTTGAAAATTAATAGTAGTAGATCTAGAGGACAAAGATGTCTGGCCGTACACGTAATTACTGTGAAAGGCGCATGCATGTTATAAAAAGTGAAAATGATGAAATTTTCATTATATCACTCATCAGAAAGCTGAGAAAATAAGACAGGTGCACTCACCAGTTGATATCTTCATGACAGTGCACGTATACTTTTATTAGTTTTTTCCTCACTTTTTTCCATATATTAATGTAGCTCAAACTACTGCCTTGGTGTGTAAAACTTAAGAATAAAAGAAATTTCCACATGATATGTCACTGCCAAGTACTACAACTCGATGAAACTTGTACCACACATAGAAATAACTGAAAGTATTTGTATGGAGTCTAGCCGTGTATGGAAGAGAAACATGAACGATAAACAGATTAGACAAGAAGAGAATAGAAGATTTTGAAATGTGGTGCTACAGAAGAATGTTGAAGATTAGATGGGTAGATAAGGTAACTAATGAGGAGGTACTGGATAGCATCGGGAGCCGGCTGCGGTGACCGAAAGGTTCTAGGCGCTTCAGTCCGGAACCCCGCGACCGCTACGGTCGCATGTTCGAATCCTGCCTCGGGCATGGATGTGTGTGATGTCCTTAGGTTAGTTAGGTTTAAGTAGTTCTAATTTCTAGGGGACTGATGACCTCAGATGTTAAGTCCCATAGTGCTCAGAGCCATTTGAACTAATAGCATTTGGGAGAAGAGAAATTTGCGGCACAACCGGACTAAAAGAAGGGATCATTTAGTAGGACACATTTTGAGTCATCAAGGGGTCACCAGTTTAATACTAAAGGTAAGTGGGTGGGATAAAAATCGTGGAGGGAGACCAAGAGATGAATACAGTAAGCAGATGCAGAGGGACGTAGGTTGCTGTAGTTACTCGAAGATGCAGAAGCTTGCACAGGATAGAGTAGCATGGAGAGCTGCATCAAACCAGTCTCTCGGTTGAAGACCATAACAACATTTTCTACTTTTAGAAACCTAGCTGAATACGGTATACAGGCAACGACTATGTCCTCTGATCACACGGAATAATTTTCAAATATGCATTTCAAGATGTATGCGAGTAGCGCATTCTTCACGCAAGATAGTACATTTTTTTACGATTGGAAATATACCTTCCCGTCATCACCAGCATTCTACCAAACTCATACATTCACGTTACCACTTCGCATCATCATCGTATTATTCACTGCAGTGTGTGTGTGTGTGTGTGTGTGTGTGTGTGTGTGTGTGTGTGTGTGTGTGTGTGTGTGTTTGTGTGCGTGCTTTAGTCACCGACGCAGCAATGTAGAAATGAATAAACAGGAAAAACCACAAGAGAGGCTGCAGAAGAATTTGTAATGGCAACATATACAGACAGTGCACCGTTTACTTATTAAAACAGTATCCAAATATTGCATACAAATTGCATACAAATAATAACAGGTATAAATTTGCATGTATAAATGTAAAGAGATCAACAGCGAACTGCAACATCAGATGCCGCACAGCTATCAAAAAAATGTGAATGCTAAATACCTGCTAAATCTGCACCCGGCGGCTCTAAAACAGGGAACTAATGACATGTGAAGTTCTCTAAAGAGTAAAAACCGTCTAAATGAGTAATTAATACATTTACACAGATTATTAGTCAGTAAATCCGATAACATTGAAAATGTTTAAATGAGCTGGCAAAGAGAATTAGTGCTTTAACGCAACACAGCCTCTAATGGAGACGAGATAGGATCGAACACGGCGTAACAAACTGGTATCAGTATCAGCAAGCACAAATTAACTTACTTTCAGGCAAAATAGTATATCACGTGGATTTCAAATAGCAAGTACTACGAAGCAAATTCCTCTGAGGAAGCTGTACTCTGAATATCAGCGTTGCAAACTGTGAATGAAAACCCTTGACATCTGCCGTAATAATAGAATCGTACTTAGGGGCAAATTAGTTAGGAGAACAAGATAGCGGGAAGATTGTTTAAGTTTGCATAGGTATTGCGACACTGATTTCTTATTCATGAGAATTCCGATGCCAGTTACTCGTGGTTTCTCTCAACTGATTATTGGCGTCACTGTTTCAATTGTGCAATGGCCGAATTTCTCCTGCATCCAATGCAAGTTGAGTTCTTGCTTCGGTCCTAATCACCTCAATGGCATAAATCTGTGGCGTGAAAGTAATTTAGTCTCGAATATTTGGCAACTTCGTTGCTAGAGCGTCATGTCAACTCTTTCTAAGTAACACATTTATGGATTGATCCATAACGTGAAGGGTATTTATCATTAAATTCTCTGAGAAACCCCAGTAAAGATAATATATTGGGATATTCACAGCACGATGATGACTAAATTTTAGACTTCATCGATTCGATCATTTGAGAAACCAACATTATCTTTGCGTCTCCTTCGAATATTCACCTGTAGAGTGTAAAGAAAAATGTTATAAAAATTAAGCTGCATACAAGTTCCACCTGTTCGACCTTGCCATATATTATTTAAAAATAAAATGAAAAGGTGTTCTGAGCACAGAATTTGTTTGTGCTTTGAATTTAACAGTGGGCTCTGAAGAGTCAGAAGTTGCTATTTTTTTATTGTAGCTGTTCCATAAGAGATTCTCTTCTCCCCTTTAACAAATTATGCCCACAAGTCACTTCATTCTGCATCTCCAGGCTCTCACGTCTTTCATGAACCAAACCTTACGAGCTCTTTGTCCGGCTATCCAGACTTACGTGTCCTGTGCTTCACCTTAAAGAGAATTCTTGGATCATTCTTGTAAAAATTGGTTGACTCGCATCTTGTCCCATCCTTGTCTACTCCGAACTAGTTCAGCATGCTGTCGTTGCCGACGAAACCTTAAAACTTACATTAGTAGCTTCCTTTCCGTTGTGCTTCGACTTCATCAGATGACGACGTCTAGCTGCGTGATATACTTGAATATTTTTTATACTTTTCTGTACGGTATACTGCATGAAACACAAGTTTTGTTCTTTGTAACAATGTGGTCGATGAGCACCTTACTACGACGTTGATAATGCATCAAGAACGTCGTCATTTCTGCTATTCGATTTTCGGGAGGCCATGTAGTAGTGGTGTCACTGGTGCCCCGAGATAATGTTGTTCCTGTCCAGTGCTAAGTTCTTCAGTGGAGCGATGGTCTTCTATGTCACAGATGTTGTCGCACACTTGACCACTTGAGTTTATACAGGTACCGGTTGAGCGTGCTCCATGCTCGAAACTGGTAGAGGAAAAAAATATAAAAAAGGAAAAAATGTACCCCTGACGGAATACATATCTAAAAATGCTTTACAAACAACTTTTAGAAGCTTCAAAACAGCTTACAGAAAAAAAATTCAAAATAAGACAACTTTTACCTACAGAAATGTGAGTATCATAATAAAGAAAAATGACACGAGAGATTTTTATTTCTTTGTTATACAACGTCAGAATGAGCGTAATCGATTACGTTGCTCTATTATGTCACAGATAATCAGAATTTAACTTCTGCTTATTCGGAAACATGAGGTACTGTAGTTTATTAATGTTATGAAACACTTTTTTGATCTTTAGTGGGAGAACGGAAGAAAGATAGCGGGAATGGAAATTCTGGGGTGGGAGTGGGGAGTGGTAATCCCCTTGGCGCTGGCGATTTTTCTAAAGCTGCACGTGTACCGCGGATGAAAATGCAGTGTCTAACTAGGAGCTCGTCCCTGTTATAACTCCCAGACAGCTTCGTCCGATTTACGTCGATAAATAACCATTTGCACTGGGCAGCATAATCCCAAATCAGATTGTGTCAAGAGTTATGCACCACAAATAATGTATGTCACTAACAGGAGCTTCAGCTAACCATGCGTCACCTCGTAGTAATTATTAGTACTCAGCTCTGCAGTTAGGCTGTGTTTTGGATGCGTGGACTGTTTCTGTTTATGATACATATAAGGTTTCCTGTGTATCTGGAACAGCTGAAATAACTTTTTGTTCAGAAGCAAAATAACAAATAAATCAAGAAAATTGTTGTCTGGTTACCAGAGGGACATTAACCAGCTTAATCGTCTTTCTGGTAACTTTTTCGTTACGAATATATGAACAGCAATAGTTCTTATTTTGCCGGCCGCGGTGGCCGTGCGGTTCTGGCGCTGCAGTCCGGAACCGCGGAACTGCTACGGTCGCAGGTTCGAATCCTGCCTCGGGCATGGGTATGTGTGATGTCCTTAGGTTAGTTAGGTTTAAGTAGTTCTAAGTTCTAGGGGACTTATGACCTAAGATGTTGAGTCCCATAGTGCTCAGAGCCATTTGAGCCATTTTTGATTTCTTATTTTATATATTGCCCTGCATTTTTCATTCTGTATCCCGCTTTATCTTCTCAAAATCTGTTCATAGTCGTTTCACAGTTTATCAATGACGTTACTAAAAGAGTGACATAAATTTGACATTGACCCTCCTGTAATAGCAGACAGTGCAGGTCCGTTGAGTAACGTAACTCCTCCACTTGCTGGAACTGACAGTAATGAAATGGAAACTCAAGGAAAATGCGGACCAGTCATAAAGTCAACAATCTTCAGTTCAAGTTCTGTATTAACACAATGTACAGCAACAATCCGAACATTTTTTGTTAGGCTTTGACATGACTTATAAATATCGAATGAAGCAAAAGTTCGTTGTTACAAGGCATAACTTATTTACTTTCACAACGGATTTCGAATGTTTAAATCTCCATCATCATGTGGTTTTATGTGGAATAATAGAACACATATGAGTTGTGTTACTACCTTCGGGTAACCTGTGGCACTGTCTCCAGTGGACGAAGGCTCCTTCTTCTATTGTGTTAAACAGGCACATCATATTTTGAAAGAAACCTGAATGGAGCAAAGCAACCATCCTAATCAGTGATATAAAAATTTCAGTCACATGGTGCAGAAATTTTCAGAAACCTTAGAGTAATTCAGTTTTCTGGACAACGAGTACTGATTATTGCTCGGTTCACAGAATGAGGAATGTAAAATCATAATCAGGTGACGTCTGACTTTTCAATAATCTCACCAGACAATTATCCGACCTCTGCCCTTGCCCACAGTACAGTGCATACCAAATTGTAGTAGTACACCTACGACAACACTGCAAGGTAATCTTTCATATCACACGGATCTATAGTGTCATCTATAATTTCTGTACAGTTCCAACTGATTTTTGCCGCTTTCCGCGATTTCAGCCGAATATTAGGAAACCAACTCAATTTTACAAAGCTGCATCCTCTCATGAAGCGCACGAACCATATCGCTGAAAAATACATGGAAAACACAGAACCGTTTCAGTAACTCAGCACTGTGAAAAATTTTCAAGATGTTGACAGTACGTTTAAAAAAGCTGGTAATGAGGCAGCCCGTCATCACAGTAATTCAACTGGGGTTTAATAACATCATAATAAAATCATGTAATCTCTCTACCGTTAAATGAAGAGACGACGGCTTGGAAGAAACGTGTCTTTCCTTCTACTACTCCTAGAATTCTCCGAGTGGAGGTCTTGTTCTACTCTTCTAGTTCCATCACGTAATTGCATTTAACAGTAATTTAGGCTTGCTAGGCGACCATCTGCGCGAACTGGATAGATTTGAACCGATTACTTCACTCGGCGCACTTAGATGCGAGGAACAGACAGACAACGAACGGAAGAGACATGTAATTGCTTTCAAGAAAAGCAGGACATGGCCAACGTTTGACGTAGGAACACCAGTCTCTCTGTTAACCACCTTATTACTAACCATAAGGTATTTTGACTCATCTAGGAAATCTTGATAACAGGAAGTACTTCTCAAGGGAAGTTTACGCTTCAATAACTTACGATATTTGCACTTTCTGTAACATTGTCTTCTCCCTTCTTTTCTGTATGGAAGTTGTGTCAGGGCTTCTCAGGGAAACTTCTGCAGCGCACTCGAAACAACCCTGCCAAAACCTAGACCCCAAATTTTTTCGACTGCACCGTCGCTGGGAAGCATTTAAATATCGTCGATACAGTCCCGATCTCTCCCCATGCGATTTCCATACTATTGGAGCCGTGAAGAAAGACTCGTGGCAATCGATTTGCTCTAGACGAATGGGAGCACGCCTGGGTTCGATCAGGGTTCCATGAAGGTACTGACAGTCTTGTCTTACATTGGGATAAATCTTTCATCAGTTACAGCGATATCTTTTCAAATAATAAACAGTTTACTGACTTACTTTTTTCCATCTGTCTAGTTCCATTCGACTGCCGCTTTTATTGTCGACGAGTAATGAATCTTAGCGTTTCCATGTCCTTTTTGAAACTATTTATCTGGAGTGTAGGTTTATAGAAAAGTGAAATGTGGACTATAAACAGTTCAGACAAGAACAGAATAGAAGAACTGAATGTGTTGCAGCAGAATGCTGAAAATTTGTTGGGTAAATCGAATGTACAACGAAGATGTATTGAATGGAATCGGGGAGAAATCAGGTTAACGATGCAAACAGAACAGGACGTATTAGTAGGACAAAATGCGTGACATCAAGGAATAGGGAGGTAAGTGTGTGTGTGAGTGTGTGTTTGTGTGTGTGTGTGTGTGTGTGTGTGTATGCAGCGAGCAAGTTTGAATACGTATATGTGAGCTGCAGTAGTGGTAATGCAAAAAAATGGTTCAAATGGCTCTGAGCACTATGGGACTCAACTGCTGTGGTCATAAGTCCCCTAGAACTTAGAACTACTTAAACCGAACTAACCTAAGGACATCAAACACATCCATGCCTAAGGCAGGATTCGAACCTGCGACCGTCGCGGTCGTGCGGTTCCAGACTGTAGCGCCTTTAACCGCTCGGCCACTTCGGCCGGCAGTGGTAATGCAGATATGAAAAGTCGCACTGGATAGACGAACGTAAAAATCTGCATTAGACCAGTTTTCTGATTAAAGAAAACGACTAATACAGCAACAATAGATCGCATTTCCGTCTGAATGTGTACGTTACATTATTCCATCCGTATCAGTGAAAACTACTATCAGTCGCATCCCAATGGATACTGAGCTCTCATACTTCTTTTATTTCTTGTATCCTCAGTAATGCAGAGTCTTGTAGGGAACTACTGACACTGTAATGCTTACGTATCTGCAGCTAATCCGCTTCCGTCGGTGCAGGAAGAGGTGTGTAATTTCATGAGCTATGCCGGCATTCAGTCCTTTTCATTTGCTGCATTCCCCTTCGTTTCATTCGTTACTGGTTAGGAATACGTACTGGAGCATACGTTGAGGGTTCGTAGTCCACGCGATTAAATGTGAGGTAGCTCTGAAGCCGTACACAGCACAGAGCTCTCTGTTCTGTGTTGGGAGAGCGCCTCGCGTGTTCGCAGAATCTGCAAGCCACAGCAACCACGGAGCAACAAAAATTCTAACCGTACTGCAGTACAATTATTTGCATTTCAGCTCGACGTGCACAGCAAACGAATGTTTGCCGTATTTCATGCCGCTGAGTTTCGTCTAATAGCAGGGCTCAATATGTAATTAATGGTACGCGAGCTGTGTTCTGGAAAAAACAGCTGACTTTGACACATGCCGCAGAACATAATCTTAACGATTGCTTTTTCCAGAGACCCTAACTAAAGAACTTTTAGATTAATACTTCGGAGTTTGACACAAATAGAAACTTAAATTACTTGCATCGACCGAAAGCGAGACAAAGCTTTATCATTTTTGTTCCCCCCACGCATACTACATGTCCTATTCCAATAAAACTGCTCAAGGACGGAGAAGAAAAATGCTTTGATTTTCTCAAAAAAATGGTTCTGAGCACCATGGGACTTAATATCTGAGGTCATCAGTCCACTAGAACTTAAAACTACTTAAACCTAACTAACCTAAGGACATCACACATCCATGCCCGAAGCAGGATTAGAACCTGCGACTGTAGCAGTCGCGCGCTTCCGGACTGAAACGCCTACAACCGCTCGGCCACCGCGGCCGGCTTTGATTTTCTGTTCAACTACCATGCACCACCTAGCTTAAATCTTCATCATAACAATCAACTTTCTTCCAATCACTTTTACAAACAGATGAAACAAATGAAAGGTATTAAGACATGTTGTGCTGAATAAATCGAATACCAATCAACCTGGAAACCCCTTCATCGAGGATAATGCATGACGGCAGCATTACCATGCACTGAAATGACATCCTCAGAGGGAAAATCCGATTCACTTTGATTTCATTGCTTACCACACATAAATTTCAGATCGGAATATTGTATTTCCTTCTAGGAGTCTAATGCTGCAAAAATACTACTATTTTGTCAAAAAGCTAACATATTTCCCTTCTAATGGTTCTGATTTGAATCATAGCCACAGTTCCGTAATCGCTCTCATTGTTTCTTTTTGTTATTAAAGGACTGAGATTCCGTCCCCAGTAATGGGCATTTCAAGGAAACCACCACGTTCTGGTTCCTAGTAATATACGTGAGTCTGCGAGATTAAAAGTCTGTTGGCGTTACGGGCACGTTATAGCAGTACAGCAGATCATGATGTATATGGTGTAATGAATAAAGAATTACTACAGTTTAGTATCGTACCATTCGACAATCATCCATCACCCCAGTTTCTACATCTGCTATGCATTGTGGACTCATACTTCTAATTCCCTAATGTGAACGACGAATTGTGTTACTGAGGTCAAACGATTCATGAACTGCCTTCTCCATCCCAACACTTCCTGCTCCGGCAAATACTTGTCCGTGGTGAAGCCCCTGCTTCATTTTATATCTTTCAAGGAAAATGTTTTTTACAACTGTCCTAGCTTGGTATAAAAAGTCATCTTTACACTGGCTCTCTGACACTGTCTTCCCGCCTGCATTGTCGTTACGTCACTTACATCTTCATATAAGGAGCGACATCTTCGATCTGAGTGTATGAAGAGGAGACTCGTGCAACTATCTAACGGAGACTTACCGACTCAGTCCGCAGCTCGTGGTCGTGCGGTAGCGTTCGCGCTTCCCATGCTCGGGTTCCCGGGTTCGATTCCCGGCGGGGTCAAGGTTTTCTCTGCCTCGTGACGACTGAGTGTTGTGTGCTGTGCTTAGGTTAGTTAGGTTTAAGTAGTTCTAAGTTCTAGGGGACTGATGACCATAGATGTTAAGTCCCATAGTGCTCAGAGCCATTTGAACTTACCGACTCATGCCTCACTACCGCTGACATACGTGGCGCCCTTCGCCAGGAGATGATGCCATGGTTGGAGCGTATACTCGAAACAACACCGCAAGTGACGGAGTGGCCAGAAGGCCATAGGGACGATGAGATGGCTCCTACTCCACTCCAGCCTCAGATGTTGCAGGTGATGGATCACGAGGACGACCACACAATTTAAGGCATGGAAATTGAAGTGGAGGGGTCAACGATTGCTGTGGTAACGGTGTTCCAACAGGAACTACAGGATACGACAGTACCAGACGTCGACATCAGCGTGCGTGAACAACGCTCCCTGAAGAGTGGCTAGAAGCGCCGCCTCGACTATGGGCAATCGCTCCCACATCATCCTGAGACGCCTGATGACTTTAGCAATAAGTACCTATCTGACATGGATTAACAGCCACCGGAGTGAAAGGAAGTCGTGTCGCTCCGATAATCCACCCCCTATGTCGTCCATCGACCCTTCAGCAGGAGAGAGTGATGCTGCAGATGGTTCACGAACACTACATACTAGTTCATCTCCAAGTGTAGAAGAGACCCTCGTTGACACCGACTAGTCTCAGCAGGGCGAAGATATCACTGATGTGACTTTTCCACTTGATGGAGACTCGCGTCCCTCTTCCACAACTCAGGACAACTAATGCCGCGGGAGACATCGGAAGGACAACGTTCTGAGGACGTGTAATGGGACCTCCGACTTCGTAGATTTTCGCCAGTTCACCATCGTACGAGGATGGCGCATACTCTGACCCAGGCATACAAAATAGGGACAGTTAAAGTTAATACTGTTAGGTCGCCTGTGAGAGTGGGCCTTTGTTTACCGAAGAATTCGATCATATGCTGATGGCTGGAAACTTCAACGGTGTATTAGCCCTAAAGGATCAAACTCCACATTACAATACCTGTCGTGAACTGGAAGCGATAAGTCGGGAAATGGAATTATATAACACATGGAGAGCGATATACATTTTTGACAAGTCACTCGGCGAGCCGACTCTGTCGGCTATATGTTTCTGTTGGCCTACAGGATAAGATGGTCAATGCTGAACGATGGCCCACTGCCTTTACTGACCATGTAGCTTATCTGTGTACCACATCCGTCCTTCAAAAAATGTGTGGAGAAGCCGAGGCACATGAAAGCTCAATTCATCGCTGTTGGAAGACTCCAAATGTCGTCAGCGAGCAGTGAGTCGAGGAGGTGTGGACGACGTGTCAACCCTGGATTCCAGCTTACGCCTTGGTGCTTCACTGGTGATTAGTACATGTGCTGAACCAATAACACGGAGAACTCCTGTACAATTCTGTCAGGATAAGAAGAGATGGATAACGGAACATTTTCACTATTATTAGACGATGTTTCGTGAGTTGTCCTTCCGGGATCCGTCTCCAGAGCATCACGCAGAAGTCATCGCGTCAAGACACACATTCTATCGATCACGCGACGTCTACTGTGAGGCATCCCGACCCGGGCAAGATATCTAGACAACATCGCTGGTGGACGCACCTCGATACATCATGTGTCAGAAGAACACAAATGTTACCGTCTATCAGTGGTCACAACCTTCCAAAGCTCAGAGGGTCGTCAGCTGATGACACAAAAGGACATTGAGACTGGAGTTTTGGAGCACTTCTGCCACCTCTTTTCCAGCACACCGACAGACCACCGGGTGGGGGAGGACATATTGCAACAGTTGCCCACGAGACTGACACAGATGGATAAGGCTGCACTAATGGAGCCACTCGTAGAAGGTGAACTGTAGAAATGATGAGCACGTGAATCCCCGGGACCAAATGGGATAATGTTTGAATTTTATGGGGAATGCACCGAAACGATGATGCCACAATGGATGCTGATGCAACAATGAGCTGATGCGTGCTGCAAAGCGCGTGCTGCCGGATTTCGTGATGGATTTTAATCCTCGCATTTGAAAGTCGGAGGAGAGTCGCAGTGTAAATCAATATCGGCCGCTTACTATGCTAAACAACGACTACAAAATCTTTCCACGACTGCTAGCGTCTTAAATTGGCGATCTCTGTGATTATCAACCCTGATTAGGCTTTCCTAGGGTCAGAAGCAACATCCACTCGGTTATAAGTGAATACCATGACGTTGGGTCCTTGCGGAAACAAGTGGAATGCGAGCAGCTCTAATGTTGGTAGACTTGGATCGTGCCATCGACAGAGTAAACCATGATTCTTTATCGTCAGCTATGAGCCAAATGGCGGTTCCATCGGTCTTTATCTCCATAGTTACGGACTGATCAGTGAGGCTACATCAAAGGTGATGGTAAATATTCAGGAGCGGACACATTTCACATTAACAGCTCGATCCGAAATGGTGCCCGCTTTCAGTGGTGCTTTTTGCGACAGCACTCGAGCCGCTGATGCATGTTGTGTGACACTCTCTCTCTCTAGAATCTGTCATGGCCATGAGGACAACCAGATACTTCTGAGCCCCTGAAAAAATGACGTTTCTCAGGCTGTCCAACATCTCAACACTTACGGAATGGTGGCAGATAGTGTCGTCAACATGACGAATTCTAGTATACTACACACTGGAGAAGGTCTAGAAGACGTGGCATGACCGTTTAGGGATCAGATTTACTTGTTCTTTGCGGTGGTCAGTAGCAGCGAGTTACCGGCTTCTGCTTCAGAATGCTTGATTTTCCATACGCATTAAGTCGCAGAGAGCCCTCGACATAGTATAACATGTAGCGTACAGCAAAGTTCTACTTGCGTCACGACTCTCAGATTTAGCGCAGATCCTACCGGTACCAAATGATAGCACGTATATCCTCATGGTTACCTTTGGGTATGTCGTTAGTACTGTGATGTTATTTAAGATTACGAATGACGCGTTAACCCTACCGTTCCGGAACGGCGGCCTGAACTCTAACAACGTGCGCATAAAAGCTTTGGCACTTTATCTGCGAACGGCGGTACGGAATTGGCAACAGCGAAACCATTATCTCTGACAGAAGAACTTCTTCCGACGTAGTTCGAAAGACCGGTAACGGAGGACAACATCTTAGATTCTCTTGCAAATGTAGCCTCATCTTTCGTTTGTTATGTTTATGTTCGTCCGGAAGTATCTTCCATGAGAACACCCACGAATCGAAAGATCTGTCGCTGCTTGATGAGTCAGTACGACAGCACGACCGCAACGTGATGGAATTCAAACATCCAACGAGAGGTTGGCATCATAACTGTGGTGGAGTGCATATTCCACTACTGTCAATGGCTGCACAATCGACGCGGAATATCGTCGTCAACGATATAACTCTCGCACGGACCGGTTGTACGTCTTCGTTCATATGGTTGATTCTCCCCTTTACATAACCTGTGGATTGTAGGACACGGAAGACATGGTTTAGTGTGCGAGTGTGCGGCCTGGCGAGGGATGTCTGGATGATGAAGCGTCAAATATTGGCCTTCCTTCGACGCACCACCGATGCAGAGATCACATCGGATGCACGTACACGACGTTCTTTCCCAAACATGGAACCTATGTGGTCGACTGAATAGCTGGACGTGCGACGCAGTACATGTTTACGCGTGGTGCATTTTCTGTGACTGTATATTGGATATACCTACAGGAACAACATGAACTCATACGTTGTCATACTAAATACAGAACCTACTTTGTCAACTATTTAGGAAGTGTATTTCACAATCCGCCCGACAACTGGGGTTTCTCAGGAATGAGACGATTCGTGTGACCGAACGTGTAAAGGCGATAATGTACTCGGCTTATGCATGCTGACATATTGCACATTGAGAAGACAACTGGCCGCTTCCTGTTGGCACATGAAGTGATTTGAGTCCTGCTAACGATGGGAGACGGCTCCAACGACTCACGTAATGTTCCAGTAAATAGTCGGCACCGAAAATAGGGATACTACTCGAATTACGGGAATGCTTGTTTATCCACCTGGAAACAAGATTTATGATGCATCAGCATGTGTTGCTTGGAAAGTGATGCGGATCATTGCTTTCTTTAGATTGGGTCGTTAAGGCAACCGTTTTAGAGAAGCGAAGTATCCGGTTTCGAGTGCTGACCCGGCACAAGTTGTCAACACTCTCCGTTTTCGTTGCCGCAATGTCCTGTGCGGCTGGAAGTTATATTTCTTTCCCATCTCTATCGCGTCCCGTTTCCTTACCATTCCTTTGCCCCAGTTATTCGCAAAATCTTGAAGACCGCACCGTATGTGGGCCCTCACTTTTCTGTTCAGTCCAACATCGGACCACTGTCGCATCCGAATATCCTACAAATCTGTATACTGAACGATTCGACCCGGCGATCAAATGGAGACCCAGAATGAGGCCCTATACAAGCTTTGTCAGGTGCTGATAACGCTCTCTCACGCGTCACCGTATCTTTCGCAGTGATCACTCAAAATCTGATGCTGTTTATGCCCCTTATATTCCCTACTAGTCCTGGTAACAACGCTAAACACGAACAACACTAACGCCTTCTGGCTGCTCTGTGTTTCACAGAGAATTGCAGCTGTAATCTTTTACAGTGAAAAAGCCTTTAATACGAAATCACCAAATCGTACGACATGAAACGCAGATAAATGCAATAAGCCTTAGACAGTTGCAGACGTACTATGTTGTCGTTGCCGTCGTTGCGAAAACAGTTCGGCATAGCTTCGTTGTGGCACTCTTCCATTACATTCAAACAACCCTTACATGAGGTGCAAAGGTACCAAATCTCCATTAATTAAACTATCCATACTGATATGTAACACTGTTAACATACCAGTACAGCTAACACTGCTGGAAGACCGAACCTGAGACAGAACTGAGCAGAACCGAGCGCAGGCTTGAAGCCGAAGTATAACCTGGGCTTTAGTGTTGTCAACAGCAAGCACCGAGTCTGAACATACACTATATGATCAAAAGTATCCGGACACCCAGCTGAAAATTACTCACAAGTTCGTGGCGCCTTCAATCGGTAATTCTGGAATTCAATATGGTGTTGACTCATCCTTTGGCTTGATGACAGCTTCCACTCTCGCAGCCATACGTTAAGTCAGGTGCTGGAAGGTTTCTTGGGGAATGGCAGCCCATTCCTCACCGAGTGCTTCACTGAGAAGAGGTATCGATGTCGGTCGGTGAGGCCTGGCACCAAGTCGGCGTTGCAAAACATTCCAAAGGAGTTCTATAGAATTCAACTCAGGACTCTGTGCAGGCCAGTCCATTACAGGAATGTTGTTGTCGTGTAACCACACCGTCACAGGCCGTGCATTATGAACAGGTGCTCGATCGTGTTGAAAGATCCAATCGCCATCCCCAAATTGTTCTTCAGCAGTGGGAAGCAAGAAGTGCTTAAAACATGAATTTAGGCGTGAACTTTACTAGTGCCACGCAAAACGACAAGGGGTGTTAGCCCTCTCCATGAAAAACACGACCACACCATAAAACCACCGCTTCCGAATTTTACTGTTGGCACTACACACGCTGGCAGATGACGTTCACCGGTCATTCGCCTTACCCACATCCTGCCATCAGATCGCCACATTGTGTACCGTGATTCGTCACCCCACACAACATTTTTCCACTGTTCAATTGTCCAATGTTTGCGCTCCTTACACCAAGCGAGGCGTCGTCTGCATTTACCGGCGTGATGTGTGGCTTATGAGCAGCCGCTCGATCATGAAATCCAAGTTTTCTTACTTCCCGCCTAACTGTCATAGTACTTGCAGTGGATCCTGATGCAGTCTGGTATTCCTGTATGATGGTCTGGATAGATTAAACATTACAACCCTCTTCAACGGTCGGCGTTCTCTGTCAGTCAACAGACCTGTGCGCTTCTGTGCTGTACGTGTCCCTCACGTTTCTACTTCACTATCACATCGGAAACAGTGGACCTAGGAATGTTTAGGAATGTGAAAATCTCGCGTACAGACCTATGACGCAAGTAACACCCAATCACCTCACCACGTTCAAAGTCCGTGAGTTCCGCGGAGCTCCACATTCTGCTCCCTCACGATGTGTAATGACTACTGAGGTTGCTAATATGGAGTTCATGGCAGTAAGTGGCAGCACAATGAACCTATTATGAATAACGTATGTTCTTCTGGATGTCCGGATACTTTTGATCATATAGTGTAACAAGTTTGTTTCCAAACAAGATACACAGCGCATACCGTCGAAATCTGCTCAGTTGAGCAGTTATTTTTAGTGCAAAACGGGCAAAAGATAAATGAGGATAAGAAATGAGTCGAAATGCAATTAGTCTGTAACTGATCAGATGCGTAAGTACGCTATGCAGTTTAACAATGCTAAAATTAATGTGCATTTTGCTCCACAGCTTCTCGATGCTTATACCTGCGTCCTAATTCGCAACGGGAGGCTACCGAATGCAAAGTATGACCTACTTTTTAGTTCGGTTTACGACCCGCGTAAAATAACTGCTGTGGCGTTCAGTCAATAAAAAAGCCTTCCTTTCATCTAGATAGCGGGGCTCAGATTCCAGCAGTGTTGAAAAAAAAGGGGGGAAATTAATCTTCTATTCTTACCGGTCGATGGGGCGCCGAGCTAAGCTGTAAATTCCTTTTCCGACCTGGCGGACCCAGTTTATGTTCACTGGCCCTCCACACTGCATTCCTGACGATAACGGAATTTATTTCACGTGGAGCTTTTACGAACGCGTATCCGTCATCGCAGACAGATTATATTATTGGTATGGCTTGTCAATGGATATGAAACGTCTGCATCCTGGATAATGTGCATCTGACAGTTCTGAACCCAGCTGTAGTGAATTTCAAGATAACTTAAAGCGGCGAGATACTGACGAGTTAGTTGTCTTGCCTTTTAAAGGCAAGTGCATATTCACGCTGTACAATATATCTCGGGATTTTCATGTTCTTCATTTTAATAGTCTTGTAGTGAAATTCGCTTTACTGCTGTTTCACGGTCAACCATGACACCTACTGTAAATTTTTACTTCATTACTGAAGTCTTCAGAGCTTCTGTTAGAGGCGGGGTATTTGACCTTCACGTAACTTGTAACTATTACTGTGAAACTGATAGTCATTAAACTGCAGTAATGTTGAAAGAGACCTTGTTTTGAGAAGCTTTAGATATTCCAACAGAAGATACGGAAACTAGACACAGAGATTTCATGAAATGCGTAATTTATCTAAGAAAGTGTGAGTGCGCTGGATCTGATGATCTCAGTAACGAAAGGTGTTTTAGTACAGCTCATTGGGCATTGAATTTTTAGGAATCGTTTGCTACACAAATATTTAAACTTCAGATAAACACAGAATAAATACTGCGTGATGAACAAACCGAAGACACATCGTTTTACACTCTTCCTTCCCGCTTTTCTCATTAACGAGGATCAAAATCGCTGTGTTCCCATATCCATATCTGAGGCCACTAACACACGAATGTGCGCTGTCTGCCAGAGAGGACCTAGTTCACTCGAATGTTAGTGATGGGAAGAAAATTTACCACCAGCATATGATGTGCAAGTAGTGGAAAATTGGTAGCATGACTTCCCTGGATGTCAAACAACCTTCTAGTGATGAATACCGTCACGCTCATCGGCCACTTGACATCCATGAATTATGGCCTTCTGTCTACGTCTACATCTACATCTATACTCCACGAAGTATGTGGATGAGGGTACTTCTAACTGTACCCTAGGCCAATACAGCTTGGCCAAATTAAAACTGGACCGAAACAAGTTTTCAACTTCTCATTACAACGTAATCCAATCAACAAAGACCTTATTATAAATCGTTGAAACTAAAATTTTCTGCGTCTCCTGTAAGCATTTCTCCTGATCGTTAATTGGCGTAAAATTCATTTCGTGTATGGATCCCAAGCACTCAAAAAATATACAAACTTACTTTCAAACTAGCTCTGTTCATTTGTTCTATTCTTCGTTGGTATTCACCTGTTCTAGAGCTAGTCAGAGTTTCGTCATTGGCATAATGATTCTGATGTATTAGTAAAAGTACTCTATTTACTTTTTGCCTGTCCGAGGGTCTGAAAACACTGGCTTCAGTGAATAACATAGGTGGTGCCAAATGTCTTATCACTCTTCCTTCGATTCTGAAATTCTCACTATCCTGATGTATTCCAACGGAAGACGTATAAAAATTAATATATTTATATCTAGCAGGATCCTTGTGTTCTTTCCATAGTTACAGTTTGGCGTATGTATACGTGGTTACCGTCGTGAAGGGATACATAAACACAGTCAGACACACACACACACACACACACACACACACACACACACACACACACACAGACACACACCAATAAATAACAGAAAGATGCTACAGGTGTTGTATATGATGTGCAGGCAGACTAGTTACTCCTCACGCTGAGCTGAGGTGACGATTCTTTGTCTCCAGCGGTGCTTTAAAGAAACGTGTATGTGTCCCTGTGTCTTTAGAAACGGGATCAAGACAGTACGAGCGCTACCCTAAACACGTACCAACGATTCAATTTTCAATTTTCGGTCCAACAAGAGTGTATTAGAAGAAGGTCGGGTAGTATCGGACAGCGGCTTGTATCGGGTAATACTTTTCTAAACTGTAGCGCTAGTGATAGTGCCTGTGACGAAGCTGCAGTGTCCCAAGTAATAACAATAGGAATGTTCAACTGCCTCAGCGATAGATTCGGGTTGTGTCGATCAAAGCAGTTTCGAATTTTTTAACAGACAATTATGAGGAAGTAAGACATAAATTGAATGAAAATAACATCGGGGAAGCCACAGAAAAAGTTACAGTTCTTGAAATTACAGTAATGGAAGCGAGTGAGAAATTTTCAGCTCGTTGAGTGATAGACTTAAAGTTTTACGGGAAAAGAAAGAGGTAGCCATGAAATCTGTCTTAGGAAATACTAAGTTTTTCGATAACATTCAGTGATGAACAGTGAACAGTATTGTATGATCATATTAAAAATGTAGATAGCCTACTTATGCTTTTAAGTAAAGATGGATTCTACAGTCTAGTGTACAATTACGCAGAGCAAGTAAAAATGAATGATAAGATCAGTAAGACAAAAATGAAAGCAAGTAGAAATTTTTACTACGATTTTATGAAAAACATGAAGAGTTCCGTCTGGGATCAGCTTAATGCAACAGCTTGCAGCGGGCAGCAGGTTTAAGCAAGGAACAAGCTGACAGCTTCTTTCAAAGACTAGATAAACTGAAGGACAAGTTCCAGTTTATAACCATTTCAAATCAAATTCAAACCTTTTTGCAACAAAAATAACTTTTTCGCAAATTACAAATTCAAGTTCGATGCAGCCCTCCAAAAATACAAGCGATGAAAAAGCAAAAGATGGAAAACTACGTAACATATATTCGTATGACGGCGAGATCTTTAAATCTGGTAAATAAAGTACCATTGTATTGTTTAGTGTGAAAAACATTCCAATACAGCCTGTAGAAAATATTATAATTTCAGAAAAGCTTGCGTGTCCAATAGTACCCGACCTTCCAGTGTATTACACATATTTATCCAGATGGCAGCGGAAATATGACCTACATGACGTTCGATTCATTTTTCGTAATCTTACTGTACTCTAGTCGCTAAAAACTCTGAATGACATATCTATAATTGATAACCAGTGGGACAATCCATGCGATGTGTTCTTTACGCAAGGTAGGGCCCAGTCTGTTTCCTCACTCCCTACATCTACATCTACATCTACATCTATACTCCGCGAGCCACCTTACGGTGTGTGGCGGAGGGTACTTATTGTACCACTATCTGATCCCCCCTTCCCTGTTCCATTCACGAATTGTGCGTGGGAAGAACGACTGCTTGTAAGTCTCCGTATTTGCTCTAATTTCTCGGATCTTTTCGTTGTGATCATTACGCGAGATATATGTGGGCGGTAGTAATATGTTGCCCATCTCTTCCCGGAATGTGCTCTCTCGTAATTTCGATAATAAACCTCTCCGTATTGCGTAACGCCTTTCTTGAAGTGTCCGCCACTGGAGCTTGTTCAGCATCTCCGTAACGCTCTCGCGCTGACTAAATGTCCCCATGACGAATCGCGCTGCTTTTCGCTGGATCATGTCTATCTCTTCTATTAATCCAACCTGGTAAGGGTCCCACACTGATGAGCAATACTCAAGAATCGGACGAACAAGCGTTTTGTAAGCTACTTCCTTCGTCGATGAGTCACATTTTCTTAGAATTCTTCCTATGAATCTCAACCTGGCGCCTGCTTTTCCCACTATTTGTTTTATGTGATCATTCCACTTCAGATCGCTCCGGATAGTAACTCCTAAGTATTTTACGGTCGTTACCGCTTCCAATGATTTACCACCTATGGCATAATCGTACTGGAATGGATTTCTGCCCCTATGTATGCGCATTATATTACATTTATCTACGTTTAGGGAAAGCTGCCAGCTGTCGCACCATGCATTAATCCTCTGCAGGTCCTCCTGGAGTACGTACGAGTCTTCTGATGTTGCTACTTTCTTGTAGACAACCGTGTCATCTGCAAATAGCCTCACGGAGCTACCGATGTTGTCAACTAAGTCATTTATGTATGTTGTAAACAATAAAGGTCCTATCACGCTTCCCTGCGGTACTCCCGAAATTACCTCTACATCTGCAGATTTTGAACCGTTAAGAATGACATGTTGTGTTCTTTCTTCTAGGAAATCCTGAATCCAATCACAAACCTGGTCCGATATTCCGTAAGCTCGTATTTTTTTCACTAAACGTAAGTGCGGAACCGTATCAAATGCCTTCCTGAAGTCCAGGAATACGGCATCAATCTGCTCGCCAGTGTCTACGGCACTGTGAATTTCTTGGGCAAATAGGGCGAGCTGAGTTTCACATGATCTCTGTTTGCGGAATCCATGTTGGTTATGATGAAGGAGATTTGTATTATCTAAGAACGTCATAATACGAGAACACAAAACATGTTCCATTATTCTACAACAGATTGACGTAAGCGAAATAGGCCTATAATTATTCGCATCTGATTTATGACCCTTCTTGAAAATGGGAACGACCTGCGCTTTCTTCCAGTCGCTAGGTACTTTACGTTCTTCCAGCGATCTACGATAAATTGCTGATAGAAAGGGGGCAAGTTCTTTAGCATAATCACTGTAGAATCTTAAGGGTATCTCGTCTGGTCCGGATGCTTTTCCGCTACTAAGTGACAGCAGTTGTTTTTCAATTCCGATATCGTTTATTTCAATATTTTCCATTTTGGCGTCCGTGCGACGGCTGAAGTCAGGGACCGTGTTACGATTTTCCGCAGTGAAACAGTTTCGGAACACTGAATTCAGTATTTCTGCCTTTCTTCGGTCGTCCTCTGTTTCGGTGCCATCGTGGTCAACGAGTGACTGAATAGGGGATTTAGATCCGCTTACCGATTTTACATATGACCAAAACTTTTTAGGGTTCTTGTTTAGATTGTTTGCCAATGTTTTATGTTCGAATTCGTTGAATGCTTCTCTCATTGCTCTCTTTACGCTCTTTTTCGCTTCGTTCAGCTTTTCCTTATCAGCTATGATTCGACTACTCTTAAACCTATGATGAAGCTTTCTTTGTTTCCGTAGTACCTGCGAGTCATTCGACGCGCATTTTCCAGAATGCCGGTTGTAAGGTCGATCTCTTCTTGAATAGCAAAGATAGAAACCTCACCCCCAATCTTCATCTTCTGCGGTTCGGCAGATGAGTTAGTGTATCGCACCAAGCCAAAAGATACCTATAATGTGGAGCAGCGATTTCACCAACTATTATATACACACTACAATAGTGTTTGTTGCAATCTGTAGTACGTAAACTGTAAATTTCACAGGCTTATATTTAAAGAAACCGAAACCAAGAGTATTTATGATAATGAAGAAAGATTATTTAGGGAACTATGTAATCAGATATGACAATGTATTGTATAAATTTTGCAAACAGGGTGTACACGCTTGTGAGCTGTTCCTCGAGATCTGCGACGTAATAATAATTTCGGTTCCGATGGTGAGAGCGTCTATCAGAAATTACTGTCGCTGCGCCGTAGTCACGCTTGAAAACTGCTCTGGCATTCTTCCAAGTCGTTTAGTTCCGCTTTATTGCGGTGGAAATAATGAACCGGTTGTCACAGTTCTGAAGACGGGAAGTATTAAAGCTTCCCGCCAGATGTTGCAGCGAGACTGGTTCCTCAGGCATTCAGCGAAATGCTGCTGTCTCTGAATCGAGAAAAGAATTAACTGTCTTCCTGCATCATTTTTAGTGTAAACCTTGTCCGAAAACAAATAATCTTTTAAGTATTTCTGCCATTTCTTATGCCTGAAGGAATGGGAAGAAAATAGCTATCTCGGGTCGATTTGTTTTGGTAGTTAGGGTTGGCTGAGTGAAACATGCTGGAATGGGGTGCAGGAAGATTTAAATGTTGTTAACAGAGGTATGTGTAGCTGGTGCATTAATTAAAATGTTTAATTTGGGCGTAAGTAATTTCTAATTCTCTATTTTGTGCACACATTAAACCAAAATTGCCATCTTAGTATGTAATTACTTGTAAAAAGTAAATCGAATTAAACATACAAACAGCTGATTAGTGTAACATAGTAGACCACACTAAATTAGCAAACTCTGATAAACGAATTACAGGTCTTTGTTACGTATATATGGCGTTATGTGATAGTTACACAAAGTCTCACGGATGCTGGGAAAGGGCAACTGTATCTGTACGAGACAATTACCCCGCTGTAGAAGCTACAGAGTCGAAAGCTACAAACCATAGTGATGTTGGGTAACTCTGGCAGTGAAATACGTGCACCTAAAATACGTTTTTTGGACAATATAGTCAACAGATACATTTTAAATTTAAAAATTACAGCAGGCTTGGTCGCATAAAAATATTTGTTTCAGCGGTGATCGGTTTAAGTCTATTTGCAGACTATCTCCAGATCATTCTCTAAAATATAAGTGCATTTACGGGCTTAGAGAGACATCTAATGACAAGTTAAAACAAATAAACGTAAGAAGTAATTAAAAGGAATATACCCAATGGTGGCAGGTGGAGGTGGTGAACGGAACAGGTACCATCTGTTGAAAGACGAACGTCAACTGCCCGATAGTGTGGCCCCACATGACGTCATTAGCAGCCAGTGAGACGTTAGAAAAGTAAAGTACAGACAAAGTGTTAGCATAAAATAAAGTACAAACATTGAATTTTAAGGTAAATGACAACTAAAGTTAACTGCTAGAGCAAGCAGTTTATCAGGAAACACTATGTGGTAACGGGCCAATAGCAGTCGGTTCTGAGAAAGAAGACTGCCCTCTATAGACAGTTCGTGAAATTGTGTCGGTATATCCAGTATATCCACAGAAAAGATAATCTAGAGAGACACAGTTGGTTGCCAAGGAAACGATGTGCAGAGTTTTGATACTAATTGGCTGAGGGAAACAGACGATAATACCAGAGATGTAACAGCCACTGACCGCTGCTACGTGCTGATATGGAGCGGCAGGCGCGACTATCCATTACTGTGTCGGGTAGACGCCTCTAGTAATCACGGCGCTGTATAAAATATGATAAATCCCCGTAACTTCAGTTACAGGAATGTCACCAATAAAAAAATCATGAATGCACATAGCTATGTATACTTAAGCGATCTTAACCTACCCTTAACTTCCAACAAGTAAAATAATCCTACCATGCCTAAAACTACTTTCCATGCGTTGCTTTGCAGAAAACGAAATGTCTTCTCGGCTAACAGCATGGTACTTCTGCTGCATCTCTGTAAAATGCAACAGAAACCTCATCAAATTTTCGTGGATAAGTGATGCTTACATACTGCTGTCTTCAACTCGACACATCGTAAGCCAGTACAATAACACAAGTTCGCATCAAATTAAAATTAAGTATTTACAACAAAAATAACAAATTTTGAGATAGTAATGCACTAGCATGAGCTCTGTTCTAAACTGGCACAATGAGAAGTGTCATGCTATTAAATGTAGGTTGCTCCTCGCTGCCTCACGCTGCATTGAACCCATGCTTACACATATGTGACCATCATGTTACCTCTCCACGTTCATGCCATGAGTCCCACACTACACGCACACACAAAATAACTATCCATCGATCTATGAATTCTTACAAGGACTTGATCCTCGACTTCGTTAGTCTTTATCCTTTTTCCCTCCCACTTTTCTATTATTTTTCCCTTTTCCATCATGAACTCTCAGGCCTCATCCGCATGTTACTGGTGTGTATCTGCTTCTCCTCTCATCAGAGGTCTGATAGTCCTATCAGCCACAGACTTCTCGGGTTTCTGCAACTTTAGGTTTATTGTTCGGTATACTGTACTGCAATACAGAGCTTCATTGAAATACCTATTTCTCGTAGGTACGGACCAAGGCACTGTGTCTGTTAGAAACCAATATCCTAAAGAACACCCCCAGTTCGCACATACATCAGGTCGTAGGATTAGCCTTAGGGTTTCTAATTGAAAAGTCACCATAATCCCTTTCCTTTCTTATCCCGCCTTCAACGTTTGGGTCATGAAGTTCTTCATATGGTCTGAGACCACACTCACACACGTGCAGCCATAATCTTCCATCACAACTTTTACTCGGCCTCTCATTGTGGTGCTGTTTGTGGCATAAAACCTGACGTGCTTCGTAATTGTGTCCATGACAATAAGAATGAACTGCCACCCCAAACTACCCATTGGGGAACGGTCTGTAATAATCCACACACATGTGGTCGCTTGACACTTCCGATGTGATGGCATGCATTTCACATCTTACATCGTGTACAGGTGTTTCACATACTGGCACATATCACACTTCCTAAACGTCTCTCAAACCTTCCATCTGAGTACAGTATGTTGTCACTGCTTGGCGATTGTCGCACACAACTTCGTCGCTCTGCAATGACCAAGAATCTAATCATTGTACTGAATTAAATTCTCCAAAAGTGCGCCAGGGAGCCAAATTTTCTATCATCGCTCTTTCATACGCCAGTGGAAATATACCCTCCCTTCGAACATGCACAATAAACCAGTATTTCTCGTATGTGCATCCTCTCAACCAATGCCATACTGCAGAAAGTGGCTTTTGGTCTCCTGCTGCGGCTAACTTCCATCTATGCTGTCGAATGCACGCCATGTCTGAGTGTTGTAACACCGCCATTATTACTTCATTATTTTCTCACTGCCCCCGCTAAGGATTTTGGCTTAACGAGTCAAGAAATTTGTTATGCTTATTCCGATAATATAAGCGATCTCAAGATCATTTTCTTGAATCGCCAGGGCCCACCACATCAGACTGTTAATCGTGTGCCTAACAATTCTTAGGAACTTTAGAGCATGGTGATCTGCACACAAACAAGTTTTCCAGCTGAGCATGTAACCCTTAAACCGTTTTGTTGCACTGACAGTGGCCTGCATTTATAGTTCGATAGTGACATACCGTTCCTCTGTATCTAGTAGTTTCCTACTATACATAGCTACAATGTGCATGTTCCCATCTTTGCTTTCCTGTTGTGAACATCCCCCAATACCTTTTACACTTCCATCTGTGAACAGCTGGAAAGGTGCCATGAAGTCATGGTGCGCTATACAAATACTGCCATAGAATCCAGTCTGTACCTTCTCGAAAGCATATTCCTCCTTATCTTCTCAGCTTCACTTCTTGTCCTTCTTCAGTAGCACATATGAAGGACTCAAGACCTGCGAGAAGTGTCCTCTCTGTATATTGAAACCACGCCCAAGAACTCTCTTAATTCTTGTACGCTGACCTTTTCAATTACATGACCTCTGCAATTTACTCTGTTATCTTCTGTCGACACACCGAACCCGAGATACGTCAGCTTATTTGCGCTCAGGTTGTCTTTGTCAGGCCCGAACGTCATCCCGGATCTCCTGAGTGATGCCAGCAGCTGATTTACGTGCCACATCTGTACCTGAAATACTGCAGATGCGACAATTATGTCACCGGTGTAGATAATACTAAACTACATCATCTCTGGTGTGATTATGATATTCATGGCTCTCGCAATTACTGAAGTCGAGTCCTTACGCCTGAAGTGTACTCTGTTGTACCTGTACTATTCTCCCACGAATAGAATGGCTTGTACATTCGGCAGGATGCGTGTAGCGCAATGTGATTGAAGCTGGCTATAATATCAAGCGTTGGAAGCAAAATTTTTCCTGACAACTGTCACAGTACGTCTTGGATCCGTTCCGGCCTTGCTCTGTCTGTCTCAATGCTCTCGTTTAAAACCCTTGCGTCGAGGCAACAAGAGACCGATCCGTCTTTTCTAGACACAGCTGTGAGTCAATTCACATATTCTGACGCGGCCCGCGATCTGATTCCGTCTGCCTTCTTCGCCTGTATCACATCCCTGGTAGCTTTTCGGTGCTTCCAGGCGACTGAGTGCGCTCTCATTGTTTGCGGCTGATTACATATTACTCTAAACTTGTGAACCGCTACCCGAATTCTTCCCGGTAGGAACGAGAATGTGTCCCTAAATTCCATGATCGTTTCCACCAACTCCTATCTCTGCTCCCCGCTGAACAGTGAGTTATCTTGGATGCTCTTCCAAATTATCCTGCCTCTGTGTTCTCCACATCTGCTTCTGGCTGATCGTTTGTGCACTGGGCGCCATCTGCCGTGTTCCTTGCTTCTGAGTAAGGCGTAATCAATTTTTCGCGCCACATCGACGGATGAAACTACCTGTTGTCCTCCAGAAACTGTCCAGGTTTTGCACATTTTTCTGCTGTGGAGTTAACAACATTATTTCCTATCAGTGGCGAGTGGCATGCCTCACAGTGGTTTTCAGCCACTACGCAAGCTCTTTCACATTCTCCGCTCCACATGAGCTTCCCTGTGCCTGTGGGAGCTTCCTCTTCAGTCTTTGTCATTGTCCAAGGGTGCTTGTCGTCTTGACTTTGAGTGTGGTATCTCACTGCCTACTATTATGTTCCTTTTGACACGTGTCTTCTGTACTCGTATGGACGACGTAGGTTATCGTGAGAGACTCTGGCCCACGAGAAATCGTACAATGCCTATCAGTTTCTGCTTTTTTGGCTAGGTTCGTGGAATTATAATCACAGGACAGCAAACTGACTTCATCTGCAACCCTTGTTCAGTTTAAGAAATCATATTTCAGCTCCTGTGATCATCTATGAAAATTTCCTTGTCCTCCTTACATTTTAATAAATTAATTGTGCCATTAGAGCACTCTGCACCCTATGCGACAGGATCTTTAAAAAATTAACTAAAGTTTAAGGGGCAGCGCATTTTCGCAACTCTGTTCGAGAGTAAGTTATTACTGATTATAAAATCTAACTACAACCCAACGATAACTGTTGCATTCACCTGGACACCACACCTTCCGTCGCTTGGTGACACCAAAACATACTTTTCTACCATCTGCCTTTTCGTCTCAAACTCGGGAACCAGTGTGATTCTTTCTGTGGGTATATCAGCTAATTACTATCACTCTTCACCAGTTTAGCGTAAAAAGATGCTGAAAGTGCTGTCACTTCCGATACAGAATCCAGACATGCTACAATCTTAATTCCTTCCACATTTATTTCAGTGAGGGTACACCGATTGTCTGCCTTTCCAGGCAACTCTGAGCCATCACAGTATTGGTCACTGATGTCGTTTTGCTCTTGTGGTTGTCAGTACCGCACACTGTGTACGTGGTGTCCATTCTCTATTGATGGGTCCTCTGCGATTCTTCATAGTCGTTGCACATTCAGTTGTACGACCTCACAGGTGGGGCCAGTGGTGGTGTATCTCCATTACTCTCTCGCCCTCTCTCATTACGTGACGCTTGCACACAACTGAAGCGGCGTTCGTAGTCCGGCACCTCGATCCTGCTTTGCCACACTCTTGCCCACTTCTTTCTTTTCTCCTTCGCCCGTTATTGTGCCAGTTCAGCCTGTCAATACGCAGCCAAACCATTTATGGAGCCCTATTTTCCATCCTCATTATGCTAGCGTGTGCCGTCCTCTGTTTCTTCTGCTGGTCAGTGCCAGCCAAAGATCTTGAAATATTGTGGAACTGTTAGCATGACAGTGTCCCGATGAGTGCACCTTGTACATGAACAGGAAACTGTGAGCTCATCCGGCTGCATCGTTCCACATCCGCCATTTTGTCATCCAAGAATCCTGCCAGAACAACAATGTGAGTCGTGTAAGTTGCTATGGAATGCCGAGACTGTGGCGCTCACTGTTCCTATTTTCTCCATCTTCGTCCAGGTTCCAGTAATTCACCGGAAGTTTGGTGCAGAAATCCTTATAACTACTGTTCTCACACACTGTTACGCCAAACCAGCAGCTTCCTCCAGGTCGAGCGTCTGCCGTGCAACAAATGGAGTATCTCATATCCTTCTCCTTTCGTACGCGGATACACGTCGAAATTCTTTAGGTATGCCTTCGGGTGAATACTGCACGTTCGACCGAACTTAAGCGGTGGTAAGCTCACACCGTGCGTCTACTGTAGAATACAGCCTGCAAATTCTTTGGCGTGACCTGCGTTGCGAGAACATTTCCTTGTCGTATTGCAGGCATCTCTGACTCGAGAACTAACACTCTCGCTCGTGTCTGCATGGACGATTGATTTTTAACATCCTCGCGGGCGGCGACATCTGCCATCTTCGTGTTTTCCCACGATTCTAGGTTGCCAGGCTTCGCTTCACACGCTTTTCTCACTTTGCCCAGAATGCTGGCGACCTCGGTTCGTATGTTTGCAGAATCAGTTCCCAATTCTCGCTTAACTTCTGCAGCCTTGCCATCAGTCTTTTGACTGCAAAGTTTTAGTTCGACGTCCATTCTTGATTCTCCTCCTTCATCCGAGCTAGTTGCTCCATAGTGGTGTTTAACTGAGATATATTTCTTTCCAATATAACGAAATACGATCATATGGAGTCCTACTTTGCAGGCACTCCCCAGACGTGCCTTTTATTTCGTCACTCACCTCCAAACTGTCCGAAGTTCGTCTGTCGGTTTACAGAGTTCTCTGATTTGGTGCACCCCTCAAAGATGTGATTTATGTTTCCTCACTCACCCCGAACGTTCCTCAACCGAACTGTAGGTTTCCATATTTATCAATCTCCCAGGCATAACTCACATGAAAAACGTGACCGCAAACCAAAAGTACTGCTCAGAACGAATTGACATAAAAGATAAACGTTAACCTCAACAATAGTAGCAGAAAAAGCACAATGGAAACACGAAACAGAATGTTCACAGAAACGAACTACACAATCTACAACTACTTTACAAGTTACGGAGGATGCTCTGTAAACCAAATCAAAGTACACAGTACACCAGCTACTGCTATGTCTGCCTCATACTGCTCATTTGCAACACACTCATTACACAAAAATACATCTTTCGTGCGCCTCACATCACTCACAAAGATTTTAACATATTCCATACAGTTGTGGGAAATAAATAATCCTTCCTGAGTCGTATCTGAAACTTTAAAAGTCTCCACACTGGCAATAACTTGAGAAATAAACCAAGTCGAAGCCTCACACTGGGTGCTAAAACGTAATAAAATCGTCAAATCTCTGATATTACACGATATTCTAATTAAGAAGACGCTCAGCAGACACAACGATCTGGCGTCCAGGACGAATAGAGCACCTGTGTCGACGCTACTACAGACGCCGACGCAAGCGTCGCTGCGACTGCTGACGCGCGCTCTCGACTGTCGACAGCGGAGGGAACGACTTACGGTGGGAGCGATGTAAGTCGACTGCGTGCCTCAGGCCTCAGCACGGTAGTGCACCTGACAATGGTGACATGTCTGATGGCCGAAATACTGTGCCCATTGGACACTATGGACCGGCAGTACACCCTTGGACTGTTTGATCAACAAATACGCCAGGAGAAACTGAAGAGTCACAAGTTGATAATTATTCTTGGCTGATATCTTCATTCACCTTATATTATTAACGGCCAGGAAGTTCGCAAGATCCAACATGGATGAAATAACATAGAATATTTTATGATCTACTTTTGCCTACGTCCAGAGTCTGCATGAAAAATTGTAGGAAGATACGTTCCGACAGCCGGCCGGAGTGGCCGTGCAGTTCTAGGCGCTACAGTCTGGAGCTGCGAGACCGCTACGGTCGCATGTTCGAATCCTGCCTCGCGCGTGGATGTGTATGATGTCCTTAGGTTGGTTAGGTTTAAGTAGTTCTAAGTTCTAGGGGACTGATGATCTCAGAAGTTAAGTCCCACAGTGTTCAGAGCCATTTGAACCATTTGAACCTCGTAACACAGTCTCTGTTATTAATATTTGAGAATCACAGGACGAAACTTCAGTGGCGGTATAAAAGCTTAAGACGGGCCTGCAAGTGTGTTCTGAAAGCATAATGGTTGAAGCAACCATCACTATAAGGAGGAAATCGAGAACTGAGTCCCGGTCTGGCGCAGAATTTCAATTTGCAGCACGTATCCATTAAATACATAGCCCCTATGTTGCTTTACATCACACAAAATTTTAAACATTTATGAACACGCTCCTAACGTTATTAAAAAACATACCTGAACAAATTTAATGTTTATATATCCGGTGAGCAAACTAAAACTGAGCTGGAAAATATTTCGCCTGCCCTGGCTGTGGATGATGTGAGTTTGGATGCCTATCTTAACGTACGTCGAATACAATGCAAAACAGAATTAAAGTATCACTTTTTCGAAACCTCGTAATTGCCTCCCATTGTGAGGCCCAAGTTTGAAATCTGCTACAAAGATGATTAGCACCTTTCTCTGTAACGGTGTAAAAGCATGTCGCACTGCAACTTCACCATCGGGCTCGGCGACGTTACAAACACCAAGGTGTCGACGTATGCGAATACAAGGCCAGAGCTCAGAAACCCATTTGACGTGTAAGGTGTCTCAATGATACCAACTTAAAAGTAATTTAAGTTCAGTTCTGCCCAACGCCACCTTGGACGTGAAACACGATGAAAAGGTCGTCGTCTTACACACATTTCAACCCTTCTTCTGACGCCCCTGCGATGGATGTGAGAACGGCGACACCCAGCATGGAAATCACGCAATTTTCCCAAGATTGGCCGAGGAAAGTATTCCAGACAGTCTGCCGCTCAAAATCGACGCGAAACGGTCCCTGGGTGTCGCATAAGCCGCGTCGACGAAACCATTTCTTTCCTTGGGGCCTTGATTCCCCCACATTTTGCGGTTGAAAACGACAGTTGGCAGTGCGATGAGCAACAAGACGACGTTCTTGACATCCTTTGATACTGCTGACTACCCCGGACGATTCAACTCTTCTCTAAGGACGTTGTGGGGCTGCATCCCCATTAAACGTGATCGCACCCTTTTGGAGGGCAGCGAGACCGAAATTTTTTCTCTCATGTAATAGTTGGAACCACAAGCGACCGTTGAAAATTATTTGACAAAATTTGAAGATGACTGTGTGTAGCAGAGGGTGTTTATACTCTTGCATTCCTACTGTTTTACGCCCTCCAGTGACATGATCACAAGTTTGGAACTATCCTCGGTGCCACCCTGCCACATTTATTGATAATTTTAAAAATGTGACTTGGCAGAGAAAACCTGAGAACTATCCCTGGACACCTGGATGCAAGCAACTGCCCTCGGAGGGCTGTAAAGTAGTTGCCAGTGTAATCTTACACTCCCGCACATCACTATTAAATTTTTCTTAGTGTCTTCATTAGTTTCACAGGCTTCGAGACTAGTAATATGTACAAAAGAAAAACTTTTTACTTGTCTTCATTATCTCTTGTTGTTATTGACACCAAGTCTTACGTTTAGTGGTACATTCCTGCGACTGAAATTTTTGTTTAACGTTGTGGGTTCCTGATGACTAAATAACTGATGAAGATTTGCCTTATATTTCTTGAATTTCATTCTTTGTCACATTATTAAATATCACGCCGTTTTTACAATTTCCACTTAATATTCAAAATTACATTGTTAGTGTCGATCATATAAATACGCCCATCTTCATCAGAGGAATGCCCACCACTACTACATTCTGCGGTACTCACAATACTCCAAAGAGTCTACAAAGCAAAAGAGTTTACAAACTTTCTTGACAAAAGAAGAATCATCACCAAGATATAACATTATTTTATAAATGAATCCAGAAATAAATTTAATATTCAGCGCTAGATTGTGCAATCAATAATATGAATTTTAAGCATTCCAGATATTTCTGAAAGAAAAATAATTTTAGCTATATCGACTGCAACAACTTAGCCTGTTTTTATAAGTAAATTCTAGTCTGAAACATAATACATTGCATACAAAATCAACTGTGTTGTGTCTAGACAAGACAGCCTAGACACAATGAGAGGAAGCCGAAATGCACGCTATAAGCTCACGCAGGATGGCGTGAGGTCTGAAACAGGATACGTAATGAATGCTATAAAGAAAAGTACGTAGCTGCTGGAATACTTAACTTTAATCCATCATTTGTATACATCGTTCTTGATGAGACATGCTTCATACGATAACTATCAATTGCTATGGCGCCTTGCTAGGTCGTAGCCATTGACTTAGCTGAAGGCTATTCTAACTATCTTCTCTGCAAATAAACGAGGATTCGTCAGTGTTGCATCGCTAGCTAAGTCGGCCGTACAACTGGGGCGAGTGCTAGTAAGTCTCTCGAGACCTGCCGTGTGGTGGCGCTCGGTCTGCGATCACTGACAGTGGCGACACGCGGGTCCGACATGTACTAATGGACCGCTGCCGGTTTAAAGCTACCACCTAGCAAGTGTGGTGTCTGGCGGTGACACCACAAAATGAAATTCTTTTAGTAAAGCAGCCGAGAATGTTCACCTATACCAGATCCGGGATTAATCCTGTTGTCGACTACTTCTATAAATAAAAAAAGATAATGTTAGAGGAGGGTGTCCAATTACACCTGCCTGTAGGCACATAAGGCTATTTCCCCTGTTTTCTCAGTAAAGGCACATTTTTAAATTCTCAATAATTGTGGACGGGTGCCACAGAGGGTATCGTCGAAAAGGGGTGCCACATAGGGTCTTTTTGTCGTTGTATTGATCCATGTGTCAGTGTCGCAGCCCTCGGTGATCACGCCACAGGAATCCATGAAACTGGGGGCTCAGAAAGCATAAACATCCTTCGCTGCTTCCGATCACATTCACATTTCGTCGAATTGTTTTCGGCGATCCTTAGCGGTTCCAATCCGTGCACGAGAAGAAAACTTGTGGCTGTGCTGCACTCGAAATGGGTGGAATCATGTTCATTTGGATGCAGTCTCACAATGTCCTTAGAAAGGATTTAATGCCTCAGGGGAGTCAGCACCGTCAAAGGTTGTCAAGAACATCGTCCTTTTGCTCATCGCAATAGGAACTGTCGTTTTCAACCGCGAAATGTGGGGGAATGAACGCCCCGAGGAATGGGGTGGTTTGATTGACGCCCCTTAGGCCACCCCTTGAGGCCTTCTCTTGGCAGTTCTGATTGGCAGTGTGAATGAAATATTTTGTTCGACCGCACATAAGAAAACAGCGTGATTTGAACGCTGCGTGTCGCAGTTCTGACCTTCATAGAAGAAGCGTCAGAAGAACGGGTGAAATTTGGGTAAGAGGGTTATGGCGACCTCTCCATTGTGTAACACGTCCACCGTGATGTTGGCCAGAACTGCCGTGAAATTTGTGCCACTGTGACATCATCAGCTCACCTCATACAGCACATGGACTTCTGAAATTTGACGTTTCTTTCGCATGTGTCGACGCCCTGCTGTTAGAAGCGTCTTCGTGCCCAAGGGTGATGTCGCAGAGAGCCACGCTTTTGTACGTTCACAGAGGAAGGTTGTAGGCATCTTTGAACCAAGTTTCAAAGTTTTGCGTTGCGATGGAAGGCAATTACGGAGTTTCGAAAAATGATCGTTTAATTTTTTTTCGCAGTGTATTTTCCAGGCATGTTTTATGTTCCTCACCCTGTATATGAAGTCTGTGCAGGTTCAAAATTGTATTTACCATCATTCACGATGTGGCGCCCAGTACTTTGCAAGGGATGGTTCTAAAGGATTTAGTGTACACAGCTCAGTCCGAGAAAACCACCACGAAGGGGTTGGCCGTTGCAGTGCACCTGTGTTTTGTGCCACGATGCCGAACCTTGACGCTGCACTGCCTCCATGCACCCTACACTTTGCCTTTTATTGGCTGCAAATACCAGTACGCTACTGGTGTGATACAGACTGACTGACATGTGTTTGTATAGACATATAATTTTAGTTTGTAAGTTCTAGCGTAGCTTAAGATAATTTGACAATAAGATAGTTTGCACAGTCCACTTAAATACTTAGCTGATCAACAAAGTCAGCAGCCATTGGTAAGAAGTACAACTCCATAAGTTAGATTAAGGTAAGTGATTATTTTTACCCACGTCCTCTGAGGAGAAGTCGTCTTCATTGGGTTGTGTAGTGGCATGAAAAACCACTTTTTTTTTCCTTACGAATCCAGCATGTCTGTAATATTTGTTTTTAGCATAACTTATTAGAGAAATACGACAGTCAGTGGTACATCAGAGATGGCATCATGAACAAGGACAGGTAATGTATTCCAACTGGATCTGACAGAAATCACCGATTTCTCTCTCGTCTTGACAGGTAAAGTAACCACCAATGACGTGCAGGACTCACTGTAATCATTCGTTGTGAATTTCCGTGAGACATTCCCCTGAAAACCAGAAGAATCAGAAAGCAATTTGTAGAATACACTCTAAGGGGAAAAAAAGGTGCACCACAAAGGAATTATCTAAATGGGACGGAATCAGTATGCGTGATGTACATGTATAGAAAAACAAACGAATATAATTTCAGAAAAATTGAATTATCTATTCAAGAGAAAGAGTGTCACAGATCGAGTAAGTCCGCCGATCATTGTTCCACCTCTGGTAGTGTGAAAGAGGACCTTGGACTGCAGAAATCCGCGGTCTATCAGGTACCCTGCCAATGTGGTAAGACATACATAGGTCAGAGGGTTCGTACTGTCGACGCTCTTTGCCTAGAATACGAACGGCACAACAGATTGTAGCAGTCTAACAAGTCGGCAGTCACCGAATATTGCCTGGAGGAATCAACACTGACGTCCAACTTCTGGTGGTGGTGGTAAGTTCCTATGAGACCAAACTGCTGCGTTCAGCGGTCCGTAGCCTTACACACTACTTAATCCAACTTAAACTTACGCTACGGACAACACAGACACCCATGCCCGAGAGAGGACTCGAACCTCCCACGGGGGGAGCCGCGCGAACCGGGGCAAGGTGCCCTAGACGGTGCGACTACCGCGCGCGGTTGCCCCAACTTCTGGCAGTATGTCATTAAGGAGTCTCGTATTGAGATCAAGTAAGGGAACTTATGATAAACCGTGATAGCGGGTACATCCTTAATAAGGTATCGGATCCTGCTATTAGAATGGTCATGAAGAGAAAAGAGATTCCAGACATAGAACTGACTTCGGCGGCAGGTGGAAGAGTAGCAGTTGTGCACCAGGACGCGCACCTGCGGGGCGAAAATGGAATAGTTTATCCACCGCAAGAAAAGGCAGACGCCATATCACTCACGGTCGAACGTCAATTCCAAGGAAACTTCACCGATGAAGCGAGAAAGAAATCGAGAGGAATAAATGCAAAGTGAAGCGACATCTAGCACGAAAGTGCAGCAATGACTGGACACCTAGTTCGCAGAAGTCGGCGAGCGAAATCTAGGTGCTCTTACGAGGCGATTCGGCAATACTAAAGTCCCAGATCCCGACCGTATCAAATCGTCTTACCTAAAGAACCATCCCCAAACCTCCATCTCTCACCTCACCACCATCCTTAACAACTGCCGAAAACTAAACTATTCTCCTACAACCTGGAATGTTGAAAAAGTCATTTCGATCCCCAAACCAAATAAAAATACCTGTTTTCACAAAGCAACAGATCCGTCTCCCTTCTTAACCACTTTTCCAAATTCCTAGAGGCTCTAATACTAATCCCACTGAAACAGTTCCTTATCACCAACAATATGCTTACTCCTGAACAATACTATTTTCATGCTGGACACAGCGCAATACAGCGAGCAATTCGCCAGGTAGATCACATATGCTCGGAGAAACAGTAGTGAAACAGTACCGGAGCCTTCTTCCTAGATAAAAAGAAAGAGTTCGACCATGTCTGGCGTGGCGGCCTATTGTACAAGATGTCCCTAGTAAACTGTCCACTTCAGATACTAAAAATTGTCAAGTCTATCCTGACAAGCAGAAATTCCTACTCGTCTTGAGACAGAGCGGACAGTCACATCAGGAATATAGAAACAATCGTGCCCCAAGGATCTGTGCCAGATTATCTCCTATACCAATTAGATACAAATGATGTGTCAGGAGAGCGGGGGAACAAATAGTCCTTTACGCAGACGACTCTGCGCTGTACCACAGGGGTAGAAATCTCAACCCACATGAATCACGTCATCGAATGGCACAAGTTACGGAAAACAAAAATCAACGCAGAAAAGTATCAAGCCACGATATTTACTACCAAAGCTAAGTCCTATTGCTAAATATTCAAGTTAACAACCAAGATATTCCCTGGAGAGGCTCGATTACCCACCTCGTCATAAAGGTCGGTAAACGGCTAATATTCACCCAGAATGTAAGGGAAGCATGTAACAAATGCTGTGCAAGAATTTTTCAGCTGTACCCACTACTGAAAGGCAGGGGGCTCTCAACAGCAGCTAAGATTAGAACCTGGAAAGCCGTCTTACTGCTAGCCATACTCTGTGCTTCAGAAATATGGAGCATGGCGGCAAACATGAATTTAACCAGAATACAAAGGGTGCAAAATAAAGAACTTCCCATGATAACTGATGCACGAAAGTTCTGCAGCAATGAGGAAATTAAAGTCATGCTAGTTCACACAACCATCTATCATCTCATTAAACAGAAGTCCACTGCACTATACGAATCATGACACAAACCCTCATTTCACTTCATCAACTCACTTGGTGGAGAGGAACACCCCATCACCAAGCCCCGTCACCACCATCCGTCGTCAGTTCAGACCTTAAACAGCGTAAGCTAAGGCTTACACATTTCATTACCGTCACATAAATCACAACCACCACCACCTCCACCACCATCAAACATCATGGAATGAAAAGCTCACCCAGACAATACCAAAAATAAGCAGAAGACAGAGCGCCACAGAGCGCTGATTCTCCTAAGACAAATTGGTAGAAACCCAGACAGTTTTACCGACATCTGTCAGTTCATCAGCGCACCTGACTTTGGCAACGTGGTCGTTTGCAGAAATATTGTTCCCGTTGGCCAATGACATCGTCAGTTCACCCGTGAACTATTTCGACGTGAAGTACGTGGGGAGAAGCTGAAAAATAACATCACATACCACAACAGCGAGGAGATGTATCACAGCATGAAAAGACTTGTCAAGCTGCGCACCGGAGAAGTCGTTTGCTGGGTACATTTGCATTACTTGTGAGATGCCCTGAAGAACGCGTAGTACCGAACTCCGGCAAAGTAACGTATCACATCGACCCAGCGGCAGTCAGAAGAATCAAGATACGTGCTAGTCTAGCCCTGGTACGGGAGAGAGTCAGCTTTACTCGATGGTGGCGGGACTCGAGTAACAAAGAACTTTTCAGATTACATCTACAGCTGGCTAACCAGTTCATTTTCTGGACGTAGGACTGGTTTCATAGTGTCACATGGGCCACAACTGACTCCACCAAAAGGAGACCACCGGATATCAAACAACGAAATTCGAGCGTATATCAGAGAAGAAACCTTATGATTCTCCCTGCAAGACTATTATCAGTCTCACGGCCAGGCAACTGGTTAGGAGGCGGTGTCAGTTTTTAAGATGGGACTCCTAAATCCGCACCTGTCGTGGACATTACTAGCTCAGTGGACCAGGTAGCTGCATGACTTCCCCTTGAAGCAGCTGAAGAAGTACATCGTGAAACCTCTAGCGCTCTCATGCAAACAAAACTTATGAAACCGAACAGCAGGGAGAGGACAGCCTTAAGGGGAAAAGAAAAAATCGTGATATTGTGGTTTCATCAACCTACAAGGGCAACGCAGTTGTGAACCTATGTCATCAGGATTACATTGAGAAAATACGGGACCTGTTGCAAGAAATGCATAACGGACACCGAGCCATCGAAGAGGGTGGAGAAGAAAGCCATGGCATTTCTTGAGGAATCCGGCTTTCCACACGATGTTGTTAAGAAGCTAAGATAAAGAGCACCATTTCCATCAAGTCTTTATCGACTGCCGAAGGTTCACAAGGATGGGGATCCTTTACGCCCCCAAGGTTCGTTTACGCCCCACCATCAGCAAAAATTGATGCTACAACATAGTCACTCGCTAAGTACCTGAAGGATTTTCTTAGCCCTTATGTCAGGAAGCACTCACGTCTCATTCGCAACTCTATGGATTTTGTGCGACACCTTCACAACTTTAAGCTTAAAGAGGCAAACATCCTTGTAAGTTTCGACGTTGTCTCTCTTTTTACCAGAGTGCCTTTACAAATGTCCATAGAACTTTTTGGCCAGAAGTTTGATGTTGAGGTGACCAACCATTTTAGGCACGTCTTGACGCGACATATTTTCGTTTCGACGGTGGCTACTACGAGCAGACAGACGGATTAGCCGTGGGGAACTTACTTTCACCAGTTTCCCCCAACATGTATATGGAATATTTCCAGGAACAAATCCTGGAATCAGCCCAATGAAAACCTACCTGTTTCTTCCTTTATGTAGGTGACGCATTTGACATATGTCTACAAGAAATAGACAAGCCGAATGATTTTCATATACACCTCTGATCCATGCAGCAGAACGTCAGTGTTACCATGGAAGTTATGTAGGGATGGCACCCTCTCTGACGACAAGAGTATCAACGAAGAACTTGAACATCTTAGAGCGGTTTTCCGGAAGAATGGCTGCAAGAATTGGCAAATTCGGCGGGCTCTAAGTCTTATACCTTCTGTACATCCGGCTGAACCAGAAGAGGATTCTCAGGAGGACACAGCCATTGCATTTATTCCTTTCTGTGGAGCCTTATCCTAGAAGATAGGACAAATTCTCCGGAACACTAAGTGAAGACGGTCTTCTGCCCACCATCCAAAGAACGGGCGCTGCTTGGTTCCGTGAAAGACGACCTCGGAAATCCGGGGTCTATCAGATACCGTGGCATTGTGGTATGACACGCTTAAGTCAGACGGTGAGTCCTGTCGAAGATCACTGCCGAGGACACGAATGTCACACCAAATTGCAGCAGCCTAACAAGTTAGCAGTCACAAAACATTCCCTGACGGGATTGCATGGAATTGATTATGACCACACCAAGGTTCTTGTACAGACGTCCAACATCTGGGACGGTGTCTTCAAAGAACCCTGTACTGCCTTAGTAAAGCATGGGATCCCACTATTAGAATGGCCAGGAAGAGAAAATAGGTGCCAGACAATGAATGACTTCGGGTGGAGGAACAGCAGAGGTGCGTCAGCACGTCCACCTAGCCGCGAACCTAGGATGGAACACTGTGTCGGTGTAAGGAGTTGGGTTAGGGATGATGGGCACGGATGGCCGATGGAGCAGCCCATCAGAGATGGAGGGGAGGAGATAAATAGTGCGGCGCCGGTCATCCATCAGTCAGTTTATCATCGCACCTGATGATGGTAATGTGGTCGTTTGGCGATATATTGTGCCCGTTGGACACTGACATCCGGCAGTTCACCCGTAAGTCGTTTCGACAATTCTATTTCAGTCAATGAAATTCCTGGCCGAAGAAGTGTCTGGAGACGCCCCAGACAGTGGTATGATACCAACCTGTCTGTCTCCCGTCATACAGACCGACAACAATGAGTCATAGTACGGATTGACATTTCTTTCAAAGCAGAACCCCTTGGTTACCATCCGTGGCAGCCTTAGAGCACAGCAGTACTTTGACGATATTCTACTCCCCATTTTGTTGCTGTTCATGGCAAGCGATCCCGGGCTTACATTCCATCAAAACAATGCTCAGCCGCATACTGCGAGTGTTTGTACTACTTCTCTCCGTGCTTGTCAAACTCTACTTTGACCAGCGAGGTCGTCGGATCTCTTCCTAATCGAGAACGTTTGAAGAATTATGGGAAGGGCCCTCCAACCGGCTCTGGATTTTGACGATCTAACGAGCCGGTTGGACAGAATTTGGCACGATATACCTCAGGAAGACATCCAACGATTATATCAATCAGTGCCAAGACGAATAACTGCTTGCTTAGGACCAGAGGTGGATCAACGTCTTACTGACTTGCATAGTTTGTGAAACTCTTTCTCTTGAGTAAATCATCCATTTTTTCTGAAATTTTAATTATTTGTTTGTCTATACCTGTACGCGACATCTACAAATATTCGTCCCATTCGGATAAATGGTAAGTGGCGCAACGCCTTTTTTTACTTCGAGTGTACTTTTAGGATGTCGGCGGTATAATAGTTCCGTCTGGTAGAATGTATTATGTGACAGGAAACTGTTATAGAGTTTCTTCTGATAAGAATCAATTTTTCAGACAAATTTAAGAACTCTAAGTTACCTATCCTTCACTACTCCCGGTTCGCGTTATAGACTTCACCAGCAGTTGTTACGTAACAAGTGCAGAAACGCCTGTTGCGTAAGACATCGATATGCACTCCCCTTGCGAATAACGTAAGAAGAAAACAGTTTTAAGCAAGTATTCTCAGTCCCTGTAGCTGCAGAATACAACGATTACGAAGTTACCTTCTTTCTTAAATTAATATCATCAACGGTTGTATTTTTATTCAACATAAGCTGCACCACAAGACAAGCAGACAACACGAAAATATTCTGAAAGAACAATAAACACAAACTCTTAGTAGCGGACTGTATTTACTTTTCCTGTCAATTGGTTTACGTCTCATAAACCCACAGGAGATAACACTGCCGTAATGTACACACTTATCAAATACAGATTCTTGTATCAGCAATGTCTAACTACACTGTTGCTCAATACGCCGGACTGCTATAATTCCTCCTGATGACCATTTCAAAGCTTTTCGTTGTATATACAAATAATTTCCTGTAGTTTCCTGTTATACGAGAATCTTTTCTTACCTCGGCTGTTGAAAACCTCATAGGATGCACTATGTCTTACACACAGTTACAGTCTTTGGTTAAGTGTTTTCGGTATTTTGACACAATTTTGCGACTCTAATCCTATGTATGGAAGGAACATCTCTTTTTACTGCCAATAAAAGAAAATGTACACGCTCTACATAGGTTTAAACTTCAGTTTTTGTTTCTTTGTCAGAGTATAAGGCATGGATGAAGGCAATAAGTTTCACGTGGACCATCTCGGTTTGAAAATTGTCTTTAGACGTTTGAACGGACTAGAAATTATGAACCACATGTTCAGGAAGTTTATAGTGTTTTCATAGTTCTCGCTATATGTTTCGTGTCTTTAATTGAACTAATCACAATACTCAATAAGTCATATGTTTAGGAAAAAAATTCAAAATGGTAACGGAAATCTATGCCAAAACTAGATTACGGGTTGACTTTACTGCTAAACCATCTAACTGCTTAGACAGAGTCTGTTGCAGTTACAAATAAATATCTGCGAAGCGGGTGTGAGTGACTGCGGTGATGCCCATTGAGGTGTAACAAATCTTGAAACCTATGATAACACTTCTCTCGCTTCTAAATTCTACGAAATGCACAACGGTCCTAGTTCTCTTGATGAACTCTTACCTTCATAACCACCATCGCTGTAATAGCAGCTTCGCAGCTTATACCCGTCTCTTTGATAACACCTTCATAAATTTCGAATCTGTTTGAACCACAGCGTCTAAAATATAACTGCCGTGTGTGTACTGTCACATTTTTTGTCGGAATAAGTTGTTTAGTAATGCATTCGGCAAGACGCATTTCCTCACTACGTAGATTTTCCTGGAGACATCAATCCAGTTAAAGTTACAACGCAGCTAGCTCTTTATTCCCATGATGTAATGAGTGCTGTCGACAAGGGATCTCAGATCCATTCCATATTCCTAGACTTCCAGAAGGCTTTTGATATCGTTCCTCACCAGCGACTATTAATCAAATTGCGTGCATATGGATTATCGTCTCAGTTGTGTGACTGGATTCGTGATTTCCTCTCAGAGAGGTCACAGTTCGTAGTGATAGACGGTAAATCATCGAGTAGAACAGAAGTGATATCTGGCGTTCCGCAAGGTAGTGTCATAGGACCTCTGCTGTTTCTGATTTACATAAATGATCTAGGTGATAATCTGAACAGCCCCCTTAGATTGTTTGCAGATGACGCTGTAATTTACCGTCTAGTAAAATTATCAGACGATCAATTCCAATTACGACATGATCTAGGGAGAATTTCTGTATGGTTCGAAAATTGGCAATTGGCACTAAACAAGCAAATTACGAGGTCATCCACATGGGTACTAAAAGAAATCCAGTAAATTTTGGGTATACGATAAATCGCACAAATCTAAGGGCTGTCAATTCGACTAAGTACCTACGAATTACAATTACGCGCAACTTCAATTGGAAAGACCACATAGATAGTATTGTGTGGAAAACGAAACAAAGACTGCGCTTTGTTGGCAGAACACTTAGAAGATGCGACAAACCCACTAAAGAGACAGCCTACATTACACTTGTCAGTCCTGTGCTGGAATATTGCTGCGCGGTATGGGATCCTTACCTGGTAGGATTGACGGAGGACATCGAAAAAGTGCAAAGAAGGGCAGCTCGTGTCGTGTTATCGCGCAATAGGGGTGAGAGTGTCACTGATATAATACTCGAGTTGGGGTGGGAATCACTGAAACAAAGGAGGTTTTCTTCGCAGCGAGATATATTTACGAAATTTCAATCACCAATTTTGTCTTCCGAATGCGAAAATATTTCGTTGACACCCTCCTACGTAGGGAGAAATGATCATCATAATAAAATGTCAGAAATCAGAGCTCGAACGGAAAGATTTAGGTGTTCCTTTTTCCTACGCGCCATTCGAGAGTGGTATGGGAGAGAAGTAGCATGAAAATGGTTCGGTGGACCCTCTGCCAGGCACTTAAGTCTGAATTGCAGAGTAACCATGTAGATGTAGATGTAGACTACTACTAGCATCACCAATACCCAGTGCTTGGGTTATTACTGTGTTGCAAAAGTGAAATGATCACATGGCGTCATTGGCAGGAGATCCCGTCGAGAGTCATTCTGCTGCCTAGTAAAAATATTTCTGTTTTACGTCACTTCAGCGACTTAGGCGTTTTTGAGATGAAGACGAGAGGAAATAATTAGGACAACAAAAACAGCTAGTCGCTGAGAAAAAGAAAAATCTTCAACCCGGCCGGAAATCGAACCCGCGACCGCGCGATCTAAAGGCAGTGATGCTGTGTACTGGAACACGAGCTGCGGACTGTGTAGTAGAATTAAAGTATCATTAAATGACTCTATGGCTGACGTGTCAGAATATATCCGTGTTATAAATACCTCATATTCTTAGGACTATGTTCTGTCTTTCCAATATATGTTTCATCTGTTGGAATTTTCTTCATAGTCTAAGTAGTTTCAACAAAGTTATTAGCTCTATGTTTTATTTGAAGGGAGCTGCTCTCACACAGAGAACTTTCAGTGACTTTACTGCAAGTGTTTCGGCCCTTAACAACTAGTACTTTTATACATCACAGCCATATTTGATATGTGATCGATTTTAATAAATATTTTCTTACATGACGGGTTTTCGTCTGTGTGTTCCTCCATGAGTTCATCTGTTTCTTTGTCATTGTAACTCGCTTTCCGTCGTGATTGCTACATACATTACTTCTGTCACAACTCTGTAAGGCATTCGGAAACTGCTTCTGTTAATTTGCAAAATGGTTCAAATGGCTCTGAGCACTATGGGACGCAACAGCTATGGTAATCAGTCCCCTAGAACTTAGAACTACTTAAACCTAACTAACCTAAGGACATCACACAACACCCAATCATCACGAGGCAGAGAAAATACCTGACCCCGCCGGGAATCGAACCCGGGAACCCGGGCGTGTGTTAATATGCACCCCAACAAAGTTTACCCATCTTGATTACGTGTCAACAGTTCTTCTTTCCACTTCCGTTAGCCCTTTTAGGCACACTTCCATAGCTACTGCATTTTTAACTGACGACTACCCCTCAGTTAACTTCGGCTAGCTCAACGGCAAAATTTTAACATGTGCGCCTTTCTTCGTTCCATTAGGTCTTCTTATGTCATTCCCTGTACCATCTCCAGAATTTATTTTAGAATCAGTGCCTAGATGTTAAATTAATGTCAGTTTTATTTTAACAGCTTGTTTAGATGCTGTTATTTACCCATTTACCCAACTGTTAATATTTACATGTCTACGAAAACTGAAGATACACTGACGTGCTAAACTTAACGACGAAAACAATTTTCGCATGATGTGTCGCTTGCAAGTAACATATCTTGAAGGAACATGGACCATACATAGAAAGAAATGCTGCAGAATGTGATCGTCCTGGCACTGGTCCTGCCACCTAATTTCGATAAAGGTGTGGCATGCGTGGTGCTGTCAGGACGTATATGATACATTTGTTTCTACATATTTCTTCTTTTAAACTAGTTCCACTTTGTTCATATTCATTTTCTACCCTCTATTATTTCTTTTCAGGATGATGACCACATCATCTGTCCTTCTTAACCTCACTTTGCTGCTTATCAATTAGCTGCTCAACATCCTCCGGTTTCTTTTCTTCCAAGTTCCCATAGGTTGTCCAGTCTAGTCACTACGAGTTTAGTTGTAATTCTTATAGTATTTCCGATATGGTCAGTTTTTTCTCTAATTTTCATTGTAATACACTCATGGAAATTGAAATAAGAACACCGTGAATTCATTGTCCCAGGAAGGGGAAACTTTATTGACACATTCCTGGGGTCAGATACATCACATGATCACACTGACAGAACCACATGCACATAGACACAGGCAACAGAGCATGCACAATGTCGGCACTAGTACAGTGTATATCCACCTTTCGCAGCAATGCAGGCTGCTATTCTCCCATGGAGACGATCGTAGAGATGCTGGATGTAGTCCTGTGGAACGGCTTGCCATGCCATTTCCACCTGGCGCCTCATTTGGACCAGCGTTCGTGCTGGACGTGCAGACCGCGTGAGACGACGCTTCATCCAGTCCCAAACATGCTCAATGGGGGACAGATCCGGAGATCTTGCTGGCCAGGGTAGTTGACTTACACCTTCTAGAGCACGTTGGGTGGCACGGGATACATGCGGACGTGCATTGTCCTGTTGGAACAGCAAGTTCCCTTGCCGGTCTAGGAATGGTAGAACGATGGGTTCGATGACGGTTTGGATGTACCGTGCACTATTCAGTGTCCCCTCGACGATCACCAGTGGTGTACGACCAGTGTAGGAGATCGCTCCCCACACCATGATGCCGGGTGTTGGCCCTGTGTGCCTCGGTCGTATGCAGTCCTGATTGTGGCGCTCACCTGCACGGCGCCAAACACGCATACGACCATCATTGGCACCAAGGCAGAAGCGACTCTCATCGCTGAAGACGACACGTCTCCATTCGTCCCTCCATTCACGCCTGTCGCGACAACACTGGAGGCGGGCTGCACGATGTTGGGGCGTGAGCGGAAGACGGCCTAACGGTGTGCGGGACCGTAGCCCAGCTTCATGGAGACGGTTGCGAATGGTCCTCGCCGATACCCCAGGAGCAACAGTGTCCCTAATTTGCTGGGAAGTGGCGGTGCGGTCCCCTACGCACTGCGTGGGATCCTACGGTCTTGGCGTGCATCCGTGCGTCGCTGCGGTCCGGTCCCAGGTCGACGGCCACGTGCACCTTCCGCCGACCACTGGCGACAACATCGATGTACTGTGGAGACCTCACGCCCCACGTGTTGAGCAATTTGGCGGTACGTCCACCCGGCCTCCCGCATGCCCACTATACGCCCTCGCTCAAAGTCCGTCAACTGCACATACGGTTCACGTCCACGCTGTCGCGGCATGCTACCAGTGTTAAAGACTGCGATGGAGCTCCGTATGCCACGGCAAACTGGCTAACACTGACGGCGGCGGTGCACAAATGCTGCGCAGCTAGCACCATTCGACGGCCAACACCGCGGTTCCTGGTGTGTCAGCTGTGCCGTGCGTGTGATCATTGCTTGTACAGCCCTCTCGCAGTGTCCGGAGCAAGTATGGTGGGTCTGACACACCGGTGTCAATGTGTTCTTTTTTCCATTTCCAGGAGTGTAGTTGGGAAGATATCCCTTCCAGTGATATTGGTCTGTATTATTCTATTGAACTGGAAGTACACCTGCGAGCCATAACATCTGCAGTTTGCATTGAACGTTAACGATTCTACTTCTTGTAGATGAATATGCCTGCGGACTTGTTCCTTTCTTCGTTCAAAGCTTATGTATAGCCATTCATTATCACTAAGATGTGTCCACAGATTTTTCTCTAAGTTAATTATCTCCCACCCGCAATTCTTTGGAAAAAACCTGCTTCCCAGCAACTGGCCTTCACACTCATGCTGTTCAGACATGTATAACAGTATAAAAGTTTATTTACATATCTTTGCTCCCTTAACAGTTTCTTTACATTCTAATTGATCTACTGATAGTTGAACATGCAACTTACTATAATTGTCTAATAATGAACACTCTTATCTTAGGTGTGTGTAAATAAATCTCCCTGTATCATTTGGGAGTGGCAGCATTCTCTATAAATTGAACTCTTTACTTTCTACTAATCAAATGCTAATGACAAGTTCCAATACGTTCCCCGTCACGAAGTTATCAAAGTCCATTATAATCTACCACTGGAATCAGCACAGACACTCGTGCTCGGACTATGGCAACTTGTTCCTTTGACAGTCTCAGCAAACTCTCCGATCTTGCTTCCGTTTCGTCGATGTGATTTTCGTTTGGAATAGTATGTTACCTATAAGGCTACGAAACTAAAAACTTCCCTCTTGGGTCTGGAACTATGTTTGGTTAATTGCTGAACTAAGCCGTTAGTTTGTCCCAATGAGGCTATATTACTATCAGCCTAATTGTTTGGAAGGTTACATGGTGCTCTACTGATATTTAATTTCATTAATCTTCCTCTGCACTATTGGATGGTCTTGTTTATGACTCGCCATACTATAGAATTTCTCGTCAAACTTTCTTAGGTACACATACGTCACAACTCTGCATGCAGTATTTGTAGTCCCTACCTTAACGCCGGCCGGACTGGCCGAGCGGTTTTAGGCGCTACAGTCTGGAACCGCGTGACCGCTACGGTCGCAGGTTCGAATCCTGCCTCGGGTATGGATGTGTGTGATGTCCTTAGGTTAGTTAGGTTTAAGTAGTTCTAAGTTCTAGGGAACTGATGACCTCAGCAGTTGTCCCATAGTGCTCAGAGCCATTTGAACAATTTGAACCTACCTTGCCTTGAAAGTGGCAGTAAATCTCAGATGCGTCTTCTGTATTTTGAATCTCCACTGCTTCTCCACATGATTTTGTGCGCAGCCATCCACTTAGCAGAAACAGTCCCCATGAGATCAGTTTCACTTGGACCATGGCTGCTGTATAACTTTTCCTCATGCTACTCTTTCCTCTCGACTTTTCTTGCCGCTAATAATAAGGCTTCAACCGATTTGCACGTACTCTCATGTGCTTATTTCTGGGTGCTTTAATTGCCTCATTGGGCAGGTCCACTGTAATCACTCCATGTGGTCGTCGGAACTGTTCATCTAGTTTGTTAGAACGACTTCTCGTAACCGCCTCATGACGTAGAAGAACCTTGTTTTCTTTTCCAAATATTCTTGAATTCTCCATGTTGTCATAGTGCTTTTACTGATGTTCTTCGTTTCTCTATCTCTTCTCGTGAATTCTACTGCTGCTGATATACATAATCATCGTAATTATATCTCACAGTTCTTTTCTCTTTCGCTTCAAACAAAGAGAGAGAATCCGATAGCATCCTTTAGAATATTATTGGTGAACATCTTGAGCAGGTCATGTCCTATAAATATTTAGAGGCAGTAATAGTAAGGAGCGGTCTGCAATGGAATCACGTTAACTCAGTACTGGGGAAAATCAACGGTGAATTTAAAACTTTTGGACGGGTTCTGCAGAAGAGCGATGCACCTATAAACGAAATCGCGTACAACACGTTAGTGCAACCAGTTAGAGAGTATTATTCCAGTGTTTGGAGTCCTTATGAAGTAGATATGACAACAGACATTGAACGAAATCAGAAACGTACTGATGACTTCTAAACAGGGCGGTAAAGTCATTGTGAAAGTTTAACAGAGCTGCTTGGAGAACTTAAATGGAAAACCTTGGACAAAAATGTCATAGTTCTTCTGAAGCGCTGTAGAGTAAATTTAAAGTGCGTTTTACAGTTGCTCTCTCCCACAGGTGCCATGCGCACCTGATGATTTATCTTGATCGCCGTTCTGTAGCTGATGTGATGATTCACACTAGCGAATACTAGTACTACATCTCCATCTCGACAAGAAACTGAGATAACTCAGAATCCTCCCTTTCCTCTGCCTAAGCTTGTCTAGCTTCTTGACATTTGGTACGTCCCCTCTCCATAGAGTCTCTTGGTGTAATTCCGCAGACTTTCCTGGCGATCTGTTGACATCTTGTGTGTCAAGTATTGTGCCGGCTATCAGCCTCATTCTCGCTCGATATTTCGACGACGTGAAACTGCTCGTCGAGTGGAATATGTCCAGTGTTGATACCTGGGCTGTTCCCCCTACATCGTCAGTTCCAGGCGTTGCGTCTGGGGTCCGTTCTCACTAGCAGCGTCCTTAGAAGTTTCCTCTTCGGGCCGGAGCGCCTGTGTGCGCGCTAGCGTTCCGTTTTCGGTCCGATTCAGTTCCAGGTGTTCCCTTTGCGATCGATGTCCACTAGAAGCGAACCTGGTACTGTATCTGGGGTTCTATCCCGATGATCACAGACTCAGTTCTTTCAGTGGATTTTTGCTGCTGCCCGTTCTTCTACGTTTTAACCAACTCCAGTGCATGATTCCAGGCTCTATTTCGTTGTTTATAGAATAAAAATCTATTTCAGATGCCAGTAATTTTTTAAATTTATTCCACGCCTGGTTTCGAAGCTTAAAGATTCATCTTCAGGTGCCACCAAATAATTATGATAGTACGAGGGCTGTCCACAAAGTACATTACGTTTTCGTTTGTGTCCGTTAGGGGCGGGGCTAGCGCGGCCATCTTGGTGTCATGGCATTCCGCCGCTCAGTCGGCATTCTGCCGTGCTAGTGAGAGGTTCGTGCTGTACTCCGTTGAGTTACTGTGACAGTTTGAAATGTCAGCGTTAATTTAAAATGCTGCGAAGTGTGAAGTGCGTGCTGTAATAAGGTTTCTGACTGCAAAAAACTGTACACCGATAGAAATCTATCGGCAGCTTTGTGAAGTGTATGGGGACAACATAATTACTGAAGGTGGAGTGCGTCAATGGGTCATAAAATTTTAAAATGGCCGTCCTAACGTTCGCGAAGAAGAGCGAAGTGGAAGACCCAGCATAGTGTCTGCCGAACTTGTCGAAAAAGTCGATTCCGCGGTCCGTGAAAACCGTAATTTCACAATAACGGAATTCTCTATGAGTTTTACACAAATTTCACGAAGTTTGTTGCACGAAGTCATTACCGAAAAGCTTGGTTACCACAAGTTTTGTGCAAGATGGATATCAAAAATCTTGACAGAGATTCACAAAAATCATCGAATGGCTGCAGCGTTAACGTTTTTGGGCGCTTACGAGAAAGATGGCGACTCATTACTCGATCGCATCGTTACTGGTTAAGCATGTGAACTACGAGACAAAATTGCAGTCAACGCAGTGGGGGCACACAAATTCCCCCCAAAAACCCAAGAAATGCATGCAGACAATGTCGGCAAGGAAGGTGATGGCGACTGTCTTTTGGGACAGAAAAGGTGTGATTTTTGTGGATTTCCTGGAAAGAGGCACTACAATAAACTCTCAAAGGTATTGCCAAACTCTGCACAACCTCAGAAGAGCAATACAAAACAAGCACAGGGGAAAGTTGGGCTCAAAGATCATGCTGATTCACGACAACGCCCGGGCCCACACAGCAAATGCCACTTGATAAGTTCTCGAATCTTTTAAGTGGGAGTACAGTCCCGACCTGGCACTGAACGACTTCCACTTATTCCCAGCAATGAAGAAGTGGTTGGTTATGCAGCGTTTTGATGACGACGCACAGCTTCAAGAAGAGGTAACCACGTGGTTGAAGGCGCAGGCGGCCGAATTTTACGACGAAGGAATTTCCAAGCTCGTCCATCGCTACGATAAGTGCCTTAATTTAAATGGCAACTATGTAGAAAAGTAGTATTTAAGTGTGGCTTTCATCTGTTTATAATAAAAAAATTTCCAATACTTTATTTATTTTTAATTCCAAAACGCAATGTACTTTGTGGATAGCCCTCGTATGAATGTGTGGCTGTCAGGTCATTCAGTCGTGGGGTATCACACGCACATCAAACAAACACATGGGAGAATAGGACCAGCAGCGATACTGTCAATCTGGACAGCACGGCAAGGAAATGACAAGTTCAGATGCCCCAGAAGTAAACTAACCGCGGCGACGGAAGCAACTGACGTTGTTACTGAGTTGGTACCCAGTGTCACAATTCAGCAAGTAATTCGTCATCTTCATCTCTATACACGCCATTAAACATTATCTCCATATCAGGGGACCTGTGCCAGGACCTTCGTTTCATCAAGTTTCATGAAATTATTGAGTTCCAGAAGTAGTTGGTCAAATGTGTGTGAAATCTTATGGGACTTAACTGCTACGATCATTAGTCCCAAAGCTTACACACTACTTAACCTAAATTATCCTAAGGACAAACCCACACACCCATGCCCGAGGGAGGACTCGAACCTCCGCCGGGACCAGCCGCACAGTCTATGACTGCAGCGCCTTGGACCGCTCGGCTAATCCCCCAATGCCCAGACATAGTCTTCAATGGCTGATTCAGTTGCCTGTCTTAGTCGAATATGCGTCTGATGTTCTTTCCCTCTGACGTCCACTGTCCTAGTTGTTAGACCAATGTACGGCATGTCGCACGGGATAGGCATATCCCAAATTCATTATTTTCCTGGTGCCAGGCCATCTTCCAGATTTTCCAGTACCTCTCTCATTTTGGTAGACACATGGAACACACGCTTGATGTTCTGCTTCCAGAGAATCCTGCTGAATTTGATAGAAATAGGTGCTGCACAGGGCAAGTATGCCACAATCTTTGCCTCATTATGCACTTATCGTACATCGTGTGAAGGAGTGGCTGGCTGAAGGACCTCTTGAGTCTGTTTGGTCTTCTATGCAATCTTGCATAACAATGATTGCAGATGTTCTATTTCTACAGTGAAGCTATGTAGGTCCGACGAAATGTCATCTCTGGGCGAACGTCTTCAGAACTCAGTTCTTCTGCACTGAGTGGTGACAGCTACTGGCTTGCAGGTATAAATCAGTGAGTTTAGGTTTGCAATACATTCTGTGGCTAAACGAGCTGTGTGCTCTACTCTTGATAAGTATTTCCAGAAACGGCAACAGGCCATCCTTTTCCAGTTTCTTGGTGAACTTTATATCTGGCTGATTTGAGTTCAAGTGTTCTAGAGACTCATTGAGCCTATCCCTACTGTAAAGCCGGATCACAAAGGTGTAATTCACACACCTGAAGAAGTGTGTGGGTTTCCATATAGCTGTCTCTGGCGCCTCTTCTTCAAGTCTCTCTACGAACATATGGGCAACCATTGGAGACAGAAGGTCGCCCATGGATACACCTTCTTGCTGCTCGTAATATTGTACCACATACAGAAAATAAGTTGAGGTCAGTATATGTCCAAACAATTCCAGAAAAACATCGTCAAATTTCTCGGCAGTCATTTCTAACGAGTCATTCAGTGGCAATCTAGTGAACAGAGATATCATTTAAAAACTGACCATTACATCAGATCTGTGGTACGTAGTTGCGTGAGATATTGTAAGTAGTTCTCTGAGTCGTGGATGTGGTGAATATACTTCCTCACATTTGGGAACAGCAGACTCTTCAGGTACTAAGTTGTTGAATACATTGATGTGCCAAAGGTGCCTATAACTGGGAGCAGTGTTATACCCCGTTTCTGTGCTTTTTGGAGCCCATGTGGTCTAGTTGGAACTGGCACAGTCATTTGTAATTGTTTAATGACCTTGTTAGGCATATCGATTTCCTTCAGGAGACCCTGGCCGTCTTGTCCACTGTGTCCATAGGGTCATATTTAAAAAGTTTATATGCAGTGTCCTCCAGATGTTGATGCACTTTCTTATCATAATCATAAAGCTGCAAAACAACTGTAGAGTTTACCCTGCCTGCTGGAAACACCATGATGCTGTTGTCATCCCAGAGCTCCTTGAGTGCAAACCTGTCATCACTTGAGATGCTCGATTTTGGAGGCTTTGGCGAACTTCTGCCACACTTGGTGGAAACGTGTTGGCTACTTGTTCCACTGCATTGATGAACTCTGGAAGGGGCACGTTCTTAGTAGACGTTGCACAATTGAGATTCCTACAAAGTACCTTGAACGTTGAGTCATCAAACTGCTTAAAACCGTACGGGTGTTCTCCATCTGCTGCGTTTTCTTACTCATGAAGGCGATTTTCGCAGACTGGCATGCTGGGGCATTGTTCTTAGTGCACTCTGCTAGAGACTAAGAGACACTGTCTACCCTGTCCCAATCTTCAGCTGCTAAGAAGGCTGCCATGTACAGGTGAAGATGTAAAGGCTCTCTGAATACCGCGTCTAGCCTGTGACGCATATCTCTTTCACAAGTACCATAGTCGACCGACGTTTTATCTTGTTCGCTGCTCTGGAGTTGATGTGATGCTCAGTCTTCGCGAAAACCCGTAAAGGTCTCCGTCTCGACATCTCAACACGAAATTGAGATAACTTAACTCGTTCCCTTTCCTCTGTCGAACATGTCCAGGTTTTGCGGTACATTTCTCACCGCACAGTCTCTTGATGTAGTTCTTCAGACTTTCTCAGTATTATGTTGACATCTTAAGGCGTCGGGTATTCTGCCATATATCAGCGGCGTTCTTGCGTGATATTTCGACACTGTGACTCGTTATCTTCATCAAGTGCTACCTGAGACTGCTAGCCAAGTGGAACGTGTCGAGTATTTGTACCTATGCTCTTCCTCCCCCTCCCCCCCCTCCCCCCCAAAAAAATCGTCACTTCCAGGCGTTTCGTCTGCGGTCCTTTCCCGCTAGCAGCGCCTTTAGCTTTCCCTCTTCAGTCCATAATATATATGTAGGCTAGACATTAAGTATGCTCAAACTACGCAAAACAAGATCCAGAGACCTGATGTCAACGTGTGTGTGTGCTTGTGTTGAGTTTTTGTCTGTGGGCTAGCGTTATGTTTTCGGTCCGCTGCGGTTCCAGATGTTCTCCCTGCAGTTCCCTTCCGATAGAAACGTTTTTAGGTGTTCCCTCTTCGGTCTGGTGAGCCAGGGCCAATAGCTGGTGTCTTGTCTTCAGTCACATAGAAAGGATGTGTTTCGTTTTGTTATCTCCTTGAGACCTAAATAAAAGAAAACACTTTTTGTTGTGTATTTGTGGTTGAAACTTTTCAGAACAATGTTTTGTTTACATATGCTGATAAAAATGTCATTCATGTCACTGAACCCTTGTGCATTCCGTAATAATTACGTGGTCGTTAACATAGTTTCAATTGATGTTGTTACTTTCTTCCCTCCATATGCTTAGACTGTCCTACGCTATTAATTGCTATGAGAGCTGGGAGGCGTATCTTGGTATGGCAATGAAATAGTCTTCCTTTTACCTAAAATGGGCTTACTTTTAGAAATAGTCCCACTTTAGGTCAATATCATTTGTCCAACGTATTTTATTATGCATTCTGTATATTTCATTCGGAAACTACTATTTAGAAAGTCTATACAGAATCAGTCATGGGTGGCATCACCACGTTTTCGGCTAAGGAACAAAGTTTCTTTGGATGACGAAATGATTGCTTGTCAGGCGAAATGAGTACTTCAACAATTAGTGGTTTATATACCTCAGTCTTACCATTGGCAAAGACGTTTCTGTAGATCTTGTTTTCAGTTGGAAATGCAAATATCTTCTCACGGAAGGTTTAATCTGGGTGGCCCAGAAAACTTTTGCAATTTTGACCTATTTGCGGGTCTCCTTTTTCAAGGGATTCAGTAAGATGTATTCTTCTTGCGTTCTAATAAGCACTGGCAATAAGCGGTCCAGAAGATGAAATCGAGTTCAAATTTTTCTGATACAAGACCACCGACTTCCAACAGCTGCTCTAGATGCTGTTTTATTTATGATGTGAAGTGGCAGAACTTCGTCTCATATCAGAGTAACAAAGAAATACACAAAAACACTTCGATTCTACTTGAAATAATCCTTTTCTACTGAGTTCAGGTACTGTATGAAAATTGCGGCCAGCGTAATTTGCACCCAAACAAAATTGTGTGAAATTTGCGTCCAGCCATCCTGGAAACTACCTGCTCAGCAAATCACGATCTACCTACAACCTGAGAGTGTCCAAGAAACACTCCCTAATAGCCTTGGTCTAGCTGCACTCCCAAAGTCCTCGTCCATCCCGGTGGATGACCGCTTATACAATGACCCGCATTACAACTCCAACTTCCATAGTGTTCTGTTCGTACCCCTTGTGTACTTGTCTGTTTATAGAATTGATATGGAAATGGCAATGCCCAATCATGGTAAGTCACGTGGCCATTATAGAGGTTACCCGTGTATCATAAAGGGAACCGAGGCATACGGACTGTGATTTGGAGATGTTCAAAACAGAAATCGGCTTATTGCAGACGAGGGCTTAAGACTAAATATTATAAGGTACTTAACTCAAACGATCATCAGTGCGGAGCTCCGGATGACGCTCGCTTTGAAGTACATAAGATTATGAACCCCGCGAAAGAGAGGGACGATAAATTACAACTTTCGATTGTAAAAAATTTGGCATTGCAATTTATGTTAGATCATTTCTAGTCCTCACCAACAGTTATTATCCATCAAATCACAACGTGAGAGCCGTCGGCATTTACGGCGGGTAAGTTGCGGAATTTGGACATGGAGATTATTCTAGCTTTCTTCAATATTTCTCGACGCACATATCTTTGGCCACAAAACTCTCTCAAAACCACTTGATAATGAATATTCTTCTTTCTGATATGCCAATGGCGTCATACGCTTGATGACTTTCATCGGGGATCGTGCAATGATATATTATGCGTGTTATCTTGCGTCTGCAGTTTTGGAATGTGTTTCGCGTGGATCTTCTAGTTAACACCTTCAGAGTCTGAATTCAGCTGTGCAATTTCTGATTTTTTTATTTAGTGGAAGGGAACAATCTTCATAAATCTTTGTTTAAAACTGTCCAACACAATCAAATTTATTATGAACAATATTCCAGGTAATCGATTTAGAAGAACAAGGACGACACGACTAATTTAAAACGTCATTTACATGAAACTATTCATCAGATCAAGATGGTAGTTATATTAGTTTGTAGGATTTACCAACACGACTAAAAGAATATATCACTAATATCACCACAATCTCAGTGTCTGGTTCTACATCTACATCTTCATCTACATCTACATCTACATGGTTACTGTGCAGTTCACACTTAAATGCCTGGCAGAGGATTCATCGAACTATTTTCATACTACTTCTCTACCATTCCACTCTCGAATGGCGCGTGGGAAAAAAGAACACCTAAATCTTTCCGTTTGAGCTCTGATTTCTCTTATTTTATTATGCTGATGGCAACGGCCTTGCGCAGTGGATACATCGGTTTCCGTCCGATCACCGAAGTTAAGCGCTGTTGGACGTGGTCTTTACTTGGATGGGTGACCATCCGGGCCGCCATGTGCTGTTGCCATTTTTCGTGGTGCACTCAGCCTCGTGATGCCAACTGAGGAGCTACTCGACCGAATATTAGCGGCTCCGGTCAAAGAAAACCACCATAACGACTGGGAGAGTGGTGTGCTGACCACACGCCCCTCCTATCCGCATCCTCAGCTGAGGACGACGCGGCGGTCGGATGGTCCCCTGCGTAAATGGGTGTTAAAAATTTTTTCTCATTCGGAAGAGAAAGTTGGTGATTGAAATTTCGTAAATAGATCTCGCCGCAAAGAAAACCGTCTTTGTTTCAGTGACTGCCACCCCAACTTGCGTATCATATCAGTGACACTCTCACCCCTATTATGCGATAACACGAAACGAGCTGCCCTTCTTTGCACTTTTTCGATTTCCTCCGTCAATCCTACCTGGTAAGGATCCTATACCACGCAGCAATATTCCAGCAGAGGACGGACAAATGTAATGTAGGCTGTCTCTTTAGTGGGTTTGTCGTATCCTCTAAGTGTTCTGTCAACAAAGCGCGGTCTTTTTTTCGCTTTCTTCGCAATATTATCTATGTGATCTTTTCATTTTAAGTTGCTCGTAATTGTAATTCCTAGGTACTTAGTCGAATTGACACCCCTTAGATTTGTGCGATTTATCGTATACGCAAAATTTATTGGATGTCTTTTAGTACCCATGTGGATGACCGCGTAATTTGCTTGTTTAGTGCCAATTGCCACTTTTCTAACCATACAGAAATTCTCTCTAGATCATTTTGAAATTGGAAGTGATCGTCTGATAATTTTACTAGACGGTAAATTACAGCGTCATCTGCAAACAATCTAAGGAGGCTGCTCAGATTATCACCTAGATCATTTACGTAAATCAGGAACAGCAGAGGGCCTATGACACTACCTTGCGGAACGCCAGATATCACTTCTGTTCTACTCGATGATTTACCGTCTATCACTACGAACTGTGACCTCTCTGAGAGGAAATCACGAATCCAGTTTCACAATTGAGTCGATACTCCATATGCACGCAATTTGATTAATAGTCGCTGGTGAGGAACAGGTATCAAAAGTCTTCTGGAAATCTAGGAATATGGAATAGATCTGAGATCCCTTGCCGACAGAACTCATTACTTCATGGGAATAAAGAGGTAGCTGCGTTGCACAGGAACGATATTTTCTGAATCCGCGTTGGTTATGTATCAATAAGTCATTTTCTTCAAGGTGATTCATAATGTTCGAGTACAGTATATGCTCCAAAATTGAGGTCAGTGATATGGGTCTTTAATTCAGTGGGTTACTCCTATCTCCTTTCTTGAAAATTTGTGTGACCTGTGCTACTTTCCAGTCATTAGGAACAGATCTTTCGTCAAGTGGTTAAGATGAAACTCCTTGCTCTCGTATCTTCGACTTTATATGGGAAGAATGGAAGACTAGGTTCTAACGTTCTGTTAGCGACGAGATTATTAGATACGGGTCGACTGTAAGCAGTTTTAATTTTGTTTCCTTCATACTTACATAGGAACAGTCCTTAATACGGTACCTCTGTCTTTAAGGCTTCAGTCACTGTTATTAAATACTCAGTCTTGTAGAATATGTTTTCTTATTATCGCGGCTACGTGAGGTAGGTGTTTGTTCATATTCGAGTATCTCAGTTTCAAAATTGCTGTAAAAGGATAAATATCAACGAGTTTTTGACAGGAAAACAACAATGTGATCATACAATGCCTATCAGTTGTGAAGCGATCACAGAACGTATTGATCCTTGGGATGGTTGAGTTCAGCGGCGTCACGAAAGCTTACGACAGCCCCAGGGCTGCAGACGGCTTCAAACTTTTGGCAGCTACGACCAAGTTCAAACTTCGCAGCGCATCCTCTAAAACGGCGTGAGGAAGTTCGCTGAGGTCCTAGTCGGGCCTGTGATGATGCGGTCTCCACTACGTGCATCCAGATAACAAATGAGTACTTGCTCTATTAAAACGCAGACGCAAGGTACTCTTTTTTGTTCATGGAAAATATAGAGAATTATGATAAGGGCGCAGCAATAATCTTTTGTTTAAAAATGACGTAATGCCGCTTTGCTCTCTTAGTAAAATTATTTACTTACATAGGCAGTTTCGGTCGACTGATCATATCACATTCATAAAAGTATTCACAGCTTCATGGTAGGCGAAATAGAAAATCATTTTCCTCAAATGATAAAACCATGAGTTAGACACTGTTATTATATCGCAATATACGTGTCGGCTATTTATTCACAACCGATACAAAAAAGTTACGTGTTTCCACCTGTTACTGTCCTTCAAAGTAGTCACCAGCGTTGTATAGAACCTGTTGCCAGCGATGTGGAAGGTGTAGTATACCGTCAGCAGAGCCTGTTCTGATGATGGTGTGAATGGAGCGGTCTACTGCCTGTCGAATCTCTGAGATAGTTCTGAAGCAAATGCCACGAAGTGGTTCCTTCATCTTCGGAATCAAATCAAACTCACAAGGACTTAAGTCCGGGGAGTATGGTGGATGGTACAGTACTTCCCAGTCCCATCGACCGAACAGAGCAGCCACAGCTTGCGCTATATGTGGCCGCGCATTGTCGTGCAAAATGATGGGTGGGTTGTGCAGAACGTGTCGCCGCTTGTTTCGCAAAGCTGCTCGCAGGTGATGTTCCAAACAGGTCCCGAGTTCGAGTTTCGGTCCGGCACACAGTTTTAATCTGCCAGGAAGTTTCATATCAGCGCACACTCCGCTGTAGAGTGAAAATCTCATTCTGGAAACATCCCCCAGGCTGTGGCTAAGCCATGTCGCCGCAATATCCTTTCTTTCAGGAGTGCTAGTTCTGCAAGGTTCGCAGGAGAGCTTCTGTAATGTTTGGAAGGTAGGAGACGCGGTACTGGCAGAAGTAAAGCTGTGGGGAGGGGGCATGAGTCGTGCTTGGATAGCTCAGTTGGTAGAGCACTTGCCCGCGAAAGGCAAAGGTCCCGAGTTCGAGTCTCGGTCCGGCACACAGTTTTAATTTGCCAGGAAGTTTCATACAGCGCACACTCCGCTGCAGAGTGAAAATCTCATTCTGGAATAATACTGAGCATTGACGGTCTGTCGTGGAGGAACGTAATGCACTAGGATAACACCACCACAGTAGCACACGAGAATCACCGTAACTTTAGACCGCTCCATTCGAACCATCAACAGAACAGGCTCTGCTAACTGTACACTACGCCTTCCACATCGCTGGCAACGGGTTCTACACAACTCTGGTGACTACTTAGAAGGACAGTAACAGGTGCAAACACGTAACTCTTTTCTATCGGTTGTGAATAAATAGTTACCACTATTTAAGTTCCAGTCCTCGTAAATTACAACGTTTTTCTATATAAACCAAACTAAGTAATGTACTCATTCATGTTATACCTGTAATCAACGTTAAGACTAAAGATTCAACGAGTGTTCAAAATTGTTAATGGACAGGCAGAAAGTAAGGAAAAACCGTGGCACGAGAGTAGTGAAAGATATAGACGTTGCTTGTATTCCACATGTTAGCTCCAGAGATAAGAATAAGTTAATTCAGATGAATAGGAAAAAAAAGTCCCGTGATGTTCGAATACAGAAAAATTAACGTACTCCTTGACATATAACTGATTTCAAAACAGTCTTGATTGCTATTTATCCTTCTAATTCCTTAATAAAAGAATAAAGTCTGTTCCTTAATTCAAGTATTCTCCATGAAGTTGCGGTACCAGACAGCCTAATGGCATGGAAGATATTTTACTCCTTGACATGGTCATGTCGATGATATATCTAGGAGTAGCGCTGCAAAGCGATATGAAATGGAAAAGGCAATGGTAGTAGGGAAGGCGAATGGTCTGCTTTGATTTGTTGGGAGAATTTTAGGAAGTTTTAGCTTATCTGTAAAGGAGACCGCGTATAGAACACTAGTGCGACCCATTCTTGAGTAGTGCTCGGATGTTTGGGATCCGCACTGGATCGGATTAAAGGAAAAGATCGAAACTATTCAGAGGCGTCCTGTTAGATTTATTACTGGTAGTGTCGATGAACACACTAGTATTACAAAGATACTTTGTGAACCCAAATGTGAATCTCTGGTGGGAACACAACGTTCTCATCGCGGAACATTATAGCGAAAGTTTAGAGAACTGACATCTGAAGCTGACTGCAGAATATTCTACTGCCACCAACACATATTTCGCCTAAGGACCGCGAGGATAAGATAAGAGAAATTATAGAACGTACGGAAACATTTAGACAGTAGTTTTTGCCTCGCTATATTTGCTAATGGAACAGTAAAATAAACTAGTGGTGGTAAAAGGTACCCTACGCCACAAACCATACGGTGGCTTGCGAAATAAATATGCAGATGTAGATGTAGAAAATGCGATTGCCTCCAGAGTCAAAAAGTCCAGCGTTATTAGCAGTTTACGCGCTAACTGCTTCCGACTGTATCGTGTGTCACTTCCCCATTAGATTAAATTGGGTCAAATGGCTCTGAGCACTATGGGACTTAACATCTGTGGTCATCAGTCACCTAGAACTTAGAACTACTTAAACCTAACTAACCTAAGGACATCACACACAACCATGCCCGAGGCAGGATTCGAACCTGTGACCGTGGCGGTCACGCGGCTCCAGACTGAAGCGCCTAGAACCGCATGGCCACACGGCCGGCCACCATTAGATTAACTGGGTACATTACGTAAGACGTACGGAAGCCTGTCACACAGTTCTGATGCGACATCGGGATAATAGATCCTTCAGCCAAAGAATTCTCTTTACCGACGAAGCTATCTTCACAAATCACGGGAAGCCGAAAGTAAGAAATATGCATTATTGGGCCGCTGAGAATACCCACTGCCTGAAGCAGGTTGCATTTCAGAGGCATTGGAGTATACGCGATTAGTGCGGGATTATTGGTCCTTAACCGGTAAAAGATACGCACGTAGCCGTGGTAGTATCTGTGAACCGAGATGAAATGCCGGCCTCTGGCAGGACAGTGCTATTTATCTGGGGCCCGAGGAGACGTAGCCGCTCACGTGTGACGCCGATTTCCAGGTGTCGCCTTCCGGGAAAGAATAACACTGCGCTACCCTCGAAGCTGTGCCCTAACTGGTCGTTCGATATCTGTGAGCTGCGACATATCAGTTGTCGATTTAATCCCGCAAAATTATCAAACTGTATCTTCATAATAACCTTTATGCCACTAGCATCCGTAGTACATGACAAAATTTCTTACGGTTTTGGATGAGAGCTAGCAACAGAATTTCGTCAGTGTTTCCTGCATTTCTGTACTTGTTGCCAAATGTGTCTCAGTTAATAACAGTAGCGCCAAAGGAAGACGACATAAGTGAGTGAAGCACCGAAGAAAGTGTACCGGGGATTAGAAAATTTTCAACCTGAATTTTGTCTCCTGATAATAATGATAATAATAATAATAATAACAATAATAATAGTAATAGTGAGAGTAATAGCATACAAGTCGCATTTATATTACAATTAAACTCTTAAAACTGAAATTTTATTGTGTACCCCTTCCAAAAGATTTAGCCTTATAACCAGAATGCTGGGAGAAATACAGTGAAGATTAACAATCACGATACTCATCGCTTAGCGTATAGGCGCACTTAGGGCGACTGAAATATATCAACGGGACTATAGGCATAAGTTGCTGGTAATTGACAGTAATTGACACAATTCAAAAATCTGTTGCCAATGTGCTTGAAACGAAATTTCTATGAACATCGTGCGATATTGTACTTCAAAGTAGGTATCATCACTCTAAGATTTACCTAGCATGAAAAGGAATGAAATATGTTGGTAATAACGAGAAGGGACAGGAGATGCTCGGATGCTACAGCGACTATTATGAGACTGAAATGGATACGGGCGTGTCAAGCAGAAAGAACAAGTGACGGAAAATGAGGCAAGGAAAACTATTCTGTAGCTTTAGGGTAAATAAATGATCTAGACAACAGCCTAATGAGTGATAACCAGGTGAGATGGGAAAACAGCTAGGACATACTTGGAAATTTAAAGCTGTTAATCATAAATTGTGAAGTACCAATAATACTAACAATTCTCGTATATGGAACATTTCTGGCAGTACCACTCTTTTGCAGGGGAACCGTTCCTGCAGCATGGTGCCGGCCGATTACTTCTCCCGTAATTGTTTCAACTGCTCGAAATCATGGTCTTTGATAATAGAGGTGACAGTAGAACGAAAAATACTAGCGCACGGCTATCAGAAAGCTCTTAATAAGACCTGACTGCGAACAATATTTACTCCTTTCCGACACGGAAAAGATTACATCTGCCGAAGAGGGAGATATTTTACTGTTAATGATGGTTCGTCCCATACAAGCTCATCTACAGGGTGTTTCAAAAATGACCGGTATATTTGAAACGGCAATAAAAACTAAACGAGCAGCGATAGAAATACACCGTTTGTTGCAATATGCTTGGGACAACAGTACATTTTCAGGCAGACAAACTTTCGAAATTACGATAGTTACAATTTTCAACAACAGATGGCGCTGAGGTCTGGGAAACTCTATAGTACGATATTTTCCACATATCCACCATGCGTAGCAATAATATGGCGTAGTCTCTGAATGAAATTACCCGAAACCTTTGACAACGTGTCTGGCGGAATGGCTTCACATGCAGATGAGATGTACTGCTTCAGCTGTTTAATTGTTTCTGGATTCTGGCGGTACACCTGGTCTTTCAAGTGTCCCCACAGAAAGAAGTCACAGGGGTTCATGTCTGGCGAATAGGGAGGCCAATCCACGCCGTCTCCTGTATGTTTCGGATAGCCCAAAGCAATCACACGATCATCGAAATATTCATTCAGGAAATTCAAGACGTCGGCCGTGCGATGTCGTCGGGCACCATCTTGCATAAACCACGAGGTGTTCGCAGTGTCGTCAAAGGCAGTTTGTACCGCCACAAATTCACGAATAATGTCCAGATAGCGTGATGCAGTAATCGTTTCGGATCTGAAAAATGGGCCAATGATTCCTTTGGAAGAAATGGCGGCCTAGACCAGTACTTTTTGAGGATGCAGGGACGATGGGACTGCAACATGGGGCTTTTCGATTCCCCATATGCGCCAGTTCTGTTTATTGACGAAGCCGTCCAGGTAAAAATAAGCTTCGTCAGTAAACCAAATGCTGCCCACATGCATATCGCCGTCATCAATCCTGTGCACTATATCGTTAGCGAATGTCTCTCGTGCAGCAATGGTAGCAGCGCTGAGGGGTTGCCGCGTTTGAATTTTGTATGGATAGAGGTGTAAACTCTGTCGCATGAGACGATACGTGGACGTTGGCGTCATTTGGACCGCAGCTGCAACACGGCGAACGGAAACCCGAGGCCGCTGTTGGATCACCTGCTGCACTAGCTGCGCGTTGCCCTCTGTGGTTGCCGTACGCGGTCGCCCTACCTTTGCAGCACGTTCATCCGTCACGTTCCCAGTCCGTTGAAATTTTTCAAACAGATCCTTTATTGTATCGCTTTTCGGTCCTTTGGTTACATTAAACCTCCGTTAAAAACTTCGTCTTGTTGCAACAACACTGTGTTCTAGGCGGTGGAATTCCAACACCAGAAAAATCCTCTGTTCTAAGGAATAAACCATGTTGTCTACAGCACACTTGCACGTTGTGAACAGCACACGCTTACAGCAGAAAGACGACGTACAGAATGGCGCACCCACAGACTGCGTTGTCTTCTATATCTTTCACATCACTTGCAGCGCCATCTGTTGTTGAAAATTGTAACTACTGTAATTTCTAAAGTTTGTCTGCCTGAAAATGTACTGTTGTCCCAAGCATATTGCGACAAACGGTGTATTTCTATCGCTGCTCGTTTAGTTTTTATTGCCGTTTCAAATATACCGGTCATTTTTGAAACACCCTGTAGATACAGTACGTTTGATAGCGTAACTAGCTCAGAAACGTTTGTAACATAAATGGAATGCAAACAATTTGACGAGTTAAAAGATTGTTGACGTGCTTAAGGAAATTGCGATACAAATTGTGCTACGAATAAAGAAACTCACTGACTCTCGTTAAAGACCGTGGTGCTTAAATTTCAAGGTATGCGATTTATCATATGTTGTACACGTCATGGAGGTAGTCCACATGGGAAAAATGAACAGGAATAGAAAATGAAGTCGGGAGAGTAGAGGGTCTGAGGAATGCTCAGCACGCCTTCGCCGTCTCACTGATACCGTCGCTCCGGTGGCAGCTAAAGAACAACGCACGGGGGGACTGTCACGCAAGCAAGCCTGTTGCTGCACTCTGAATACAAAGCGTCCTCTTGAGTTCTTTCACACCTACCACTGCCACTAGATTTCTCCTTTCTCTTTCATTGTTCGCTTGCACTTTCTGATATTACTTCCTTATGTATTGTTTTATAGTTACGATAGGTTCACTTACATTCGTATTAAATTTGGAAATTTGTGGTAAGATCCTACGGGACCAAACCGCTGAGGTCATCGGTCCCTAAGATTATACACTACTTAATCTAACTTAAACTGACTTACGCTAAGGACAACACACACACCCATGCCCGAGGGAGGACTCGAACCTCCGACGGGAGGGAGCCGCGCGGACCGTGACAAGGTGCCTAAGTCCTCGCGGCTACCCCGCGCGGCTATATTCGCATTAACTGCTCAAAATTTTGTTCTGAATTTTTCACCAACCAACACATCGTACAGGAAATCTGTACAATAGTTCGGTCAGACGACGACTTGTCGGCTGCAGCGTTGTTACATGCCAAAACAAGCAACGTCCAATGAAACTTTCTGACCGATTGCAACGGTATGTCGAAGCGTCACTAGAAGCCGATTCCTTGCATTCCGCAGATTGCGCTCATACTGAGTAGTAAAGCAAATAAATTTCCTATATGAGTCCGCGCTCTTTGTGAATATTTTGCGAGTAAAACCGTCTAGATCGCTTTATACCGGGTGGTTATGCATAAAATGCAGCTACTCACAGAGGTCAAGAGTGGACTACAATTTTCGTGTGGCAGGGAAGCTTAGTTGATATTGTAATGCTATATTGCGGAACAGGTTTAGGCTGAAATAAGATTAGTTCCAATTTTGGCCACCACGTGCAAATCTGGCGCGCTGATTGGCTCTAAGCACTATGGGACTTAACAGCTGCGGTCATCAGTGCCCTAAACTTAGAACTACTTAAACCTACTAAGCTAAGGATATCATACACATCCATGCCCGAGGCAGGATACGAACTTGCGACCGTAGCAGCAGCGCGGTTCCGGACTGAGGTGTCTAGAGCCGCTCGGCTACCGTAGCCGGCTGGCGCACTGAATGCAAGGAAGACGTATAGAAATGTTTCCGTGTATAATGGATTAGGAACGGGTCGTGGGTAGAAATTGTCAAACTAGTGAGGAAGTCATAATTTTATTACTAACCACCGCTTACGCAAGTTGTTCAATATGAGCACCGGAGACGTCGATGATATGCTGTACAGCGCCAGATTTGCACCTAGCAGCCAAAATTCGGAAGTTTTTTCCCCCATCGTAGAGTTATTCCGCATTAACGAATTGGCTTATCTACGAAGTTCCGATGTCATACAATAACTATAGCCCATACTGGATCTCCGTGTGTAGGTACACTTTAATTGCAACCACCCGCTATATTTCTTTAATTACTGTTACGTTTCGTCTACTACCATTATCAGATCTAAACTTAGAACTTGCAAACCAAGGTTTAGTGCCACTATTAAAAACCTATGCTTCAACAGAACGCCCATATTCGGCGTGTAGTACCTAAGAGAATCACCGGCGAGACACAAGCATCCAGTTCCGAATCCTTGCCAGTGCACAGTTTTAATCCGGTATGCAGTCTCATAACGGTGAACCTGTTGTGTTGGTCGAAGACCCAACACCGTGTTACTAGTGGAGGCCGAAATGCACGCGTTTTAGCTCACGCAGGCTGGCGTGAGGAGGGAAAAACTATACTGACGTGAGGTCTGGAACATGACAAGGAATTAGAATGCAGAAGGCGGACGTAATTAGTTTGATACTTAACTTTAATCCATTAATGATGAACGTCGCTCTTGACGGTACATGATTCACAATATTATCTGTTCAGAATTCATTCTAATTACTGAATGTGGCGCCTTGATAGATCGTAGCAAATGACGTAGCTGAAGGCTATGCTAAACTGTCGTCTCTGCAAATGAGAGCGTATGCAGACAATGAACCATTGCTACCAAAGTCGGCTGTACAACTGGGGCGAGTGCTAGGAAGTCTCTCTAGACTAGGCCTGCCGTGTGGCGGCGCTCGGTCTGCAATCACTGATAGTGGCGCCACGCGGGTCCGACGTATGCTAACGGACCGCGGCCGATTTATAGGCTACCACCTAGCAAGTGTGGTGTCTGGCGGTGACACCACAGAACCGTCCACTAATAATATAACGATACGTTCTGGAAACGTGTTATTTGCTATGCGATGGTAAAGCGTATTTAATATACAGGCGAACAAAGTGTTGCCCTTCATGTTTTATCGTAGGAACTACATATTCATACAAGTGCAGCTCACTACATTCCTGCAACTTACGATTATTGTAAACGAATGGTTGGGTAGTAGATGACGTTTAAAAAACCATTGTCAGATAAAACAGAGAGAAAATGTTTTAAGAGGGATTTGGGAAACCTAAAATGAAAGTGAATCCAGAAAGAATTAATCGCAGCCACATAACCAACGCAGAGAGTTCAACGTTGTTAAAATGTTGTTGGCCATCTATATCACAAGAACTAAGAAAGGGAAAAATCAAGTAATGGAATTCTAATTGCAAGTCGTAGACTTTGCAGACAGGACTGGTTATCACATGATTGTATTAACTGATGTTCGAGTAGGTGGAGTTAAAGAAACTGTGTCCGCAATGAAATAAACGCTCTGCACAAGCCTTTGGCGACTTTTTACTTCCCGTGTTAAGGTCTGTCTCAGCCTCATCCACTTGTGGTTACCGTGATACAAGGTAGTCACGTTATTCATAACGTATTTCCTCGGACATGGATGTGTGTGATGTCCTTAGGTTACTTGAGTTTAAGTAGTTCTAAGTTCTAGGGGACTGATGACCTCAGAAGTTAAGTCCCATAGTGCTCAGAGCCATTGGCAGTCTCGTGATGTCAATTGAGGAGCTATCTGATTGAGACGTAGCACCTCTAAGGTCGAAAGGTCGACAACGATCGGGAGTACGGTGGTCTGATTATGAATGAAAACGATCGTATGGCATTGATGGCCAGGAGTCCCCACCTCAGGATGTTCGGTCACCTAGTTGCAAGTCTTTTCAGTGGACACGAGATTGGGCGACTTGCGTGTTGATGATGACGAAATGATGATGAGGGCTATACAAAATCCACTTCCCGAGCGGAGAAAATCGCCAACCTGGATGAGAAATGAACCCGGGCCTGCTGCATGGCAGTCAGACGCGCTGATCGCTCAGCTAAGGGGCAGACTCCGATTGTAAATGACTGAGAAAAACGTGGCAATCCGTCGACTATCGGGTGGTCTTCAGGACCTGATCGTTGGGTTTCCTTTTTCCTATATACACGGTGTTCCTGCTAAGAGTCGTCGGGTACATTTTGTCTGGTGTTCCTGCAGATATGTGAAATTTCGTTGTCGCAAATAATACTCATCACGTCATTTGTGTGACGCTCAGTGTCAACGTAACTCGTTGGTTTTTTTCTAGTTACGAAGAAAATGATTTTAACACTAGTTTACTAAACACTCGTAAATTTTACGATTGCAATACAGTATAAAACAGAATATTTTGTACTCAATTTCGTATGTAATATTCACTTGTAGCTCTAATTATGTTAATTAAGTAATGCATAACATATAAATAAGGGCTTTCTTTGAACAAAATGTGGAGTAGTAAGATTTACGACTGTTTAGTAAAAATGTAAAATTTTATCCCTTGTAGTGTTCAAGGATTAATGCCGAATTTTACGTGCCCAGTTGACAGAGCGGTCCCAGATTAGTCTAGTACGGTATTCGTTTTATCGATATGTGCTCAGGGGGACAGCGAAACAGGAAGAATAGCCAATATGCCAGCAGAGACTGAGCAGCTTTGCTACATCTACATCCATACTCCGGAAGCCACCTGACGGTGTGTGGCGGAGGGTACTTTGAGTACCTCTATCGGTTCTCCCTTCTATTCCAGTCTCGTATTGTTCGTGGAAAGAAAGATTCTCGGTATGCCTCTGTATGGGCTCTAATCTCTCTGATGTTATCCTCATGATCTCTTGGCGAGATATGTAGGAGGGAGCAATATACTGCTTCACTCCTCGGTGAAGGTATGTTCTCGAAACTTCAAAATAGCCCGTACCGAGCTAATGAGCGTCTCTCCTGCAGACTCTTTATCTATCATCTCCGTAACGCTTTCGTGTTTACTAAATGATCCTGTAACGAAGCGCGCTGTTCTCCGTTGGAGCTTCTCTATCTCTTCAATCAACCCTATCTGGTACGGATCCCACACTGGTGAGCAATATTCAAGCAGTGGGCGGACAAGTGTACTGTAACCTACTTCCTTTGTTTTCGGATTGCATTTCCCTAGGATTCTTCCAATGAATCTCAGTCTGGCATCTGCTTTACCGACGATCAACTTTATATGATCATTCCATTTTAAACCACTCCTAATGCGTACTCCCAGGTAATTAATGGAATTAACTGCTTCCAGTTGCTGACCTGCTATATTGTAGCTAAATGATAAAGGATCTTTCTTTCTATGTATTCGCAGCACATTACACTTGTCTACATTGAGTTTCAATTGCCATTCCCTGCACCATGCGTCAATTTGTTGCAGATTCTCCTGAATTTCAGTACAATTTTCCATTGTTACAATCTCTCGATATACCACAGCATCATCCGTAAAAAGCCTCAGTGAACTTCCGATGTTATCCACAAGGTCATTTATGTATATTGTGTATAGCAACAGTCGTACGACACTTCCCTGCGGCAGACCTGAAATCACTCTTACTTCGGAAGACTTCTCTCCATTGAGAATGACATGCTGCATTCTGTTATCTAGGAACTCTTCAATCCAATTACACAATTGGTCTGATAGTCCATATGCTACATATTAGTAGTAGTCAGAGTGGGACCAGGTCAGTTCTGTCTCTGCTGGAGTACCGGTTATTCTTCGAGTTTTACTGTTCCTGATAATATGTAACGACAGAACAACTACCAGAAGAGACTAATTTTGGACCACTTTATCTAATGGGTCCGCAGCTCGTGGTCTTGCGGTAGCGTTCTCGCTTCCCGCGCACGGGGTCGTGGGCTCGATTCCCTGCGGGATCAGGGATTTTCCCTGCCTCGAAGTGACTGGGTGTTGATATGTCGTCTTCATCAGCATCATCATTCATCCCCATTACGGTCGGAGGAAGGCAATGGCAAACTGCCTCCGCTAGGACCTTGCCTAGTCGGCGGTGCGGGTCTCCCGCATCGTCTCCTACGCTCCTCGAAGTATGGGACCTGATCATTATCTAATGGGTACGGGAAATTATGCTTAAACCATAATTTTATTTGTGACGGGAAACAAACCGACGCTTTCTGTAGACGCTGGGTGTCGCATGAAAGACGTGATGAACTGTATTTGCTTCGGATGACTCTAGGTACACGTTTCGAACACGAAATGGGAAATATCTGCCGAAACACCAGAGAAAATGCACCTGACAACATACGTGTGCATGATGTATCATTATGAGAGAAGGGAGAGTGTGAAACACGGTGCCGGAACCAGTGGGACCGCCGAGCTTAAGGACTCTATCCGTCACGCGGATCACCGTGAACAGGGTAACATGCCCTCACTCCGTGAGAGTCTGCGGAGAGGTTTCGAATTGAAGCTAGGACTGGTGGAAAGTCTGGTGATCAGGACCTTTACGCCACCAACCTGCCAATAGGGTATGGTGCATCCAGTCTGTGGCCCATTACTGTACTGGCCACGCCAGAAGTTGCTTAACTTCGGTGATCTAACGAGAACCGGTGTACTTACGAGGCAAGGCCATTAGCTTTCTGCGAATATACACTACACGCTATTAAAATTGCTACACCAAAAAGAAATGCAGATGATAAACGGGTATTCATTGGACAAATATGTTATACTAGACCTGACACGTGATAACATTTTCACTCATTTTGGGTGCATAGATCCTGAGAAATCAGTACCCAGAACAACCACCTCTGGCCGCCATAACAGCCTTGATGCGCCTGGCCATTGAGTCAAACACAGCTTGGATGGCGTGTACAGGTACAGCTGCCCATGCAGCTTCAACACGATACCACAATTCATCAAGAGTAGTGACGAGCCAGTTGCTCGGCCACCATTGACCAGACGTTTTCAATTGGTGAGAGATCTGGAGAATGTACTGGCCAGGGCAGAAGTCGAACATTTTCTGTATCCAGAAAGGTCCGTACGGGACCTGCAATATGCGGTCGTACATTATCCTGCTGAAATGTAGGGTTTCGCAGGGATCGAATGAAGGGTAGAGCCATGGGTCGTAACTTGTCTGAAATGTAACGTCCACTGTTCAAAGTGCCGTCAATGCGAACAAGAGGTGACCGTGACGTGTAACCGATAGCACCTCATACCACCACGCCCGGTGATACGCCAGTATGGTGATGACGAATACACGCTTCCAATGTGCGTTCACCGCGATGTCGCCAAACGCGGATGCGACCATCATGATGCTGTAAACAGAACCTGTATTCATCCGAAAAAATGATGTTTTGCCATTCGTGCACCCAGGTTCGTCGTCGAGTACACCATCACAGGGGCTCCTGTCTGTGATGCAGCGTCAAGGGTAACCGCAGCCATGGCCTCCGAGCTGATAGTCCATGCTGCTGCAAACGTCATCGAACTGTTCGTGCAGATGGTTGTTGTCTTGCAAACGTCCCCATCTGTTGACTCAGGGATCGAGACGTGGCTGCACGATCCGTTACATCCATGAGGATAAGATGCCTGTCATCTCGACTGCTAGTGATACGAGGCCGTTGGGATCCTGCACGGCGTTTCGTATTACCCTCCTGAAGCCACCGATTCCATATTCTGCTAACAGTCATTGGATCTCGACCAACGCGAGAAGCAATGTCGCGCTGGGATAAACCGCAATCGCGATAGGCTACAATCCGACCTTTATCAAAGTCGTAAACGTGAAGGTACGCATTTCCCGTCCTCACACGAGGCATTACAACAACGTTTCACCGGGCAACGCCGGTCAACTGCTGTTTGTGTATGAGAAATCGGTTGGAAACTTTCCTCATGTCAGCACGTTGTAGGTGTCGCCACCGGCGCCAACCTTGTGTGAGTGCTCTGAAAATCTAATCCTTTGCATATCACAGCATCTTCTTCCTGTCGGTTAATTTTCGCGTCTGTGGCACGTCATCTTCGTGGTGTAGCAATGTTAATAGCCAGTAGTACACTTACTCGTAATTCACCCAACATCGTTTCGCGAGAACTGCGTCGTCTTTCCAAGGATTTTCATTTAAGTTCGCCGAACTTAAAGTCTAAAGTGTACCGACCTCCTTAAAATCCTAGCAGCAATCTCGGAATTTGTTCGATGCCCTTTGTTATGCCTACCTGGAAAGGATTCCAAAACATTGGAACGATACTCTATAATTGTTTGCACTAACATCTTATATGTGATTTACTCTACAGACGCCCCAATTTTTGGAGAACGTTTCCAACAAATCGAAGTCTTCCATTCCCTTTCCCTAATATTGTATGCGAGCGTCCCATTTCATATCACCTCCTGGTATTACCCCCAAATACTTATAAAGCGTAGTGTGCTCAAGATTTCCACTACTAGTCTTGCAACCAGATGCTATCTGGAACCTTCTTTACTATAGGTAATATCTTACTTGGGCATAAGCCACGGTACGAGGGGCAACAGTGACATTCAGAAGAGGTAACTTCTCTAGTTGATACTACAATGAGTGATTAGCTCAACGAATGCTGACTTCTGTAATTCTGCGCCGACAACTGTGGTTTCGGGCCTTCGGGAGTGGACCACTTATAGAATTAGGTAGGGCGTTGCTGAGTTCCCGTGCTTCCGGGGCGTCGTGTGCGCGCCTGACAGTCAGCCGTCGGGGCAGCCCGAGGTGGCGCGAAGCGCTGACATGGGCCACCAGCAGTGCATACAGCTGCGAGGAAGGCCGCTGCCGCTGGCGAGTATCGATTCTATCCCGGGCGGGCGGCCGCCGTCAGCCGCTGCCGGACGCCGCTGGCCGCTCCCCGCTCCCTCGGCTTCGCCTCGTTACGCCTACTGCGGTTCCTCACTGCTCCCTCAGACGGCGGCCCACCCTACTTTGCCTCATTACCCGTAATGCCTCGCCTTCCTCATGATGTCCTGCGCCTGCGTCCGCATTCCGCCGGTGACAGAACCACCGGGAAAACAGTGTGTAGACACACTATCGTTTAATTCCCCTTTAGTGCGATTCGTTGGTGAAAGAGCGTGATAAAATGTGTAGTACCTAGGTACTTATTACAGCAAATTGATGTACAGGGTATTTTACATTTCATGTTACACACTTCTAGAGATTACAGAGGGAATTTAGTAGATTAAGTTTTACATAGGAATCCATGTCCGGAAACGGTTTGTTTTTATGTGCTTCTTGAGTTTCTCCCGGCGTATTTGATAATCAAAATATCGAGGAGGAAGCCCTGTCGTCATCCGAATGGAAACCTACTTGCTTTTTCCGTTACGAGGACGACATGTTCGTCATCTGGCCACATGGTATGGATAAACTCCTTGACATCCTTACACATCTAAACTCCATACACCCCGATATCAAATTCACTATGGAGACTGAAACGGAGGGTAAATTACCTTTCCTTGACGTCTTGGTCAAGAGAAGGGCTGACGGCACCCTAGGTCATGGGGTGTATCGGAAGACAACGCACACTGATCTGTATTTGCACTCAGACAGCTGCCACCACCCTTTACAGAGGAATGGAGTACTTAAAACTCTAGTACATTGGGCGCGCACTATCTCTGACGCAGAGAGTCTACCCCAGGAATTGGAACATCTGAGAATTGTATTTCGAAAAAATGGGTACTCAGAGTGGCAGATTCAACGTGCTCTCCGCCCAACTACTACAGCACAACCTGTGGAGATGGATGAAATCACGAGGGAGGAGGTAGGCACTGCGTTTATTCCATATACAGGCGCACTCTCGGGGAAAATCGCCCGCATTTTGAAGAAACACCGGGTAGGAACTGTGTTTTGTCCTCCGAATAAAACTCGTGCACTGGTGGGGAGCGCCAAAGATGACCTCGGTTTGAGGAAGACCGGCGTGTACCAGATTCCGTGTCAGCGTGGCACGTCGTATATTGGTCAGATGATGCGTACTGTCGAGGATCGATGCCGTGAACACCAGAGGCACACTCGACTGATGTATCCGAGCAAGTCGGCGGTCGCTGAACATTGTTTGTTGGAAAATCACGCTATGGAGTATGAACGCACGAGGATTCTAGTACAGACGTCGAGATACTGGGACAGCGTTGTTAGAGAGGCCATCGAAATTCACACCAATGACGACTTCATAAACCGTGACTGTGGCTATAATCTTAGCAAGGCTTGGGAACCAGCGATTGGGTTAATCAAGAGTAAATCGAACAAACGTATAGTTGTGACGACCACGGCGGACAGAGCCATCACACCGACGTCATCTCAGACGCCGTCGCAATCTGTTCCACCGCGCGACCGTGGCGTGGGGCGCGGACAGCGGAGGGATCGCGCCGCGGGCGGAGGGTATTTAAATTGGCCGCCGTCGCGACCGAACCCAGTTCCCTCTGAGCAGCCATAGCGTACGGATCTCCGTGCTGGCACGTTCACAGGAGCTCAGTCCGTCAGTTCACCTGATGATGGCGACATGTATGATCGCCGAAATATTGTGCCCGTTGGACACTGTAGACCGGCAGTACACCCGTGGATACTTTGGTTTGTTTTTATGCTACAAGGAAAAGAAAATGTACAGATTTCGGAAGTTCCATTCGGCTTTTCGCGGGTGAATCTGTAGTATACAGAGAAGTTGCAGCGTTAGAAAATTTCAACGAAATGCAGGAAGATCTGCAGCGCATAGGCACTTGGAGCAGGGAGTGGCAACTGACCCTTAACATGGACAGATGTAATGTGTTGCGAATAGCTAGAAAGTAGGATCCCTTATTGTATGATTACATGATAGCGGAACAAACACTGGTAGCAGTTACTTCTGTAAAATATCTGGGAGTATGCATACGGAACGATTTGAAGTGGAATGATCATATAAAATTTATTGTTGGTAAGGCGGGTGCCAGGCTGAGATTCATTGCGAGAGTCCTTAGAAAATGTAGTCCATCAACATAGGAGGTGGCTTACAAAACACTCGTTCGACCTATACTTGAGTATTGCTCATCAGTGTGAGATCCGTCGGCTTGACAGAGGAGATACAGAAGATAGAAAGAAGAGCGGCGCGTTTCGTCGCAGGGTTATTTGGTAAGCATGATAGCGTTACGGAGATGTTTGGCAAACTCAAGTGGCAGACTCTGCAAGAGAGGCGGTCTGCATCGCGTTGTAGCTTGCTGTCCAGGTTTCGAGAGGGTGCATTTCTGGATGAGGCATCGAATATATTGCTTCCACTGGTAGCAGTTACTTCTGTAAAATATCTGGGAGTATTCGTACGGAACGATTTGAAGTGGAATGATCGTATAAAATTTATTGTTGGTAAGGCGGGTGCCAGGTTGAGATTCATTGGGAGAGTCCTTAGAAAATGTAGTCCATCAACATAGGAGTGGCTTACAAAACACTCGTTCGACCTATACTGGAGTATTGCTCATAAGTGTGAGATCCGTCGGTTTGAGAGAGGAGACAGAGAAGATAGAAAGAAGAGCGGCGCGTTTCGTCACAGGGTTATTTGGTAAGCATGATAGCGTTACGGAGATGTTTGGCAAACTCAAGTGGCAGACTCTGCAAGAGAGGCGCTCTGCATCGCGGTGCAGCTTGCTGTCCAGCTTTCGAGAGCGTGCGTTTCTGGATGAGGTATCGAATATATTGCTTCCCCCTACTTATACCTCCCAAGGAGATCACGAATGTAAAATTAGAGAGATTCAAGCGCGCACGGAGGCTTTCCGGCAGTTGTTCTTCCGCGAACCATACGCGACTGGAACAGGAAAGGGAGGTAATGACAGTGGCACGTGAAGTGCCCTCCACCACATACCGTTGGGTGGCTTGCGGAGTATAAATGTGGATTTAGATGTAGATTTACTGTGATATTACAACACGTGTTCGGTGTGAGGACCACCAAGATCGGTGCACACAGATTATCTATACAGTACGTTCGCATAAATTCTGTCCAACATGGGTGGTCTATGGTTAATTACTTCTGCCATGGCCATGATCTTCCTCCGACCTGACAAGAGTCTCGTAATCTAAACTCTTCAGGTGGCCCCACAAGGAAAAGATCGACCTGTCGCTGTATACTACGTGCAGATTGTGACTGATGGGAACTGCAGAGTATACTGCCGGAACATCATGTTGAAATGTCCAATCTTGTTGGAATGTCCAATCTTCCAAAGACTCCACCAGCACCTGCTGCAGGAATATCAAGTACCTGGCACCCGTTAGGTGGGGAGGAAGGATGTACGACTCAATCACACGACCATCGAAGATACCTGTCTAGACACTGACGGCGAAGGTGTGCTGAATTCTTCGTGTACACGTGCTTTTGGGGTTTTCTTGATCCCAAATGTAGCGTTTTTGACCGCTCTGATCGCCTTCCCTGTTGAAACGCACTTACTCGTTGAACATAGTTTGTCCTGGAATATGAAAAAAATCCACACAATGCTGTAAACACCAAGTACAGCAATTGATACGTAGCACGAGATCCGCCTGGAACATGGTGCGTACCTTTTGAGGGTGATACGGGTGGAGCTGCTTTTCATGCAGGACACGCCAGACAGACAAGTGAGATATATGCTAGTCATGTGCAATGGCTCGAGTACTCGTCGATGGGTTCTCTTCAACTTCCTGAAGCACTTCCTCTTCTAGTAATTCAGTGCGCCGCCTTCTTGGAGCTACAGTTTCCTCTATCGCTTGTGAATTTCCCACTTTCCTGCAGCCGCTGTTCTATATGGCATGAGATGGATCACACGGTTTGGGAAGTACTCGTGGTACAGTTGTTGAGCTTCTCTTCTATTGTGGCGAGCTTCATTGTAAATTAATAACATATCGATGTACTCTGCGGACATGCACTCAGGCATCCGGTCACTGAAGTACCGTAATGTTAACTGAATCATCAGCAGGAGGCGTGAAAAGAAGGCTGATGGAAACAGAGGACGTCATGTGACATCTCGTCATGGTACTATTCATGAATGTGGGTAGCGTACCATAACAGACAACCTGCTTAGCCGGTCGGAGTGGCCATGTGGTTCTAGGCGCTACAGTCTGGAGCCGAGCGACCGCTACGGTCGCAGGTTCGAATCCTGCCTCGAGCATGGATGTGTGTGATGTCCTTAGGTTAGTTAGGTTTAATTAGTTCTAAGTTATAGGCGACTGATGACCTCAGAAGTTAAGTCGCATAGTGCTCAGAGCCATTTGAAGCATTTGAAGCAACCTGCTTCAGAAACATCTAGTGCGCAACTGAGTAGCTCTTTATTTTCCTTGTAGCATGGAAACGAACCGTTCCCGGACATGGGCTCTGAGCACTATGGGACTTAACATCTGAAGTTATGAGTCCCCTAGAACTTAGAACTACTTAAACCTAACTAACCTAAGGACATCACACACATCCATGCCCGAGGCAGGATTCGAACCTGCGACCGTAGCAGTCGCGCGGTTCCGGACTGAGCGCCTAGAACCGCTTGGCCACCAGGGCCGGCGGGTCCTATGTAAAACTTGATCTACTAACTCCCCTCTATATCCTCTAGAAGTGTACAACATGAACTGCGGAACAGCGAATGTAGCTGCTAAGTGACGTACAACGCGTCGAGAGTGTAAGCGTAAGGGTAGTAGACCCAAAAGTATCCGTCTGAGGGCGTTGCTGCGGCGTAAATGCAACGTAGCGCAACTCCGGTGCGGATATATAAGCTCTAAGATGTAGGCAAGGGATCAGTGTGGTATTCGCGTCTTTCCGACGTTGTTATCAAATCCGTCGAAACAGGGCCAACGTGCTATTGTTCTTTCCTTGGCCACCGAAAGACAAACACCGGTAGACATCCATCGGGGAACGAAGACTGTGTATGGCGCAGCATGTCTGTCGAATACCATCGTTGTGGAATGGTGCACTAAGGGGTGCTCCTGCTTTGTGATAACGCACGTCCCCATGTCGAAAAAGTCGTAACGATGAGGTGGGCAAATAGCGACCATCCGGCCATATGCGGCCCGCTAAGGGTTTTTCTGCAGTCCGCCTAGACAGTCAGAAAAATCAGCCTTGAGCCGAAATTTCCTTCCCGTGCGCGACCCAGAATATCCACTAGGACGGCCGCGTCAATACGCATGCGCACTGCGCTGTGTAGATACTAAACGCACAAACGACGTTGAAACTCGGCGTCGGTGGCTCACGGGAGCGACCATAAAAGTATTTTCAATTTACTTATTGGCTTGCATTCTGATCACTCTGTGAACGACATATTTAATGCAGTGACATTAGTAGACTTACAAATCTCTGTTTGCTGAAAAATTTCTGAGTATGAAGAAATTTCCTGGGAAAATGTCGTCTATGTTTTGGGTGTACTTGTATTTGTGAACGAAGTTACTCTTGCTTGACGAAAAAAAAGAGAAAATACGAGGCCTGTTCAGAAAGTAAGCTCCGATTGATTGCCAAATTGAAACCACAGTGAACATCAGAAATGTTTTACTTGTAACAATTAGCTACACCTTTCAGCTACTTCTCTACGTAGTCGCCGTTCTGACTTAGACTTTTGTCATAGCGTTGTACCAACTTTTCAATAGCCTCATCATAGAAGGCAGCCGCCAGTGCTTTCTGCCAATTCTTCACGCTGGCCTACACCTCGTTGTCTGTGTCAAAATGTTGTCTTCAAAGACAGCGGTTCGTGTGACCAGAGATGAAACTCAGGGGGAGACAATTGCGGACTGTATTGTGGGTAATCTAACATTTCCATTTGAAAACGATGCAGGAGCATCTTCATTGCCCCTGCAGAATGCGGCTGAGAATTGTCGTGAAGACGAAACAGCACGACAGTTATGTAATCTTAGCTGCATAGCTTCAGGCGAAATTTCTCACCAGGCCCTCGTACTTGGCGGCAGACACTATTTTCTAGACATCTTTACGCACTCACTGCGAGCTCAGAAATGAGAAGAGCGACGTGATGCTAACTGGGGTTATACTAGAGACACTACCCAACACATCTGTGCAAAGCTTTATCGGATTTTCATAGTCGTTTCCATTTCGCGACCGATCGGAGCTTACTTTCTGAACGCCCCTCGTATATAGATCCCTAGATGCTCTTTGACAGACATATATTGCAGGCTGTGATGGGAATCTCAACAAGTAATCTCACTATTGGTTTCAAAAAAATTATAGAAATGGGTAATAGGATACATGAGTCTCATTTTATTGCTTCTAAAATTAAATGTGCTTGCAGCTATAGATGATATGAAATCAGCACAATAAATAAATTGATTAAAAGTGCCACTATTTAATTTATATTTATTAATTTTCATGGTAAAATTTATACGTTTTCGGAAGTGCAACGTTAAATAATGAATGCAATCATTTAAATGTGTGGCCCCGTTTCCACAATGCGGCCCCAGAACCAAAACCATAGCCCATACCAGTCGTAAAGCGAACGTTAAGCCGACTCAGGTGGGAGACACTCAAGAACAGACCCTGTAGTGTAGATCTCTCCTCTTGAAGCCCTCGGGCCTTGAAGGGTCGATGATTCCTGTCGGACGAGGATGTGCAGTAGGTACTCGTATTACGGACTTCTTCCCGTAGCAAGTCAGGGTGTTTTACCAAACGGGAATTGTCGAACTGGCACGTCGGTGGCATGATTGCCTCAATGTTCACGTTGATTTTTCCTGACTGGCATACAGACTCGGACCCTTATGACATGAAAGTTGACAGTTATTCTAAACTGGTTCCAGTTGTACTGATTAATTATTCTGGGTTTGCCAAAATTACTGTAAGTGTAGATTAGAATAATTCCTTCTAGGTCTCTTCCACTTTCTTGATGGATAACTGATTACACTGAGCTTGAAGTATAAATTACTTTTCATTATTGGTCAAAAATAATTGTTAAGTAACTCCAGTGGAGTACTGCTATTTTTTACAGCTGTTCAAACAGACATTATACATTGAGATCATTACAAATCAAATGTTTGGTTTTAATTATAAGACATCTTGCATATGAGCGTAAAACATATTATTTCAAAAATGATGATTGTCCCACGCTCCCGAAGGAAGTCGAATGTCTGTCCTATAACATGTCGATTACTCTGGCTTATTATACTGAATAACTTGACAATTTAAGAGTAACTCTGAAGTTCACCATTAGGCACAGTGGAATATAGGTTTTCCATTCTAAAACGATCCATATGCTGGTAGCAAATAGAGATAGAATATTGGTGCAGTCAACAACTAAGTCACAATTTTTTAATACCGTTATCATTCCGCTTTCACTAGTAACTTTTTAGGACAAATTTGATGTCGGTCATAAAACTGATATAATATTAGGAACATAACGCAGGTTAAAACCATAAATCAACAGCAGTTTAGTCTTATATTCCGTTTGGTACACCGGGTGATGTTGATAAATGGGGACTAACTGAAGGAAACGACCCCTAAGAGGATAAGGTCATCTAGATGTATGGTTGTAAATGCGTTCCAAGGAAGGTTTTCCCATTTGAAGGTGGGCATAAACGATCTTTACAGCCACCCCGTTTTCAGCGTCAGGTAGGTGGCCCGCCAGCGTAGAGTCAGCCAAACGACCGTGCGTAATAGTCTCCACAACGGGCACTATCCGTATCAGTTACAACGCGTGACAGCTTACTACCTACAGACTTCCGTCCAAGACGACGGTTTCTTCGATGGCTCGTCGCAGAGGTCACTAAAGTGTTGGATTTTCTGTCCGCCATCTTATTTACAGATGTGGCTACGAGGATTCGTATTTACAACCTTCGCAACACCCATCTCCGGAAAATGCGGATGACATGATACAGCGTCATTGTGTACTCGGGAATTACTGGCGACCACCTAGTGGCATCTATCTACAACGCCTCACAAGTGAGGTATATTTGCAGTTCCTGCCGATGAAACTGTCCGCAGCTACATGTACATCTACATACTCTGCAAGCCACCGTAAAGCGCTCTGTGGAGGGTACTTTGTACTGCTACTAGTCATTTCTTTTCCTGTTCCACTCGCAAACAGAATCAGAGAAAAACGACTGTTTATATGCCTCCGTGGGATCCCTGATTTATCTTCGTGGTCCTTACGCCAAATGTGTGTTGGTAGCAGTAGAATATTCTGCAGTCAGTTCTCTAAATTTTTATGTAGTGTACAGATTGTACAGCACAATACGGTATTGAAGGAATACATCTATATTTACATGCGCGGGTAGATCGAGCACTTAAATCTTTCCATGCCGGCTATGATTTCTCTTACTTTATTCTGATGATAATTTCTTCCTATGTAGGTGGGCGCCAACAAAATATTTTCACAATCGTATGACAAAGTTGCTGATAGAAATTTCATGAGATAATTTCATGAGAAGATTCTGCCGCAAGAAATACGCCTTTGTTTCAATGATTACCACCCGAATTTAAGTACCATCTCTGTGACAACTTTCCCCTCTACTTCGTGAAAATACAAAACGAACTGCCCTTCTTTGAACTTTTACGATGTCCTCCGTCACTCCCTTCTGACGTGAATCCCAGATTGCACAGCTATACTCCAGAAGAGGGCGCACAGGCGTAAGTGTTCTGCTCATAAATCAGTATTTGGTTTGTTTCCTTCACAACATTTTCTGTGTGATCTTTCCTGTTTAAGTTATTCGAAATTGTAATCCCTAAATATTTAGTTAACTTTACAGCCTGTAGAGTTGTGTGATTTATCGTGCAGTCGAAATTGAGAAGATTTCTTTTAATTCTCATGGGGATGACATAACACTTTTCATTATTCAGAGTGAATTGCCACTCTTCGTACCGTACAGATATCTTGTCTAAATCATTTTGCAATTTGGTTTGACCAACTGTTGAGTACGGTAAATGATAGTATCATCTGCAAATATCTAAGAAGGCAGGTGAGGTTGTCTCCTACGTCGTTCATCTATATCAGGAATAGCAGAGGGCCTATAACACTGCACTGGGGAACGCCGGATATTACTTTTGTCTTATTCGATGACTTTCCGTCAGTTACTACGAACTCTGACTTTTCTGACGGGAACCTACGAATGCAGTTGCACAACTGAGGCGATACTCCGTAGGCACTTAATTTAATTAGAATTCGCTTGCGAGGAAAGTGTCACAAGTCTTCGGGAAATCTAAAATTATGGAATCAATTTGACATCCCTTGTCTATAGCATCCACTACTTCGTGAGAAGAAGGGCCTAACTGTGTTTCACAAGAACGATGTTTTCTGAATACAGGTTGACTATTTGTCAATAAATCGTTTTCTTCGAGGTAATTCGTAATGCACGAACAATATATATGTTCCAAAATCCCCCTGCAAATCTACGCTAGTGATTTGGGTGTGTCATTCAGCGAATTACTCCTATTTCCTTTCTTGGTTATTGGTGTGACTTGTGCAACTTTCCTCTCTTTAGATATCGATATTTCGACGAGCGAGCTGCTAAGTATGGATCTGTTCTATCAGCATACTCTGAAATAAAACTGACTGGTATAGACTCTGGACCAAAGGCCTTGCCGTTATGAATTAATTCAAGCTGACTCCATATACCGAAGATATCTACTTCTAAGTTGCTCATGTTGGCAGGAGCTCTAGGTTCGAATTCTGGAATATTTGCTTCGTTTCCTTTCGTTGCAGAGTTTCGGAAAACTGCGTTTAGTAACTCCGCTTTACAGGCTCTGTCATCGGTGACATCACCATTCTTATCGCACAGTGAAGGTACTGATTGTGTACCGCCGCTGGTGTACATCACACATTAACAGAATTTCTTCGGTTTTTCTACCAGATTTCGAGACAGAGTTTCATTGCGGAAGCTATTAAAAGCACCTCGCATTGAACTTCAGGCTAAATTTCGAACTTCTGTAAGACTTCACCAGTCTTGGGGCTTTTTCGTCCTTTTAAATTTTGCATGCTTTCTCGTTGTTATGACCTCTTATTAACTTATGTGGCGAACATCTCTCAACTGCCACCATACTATTTCTTTGAATTCAAACCACATTTGTTCCACGCTTAATAGTCCGTTCGGAAGGACTGGAGACTGTGTGCTAGTTGTTTTATAGATTTTGCACCCAGTTTCGTCTTTGTGTAGACGCTCCTGATTTTATATTCCATTTTTGAATCTTCTACGGATTTGAAAAACTTCATTTCTGATGTTTTCAACTGCCTAAGACTGTTCTTTCTTAGAGCTCAACATTCTGCTCTGGAGACTACCATTACTCTTTGAAACCTAATTTGCGTCTCGTTCCTTGCTTTTCCTTTGAGGGTTCTTGTAAGTGGCTCGCACATTTTATGATAGCATTTTTATTTTTTTATCTTGTCTTTTCATAAGTTATATAGCAGCCCAGGTAGTTCCAATTGGACACGTCTTCCAATGGTTTTCCGTCGATACAGATATTTGATCTCAGTCATTCCTTTTGCAGGAAAGGTTTTACCTTAGTTTTAATTGTAGAAATTTTGTGAATAATCTACATATACGTCTACATGACTACTCTAAAATTCTAACTTTAACTTTTGGCAGAGGGTTCATCGAACCCCTTTGAGACTATTTCTCTACCGTGCCACTCTCGAATAGCAATTGGGAAAGACGAACGCATAAATCTTTCCGTGCGACGCTACAAGAGAGTCGCAGACGCTACAAGAGAGTCGCTGCATAGCACGACGTGGTTTCCTGTCAGAGTTCGAAAGGAGTACGTTCGTAGAAGAGTCAGCCAATGTATCACTCCTTCCTCTGCATATTTCGAGAAAAGGCCTCGAAGGCAAGATTAAATAGGTTCGAGCTCGCATGGAGAGTTACCAACAGTCGCTCTTACCCCGCGTCATTCGATACTGGAACAAAAAAGGGGGAAATGACTGTCGTACGAGAAGTACCCTCCACCATACACTGCAAGGTGGGGTGAGAAGTAGAGCTGTAGATGTAAAATATTCCTTTATCGTAGCAGTTCGTACTATGCACATGCTCACTTGAGACTATCTAACGCACCCCTTCTCGATTATACGACTTGTAACTTAAACCCGCAATCAGAGTCGCTTTCTACATGGTTCAGAAACCCTGAAGCTGACAGACGCGACAGCGCGCACTGTGTGCCAGTAGACTGTGGCGATACTGTTTGATGCATGACGCGATCAGCTGGCTGCTCCGGTGGAACCACTAAGCGGCGCTTTGTGGTGGCTGTTGTCTGTTGCGCGCTTTGTCCCGACGTGTCACAAAACTCACCCTCCCGGCTGCAGGCTGCATTGTTTCACCTCCGGAGCATAGGCATTGAAACACACAAAAGGCCTCCAGCTTACTGCCCTAACCCCGGATCCACGTTGCTGCACGCTTTAGCAACGCCTTTAAGATTCATGCCGCTTGAGTCGTGCCTGTTCTTAGGCACTTTCCTTGGGGTTTTATTTATTCCAGCGTTATTATTTCACATTACGCTGGTTTCCAAATCAGGAAACTGAAAACAAACGTGATGAAACTAGAAACAAATAACTAACAGCGTAAATGAAACGTGAAAATATAGAAAGCATCTATCGTGAAGCTACAGCCACAAATCTACAGCCAATCTGGAATTATTTTCACGCAAAAGAGCACCGATACTGGTTAAATTGTCGGAGGTAATTTATTTAAGCTGAACAGCCAAAGTTGACCAAGGCTAATTACGTAATGGAAATCATTCACTGATTTTAACTGGGTATATTATCATTAGCCATTAGAATTTGTTAGGAGTAAATTAACGAGTAAAACTAAAGAAACAAAAAAAAAAAAACTAAATACTCGGCAGGAGGCATCGAAAACCGCAATATTATTAATACTGCGCTCTGAAGGTCGTGTTTTAATTTATGCTCGTGTGTTGCTGTTGTGATCTTCAGTCCGCAGACTGGTTTGATGTAGCTCTCCGTGCTACTCTATAATGTGCAAGCCTCTTCCTCTTCGAATAGCTACTACAGCCTACATCCTTCTGAATCTGCTTATTGTATTCGTTCCTTAGTCTCCACGATCTTTAGCCCCGACACTTCCCTCCATTAGTATACTGGTGATCGTTTGATGTATCAGAATGTGTCCTATCAACCGAGCCCTTCTTCTCGACAGGTTGCACCACGAATTTCTTTTTGTCTCCATTTCTATTCAAAACCTCATTTGTTACGTAATCTATCCATCCAATCATCAGTATTCTTTTGTAGTACCAAATTTCAAAAGCTTGTATTCTCTTCTTGTCTAAACTGTTTATCGTCCATGTTTCACTTCCACACAAGACTACACTCCATACAAATACTTTCAGAAAAGACTTCCTAACAATTAGATCTACATTCGATCTTAGCAAATGTCTCTTCTGGAGAAACGCATTTCTTGCCATTGCCAGTCTATATTTTATATCCTTAAAAATGGTTCAAATGGCTCTGAGCACTATGGGACTTAACATCTGTGGTCATCAGTCCCCTAGAACTTAGAACTACTTAAACCTATCTAACCTAAGGAAATCACACACATCCATGCCCGAGGCAGGATTCGAACCTGCGACCGTGGCGGTCACGCGGTTCCAGACTGAAGCGCCTAGAACCGCACGGCCACACCGGCCGGCTTTTATATCCTCTCCACGTCGGCCGTCATCAGTTATTTCAGGAGTACCTCAAGGATTTATGTTGGGACAGCTCCTGTTAACAATATACTTAAATCATATGGTACATAACGTCGGAAGCTCCATAACTCTCTTCGCAGATTAAGTTACTTGAGAAAAGATAGCAACGTTAGAAGAGGGTAGCGAATCGGAGGAAGACCTAATGAGGATTAATTATTGTTACAGGAACTGGCACTTGAGCCTGGACGTATATAAATGCAACGTATTAGACACAAATAGGTTCTGAACTCCACTACAATGCGATTACACTGTTGGTGACAAGTCGACGGAACCGGTAACTACCGTAAAATGCCTAGGAGTTACAGACCGAAGCAACCTGAAGTGGAATGACCACAAAAAACAAATTGTGGAAAAACTATATGTCAGGCTGAAATTTATTGAAAAAAATCTTAAGGAAAAGTAATTTATCCACGAAAAAATTTTTCAGTATTGCCCATCAGCATGGGACTGCTACCAGGTTAGATTAACGAAAGAGGCCCAGAAGATTCAGTGACGAGAGGTGCGCTTCGTCGTGGGCCCATTTAGTCGGCGCGAAAGCGTATCGGAGGTGCTCAATAAATTCCCGTGGCAGACGCTATAAGAGAGGCATTTTGTGTCACAGAGAGGTTTACTGTTGAAATCCTGGAGAGTAAGTTCCGGGGAGAGACGAGCAACTGGCAGAATCCTCACTGTTCGCTGCGCGCAGTGTTGCCACCTTGTGGAATCTTCAAAACTCCACGATAACACAAAACAACCTTATTTCACCGAACACAAAACAGTAGTAAATCCGAAATTAATTTTTAAGTAGAGAGTCTATTGTCATTATAAAATGACCTTAGTAGCAACGAGTAAGACAAAACGGTATTTTCGTTCACCAATGATCACGATGTGATTAGTCCTTAACGCAACTACAACATAACTTAATTTGAACACAGTTTTTGTTATTGCAAGGTATCGTAACAGGTTTTGAATCCTTAGAAAACCATCATACCATTTTTGAAGCCCGAGGCTGAAAAAATGCAATAAAAGAATTTTCCTTCTAAGTGTACCGCTTGAAACGTATGCCCAGTCAGTGTTAAATTTCATGTCTATCACTCATGTACTACGTTTCAGTAGAATATTCTCTTCGTATACCTCAGTTCATTATTCGAACGTATGGTTTCGCCTTCACTATTAGTGAAAAGCAGTGACGTTTTCTTCCTTCGGCGCTGTCCAGATGCTTTTCGTCACGTTTCTTATCAATCACGATCGAATTGAAGCCATCACAGTTTCAAGTATTCTTCTGCATATAGTGGATGCTGGCATACAGAGATTTAGTTTGCTGGTGCATAATGTGTATCTGTGCTTGCATTTTATTAAATACATTTTACTGAAAACGCTCTCACAAACAGCGTAGATTTGGTGCAGAAAGAGAAATCTTCATCAACTTAAAAAACGTACATTTTCCTAATTCTCGAATGTCAACAACCCCTAAATACATCACATTAATCAGTATCTCTAATTTCTTAAGGAAGAACTGCAAGTCACTACTACCGCCACTCATCTTTAGTTTTATATATTTCATTGTCAGACATTGTTCTTGGCAACTGCGATAGGAGAGCTTAAAGAGTATGATTCACATCCAAATGTGTATCCAACACTGCTCCTTTAGTTGTGAGAAGAAAACCAATGGCAGCAGTGTGTAATCAAAGTAGTATATTTTAGTTAACACTGAAAAATTTTGTCGTATAAAATGTGTACAATGAAAATGGAGGTCTTTCGTAGCTATTCTCTGATTGCCGACATCTAGTTTCGTCACTGACCTGAGTACTTTCACATCTAAATAAATTACTGCATGTGGAATTAGCTAGTCGCTTCTACAAAGGTCAATTTCTGATAATTGTTTTTTACTATGTGCAATGCCGTGAGTGTGCTGTCGAAATCTTATGATTGGAAATGCTGTCTATGCAACTGCACTTGATTATAAAATTTTAAACATTAATATTCTTCATAAAAAACACCATCATCATTTTCTTGTGCCTTCGTCTCGCATCGGAGCAGAGTCTGCATGGTTACTAACGGAATGTGGCATTGTTAACTGAAGGGGTCCCTGGATGCCCTCCTTGTCATCATCTTGAGTGAACGCATGTACCGCAACTGTCTGCCTGTAGAGTTGTTATTCATGTGGAAGTGAGTGAAAGTTTTCCAAATTTTTGCAAATGGTGTAACTGAGGCGGGACTTGGGTAGTTGATTCGATCCGGGGCCGACGCACCTCCTCGTCGCGGAATCGGCTCTTTTACATGCACCACTTTACGGGCGGGTACTATTTTTGACGAATAACAGTCGATTCAGATTTACATAAATGTTAAAAAGATAGTAAATTGTTATAGGTAAATTGTAAGTGACATACATAGTGATTTAACAAATAAGTTTCAGCGTAGAAATCGATAGGTTGGAGTTCAATACGTAGTCTGTCCTACAACTTCTTTCAGCTCTGGCAATGTTATGTGTATGTGAAAAATGCGAAGTTACGCCGTGCGTTGAAATCAACGTTCAACCGTAAATCACTACGTAACTGGTTGAGAAAGTCAATTCAGAGGTCGCAAGAAAGCAAGCGCACTGCACGCCCGATACGACCACGCCTAGCAAGGCGATACGGTGTTCAAATCAACGTTTAGGATAAGGACATCTTCAATTTAAACGACAATTAATGTTTATATTACTTTCATATGGCAGGGAGCATGTGTTTTTCACACGTCTCGCTTAGTTAGTGCTAATGAAATACTGTACATATCCTCCTGCATTGGGCTAATTAGAACCATTCTCTCTGGGTTCTAAAGTTCTCATAAATTTTAGTGTAATTTGACGGTAATGAGGTTTTCCCGACAAAGATGGGTTTAGATTTATTTCGAGAACAGTAAGTAGTATCCTCTGAGACTCCGTTTTCTGTTAGCGTACAACTTTCTCAGCCTGATACACTATGTGATCAAAACTATCCGAACACCTGGCTGAAAATGACTTAGAAGTCCGTGGTGCCCTCCATCTGTAATGTTGGAATTCAATATGGTGTTGGCCCACCCTTACCCTCGATGACAGCTTCCACTCTCACAGGTATACGTTCAGTCAGGTGCTGGAAGGTTCCTTGGGGAATGGCAGCCGGTTTTCCACGGAGTGCTTCACTGAGGAGAGGTATCGATGTTGGTCGGTGAGACCTGACACGAAGTTCAAATGGTTCAAATGGCTCTGAGCACTATGGGACTTAACATCTGAGATCATCAGTCCCCTAGAATTAGAACTACTTAAACCTAACAAATCTAAGGACATCACACACATCCATGCCCGAGGCAGGATTCGAACCAGCGACCGTAGCAGCAGCGCGGTTCCGGGCTGAAGCAGCTGACACGAAATCGGTGTTCCAAAACATTCCAAAGGTAATCTATATGATTCAGGTCAGGACTCTGTACAGGCCAGTCCGTTACAGGGATGTTATTGTCGTGTAACCACTCCGCCACATGCAGTGCATTATGAACAGTTGCTCGATAGTGCTGAAAGATGCAGTCACCATTCCCGAATTTCTCTTCAACAGTGAGAAGCAAGAAGGACTTAAAACATCAATGTAGGCCTGTGATGTCATAGTGCCACGCAAAACAACAAGGGGTGCAAGCCCGCACCATAAAAAGCACGACCACATCATAGCACTACCGCCTCCGAATTTTACTGTTGGTAGTACACACACTGGCAGATGACGTTCACAGGAAATTCGCCATACTCACACCCTGACATCGGATCACCATATTGTGTACCGTAATTCTTCACTCCACACAACGTTTTTCCACTGTTCAATCGTTCAATGTTTACGCTCCTTACACGAAGCGAGGCGTCGTTGTGATGTGTGACTTATGAACAGCCGCTCGGCCATGAAACCCAAGTTTTTTCACCTCCCACCTAACTGTCATAGTATTTGCAGTGGATCCTGATGCAGTTTGGAATTCTTGTGTGATGGTTTGGACAGATCTCTGCCTGTTACACATTACGACCCTCTTCAACTGTCGGCCGTTTCTGTCAGCGAGGTCGGCCTGCACACTTTTGTGGTGTACGTCTCCCTTCATGTTTCCACTTCACTATCACATTAGAAATCGTGGACCTAGGGATGTTTAGGAGTGTGAAAATCTCGCTTGCAGACGTATGACTCAAGTGACACCAAATCACTTGACCACGTTCGAAGTCGTGAGTTCCTCGGGCCGGCCGCGGTGGTCTCGCGGTTCTAAGCGCTCAGTCCGGAACCGCGCGACTGCTACGGTCGCAGGTTCGAATCCTGCCTTGGGCATGGATGTGTGTGATGTCCTTAGGTTAGTTAGGTTTAAGTAGTGCTAAGTTCTAGGGGACTGATGACCACAGATGTTAAGTCCCATAGTGCTCAGAGCCATTTGAACCATTTTGAGTTCCTCGGAGCGCCCCATTCTGTTCTCTCTCGATGTGCAATGAATACTGAGGTCGCTGATATGGACTACCTGGCAGTAGGTGACAGCACAATGCACCTAATATGGAAAACGTATGTTCTTGGGGGTTTTCGGATACTTTTGATCACATAGTGTATCTGGTGTAGTCTGCGAAATATAATTCCGCCTTACCTTCCGTTATGAACACCCTTTTGACTGTCTCTTGTCTTCACCAGTAGTGAATCATTCGTCAGTCGCTCGTACAAACGTAATGTACATTTTTCTTTGTTACCTGAAGTTACCATGCATTTCTCTTTTACCTGTCATATGTCCTCCCCCTCTTTTACTCGCCCGACTTCTTATCTATGTTGCCGCATACACACTGCCCCTTATCTCAAAATAAACCCCAATCGCCGATAAATGGAAGTCTCCGCTGTTAGAGATATTACAATGCGACGTAAATCTACCAAGTGCGTCCTACTACTTAACGATTTCACACACTGTTTTTCACTATCCGATATCTATGTCAGATAACGCCCCAGAAAAAAACACTAGTTCCCACCGGACCGAGAGCGTTGAGAAACGTAAATACTCTTTTACAGATAGTCGACGTTTACTATCAAGCAATTGTTAAACAGTATGAACCCTCACATAAGAAAATAGACTTTGATGAGCAGTGATATAAACAAGTAATTTGTTCAGAATCGCAGTTTCAGTAACTTTCTCAGTCTACGATCATCGCCACAAAGATTGGTTTTCTTCTCCATCCTTTGCTATCCTGAACCATTACTTCCAATCTTAAGTAGGTGGGTCACTACACGTCTCCCATGATTCAGTGGACACATTTCATTTCCTGCCTTCATCTTGTAATTTTTCTACCCACAGAAATTGCTGGTACTATCGGTAAAAAACTCCCATCCCGAAATATGTGACACATCCGGGGCTCATGTCGTGTCTTAATGGTGCGTCATGGCCAGTGTGCACCCTATTCTCAATAGATCTCCTCCACTGTCGAGTCTGAATGATCAATGTATGTTAAGCATCCGTAGGTAACATCGCCTGTTACTTGACGAGCTCACCTGTTACTAGACGAGATCATTCGACACCGTGCACTTTACGCTGGCACAAATGTTTACGCAAAGAGGTTTGTTAGGCCGCGTAATAAGTAGCCAACTAGTCTGGTAAAATCAGACTATATTCTTGAGGCCCAGAGTTCTCCAATTAAGTTGGTATACACAGTTTTCACATCTGACTCGAGATAACATGTGCTCAACAGCAGAATCCAAGCAACGTTCGTGGGAGGAACTTACATAGAGTAATCGTCTCACGTACTCCCTGAGGACTCGCGTAACCCGTGGAAAATTAACCACACGGGGGAACCTCAAGTACTCCCTTGTCCAACGCCTGTACAAATATTGCTTCCACACGGTAATTCAAAAATAAAGTGTTAGGATATACTTCTTTGACGCCATATCAGCACAGAATTCTCCACGTTCGTCACGTTTTATAGAATACCAATTATACGACGGCTATTCGGAAAGTAAGGTCCGATCAGTTACGAAATGGAAACCATTCTGAAAATCCGATGGAGCTTTCCATAGACGTGTTGGACAGTGCCTCTAGTATGCCCGTCGATCGCGTTACGCCGCTGATTTCAAATCTGAGCGCACAATGAGCACGTACAATTGCCTAGAAAATATTGTCTCCGTCAAGTACGAGTGCGTGTGAGAGATTTCGCCTGATTTCATGCAACACACAACGTAACTGTAAAGCATTTCGTTCTTCATGAGAATTATAGGCCGCATACCGCAGGGGCAATGAGGATACTTCTTCAGCATCTTCAGAATTTTCGATGGAAGTGTTTGGTCACCAACCATACAGCTCAGTCTTGCCTCCTCCTGATTTTCATCTCTTCTCATATGAACCGCTAGCTATGAAGACTACACTTTGGCACAGACAGTAAGCTGCAGATCAGTCTAGAGAATTGGTAGAAAGCACAGGCGTCTGCCTTCTACGACGAGGGTATTGGAACGTTGGTACGATGCTAATACAAATGCCTCTGTCGGAGCGACGACTATGTAGCTCGAAGATGTAGCTAACTTTTGCAAATGAAACATTTTTGGTTTTCACGGTGATCTCCATTTCACGACCGATCGGACTTTACTTTCCGAATAGCCGTCATAATAATATACAAAAAGCATTCGTCAGATGTTTATTAACAAATAGTAAAGATCTGTTGAAATAAAATTCCAGATTCTGTCCTTTTCCTTCTACCGATAAAGACTTACATACGTTTTCTTCGTCCGAAATACCAGTGTGCATTTCTAATCCATACCGAAATCGATGTCAGTAGTCAGAAAACCTGTCGTAGCCTGTAAATCGTTTGGAGATCATGACGGCGGCGAAAATAAGTTCATATGGCTGGCCTGGAATGGAGATGCAGATCGGCGACTCTTCTTCCCACATCTGGTACCTATCCACCAGTCGCCCTCAAAATGTCGATCCTGGCTTAAATAAAATTAATGGCTCTGAGCACTATGGGACTTAACATCTGAGGTCATCAGTCCCCTAGAACGTAGAACTACTTAAACCTAACTAACATAAGGACATCACATACATCCATGCCCGGGGCAGGATTCGAACCTGCGACCGTAGCACTCGCGCGGTTCCGGACTGAAGTGCCTAGAACCGCTCGGCCACCGCGGCCGGCCTTAAATAAAATTAAGAGTTACTATCAAATGTAGTGCTGTTTCATAACAACGTGAAATGATTTCCTCTTCGCTAAATACGCGACCATGTCACCAAACAAGATAAACCTGTAATAAGCCCAAAGTTTGGTTTGAACACTACAGTGCTTTGTAAGGCATGGTCCTGTTTGAGGGGGTATGCCAACGCCTTCCTCCGACCTTTGAACTGAGCTACAGAGGTAGTTGCATTAGAACCTACGGCTTGAAATGGACACCGAACAGCTGTGCAACTCGGCGTTTTTCGCTTCAAGAAGCAGTGTCGTAGGTAAAAGAAGTAATAAGTGACAGGTGATAACCCTACGACTGAGCAGCGATCGAACCCGAGACATTTGTATATGTAATGTGGTACTAGGTTAAAAAATACGTCATCAGGTTTATCGAATGATGGCACTTTTAATTTCCCCATCAACAGCCAGTATTGATCGAGGCTCAGAGGCGGTACTGTATAGAGTCCGGGGGACGATTACCACGAGGAGCGCGTGCGACAAGTCAATTTGGCCGAGCCACTCGCGGAAATGGGGCATCCTGGCAGACAACCATAATTCATTCTAGAACAGTCCATTGCATGAGCTGCTGTCAGTCATGCCATTCTGCTTATTGGATTTCGATTCTACATTTTACCTAGATTTCCTTATTCTCGTTATTGGCTTTCACTCCATATTCTGCTTTCGACAAACTTGGCTTTTCTTATGGATGGCGTTTTTGTATACGGAGTGGACAGAAAGGTGCTAACTTCCTTTATGCTGATAACCCAAATGCATTTGGCGCTTCAACATTTTAAACCGTATACGGCACAACGCACAAATGGAAAAACTTCTGTATTTTTTTTCTTTCGATGGTGAATAGTTTGTGGTTTTCAATGAGGACACAGTCACTCAGCCCGGCAGTCTTGTAGAGGCCCTCGGCGACTAGATTCTATGGTGAGTGGTGGTACTAGGTTGTCAGAGGTGAAGAAGTCAGTACACCACGATGTATAGGGTAGCGGTGCAGCAGAGAGTGGATGCTTGGATGTGCTCCGAGGTCACGAAAACAAAACAAAAACATTCATTTATTGCTCAAAAACTACGACAGTCATGAATATGCGCGGACAAGCCAATACCCCAGAGCGTAAGATTTCTCTGCCTCGTGATGACTGGGTGTTGTGTGATGTCCTTAGGTTAGTTAGGTTTAAGTAGTTCTACGTTCTAGGGGACTGATGACCATAGATGTTAAGTCCCATAGTGCTCAGAGCCATTTGAACCAAAGCGTAAGACGTTCACGTTCAATGAGAAGGTGCTGTGGTCAGCCAGCCCACTCTTTTCTATAAAACACTTAATATTTCGTCATTCTCTGACCAGCTTTTCTTGTAAAGAACGCGTCCGTTCCAAGGTCAGGATAAGTTACGGCTGTAAATCTTCCGGTCATACCCTTGCTTCTCATCCCTGCTATTCGTTGCACATATATCGGTGCTATCAGTCTCGCCTTAGCACAATACGATCTTCTGAAATGGAGTATAAATGCAGTTATCTTTCCAAACCATCACGGCTTTTCTTCATTTATGTATCACTGTCAATAATAACTTTAGACGATCGACCACGAATACCGCTATGTCCTAGAAATCACCGACCTCTGGTATAATCAGTGCCTGCTGACTCTCTCATCCGTTCTTGTCTTCTAAACTGGCACTAATGTTATATCTCATGTGGAATTTATTTCACATTCCTATCTGTATTCTTCATTCTTGAAAGTATTGCTGTAGTATATATATATATATATATATATATATATATATATATATATATATATATATATATATACAATATGTGTGTGTGTGTGTGTGTGTGTGTGTCTGTTTTAGTGGAGAGGGATTACTTTTCTATCTGAAGAGCCTCCTGCATACAAATGTGGAAGAAATTAGTAAATGCTACTAGAGAAACAATCTGCTGAAAATTTTCTGGTCACCTACAATGAAAGTGAGAGAGGAATTCACTCCCACACCAAAGTTCCTATTGACATTAATATTCACGCTGATATATTAATGTAATTGTGTTAGCTTCTTTGCATATTTAAATTTTGAATGATACATCGTAGAAGGAAGGTACTCCCACCAAACTGTAACATTTTTTACTCAAAATTATCAGTATTTATACGTGACAAAAATGGCTCAAATGGCTTTGAGCACTATGGGACTTAACATCTGAGGTCATTAGTCCCCTAGAACGTAAAACTACTTAAACCTAACTAACCTAAGGACATCACACACATCCATGCCCGAGGCAGGATTCGAACCTGCGTCCCGTACGGGCGCGCGGTTCCAGACTGAAGCGCCTAGAACCGCTCGGTCACCACGGTCGGCTACACGTGACATGTAAGATTATAGCATTCGAATATTTATATGGTAGGTCTCAGTAACAAGATAGGAAACTTAAATTGCACTAGTTCAGAAACGTGAAACGATGATGTTTTTTCCTAAACATGACTATATACTCGCACACACCTCAAATAGTTTTCCTATGCCCCTTCTGATAAACTAGAAGTTAGCAGATATCTCCGTTTACAGCAGTCGTAGCTGGCCTTATATCTATATTCTAAGAGTAGGAAATACGTTTTCTTTCTGCATATAACTACCTGCCTTTCGACTTTAGCGCATTTCTCGGATACTTTTGTGAAACGTTTCTATATCAGTATTAAAGAGCTTATGTTGTTTTACACCTCTTATCAAGAGAGCCGGCCGCGGTGGTCTAGCGGTTCTGGCGCTGCAGTCCGGAACCGCGGGACTGCTACGGTCGCAGGTTCGAATCCTGCCTCGGGCATGGGTGTGTGTGATGTTCTTAGGTTAGTTAGGTTTAAGTAGTTCTAAGTTCTAGGGGACTTATGACCTAAGATGTTGAGTCCCATAGTGCTCAGAGCCATTTGAACCATTTGAACCAAGAGACTTTGAATTCCGTTAAAAATATATGTTATCATTAAAAAGAAAGAAAACCATACTTGCTTCACAGTCTCACTGTGTACAAAAGTTAAAGAGTATTATCCGTACAACAAAATTACGTGGTCATTTGGCTTCTGACGTTTCACGAAAACATCGTCTCTATAGTTTGAAACAAAGTTTGCCATTGTTAGATGACTCGCCATGTATATTACCAAACTAGTTCCCTACCACGTATTACAAACTTTACTGAGTTGTAGAATTCATCTGTTATTGGAGACGGTCTCAGGAAACTGAGTTACTCGTTATTAGATTCGGTGACGGGTTTTCGGCACGTGCAGGGGAAATTCGTGGAACCGCTTTTCAGCTCAACTAGTGTCATTGAAGCTAAATTAACTTTGTTTTGCTGGCGACGTGTGGAGTGGGTTAGTAGACGGCGAGGCGAGCACGTGTCAGCCGCCCCAGGAGAAATCAGCCGGCCAGACCGCACCACGCGCTATCGATTACACTGTCCCGTCGGACGTCGCTGGAGGCTGCGTTACAGACGATGTGGCTGCTAACTTGTATTGGACCACTACCGGTCCTGAAATCGCAGATTCTCTAGTGCTGCTTCTCTGTTCCCTCGGCTCGTTGCGCGTGTCAGAGAAGTTGAGCGGGCAATATTAGTTGCAGTTTGCACTATTCGTAAATGATACTATAGGTCGAGAATAAATTTCAGTCTGAAACGGAGTGTGCCCTGATTTAAGACTTTGTGGTGGATTAAAACTGTGTGCCGGACCTGCAAGGTAGGACAAAAACTTCTGTCAAGTTTTTGGAGCATCCGAGAGTGCGTGAGGGATGCACGGCTGTTGGGGCGAGCCTTGAGTTGTACATTATTAGCTCAGTCGGTGGAGCACTTGCCCGAGGAAGACAGGGATTCCGTTTTCGACTCCCTGCCCGGCACACAATTTTAATCTGCCAGGGAGTTTCGGTGCTTTTGCTATCCAGGGAAGTTTATAATAACAAGAATATGCAAATTTAGAGACGAAAATAACTTCCTCATCATTTGTCACTGCCGAGTAACACTCGGTGCCCCACTGCAGACTCCTAACTAAGGTACGAGCATATGAGATTGTTTCCCAAATATGTGAGTGGCTCGAAGACATCTTAAGTAATAGAACCCAGTACGTTGTCCTCGATGGTGAGTGTTCATCGGATGTGGGGGTATCATCTACAGTGCCCCAGAGAAGTGTGGTAGGTCCGCTGTTGTTTTCTATCTACATAAATGAGCTTTTGGATAGGGTGAATAGCAATGTGTGGCTATTTGCTGATGATGCTGTGGTATACGGGAAGGTGTCGTCGTTGAGGGACTGTAGGAGGATACAAGATGACTTGGACAGGATTTGTGATTGGTGTAAAGAATGGCAGTTAACTCTAAATACAGATAAATGTAAATTAATGCAGATGAATAGGAAAACGAATCCCGTAATGTTTGAATACTCCATTATAGTGTAGCGCTTGGCACAGTCACGTCGATTAAATATTTGGGCGTAACACTGCAGAGCGATATGAAGTGTGACAAGCATGTAATGGCAGTTGTGGGGAAGGTGGATAGTCGTCTTCGGTTCATTGGTAGAATTTTGTGAAGATGTGGTTCATCTGTAAAGGAGACCGCTTATAAATCACTAATACGACCTATTCTTGAGTACTGCTCGAGTGTTTGGGATCCCTATCAGGACGGTTGGAGGGAGGACATAGAAGCAATTCAGAGGCGGACTGCTAGATTTGTTACTGGTAGGTTTGATCATCACGCGAGTGTTACGGAAATTCTTCAGGAACTCGGGTGGGAGTCTCTGGAGGAAAGGCGTTCTTTTCGTGAATCGCTACTGAGGAAATTTAGAGAACCAGTATTTGAGGCTGACTGCAGTACAATTTTACTGCCGTCAACTTATATTTCGGGGAAGGACCACAAAGATAAGATAAGAGAGATTGGGGCCCGTACGGAGGCGTATAGGCAGTCATTTTTCCCTCCTCCTGTTTGGGAGGGGAACAGGGAGAGAAGATGCTAGTTGTGGTACGAGGTACCCTTCGCCACGCACCGTATGGTGGCTTGCGGAGTATGTATGTAGATGTAGATGTAGTATCTTGAAACTTGGACCATACTTTGAAATAACTGCTACCATGTACTACAAAATGGAACTGAAAACAATGCGTAATGAAACTATCGGAAATGACACATTTATTCAAAGCCAATAATTACACTAAAGTCACTGGTATTTATTATGGTGTCCTGGACATTGAACAAAGATGGACATAGTTCTTAATAGAGTGAGTGATCACCACGGTCGGCATTCCACGTCATAGACTGAAACATGCTCCCATGCTGCCTACAATGTTGGTCAGCAGTTCTTGTGGTACAGCACTGCATTCTCCACCGGCGCGATTGACAATTGATGTATGGTCGTTGCTGCATGTGGCAGTGCGGCAATACGTCTGCCTAGCGCATCCCACACGTTGTTATGGGATTTAGGACGGGGGGAAAGAGCAGGACAGTCCATTCGCCAAATATCCTTTCGTTGTTAAAAAGCACAAGGATTTGAAATTATAATGAATATGATAGTGAGTATAAACTGCCCATGATTCGTTTTCACGGCTGCAGCGAAAGGATGATTGGGCATTAACACATTTTCGATGACTGGGTCATTAAGGACGGAGCAATTGCTCGAATAAGGCTGCGATTTAATTTCTTAGACTTTCCCGGTGATTTCGTGGCATCTCGTTGAACTGGGTGTACTGCCGGTGGTCTGCGTTTATCTAACACAATATTTCGACGTCGTACCTCGGCGTCTTCATCAGGTGTTCCTGTGACTGAACGACAGGCTGACCGTGTCCCGTATTTATGTCTGGACGGTATCTGGTGTTCCCTATGCCGTCCGCTCCCGCTGCGACCGTATCGGTTGGTCGCCAGATGTTCCATCTTCCATCCGCGCCCGCTTCCGCTGTTTTCCCCGGTGGTGGCCGTTTCAAAGCGTACCGTACTAGTTCCGCGCCCGCCAGGCGCGTTCCTAGCACTGTCGACAGGCTGCGTTTGCTGTTGGTGACCGTTCCGACTTTCTCCAGCGCCTCCGCCATTCTCCTGGTCTTGTGTTTTCTTCCGTTGCTTTTGTAATAGGTCCAAAGCCAAGTTCCACGCCGTACTGAGTTGGTATCCAGCTTCCCGGTTTATAAAGTTCTCTGTCATCTTGATTTCGATCTAATCATTGATGACGCTGTCCCAAAATTTAGGGGTCTGAGATAAGATCCCGGTTTTATCATAATTCATGGTGTGCTCAAGTTCCAAGCAATGTTCTGCTATTGCCGATTTAGAGGCTTGTCGTAGCCTGGTATGCCTTTGGTGCTCTTTACATCTCTTATCTTTATATGATAGAAGGTTGTGTACAGGGAAGAACCATGGAGATACTACAAGGTATCAGATAGATTATATAATGGTAAGACAGAGATTTAGGAACCAGGTTTTAAATTGTAAGACATTTCCAGGGGCAGATGTGGACTCTGACCACAATCTATTGGTTATGACCTGTAGATTAAAACAGAAGAAACTGCAAAAAGGTGGGAATTTAAGGAGATGGGACCTGGATAAACTGAAAGAACCAGAGGTTGTACAGAGTTTCAGGGAGAGCATAAGGGAACAATTGACAGGAATGGGGGAAACAAATACAGTAGAAGAAGAATGGGTAGCTTTGAGGGATGAAGTAGTGAAGGCAGCAGAGGATCAAGTAGGTAAAAAGACGAGGGCTAGTAGAAATCCTTGGGTAACAGAAGAAATATTTAATTTAATTGATGAAAGGAGAAAATATAAAAATGCAGTAAATGAAGCAGGCAAAAAGGAATACAAACGTCTCAAAAATGAGATCGACAGGAAGTGAAAAATGGCTAAACAGGGATGGCTAGAGGACAAATGTAAGGATGTAGAGGCTTATCTCACTAGGGGTGAGATAGATACTGCCTACAGGAAAATTAAAGAGACCTTTGGAGATAAGAGAACCACTTGTATGAACATCAAGAGCTCAGATAGAAACCCAGTTCTAAGCAAAGAAGGGAAAGCAGAAAGGCGGAAGGAGTATACAGAGGGTCTATACAAGGGCGATGTACTTGAGGACAATATTATGGAAATGGAAGAGGATGTAGATGAAGATGAAATGGGAGATACGATACTGCGTGAAGAGTTTGACAGAGCACTGAAAGACCTGAGTCGAAACAAGGCCCCCGGAGTAGACAACATTCCATTGGAACTACTGACGGCCTTGGGAGAGCCAGTCCTGACAAAACTCTACCATCTGGTGAGCAAGATGTATGAAACAGGCGAAATACCCTCAGACTTCAAGAAGAATATAATAATTCCAATCCCAAAGAAAGCAGGTGTTGACAGATGTGAAAATTATCGAAAAATCAGTTTAATAAGCCACAGCTGCAAAATACTAACACGAATTCTTTACAGACGAATGGAAAAACTAGTAGAAGCCGACCTCGGGGAAGATCAGTTTGGATTCCGTAGAAATACTGGAACACGTGAGGCAATACTGACCTTACGACTTATCTTAGAAGAAAGATTAAGGAAAGGCAAACCTACGTTTCTAGCATTTGTAGACTTCGAGAAAGCTTTTGACAATGTTGACTGGCGTACTCTCTTTCAAATTCTAAAGGTGGCAGGGGTAAAATACAGGGAGCGAAAGGCTATTTACAATTTGTACAGAAACCAGATGGCTGTTATAAGAGTCGAGGGACATGAAAGGGAAAAGTGGTTGGGAAGGGAGTAAGACAGGGTTGCAGCCACTCCCCGATGTTATTCAATCTGTATATTGAGCAAGCAGTAAAGGAAACAAAAGAAAAATTCGGAGTAGGTATTAAAATCCATGGAGAAGAAATAAAAACTTTGAGATTCGCCGATGACATTGTAATTCTATCAGAGACAGCAAAGGGCTTGGAAGAGCAGTTGAACGGAGTGGATGGTGTCTTGAAGGGAGGAAATAAGATGAACATCAACAAAAGCAAAACGAAGATAATGGAATGTAGTCGAATTAAGTTGGGTGATGTTGAGGGTATTAGATTAGGAAATGAGACACTTAAAGTAGTAAAGGAGTTTTGCTATTTGGGGAGCAAAATAGCTGTTGATGGTCGAAGTAGAGAGGATATAAAATGTAGACTGGCAATGGCAAGGAAAGCGTTTCTGAAGAAGAGAAATTTGTTAACATCGAGTATAGATTTAAGTGTCAGGAAGTGATTTCTGAAAGTATTTGTATGTAGTGTAGCCATGTATGGAAGTGAAACATGGACGATACGTAGTTTGGACAAGAAGAGAATAGAAGCTATCGAAATGTGGTGCTACAGAAGAATGCTGAAGATTAGATGGGTAGATCACATAACTAATGAGGAAGTATTGAATAGGATTGGAGAGAAGAGAAGTTTGTGGCACAACTTGACCAGAAGAAGGGATTAGTTGGTAGGACATGTTTTGAGGCATCAAGGGATCACCAATTTAGTATTGGAGGGCAGCGTGGAGGGTAAAAATCGTAGGGGGAGACCAAGAGATGAATACACTAAGCAGATTCAGAAGGATGTAGGTTTCAGTAGGTACTGGGAGATGAAGAAGCTAGCACAGGATAGAGTAGCATGGAGAGCTGCATCAAACCAGTCTCAGGACTGAAGCCAACAACAACAACATCAACGGTCCTGGTTGTGTGGCCAATGTAAGACATACCGCATTCGCAAGGAATATGGTAGATGCCAGGTTTTCTCAATCCCAGATCATCCTTAACCGTTCCAAGAAGCTCCCTGACCTTGTTTGGTGGGCAGAACACACTCTTGATATTGTACTTTTTCAGTATTCTGCTGATCATATCAAATATAGGTCCTGCATACGGAAGAAAGGCTAACCTCCTGGTCTCTTCTTCTTGTTCTTCTCGCTCAGTATCAGGTAGTCTGGAGGGATGTAGCGCCTTGCTGATGTCCCGTGTTGAGTATCCGTTGTCTGCGAACACTTCCTGTAGGTGTTCTAACTCTGCTGCCAAGCTGTCTGAGTCGGACAGTGTTTTGGCTCGGTGAACAAGTGTTCTCATCATCCCATTCTTCTGTGCCGGATGGTGGCAGCTGTCAGCCTGTAGGTATAAGTCGGTGTATGTCGGTTTTCTATACACACTATGGCCTAATGTGCCGTCTGTCTTTCTTTTCACCAGGACATCCATAAAAGGAAGCTGACCATTATTTTCTAGTTCCATTGTGAACTTAGTGCTGGGGTGTATCGAGTTCAGATGGTCAAGAAACTCGTGCAGTTTTTCCCGACCATGTGGCCAGATGACAAACGTGTCATCAACGTACCTAAAGAAACAGGTCGGCTTGTAGGCAGCGGTCATAAGTGCCTCATCCTCGAATCTCTCCATAAACAGATTTGCCACTACCGGAGATAAGGGACTACCCATCGCCACTCCTTCAGTCTGTTCATAAAATTGGACTCCACATAGGAAATAGGTCGATGTTAAGATATGCTTGAAAAGGTCCAACACAGCTCCACCAGATTTTTCACTTCAAGGCTGCGATTGGTAATAAATCGGTCGTGCCCTTTCAAGAAAACCATTCCGGTAAACATAAATACGCTTGGCTGCAAGGGATTTGAGCACCATTCCACGTCAATGGAAGCTCAATAGCCGAGTTACTTAAACGACCAAGTGCTCTGGCGCTCTGTAGTGTAGAGGAAGGCTGTCCGAACGTTGATGATGGAGAAAATATTTACTATAAGAAGTTCGCCATTGAGTTGAGGAGATAGGGTGGCTTACAGACTCTGACTCCTGATCCGGGTGTTGATATTCGTAATTAAGTTCTAAGCCTGTCTACGGCATTTCACTGGGTAAGAACTTCTGACACTGCTCATGTTGACACAATCTAAGTTCGTGGATACCTTCGCTACATTCCTATGAAAACGAAATCTGACCCTACTATGTTTCACCCACTCCCTTTCTTTCATTTCCATAATCATCCAGAAAAGTAGAGTCACGACACTGCACTGGTGAACCACTCGTTATAGTCACCCAGACGATAAAAATACGCACTTAATGTACAGGTTGTCCTAAATTTTTAATGTTTAACTCATACACTATAAATTCTTGCTGTGTACGGAAAATTAATGACGCACTGCTAGCACTGAATGAAACTGAGATGTTACGCTCCATTTTCAAAGCAAAACAACGTTTACAGAGCTATCGGTAGTCTTCTGTAGCTCACAAACGACAAGTCGGATGCACATACACTGAAGTGACAAAAGTCTTGGGATACCTCCTAACATCTTATCGGACCTCCCTTTGCACGGCGTAGCGCAGCAACTCGCTGTGACTTGGACTCTACATCTCGTGAGAAGTCTCCTGCAGCAATATTGAGCCATACTGCCATTCATAATTACGAAAGCGTTGCTGGCGCAGGATTTTGTGCACGAACTGACCTTTCGATAATGTCCCATAAATTTTCGATGGGATTTAGACTACTGGCCATTAAAACTGCTACACCAAGAAGAAATGCAGATGATAAACGAGTATTCGTTGGACAAATATATTATACTAGAACTGCCATGTGATTACATTTCCACGCACTTTGGGTGCATAGATCCTGAGAAATCAGTACCCAGAACAACTACCTCTGGCTGTAATAACGGTCTTGATACGCTTGGTCATTGGATGGCGTGTATAGATACAGCTGCCCATGCAGGTTCAACACGATACCACAGTTCATCAAGAGTAGTGACTGGCGTATTGTGACGAGCCAGTTGCTCGGCCACCATTGACCAGTCATTTTCAATTGGTGAGAGATCTGGAGAATGTGCTGGCCAGGACAGCAGTGGAACATTTTCTGTATCCAGAAAGGCCCGTACAGGACCTGCAACATAAGGTCGTGCATTATCCTGCTGAAATCTAAGGTTTCGTAGGGATCGAATGAAGGGTAGAGCCACGAGTCGTAACACATCTGAAATGTAACGTCCACTGTTCAAAGTGCCGTCAGTGCGAACAAGAGGTGACCGAGACGTGTAACCAATGGCACCCGATACCATCACGCCGGGTGATAAGCCAGTATGACGATGACGAATACACGCTTCCAATGTGCGTTCACCCGGATGTCGCCAAACACGGATGCGACCATCATGATGCTGTAAACAGAACCTGGATTCATCCGAAAAAATGGTGTTTTGCCATTCGTGCACCCAGGTTCGTCGTTGAGTACACCATCGCAGGAGCTCCTGTCTGTGATGTAGCGTCAAGGGTAACCGCAGCCATGGTCTCCGAGCTGACAGTCCACGCTGCTGAAAAAGTCGTCGAACTGTTCGTGCAGATGGTTGTTGTCTTGCAAACGTCCCCATCTGTTGACTGAGGGATCGAGACGTGGCTGCACGATCCGTTACAGCCATGCGGATAACATGCCTGTCATCTCGACTGCTAGTGATACGAGGCCGTTGGGATCCAGCACGGCGTTCCGTATTACCCTCCTGGACCCACCGATTCCATATTCTGCTAACAGCCATTGGATCTCGACCAACGCGAGCAGCAATGTCGCGATACGATAATTCGCAATAGCGATAGGCTACAACCCGACCTTTATCAAAACCCATTTCTCCTCCCTACACGAGGCATCACAACAACGTTTCACCAGGCAACGCCAGTCAACTGCTGTTTGTGTATGAGAAATCGGTTGGAAACTTTCCTCATGTCAGCACATTGTTGGAGTCGCCAACCTTGTGTGATTGCTCTGAATAGCTAATCATTTGCATATCACAGCATCTTCTCCTGTTGGCTAAATTTCGTGTCTGTAGCACGTCATCTTCGTGGGGTAGCAATTTTAATAACCAGTAGTTTACGTAGGGCTATCAGTGTCGCCAAATATTTCGGTCAAATTGTCCAGGATATTCTTCAAACAGATCGCGAACACTTGTGGCCCACTGGCAAGGAGCATTGTCGTCCATAAAAAGTCCATCATTGTTTGGGAACATGAAGTCCATGAATGACTTCATATGGTCTACAAGTAGCCGCCCGTAACTGTTTCCTGTCAATGATCGGTTCAGTTCGACCAGAGGACGCAGTCCATTCGATATTAACCGGCACACCAATACGGAGTCATCACCAGCTTCCACAGCAGGGCCTTGTTCACAATTTGGGTCCATGCCTTCGTGGCGTCTGCACCGCAAGCGAACCGTACCATCAGCTCTTACCTATAGACCAGGTCACAGTTTTCCTTTCGTTTAGGGTCCTACCGATATGATCACGAGCCCAGGAGAGGCGCTGCAGGCGATGTCGTGCTGTTAGAAAAGGCAATCGCGTCGGTCGTCTGCTGCCACAGTCCACTAACGTCAAATTTCGCCGTACTGTCCTAGTGGATACGATTGTCGCATGTGTCACATTTATTTCTGCTGTTATTTCCCGCAGTGTTGCTTGTCCTTTAGTACTGACAGCTCTATGAAAACGGCGCTGCTCTCGGTCGTTACGTGAAGGCCGTCGATCACTGGGTTCTCTGTAGTGAGAGGTAATACCTCTTGACGTTGTGGATCTCGGAACATTGAATTACATCACGAAATCGAAAACGGAATGTCCACTGCGTCTAGCTCCAGTTACTATTCCGCCTTCAAAATCTGTTAATTCCCGTGGTGCGGTTATAATGATGTCGTAAGCCTTTTCACATGACTCACCTGAGCACAAATGACAGCTCCGCCATTGCACTGACCTTCCATACCTTGTGTATGCCACACTACAGGCCGATCCACGAACGATGGCGGTTCGCGCATATCGCGGCACAGACGAGGATTCCACTACTGATGATTTCAAAAGACAGTTGCGGTACGCGCATGCGCCTGCATTCCACTTGACGAAAGCGTACGTTCTGCAAATTACGTCTCTCTCTTGCTTCTGCAGAATTTATCACTTACCACCTCTATCAGCGACGACAACTAACAACAAATAGAATAGAAATTCACTAAACAACTCGCTACGACCACGTTTAATGCTCGCGTTAGCTACGGCATCAACAGCAGAGCGCTCAGAGTGCTACCGAACGCTCATTGGCTGTCGGAGGAACCATGACGTATGTGCGCAGAACAAGACTGAACTCGACCGCCATCGTTCGTGACTCCAACTATAACGCCATGTGTATACAGGGTGTATCATAGTTTATGCCGTAAACGCATACAACTGAAAGTACACGATACTAGAAGCAAAAAAGTCTCAGTAAACTTTCTTTCTTTCTTTCTCGGGCCTTTGTTCCGGTCCAAGGCGGTGTCGGCTTAGTTATGACGGATTTGGTAGTGTTAAGTGCAGAGGGTGGCCGGATGCCCTTCCTGCCGCTACTCCGAACCTCCCAGGACGGAAGTAGTGTACCCCAACTGTCTGCGTCTAGTGTAGGTCATGAAATAGTGCGAACGTTTTCAAATGTCTGTGAGTCGTGTAACTGAGGCGTAACTTGGGGACCAGCCCGGTATTCACCTAGCGGGATGTGAAACCGCCTAAAACCCACATCCAGGCTGGCCGACATAGCGGCCCTCGTTAATCCGCCGGACGGATTCAATCCGGGGCCGGCGCGCCTACCCGAGTCCAGGAAGCAGCACATTAGCACTCTCGGCTACCCTGGCGGGTTAAAAAAAAAGTCTGAGTAAGCATAGGGTCAAAAATGCATACCTTAAGAGCTACGAGCAATTTTTAATCTTCGATACTGTGAAGCAAATATTTTTACTGCAAGCTCTTTGCTTTCCACATTTTGGGAAGTAGTAGTAGTATGGACCAAAACAAGAATAATGTCCAGTAAACATTTTCTCTAAAATGCATAGCTTAAAAGTTATGAGCAATTGTTCATTAGAAGAGTTGTTTTTTCTTGAAGCGAAGATGAGCACGCGCTCATAGCTCTTAAGGTATGCGTTTTAGAGCACATGTTTACTGGACATTTTTTCTTGTTTTGGTCCACATTACCATTTCCCAAAATATGGATAGCAAAGAGGTTGCAGTAGGAGAGATTTGCTTCACAGAATCGAAGATGCAAAATTGCTTGTAGCTCTTAAGGTATGCATTTTCGACCCTATGTTTACTGAGACTTTTTTGATTCTAGTAACGTGTACTTTCAACTGTATGCGTTTACGCCATTAATTATGATGCGTCCTGTATGTGCATATCGCTATCCCATGGTTTTTGTCACCTCAATGCAATGCTAACCGATTCATACCTACAGTCATATCATTATAATGTTTTTTACCGAACTACTTATTCTAAATAAAGCACTTCGGTCGCAAAATGATTGAAAAGTTTCAGTTGTGAACCAAGCAAAGGAGTAACGTAACTCTGGAAACCCCAATCTCGTTTCGGGCGTGGATGGCAGAGCTACTTGCCCAGCGTTGTCTAGCTTTTTGTTGTACGTATCCGCTGAGTACTGTCAACATAAACCTGAAAGGATTTAGGGAAATACGAATGGACGAATGGGAATTGTGTCGACGTTCTGTGGAATCCAAGTCGAGTGTCTTAACGACTGCGTCACCTGGCCTCTTTGTTTCCGGATTCTGCTGGGTTTCCATACACCAACAGTAAAATGTAACTTCATAGCGAAACAAACCCGCCGTTGAAACAACTCAGCTGATTGTGCATTGTTTTCAAGGTAGTGCCATCGTCACTCATGCAGAAAAATAAATTTTACGAACACGTGGCTGACAAAGATTGTCACTTAATTCTCCGTACAGCCTAAAATATTTATTTCCGACTACTTGGCACTTATCTCAATACACTCAGGTATAGATCCTTTGCTGTCTGTACAGTGTTGTCCTTGAGTGTTTGGGACATCCTGTACTACCTTAAGCAAGGTTACAGAAAAAGGTCAGTAGCTTATAAACTAAATATAAAAATTAGAAAAAAAGCGACAGGTTAAAAAGGTGAATGACCACAGAAGGAATACGTGACACCAGAGGAGAAGGAAATGAAATTTTCATGTGAGATAGCAACACTTCTTCTGTTTACCGTTACTTGCAACGCAGGAAAATTCAAAGAAACACTTCCTACTCTTTATATTTACATCCTACATTAATAATCTGTAGATAAGCATATAGTGAGTGCAAGGTAATAGATTTCATCGTTCTATGCGTTCATATTTGCTCTTGCTTCACTTTCGGGCGCGTCGTGTTAAGAGTGATGGCTAATAAGCCTTTGTCCGAGCTATTTCTAGTGTTAACTTACCCCCAGAGTTTTCACGTTTGCGCTACGTAAGAGGTGCTGAGACAGTTCGTAGATTACTCAGGCATCTTCTGTCAGTATTTCTGCTGCACTCTTCCACCAGAGAAGAAATCCTGTGACCATTCGTGTTATCACCCTTTGCCTGTGCACGTTATCCCTTGTTAGTCGTGTTTCAGCATTACGAGAGGTAATCGAGAGTTTCAATGATCACCTCGAAAAAATGAAGGTGCGATCGCGGAAATTGGTGATTGTAGTCATCCTTCTCGACATATTTGTACTTGAGTGCGAAACATTTTCCCCTTTTGGGCTCTTCAGGAGACGTTCCAACTCGGTAATCGCGAAGTCATTCGTCTGGAATTACCTGCCATGCAAATTTCTTCATCTGAGGAAAGAGGAAGAAGTCAGTGGGCGCCAATCCAGGAGAAACAGGGGCAGCAAAGAAGCAGCAAGTGGAGAAGAAGTTACAGAACAAAAACACACCCTCAGACAGCTTCGCCTTGGCAGATTCTCATAATCTCTTCAGAAAATTTCAGTATTGTGCTCCTCTGATTGTTTGCCTTTTCCGAGTATAATCTGATAGCACCACACCAGTGTATCCCAAAAGATGATCAGCATCAATTTGACCACTGGTGGCAGGATTTTCGTCTTTTTGGGCAAGGGTGGATCCACACGTTTTCGTTTGTTCCTTCGTCCACCCGTCAGTTGTTCACTGTAATTAGACGGCTCAGAAGGTCATCTGGATTGGCTTGACAGAGCTACAACACTTTCACTGCTGTCTCACTGCGGCAGACTTTTTGAGCGGATCATAAGTCGCGGAACCCTGCGGCCAGCGAACTCTGTCATGTTCAGAACGTCGTGCAAATTATTGAAAACTGATCCTTGATAGAATGTCACTTTTCTCATTATAGCCTCGCTTGTGATACGCCGGTGTTAGAACTCTGGCGTCTCCTCTTCTCTTGCAGCTCAAGGTGCTTCACAGACAGATGTTCTGCCACTTTATTCTTTATTATTCATACTTTTTTACCCTTTTGGAAGCGTCTGCACAATCTGACCACTGTGTCATATGGAGGTTCAATTTTATGGTACACATCCACCTACTCAGCATCGATTGCAGTTCTGTTCTCCTTCAGATGCAAAACATAGATTAAAGTCTGATGCTCCACTTCGAGGAAGGGTTGTACATTTTTCTTTGATAGCTCTCCCGGCGTGCTACCGTGTTGTGGCGCAGGAATTTGCATCTGAATAAGGACTCCAGAAATATACCTGAAAAAATTTATACGAGATGATAATTAAAACATTATAATTACCCTCTTAGCTCATATACCTGAAAGATAAACCATAGTAAGATCTTTCTCCAGTCAGGAAAACTTGCAGCATTTTGTCAATGACGACGTTCTCGTTGTAGTCGCGAAAGTGGCTAGGGATTCAATTTATATGTATTGTTTTAGCAGCCATTTTTCCACCTCTTTGTTAAAGCCTAGAAATGCAAAATAATCTATTTACCGCGATACATGTCTTTTATAAAACCAAATGTAAAGAATGCCACTTTGGTTCTATACTATAACTGTTAGAAGAACATGCCATGAGGGCTGTCGGTTTAATACAGATAGGACATTATGTCATTGTGTTTGATATATTACGCTCTGCACAGGCGTCTGGGTTATTTACACTAATACAGTCACACTTAAGCACCTAACATGGAAGTCACCGACGTGATGTTGGCTGAGTGGGCTTGTACAATGTTCTAAGTTTTAGGAAGTAATAATAATAATAATAATAATAATAGTACACAGTGTCCCGGGAGGAGTTGTCAATATGCAGGATCTTGACAGGAATGATCATTCGAAGCAAAAAGGTCGAGTAAACATGGGATCTACATTGTATACCTTAAGAGCTATGAATATTTCTACAGTCGAAGAGATGTGATTCACTGTAGCGAATTTGAACAATGCTTTTTTTGTTTATTTATTGGCTTTCGAAACGTAAACACACAGCCATCTCAGTAGCGTAATGTCAGTCATGACGATACGAACGTTAGGACAACACAACACCGAGTCCCACACAGTCTCCGAGCGGAGAAAATCTCCGACCAGGCTCATTTGGTTGGCAATGTCCCGCACTGAACGTGAAGCTACCGAGGCGTACCCCCTCTTGAGGCAACTATGCATGCGGAATTCCAGAAGAACAAAGCCTGGGCTTTCATGATGAGCAATTTAAAAATGGTTCAAATGACTCCGAGCACTATGGGACTTAACTGCCGTGGTCATCAGTCCCCTAGAACTTAGAACTACTTAAACCTAAGTAACCTAAGAACATCACACACATCCATGCCCGAGGCAGGAATAGAATCTGCGCGGTTCCAGACTGTAGCGCCTAGAACCGCTCGGTCACTCCGGCCGGCAGCAATTTAAAAGCCCTCTTTGAAGAACTACAAGTACTACTGCTACCCTGGTCTCAAATGTCACCTGTCAAACACGTCTGGAAACTGGTTGATCGATAACTTGTCTATCAGAGTTCTCTTGCCATCACTGTTAATGCTTTGTGAATTTGTTGCCAAACTGAATGTAGGGAGATCCGCTTGTACCTTTGATTGCATACATAATAGTGGCAAATTTAAGCAAAGATGATGGAGGTGAATAGCGGTCACGCACTCGTCTCTGTAAAAAGTACCACAAAAACTTGTTGTTGTTGTTGTTGTGGTCTTCACTCCTGAGACTGGTTTGATGCAGCTCTCCATGCTACTCTATCCTGTGCAAGCTTCTTCATCTCTCAGTACTTACTGCTACCTACAATATTCTGAATCTGCTTAGTGTATTCATCTCGTGGTCTCCCTCTACAATTTTTACCCTCCACTCTGCCCACCAATGCTTAATTTGTGATCACTTGATGCCTCAGAACATGTCCTACCAACCGGTCCCTTCTTCTGGTCAAGTTGTGCCACAAACTCCTCTTCTCCCCAATTCTATTCAACACTTCCTCATTATTTATGTGATCTACCCATCTAATCTTCAGCATTCTTCTGTAGCACCACATTTCGAAAGCTTCTATTCTCTTCTTGTCCAAACTATTTATCGTCCATGTTTCACTTCCATACATGGCTACACTGCATACAAATACTTTCAGAAACGACTCCCTGACACTTAGATCTATACTCGATGTTAACAAATTTCTCTTCTTCAGAAACGCTTTCCTTGCCATTGCCAGTCTACATTTTATATCCTCTCTACTTACACCATCATCAATTATTTTGCTCCCCAAATAGCAAAACTCTTTTACTACTTTAAGTGTCTCATTTCCTAATCTAATTCCCTCAGCATCACCCGACTTAATTCGACTACATTCCATTATCCTCGTTTTGCTTTTGTTGATGTTCATCTTATATCCTCCTTTCAAGACACTGTCCATTCCGTTCAACTGCTCTTCCAAGTCTTTTGCGGTCTCTGACAGAATTGCAATGTCATCGGCGGACCTTAAAGTTTTTATTTCTTCTCCATGAATTTTAATACCTACTCCGGATTTTTCTTTTGTTTCCTTTACTGCTTGCTCAATAAACAGATTGAATGACATCGGGGAGAGGCTACAACCAAGCTTAATAGGATTAAAACCTGGTGACTGTGGTGACCAGGAGAGATGCGATAATTCATCCTCGGGCTCACAAAACTACTCCTGGACGATGCGACCTGTGTGAGTAGCGGCCCTGCCGTCTTGTAACACAGCATTTCCATTGCGTAAGGAAGGCACTGCCATGGGATGGATTTGATGAGCTACAATGGTCACATAATACTAGGCAGTAATGCGACTTAGTAAGTAACCATGGGGCCCATGGAATACAAGGATATACATGTCCAAATCATTACCGATGCCCCGTCGTATTTCACTGTAAACTCGGCCAGAAGTTCGAAAAAGTATGAAACAAGGCTCACCCGCAAGATGACATTCTTCCATTGCTCATTTTCCAGGTTCTATGGTTTCGGCATCACGTTTTCCTGTTACTGGTATTTACATCACTATGAGTGGTTTTGGGATTCCAGCTCACCCTGCTATTCCCAGCTTATGGAGCTCCTTCCATGTTGTGCTCACTGGGTTATCGAGTGCGACATTTAGTTCTGCAGTGACTTTCACAGCTGTAGTCCGCTTATCTTTCGTCACAACTCTCTTCTACATCTACATCTACATCCATACTCCGCAAGCCACCTGACGGTGTGTGGCGGAGGGTACTTTGAGTACCTCTATCGGTTCTCCCTTGTATTCCGGTCTCGCATGGTTCGTGGAAAGAAGGATTGTCGGTATGCCTCTGTGTGGGCTCTAACCTCTCTGATTTTATCCTCGTGATCCCTTCGCGAGATATACGTAGGAGGGAGCAATATGCTGCTTGACTCCTCGGTGAAGGTATGTTCTCGAAACTTCAAAAGAGCCCGTACCGAGCTACTGAGCGTCTCTCCTGCAGAGTCTTCCACTGGAGTTTATCTATCATCTCCGTAACGCTTTCCGCGATTACTAAATGATCCTCTAACGAAGCGCGCTGCTCTCCGTTGGAGCTTCTCTATCTCTTCTATCAACCCTATCTAGTACGGATCCCACACTGCTGAGCAGTACTCAAGCAGTGGGCGAACAAGCGTACTGTATCCTACTTCCTTTGTTATCGGATTGCATTTCCTTAGGATGCTTCCAATGAATCTCAGTCTGGCATCTGCCTTACCGACCATCAACTTTATATGGTCATTCCATTTTAAATCACTCCTAATGCGTACTCCCAGATAATTTATGGAATTAACTGCTTCCAGTTGTTGACCTGCTATAGTTTAGCTAAATGATAAGGGTTCTTTCTTTCTATGTATTCGCAGCACATTACACTTGTCTACATTGAGATTCAATTGCCATTCCCTGCACCATGCGTCAATTCGCTGCAGATCCCCCTGCATTTCAGTACAATTTTCCATTGTTACAACCTCTCGATATACCACAGCATCATCCACAAAAAGCCACAGTGAACTTTCGATGTCATCCACAAGGTCATTTATGTATATTGTGAATAGCAACGGTCCTACGATACTCCCCTGCGGCACACCTGAAATCACTCTTACTTCGGATGACTTCTCTCCATTGAGGATGACATGCTGTGTTCTGTTATATAGGAACTCTTCAATCCAATCACACAATTGGTCTGATAGTCCATATGCTCTTACTTTGTTCATTAAACGACTGTGGGGAACTGTATCGAACGTCTTGCGGAAGTCAAGAAACACGGCATCTACCTGGGAACCCGTGTCTATGGCCCTCTGAGTCTCGTGGACGAATAACGCGAGATGAGTTTCACACGATCGTCTTTTTTGAAACCCATGCTGATTCCTACAGAGTAGATTTCTAGTCTCCAGAAAAGTCATCTTACTCGAACATAATACGTGTTCCAAAATTCTACAACTGATCGACGTTAGAGATATAGGTCTATAGTTCTGCACATCTGTTCGACGTCCCTTCTTGAAAACGGGGATGACCAGTGCCCTTTTCCAATCTTTTGGAACGTTACGCTCTTCTAGAGACCTACGTACACCGCTGCAAGAAGGGGGGCAAGTTCCTCCGCTTACTCTGTGTAAAATCGAACTGGTATCCCATCAGGTCCAACGGCCTTTCCTCTTTTGAGCGATTTTAATTGTTTCTCTATCCCTCTGTCGTCTATTTTGATATCTACCATTTTTTCGTCTGTGCGACAATCTGGAGAAGGAACTACAGTGCAGTCTTCCTCTGTGAAACAGCTTTGGAAAAAGACATTTAGTATTTCGGCCTTTAGTCTGTCATCCTCTGTTTCAGTACTGTTTTGGTCACAGAGTGTCTGGACATTTTGTTTTGATCCACCTACCGCTTTGACATAAGACCAAAATTTCTTAGGATTTTCTGCCAAGTCAGTACATAGAACTTTACTTTCGAATTCATTGAACGCCTCTCGCATAGCTCTCCTCACACTACATTTCACTTCGCGTAATTTTTGTTTGTCTGCAAGGCTTTGGCTATGTTTATGTTTGCTGTGAAGTTCCCTTTGCTTCAGCAGCAGTTTTCTAACTCGGTTGTTGTACCACGGTGGTTCTTTTCCATCTCTTACGATCTTGCTTGGCACATACTCTTCTAACGCATATTGTACGATGGTTTTGAACTTTGTCCACTGATCCTCAACACTATCTGTACTTGACACAAAACTTTTGTGTTGAGCCGTCAGGTACTCTGAAATCTGCTTTTTGTCACTTTTGCTAAACAGAAAAATCTTCCTACCTTTTTTAATATTTCTATTTACGGCTGAATTCATCGATGCAATAACTGCTTTATGATGACCGTTTGTCACAATCACTCAACACACACTTCCGCCCGCGTTGTATTTTAGCGGATAATGTTTTTCCATTTTTCCCTCTATGTTGTATAAATCTTCAATCCAGTGCCTCTTGAAACACCAAACAAAACGTCTCCCTTTATTACTGAAGCACCCACCATACGAGCACCAAAAATGTTCCCACGTTTCAGTTCTTTAGTTCCGGTATAATGCACTCACTACTACACAGAACACTCTTCCGATCACTGCCGGTACTTGCAACGTATTGTGGATACTGAAGAGGTGCCGTTGGTGGTCAAACACAACAGTGCTAGCTGCACCCTCGGCAAGCATCTGCGTTTACGTTCAAGCATGCACTTCTCGCGGTGTTTCCATATTTTGGTCCAACCCCTGTAGGTTTGTCTATATTGTAGATCTCTGTAACACCCCGACGCTCCCTACGTATGTATTTCCGAAACATTGCTATAGTCCTACAGTTAGTCACAAAGTCTCTTTTATCTCCGTCGTATTTTATTTACAAAATCTCCTGCGCTACTCTTATTTGTTGTCGCGTTATACCTCAGAGGTAGGAGCGTATTGAATTCCACCAGTAAAGTGCGAATAGGTGTGGACAGAGCCGGCGAGCGACACGTAACCCGCGGTGGCTATCGCGGATAACGCTAGCGCTGAGGCCAGTCTTTTATTAGCAGCGGGAGGGTGGCTCTCCGCCGCCCGCTAATGAAGTGCTTGTGCTACCCGTCCCTCCCCTGTACTTCCCCCACCACCGCCAACACAGCCCACCCCTCACGGTTCTGCTAGTGCCTCACATCCGCGCTACATCGCGCTGCCCCACGGGCCAAAGCAAACACCGGATCTTTGTGTTTACCTCAGCGGACAAGTCTCTAGAGTGCAGACTTCCCACCGGTAGACCGTAATTTCTCCGTCCCCCGGTGACATCCGATTTGATCAGTCAGAAGCACGGGGAATGAGGTCAATGTGTTAACGACAGCGTTTCCTAATTCATCGTCACTTTCTGCTGGGTACAGAGAGGTGCATTGTGAATAGACACAGACCAATCATTCGGATACAGTGTACCGACCTTCACAGCAGTCCAAGCGTTGTGTTAAATGGGATAGAACAAGGTATTCGTTTAAAACCAAAATAAGCCATTAAATATGGAGTAATTAAAAAGAGCCGGCCGGTGTGGCCGAGCGGTTTCAGGCGCTACAGTCTAGAACCGCGTGACCGCTACGGTCGCAGGTTCGAATCCTGCCTCGGGCATGGATGTGTGTGATGTCCTTAGGTTAGTTAGGTTTAAGTAGTTCTAAGTTCTACGGGACTGATGACTTTAGAAGTTAAGTCCCATAGTGCTCAGAGCCATTTGAACCAATTAAAAAGATAGTATTGTCATTTCTGTGTTGGTACTAACAAGGGAACCTCCCCATCGCACCCCCCTCAGATTTAGTTATAAGTTGGCACAGTGGATAGGCCTTGAAAAACTGAACACAGATGAATCGAGAAAACAGGAAGAAGTTGTGTGGAACTATGGAAAAAATGAGCAAAATATACAAACTGAGTAGGCCATGCGCAAGATAAGCAACATAAAGAATGATGCGAACTCAGGAGCGCCGTGGTCCCGTGGTTAGCGTGTGCAACTGTGGACCGAGAGGTCCTTGGCTCAAGTCTTCCCTCGAGTGAAAAGTTTACTTTCTTTATTTTCGTAAAGTTATGATTTGTCCGTTCGTTCATTGACGTCTCTGTTCACTGTAATAAGTTTAGTGTCTGTGTTTTGCGACCGCACCGCAAAACCGTCCGATTAGTAGACGAACCAAACACATTTGATCGCAAGGTCATAGGTCAACCGATTCCTCCTCAGGAAAACACGTCTGATATATTCTATACGACACTGGTGACGGCTTGTGCGTCACATGACAGGAATATCTTGTCGACCCACCTAACTTGTACTGTATTCGACTGACGTCGTGTGTTTCGATGTTTGTTTAGGTGTAGCGTAGCCATACTACGGCGCAGTTACCTCGCATCGGACAGACGGACGGACAGATAATTGTCTTAAAATAAAAAATTAAACTGTTCACTCGAGGGAAGACTTGAACCAAAGACATCTCGTTCCGCAGCTGCTCACGCTAACCACGGGACCACGGCGCTCCTGAGCTCACGTTGGCCTTGATGTTTCTTATCTTGCACATGTACTACTCCGTCTGTATATTTTGCTTATTTTTTTATAGTTCCATACAACTTCTTCCTGTTTTCTCGATTCATCTGTGTTCAGTTTCTCAAGGTCTATACACTGTGGCAACTTACAACTAAATCTGAGGGGGGTGCGATGGGGATGTTCCCTTGTAAGTAATATATGCGTTTTGTATAATACCTGCTATAATTGACTTATTACGATTAAGAAGCAAGATGATGTATTACACAGTCAAAAATTAGGGACTGAAAAGAAAAAAAAAAAAAAAAAGGAATCAGTTGGACCCAGAATCGAACTCGCGAACACGATTATTCTAATGCATAACTCTATCCACTGCACTAAGCTAGGCATTGTGTAAAACTTTTGTAGGTCATGCTGCGATCAACTGCGACACCTAAATACACTCCTGGAAATTGAAATAAGAACACCGTGAATTCATTGTCCCAGGAAGGGGAAACTTTATTGACACATTCCTGGGGTCAGATACATCACATGATCACACTGACAGAACCACAGGCACATAGACACAGGCAACAGAGCATGCATAATGTCGGCACTAGTACAGTGTATATCCACCTTTCGCAGCAATGCAGGCTGCTATTCTCCCATGGAGACGATCGTAGAGATGCTGGATGTAGTCCTGTGGAACGGCTTGCCATGCCATTTCCACCTGGCGCCTCAGTTGGACCAGCGTTCGTGCTGGACGTGCAGACCGCGTGAGACGACGCTTCATCCAGTCCCAAACATGCTCAATGGGGGACAGATCCGGAGATCTTGCTGGCCAGGGTAGTTGACTTACACCTTCTAGAGCACGTTGGGTGGCACAGGATACATGCGGACGTGCATTGTCCTGTTGGAACAGCAAGTTCCCTTGCCGGTCTAGGAATGGTAGAACGATGGGTTCGATGACGGTTTGGATGTACCGTGCACTATTCAGTGTCCCCTCGACGATCACCAGTGGTGTACGGCCAGTGTAGGAGATCGCTCCCCACACCATGATGCCGGGTGTTGGCCCTGTGTGCCTCGGTCGTATGCAGTCCTGATTGTGGCGCTCACCTGCACGGCGCCAAACACGCATACGACCATCATTGGCACCAAGGCAGAAGCGACTCTCATCGCTGAAGACGACACGTCTCCATTCGTCCCTCCAATCACGCCTGTCGCGACACCACTGGAGGCGGGCTGCACGATGTTGGGGCGTGAGCGGAAGACGGCCTAACGGTGTGTGGGACCGTAACCCAGCTTCATGGAGACGGTTGCGAATGGTCCTCGCCGATACCCCAGGAGCAACAGTGTCCCTAATTTGCTGGGAAGTGGCGGTGCGGTCCCCTACGGCACTGCGTAGGATCCTACGGTCTTGGCGTGCATCCGTGCGTCGCTGCGGTCCGGTCCCAGGTCGACGGGCACGTGCACCTTCCGCCGACCACTGGCGACAACATCGATGTACTGTGGAGACCTCACGCCCCACGTGTTGAGCAATTCGGCGGTACGTCCACCCGGCCTCCCGCATGCCCACTATACGCCCTCGCTCAAAGTCCGTCAACTGCACATACGGTTCACGTCCACGCTGTCGCGGCATGCTACCAGTGTTAAAGACTGCGATGGAGCTCCGTATGCCACGGTAAACTGGCTGACACTGACGGCGGCGGTGCACAAATGCTGCGCAGCTAGCGCCATTCGACGGCCAACACCGCGGTTCCTGGTGTGTCCGCTGTGCCGTGCGTGTGATCATTGCTTGTACAGTCCTCTCGCAGTGTCCGGAGCAAGTGTGGTGGGTCTGACACACCGGTGTCAATGTGTTCTTTTTTCCATTTCCAGGAGTGTACTTTGAATACGGTGTAGCATCTAACTGTATTCTCTGCCACGAGATATGAGTTTACGATATGCCTTTTTTAACTGGGCCTGATTGAAGTGGATTGTTATTGTCATAAATACTCATTTTCTTCGAAGAATGTCAGGTGAGCTTTCACTTCGTCAAAGTCATAAGCATGAGTTGCCAAAGTCGTATAACCTGCATAAAGAAACGTCCTGGTGTGTTGTGGAAGTGACTGGTTATCACTCTAAAGGCTTAAAACAGCAGAAAACGAATGGTTCAAATGGCTCGGAGCACTATTTGACTTAACATCTGAGGTCATCAGTCCCCTAGAACTTAGAACTACTTAAACCCAACCAGCCCAAGAACATCACACACACATCCATGCCCGAGGCAGGATTCGAACCGGCGACCGTAGCAGTCACGCGGTTCCGGACTGAAGCGCCTAGAACCGCTCGGCTACCACGGCCGGCGCAGAAAACAATAAGCTTCCCTGTGATAGTCCGTTTTTCGCATCTCTCTATCTCCTGATCTTTCCAAGAAAGTCTACAGACAACGTTCTCTTTAGGAATAACTATTCAATACGTTTAGTAAAACCGTAGAGCTTCGTATGTTCATAGCTCTTTTTTATCAATATACGACCATTTGCAGTATCATTAAAAGATGTCATTTAGATGGAAGATACACCTGTAACAAGTGTGTTTCATTCCTTCCTCTATATACTGGGTAGATAAAGAATATGAGATCTGCGATTCCTTCTTGTACTGAAACCTGCTTCATCACTCGCTATAAGCGATTCAGCAACATTCCTCCAAAAATCTTAAGTAAACGACACAAAGGTTGCATTGGCATATAGATTTTAGCATCTGTTGATGGTTTACGTGCCTTTATTATGGATACCACATGTGATTTTCTCCATATTTTGTGACATGGACATCTTCTAACGCAGTTACTGGAGGAGATGCACTGTTATTACAAAAGATGAATTGATATGTTGAAACCTACGTCTCATCCCGTTTATTTCTCATCGTACTGGTCTAATAGTCTTGCGTTGTATTCGCCAGTTAATGTTCTATTCGTTGCAAGGTAACCAGTGAGCAGAATCTTTTTTCAGCCGGATCAATTCTGCCCCAACTTTACCGGCGAATGGAATGCTTTCACCCCTGCTCTGATTATGGTTTGGTTTCTGATTTGAAGCTGGGCACTCATGTCTCATCGGCAACAAGAAATGACCCACACAAAATCGATAATAGCCTAACACATTCGACGGTGTTGCCATTATGTGCAAGAAGTTCATAAATACTAGTTTAAAAATTAATACGCCTTTTTCTTGCTGCGGCAGAAAGTCCCTTGAAATAGTCCGAACGTCATTGAGGAATTGGTTTTCATATTTGCTTCTGGCCAGTGTTCAGCAAATGCCACATGAATCTCACACAAATGTTTTTTATCAGTCATCTTTCATTTATGATGGTCATTTTCAAAGTTTTATTTATTACCACGAAAATCGGATATCAGCACTGTGCAGAATCAACCGGGGTGTTATCGCTGAGCGAAACCATCCCCTTGGACATCTTCCCTCGACGCTTCGCCTAATTTATTTCTTGCAATCTCATCGGGAGGTACGGTAATATGGTCCCGCACGATTTTACTCTTTCGAGCATGATCTGCTAGCAGGACGCCAGGACAGTCTCAAAAAATACTCAAGATTGCCTTGCCTTATGACGGCTGGTTCTTCGCCGTTTTCGGCGGTGTTGAATCCGAAAATTTTCGCTGTTAGCTTTGCTCCCTTGCCTCGGTGTCATTGCGATACAACCACCACTCCTCCATGGCGATTAGGATGTCAAAGAAGTCATCTGAATTGACGTGACACAGATGCAACGTTTCCGCTGCTTTCTCGATTTGGTAGCTATTTTGAAAGCGTGTGAGCAGTCGCAGAAATCAGCGGGGAGAGCTTCGTCTCTTTCAAAGTATCGTACAAGATTTTGAAATCTGACACATGACAGTTTTCCACTCTTTCCACTATCGCCTCGTTCGTCATAGTCCAGTCTTCGAACACTAGGACCTTCACTCTCCTCATCTTCGCAGACAGCCCCGCTGGAAATGTATGTGCCAACTAACAATCGTGTTGTAGGATCGTGCATTGTCGCTGCATACTTCCATCTATAAGAGCATCGACTGGTGCAGCGTTTCTCCCCTTCAGAAAATGAAGTGATCCACAACACTCTGCTTTATCAATGGGCTGTGCCAATTTGTTATGGCACCTATAGCGATATGTTACGGTGCTGTGTAAGACATACTGAACTTTTTCGTATGATCCCAGTGACGTCAGTTATTCCAAGCACCTTGAATGGCTGAGCAATGCGCTCCAGAGGACTTCTTTATATGTGTTTGCTCATGTTGGACGTCCTACCCGTGGGCTATCTTCAATTACTCTCTTGTTTGAATACCGCCATTTCGTAAGTGTTGAAAATGAATGAGTGGCTTTCATATAAACTTCTTTGCATTTAAACTGTCAATAAATCATTCAAAGCAGTTCATATTTTTGGCGACGGTGTCCCATTTAATCCATTTGAGCGAAACTCATATAGAAAAATGTACTTTAGCAAACGTTACAACCACGACACCGCAGATTAGATGAAACTTAACTGACTTGTGTCCAAAAGGTGTAAAACTGCAACAGAGAAATCACTTATATCAACGTCATGTATGTGCTAGACCTCCGAAATTTCTCTATGCTATCATACAATAATTATTTCTACTTGTAGACACGCATTATCTGCACGAGGGTAAGCTGATTAATGACAGGTAAAGTTTAAGGACCCAGTAAACGACAGGGAATATGACTAAAATAGCTGTGCTACACTTCGTAGCTACTCTGAATCATCCACGTACACCTTCTTTCTTTTTACTGTAACCCAAAATTTCAACCAAATATTCTTAAGAAGCCTGACTTTTCGTTTTATTACCAGCGTCGCTGATCCTTGTTAATTTTAACGCTGCGTGGCTCCTTTGAGTACTCTCTCCGAAGCGAAATTACTAGGAAACAGAAAATGGGACTTAGTTCTGTTAGTTCACTACAGTAGGTGATTCAGCTGCCCATACCGATGTCGTTTTATGCAGTCCGCAATTATGTATCTGCCCACCAAAATCCACGGGCGAGAGTTTCATATTCTCTCGCTTGCTACGCGAAAACTATTTAACTATCTGTCCTTCGGAAAAAACGAACAGGGTCCTTTTATAGGACATTCAGTGTATTTAAATTTTGTACTGGAATATGTTTTAGATGGAAGCCACGTTTTCAAGTCATTCAAGAAAAATTACAAAACTGACCAAACGCACCTCCACTCCTACACACACCTACCACTAGTCAGGATTTATAGTATCCTGTTCGTGGCACTCCCTCCTACCACTGTACAAAAATTTCCGACTTCGCAAACTATTCCCGATAATGGATCTTTTTTGGTCGCTACTGATTGAGCTGTTACATTACCGGTATAGTCGGCTATTTCGTTAACATTGTTAATTTAGACGAGCCTGTGAAGTTAATGAAAGAAAAACGACTTTTGTAAACGCTACGCTAAAATTAATTACGTTGACAATTCGATCCAAACTTAACCCTTACAAGCACAGTAGTTTCATAGTCAGAATTCCTGACGATTACAAGTATGTAATTGTTTATTTTATGCTGTCAAAATTCACAGAACTGTTAAGTAAAATTTACACAAACGTTAATTTTACTATTTCAAAGTGCTGACTAAGGCGGTGGCGTAATAAGGTCAGAAAATGAAGACCAAAAGAGTTCGAATGTGGGAAATAATTCGTGCAGTCCCAAAATTTTGTACAGTGGTAGGACGGAATGCTATGAACAACAAACGAGGATGAGATTTTCACTCTGCAAGGGAGTGTGCGCTGATATGAAACTTCCTGGCAGATTAAAACTGTGTGCCGGACCGAGACTCGAACTCGGGACCTTTGCCTTTCGCGGGCAAATGCTCTACCAAGGCAAAGGCACACAGTTTTAATCTGCCAGGAAGTTTCATATCAGCGCACACTCCACTGCAGAGTGAAAATCTCATTCTGGAAACACCCCCCAGGCTGTGGCTAAGCCATATCTCCGCAATATCCTTTCTTTCAGGAGTGCTAGTTCTGCTTGGTTCGCAGGAGAGCTTTTGTAAGGTTTGGAAAGTAGGAGACGAGGTACTGGCAGAAGTAAAGTTGTGGGGACGGAGCGTGGGTCGTGTTTGGGTAGCTCAGTTGGTAGAGCATTTGCCCGCGGAAGGCAAAGGTCCTGTGTTCGAGTCTCGGTCCGACACACATTCTAATCTGCCAGGAAGCTTAACATACGAGGAATCCTGATCAGTGGACCTGAGTGAGGGAGTGGAGGTGCATCTTTTTCTACGTTTTTCTTGAATTATTAGACAACTATAGCCTTCGGCAAAAGCATCTACGACTACAAGATTGAAATACATTAAATTTCCTACAGAAAGGCCCTGTTCATTTTTTCTGTAGGTATAACAGTTTGCGATAGCGAACGAGAGAACATGAAAATCTCGTGCGTGATTTTGAAGGTCAGATACAACATGGTGGATTTCATGAAACAACATCTGTAGGGGCAGCTGAACACCCAGCAAGGTGTCTAGATAATTTGTCCAGCACTCTACCTGCTCCTTGACATCAACGGAATTTTCTGTTTTACAGTTACTTATTGACTATAAGATGTAGTAAATAGAGAAATTCTCCTCTGTGACGTTAAATGACATGTAGATGAATAATGAGATCGTCCCATGCTGGGCCCCAAAATGTAGTGAACTGAAAATACTTTGATCTCTTGCATAAATTGACATCAATAATTAAGTGAAATCAGGAAGTATAAGGGTAAAAGGTTATGAAATTAAGGGATTGACAAGCGAATCGAACAGATTATTTAGATGAATGAAATATTAAGTGACTGCGTTTATTTCAATACCTTTTACACACTCACACACACACACACACACACACACACACACACACACAAAAGCTACAAATCTCAGGGGCGATTTAACTGGGCGTGGACACGATTCAGTTATTAAGGGGACTGAGAGGCCATGGATCATCTCACCATTCTTCATAGTCATTTATATTGTGGTCATGACGGCGGCAGGCGCCGGGTCGGGACGGAGCGTTGTCTCGGAGTTGTGTTGTGTCGAGTCGGCTGCTCTCCTTGGCTGCACCTGGCTGTCCAGAGAGACCCCGGAGCGGTGTCAGGTTGCCGTGTGCTGCCGCAGCCGAAGCAGCGGTTTCGCGATGCCGGGAGGCAGGTGGTGGCGATGGGTGGAAGGGCCCCTATGTCTTCTTACTTCCGCACTGTCTCACACCTCACTTCGTCCCTTCTCATCACCTTACTAAGCTCAATGACTCCTCGAAATTTTCCTCCGCTTGGCGTTGTCATTGGTGGACTAAATTTACAATGCCGCCCAATAACTGATCAACATTTCGTGACCACACCTCCCAGCGCCGGCTGGAATTTTCTACCTGGTATGTGACCCGTCAACTAGCGACTTTCTCATTTGTCATTGTCAAGGATGTTACCAGCGTTGCACGCACATCGTTTCGATGTGTTTCTGCACTTCTAAGTTGCTGTGGAAGCGGCCACACAACACTTATTTGTAATGGCTATCCCTGCGTGAGGCCTGGTCAGTCTCACGTTTACGCTTCATCGAAGAATCTGCCGACGTTGACGATTTATAAGCAACCCTCTTCCTGTCCAGCAAACTTTTTATTTTTCTTTTAAGCTGGCTAATTTCTTCCGTAATTCTTTAGTCTCACACGCCTACTTGTGCGAGTACTTAGCGCTTTGTCTACGCTCCTTCCCAGAGCCTGTGGGGTGCTGGAATTATCGATACGTTCATACTTTCTAAAGCAGGTAAAAATGGTTGCTGCGAGACAAAAGGTTCAGAAGCCCCCACGTATACATTCTTAACGCTTTTGTGTCTATGCTCCATCCCAGTGGCAGTAGGGGCATGCTCTTCATTGTCCGTAAGGCTCTTCGCAAGGTGTTCTTTGTTCTTTCTTAACCCTCGCAAAACCAAGCCATTTTCAGTAACGTGTATTACCAAAGGGGGGGGGGTACTTTGTGCCATCTATAAAAAATTTAAAAAATAGATAAAATTCATTAAATGTTCTTCAGTTACATTAATAACAATCTTTTGAAAGATTTATTGATGCTTAATCAGGATACAGAACCTGAATACTTCTTTCGAAACTGTTTTCAAAAATGCTTTTCATATCTTTCACTTACTTCGTCATTTAATTTTTTTAAGTCTAATTATCATGAGAAAAATTAGTAGTAAATGTCGTCCTAGTACTACTGAAGTGCACTTTACTATAAATAAAAAGTATTACAAAAACTAGAGGCAATATACAAATAGCTTAGGTACATAACATAGTTTTGTGAGAAGAGTTATTCACAACTTTCTTCGGAATCTACGTCACACTTGGAACATATAACAGATAACAGACTTTTTGCTATGTTTGCAACAGGTGTATCTCTTTCCACAGATTTTTGTTGTTTTGTTCACTTCGTTGTACTTTTCTACTTTTGAACGGCTTTCGCTAACACACAAATGACACCTACCTTTACCTCCATGAGCTTTCTTTGCATCGAAGTTCTACTTGATTTTCCGTCCAAGAATACCTTCCATACTTGAAACTACAGGCTTTGGCAGTCCTTAGCATTTGTAGCCCTTTCTTCAATGTATGTTTTCGTGAGCTGTAGTCCCAGTTATACAAGAAAAAGTCGTTGCTTATTAGGTTTTTTCTTATTCCAGTCCAGGAATTTCAACAAAAGTAGTGTGTAACTATTTACCGCTGCTATGTCCACAAGAGTATAGAAAACTGACAGCAGCCGCCTTCTTGTAGCCCTCTTGGTTGAATATTTCCTCACCATTTGATCTATCATGTCAACACTACCTTTACTCTCATTATAACATAAATTTACAATGGTTTTCTTCTTAATGTCAGTAGGTGAACCAATTGCAGCGTCATAATGTTGAGATGATAGAAATAGCAGATTTGTTATGAGTTCTTCACGGGGGATATAAGAGACAATTGTGATTGGAGTATTTCCACTACTAGTATGACTGAAACCAAATTTATCAGAACATAATTCTCGTCTTCAGATATCTTTCAGTTCTTGAGGAATATGTTTCCCATTAGCTTTTAATGTTCTCAGGAGAGTTAGCTTTTGATTCCTCCATAGATCTTCGGCCATTTCAATTGAAGTGTAATATCTGTGTGTGGTGACATTTTTCCCTGAATTATGTATAGGAACCACCAGGCGTTTGACCACAGCTGCAGCGGAATTTGATCGTTGTGTACCGTCATTTATTTTCCCAGGATAAAGTTTCATGTTGATAACATACCTGGTTTTAGCATCTGTGAGCATATGTATGGCCATTAAAATTGCTACACCACGAAGATGACGTGCTACAGACGCGAAATTTAACCGCCAGGAAGTAGATGCTGTGATATGCAAAGGATTAGCTTTTCAGAGCACTCACACAAGGTTGGCGCCGGTGGCGACACCTACAACGTGCTGACATGAGGAAAGTTTCCAACCGATTTCTCATACACAAACAGCAGTTGACCGGCGTTGCCTGGTGAAACGTTGTTGTAATGCCTCGTGTGAGGACGGGAAATGCGTACCTTCACGTTTCCGACTTTGATAAAGGTCGGATTGTAGCCTATCGCGATTGCGGTTTATCCCAGCGCGACATTGCTTCTCGCGTTGGTCGAGATCCAATGACTGTTAGCAGAATATGGAATCGGTGGGTTCAGGAGGGTAATACGAAACGCCGTGCAGGATCCCAACGGCCTCGTATCACTAGCAGTCGAGATGACAGGCATCTTATCCTCATGGATGTAACGGATCGTGCAGCCACGTCTCGATCCCTGAGTCAACAGATGGGGACGTTTGCGAGACAACAACCATCTGCACGAACAGTTCGATGACGTTTGCAGCAGCATGGACTATCAGCTCGGAGGCCATGGCTGCGGTTACCCTTGACGCTGCATCACAGACAGGAGCCCCTGCGATGGTGTACTCGACGACGAACCTGGGTGCACGAATGGCAAAACGTCATTTTTTCGGATGAATACAGGTTCTGTTTACAGCATCATGATGGTCGCATCCACGTTTGGCGACATCGCGGTGAACGCACATTGGAAGCGTGTATTCGTCATCACCATACTGGCGTATCACCGGGCGTGATGGTATGGGGTGCTATTGGTTACACGTCACGGTCACCTCTTGTTCGCATTGACGGCACTTTGAACAGTGGACGTTACATTTCAGACAAGTTACGACCCGTGGCTCTACCCTTCATTCGATCCCTGCGAAACCCTACATTTCAGCAGGATAATGCACGACCGCATTTTGGAGGTACTGTACGGGCCTTTCTGGATACAGGAAATGTTCGACTGCTACCATGGCCAACACATTCTCCAGATCTCTCGCCAATTGAAAACGTCTGGTCAATAGTGGCCGAGCAACTGGCTCGTCACAATACGCCAGTCACTACTCTTGATGAACTGTGGTATCGTGTTGAAGCTGCACGGGCAGCTGTACCTGTACACGCCATCCAAGCTGTGTTTGACTCAATGGCCAGGCGTATCAAGGCTGTTATGGCGGCCGGAGGTGGTTGTTCTGGGTACTGATTTCTCAGGATCTATGCACCCAAATTGCGTGAAAATGTAATCACATGTCAGTTCTAGTATAATATATTTGTCCAATGAATACCCGTTTATCATCTGCATTTCTTCTTGGTGTAGCAATTTTAATGGCCAGTAGTGTACAAATATACCTTATTAACCTTATTTCCTTCCTGAAGAGCTTGAAGGGGTACCTGCCACGGATCGATGACATCATTTCATCAATAACAGTGTGCATTCCTACAGAATAGTTTTTGGCAGCTATTCATTAATTTTATCAAAAACGTCTCGTATCGGAGCAGACTTATCACATTTCCTGCGATCGCTTCGCGGCTCTCTGTCATCAAGTTTTACTATTTTATTAAGCCTCTGGAATGTGGTTCGGCTCATGGTAGCAATATAAACAAACTATCCTGAATTTTAGAACCATAAACCTGTAACAGATGACTTACTGTCGCTTTCCTTCCCCATAATAATACGTAGCTCTATGTAAGCCATGAATTCAAGTCGGTCTTCGGTATTTTCTGTCTCAATGCCTCTTCATTGGTATGCTTTATTATCATGTTGACACTTTCTGGAGACACAAACTTTTCAGATGATTCTCTTATTGGCCCTACTTCACCTTCGTCTCTTATGCCTTCTCTTTTTGTCATTATGTTTTGTGCTACTCGTCTGCTAGTGTGAGGAGGTTTGAAGCTATAAATTTTTCCAGTGCCTGTAATATACTTGTCACTAATCTCGCAAGCTGCGTCTTCATCAGTTTCAGGTACCTTGAGTTCATCATCAAAATCGTTAGGCACTCTATCACTGTCCACATCCTCGCGCACAACACATTCCTCTTCAGATTCACTCACTACATCGTCAGTTTCATCAAATTCAATATTAAACCTTTAGATTCTTCCAAAATCTCTATGTCTCTGGCAATAATTGACTGTCGATACATTTTCAACTAAATTTGTATCTAACACTGAACTAAGTGCCACTTAACAGGAAACAATAGAGAACCACAGGGAAATGAATTATTGTTGAGACCATTTTTGCTGTCATGCCAAAGAAATGTAATGTCCAGGTGTTATAAGGTCACATAATGCTATTATTTGTGGAGTAAGACAACTATTGTGGGAAGTCGCATCTACTACAAAGGGGGGGGGGGGGGGGTGGAAGACTTTATGACCACCTCCCTTAAACGTAAATTTTCCGATTAAGCTTAAACGAAATATAAGACTTCATTAAAACCAATAAATATTTTTTACAAAATTTTAAAATTTAAAGTATCTGAGGGGATTCTCCCCCGTTGGAACTGCAAAGGTTAAGTGCGGCTAGGGCATCCGCTACGCACACACTGCGTGTCTCCGACTTCCGTCTAATGCTGGACCGTTGGCTCTGCAAGTCGGCGAAAGTGTACACCAGCGGAGATATCACAAAGAACACTGTCCTAGTTTGTTATCTGTTTCATTTGGCGTTGTTTCTATTTATTGAAATGTTGAACGGGTCAGTTTCAGTTGCTGTGTATGATTTATTATGCCAGTGCCTAACGCAGAACATTGCCAATATGTGTACACAAGAACAGAACGGTGGTTAACATCGGGAACAGTCTGATGTGGTAATGTTTTCACAGTAACCAATACTTTGTGGTACTTCAACATGTCTTACACGAATATTGTTATTTATTGATATTGTTATTCTATCGGAGAGAGCAAAGGACTTGGAAGCCAAGTTGAACGGAATAGACAGTGTCTCGAAAGGAGCATACAAGATGAACATCAACAAAATCAAAATGGGAATAATGGAATATAGCCGAATCAAATCAGCTATTGCTGAGAGATTTAGATTAGGAAATGAGGCACTTATAGTAGTAAATGAGTTCTGCTACTTTGTGGTGTGCGTACTGTAACACCTTCGGCACACACACCATCAGATTATTTGACTTGACCCACTAACGAAGTAGGTGAGTGTCAGCAATATGTCTCGTGGTCTTATCATGGCGTGTTTATGTTCTGCCGTTAGGTTGGACGATAGAAATGCCACTTGTACGCTTAGAGTAGCAGATTGATGGTGACCAACTTTAAACAGAACTTGATTAATTTTCACACACATTTATTAAAATAATAAAAATCATAAACCTTACTTAACTTGATTCTGGATGCTATTTACAATTGACACTCTGAAGTTCCTTTGATCTTGGTACGTTAATTTTATTCGCACATATCTCTGATACTTGACAAAGTGTCTATACATTTATCTTCATGGCTATGTACAGGAATATGATAATCTTATTAGGCGCAGACTGAAACTTGACTACAGACTAATGCAGACTGAGGCAGACTAATGCAGACTGACTAATCGGAAGTCTGTACACTCGTTATAATACCTCGAGCGTTCAGGTATCACTGCGCGAGTGTGATCCGCGAGGAGAAAAGATTCTACGTTAGCAGCAATCTCATTGGCTGCGCGACATATTAATACGCGGATCGGCGGAAGCAGAATTTGGTCCGTCTCTAAGACAGGGCCTTCTCGTAGTGCGGAGACGGACGAGCGCTGCGCCTGCGCTGTTGTGCTTAGCGGGGCGCGCTCTAGTGGGAAAGTTGTGTACGCGCTGACTACGCGGAACTATGTACACAACATACTTACAAAAAAAAAAAAAAAAAAAAAAAAAAAAAAAATGACTGGCAATGGCAAGAAAAGCGTTTCAGTAGAAGTGAAGTTCGTTAACGTCGAGTCTCTTCTGAAAGTGTGTGTATGGAGTTTAGCCATGTATGGAAGTGAAACATGAACAATAAACGGTATAGACGAAAATAGAATAGAAGCTTTTGAAATGTGATGCGACAGAAGAATGCTGAAGATTAAATGGGTACATCACGTAACTAAAGAGGAGCTACTGAACAGAATTTGCTTTCTCCAAACGAAAGACAAAGGGAAATACTAATTTACGCAGTGTATTTTCAGTACATCTGTCACCAACGCTGACATCTCATTTGACTTTTCGTTAATGCTTTCTCTACAAACGACAATTATGTAGCATAATAATTAACTTGCTGTTGCATACAAAGAGCTACACTTCATGACCTTCATTTCAATTTTTCATACTTTCTGCCACGATTCCTGTTTCAGCTTTAACTGTAATATACTTTCATTATCCCTAAATATAATGCAAAGTTAATCCTATCACAAACACAGCATTGTTGAAATGGTTCAAATGGCTCTGAACACTATGGGACTTAACATATGTGGTCATAAGTCCCCTAGAACTTAGAACTACTTAAATCTAACTAACCTAAGGACATCACACACATCCATGCCTGAGGCAGGATTCGAACCTGCGACCGTAGCGGTCGCGCGGTTCCAGACTGAAGCGCCTAAAGCCGCTCGGCCACACCGACCGGCCACAGCCTAGTATTCGGACAACAATATTCAATTTTTTTGTCTTGTGTCTGAATACACTTCGAAAACATGCAAAGACTTTATGACAGAAGGAGAGAATTTCACGTCTTGATGTTCTGTGTCGTTAAGGCTCTCCAGGAAGATATATCAGGATCCAACAGTCAACGTAGCTCTAGGTAAAAAAAAATTATTGTTTGTCTGTGTCACCCATTTTATGTTAGTATGTAGTTGACATCTCACATCAGACAAGGTAAATTCTATAAGCTTAAGTTTTCTGGAAACTGGTTGTATTGTTTGTTACGCGGATCTCAGTAACCACCAGCAGTCATTTATTTTTTAGGCTTCGCCCCTAACCTACTGATATCTCCCCTTTTATTCCACTTTTGTATGACATAAGTCATTGTTCCCATGTGCTATAGGAGCAAAGACTATTTTCAAATACCCAAGTTAACATTCTCCGCTGTAAACCCAAACTGTTTCTGAGTAATTACTTCTTCACTTCTAAATTGTATGTAATACAATGATTCTAGGTTATCTTAGTGTAGAACATGTGTTTGTTTTAGTAATATTGTTATCTCTAGCAATATAATTACTATATTACTATTCCCCTACACACGACAAAACGAAAACTATTACTGCCGTTGATCAGCGATGTATATATCTGCTATTTTGCCACTACTCATGGTTAGTGTACACTCTAAGACAAAAAAAGAAGACGCAGCTACAAGTCTTCGGTCTAGAATCTCACTGACTGGAGTAGAATTGTTTTCAGTGATGATTCCCGCTTGGATCTAAGCTCCGATGACCAACAAAGACGTGTCTGATGACACCCAGGACAGAGATGGAATACCAACTTGACTGTCACCCGTGATACGGCAAGACAACCAGCAATGGCGGTCTGGGATGTCATTTCTTTTCATAATAGACCCCTTTGGTTGTCAGCTGTGGTGTATTTACAGCACAACAATACGTCAACGATGTTCTACGCCCGGTTTTGCTGCCCTTCATGGCAAGTCATCCTGGCCTTACATTTCAGTAAGACAATGCCCGTCCTCATACGGCCAGAGTTTCTACCGCGCGTCTTCGTGCTTGGCCAGCAAGGTCACAGGATCACTCCACAATTGAGAACGTTTGGAGCACAATAGGCGGGGCTGTCCAACCATCACGAGACGTTGACGATCTAACGCGCCAACTGGACAGAATCTGGCATGATATCCCTCAGGAGGACATCTAACAACTCTAACAATCAGTGCCAAGCCGAATACCTGCTTGCATAAGGGCCAGAGGTGGACCAACGCGTTATTGACTTGCTCAATCTGTGAAGCTCTTTCTCTTGAACAAATCATCCAGTTTTTCTGAAACTGTAATAATTTATTTGTATGTACATGTACATCACATATACCGATTCGCTGCATTCGGATTATTCCTTCGTGGTGCGTCGTCTTTTTTATGTCTTAGAGTGTATACTGAACTACATTTTCTGGACAGCGAAATACACGGGAGCAGTTTTACTCTGCTTCAGATAGACCTTCTCTGAGTTGCCCATAATAAAACGTTATTGTCTTCTTCTTTTCCTGCATCTAACAATCTCATAAATACCCCATTTTCACACATGGAGAACTCGAGACCTCCATTGTTTTGTTAATCCTGACCTTTGTTCGCAATTTCTTCAGTCGACTTTCTCACGACTGCTAAAAAACGTGTTCTCCACGTGTCTACTAGAATTTCTTCTCTTTTGCTGTGATACTTCTCCTCATGGCGCTTCTTCCACACTTCTACAGACAAAATGAAGTCACATTTTTCACAATGTTGTGAATCGAAAGCAGTATGTTTATGTCATACCAATATGCGGCTTTCCTTTGCCATCTATATCAGGTGCAGCAGATTCCTACCCAACTGTGGACACCAGCGAATTCCTGAGTCACCGCCGGACTCCCCGGAAGCTCGACGTTGCTCGTGGCCGTCGCCTGAGTCTTCACGGGCACACCGAAACATCAGGGGCGGCCATACTGAATACACAAGTCCATCTACTACTCGTGGCGCCCAGAACACAAGATGTGACTCACAGGACCAAACACAATGTGAAACATCGCTTACGAAGAGAAATGCCAAGAGGAGTTCAGATCATCTGACCGGGTCGCGAGTACTGAAAGCGACCCGATGCTGTAGAGGCAGTCAGAACCGTCGCGGGAAGCCCCAAACTTCTGTGGAGCTACGAAAACTTCTAAATGATCCAAAAGATAAGAAGCGGCCTGATTCGCCAGAATCACCAGAAAAAACTTCTGTGAAGCCACGGAAACTTACAATTGATCCAAAAGTAAAGAAGCGGCCTGAATCGCAAGAATCACCACAAAAAACGTCTGTGGAGCCACGAAAACTTACAGTTGATATAGAAGTACCGAAGCGGCCTGAATCACCAGAATCACCACAAAATGGACCAAATAGCACGACTTTCCAGGTGCAGGCCGAGGTTGTACCTGTTCCTAGTACCAGCAGAAGTGGTCCAGCGACGCAGAGACGACGCGATACGTCGCAATCTAACCAAAGCAACAGACACGCCCGCAGACAAACGACCCAACTCGATGCAACACAACTGGACGAAATTACGCATATCGCCTCAGAAATTCACGTGCCACGTGAAACTGCAGTAGAGGCTGGAAATATCACTTGTGACCAAAAACAGAAAATTCAGCCTGAATCATCGGTTGTGACTAAAAATATCAGACGCTTATCGAAACAGGGGGATAAGACAAAAGCTCTTACAGCAGATAAGAAGACCGCAGGTGGAGAAGAATGTGTGGAGCCTGAAAAGCCAGACCCACTCCTGTATATTATACAAGGCCTGAACCCGCAGACGCAGTCCGTAGGATCAGGAACGGCCCAGAATGGCACTCCAAGACCTCAAGTGGTCCGAAGCAATAGATACCGTGCCAGGCGCCCGGAAGAAATTGCGCGATACAGGGGACATTCTGGTCCAGAAGCATCTAACGCTGTCCCGAGGAGGATCATTGGAGATTTTGATCTTTGGTAAATAAATATCACAAATGATTATCCGTCTCTCCATCTGGAGAGCTTCACAGAATAAAAGATAACCATACAAACCCATATTACTGTTGGCACGAAAAATAAAATTTGCATTTCTTATTGGAATAAACGTCAAATGGAAATTCATATATTCTCTGCGTACGTAATCGCTGTTTGTGATCAAATCACCTGAAGAAGAAGGCACTATTCTACTGTCTACTGTTGACGACATTTATAAATTATCACAGAAAAATTACTAGAGTAAATGATCCGTACCTCTTTTTCTCACTTTTTAATTCAAAAGCAAAATTAGAATAAGCATTCCGTGCTTACAGATAATTTATAGCAACCTTCAATTTTTGGCCATTGTTTCTACGTGTCTCAGTATATGCACCTGTCAGAGGAATCTATGTAAAAACTGAAACATAGTTTAAAGTCCAACAACGTATCTCAGCCCAATTTTCACCCTCATCTTCCGATCACATAGAACGCCCAAAGGCACAACAAAAACGTGCGTTCTTATTTAACATACGCAAAAGTCGAGCACTAAATGATTAGTGCCACTAAAAGATTACTGCGACAAAATACATAGGCAGTCATATACACCAAATGAATTCTAAATCACTTGAAATATCAGTCTACAAAGTTGGAATGGTTGAGGGGACGTCGTCGAGTCTTTTTGTGTTACGCGGCAATTATTAGTGATCGATATCTGGCTAAAAGTATGGCATTCAATCATGCTGGAAACTCAGAGAAGTGTATTTTCAGTCAGTAATTTATGTTGGCACACGGAATTACAATATCGCAGGACGGAATCGTGGCAGTGATTAATAAAATGAACTCGGAAGGATTTGGTTTAGTCACACGATCACCCGTCTGAAGATACTATGGCGATTGTGTTTCGCTTGTTTATGCAAACCACAAGATTTGTTATTGTGCAAACATATTTCATCACATTTTTGCCATCATCAGTGGGTCATAATTTATGGAGATTTCATAATATATGTTTTGCGGAGTAACTATTCATCGAAACCTTAGGTATAAAAACACTTTTATCTAATCTCTTTAGACACGGTGAAGGAAGAGGTGATTTTGTTAACTTGCCAAATAACGTCATAGATGCATCGTGTTGATACAGATGATAAGCTACATGATCATCCAATGTACGTCCTACAAAACGTAATCCCCTACGGACTGAGATAAAAACACCAATTTCTGAAGATGTTTTTAAGTCAACTTTTTCACAAAGAAAGTATTCGTAAAATATGACCTATCGATTATGGTCCTAATGTTCCGAAACATATTTCGGGAATTAGAAGATTTTGTGGGTTGCATAAAAAGGAGGAACCCAATTCCCATAACTCAGTCTGCAAACACGACTGCTGAAAGAGCATCGAAAAGCAAAGAATAATGATGCTCAGATATGTTTACCTGGTCTCCCTAAGTCATTTAGGTAAAAACTGGATTCTTTCTTGAACGAATTTATAACCACTTCCGCGCTCACTTCTCGTCAATCAGAGGCCGTCAGCAGAATCTAGTGACCTCAAGGTATCTCCTTCAATCTGTAAACTGGATTTAATTGTGTAAATATGCGATTTTGATCATAATACCCATACTGGTCGTGGTTACATAGTTCATACATGGTGAAGATATCAGTGATCAGAAGCATTAAAAAAGTACAAGATGTATAACAATGGGTAACGCATTGGATTCAAAATCGGTCGGAGTGGCCATCCACATTTAATTTCCTTTTAAGTTCCCTAAAAGTCTGTAAACAAATGCTGGGAAATTTATTTGATTAGGTAGCGACCTCTTCATTCTTCGTCCTCGTCCAGACAAGCTTGTTTTGCGTTGAAAAACACGACTAGTACCTCAGGCAAATTACGAAAAGTGGGATAAATATTACACACACATCAAAAAAAGTTTTGCACCACCCCAGTTCTCAGAAGTTCTGAAGACAGACGTTGACTGTGGATATTGTATCACAGACACAGTCCCTTTGACTCCTTAGAGACGTCACTAAACCCGCCCAAAGATGAAAACAACCATGAATGAACAACGCCTATTAGATGGAGCCGATCATTTCCAATCATTCCACCAGGAAGGAGGAACATGGCTCGTTTTGTCTGTAGTTCAACCATGCCTAAACGGTCAATACCGCGGTTCGACCACGTCCTCCTTGTTACTTTGCGTCAGGAAGAGCTCTTAACAAGGGAAGTGTCCAGGCTGTCTCGGAGTGAACCAAAAGGATGTTGTTCGGACATGGAGGAGATGTCTCGGAGTGAACCAAAGCGATGTTGTTCGGACATGGAGGAGATACAGAGAGACAGGAACTGTATCTGACATGCCTCGCTCACGCCGCCCAAGGGCTACTACTGCAGTGGATGACCGCTACCTACGGATTATGGCTTGGAAGAAACCTGACAGCAACGCCACCATGTTGAATAATGCTTTTCTTGCAGCTATAGGACGTCGTGTTACGACTCAAACTGTGCGCAGTAGGCTGCATGATGTGCAACTTCATTCCGGACGTCCACGGCGAGGTCCATCTTTGCAACCACGACACCATACAGCGCTTTACAGATGGGCCCAACAACATGCCGAATAGACCGCCCAGGATTGGCATCAAGTTCTCTTCACCGATGAGTGTCGCATATGCCTCCAACCAGACAATCGTCGGAAACGTTCTTGCAGGCAACCCGGTCAGGCTGATCGCCTTAGACACACTGTGCAGCGAGCGCAGCAAGATGGAGGTTCCCTGGTGTTCTGGGGTGGCATTATGTGGGGCCAACGTACGACGCAGGAGGTCACGGAAGGCGACCTAACGGCTGTGCGATACGTGAATGCCATTCTTCGAATGAAATTTTTGGAAATTTATGGCAAGTTCCTATGGGACCAAACTGCTGAGCTCATCGTTCCCTAGGCTAACACACATGGCTAGGAGGAAACCTGACAGCAAGGCCACCATGTTGAATAATGCTTTTCTTGCAGCCACAGGACAGACACTTGATCTAACTTAAACTAACTTACGCTAAGGACAACACACACACCCATTCCGGAGGGAGGACTCGAACCTCTAACGGGGGCAGCCGCGCGAACCGTGGCAAGGCGCCTAAGGCCGGCTGGCTACACCGCGCTGCTTCCCGCGACCGGTAGTGCAAGCTTATCGGCAGCATGTCGGCGAGGCATTCGTCTTCATGTACGACAATTAGCGCCCCTGTCGTGCACATCTTGTAAATGGCTTCCTTCAGGATAACGACATCGCTCGAGTAGAGTGGCCAGCATATTCTTCAGACACGAACCTTATCGAACATGCCTGGGATAGACTGAAAAGGCCTGTTTATGGACGACGTTGACTCACTAACCGCTCTGAGGGATGTGCACCTAATCGCCGTTGAGGAGTGGGACAATCTGCGACGACGAAGACAGGCATGCATCCATGCAAGAGGACGTGCTGCTGGGTATTAGAGGTACCGGTGTGTACAGCAATCTGGACCACCACACCTGAAGGTCTCACTGTATGGTGGAACAAGATGCAATGTGTGGTTTTCATAAGCAATAAAAATGGCGGAAATGATGTTTATGTTGATCTCTATTCCAGTTTTCTGTACAGGTTCCGCAACTCTTGGAACTGAGGTGATACAGAACTTTGTTTGATGTGTGTTTAAAGTTTTGCAACTTTAGGGGAACGCCCATAGAGGATGTAGCAGTAAGAAATAGAGAAATTCCCTGCTATAGTGGATGACCATCCCCCTCCACCAATCCTTGCTTCAATACTTTTTTACCTTTTCTTCAATTATTAAGAAGAGCTTCTTATTTTTCGAAGACATCTATTATGAAAAACATATTTCTACTGTAGTTCTACTTGAAGGAGGTCATATGCATGTTTTCACCAAAATAACCATAGGGGATGTAGTAGTAAGAAACAGAGAAGTTTCCTGCTATAGTAGATGACCATCCCACTCCACCAATCCTTACTTGAATACTTTCACTTTTTTTATCTTTTCTTCACTTATTACGAAGAACGTTTTATTTTTCGAAGACATCTATTATGAAAAAAATATTTCTATTGAAATTCTACGTAAAGAAGGTCATATGCATGTTTTCACCAAAATAACCAGTTTTCGAGGCATTTCATCTGGAACATTAAACATCCTTTAGCCTATGAATTGGAGACATATTTTAACTTTGATTTTATTTCAGTTTAATTTTTCTTCTGTTTCACCACAACTACGACAGTGTGCTGAAATGTAAGACCTTCGAATCTTTTATACTGTTCTCAATACTGGTTGAGTTATTACATGCCATGCATGTTACTCGGTTGACTTTTTCGATTCGCTGACGCAAGCTACAACCCCCTGCAGCTAGGTGACTCCGAATTGTAGAGTTTGACATGAGGTGTGTATCGTAACTATGTCGGTGCATTTGAAACAGCCCGCTGTAATAGAATTTCTAATCGCGAAAAGCGCGTCTCCAATTGAATTCCATAGAAGAACGAAAGCTGCGTACGGTGATGATTCTATCGACATCAGTGATATTGAACGTTCGGCTGTTCTTGCTCGTAACAAAGGAAACGTTGGTGCTAAATTCAACATGTGTGACTGATCTCGAGTGGACGACCGTGTACGGCAACTGACGAGAATCATCGGAATCGGACTGATGAAGTCATCAGAGAAAACCGTCAGATAACAATGAACCATGAACCTTGCCGTTGGTGGGGCGGGGGGGGGGGGGAGGGGGGGAGGGAGGGGGCGCTTGCATGCCCCAGCGATACATAAGATAGCCGTACTGTAGGTCCAACCAAAACGGGGGCGTATCTGTCGAGAGGCCAGACGAAAGTGTGGTTCCTGAAGACAGCAGTCTCTTCAGTAGTTGCAGGGGTGACAGTCTGGATGATTGACTGGTGTGACCTTGCAACATTAACCAAAACGGCCTTCCTGTGCTGATACTGCGAACGGCTGAAAGCAAACGGAAACTACATCCGCAATCTTTCCCGACAGCATGCAGCTTTACTGTATGGTTAAATGATGATGGCGTTTTCTTGGATAAAATATTTCGAAGGTGAAATAGTCCCCCACTCCAAACTCCGGGCACGGACTGTCTAGGAGGACGTCGTTATCACGAGAAACAAAACTGACGTTCTACGGATCGGAGCGTGGACTGTCAGATCCCTTAATCGGGCAGGTAGGTTAGAAAATTTAAAAAGGGAGATGGATAGGTTAAAGTTAGATATAATGGGAATTAGTGAAGTTCGGTGACAGGAGGAAAAAAACTTCTGGTCAGTTGAATACAGGGTTATAAATACAGAGTCAAATAGGGGTAGTGCGGGAGAAGGTTTAATAATGAATAAAAAAATAGGAGTGAGGGTAAGCTACTACGAACAGCAGAGTGAACGCATTATTGTAGCCAAGATAGACTCGAAGCCCACGCCTACCACAGTAGCACAAGTTTATATGACAACTAGCTCCGTAGATAACGAAGAGATTGAAGAAATTTATGATGAGATAAAAGAAATCATTCAGATAGTGAGGGGAGACGAAAGTTTAATAGTCATGGAGGACTGTAATTCGATAGTAGGAAAAGGAAGAGAAGAAGAATTAATGGGTGAATATCGAATGGGGTAAGAAATGAAATAGGAAGCCGCGTGGTAGAATTTTGTACTGAGCATAACTTAATCATAGCTAACACTTGGTTTAAGAATCACGATAGAAAATTGTATACGTAGAAGAGGCCTGGAGACATTGGAAGGTTTCAGATTGATTATATAATGGTAAGACAGAGATTTAGAAAGCTGGTTTTAAATTGTAAGACATGTCCAGGGGCAGATGTGGACTCTGATCTCAATTTATTGGTTATGAACTGGAGACTAAAACCGAAGAAACTGCAAGAGGGTAGGAATTTAAGGAGATGGAAACTGGATAAACTGAAAGAACCAGAGGTCGCAGAGAGTTTCAGAGAGAGGGGACTAGGGAACGACTGACAAATGCAGGGGAAAGAAATACAGTGGAGGAAGAATGGGTAGCTTTGAGAGATGATATAGTGAAGGTAGCTGTGGATCAAATAGGTAAAAAGACGAGGGCTAATAAAAATCCTTGGGTAACAGAAGAGATATTGAATTTCATTGATGAAAGGAGAAAATATAAAAAAGCAGTAAATGAAGCAAGCAAAAAGGAATACAATTGTCTCAAAAATGAGATCGATAGGAAATGCAAAATGGCTAATCAGGGATGGCTAGAGGACAAACGTAAGGATGTAGATGCATATATCACTAGGTGTAAGATAGATACTGCCTACAGGAAAATTAAAGAGACCTTCGGAGAAAGGAGAAGCACTTGCATGAATATCAAGAAGTCAGATGGAAAATCCGTTCTAATCAAAGAAGGGAAAGCAGAAAAGGTGGAAGGAGTATATAGAGAGTCTATGCAAGGGCGATGTACTTGAGGGCAATATTGTGGAAATGGAAGAGGACGTAGATGAATATGAAATGGGGGATACAGTACTGCGTGAAGAGTTTGGCAGAGCGCTGAAAGACCTGAGTCGAAACAATGCTCCGGGAGTGGACAAAATTCCATTAGAACTACTTGGGAGAGCCAGCCCTGACAAAACTCTATCATCTGGTGAGCAAGATGTATGAGACAAGCAAAATACTCTCCGACATAAAGAAGAATGTAATTAGTCCAATCCGAAAGAAAGCAGGTGTTGACAGGAGTGAAAATTACGGAACCATCAGTTTAATAAATCGCCCTGCAAGATACTAAAACGAATTCTTTGCAGACGAATGGAGAAACTGGTAGAAGCCGACCTTGAGAAAGATCATTTTGGATTCCGTAGAAATACTGGAACACGCGAGACAATGCTTACCCTACGACTTATCTTAGAAGATAGATTAAGGAAAAGCAAACCTACGCTTCTAGCATTTGTAGACTTAGAGAAAGCTTTTGACAATGTTTCCTGGAACACTCTTTCAAATTCTGAACGTGTTGGGGGTCAAATACAGGGAACGAAAGGCTATTTACAATTTGTACAGAAATGAGATGGCAGTTATAAGAGCCGAGGGACATGAAAGGGAAGCAGTGGTTGGGAAGGTTGTAGCCTATCCACGATGCTATTAAATCTGAGCAAGCAATAAAGGAAACAAAAGAAAAATTTGGAGTAGGAATTAAAACCCATGGAGGAGAAATAAAAACGTTGAGGCTTGCCGACGACATTTTAATCTGTCAGGGATAGCAGAGGACCTGGAACAGCAGTTGAACGGATTAGACAGCTTCTTCAAATGGAAATATACGATGAACATCAATAAAAGGAAAACGAGGATAATGGATTGTAGTCTAATTAAATCAGGTGATGCTGAGAGAATTATATTAGGAAATGAGACATTTAAATTAGTAGATCAGTTTTGCTATTTGGGGAGCAAAATAACTGATGATGGTCGAAGTAGAGAGGATGCAAAATGTAGATTGGGAATGGAAAGGAAAGCGTTCCTGAAGAAGAGAAATTTGTTATCATCGAGTATAGATTTAAGTGTGATAATTCTCTTCTGAAAGAATCTGTATGGAGAGTAGCCATATTTGGAAGTGAAACATGGACGGTAAATAGTTTGGACAAGAAGAGAATAGAGGCTTTCGAAATGTGGCGCTACAGAAGAATGCTGAAGATTAGATGGATATATCACGTAACTAATGTGAAGGTACTAAATAGAATTGGGGCGAAGATGTATTTGTGGCAGAACTAGACTAGAAGAAGGGATCGGTTAGTAGAACATTTTCTGAGGCATCAAGGGACCACCAATTTAGTACTTGAGGGCAGCGTGGAGAATAAAAATCGTAGAGGGAAACTAAGAGATGAATACACTAAGCAGACTCAGAACGCTGTGAGTTGCAGTAGGTAGTTGGAGATGAAGAAGCGTGCACAGAACAGGGTAGAATGGAGAGCTGCATCAAACCAGTCTCTAGAATGAGGACCACAACAACAACAAACACCAATGACATGCCAGACCACACGCACACACCCTCCATACGGTACAGACTTTGCCCCCTCTGATTTTCATCTCTTTTCAAACCTTAAAGAACACATTCGAGGATTTCATTTGATAATGATTAAGCGATGGAAGCAGAGGTGAGGTTGTGACTCCGTAAACAAAATCAAACGTTCTTCAGTGAGGGTACATGCAAACTGATCTCTCGTTGGGCGATACATATTCGTCTTCATGGTGACTATATAGAGAAACAAATATGTAGACATGAAGAATAAAGACAGAGGATGTCAAAGAAGTTTGTTCTATTTAGAAAGCTTTAAGATTTTTCAAAAACAAAATTCGGAAGCATTACATTTTAGCAGGTCCTCCTAACTGCCTTTTATAAAGAAATAAATATGTAGAGCATAAATGTTAATACTAAAATCTGAAGGTAAAAAAAATAAGGCAGAGAGAAAGAGTCAGAGAGAGAGAAAGTCCTTTTAAAACCGACATTTATTGATGTAGAACAATTCTATTATACAGTTTTTTTCTCATTGTTATGCAACTCAATATTTATATTGTCATCAGAATCATTTTTCATGAGGATTGAGAATTATTGTAGAATTTAACAACGGTTACTGTCTGTATAATACATTTACAATCGTCACATGTACGACACCTAAACAACTAAAATACCAGAATAACTGTCGAACATATATGTTGTTATATATAATAATTTGCAGTAGAGGCTTCGAATAAAGCCACAGTTCTGTAGTTTTGTAGAAATTGCAGAAAACAATTTTCGATACAATTTCAGCAAGACCAAAGGCAATGGGGGTGGGAATGAACGAGGCCTCGTAATTGACGACGGAATTGTTTTCGACTTCCCTTCTTTGACACAACCACACAATTACAATTTTTTTTACAATCCAGGAACCATAATTTCAGCATTCTCAGTGAAGTGATTGATACCTGGACATTCAGCAATATCGTAAATTGTCATCTTAACATCTTCACGGATACGTCTGCAGCTGCCTCCACGACTCTCGTTCGCTCATTTTTTTTTTCATTGACATCTCGTTTATTCCACCACTGGTTCAACAGTTTGTGGTTGCAGTCATGAAAATGAACAACGGTGGGGTTTTGGCTCTGTGGCAAACAGAACTCCATCATCCTAATATTTAGCCAGCCTGCTTTTTTGAGTTTAAATGGTCGTTGTATCACCTTCTGGAAGATATTAATTGAGAATCTATAATAAATTGTGCACTGAAAATAGACATTCCTCTGAAGAATCCACTAAATTGCATACTTCTTGGGAAGCAGCATCAAAGTTTTTTTTAACGAGGGCTGCATCTTTTTTCGAACAGACGAGAGAGGGCTGCCTCTTTTTCGAACAGACGAGAGGTTCGACGCTAATTTGGCATACCAGTCTTGACGATGACGGGCTTTTGCGTCTACTAAACACAAAACATTGTTGATGTATTTGGCAACCTTTCTACAGAAATGATCATCACGTTTCTCTGCTTTTTCAAGCAATGCGTGTTTCAGAGCTAAAGAACGAACTTCAACATTGCATGCCGTTTATGGATTGTTTTTTTCTTTTTCAGCCTCACGGCACGTTTGTCAGTACAAATCAGAAAACCCTTTTTCTTTTAGTTGAATGGGTAGGACGAAGACGATTTAATGATCTATTGTCCAGTTGTGCAACTTTCTAGTTAAATAGTTTCTTCACATTACGTTCTTTAGTGTGGTCTCGTCGATATACTTTATGCCCTTCAATCATTTAAACGTTTTAAAGAAGAGAATGTGCCTCATCCTTCCGTTTCATGCTGACACGTATCAAAGTTTCCAATCTTGACGTCATTTCTGACGTCTCTACTTCCGGAGCAGATTTATCACAAGTACACCGTTCTTCATCTCTCATCCCACAGAAAAGGAAAGCGATTAAGAAGAAACAGTACATAACACAACAAACTAAACTGTCCCGCACACCTTTAATACGTTCATGGCATAAACTCAGCTAAACTGGTCACGTGTAGGGAAAACCGGTAGTGACAATGGTAGGGGAATGGTGAGTGAATGGGATGGAGAACCTCCTGTTTTAATTCGTGGGCACAAAATCCTTATATCAACAGCACTGAGCACAGGTGAAATTCCACCAAGTTGTGAAGAAACGAAATATCTCCATCTACTTAATTGCTTTTTCATTTATATAACTGATAAGCAACAAATTCTGAAAAAGTTATGCCATTGCAGAATATTCTCCCAATCCTTATATCTCTGAAACTATTCGTCTGACCTTCCTTGCGTACAGTTTCAAGACTCATACTTTTGTTGATAACAGTTCTTCTAAAAATGAACTATTTTGTGCTAAAATTTTTAAAAAAATGAAGAAAATGAGCAGGGGAAAAATGGACGGGTGCACCGTCCTTGCGGAGGTGGTGGGGAGGGGAGGGGACTAAAAGAATTTTCTGTTTCTTACTACAATAACTTATATGGGCAATTTCCCGAAGTTTCAGAACTTTATAGATTATGTCCCATATTTGCTGCTTCCTTTTTTTTTTTTACTAATTTGCCTGGGGTATATTTGAATGTTACTTTAATTGTAACTGTCTTCCTTCATTTTAAACGTGCACATGTCCTGTGGGTCACGTAACGGGTTACGAAAGCTATATGGCAGTATCACAATAATATATGCTGTTGGCTCCATGTGCAGACTGGGCTGACACAACGGCTGGAAACCCGTGTAACGATACAAGAAGATGATAAACTTCACTGGAAACCTGCATCACAAGACCTTATTGACAGGCTATTTGTTCATTAATATTTATCAGACATATTAAACAAAGTGAATCATAATCATCGTACTTTATCATTTTAAGCTTATTATTGACATACTAAACTTTCTCAGGTGACCTATATCTCCCAAATTTATTCACTTAAAAGTTATGGGAGTAAAAGACCTACATTGAGAAATAGTATAGAAGTATACTGGGTTCAGTACAGAAACTGACTCATAAATTTCATTGAGAATGGTAGCGCTTTTGCTAGCACAATGGGAAATTCGTCAAAAAGGTTTTCAGTAATAAGATTCAACCTCAAATACAGCTGTGTTAATGAAAGTATGTGTAATGAACCTCTGACACACGACCAGGCAATGCAGCCTGTCTGAAAAAGTATACTTTGGAAGGGAACAGACGACTGGCAGGCATCACGCTTTTGCACTTATGTAAGAAGTCTGTGCAGTTAGTTTTAAATAATTGCGGAGAATTTTTCCCATTTTATATTTGATAGGAGGCATTTCAGCAACTTTTTTATTAATAACTCCTCTTCTTACATTACAAAACTGTTAGTTAAAATAAGTAGATAGGCAGTTACATCAATGCCTCGTATATAGACTAACAACAAAAACAATCAGTTGTGATCATCTTATATACAAAACATGATATGGAATTTAACATCTGTAAGGCAGAAGTAAATGTGACTGTAAGACACTTGATATTAATTGATAGTAACAAAAAAGGATCACAACGTTAAAATAATTCTGTTTGTTATACAAACACAATGGATTAAAATGGTATGTACAGTTGAGAAAGATATTAATTGATACAAAATAAATTATATCGTGAAAATACTTGTGTCGGTTCAGCAGACAAATGTAGCTACAGACTTCTTCTGTCTATATGCTATTCATTGATACAACTGTAATTATACAAATATTAAAATTTGCATCTTTTATGTGAACAATATGGAATAACGTGTTCCGTCCAGTTCCGGCTAAATAATAATTGAAAGAAATATTAACCTTTAAATACTTTCGTCTGTTAAGCAGACAAGATTGAGCAACATATTCCGCACAGTTCAGAAAACATGGATTGCTAAAAGACATTACAATATTAGACGATATGTGTCTGTTAGGTAGACGTATGGAAGTCTAATAGAATAGACTTTTTTATTGAGAAGCAAGGAAGAGCGTTTTTATATTTCACAGACTCTGGTACACACACAGAAGACGGGCTTTGGAATATTTGTATGACAAGACATGGCGTCATCCCCACTATGAACAGGAGTAGCTCGCCTTCCTATGACACACCGCAATAGTGAATGACGTCGGTACCAAAGAGAGAGTACACTACTCTTTTGTTATCTCTCTAGGAACCTATCTGTTTGATATCGGTCTTTTTCTTGTATAGAAATATTCCCAAGAAGTGCATCCAACTTGTTAGGGTCAACGTATTGTCTTGTTACCTGTGCTTCCCACAATATATGGGATTACCATTCTTTCTCCTCTTCTTGAAGTACTCTAGGTAAAAGGACAAAATAAAATAAGTAAAATGCTTAATTTGGTATAGCGCAAATACTACTAATACAGAGATATAAGATGCCATTGTTTTAGGGACTGTACAACAGTTCATAATGTAGCCATAGAATAAATTCCTAACACTAAGACCTGAATCTGAAGTAACAATGCAAATCAGATATTCTTAGGTACAAACCAAAGTAGGGCAACATATCGTGTGGTAGTTAGGCGCACACACCCGTACCCTGGGAGAAAACTTTTGTTTTCCACACGTTATTTACTTAATTTATTGCCCCATATGCAATGACAGTGACAGCATACTTTATAACCATAAGTACATCGACTTTAAAATATTTTTCATCTACAACAGACATGCATGAGTTTCATTACTTGAAAATCTACATTAATGGATCCAGTTCACACACTGGGTTTTAATTCAAGTGCTCTAAGATTCTTCAATTACTCTAATTCTCTACCGTCTAAAGATTTGAATATTTACAAAAACACTTCAGTGGTCATGTTGGCACTTTTCTTACTCATTATAAAACTTTGTCATCGTCATAATCAGGGCCTATATACAAAAATGTGTATCTAACATTACATAAGCAGCAGAAGTAAAAAATCATTCCACTACCTGTCCGTAGGAGAAATTGGCACAAGTAGGAAATACTAAAAAATCTCGTCACTCTTTCAGGGGTCACCAGCCAGATACCAGCCTATAAAAATAACCACTATCAATAACTCTTCACAGTACATCAGACACAAAGTGAATAAACATACAAGCATAGCCGGCCGCGGTGGCCGTGCGGTTCTAGGCGCTTCAGTCCGGAACCGCGAGACTGCTACGGTCGCAGGTTCGAATCCTGCCTCGGGCATGGATGTGTGTGATGTCCTTAGGTTAGTTAGGTTTAAGTAGTTCTAAGTTCTAGGGGACTGATGACCTCAGATGTTAAGTCCCATAGTGCTCAGAGCCATTTGAACCATACAAGCATCAGCAATAAGCAGTTTACACTAAAATATCACACACGAAAAATAAGCATCATTAAGATCCAACGTAAGAGCACTACCTCTTCTTACAGAAAAAGAATCAACATTTTGTACAAATCATAACTTATTTCACACATGTTGTCTCCTTGATTTGGGAATCACGGTAACCAATTAAACAAAATTTTAACACATTTCCACTTCTGGAAGGTTGTAAAAGCAGAAAAACCCACTCTGACGTGTTGTACCACTAGATGGTCCATGAATCCACTGGTGTATTGGAGGAGACTAACACCAAAAACTAAGAATCATACAAAATATGGAATCACTTAACAGAATATAATACTCATCAAAAACATAGAAGGAAGCCTGTCATCAGCTTAATATATCCTAGCGCTCATCACAGAACTGTATACCCAGGTTCATCTTTTCGTTTCTCCATACCCTGTTGCTTTAAAATGGTTGTTCGCTTTGATTTGATAACTTATCAATCGCAGGGAAGTGGGAATCTTAATACCTCTATACCTTTTATTCACGTTCTCGGTTCATCTATTTTATTGTCTCCAAACTGTACTTTAATCATAATGTACTCAGTGGTCACCACTTCTTTTTCGCTTCTTTCCGGTGTGGTTGAGCGGTTGTAGGCACTACAGTCTGGAACCGCGCTACCGCTACGGTCGCAGGTTCGAATCCTGCCTCGGGCATGGGTATGTGTGATGTCCTTAGGTTAGTTAGGTTTCAGTAGTTCTAAGTTCTAGGGGGACTGATGACCTCAGAAGTTAAGTCCCATAATGCTCAGAGCCATTTGAACCAACCGCTAATACATCCATTTCAATATCAAACTCTTAAACATGGCTGCAAATCAGCAACTGTTGAAACCTGAAGAGATTGAAAATATCAGCCAACCAATATCAGCCAAATCAAAGCGAACAACCATTTTAAAGCAACAGGGTATGGAGAAACGAAAAGATGAACCTGGGTATACAGTTCTGTGATGAGCACTAGGATATATTAAGCTGATGACAGGCTTCCTTCTATGTTTTTGATGGCCTAGCTTTCGATATTTCTGAAAATATCTTCTTCAGAAGGAGTGGGCCTTATTACATAACATGATGGTGCATTAGATTAGCTGGAGCAGAGCGGCTCTCGTCGTACATAACATTGACAAAAGCAAAAATTATATCAAGCCACGGCTTTAGATAGCAGCCAATTCACATTTGACGTACTTCAGAATGAATGCCCACTGGTAAATGCCCCCTGGTAGAGGCTCTTGTCAACATAAAATTATATTATCTTGATGTACCACCATGTGATGTAACAACGCCCACTCCTTCTGCAGAAGATATTTTTAGAAATATCGAAACCTTGGACAAGGGCTAATAAACCTTAGTTTTGCAACTGGTTGGCTGAATTCCTCAGCCTTTCCATTCCAATAGATCACAAAATCGTAATCATGGCGAGGTATCTTGTATTGTTCCTGTAAAACTTGGATGAATATCCTTCCATCTACAAGAGGCCACATGAGTTAAAAGTTTCGTCAAGAGCAACGTGAAAAGAAGGATTGCTTTATCTTTACTAGGTTAACAGTGTTTTCCTTACTTCGCGCTTTTACCACTAATCGGATACAAGCTTCATCACATCAGCAAAACACATGTCAACAATTGGTGTAAATCCATTCTTTCAGGTCGCTGTAAAAGTACCAAATTCCTCTAACAAAATTTAGCAGTCCCCCGTGTCACTAAGTTCGTTACTCTTTACCCACAATAACTTCTGGAATAAGTTTAAGCACTGCATAATATCTCTAACTAGTGCCCCACTCTATCCGAAACATCCATAACAAGCAAACTCACCCTGCAGCAGCCTCCACCTGGAGGGAACCAATAAGACGCAATTTGTTTCTTATCAATGTACAGCAAAATATTACTCAACACAGTAACAAAAACAGAACCACTCTTTTCACAGACTCGTTTGCTATCAACCTACAGCAAAATATTACTCAATACAGTAGCAAAAACAGAGCCACTGCCTCCACCTAGAGGGAACTAACAAACCACACAATTTACCACTGACCATTACACAAGTAAATGATACTCAATAAAACCACATGCTGGAAAATTTACTCACAACAAGAACCACACAAAAACTTCACTGGAGACCTGCATCAGAGGATTTTATTGACAGACTGTTTCTTCTCTGATATTTATCAAACAGGCTGAACAACGTGAATCATAATCAACTTTCTTCATCATTTTAAGCTTATCTTTGACATACCAAATTTTCGCAAAAGACCTAAAATTTCCAATTTTTTCAGTTAAAAGATACGGCAGTAAAACACCTACGCTGAGACTAAAAATAGGAGTAGAGGGGGTACAGTACACAAAATTGAAGAAAAATGAAATAATACAGTCACAACTTGAGAACCTTAAGCTCACCACACACGTGATATACAAATTCGGTAAATCCTCCTGGTGCTTAAATGGCATTATCACCTCAGAATCCGGTTGCAAAAATTCATCCACAAAATTTAATCACGTTTAGTCATTAGCATTAATAGCCAGTACTGGTTTCACAACAAATTTGACAAGACTGTGACTCTCCTTCAACAAAACTTCCCAGACATCATACACAGGGTAGTCCATTGATAGTGACCGGGCCAAATATCTCACGAAATAAGCACCAAACGAAAAAACTACAAAGAACGAAACTGGTCTAGCTTGAAGGGGGAAACCGGATGGCGCTATCGTTGGCCCGCTAGATGGCGCTGCCATAGGTCAAACGGACACCAACTGCGTTTTTTTAAACAGGAACCCCCATTTTTATTACATATTCGTGTATTACGTAAAAAAATATGAATGTTTTAGTTGGATCACTATTTTCGCTTTGTGATAGATGGCGCTGCAACAGTCACAAACGTATAAGTACGTGGTATCACGTAACATTCCGTCAGTGCGGGTGGTATTTGCTTCATGATACATTACCCTTGTTAAAATGGACCGTTTACCAATTGCAGAAAAAGTCGATATCGTGTTGATGTATGGCTATTGTGATCAAAATGTCCAACGGGCGTGTGCTATGTATGCTGCTCGGTATCCTGGACGACATCATCCAAGTGTCCGGACCATTCGCCGTATAGCTACGTTATTTAAGGAAACGGAAAGTGTTCAGCCACATGTGAAACGTCAACCACGACCTGCAACAAATGATGATGCCCAAGTAGGTGGTGTTTTAGCTGCTGTCGGGGCTAATTCGAACATCAGTAGTAGACAAATTGCGCGAAAATCGGGACTCTCAAAAACGTCGCTGTTGAGAATGCTACATCAACATCGATTGCACCCGTGCCATATTTATATGCACCAGTAATTGCATGGCGACGAGTTTGAACGTCGTGTTCAGTTCTGCCACTGGGTACAAGAGAAATTACGGGACGATGGCAGATTTTTTGCACTTGTTCTATTTAGTGACGAAGCGTCATTCACCAACAGCAGTAACGTAAACCAGCCTAATATGCACTACTGGGCAACGGAAAATCACGATGGCTGCGACAAGTGGAACATCAGCGACCTTGGTGGGTTAATGTATGGTGCGGCATTATGGGGGGGGGGGGGTGGGGAGGATAATTGGCCGCCATTTTGTCGATGGCAATCTAAATGGTGCAATGTATGCTGATTTCCTACGTAATGTTCTACCGATGTTACTACAAGATGTTTCACTGCATGACAGACTGGCAATGTACTTCCAACATGATGGATGTACGGCATATAGCTCGCGTGCAGTTGAAGTAGTACTGGTAGTACTGAAATAGCATATTTCATGACAGGAAGATTGGTCGTCGAAGCACCATACCATGGCCCGCACGTTCACCGGATCTGATGTCCCCGGATTTCTTTCTGTGGGGAAAGTTGAAGGATATTTGCTATCGTGATCCACCGACAACGCCTGACAACATGCGTCAGCGCATTGTCAATGCATGTGCGAACATTACGCAAGGCGAACTACTCGCTGTTGAGAGGAATGCCAAAAGCATTGAGGTTGACGGACATCATTTTAAGCATTTATTGCATTAATGTAGTATTTACAGGTAATCACGCTGTAACAGCATGCGTTCTCAGAAATGATAAGTTCATAAAGGTACACGTATCGCATTGGAACAACCAAAATAAAATGTTCAGACGTACCTACGTTCTGTATTTTAATTTAAAAAACCTACCTGCAACCATCTGTTCGTCTAAAATTGTGAGCCATATGTTTGTGACTATTACAGCGCCATCTATCACAAAGCGAAAAAAGTGGTCCAACTAAAACATTCATATTTCTTTACGTAATACACGAATATGTAATAAAAAATGGGGGTTCCTATTTAAAAAGACGCAGTTGATATCCGTTTGACCTACAGCAGCGCCATCTAGCGGGCCAACGACAGCGCCATCTGGTTTCCCCCTTCAAGCTAGACAAGTTTCGTTCTTTGTTGTTTTTTCGTTTGACGCTTATTTCGTGAGATATTTGGCCCGGTCACGATCAATGGACCATCCTGTATATAACAGTAAAAGAAAGAGGACTGCAGAACACGAAGAGAAAGGAAATCCACAGACAGCTCCAGAACCCCATAGTCACCTAGCATATTTCTGGTGGTTAGTATACATGTAAATAGTCAGAAGACGCCTGAAGGGAACTAGCCTTGGCAGCTGTTCACCAACTAAAAGCGAGAATGATAAGATTTCACATACAATAAATCAAAATTTCCCGTGAAGATACGTAATATACATATGAAGTATCCGAATGTGGCTAAATGGTGTAGAATCCTGGAAGGGTAAGTAATTTAAAGCCTACAGATATCTTAAAAATTTATGCTACATGCTCAGTTAAAATTCCGAAACAAGTGTTACCCAGACTTTCAGTCAATTTTCAGGTAAGATTTTGTGATAACACAAACTATGTCACAAATTTCAATGTGAACAGTTGTGCTTTAGCAAGCGTAGTGGGAAATCCACCAAAATTTTTCTCAGTCAAACAGAGTAACAAGTTTTAATCTCGAATAAATGAATATATGTGTAATCAGCCTCATTTATTAGACAGAACTCGTGCAAGACAACTTACTTGCCATCTTTAGAATGTGAAACTAAGCATCCAACAAAGAAGTTTTCCAGTCCTAACGATAATGACGAAATTTATGTTGAGAAGACTGATCTTAAGACGTCGCTGCTCAGAGCTGCTTGCATCAGGAGACAGCAAGACTTTGACTCACCTGATAACTGTAACTAATATAAAGGACAGCGGAAACTGTGCCGTGAAATAAAACAAGTGCTTTTGTTATTGAAACAAAACTGTTAAAGAAGCCCAGGTAGCATAAGGAAATTTAGTGATGTTGCACAGATAAAATGCCATGTGTTTTTAGGTTCAATCAAAGCATACATGCTGATGCAACGAAAAAACCCAACCAAAATTATTGTAGAAAGATATTGTAATATTCCGATACGTTATTTAGGGGGCAGACAACCCCATGTAGAGGATTACGATTCGTCTCAAATACTGCAAAATAATGATCAGCACTATAGTTATTTAACAAGACTAAAAAATAAAAAATAGCTGTTCTCCGAATTTTTAGTAGAGAAAGAGATAGAAAGGGAGAGCGAGAGAGAGAGAGAGAGAGAGAGAGAGAGAGAGAGAGAGAGAGAGAGAGAGAGACAGAGAGAGAGATTGAAGGGGAGAGAAAGTTCGAATGGCATTCACGGTTATTTATTCACAGCTAAGTATTGCCTTCGACTTGGGAACATGGATGGGAGCTGATCATAGCGAAATGCTGATTTTCATTATAATTTGTGCAAATATTTGACATGAGCATTTATTACACTCCTGGAAATTGAAATAAGAACACCGTGAATTCATTGTCCCAGGAAGGGGAAACTTTATTGACACATTCCTGGGGTCAGATACATCACATGATCACACTGACAGAACCACAGGCACATAGACACAGGCAACAGAGCATGCACAATGTCGGCACTAGTACAGTGTATATCCACCTTTCGCAGCAATGCAGGCTGCTATTCTCCCATGGAGACGATCGTAGAGATGCTGGATGTAGTCCTGTGGAACGGCTTGCCATGTCATTTCCACCTGGCGCCTCAGTTGGACCAGCGTTCGTGCTGGACGTGCAGACCGCGTGAGACGACGCTTCATCCAGTCCCAAACATGCTCAATGGGGGACAGATCCGGAGATCTTGCTGGCCAGGGTAGTTGACTTACACCTTCTAGAGCACGTTGGGTGGCACGGGATACATGCGGACGTGCATTGTCCTGTTGGAACAGCAAGTTCCCTTGCCGGTCTAGGAATGGTAGAACGATGGGTTCAATGACGGTTTGGATGTACCGTGCACTATTCAGTGTCGCCTCGACGATCACCAGTGGTGTACGGCCAGTGTAGGAGATAGCTCCCCACACCATGATGCCGGGTGTTGGCCCTGTGTGCCTCGGTCGTATGCAGTCCTGATTGTGGCGCTCACCTGCACGGCGCCAAACACGCATACGACCATCATTGGCACCAAGGCAGAAGCGACTCTCATCGCTGAAGACGACACGTCTCCATTCATCCCTCCATTCACGCCTGTCGCGACACCACTGGAGGCGGGCTGCACGATGTTGGGGCGTGAGCGGAAGACGGCCTAACGGTGTGCGGGACCGTAGCCCAGATTCATGGAGACGGTTGCAAATGGTCCTCGCCGATACCCCAGGAGCAACAGTGTCCCTAATTTGCTGGGAAGTGGCGGTGCGGTCCCCTACGGCACTGCGTAGGATCCTATGGTCTTGGCGTGCATCCGTGCGTCGCTGCGGTCCGGTCCCAGGTCGACGGGCACGTGCACCTTCCGCCGACCACTGGCGACAACATCGATGTACTGTGGAGACCTCACGCCCCACGTGTTGAGCAATTCGGCGGTACGTCCACCCGGCCTCCCGCATGCCCACTATACGCCCTCGCTCAAAGTCCGTCAACTGCACATGCGGTTCACGTCCACGCTGTCGCGGCATGCTACCAGTGTTAAAGACTGCGATGGAGCTCCGTATGCCACGGCAAACTGGCTGACACTGACGGCGGCGGTGCACAAATGCTGCGCAGCTAGCGCCATTCGACGGCCAACACCGCGGTTCCTGGTGTGTCCGCTGTGCCGTGCGTGTGATCATTGCTTGTACAGCCCTCTCGCAGTGTCCGGAGCAAGTATGGTGGGTCTGACACACCGGTGTCAATGTGTTCTTTTTTCCATTTCCAGGAGTGTATTTACAAACATGACTGCAAAACAACACAATTTACAATAAAAAGAAATATGTGGAATACATAGATTAAGTCAAGAGCATATAGCGACATCACCCAATTTTATGAGAAAGCATGTAGAAGTTGAAGTTTTCACTCCAAAAACTAGAATGAGAGTATCCATATAACTCAAAAGCCGAGCGCAGAGTGGCTTCCTGTTGTGACCACATTGCATAAAGCAGAAACTTTCGAGGCAAGCACTTGTTTGGCTCCTGCAGTCGAAAGTCCCTGAGCGCCAAAAGACACCCTATTTGCGGTTACACAGAATTAAATGGCACACTCAGTCAAGCAGTACAGTCTTCAGAACTACTATACTTTGGAAGCTAACGCAAAGTTGGCAAGTGCAGCGCTTGGGCACATATGAAAGAATTTGGCGCAGATAGCCATCGCCTGTATGGAATAAAATTGTAACACCACGAAGGCAGTATGAATGAAGTGGTAAATTTGCAGTAAGTGTACTCAGTGCTTGAGTATTCAAATGATCAGCATTTCAGCGCAACTACAGAAATATTGGTAGGAATAACGCTATTCACATTCCGTATATCAGCAAAGATTACGCTGCGGTTTTCTCATTCAGAACTCGCATTTGGATGTTGGTTGTTTGTGAACAGATCATGTTATGTCCCGGGTATGTAGCAGAAACATCTACCAGCACATGGCAGAGCTCGACAGTGGCAGGACCGTGGCTTATTAAGACTGTGATTTATCGTTCCACGGTATTTCTGCACGCATTCGTCGGGATCACGCAATGTCATACGAATATGGAATCGATAGTTTCAGAGGATTCATGCTCAGTGCCATGCAAGTTCTCCATGGCCCCACGAGAGTAGCACTCGAGAGGACATATATATTGTTCGCTCAGCCGCGTAGGAACACTTAGTCACATTAAGAACTATGTGTCAGAAAATGAAATAGTTTGAAGCAAGACAAGTATAAGCATGGACAATGCGACAGCGCTTGAGACACCACAAACAGCCAGCACAGCAGCTATTGTTACTGCATCCTTTGACGTAGCAGCAGGTAGTCACACTGACAGTGTTGCGACCATAGACAACACTGAACGCAGGACGGTCTCCACGACGCATTATCTTGCGAGTCCAGGTTCAGCACACAATATCACGATGGAAGTGTTCACATGTGAAGTGTTAGCGGAGGACAGACGTTACCAGATAGCCTGCGTCATCCTCATGCGGACCCAGCACAAAGTGTGATGGTTTGGGTTGCCATACGGTACACAAAACGATCACCTACACCTAGCACAGTCGATGACTTGGGCAAGAGGCGATACGTTACTGACGTGTCAAGTCCAGTGACGATTCCGTATCTTCGAGGTCACTGTTATGTTATCTTTCAACAAGATAAAGCAGGACCGCGGATTGCCAGTACTGTCCTGAACCACACGGATGTAGGAGTTGAAATCGTGTTCTGTTCAGCAAGTTCTACAGATCTTTCTCCCATTGAAAACATCTGGTCACGTGTTGCCAAGAGCATGGGAAGACACCAATCGCAATCTACTACTACTGATGAACACTGGCATAGAGTTGAAACAGAATGGAATAATATGCCTGTATCTATCATGCTTCTTCCGTGTTTTCAGGAGATAACTGCATGAAAACTACAAGGCGTACTGAAAACACACATCTGTGGATACAGCAGTTCTCATATTACAGGTTGACAATACGGGCACCGCTCGTGATGCAGCAAAATTAAAACCGTGCCTGGCATTCACTCTGCCACAGCTGCACAGGAAGGTGCAATAGCAGCAGCCCGCTTAGGAAATATGTTCGCTGGATTGCCTGTCTGCAGGCGCGAACTAATCAGATGCGACAATACAGTGTGGATAATACACGCCCTGAAATGCCTTTTCCCTAGTCACGGCGAGTATAACGAATCGAAAGTTGAGTCCTATAGGCTAAATGTCATTTTACTGTATGTCTTGCAGTTTTCACGCATATATCTTCTGAAACCCCGCTGGTACTTATAAACAACCTTATAAAGTGTATTAAGAAGAATAAGAAAAAGGAAAACTGCATTAACGACTGTCGATCCTGGTGTCGGAGTTCTGCTCTCCAGTAGTGTATTTAAGCACGAAAAGAAATCTTACAGATTGATAATCATTGTCAGAAGATGTTGACAAGAATTACTGCAACCCTAAAGTACGTGCCATGACGAAGAATCAGTAATTTATTAAGTGCTTAAAGAGGGTAACTCTCAGAAACGTCTGTTCTTTAAGTTGAGTTAACATGTTTGAAATGATTTTGCTGCCAGCTGATGTCAAACTCGAAACAATTAGAAAACAAGCCATCCTTACTTTTCACAGAGACGTTTGTGAATAATCTGAAAAATGAAGAGAGGATTTCAGTGCCGCAAGTGTTGGATGAATAACGCCATCGCTTACGATCTTCTTACTGACTGCTAGAAAATATCAGCCCAGGTGAAACTGAGATTTGTTAATTTTCATTCCACGAACTAAAAAAACTTTCTTTCCAAAAGAAAATTGAAAACACCGATCTTAAAGTAATTCACATGAGACTTATAGTCGAAAATCCAGGACTGGTCTTCGTGACTAAAAGTCGCCTCGATGCACATTATCATGAGTAACTCAAATTTCTCTCTTCATCTTAGAATTAACTTTCAGAGTTTCAAATTACCAGATCACACATTCACGGAATCAAAGCCTAAGTGAAACAGAAATGACTGAAAAACTCCAATATTCAGAGAGGTCGTACCTGCAGAAGCACAAGTAGACAAAAAATATTCTTCAACAGGCGTTCTACTATCGTCTTGTTATATGTGGCAAGTACTAAGCACAGCACATATTCTAGATAACATGTTTCGCAAGATATACTCGTCTGGGAATTTAACCTCCACAGTGACAATGGCGACAGGATACATAAGGAGCACTCGTGGCCACGAGTAAATATTGTGGAACTCAGCATCTATCTTTTTACTAGCAACAAGTGCCAATGAATTTGTGATCAATATCTTGAGAAGATATCATTTCGCATGTAGCGTTCGTCTCTAAAATGGAGAAAGAGAAGCATTTTTAATGAATGTATGGCTAAATTATTTTACCTAATTCAACCAAAAGAAACAATGAAATCCAAAGTATTGTAAATAACATCTGTTACACCACTTCAGTGAATTAATCTTCGAATATGAAGAACGATTATAGTTCCCATGTTTCATGGCCAAATCAAGCTTATCAAGTAAACGGAACATGAATATTAAATTACATCTGTTATTAATTTAACTCCCACGCAGTATGCCGTCATATTTTACTATGTTATATGTACAAATAACAGAAAAATAAAATGAAATAATAGAGGATCGCAGGGAAGTGGTCTAAGATGCAATCTGCACCCTTACGTTCCTTCTGTCAAGCACGAATTCACAAAAAGAGAAAGCTCAGTAATGTTAATATCTTGTGGCTCAAGAGAAAGGAATGTCAATGATTGTCGTAGATTCCTGCGATCATAGCTGCATCATTGAACACAGTGTATAAAATCCAACTAGCGTTTCTTTGCGCAGTAAAGTACGGTCCACGTGTTGGCGTCAACTTATGGACACTGAAGCACAGAAGCAAACTGACTATCGAATTTGCACGGAAGATTCATAATAATCATTAGCCACCTTTGCTGGGTTGTACATCAAGACTGAACGAGGATGAATGATGCATTCAAAATGAAATTGGATTAAATCCATGACAGGGCGTCCTGGTATCTGAAATTCAATCAGGCGACGTGGGGAAATCCCTCAACCATTCTTATGCTCTCGAGCTTTTGGCCAATCTCTAATGATTATGTGATCAATCGGACATTAAATTTAGCATTTCTTTATTTGTTTCAATCTCAGAACATTAAGACATAGAATAAACATTTTGTGAACTTTACAATAGCGGTGGCCTTAACAGTGATTTTTTGATCTATAAGGACAACAGTTCCAAACAGTTAAAATATCGCCGAGCTGACAGAATTTCCGTTTATGTTGTTTCATTCTGTCCTCTCACACCGTCTTTCTAGGCTGACACACCTCCGTCCGAAGTGTTCTATGAGTGTTTTATTGCTGGCATATAAGCGACGTCGGCGCAGTAACTACAATTGCAGCTTGAACTAAAAACTGTAAACTACAGATGTGCATTCCAGGTCTCAGTTGTGAGCAGGCAGTGTCAAGTAATGGACGTGAGACCGTAGTGTGTCAACGTTGTTGTGCCACAGATCGCAATGGAACAAAATCTCTAACTTAAATGTTGAAGACATTCTCCAGAAAGTTTTGAAGGAAAGAAGAGTGTGCAAAGTTTGTACCGTACATCTTGACTCCAGAACAAAAGCAACGACACGTGGACGTCTGAGGCGACTTGACTGAATTATAAAACGCGGAAAAATATTTCCTGAAAAAAATTGTCACGTGTGACAAGTCTTGGTGTTTCATTACGAACCTACTACAAAACAACAAAATGTATAAATTCACAGAACTCGCCATATCCAACGAAGTGCAACAGAAAGAGAGTGCGACCAACTGTACAATTGCGGTGCCTTCCAAAGTTCTTTTCGTTTATGCAATGAGCAATACCCAGATGACGAAAACTGTTAACAAGAAAATGAGTACATCATTCTAACTGTGGATGAGGTGTGAAATTTATGAAAGCATAAAATATTTATCTCATGTTAATACCAATTTTTGTTTAATTCGGTGACGTGTTCTGCGAACTTTCTTATCTTACAAAGAAAACCTATGGCATGAACGTCGCATCTTCTAAATGCAAGACACTGTTTCTGACTCATCATAGTACTTGACAAAACTCAGTCATCAAAATACCACGACCAAAATGAGTTTTATGGCAAAAAGAAAACAAGCAGTTTTAGCGTTTACCGGTCAGTTAGTAGTGTGGCCAGTAGAAACATAACAATTCCTGAGTTAAACAATGACGGGGAATAAATTCCTCTGTGGCCTGTTCAAAGCAACCAACCTGGTACGGGCCTCAGCTGATTCACGGAAGGCATAGGAAACATTCATCTGGATGGTTAGATGGAGCGTTGAGCTGCTCTCCTCTCAAATTCCAGTCGAGTATCTTAATTACTTACCATCTTAGAGTCTTCAAAAGTAACTGAAACGTATCATAGACAAAAAAAAATTCTGGGAACAACTGTGAGTAAAACAGATCTTTATACTGATAGCAATGTGATCCTGAACGATAGTAATTACTGCAATTCAACTTACATCTCGTCCAGGAAACTGTGCATATCATTTGTAAATCAAGATTTAGTGAATTTTTTCTTAAAAAATAGACCACATGTAAGTAATATTAATGTGAAGCATTACAAGCATAGATTATCGGAAGTAATAACCCAGAAATTCGACTGCTGAGATCAGGAAGTGTGTGTCAAGACAACGCAGCAGATTTTATGAACACTGCAGTAGTGCTGGACAATACGTTTCAATGTGAAAAAGGTCGAGTGTGTAAAGGTATTTGAATGGAAGGATTTGTAGTGTCTGTCCACGTACGTCGCATTGAGATATTGCGTTAACACTGTTTGGAATTTATTGGCAGACACCCACGGAAAACTAAGTGCATCGAGATCTTATAGAATTTCCTCTGGTGTATGTTGCAGCTCAAGCGGTCACTGGAGCACAGCTGTTCAGAATATTTTGTAAAGGCTCTTGGTATACGTGACGCTGAGGACGTACTAAATTTGACTCTTCGCATACAAAAATTAGAACATTAAACTTCGAACAGAGTAGTTGCAATGAATATATTAGCTTGAACCGATGATGCAACCTGGCTGAGTGATATAACTCGACTGTTCAAAAATTCCTTACTGTGCAGAGATGTTTGAATGACGTTGGCGGATCAGGCAAGGATAGTGGTGTAACTAATCTGTAACTACGAAGCTCACTCTCTCAGTAGATTAATTCTGCTCGGCAGAATGTCATTAATGTACGAAAACTCTCAGACTATTGGCTCCGTTTCAGTAAAACACAGTTATTCGAATGCGCAGACAGTCTGGAATCGCCTAGACGCAGTGACTGGAAGAGATTTCTCTGTAAATGTCCCATCATTAAACATAATGTCTTGCCTAGTGGAAATCATCAATGTAGAAAATTGCTTCGGTTCTATAAAGTATTTTTACTGTAGCCATATAGGATACTGCGCATCAGTTACATACTCGTGCTGAAATTGCGGTTCAGCTGGGTTCAGTTGTTAAACTAACGACATTCACTTCGAAGTGCATGTAAACTCAACAGTACTGTGCAATACAATCCCATTAGTATTTTTAAAGTGGCAAATATTAGGTGGATACTACGTCAGAATGGATATTGATATGGCTATACCGTTCAAATCTAGACTAAATGTTGTTAAAAACTACTCAGAGAGTATTCCAGCTGCATTCAAAACTTCTATGAATAACAGTTCACTTGTGCATCACACTCTTCGCTGAGAATAAAGACACAGTACCAACGTTATAAGTAAATTATTTAATGACGAGGTCCATTCTAAAGAAGAAATGCACTCTTCGCTTAAACAACGAAGTGAAGTTATAAAGATTTTTCAGAATGTTAATCCATTCACCATATTGCAGTAGGAATGCGAATACCCTGTACCTAATCAAACCACATAGTTTTCTATTCAAATATTTTACGTAAAAGATCGAATGGCTAGGCAACTGTGAAGAGAGCTTGACTGTCTAAGGAATCAGTGGCAGATACCTATAGCACATACTTTTGGGTAGTAATGTTTTAACTCCAACAGTGACACCTCGAAGTGTTGAGATTTGGCACATTGGCGAAAAGGGGTATGTATGCATTGTAGACACACAAATGCGTTTCTTAAATATTGTTTCTGTGAAATTAATAAGAAGTAAAAAATTGCCTTCTGAAGACATATACAGAGAGGTCATTACTGTCTTCGAACTTCACTTCCGATACATGATACGTGAATGTCTTTATCTTACGCATGCTATAAATTTTCTCTTGACGTGCATGCAAAGAAGCCAACCGCTCTCCGCAACGCATAACGTGCCAAAATTAATATATGTTTTACGTTTTTTCACATCTATGACAAGTATTTCATTTAGGGCCTGTAGAAGCAATATTAACATAAGGCTTTTTCAAAATAAGTATTTTGAATTGTGGCTTTATGATATTTTCTGTATTCTGGGATGTTTCTTCATATGTGGTATATTGAACAGAAAGTATACGTACATTCGGTGAAAGAATATGTGGGACCCCTCGTCTCATCATTATGCTCAACTGCTCAGCTATACTGTCTTTTAACACAGCCTAAGATGCAAGGAGATGAAGGGCAACCAACATACTGCCTATAGATGTTAAGTCGGAAAACTATGCGAACACTGTCAGAGTTTTCGATAATTTGGGAGACTTTACTGTTCCTGATTCATTTATCTCTTATGTTTATCTGCTGTGCTTAATGAACTAAGATAATAACGCTGTACTAATAAAAATGGACTGCTACTTATAACGATAACGCTACGAAGCTAGCCTTTTCTAATAAAACAAAGTCTCCAAAGCAGTCAAGAATTAGCATGATTATACGTACTTTCGGCTTCGAAACGGTCTGTCTCTACGTTAGGTCCACATTCGTACTCAAGTTCAGTTACCCGACTACAACAAAGGCATGCAAACGTACCAGTAGGGGAAGATACATAATAGAATCCAGTTAACAAATTATTCAGTGCGACAGTGGTGACAGTTCAACTGACAGAGGCAGAAAAAACAAGCAGTGACAAGTGTGGAGTTAAGCACATTTCCTCCTTTAGATCCACAAGATACAGAATCAAGGTAGCGACAAAACTTATGGGAGAGAAGATGTCTTAGGATTTCTTTGCTGATTGTCGATCTGTCTGATAGTGGCTCTTTCGCAGAAGAGGTAAAAATATTGTCTCCGCGGAGATGAGACCAAAAATTAACCCACTCTTCGGGTTGGAAGGCGAACACTTCGCCGCAAAAATAATATAGAACTGCGTCAAGCAGCGCTTCCTTGTTGTCCCAATCATAGCCAGGACTGAGAATTCGCGACGTAACGTAAACGGTGAAGTCAGCTACAGTTTCTCTAGGTACGAGCTTCCTGGAGGCCGAGCCATAAATTTACTACCTCTATGTCATCCCTTAAGTAAGAATAGTTCAGAAAATATTATGTAAACGACAACAACATACTGAGTGAATTTAACGGGATCATTCTGAAGCGACACAGGATATAAATCGATGGTCGCAGATTTGCCAAAAGTATTCTACAATGTTGGAAATTCTCCAGTAGATTAACGACAGGCAGACTAAGTTTGTTCGGGTGATGTGAATCTTCAGCTGGTGAAACCCGCACTTCTAAGACAGTGTCGCTGGTGCCACTGCATTGAGTGGGAGGAGAAATGCCCAGTATAGGCCAATGAGTTTCATTCGAATTTGATGACTTGAGACTAAAGCGCAGTTACGAAAAATATTCGGATGCACGTGCTGTAATTCGAACATCATAAATAAAGGGCAAAGAAAATTGTTTCTGCGGTTCTCCTCTTCGATGGGTGTCGTGGAAATAGTTTTTTCCAACTTTAAGCAAACTGTCAACTAAAAATCTCATTCACTGAGAGAGATTCACGTTTTGGCATCACCACTTGCTATCTACATTAACAGTAAATTAAATTCATGTTTATATTATATACTTCAAAAGAGTTTTTCTTATAAATACTTGCACTGGCACCACTTCTAATACGTAATAACACAAGTAAAAAAAAAGCACTGTTTGTGGTTGTACCCGTTTTGTAATCAAATTTCATATGCTGCGAGAAACATTTGCTCATATTTTCAGATCACAAAAACAAACTGTGCAAGGGAATTTTTCGCAGTGAACGAAAAACTGGACTCAAGAGCTACGAAGATAACTAAAGAGGTGAATAACTGCAGGGAAAGTTCGAACCCAGATTCCCATAACATGAAAACAGGAGCAGTTGGGATGAAAATATGAGACAAGGAACAAACCGTGCCGACAGTAATGTGTCAAATATGTCATTCTCAAGCAAAGCTTTCGTTCATTTCACAAAAACCAAAGAGTGCCGTCTAGCCGCTATGATTACGATATAACTGCTAGTGATGCTTTGTCAGTAACAGAGAAATGAGCCTATTGGAAGAACTTTTTAATTTTCAGACAGCTTAAGACAGAGGACTGATAAAGTAAAAAGCAGTGTTAGACGTGGAACGGAATTTCTATGTCGTATCTCGCAGTTTGCTGGAAGTTCATTTCTCTTTTCTTTCACACTAACGGCCCCTGTAGGTTATCACAACATTCATATATTATTTAGTGAGGTGTAATTGTTAAAGCGGGTATGACTCAGCCGGCAACGGAAACTGAAATTTCATCTGGTCTTGATGACTATTGGAATGGCGTAATAATACTTTCAAGATACTCACTGGGCACAACAGCTTGTCTCCTGTGACAATTGCTCATTGGCTCCTGTTTTACGAAAAAATTGGGTGTCTCATAAATACGGTAAAACGAAAAGGACAAATATGCGTGGAGACTAGACATCCCATCCTTTACATCAATGTGGTAAAAGTTTAACACGTTAAGCATCTATAAGGCAACGGATGTAGGTGAAATGAAATTAATTAAACTTGCTCAGATGACACCAAAATCATTTCTTCTGTAAGAATTTCCGTCTTGAAATCGCCCTACACAGGTAACGAACGCTAGATACGTGTAATTGAAGATCTCTTCGAGTGGTTTTAAACAATTTGGTAACCCGAGGTCGGAGCAGGGCATATGTGCCACCCAACAATTTCGTCATGCTAGTCCTAGTGCGACAATGCAACCTCAACTATCATCCGACAGTTTTATCGGACACCTCAACAATGATATAGTTTCAGGAAGAGAATAAAAAACCAGATTAAAAAAACTCAACGACTTGCAGGAAATGATACGACAGCTTCCACGGAATCATTATGGCTTAATCTTACTTTAAGATGCCAAATAAGACTGTAGTATTCCTGAGGGATGGAGAACCTGGTGATTAATTTCGATAGTATATTAGTTTCTCAAACTGACACGGGCGAGCTATGTTTATGGGGCTGAAATGCTCCAAGAATTCAAAGCTCCCAGCGCAGACGTGGAGTTACTTCTGCAGTTTTCTGAAACTATATCTTCCCAGGTGGAGCTACAATAGATAGCTCTCTGACACAGTCGCAGCCTCGCTTTGTGGAAGAAGGTCGAAAATAAATGAACACTTACTTTGTGTTGGGAGCCAATACTCAATGGTTTCGGAAAAAGTGACTAAGTTTTGATGCTATTGCACACACATGGTGTTATACCAAGCGAATTGGTAGCGTAGTCGATAGAAGCACAATTTCGAAAATTCTTGCTCCATGTTCAAATTCAGCCTTATGATATTATTTTTTCATTCTGCTGTCTCATAGTATGTAGGATCAATGACATATGTATTTTTATGATATCGATAAATACAGTGGAATTACTTACGAAATAAGTATTTCAAATCTTATTTAAATTAGGTTTACCATCACAAATCTTTATATACTTGCGTAACTAACAGTAACCGAAAATGAAAACATATCAATTCTGATCAATATTTGCTTTTACGTTTGCTTTTATTCAACAAGAGAACGAGTTTATTTCGAAGGCTGATATATATCATAAAAGCGTACAAAGCACCACCAGCAATGTCTGGAGTCACATTCTTTAATGTGAATATCATTAGCAAAAACACCTTCATTATCGTTCTAAATGCCTCGCGATTTGGTGATAAATTCGCGGGAAACCAAATTTTCTGGTTGTGATTTCCGTTTGCTGTGCCATGAGAATATAACGGTTTTGTAACGAGTGAATCTAAGTTTTACCTGTGAGTATACGTCGTAAATTTGACAGAACGGCGTACACTATGGAGGATTTGCTTTAATGATCGCGTCTATATTCCGGGTTCATTGACAACTAGACCATCGCATGAGGAGGTATAGCTTTTCACACCAAACAAGTCTGTAATGTACAGAGAGGCACCACCATGTGACATGGAAGACCACGCACGAAGCAGCGTTCACCAAAACGTCGAAAGCGTCGATCGTGTTGGAATCTAGCAGCTCCCCCTTTCGCTTGAGAAAGAAGAACTGATCCCTCCCCCCATCCTCCATAAGGATAAGGGTGACACCATTGCCGTCAACTTCATACCTGTAGAACCTTTGTGGAGAACGGTGTCTAGTACGAGCGGCGTTTAATAAGTCCGTGCAAAAATAAAAATTACTTACGTGTTCGGGGTAAAACTTTTTTTATTTTTTGAAATAGGCTCCTTTTAGACTTATACACTTGGTCCAACTCTTTTCTAATTTGTTGATCCCTTCCGAATAACAGGAATTGTCCAAGTCTGAAAAATAGCTATTAGTTGCTGCAATCACCTCCTCGTTTGAATAAAATATTTGTCCCACCAGCCATTTCTTCAAATTTGGGAACAAATAGCAGTCCGAGGGAGCCAAGTCTGGAGAATAGGGGGGATGTGAAATGAGTTGGAATCCTATTTCCATTAATTTTGCGACCACAACTGCTGAGGTGTGTGCTGGAGCACTGTCGTGATGGAAAAGGAGTTTTTTGCGGTCCAATCGCCGGCGTTTTTCTTGCAGCTCGGTTTTCAAACCGTCCAATAACGATGAATAATATGCACCTGTAATAGTTTTACCCTTTTCCAGATAGTCGATGAGGATTATCCCTTGCGAATCCCAAAAGACAGTCGTCATAACCTTTCCGGCAGCAGGAATGGTCTTCGCCTTTTTTGGTGAAGATTCTCCCTTGGTAACCCATCGTTCATATTTTCTATGGTCTCAGCAGTATAGTAATGTATCTATATTTCATCCACAGTGACAAAACTACACTTAAAGTCCTGCAGATTATTCCTGAGCAGCTGGAACCATCCTTGCAACACTTCACACGATTCCGTTTTTGGTCAAGCGTGAGCAATCGCGGAACCCATCTTGCGGATAGCTTTCTCATGTCCAAATGTGTATGCAAAATACTATGTACCTGTTCATTCGAGATGCCCACAGCACTAGCAATCTCACGCACCTTACCTCTTCTGTCATCCATCACCATATCATGGATTTTATCAATGATTTCTGGAGTCGTAACCTCCACAGGGCGTCCAGAACGTTCAGCATCAATTGTGCCCATCTGGCCACTCCGAAAATTTTGAAACCACTAATAAACTGTTCTAATCGAAGGTGCAGAGTCACCGGCATGTTTATCAAGCTTCTCTTTAGTCTCCTGAGGCGTTTTGCCTTTCATAAAGTAGTGTTTAATCACTAAACGATATTCTTTTTCGTCCATTTCTTGGCAGTCACTCGACTTCCTTGATTCGCACGAATGCCAGACACAAATAAATACACCAATATGGCTGAAACTTAGTGTGCATTCTTTCCAAAGATGCTGCTAACTAAATATGACCTTGATACGCACCGGTGGTGCCATCTGTCGGACCTTGCAAAGACTTTTCAAACGGCCCTCGAGGGCCGCGGTCGGCAAGGTGTGACGTCATTTGCCATGTCTTCTTCGGTCCACCATCACTATGGATAAGCCAGCCCAACCACTGCGTAGCCATGCTTGACCATGGCCACGATTAATATCAACACGGTTAACTCCCTCACCAAGATCGAACTCCTGAGAGAAACAATGGGAATCACAGGTGTCGAATTTGCATTCCTGAAAGAAGTGTGAACGAATGCACTCCCAGGCTTTTATGGTTACGTAGCGCATGTGACGCCTTATGGTCCTGTAGTCACTCATGTGGCTATTTTAGTGTGTGACGCTATTGAAGCTGGTGACACTCTCATCAAGGATTAGATTCATTAATGTTTATGCACCATTGGGCACTGCCAAACATCACCGGGCCAGGTTCTACTCTTGGTACAATGCCTCTCTTTTCTAGGGCGGTAAGAAAGCAGCATTTTTGCCAGCGACTTTAGTTGCATACTTCATTCCAAGGGCCAAATCCCCCAATACATGCCTTGTCCAGCTCTGGGTATGGTGATTCAAGATCTTTACTTGCGCGGCGCATGGAGAAATGTACACGGCGACAGATCTTGACGCGTGCTTCTTACCAGTCAGTCGGCGAGCTGACTGGATCGCTTGCGTGTGTCACAAGGTCTTACACAGGAAGTGGTGGCCGCTAAACGATGGCCTCTGGCCTTCTGCAATCATACCGTCTACATTTGCATGATGGATCTCCACCCGAACAAGTCTCGTGCAGTAACTACTTTTTGAATATGAACGTAACTCACCCCCAGGGCTCGGAACATCCTCAACAAGTCACTTCAAAATGGACCAGCTGAGCACAACATCACTCCTGTAACCCCTCACTTTAGCATGGTGGCTGTTCTACGCTAAACCGGCACTCCACAACACACTTAAGTAGTTTCGCAGGGACGCAGATGCGTGTCACTGGCAGACCCTGGAATTTTATTGCGCAGCAATCAGGGACCTCGATTCTCAACCCCCATCGCCAGACAGATAACGAGAACAACACAAAACCAACGCTCATACACTATCACTGACGAAGCACCGATTAGAAAGTACCATAGTCCGCTCACGACATGACCGAACGGCAGCAGATGTACCCGCCATGCACCACGTTGTGACGGGCATGTGCCGATATCGCTGATGGTAAACCACTGGCTTTATGATGAGAGACGGTCGTGCCTACTCAACCCAAGCAACCATACTGACAGCCACGGAGGATCATTTTCGTTACCTGTACCAGAACACAACCGTAGATCACGAAGCCACTGGGGAAGCATTACAATAGGTGATGCACGCTATCGACATGACATCATTGATGACATTAATGTTGGATGTCTTGCCTGAAGATGTGGGGCACTCTTAGGATAACGATGTGGTCAGTCCATAAGGTTAGGAGAGTGTTTCTGCGAGGAAGAGCAGATAAGCAGTTGGTAGCATCTCACTTAGACAATGATCTGCAATTATTTAGTTCCAGAATGATGGACACAGAAAGAGACTTCAAATCGTGCTCTGGAAAAGTATGTACTTGGTAAGGGGATTGAGGACAGAAAAGATCCACCATGGTTTAATAACAAAATTCGGAAAACGCTGAGGAAGCAAAGGCTGTTGCACCCTCGGTTCAAAAGAGGAAGCCCAAATGACGGCAGGCAGAGATTAGTAGGGATTTTTGCGTCGGTGAAAAGATCCATGCGGAAGCATACAACAGCTACCACCGTCATACGTTAGCTAAAGGTCTGGTGGAGAAGCCAAAATTATTCTGGTCCTTTTTATAATCGCTGAGCGGGTCTAAGGCTTCCATCCAGTCAGTCTTTGACCAGTCTGGTTTGGAAGTAGAAGACAGCAAAAGAATGTCCGAAGTTTTAAATTAATCTTTCACGCAGGAGAGTCATACAAACGTAACGTATTTTAACCATCGCACAGAGTCACGTATGGATGACATAGTAATAAGCATTCCTGGCGTAGAGAAACAACTGAAAGAGTTGAAGCAAATAAGTCACCAGGTCCGGATGGAATCCGAATTCGATTTTACAAAGAGTACTCTACGTCGTCGGCCCCTTACTTAGTTTACATTTATTTACATTTATCACGAACCTCTCGACCAGCGCAAAGTTCCAAGGGACTGGGAAAAAGCTCATTTGACTCTTGTACTAGCGTATATAAGAAACGTAAAAGAACGGACCCGCAAAAGTACAGACTAACATCCTTACCATCGGTTTTCTGTAGAATTCTAGAGCATATTCTGAGTTCGAATACAATAAATTTCCCAGAGACGGAAAACTCATGTCCGCTAATCAGCACAGGTTTAGAAAGCATCGCTCTTCCGAAACCCAGCTTGCTCTTTTCTCACTTGATATACTGCGAACTGTGGATGAATGGCAACAGGCAGGTTCCATATTTATAGATTTTCAAAAAGCATTTTACACATTGCCCATTGCAGGGTGTTAACGAAGGTATGAGCATATGGAATAAGTTCACAGATATGTGAGTGACTCGAAGGTTTCTTAAGCAATAGAATCGATTATGTTGTCCTCGACGGCGAGTGTTCACCGAAGACACGACGAATGTGATAGTGCCGTTGCTATTTGCTATTTACGTAAATGATCTGGAAGACAGGGTGTGCAGCACACTGCAGTTGTTCGCTGATGATGCTGTGGTGCACAGGAATGTGTCGAAGATAAGTGACTGTAGATTGATAAAAGATGTCCTAGACAAAATTTCTAGTTGGTGTGACGAATGGCAGCTGGCTTTTAAAATACAAAAATTTAAGTTAATGTGGACGAACAGGAAAAACAAACACGTAATTTTCGAATACAACATTAGTAGTGTCCTGCTTGACACAGTCACATCGTTTAAATATGGTAGCGTACCTTCGAGAAATATTAAACAGAATGAGAATGTGAGGACTGTGGTTGTTGTTGTTGTGGTCATCAGTACAGAGATTGGTTTGATGCAGCTCTCCATGTTACTCTATCCTGCACAAGCTTCTTTATCTCCCAGTACCTACTGCGACCTACATCCTTCTGAATCTGTTTAGTGTATTCATCTCTTGGTCTACCTCTACGATTTTTACCCCCCACGCTGCCCTCCAATACTAAATTGGTGATCCCTTGATGCCTCTGAATATTCCCTACCAACCGATCCCTTCTTCTAATCAAGTTGTGCCACAGTTTTCTCTTCTATCCAGTTCTATTCAATACCTCCTCATTAGTTATGTGATCTACCCATCTAATCTTCAGCATTCTTCTGTAGCACCACATTTCGAAAGCTTCTGTTCTCTTCTTGTCTAAACTTTATCGTCCACGTTTCACTTCCATACATGGCTACACCGCATACAAATACTTTCAGAAACGACTTCCTGACACTTAAATCTATACTCGATGTTGACAAATTTCTCTTCTTCAGAAACGCTTTCCTTGCCATTGCCAGTCTACATTTTATATCCTCTCTACTTCGACCATCATAAGTTAGTTTGCTCCCCAAAGAGCAAAACTCATTTACTACTTTAAGCGTCTCATTTCCTAATCTAGTTCCTGCAGCATCACCCGACTTAATTCGACTACATTCCATTATCCTCGTTTTGCTTTTGTTGATGTTCATCTTATATCTTCCTTTCAAGACACTGTCCATTTCGTTCAGCTGCTCTTCCAAGTCCTTTGCTGTCCCTGACAGAATTACAATGTCATCGGAAAACCTCAAAGTTTTTATTTATTCTCCATGGATTTTAATTCCTACTCCGATTTTTTCTTTTATTTCCTTTATTGCTTGCTCAATATACAGATTAAATAACATCTGGGATAGGCTACAACCCTGTCTCACTCCCATCCCAACCACTGCTTCCCTTTCATGCCCCTCGACTCTTATAACTCCCATCTGGTTTCTGTACAAACTGTAAATAGCCTTTCGCTTCCTGTATTTTACACTTGCCACCTTCAGAATTTGAAAGAGAGTATTCCAGTCAACATTGTCAAAAGCTTTCTCTAAGTCTACAAATGCGAGAAAAGTCGGTTTGCCTTTCCTTAATCTATTATCTAAGTTAAGTCGTAGGGTCAGTATTGCCCCACGTGTTCCAACATTTCTACGGAATCCAAACTGATCTTCCTCGAGGTCGGTTACTACCAGTTTTTCCATTCGTCTGTAAAGAATTAGTGTTAGTATTTTGCAGCCGGGGCTTATTAAACTGATAGTTCGGTAATTTTCATATCTGTCAACACCTGCTTTCTTTCGGATTGGAATTATTATATTCTTATGAAGTCCGAGGATATTTCGCCTGTCTCATATATCTTGCGCACTAGATGGTAGAGTTTTGTTAGGCCTGGCTCTCCCAAGGCTGTCAGTGGTTCTAATGGAATGTTGCCTACTCCCGGGGCCTTGTTTCGACTTAGGTCTTTCAGTGCTCTGTCAAACTCTTCACGCAGTATGATATTTCCTATTCATCTTCATCTACATTCTTCTCCATTTCTATAATATTGACCTCAAAAACATCGACCTTGTATAGACCTCCTATATACTCCTTCCCCCTTTCTGCTTTCCCTTCTTTTCTTGATATTCATGCAAGTGGTTCTCTTTTCTTCAAAGGTCTCTTTAATTTTCCTCTGGGGAATATCTATCTTACCCCAAGTGATATGCGACTCTACATCTTTACATTTGTTCTATGGCCCTCACTCCTTAGCCATTTTTCACTTCCTGTCGATCTCATTTTTGAGACTTTTGTATTCCTTTTTGCCCGCTTCATTTACTGCATTTTTATATTTTCTCGTTTCATCATTTAAATTCAATATCTCTTCTGTTACCCAAGGATTTCTGTTAGCCCTCGTCTTTTTACCTACTTGATCCTCTGCTACCTTCACTATTTCATCTCTCAAAGCTACCCATTCTTCTTCTATCGTATTTCTTTCCACCATTCTTGTCAATCGTTCCCTGAAGCTCTCTACAACCTCTGGTTCTTTCAGTTTATCCAAGTCCCATCTCCTCAAATTCCCACCTTTTTGCAGTTTCTTCAGTTTTAATCTACAGTTCATAACCAGTAGATTGTGGTCAGAGTCCACATCTGCCGTTGGAAATGTCTTACAATGTAAAATCTGGTTCCTGAATCTCTGTCTTACAATTATATAATCTATGTGAGACCCTCCAGTATCTCCAGGCTTCTTCCATGTATACAACCTTCTTTTATGAGTTTAGTTATCACTGTTAACATTCAACCGCGATTCTTATACATATATTTTAACAACGCGTTTCAAGAGACAATGCTCTCATCATCAGGTTGTAAAGTCTATGTCATGAAATTAAACGGACTAAAAAGACAAAATACCATCACAAATAGTTGGGAAGTCCATAGAGTAAAACAGAATTAAAAGTATATTGGACTGTGGGTCCTCGTCTTACATTGAAGTTGTTGAAACAAGTTGATGGCCGTCCCATAGCTACCAAGTATGGTGTCGCACTGTGCCGGCTCGGGAGCTGTTGTGGACTGACGTGCCTAGGTGTTGTGGCGTGGTTACAGCCGTGTGCCTGACGGTAACGCTATGCTATTGGGCGCCTTATTTCCTTATTGCATTGGTCTGCCATCGTTAGCCTCTCGCAACTCCGTCAGTGATATGCTACAAGTTTACAGTCGCATACATACCCTAAAATAATTCTAAAAACCCGCTAAAAAATCTCATTTCTTTAAAATTATCTTGTGCATTTAGAATATTGTTTTGTTTCTTTTCATGGATACCTATCTCGAATTCCTCTAGTAAATCAAGTTTCCTCCCTTTCTTTTCTACATGCAATATTTCTACGTTGTCTTCTATGCTATTAAGGGGATGGCCTGTTTCATATGTATGGTTCGCAACAGCTGATTTTTAGGGTAGGTATGCGACTTTAAACTTGTAGCATGTCACTGACGGAGTTGCGAGAGGCTAACGATGGCAGACCAATGCAGTAAGGAAATAAGGCGCCCAATAGCATAGCGTTACCGTCAAGCACACGGCTGTAACCACGCCACAACACCTAGGCACGTCAGTCCACAATAGCTCCCGATCCGGCACAGTGCGACACCATATTTGGTAGCTATGGGACGGCCATCGACTTGTGTCAACAACTTCAGTGTAAGACGAGGACCCACAGTCCAATATACTTTTAATTCTGTTTTACTCTATGGACTTCCCAACTATTTGTGATGGTATTTTGTCTTTTTAGTCCGTTTAATTTTATGACATAGACTTTACAACCTGATGATGAGAGCATTGTCTCTTGAAACGCGTTGTTAAAATATATGTATAAAAATCGCGGTTGAATGTAACAGTGATAACTAGTATAACGACAACTGCTACCTCGAAGCCATAATGGATTATATTAAAACTTTTTTATGATTCTTGAACCAAGTGTTAGCCATGATTAAGATATGCTCTATGCAAAATTCTACCAGGCTGCTTCCTCTTTCATTCCTTACTCCCATTCCATACTCACCTACTACGTTTCCTTCTCTTCCCTTTCCTGCTACCGAAATCCAGTCACCCATGACTATTAAATTTTCGTCTCCCTTCACTATCTGAATACTTTCTTTCATCCCATCATACATTTCATCAAACTCTTCGTCATCTGCGTAGGTAGTTGGCATGTAAAGTTCTACTGCTGTGGTAGGCGTGGGCTTCGTGTCTATCTTGGCCAAAATAATGCTTGTAGTAGTAGCTTACCCGCATTCCTATTTTCCTATTTATTATTAAACCTACTCCTGCATTACCCCTATTTGATATTGTATTTATAACCATGTATTCACCTGACCAGAAGTCTTGTTTCTCCTGCCACCGAACTTCACTAATTCCCACTATATCTAACTTTAACCTATCAATTTCCCTTTTTAAATTGTCGAACCTACCTGCCCGATTAAGGGATCTGACATTCCGCGTTCCGATCCGTAGTACACCAGTTTTCTTTCTCCCGGTAACAACGTCCTCCTGAGTAGTCCCCGCCCAGAGATCCTAATGGGGGACTATTTTACCTCCGTTATTTTACCCACGAGGACGCCATCATCATTTAACCATACAGTAAAGCTGCATGCCCTCGGGAAAAATTACTGCTATAGTTTCCCCTTGCCTTCAGCCTTTCGCAGTACCAGCACAGCAAGGCCGTTTTGGTTAGTGTTACAAGGCCAGATCAGTCAATTATCCAGACTGTTGCCCCTGCAACTACTGAAGAGGTTGCTGCCCCTCTTCAGGAACCACACGTTTGTCTGGCCTCTCAACAGATACCCCTCCGTTGTGGCTGAACCTACGGTACGGCTATGTGTTCATGGGAGGGGAGGACTATGGTAGGGAAGGGTAGGGCTATCTGTATCGCAGAGGCACGCAAGCCTCCCCACCAACGGCAAGCTCCATGGTTCATGGGAGTGGAGGACTGTAGTAGGGAAGGCGAATGGTCGACTTCTGTTTATTGTGAGAATTTGAAGAAAGTGTAGTTCAACTGTAAAGAAGATACTATATAGGACGGTAGTGCGACATATTCTTGAATACTGTTAGAGTGTTTCGGATCCGCACCAGGTCGGATTGCAAAAAAGACATCGAAACAGTCCAGAAGCGAGCTACTAGATATGTTTCCGGTAGGTTCGATCACCCTGCAAGTGTTACGGATATACTTCAGGAGCTCAAGTGGGCGTCTCTGGAGGGAAGAAAACATTCATTTCGAGGAAGACTACTGAGAAAGTTTAGAGAATCGGCATCTGAAGCTGACTGCAGAACGATCCCACTGCCGCCAACATACATTTCGTGTAGGCAGCCCAAAGGTAATATAAGCGAAATTAGCGCCCATACGGAGGCATATAGACGGTATTTTTTCCCTCGCTCTATCTGTGATTTGAACAGGAAAAGAAACGACTAATTGTTGTACAGGATACCCCCGCCACACACCGTATGTTGGCTTTCGGAGTATGTATGTAGTTGTAGATGTGGATGTGGATGTAGATACAGATATAGAATAAGTCACCAGGGCCCTACGGGTTACCAATCGATTTTTAACAGAACTTCCATGATTTCATAATGCCATACTGGGTTCAGTGTTCCATGAACCCATGTCCCCAGACTGCACTGTAATGCGTGCATTTGTCGAAGGACTTCTTGCACCAGTACAGAACCCAGTGGGAGTGCGTTCAACGACTATCGATCACTTCGATGTTGAATTCCGACTGTAAAAACCTCGCCAGGCTTTTGGCATGTCGCATTAGGGCATTAAGACGACACTACCGATGATTCTCGTCCCAGAACATATGTCGTAGGGGGGTGATTCCAAGATACAAATGGGCACGGGCGACTGTATGGCATAACAGCGGTCACCTGAGCGTTACATCTGAGAGTGGCTATCGTCTCGATCGATTTCAATCGAACATTCAATAGCGTGCACCATAATGGCCTCAAGTGATGGACCATTTTGAATTTCCTCGAGCCTCAACGGCACACTGCGGCGCCTTTCGGCAGCAGTCATGTGTCGACGGACGGACAGTAAGCCCAATACCCATTAAGAGGTCTCTACGATAGGGTTGCCCCTTTTCTACTTACCTTTATGCAGTCGCACTTGAGCCACTCCTCGGTGGTCTCAACCGCTGGTTATCTGGCATCACCCTGCGAGATATCACCTTGCGCTATAGGGTGTGCGCCAATGTCGTCCTACAACTGGTTCGTGCCACTGATAATGTTCACAGAGTACTACACTGGATCGAGCGATGCAGTGGTATACCTGAACGTCCAAATGGCGTCAAAACTCAGTCACGTGGCACAGATCGTCCTCTTAACAGAGGTGATAGGTCGCAGACTTCAAGTAGCCTCCTGTTACTACTGGCCCACAGGACACATACTTAAAGTACGTTACAATACTTTCACCATCCCCCCACATGATGGAGGGCTGACACTTGTTAACGTTCAGGGGCGGATAGCTGCCCTCTATATGGACAGTATGTGGAAACGATGGACCATTCAACATGTCTCTGTCACAGGTCGTTTATTGGAGGTTTTGATGCCGGTCTCCCGCATCTCGCCAATGTCGGTGGCCCAAGTCACGAAACAATTCCCACACATATCGACATTAATTCTCGAATACAGGTACGTGATTCCTGACCTCCACGTAACATGCCCACTGAAGGTAAAATATTTTTACACTACCCCACTGGTGGTTGTTCCGTGTACCACTGGTAGAAACCAAGTACCCAACTACCCGTTGGACACAAGCGTCGAAAATGGTACACCAACACTTCCTGCCCACCACCGCGTGGTATCAAGTCACCAAGGAAAAATTTGTGATGAGACACCGGTACCAAGGTAGAGGATCAACGGACACATATGAACATCGCCTCCCGTTGTGTCATCGTCTGTCTGTCTAAAACGAAATAAATGTCCATTTAACTACGCCGTTCCACCACCAAGCGAAGTTGCGATTATATCAGAGAGAGACCCGTTGCTGTTCATCCTTGTAGAACACAGTTTCAGAAAATTGCTTATGTAACTCCATGCCCAAGCTGGGAGCATTGAGTTCTTAGAGCATTTCAGTACCGGGAACATAGCTGGGCCATGTGTGTTTGAGAAACTAAGACACTATCGAAATTAATCACCAGGTCAAACAGTAATGATTCCGTGCAAGCTAATGTTTCATTTCCTGCAATTTATGGAGTTGTTTTAATCCCTCCTTTTGAAAAAAAAAATGGTCCAAATGGCTCTGAGCACTATGGGACTTAGCTTTTAAGGTCATCAGTCCCATATAACTTAGAACTACTTAAACCTAACTAACCTAAGGACATCACACACATCCATGCCCGAGGCAGGATTCGAACCTGCGACCGTGGCGGTTGCGCGGTTCCAGACCGTAGCGCCTAGAATCGTTCGGCTACCACGGCCGGCCGTCCTTTAGACTCTCTTCCTGAAACTACATCATTGCTGAGCTGTGACCTGAAGTTACCGAAGTGTTAAAACGACTCCAAGAGATCTTCAGTTTCACGTATTTTGCGTTCGTTAGATGTATAGGGACGATTTCAAAACGGAAATACTTACGGAAGAAATAATTTTGGTATCATCTCGAAATGTTTAATTTATTTCATTCTCCTAAATTCGTTGCCTTATCACTACTTAAACTTCTTAAAGTTATTCCACAGTGATGAAAGGAGTGGGGTGTCTAGTCTCTACGCCTATTTGTCCTCCTGATATTACCGTATTTATGTAACCCTCAACTTTTTCGTAAAACAAGAGTCGATGTGTAACTGTCTCAGGAGACAAGTTGTTGTGCACAATGAGTATATTGAAGGCATTATTACGCCATTACAATAGTCTGCAGCCGCGCAGGATTAGTCGAGCAGTCTAAGGCGCTGCAGTCATGGACTGCGCGGCTGGTCCCGGCGGAGGTTCGAATCCTCCCTCGGGCATGGGTGTGTGTGTGTGTGTTTGTTCTTAGGATAATTTAGGTTAAGTAGTGTGTAAGCTTAGGGACTGATGACCTTAGCAGATAAGTCCTATAAGATTTCTCATACATTTGAACATTTTGAATAGTCTGCAATCTGAGATGAAATTACAATTAATGTTAGCCACTGAGTCAGATCGGGCCATAAGTGCTGTAATATTTTAAAGCATTCCGTTTTAACAATTACATCTCTATAAATAACATATGAGCGTTGTGGCAGATTATAGGTGTTGTCAATATGAAACAAAGGAGAAATATGCTACGAGCAAACTGCGAGATACTGTACAGTAACTCCGTCCCACGCTTACCTAGAGAAACCTCTTCTTTTTACTTTGTCTGCTCTCTGTCTTAAACTGTCTCAAAACCGAAAAGCTCTTTCATTAGGGGCTTATCGCTGTTATTCACGAAGCATCACCAGCTGTTATATTGTAATCATTACTGTTAGACGACATTTTATGTCTCTCTGGTTTTTATGGAATGAACCATGGTTTTGCTTAAGAATGGCGTACAGAGTGGTAAAAATTCCCCTTTCCCTACTTGAGCCTTTGTAAACAGAAAAATTTTTGCTATATTGGGGTGCCCACTGTTATAGGTATGAAGTGCGGACTGTGTGCAGCAGTATTCGCGTTGTTAGCAGTGTTAGTATCAAGACTTGCCGTTAGACGCCAGTACCGGGAAGAAATTTCTGATCCCCAAGGACGAAGGACGTGCAGTGTGAACAGCAAATGTCACTCAGATGCGCTCTGAGTGCTTCGCGAACATGTGATACCTACTGAATGGCAGAAAAGTGCTTTTGATGCATGTTGGAGCTCAACCTCATACTGCTCGTGAGACCATTTGGTTTCTCCGTAACACATTTGGAGAGAACCGAATCATTTGGCCGATCGTTCCAAACAGTGGGGCCACCTAGATCACCAGATTTGAACTCATGTTTGGCTGTGGGGTGGCCTGAAGCACGGTATTTATCAAAAGGATGGTAACAAACGTTGGAAGTGAAGATGAGCATAGCGAGGGACGTAGATAACAGTCGCACTTGAGATGTTTCGAGTAGCAGTAAAGCAATCTCTAGTGCAGTTCCAGGCTGTCTTGGGTTCAGATGGTTGTCAGATTGTGCAACGTTTGTAACCTGGAACGCAAACATGGTATAAAATCACCGTATGTTACCCTCGCATGTGGAAATTAAAATGTGTTTCTTAAAGTGGTTCATTCGCTATTTCCCTTCCGCGTGTTCCTACAAATATCTCCACAAAGCTTCATTGTCCATTGATCATTGACCTCTGAAGTAGTGGAAGTTTAAGTACACCCATCCTGTATTTGACACTTCACTGTTCGAATTTTTTGTTCCTTCGCTCACACTATTATCACTACTGCTCCGCCTTTCATGTTATCAGAAGTTGGAGTCGAACTTGCACAGGAAGGATTCTCTTGTTGAATTATCTTCGGGGCTATTGGGTCCCATTTGTCGGTCATTGTGAAAAATTCGCTTGCGTGATTTACTTTTGTGATTCGTAACTATGAGTATATGTTTTTCGCAGCATATGAAATTTGATTACAAAACGCGAACATCCATAAAAAGTGCGATGTTGTCATCTCATTTGTGTTATTATTTATTAGAATTGGAACCAGTGCAAGCATTCATACGAAAAACTGTTTTAAAGTATATAATATTAATATGAATGTTACTTACTGATATTGTTAATAGCATCTGGTGGTGCTAAAAAGCTAATCGCTTCCAGTGAATAAGATCTTTAGTTTGCAATTCACTTAAGGCTGAAAAAGAAATATACCTACGACACCATCGAAAAGTAGAACCGCAGAAATACTGTTCCCTGTTCTTTATTTACGATGTTCGAGTTACATCAGGAGCATCTGAATATTTTGCGTAACTACGCTTTACACTCAAATCATGGTTACAGAAATGCGAATCAAACTCATTGGTCTATACTGGGTACTTCTCCTCCCACTCAATGCAGTGGCAGCTAGCAACATCGCATCTATGAAGTGCGGGCTTCACCAGCTTAAGATTCACATTGCCCGAGCTAACGTAGCCTACCTGTCGTTAACCTAATGGAAAATTTCCAACATTGTAGGACACGTTTGGCAAATCTGTGACCATCGATTTACATCCTGTGTCGCTTCAGAAAGATCCCGTTAAATTCACTCAATATTTTGTTGTCATTTACATCATATTTTCTGAACTATTCTCACTTAAGAGATGACACAGAGGTAGTAAATTTATGGTTTGGCTTCCAGGAAGCTCGCTGCAAGAGAACCTGTAGCTTACTTCGCCGTTCACATTGCGAAGTCTCAGTCGTGGCCATCCTTGGGACAACAAGGCAGTGCTCTCTGACGCAGTTCTATACTATCTTAGCGGTAAAGTGTTCGCCTTTCAAGCCGAATAGTGTGTTAATTTTTGGTTATAATCTCCACAGAGACAATATTTTTACTTCTTCTGCCACTATCAGGCAGATCGACAATCAGTATGACTGTGGACAGAACTTAGAGACAGACCGTTTCGAAGCCGAAAGTGCGTATAATCCTCCTAATTCATGAAAAATTGGGAGACTTTTTTATTGAAAAAGACTTGTTTTGTTAGTTACAATTCATTTGTATCAGTGCAGCCCATACTAAATAGCATTATTTCGTTACTAGACTGAACACAACAGATAAAGATATGAAATAAAAAAATTGTGAACGGTGTAGTCCCCCTCATTATCTGAAAGAGTCTGACAGTGTTCGGATGGTTTTTCAACTACGAGTCTATAGATAATACGGTGATAGAACTTCGTATCGTTGCATGTTACGCTGTTTTAACAGGCAGTAAATCTGTGCATTTCAGCATAACGATAAGGTGAGGGGTCTCGCAAATTCTGTCATCGACTGCACTTAAATGTAAGAGTAATATAGCCCGATGTTGCTCAATGAAACACTCAGAGACCCTGTTGCGCAGAGGACAGGATTTGCAGACTTATAAACGCCTTCTTGAAGACAGTGTTGACCAGGTGGCCGGATTTTCTCTCTATTTGTTTCAACCACGTTTCACATCTAGCTTACGAAAACCAGGTGTATGCGGAGAGCTACGCACATCTCCACACCGCCCCTTCCTCTCTTATTCAAGAGTGCTTTCAGCAAACTGGATGTATTACGATTGAGCTAAATGGCTAGAATACTTCCATACAGATTTTAATGAGAGCTCTAACAGTTATCTTAAAGCCAAGAAGTATCCATCTAAGCTAGGGTAATCAAGAGATAAAGATAAATATCAGGGTAAGAGCTGAAGCCATCTGGTTACCGTGAGTAAAACAAATCTTATTTCTGATCTCCAGAAATTACGACGTGAAAGAAAAATGAGAAGCACTAGAAAAAGTACGGACATCAAAGCCGATGCATGGCAGTTCGATGGTAATAGTCAACGTGAGCCACTAGATAGATGCGCTGTAATCAAGCCTAATGATCGTAGTTTCCTATTTGCATCCGAAGAGGTTATTTCGGAGGTCACCGGTTGACTTTGAGGATGTCCACTGCATTGCAGACGAAATTTTAGGAACCTAAATATTGCGGAGGCCAAAGTTATTTATTTCGAGCGCTAATTACTTGTTTCATTTTACTGTAGTTGCAGTGATATGCTCGACTGAGAAATTGTTGTGATGATAACAGAGGCTTCGATAAATGTTCTGTGTAAAAGTAATGAAATGGTGTACCTGTCCACTGCGATATAAATAATGATTAGTCTGCTAAGAATGATATTTGAACAGGATAAAAATCCGTGTCGGTAAAAGAACTGAAGTGGATGTGGTGACTTCTCCAGATACTCTTCAAGAATGAACTTTTCCAAATCCCTGGGGAAGATAAATTTTTCTTTTGGCTTAAATATAGAGTTCAAAATGACTATTTGATTACTCTGGAAACGTAATTGCTATGATAACAACTACACAGGAAACATAACTGCTATAGTAAGAAGAAACGTACCACCCCGTTTACCTATACACGGTCCTGGTAAGGGAGTATTAATAAATTAAAGAAGCTGCAAATGCCATCGTGGTTTGGCCATAATGTTAACTTCGATGTGAGTAAAGATCGTTCGCTGTCCCAGGAATGAATTTTACCAAGAAATTTGGAAATGCATTGGTAGACAGACGCTGGTCAATGAAAGCTTGATACAGAAAATATTATTGTGGGATCTATAACTGGTACATCACGACTGAGAATTCACTTTCAATCAGCGAAAAGTATTACAAGATACCGCCAAAGTTGTTCATGAGAAGTACAGTCGATGGAAATACTTATTCTTGTCCATTGCTCATAGGAACAGGCTAAAAAGAATGTCCAGTGTCGTTGGACTTCGATGTTTCTGTCGGCTACCACATTCACAGATATCGTTGACAGAGTTTTTCGAATATAATATATATTCGATAAGCTATTAATACCACGAGCATATGGTAGTAGCATGGACTAACTGTAATTTTCGGCGCATCGATTGCAAAAATTTCGCATACGTTCGGTGGTAAATACAAAACAATCTTGTACTGTAATATCGAACACATTATCAGATAACTGCATCGAACAAGTAGTCTTCACTCTAAGGAAATAGTTTATACTTCGTGGCTATAAAAACTCTTTTTGTACTGCCTTCAAGGAAAAAGGAAATCATCTTAATATTACAGGAATAATGTTCCCCGAAGCCGCGAAATGCATTAAGAAATAAGGAGAGTGTTTATTTTTCTATAGGACTGGTAGATCGCAGCAAAGTTAGAAAAGAATGGTAATTTTAGACAAAACTTAATAGAAATTCTTGCATCTGTAAGAAGGCCAATATGTGAAGCCTAGAGCAGTTTTCTGCCAGATTTGAGTGGAAAACCAATCAGAAAGCACTAAGAAGATCTGATTCCTTATACTGTTAACGATCAGATAAGAACTCATTTTGATCAGATGAACGGAAAGACAGACCAAAAAAAGTGGAGATACAGTATTCCATAACTAAAAATGTATTCACTTATGTTCGTAATACGGTATTTGAGTTCGAGCGTTACACACACTCACAAGTGACAGTTACAGAAATAAGAAATTCGAAGTTGGAAACAATTAAGACTATTCAGTGTGAGTCTTACACCATGTCCTGAAGGTAAACTTGTCATATTTTAGAAAGAAAGTTCTGTATAATTAAATCATTTCTTTGCTCAAACCATCTCATACAGCGAATAATACGAATTACTGGAAAAGTTTGCGTGTTCTTCTGTTCACAACATGACAGAAGAACGGATGCACAGAATTTCACAGCAATATCGCATACGTACGTCTGTTTTAGTATCCTAAAGTATATTCTTACCTCGAGCGTTATGATGTTCTTGAAGGAAGAGAAGCTTCTCCCAAAGAAATAATAGTGATCCGAGAAAATTCAGTCTTTTGAAATACAATTGTCTTTATTGATACACGATAAGTTGGAAAAGGATGAAACATGCTAAGAACTAGATTCGTCTTCCTAAGCATCATAAAGATATTGTATATTGTATCACATTTTCGGCTCACAAGCAAAGTACTGTATTTTCGCTAACAGGGAGTATTGTGTACGATTTCGTACACAATGTTAACGGGAGTTGGGTTACAGAGTGGTGTGATAACTGTCGTTATAGGAAAGCTGGACAGGAGCAGAAATGATTAGCGAACAAGTTAACTTAGTGAACAGGAGATTTAATTGACTTGCATTTCTCCAAGCATACGAAGACTCATTACAAATAATGCAGCAAGAAATAGAGTTCAACTGATACAATAGCAACAAGGATGAGGCTCTCTGAACTAAAGCATGAACGACGGTGTCAGAGCCGTGACTAGGTAGCGTCTGCATAGCGCCACTTAGGGAAGTGGCTCCGAGCACAACTGGGCTGTGTGGCTGCCGCAGGCCGTCCTCTATTGCGGCGGCGAAGGGCGCTCATAAGCCAGAGCCACTGGAGAAGTGGCTCAGCACGCGTACACCATTGGGTCCGTCGGATCCTGCACGACCGCTAACGTCATCTGATAGAAACTTTCAGTTCCATTGCCAAGTTTATGACGTCTGTGGGGTACTATCGATACGTGATACAACAAGGAGTGGCGCAGAAAAACTGGAAAATTTGGAATAATTAGGAAAAAATGGAGGAACGTTACAAAAGCTCATTTGAAGATCAAAATATGTTATACAAAACTCGAAATTGCATTATGCAAACTGTTTTTAAAAAAATTACGTTAGGCCCATTTAAATGCACGCATTCAGTAAGCCATTGCTATGAGTTTGGCATAGCATGGCGCAACTTGTCACCTGGTATGTTGACGATTCCCTCCTCAATCGGCGTCTATAGCTGAGCTAGAGTTCTTGGTATAGTCCAGTACATGACGCTCCTCAGAAATCCCCATGAATAGAAGTCACAGACTGAAAGGTCTGGAGACTGGGACTGTCAAGTGACGCAAGCATTCTTAGACTATCTGGCCGTGTGCGAAGTGACTGCACAATGTTGAAATTACGTGTGTTGTACGTCAGTATTTGGAAATGTATATAGTCTTTGAGTCAGAAACGTCTCTATCATATTGAAGAAACGTTCAGATGTTACCATGACAGCAGCGCCTTGTTCATCTTGCAAAAAGGAAAAAAGAAATAGAAACTTGCTATTTCATTGCCAAGTTTAGGACATCTGTGGGGTGGTATCGATACGTGATACCACAAGGAGTGGCGCAGAGAAACGGAAAATTTGAAATAACTAGGAAGAAATGAATGAATGTTACAAAAAATTATTTGAAACTCAAAATATGTTATACAAAACTCGGAATTAAAAGAAAAGGTTCTATCATTCCATTACAGAAAAGTTCACACCACTCTGTAACTTTGGAACTGTTTAATCGACGCTTGTGAGGTCGAGCAGGTTGAGCATAGTACGGAATTTCTGCTTATTCGTGTAACCATTTAAGTGAAGATGGGCCTCATCGGACATCCGAAGATTTTGAATTAAGTTTGTATCGTCACCGACGTTAACCAGCTGTAGTTCACAGATTTTCAGGCGTAGGATAGTCTTTAGGGTTCAGTTGTTGCACAACCAGTAGTTTCTATGGATGAAACTGAAGCTGGTGGATCATTCATTGAATGCTTCGAAGTCCGAGGTCCAATGATGAGGCACATTTCTCCACCAGACGACGAGGACTCCTTTCGATGGCAGCTCACATGGCATCAATGTGAGGTACGTACAGACCATTCAGCTCACTAGGATTTTGCTTCAAATCTTAGCCAGTCTCTCCACAATACCAGACCAACGTTGATAGCGTGTAGCGATGGAAGTCGACCCTGAAGGTCTGAGAGTCACTCCGAAAGTCTCGTCGAACGGTTACCATGTCGGTAAAACGCACTTACAACAACCGACGGTCGTGAATCGCTCCACTGCTCCTTGGTAACTAAATGTCCGCTACAGATACACAGTTCCAAACGATTTTCATACTTCTGCTACCACTGCAGGGCTGCCAAAGTCAACTTCATGTTTCGCTTTTTCTCTGAGCCACGCAGTGTGTAGCTGGCACAATTGAGTTTTGATTCATAGCACTCAGTACGCTATACTGCACACCGAATGTTCAAAAGAGACAAAAGTAACACAGAGATTGTCCCATACACAAGTATTTGGTCTTATAATTTTCCCAATAAAAGCAACTGCTAATATTCACAGTATAATGGGTGTGACACAAATGTATGGCCAAACTTCCATGAAACATTCCTCACACGTAGAGGAAGAAAATGCACTGACGGAAAAAAATCTCAACATCAAGAAATAATTAACGTAGAGTAATGAAATTTGGGGAATACATTTTTCTAGGTAACGTATTCAAGTGATTAACATTGCAAGTTCACACGTCAAATTTAGGCCTGAGAAAATCGATTGCAAATGTGAAATGACGGTATATTGATAATCAGTGTAACCGCCAGGATATGGAATGCAAGCATGCTAATGTACATGCATTGTGTCGTAAAGGTGCCCGATGTTTGCTCGTGGAACGGAGCTCCATGCCTGTGGCATTTGTTTGGTCTTTACAGGGGTGGTAAATGTTGGTTTTGGATGACGCTGAAGTGATTATTTCCCATACGTGCAATACTGTAAACAGATCTGGTGATCGAGCAGGCTAAGGCAACACGTCAACCCTTTGTAGACCACGTTACGCTACAATAACGGTATGTGGGCGAGCGTTATCCTGTTGGAAATCTCTCCCATCTCTCAAATAATATTCATAATGGCAGCACAACAGGTCGAATCACCAGACTGAAGTACAAATTTGCATTCAGGGTGCATGGGATAACCACGACAGCACTCACGCTATCATACGAAATCGCACCCCAGACCATAACTCCCGGTGTAGCTCTAGTGTGTCTAGACCACAGACAGGATGGCCCCAGGATCTCATCCGGCCTCTTCCGAACCAACACACCACCATCACTGCCACCGAGGCAAAACCGGGTTTCATCTGGAAACACAACAGATCTCCTTTTAGATCTTCAGTGAGCTCTCACTTGACACAAATGAAATACAAAACTGCGGTGGTTTGAGGTCAATTGAGTGCATTCTACGGGTCGTCTGGCTCGGAGCTGTCCTTGAAGTATCCGATTGGTAACAGTTCGATGTGTCGATGTGGTGCATCTGTTGTTCAAATTGCTGCTGCTGACGCAGTAGACTTGCAACAGTCGTACGCCAAACACGTCTTCCTGCTTCCGTACATTCCCGTGACCACCGCTGCCAACCGTCATGTACGCTGGCTACATTCCTGCGAAGTCTTCCTACAATATCGTAGAAGGAACGTCCAGCATCTCGTAGCCCTATTACACGACCATTTTCAAACTAAGTGAGCTGTTGGTAATGGCACCTTCGTCGTCTTAAAGGCATGTCAGACCAACATCAATCTTCTACGACTAATCTCAAAGAAACTAACGCTCACAACTGTTACAGCGCGTATTTAAGCCAAACCCGATTTGTATATTTACAAAGGAGCTACTAGCGCCACTCTTAAGCGACTAGTGCGAAATCTGAATAGACGTCATTTTTCAGATGTAGAAACAACCCTACCAAATTTCGTTTATCTAACATAACTCCTTCTTGGTGTTTGGTTTTGTTTTCTTTCATTGTATGTTATTTGGACACGGGTCCGAATATCGTTAGAGCTCATTTTCTACTTATCTTCATAAGCATAGTAACCATGAGAAACATAGAAATAGAACGTATCAGTTCGGTATGAAACACTTTTCTAAATGAAATGTTCCGAAAACCTCCGTTAGCAAGGATAAATGCATGAACCCGCCGTCGCATTGACACTGAAATATACCTGCAGAGTTGTGTTTTTCTTCACAGCCTTCCACGACACGCTCACGAAGACTCCGTACGTCTTGTACCGGGGTTCCGTAAACAACAGCTTTCAAACGCGTCCAGAAATAAAAGTCTTTTGGGCTTAGGGCCGGAGAGCGTGAAGACCAAGCAAGTTGTTCACCTCTCCTTATCCATCCGACACAGAATCTGTTATTTATAAGCCTACGAACATTAACATTGAGATGAGATGGTTGATGCTACATGACTGATGTTAGTAGAGCAATGAAATTAGTCACATGTTAACACAAGCAGTGAAGTGAGTCACATGTCAACATTATCTTCGTTCCAGTGAAACAATAAACACTGGCGTGAACCGAAGATTTACAACTTATTGTACAGTATATCCAGGCGTAACGAAGAGGGTTTTTTAAACATTTCATATAAGGAAACATTTAATGCTATGCTAGTTTTGTATCCCGCCTGGTAGGCGGCGCGTGGGTCTGCTCCTGTAAACTGAAGGGTAGGCCGAATGTAGGAAGCGAGTAGCAGCAGGTGAGGTAAAAATCTCTCGGTACTGCTCTTAGAAATGGTTTTACTATATCACAACAATATTAACTTGCATACACAATGTGAATACCTAACTTTGCACTGAGATGAGCATGTAGGTGCGAAGCTGTAAATCAATCAAATCTGACATCGGCTAGAAGTTACAAAGGCAATATCTGTAGTGGTGTAATGAAGACAGCGCTGTAGAAACACTCTGCGCAGTACAGTTAAAGGATCAGTTTCTCGAAGCGCAGTAACTGTGCCCCATTGCAACGCATAACTTTGTAATATGGCTCAAAGGTGCCTAAAACCTTCTTCTGTAATGGAGTACGCCGGCCAGAGTGGCCGAGCGGTGCTAGGCGCTACAGTCTGGAACCGCGCAACCGCTACGGTCGCAGGTTCGAATCCTTCCTCGGGCATGGGCGTGTGTGATGTCCTTAGGTTAGTTAGGTTTAGGTAGTTCTAAGTTCTATGGGACTGATGACCTCAAAAGTTAAGTCCCATAGTGCTCAGAGTCATTTTTTTGTAATGGAGTACAAACGTGGTGCCCAACGACGTCAACCCCGGGATCGACGCCTCTGCAAACAGCAAGGTGTCGACATATGCTAAATTAAGGCCACAGGTCAGAAGTTCGTGTGCTGTTTACCGTGTGTTAATGATGTCATATTGACGCTAAATTACATACAATTCTGTCCAACGCCGCCGTGGGCATGTCACGATGGGAAGGTGGTCACATCCCATCTTATCCACATGTCACCCCCTTATTTTGACGCCTCTGCGATAGAGGCCAGAAACTCGATTATCGGCGCTGAAATCGTACGATTTCTTTATTAGTGGACGAGGAAAACATTTGAGATACACCACCGCTCAGTATCGATACGAAAAGGCCTCAGGGGAGTCAATGAAACTACACTTTCCCTTGAGGCGTCGATTCTGACACATTTCGCGGTCGAAGACGGCAGTACGTAACAGGACGACGTTCTTGACAATCTTTGACACTTATCACTCCATACTGACGCGCCAACCAGTCGCTAAGGACTTTGTGGCCCTGCAGCCCCACTGAACGTGATCGCACCTCTTTGGAGTGAAATGCGGCCGCAACTTCTGCTCTGTTGTACAATGTGGGACCACTAAGGACCTTTCAAAACCATTCGACGAAATCTGAACACGATCCGAAGCAGCAAAGGTGCTTAGGGTATTTAGCCTTCCTGTTTCATGCTCTCCTGTGGTGTGACCACAGACAGGTGCTCTAAGATCCTCATTTCGATAACAGCCTCGGTGCCACCCGTCCACATTCATAGGGAATTTTAAAATGTGCCTTTATAGAGCACATCTGCGAAGTAGTCCTAGCCATCGGATGGGTGTCAAGTGGTTGCGCACCTGCAGACGTGTAGGGTTACTTCGCAAATTTTCTTTGTAAAAGCAGATTTTTAAAATTATCTCACGTGGCGGAGGGTACTTCGGTACCACTATCTGATCCCTTCAACCCGGTTCCACTTGCAAATAGTGCGTGGGAAGAATGATTGTCGGTAAGCCTCTGTGTTGGCTGTAATTTCTCGAAATATCTCCTCGTGGTCAATAGGCGAGATGTATGTAGGGGAAGTAATATGTTATCCGACTCCTCCTGAAAAGTGCTGTCCCGAAATTTCAATCGTATATCTCTCCTGCACAACGCCTCTCTTGTAATGTCTGGCAGTGGAGTTTGTTTAGCATCTCCGTAACGCTCTCTCGCTAGCTAAGCGATCCCGTGACGAAACGCGTCGCTCTTCGTTGGATCTTCTCTATCTCCTCTATAAGTCCTACCTGATAGAGGTCACAGGTAGATAAACAACACTCAAGAATCTGGCGAACAAGCGCCTTATAAGCCACTTCTTACGTGGATGAGTTACATGTCCTTAAGATTCTTCCGACGAGTCTGAGCATGGTGTCTGCTTTTCTCACTATCTGTTTTATGTGGTCATCCCACTTAAGGTCTCTCTGGATAGTTACGCCTAGATATTTTACGGCAAACACTGTCTCCAGCTGTTTGTCATCAATAGTGTTGTTGTACAGTGGTGGATTTCTATTCCTATGTATGCGCAATATGTTACACTTATTTACGTTTAGGGTAAACTGCCAGAGCCTGCACTATTCACCAATTCTTTGCAGCTCGTTCTGCAAATTCTTACCACCTTCTGGCGTTGCTACTTTGGTATAGATAACTGCATCATCTGTGAATAGCCTTAAAGAGCATCCGACGCTTTCTACTAGATCATTTATATATATTGTAAGCAACAACGCTCCTGTCACACTTCCCTGTGGTACTCCGGATATTACCCTCACATCTGTCGATTTAGTTCCGTTCAGAGCGACGTGTTGAGTTCTTTTCTTATCAGTATATGTGGATGGGTGTCAGCGAGGCTTTTGACGGAATGAGGGGTCTTAGAGGGACCGTTTGACGTGCATCAATGTCGCACCCACATCCAACCCATCCGTGATCACAACACTGTAGGGCGCGAAGCAGGACGACTAAAAATGCATAAGCACCTTTTGCTGCTTTGAATCGCGTTTGGTCGATTGGTTCTGACCGACCCCTAATGGTTCCACACTGTACATCAGAGAAAAAATTGGGTCGCGTTGCAATCCTAATGCGTGCGATCACGTTCAGTGGGAATGCAGTCCCACAATGTTCTCAGAGAACGTATGTAACGTTCAAGGGTATCAGCAGTGTCAGAGGTTGTCCAAAAAGTCGTCCTGCTGTTCATCACAACGCGAATCGTTGTTTTGAACCGTGAAAAGTGTGAGAATCAATGCCTCAAGAAAAGGGACAATTTCATTGTCGCCCTTCATGCCACCTCCTGAAGCCTTTTCGTGCCTATTCTGACATGGTTTCCTAGGACATCCATAAGAAAACAGCGTGATTTCAACGCTGGACGTCGCGGCTTTGATCTCTACCGAAGAGGGTGACATGTGGCTAAGAAGTGGTGTGACGAGCGTACCATCGTGTGACAGGTCAACGGTGGCACTGGACAAAATTGCGATGAAATTTGGTGCCAATGTGACACCATTCGCCTTACACATTGTTGAATACTCAGCATTGTAGAACACTCAGTATAATGTCGTTTATTAAAACTAAACTACACTTCTCGAACAATCACTATATACACACTAAAACAAATGACTTGTAGACGACCATTCATCAAGAGCGTCGGTGACGTCCGTCGGAACTGGTCCTAACTCGGCGAGGAAGTGGCTGTACTGCTGCTGCGCTGGCCTTATAAAGCCGGCGGAGTACTCCAACATTCCCTGTATCTGTGAGGCGACCTCTGCAGAAAAAGGTTCGCATTAGTCTCTATCGAGTTCTGTCTGTTTTGAAGAATTGTTTTCCTCTTGGTTGCGCCTGCAAGTGCTTGTGTATGTTCTATGGTACACAGGGGTGTCTTGAGAGTAATCTGCCTGGCAGGGGCCGTCTGTGGCAGACGTAACTCACATCATATGACCTTCTGAGGTGTGGCCTTTCTTTTCTTATGTGTCGACACCGTGCTGTTTCAAGCGTCGTCTAGCCTCGGGATGACGTCGCAGGGTGCTACGCTTTTGCACCATTACAGAGGAGGGTTTTAGGCACCTTTGAGCGAAATTTCAAACTCATGCCTTTGCAATGGCAGACAATTGCGGCGTTTCTAGAAAGTGAGTCTGTAATTGTGTTGCGAAAAGTATAAATAAATGGAAGGTAATAGATATAATAGAGAGAAAGAACCTCGCCCATTACAAGATTAGTGGTAAATTTCTGGAGCACAGCGCTGCGTTAAATACTTAGGGAAAATACTGAATCCGGTTTGGAATAGAAGAAATACGCAAAACCATATGTAAGGAAGGCGAGTGGAACACATCTGTTGAAGCCCAGCGCACTTGTGAAGAAAACCGTTAACTAAACGTCAGTTGGACCTATTCTGGTGTACTGTTCCAACATTTGGAGTCATTATCACGCAGGTACGACTGCCGAAACCGAATGAGTGAAACAAGCACCTCAGAAAATGAGAACATAGCGGGAAATTTGACTTACCCACAGGATCAAGTTAGCTCCTGGTAATTAACCCGTTTACTCTAAGCAGAATATTGCTGCAAAACCGTTTGCTGTAGGACAGGTATACACTGAGATTACTGCAAAAAGTAGCAGAAATCCAGCTGTTCGAGAAGATACATTTATAGGGTATGTAATTAACAACGAAACCTGATTGCTACCACTACGTTTTTGACTGAGATTAGAAGTTTCTCTCTGTTAATTTGAGGAGTGAACGTGCATCATGCTAAATATTATTGTGGACTGGGGGTGTCCACTTTGATGAAAATCTCGCTTCCGCTGAAAAAGATTAATACAGGCGTCCTGAGAGGACGGATGCGTCGGTTCCAGGGCAGCACACACACAAGTAAAGCAGAGTAGGGAATAGTAAATATGTTATTCAACTTCGGTAACGCTCGTTACACCAATCGTAGAACGCAGGTTTAGCCTATCTGTCCTGCGTTGACTACGGTTCCATGAACACAAACTACATAATGTTCTATGTAAGAAAGGTAATCTTCTGTCTTGATGTACTATTCGGAGAACAGTTTCAAACTAACAGCATTAAATTAGACGTCTTGGCAGGCGGTCCATACGCGCAAATTCTAGTCACTGTTCTGCTTCTACTGAAGACTAACCACGGTCTGTCTATCGGCCACAGTTTTCGTCTCACTCGACGACTTGATTACTTGACGAACGTTCTGCAGGAACTTCCTAGCAAGATTCAGATTGACTTACAGCTCGCAACTGAAATCTTCTGCTGGTGCGCTGTTTCTTGAGCGTCCGTCTCTCTTCCTGGTGGCGCTTCCGCTTCGGAGACGTCTTTCTCGCGGTCAGTGTGATCGGTTTGAGCGCAGCGACGTTCCTGCTGCGAACGGACGTCCACGCTACTTCTGGTACCAACTGCCGCAAACTTTTCTTGTGCGCTGTCTCAGTACACAACAAATATCTAGAATGAGATTTTCACTCTGCAGCGGAGTGTGCGCTGATATGAAACTTCCTGGCAGATTAAAACTGTGTGCACGACCGAGACTCGAACTCGGGACCTTTGCCTTTGGCGGGCAAGTGCTCTACCAACTGAGCTACCGAAGCACGACTCACGCCCGGTACTCACAGCTTTACTTCTGCCAGTACCTCGTCTCCTACCTTCCAAACTTTACAGAAGCTCTCCTGCGAACCTTGCAGAACTAGCACTCCTGAAAGAAAGGATATTGCGGAGACATGGCTTAGCCACAGCCTGGGGGATGTTTCCAGAATGAGATTTTCACTCTGCAGCGGAGTGTGCGCTGATATGAAACTTCCTGGCAAATTAAAACTGTGTGCCCGACCGAGACTCGAACTCGGGACCTTTGCCTTTCGCGGGCAAGTGCTCTACCAACTGAGCTACCGAAGCACGACTCACGCCCGGTACTCACAGCTTTACTTCTGCCAGTATCTCGTCTCCTACCTTCCAAACTTAACAGCTGCAAGGTCTGCAGGAGAGCTTCTGTTAAGTTTGGAAGGTAGGAGACGAGATACTGGCAGAAGTAAAGCTGTGAGTACCGGGCGTGAGTCGTGCTTCGGTAGCTCAGTTGGTAGAGCACTTGCCCGCGAAAGGCAAAGGTCCCGAGTTCGAGTCTCGGTCGGGCACACAGTTTTAATCTGCCAGGAAGTTTCATATCAGCGCACACTCCGCTGCAGAGTGAAAATCTCATTCTGGAAACATCCCCCAGGCTGTGGCTAATCCATGTCTCCGCAATATCCTTTCTTTCAGGAGTGCTAGTTCTGCAAGGTTCGCAGGAGAGCTTCTGTAAAGTTTGGAAGGTAGGAGACGAGGTACTGGCAGAAGTAAAGCTGTGAGTACCGGGCGTGAGTCGTGCTTCGGTAGCTCAGTTGGTAGAGCACTTGCCCGCCAAAGGCAAAGGTCCCGAGTTCGAGTCTCGGTCGGGCACACAGTTTTAATCTGCCAGGAAGTTTCAACAAATATCTAAACAACCTGTACTAAATTTCTCATAGGGTTGTTGCTTCAGAAAGACGCTCCGGCAAACTACTAGAAAGTTATTTTCTTCTGACTGAGTATCAGTGGACTATCATAATGAACAGCGAAAATTAATATAGATCAAAGTATACGATATTGTTGTTGTTGTGGTCTTCAGTCCGAAGACTGGTTTGACGCAGCTCTCCATGCTACTCTATCCATTGCTAGTTTCTTCATCACTGAATAACTGCTGTAACCTACATCCTTCTGAATCGGCTCACTGTACTCCTATCTTGGTCTCCCTCCATGATAATAAGAGATATTTTCTCGCATTCAGACAACCCATTTCGTAACATATCATCAAAATTATTCCGGAACTGTAATAGGTGTATTTGCTTATGTGGACCAAAATGCAGAAACTGTCGGCACCAGATGAAAGCTGCGTCAACAGAAGCAATATTTTGTACAGTGGTGTTACACAAACTACCGGAGATTACTCTACTTTCTATGTTACAGCACTAGAACTTAAATCCTCTACTTGGAGTTACACTGTTCTGTGTATTTAGATGTCTGTCTGTGAGTTTGATCACATATATTAACAAAATCGCATTTTACTTATCTGAACTCTGTTTGTGAATTGCTTACTTTGGTATGTATTTCTTCAAATGACTAGAGCAAAGTTTGGATTCCTTACTTTTTTTTTTGTAAAAACTCTTTTCAGGCCCTTTACTCTCTTCTGAAACCACTGCAAACTTCACCGACGTCGGTTTTAAAATATTACACAATTTTGTTACCTGTTGCCTTACTTTTATTTTCACATCATTATGATTAGAGTCAGTTTTAAAATTTAATATCTGTGTGTCAGATTTTAATCCATCCATCATTACGTTATGGATTTCATTTGATTTTCAAGTCGACAGTACCAGAAACAATTTTAATCTGCAGTTTATTCTAACTAGATTCCAGTTACTGCCTTAAGCTACTGTTTCATTCATTATTACCAGACTCTTAGCAAACAGCAGCTGGATCCATTCTGGCATTCCCATCTTTCCACCCTGCAATACAGCTGGTTTCAAAGGAGTCACTCGCATTATCTGACTTGGCTGAATTTCACACATGTTAAACTCCGACTCACTGTCTGACACTTCCCAAAACTCTACTTCTTTCTTGACTTCAGCTCCTATTGTATCATTATCTGATGTCTGTTGTATCTTCACTGTAACTTTTTTCGATAACTCATCACCTGAATTCGGTTCTAATTTTACTTTAACATTTCCCTCAACATTAGGTTCTATCTTTGATTTACTATCTGTTTCTCCCTCATCATCACCTGAAAGTGGTTCCGTTTAAATGTTTACATCTCCCTATTCAGTAGCCACGATCTTTGACAATACGTTAGCAGCAGTTAATAAATATTTTTAGTACTCTTGACTTAAGGTAGCTGCTTGAACTCAATGAGCGAGGCCAGCACGGTGTACTAGCCATCGTGTTGGGTCACGTAGCGATGTAACGCACGTAGCAGCATTGTGATGGCGGTGTGTGAAGCCTACTGCAGCAGCGCTATGGGAGCCTGGCACCGGTGAGCGCACGCAGCGCCTTGTAGTCCCGCGATGATGCAACACCTCTCTCCGTACTCAGCGCCAGTTGTGGCTGTGCACAGCGAGGTCTTTCTTCCTCCACTCAAGTTCAAGTTAGCTGTTGATAGCATGCGCATTTGAGACTTACATTTTCAACTCTGGAATTTTTCCAACGGAACTGATGCTAGATTGTGGCCTCTGAATTGTCTCTGTTGTAATTTCTGTCCTATGTAAAGTCACTATACTAACTTGACACATGGTACAGCTTGATATTACATATACTAAATATAGCGTTCTCATCTTGGCTTTGTACTCGTAGTTTAATAACAAAGGATAGCTCATCTTTTTAGGTAAGAAAATTTAATTTTCTTAATAATTCCAAATATATTTTCATGGGAACTTCTAACATACGTTTATATGATTAAGTAAGCTAGATTCCTGCAATAGAACTCTCTAACTTTGGTTTTATGTGCTTCCAAAATTTCGAAAAAAGCAGAGTGATTGAAAAAGTGAAAGAGGTAGCTTCCTGAAAACTTTTGCCATGTTTTTTTTTTTCTAATCACAAATTGATACCAATTCCAAAAGTGGAACTTCATAGCTTTCTGATTATGTGCCTGCTAAAATTTTACGAAAGGTGAATTTTCGGAGTAACTATTTAACTAGCCATATTGAATTCTAAACATTTAACCTTCCTACAGTCTTACATAATCTGTCCAAGTATTGAAACCATATTTAAACATTTAATTTTGTATACGTTTGTGGTGTTACTTCTTCGTTATTGGCTCATAACATTATGCTAGGCTATGATGTCTCGACCTTGGCCGAGTGTTGAGGAAAAATCAGGTCTTCATGTCCTCTCTGTGGTTTTCTTCCTTTCCCATATCATCCCGAATGTAATTTCGTGAAAATACGTCTTTGGAACAAAATCAAATATTGGAATCAAGAACATACTAAAGACCTTGTATCCCTATGGAAACGTTTTACCAGGAATTTTCTTATATGATAGTATGCATACCAAAAGGAAGTTATATGTACATATCAAGACACAAATCAACATATCATTACGTACAGGTACAGACACTTGTAAGAAAATTTTAGGTACTTTTACTGTTTAGTAATTCTTTACGTTCAGCAGATATCAGATTTGAAAATTTTTTACTCTGTTGTTTAATCCACATGAAGGAAAAGAATCAGTAAACACTACAAACACGAAATATGGATATTCATTCATCAATTTACAGATCGTAGACATAATGGTCGGTGCACTATAGATTAACCAATTATTACACACTTTCAGTACAATAGGGAATTCTCGCCGCTCCTTTTCTATGCAAGAGAAACGGGAGGAGTGATTTTGGTTGGCGTCTTTCTCGCCACTCTCTCCATGCAGATACAAGGCTGCTAATACAGGGTGCCTCCATGTGCCTGAGAAACAGATAACAAAGCTTCACCTTCAGTGCGAAAATTTTATACACTTCAAAACCCCCTGTATCCATCTGCTATTATGTACTCACTTGGATCAACTCACATACGATACGACTTTACAGAATATTGATAATCGAATATTGGACTACTTAATCCGTAGTTTTTCAGTTCTTCAAAAGCGATCTAGCATTGTTTATCCAAACCCAAGTGACATCTTTCACAACAATTGGTGCAGGCACGGTGTATTACATGACTGACCCCTCGTAAGTGTGGCGTTTTGGTCTTAGGTGCCTCAACCTTCTCACTGATTGCAGGTTTTGAAGGATCTGGCAAACATCTTCTGTGCTAATTTCATATACCAGGGAATTTAATTTATCTTTTACACTTCTGGTCTTCTCTAACTTTATCTTCATGCATCCTTTTCCTATTGCTTAGAACAACCTGTCTAATAGACTAATGTGTTCTTACCATGTGGGACTGGCCACGTCTATATAAACTGTCACCAGTGCTAACAATTGTTTCCTCAGTACATGAGCAATTAGTCTTACAAGGGCACTCTGATAAATATTTAATCTAAACCGCACTACTGTATATTGGTAGCATACTCCCACTATAAGAAAGTCGTATATTTATGAGATTATTTTGCCAGAGGCGAAGTACAGTATCCAGACATTATATCCATTAAAGTAAAATATTTATCACCTCGGAATTTTTGTAGTAAATCGACCATATTTTGGGGCGAACACTCCCTCTCTTTTCTATTTCATTTAACCAATGAGTGTCCAGCATCAATCTGATATTTCCATAATTTTTAAGTACCATAACAAAGGGGTAATTAAATTCACTAACTGCTTATACAATAAAACCCCACCAAAGAAAAAAAAATGGAAAGGAGCGTATGGCATCTTTGGCCGGTAGGCCCCATACAGGGAATTTCGGCCGTCAAGTGCAAGTCTTATTTCAGTCGACATCACATTGCGCTACTTCCGCGCCGGTGATAAGGATGAAATGATGATGAAGATAACACAACACCCAGTCCCCGAGCTGAGAAAATTTCCAACCCGGCCGGGAATCGAACCCGGGCCCTCTTGCATGGGAGGCGAGCACATTACTACCCAGCTAAGCTGGCGGACACCAAATAAATACACGCTGAATTTCCTTCTTGGCTGCTTCGTTCCTAGCAACATGTATCTGTTAAGGCTTTTTGAGCTAGACTTGCCTATTTTTTACATTTAAATGACACCCATAACCTGTTGCAATACCTGGCTTATAGAAAAATACATTTCTTAATGCTGCCCTTTGCTCAAAAGAAATTTGCTCAGTCGACTGTATCTTAGCCTGTGTTTCTTCCAGGACATATTTTTAGGTCCTGTACAGCATTCTGCATATTTTCACTGCGTCCAGTATCTTTTTCTAAGTACCTCTTATATTTCATTATTCTAATGCGCAGCGCCCACATCTCATTATTATTGATATCGTGCTTTCCAAGGAATGACACAGTAATTAAAACATAATTTGGCAAAGTCATTTCTACTTGGCTTTCGTCAAACTGAATCTTTTCCCGGAACTTTAATAGGAAATCAGTGCCATTCAACATAACCGTACTTAAACCTAATACAATAGAACAGCTATGGTCTATAACAACTTCTCATCTACCGATTGATATCAGTGCCTTTTGCTTCACTAACCTGATATTTTTCTACTGGCATCCACTATTACTAAGTCAAATACTCTTATTACTGTTAACTTATTCCTGTTGGGAACTGAATCAAAGAAAGCTTGGGCGAATGCAGCAGATTCACTACCACTGTCCAGTAGACAGCACACTATTATTGTTGAAATATTTAATTCTACAATAGGGTTACGTATTTCCCTTTGGACAGGTGTCTCATGACATTTGCAAGCAAATCTCTTATAATTTGCCTCCAGCTAAAATATCCTCCAATTGCAATTACATTTACACTAAGATTAACAGGTTCATCACGAAACACATTTTAGTTGCTGATTCTAACCTAACCACCAGTTTCAAATCAAAGCACTTGATGATCTCTTCTACTTACGTTTGCTGCACATCAGTTAAAAGTTTTGAGCAAATGCATTCCTGCACATATTTTTTTTATATATCATCGTCTGCTTCTAATTCTTTTGCAAGTTATCACGGCTCGTAGGTACCTCGACCTCATTATAATTGCTACGCCCTTCATCTAATAACTACTCCTATTCAGAACTTTGCAAAACTGAATCTACTTCCTCCAGAGGAATTTTAGCCTGCTGGTTTCCATCGTTGTCATAAAGATAAAGTCTAACCTCATCCTCGTTACTTCCTCCTGCGAATGAATTAATTTGCTGATCCTTCTCATTGGTACTGTTTGACTTTTCAAGCTTATCCCACTTTTCTAGTGTGTCCAAAACGCTTTCTATTAGATAAACAGTACGTTTGAACAAATTATCATCACTGTTATTTGCTACTAAATCATCATCCCTGTCATCAGTTTGTGTATACAGATTTACTTTGGTCTGTTCGTCAAATACTAGCTGTGCTAGTGTCTCCACCTGGTGAAAGCCAGTTTCCTCATAGACGGGAATTAGGTTTCCTCATTACTTACATTTTCAGATAGGAAAGCACTTTGCTTTCCATTTTGTCTCAACAGTACATTTTCTCTCTGTTTTCGTCAAAACTGTGAAAATGTGGAGGCCGTCTTCCTTCTCTTCCTCTGTCTCGGACATGATAATTTGGGTCTGAGTTCATATTTCGAACATGTATGGTCCATATGTTTACGTTTCCCCCGTGACCATTTATGTTTTTACACTGGTGTCAGCAACCCTTTTATTAGTGTGTACCTGTTCTTCATTAGCTGTCATTCTCTTTACTCGTTCCTAGAATTCAGTGGGTCTATCTGCACTGTCCATAGATGCAAGAATGACCCTTTTCTTCGAATAGCAAGGCGGTTTACCTGCTGACTCCATAATTATCATTTCCGGTTTCATCTTTTCTGTCAGTTGCGACAGAAGAGAAACCAAATTTGTAGAGAATTCTTTAATAGTTTCATTACTTGGAATGTACTTTTTACCACACCAAAATTCCCTCAGTACATCGTTTCTTTTATTGTGTGACCAGTAGCCAGTCAGGAAAGCATATCTGAATTCAGATAGTTTTTTACATCTTATCCTGACATCAGCTGATCAACGCAAAACATCTCCAGACAAATGACTTCCAACTCGAGAGATTTTCTCTTGTTTGAACCACACATTTCACAATACACATTCAGAATAATTCTAGAGCTGTGATGGGTGTATTTGCTTATTTGGACCTAAACATAGAAATTGTCGGTATCCGATAAAAGCTGCGTCAACAGAAGCAAAATCCCCGACATTATTCTACTTTCTTTGTTACCAATGCTAGTATTTAAATCCTCTCCTTGAAGATCTATTGTTTATACCTTTTTTTAGAAGCCTTTCCTACAGTTTAATCACATATAATAAGAAAATCAGATTTTACTTACCTAAACTCTGTTTGAGAAATGCTTACTTTAGTATCTATTTCTTCATATGACTAGAGCAAAGTTCTGATTTCTTGCCTATAAAAATAGCGTTTTCCTGCTGTTTATTCTCTCTTCTGAATCCACTGCGAACTTCATCACCGTCGTTTTTATAAACATTAAGCAATTTTGTTACCTGTTGCCTAACTTTTATTTTCAAATCCTAGAATCCGTGTTTAAATTTAATTTTTAATTCATCACTTAGTGCGTTATGAGTAGATTCCTTTTTATTTTTCAAACCAACAGTGCCGGAATCAATTTTACTTTGCAATTTGTTGGGACTCTATTTTAGCAAACAGCAAATGGATTCAGTCTGGCTTTCTTAACTTTCTCTCGCATTATCTGACTTGGCTGTAACTCTGTGTCATTGTCTGACTCTTTCATCTACTCTGCTACATATTTCTTAACTTGAGCTTCAAGTATATCGTCATCAGAAGTGGTTTCGATCATTACGATAACTTGCCTCTCTTTTTCCGATAACTCATCACCCAAAATAGATTCTAAATTACATTTAATATCTGCTTCTGGCCCATTGTCATCAGGCAGTGCTTCTGTTTCACTTCTTTACACGTCCCTTTCCAGTAAGCTCCATCTTTGACAATTGGTTAGCAGCAGTTAACAAATATTTTAAGTACTCTTAAACTCGACGAGTGTTGCCAGCGGGGTGTAACAAGAATCACACTGCGACGCGTCGCATGGTAATGCGGGCAGCAGTGCAGCTACAGCGGCTGCGATGGTGACGGGTGTCGCCTACTGCAGAAGCGCGGTGCAGGGCGGGTGACTGACGCTGGTGAGTGTTCGCACCGCGTTGTAGAGCCACGCCACAGTTTTAATCTGCCAGGAAGCTTCATATCAGTGCACACTCCGCTGCAGACTGAAAATCTCATTTTAGTCTGTTTTCAGTTGTCTGCCATATCTTTGAGATTTGAACTTTCTATTGGGCAAAATTTTGTATGTTTATTGAAACTGTTTATTAAAACCACCAACTAACACAAAATTATGAGTCACCCTCTTCTAGAGGGGAAAAGGGATCAGGAACTCCAAGGGTTCACTTCGTTCTGCAATATGTATATTCCCCTGCAATATATTTACTGCATGTATCTTCTTATATACAACACGGGAAATCAGCCTCTTTGCTATTCTACGATGCATATTCCTGAAAACAACTTTTTCACTTAACTTGGCGTTGCATTTTTTATCTCGGTATTGACTATATCGTAATTGCACATAATCTATCAGCAAGTCCACACGCTGAGATGAGAAGCATAGCTTCCATCCTTGTGAATTCAACTTTTGCCTTCAGTATGCAATTCCGTTGTGTACAGTACTTGGTTACCTTAGATTAACTGGGTTTCTCTAAATGGCTTTCCACTATCATTGTATTATCTCCTTGAATTCTTACAGACTTCCTTCAAGGAGCTTTCCTCTTTGACTACATGCATTGCAGTATTACGTATTTCATCCCTCTTTGTTAAAGGAATTCTTGAGTCTTTGCGCAATTCGTCACTTATGGATAACCCATGTCTTAAATTAATGTTCTTATCTTGTATATGTTTAATTCCAAGGTTGTGCAGCTGAAAATATAGCGCCCACCTTATGAGTTTTGCACCACTTCATTTGCAAGCTTGCATTCTATAGCTAGTGACCTAACAGGTAATGATCAAACTTCTGCACAATAAATACGATAGCTAGATCCCTAATTTCAAGATACTGTAATTATGCTCTGCTCATTGCAGCGAATGACTTCCATATACGGGCAACAAACATAGAAATGGGCTTCCCAATCTGTGGAAGATGATCTATTGGCCTATTCTCAGTTCTCCAGAGCCGGACTGGCATTCTTTTGTCCAAACCCAGCACGTATCATTTTTCGGTAATAGACGTAGGCACAGTGCGTCAAATGATTGACCACCCTCAAAATGTCGGTAGAACCAGAATAATACAAACATAGATTTGAGTTTCTTTTTGTTCTTAGGTACCTCAATCTGCAGTCTTTGAAAGGATCAAGTAAAACTCCCTCTCTGCAAATTTCATGGCCCAAGAAATTTAATTTACCTTTAACGCATTCGGTATGCCCTAACTTAAACTTCATGAGTCATTCTTCTATTTCTTACAACACTTTCTTTCATAGACTAACCTTTTCTTCTAATGTGGGATTGGCCAACAGTGTATCGTCTACCTAAACTATCATCTGCTCTAACATTTCTTTCCCCAATAAATGAGCCATTACTCTTACAAAAGCACATATAGAATTATTTAATCCAAACGGGTCTACTGTGTATTGGTAGAATACCCCCACGTATAAAAATTCCGTATAATTACGAGATTATTTTGCCAGAGGCAAATTCCAATATCCACACGTTATATCAGGTGAGGATAGTTGCTCCCTCGGAATTTTTTCAGTAACTCGGGCATATTTTGGGGCGGTCACTCTCTCGCACTACTGTTTCATTTTACCAGTGGGCGTCCATCACTAATGTGACACTTCCGTACCAGAACAAAGGGATTAATAAATTCACTAAATGCTTGTTCAATAATTCCCAATGCAACATAAGTTGAATTTCTTTCTTGACTATTTCCTTCCTAGCAACATGTGCATGGTAAGGTATTTTGAACAAGACTTGCCCAAGTCTTACACTTAAATGACACTCATAACTTTTTACAGTACCTGGCTTACTGTAAAATACATTCTTTATCTACATGGATACTCTGCAAATCACACTTGCGTGACTGACAGAGGGTTCATCTAACTACCTCCACAATTATCTATTACTCCAGTCTCGTATAGCGCGCGGAAAGAACGACCGCCTGTATCTTTCCCTACGATCTCCGATGTCCCTTATTTTATCGTGGTGATCGTTTCTCCCAATGTAGGTCGGAGTCAACAAAATATTTCCGCATTCGGAGGAGATAGTTGGTGACTGGAATTTCGTGAGAAGATTCCGTCGCAACGAAAAACGCCTTTCTTTTTATGATGTCCAGCCCAAATCCTGTATCATTTCTGTGACACTCTCTCCCATATTTTGCAATAATACAAAACGTGCTGAACTTTTGAACTTTTTCGATGTACTCCGTTAGTCTTATCTGGTAAGGATTCCACACCGCGCAGCAGTATTCTAAAAGAGGACGGACAAGCGTAGTGTACGCAGTCTCCTTAGTAGGTCTGTTACATTTTCTAAGTGTCCTGCCAGTAAAACGCAGTCTTTGGTTAGCCTTCCCCACAACATTTTCTATGTGTTCCTTCCAATTTAAGTTGTTCGTAATTGTAATTCCTAGGTATTTAGTTGAATTAACGGCCTTTATATTTGACTGATTTATCGTGTAACCCATGTTTAACGGATTCCTTTTAGCGCTCATGTGGATGAGCTCACACTTCTCATTATTTAGGGTCAACTACCAATATTCACACCATTCAGATATCTTTTCTAAATCATTTTGCAACTTGTTTTGATCTTCTGATGACTATATTAGTCGATAAACGACTGTGTCATCTGCAAACAACCTAAGACGGCTACTCGGATTGTCTCCCAAATCGTTTATGTAGATAAGGAACAGCAAAGTGCCTATAACACTACCCTTGGGAACGGCAGAAATCACTTCTGTTTTATTCAATGACTTTCCGTCCATTACTACGAACTGTGATCTCACTGACAGGAAGTCACAAATCCAGTCACATAACAAAGATGATATTCCATAAGCACGAAATGTTACTATAAGCCGTTTGTGCCGTACAGTGTCAAAAGGCTTCTGGAAATCCAGAATCGATCTGAAATCCCTTGTCGGTAGCACTCAACACTTCATGCGAATCAAGAGATAGTTGTGTTTCACAAGAACGATGTTTTGTAAACCCATGTTTACTGTGTTTCAATAGTGCGTTTTCTTCGAGGTAATTCATAATGTTCGAACACAATATATGTTCTACAGTCCTGCAGCATATCGACGTTAATGATATGGGCCTGTAATTAAGTGGATTACTCCTACTACCTTTTTTGAATACTGAAATGTTTGGTTAACACTGCTCTTAGTTCTGCCTTTTGCTTACAGGAAGTTTGTTCAATCGGCTGTATCTTAGCGTCTATTTTCCAGAATGTATTTGTACGTCCTCATTTGTACGCATGACGGCGTCGCGGCTCGGGGTAGCCGCACGATCCGAGGCGCCTTGCCCCTTTCGCGCGGCTCCCGCCGTCGGAGGTTCGAGTCCTCCCTCGGGCACGGTTGTGTGTGTTGCCCTTAGCGTTAAGTTAGATTGAGTAGTATGTCAGCCTAGGGACCGAAGTCCTCTTCAGTTTGGTTCAATAGGAACTTGCCACCACCATGACGACGTCTTTTTCTGTCCTGTATTTTTTTTTTTTTAATCTAGGGAGATTTTAGTCAGAAATGAAAAATCAACCACACTTGAAACAAAATTATGTTGTTCCTGACTGAACATCAGTTTGCAAGGAGCTAACTCTGTTGCTCCATGCTTGAGGCTGTTGATGAAATCTTAAAAGTTTTCGATATAATCGGCCGATGTAGGACACTTTCTTGCAAAATAGGGTTGACATAATCCATCTGATTCACGCATAATCCTGTCGCTCATATTTTCTTGAGGAAAATACGCCGAGATTTTTACGTGTCGAATTCTTGTATTCTCCAAACATGCTTTGAATCGATCTGATACAAGTTCTGGACCATTAGCAGACTTTTCTGGCCAAATGAGTTCCTCACGAGACAGTCCTCCTCCTTTTTGTCAAACTGTCATAACATAAGTCATTTTTATGTTACTGACAGTAGCTCCTGAGACATGTCGATATTATCCTAACAACCACTGAACAGCGTGTTATATTTTCAACGTTCAATGGGAAAATCATCGAAGCATATCACTGAAGACCGCATGATTACGCCGGCCTTGTTGGCCATGCCGTTCTAGTCGCTACAGTCTGGAACCGCGCGACCGCTACGGTCGCAGGTTCTAATCCTGCCTCGGGCATGGATGAGTGTGATGTCCTTAGGTTAGTTATGTTTAAGTAGTTCTAAGTTCTAGGGGACTGATGACCTCAGCAGTTAAGTCCCATAGGGCTCAGAGGCATTTGAACCATTTTTGAACCATATGATTACATACACTTTCTCCGATTATATTTGAGACGTTGTTTCCTGCATTAACGGAATAGCCATTTACTCCCTGTGTTTGATTTCAAAGAAAAATAACATACTTAGATATTCTTGTATATGGCGGCTAATGTTTTCTCTATTATGATGAAACACTGAGAACGCTTATCACAACTTAATTAATGGTGAATTGTTTTAACATCCTGCTCTCACCTCAGAAAAGTCTTTCACTAGAATTTGTGTGGTTCGAATACTGAGAGTAGCAGTGTCGTGGACCTACTTACGACTAAGACCCCATTAACCAAAACCTATCATGGATGGTACACTTTTACATTGATGTAGCAAGTTGTGCACATTTCAAATGAACAAACGTAGCTCTGATGAAAGTAATCTGCTGTGCACTGTTGTAAACTGTCTAAGTAGCGAAGTGTAGCAGTTACCGACTAAGAGAGCAGCGCGTGTAAAGTATATAGAGAAAACTTTGGCGTACGAATTACAGCGTGACAAGCATAATGAGAAAAATACAATAACATTTTGATATTCTGTCACAGCGTGCAGTGGACTGTAATCGAAGTGACGTGGCTCAGTAGATTCTACGAGGCGGCTGGCGCAGCGTCCTTGTTAAATCTGATTCAGCACTCCACCCTCTAACGACCTCGCTGTCGATGGGACGTTAATAGCCGATAAAAACAAGCTAACAACCACTTTCGCTGACGTGCGCAACAGCTCACGAGTATTAACTAGGAGATTGTGGTCATTTTCAGACGCCGAGCGAATTTCGCTTGAGAGGGGCGCATTGAGACTAAACACTACTATTCTGTTTTCATTTTAATGTTTGTAGTTCGCGGTGTTAGTGCACTTTCGCTATCATAAGTCAAAATCAGAAAACATTTCTTTCGTCGAACATATGTTATACATGTCAAAATTCCCAAAGTTTTTGCTGTCGTATGCAAAAATTGAAATAAGGAAAAAAACTGGCATACTATCTAGGTTATGTGATAATCCTGAGGAAATCTTCACGGATGAAGTTGCAACAGTCAAAATAAGTCTCAAAAAGTACAAAGTTCGTGAAATATTTGGGTAATACGCAGAAAGGTTAGTAAAAATTGCAGTGTTAAGAAAGATGCAGCATAGATTGTGTACATCGCTATAGTTAAAAAAAGGTTTAGTATGAGAATGCACTTGAGGCCTTAACGTGCTGTAGTGAGTGCCTGTAGTCGAGGCATGGAGTCGAGGATGATCTGTATGAGAACGCCTCCGTGGCTAAGTGGTCAGCGCTGCTGACTGCCGTGCGGAGGACCCGGGTTCGGTTCCCGGAATAGCTGGGGATTTTTCGTTGCTAGGAGGACAGGAACGAGGTACACTTAGTCTCCCAATGCCAGCTGACGAGCTACTTGGCCGAGAAGTAGCTAGTCTATGTCACGCAAACTGTTAAAGGCCGGGAGAGTGGTTTGCTGACACCACACCCTTCCATACTGCATCAAATGACCTACTCTACGCCTACATCTACATACGTACTCCGCAAGAGAACATACAGTGCGTGGCGGAGGGTGCTCTCTACCGTTACGAGTCATTTCCTCTCCAGTATCATTCGCAAACAGAGTGAGGGGAAAAACTGTCTATGTGCCTCCGTTTCAGCCCTATTTCTTATCTCTTATATTCGTGGTCCTTACACGAAATGTATGGTGGCGGCAGTAGGATCACTTTGAAGTCAGCTTCAAAAGCCGATTCCCTAAATTTTCTCAATAGCGTTCCTGTGTTGTTCGAACCTACCGGTAACACACCTGACAGCACGTCTCTGAATTGCTTCACTGTTTTCGTTTAACCCGAACTGGTACGGATCCCAAACACTCGAGCAGTACTCAATAATAGGTCGATCTAGCGTCCTATATGCTGTCTCCTTTACAGGTGAACCACATTTTCCGAAAATTCTCTCAATAAACCGAAGTCGACCATTGACCTTTCCTACCACAGTCCTCACATGTTCTTTCCATTTCATATCGCTTTGTAACGTTGTGATCCAGCATCATGATCAAACAACCACAGACTGCTGTTTACCCTGTCAGCCAGATCATTTATGTATATAGAAAATAACGGTCGTATCATACCGAACCTCCGAACAATAAATTGCACTCTCGACAGACCACGATTTTGTAAAATTCTGTCACCTGCTGTTCGACGTTTTCTTTGTTGTACTTGGCATAACACCATTTTCTCACAAACTAACAACATTCAAATGCCATTTCTGAATGAGAAACCACTCCGTAATCTTTCATTACGTACGAAGTGTATATGGCGTTAGTACGGTTTCACTGAAATGTTGATCATATGCATAGCCAAACATGTGGTACACTTTACATCACTTTGACTTTTGTTGTATGCCACCTTCATGGTGTTGCAGTTCTGATGGCCTACAGTGTAAATCTACATCTGTACGCTCCAAGCCACCACCCAGTGTACACTCTGGAAACTATACCCAGTACTACTAAAAGTTTCCTCTTTTTCAGTTTCATTCAAGAATGGTAACGGGGAGAAATACTGTGGATATCCCTCTGTATAGGCTGTTTTATTAGATGGTCGTGTTTATTACGAAAGTGTATGTTGTAGGAATCAATATGTGTCTCTACTTATTTTGGAACGTGGCCTCTTGCAATGTTGTGAGTATAGCTCTCTGCGATGCCTCGTCTCTCTTGTAAAATCTGCGATGGCTGCATTGATCATTTCCTAGACAGTCGCTTGCTGACAAAACAAATTTTGGTACGGTGCCTAGACTGCCGATCAATACTCAATAGTTCAATGTGTTAGGGTCTTGTGGGTGATCTTTTTTTACTTGGACTATACGTCCTCGGGAATCTCCCGAAAAATCTGAGCTTAGCATCTCAATTTCTCATAGATAAATTCATTTAAATTAATCAGGAAAGAAATTCTAGATAATTTAAGGTTTTGACTGATACGGATCGCGTAGTCCAACTGATCTATTCATCTATTTACACACATTACAATGCGTTTATTTACATGGAAATTCGGCTGTCAATCGCTGCACCACGTGATCATTGTCTGCAAGTCTGTCAGGACTTCGTACGAAGGTTCGAACACAACTACACTGTCGTTGTGGTATTCAGTCCGAAGAGTAGTCTGATGCAGCTCTCCATGCTACTCTATCCTGTGCAAGCCTCTTCATCTCCGAATAACAACTCGAACTTACATCGTTCTGAATTTGTGTGGTGCATTCATCTCTCGGTCTCACTCTACGATTTTTACCCCCCCGCACTTCCCTCCTATTCTAAATTGGTGTTCCCTCGGTGTCTCAGATTGTGTCCTGTCAACCAATCCTTTCTTCTTGTCAGGCTGTGCCACAAACTTCTTTTCTCCCCAGTTCTATTCAGTACCTCCTCATTCATTACGTGATCTACCCATCAGATCTTTAGCACTATCTTGTAGCACCACATTTCAAAATCTTATATTATCTTCTTCTCTAAACTGTTTATCGTCCGTGTTTCACTTCCATGCATAACTACACTCCATGCAAATACTTTCAGAAAAGACTTAATAACACTTACATCCATATTCGATGTTAACAAATTTCTCTTGTCCGCCAGGCCTCGAAGTTTTCATTTGTTTTCCCTGAACTTCAATTCGTACTCCAATTTTCGTCCTCCTTTATGCTTACTACAGGTAGTACTTTCTAACTCAACAGGGGATCCTTCCTCTGATTTTATACGATGTTTTACAGCCACATTCAGTATTGTTCAACGGTCCCTATCCGACAATTCATGCGGTCTGCCTGGTCTTGGTTGATGCTTCTCATTTCCTTTCACAGTCACATCACCAACAGTCGATATGGACGGCTTTAGATGCGTTGAAATGTCACTCTTGTATGTCTTACGTAAGTGATCTTTAATGACTAGTCCATATTCGAAGTCACAGACCTCTCCTTAACGACCCCTTGTGCTGTTATTGCTTTTCTGCCGACAGCACAACACTCCCTACTTCTTTTATGCTAGCGGCTACGCGTCTCGTGGCATCTGGTGGTGAATTTTACATTCCATAGAGGTATGCGGACACTTTAGATCAAATAAAGTAAGTCGTCCGCGAACAGCTTCATAGAGCTATAAATGTTATCCAACAAATCATTTAGTTACATCGGAAACATTAGTGCCCTCATAACAGTACACTGAGATAAGCCAAAAACAATTCTCGTTTCTGACCATGCTCGCTGTCTTATCAGCATGCGCTGTAAAAGCCGAAAGGTGACAAACGCATTTATTCGACGTCGACAAATCACAGTGGATAGTCATTTCGTTTTGCTTTTTGTTTAATGGATATTCATTGATTGTGATTGGGTAAACGATGACTTTTCCTGTCACACAAGTACGATTACAACTAGTCTTATCGGTACTCCGTTTCTTTACCATCTTAATCATTTCTCTATGCATCCTCTGCTCTCGGATTCATTCGAGCAATTCTCGTTATGTTGAAGTTTTCACAAACATTACTCACAAATGGTTGAAGTTTCAGTCTCGTGTAACCACAAAAATATGGCACTTAGTATTGCCACCTCAACTGAAAAAAGAGTTCTTAACGTGAAGGCAGCAGGGTAGTCATAGGAACGCTTTGTTTTTCAGATGTCACCTTCCGCAAATAATTTGTTCATGTTCAGTGAATTTGGTACTACAGTGCCGAGTTATTAATCTGAAACGTACAACGCCAGCTCGATGGCCAGCTCTTTGCTAGAAAGAAGACTTCAGTTTGTTTCCACGCAGAAGTGATGTGGTGCTGTCGTTTCCACTGAAGAAAGATTATACCATTGGCCACCATAAGCTCTCAGAAGTAACCATGCTTTTATCTGCAACAGATAGAACTTTCACTGTAGTCCAGAAGGCCGTGTTGTCCCTCCCACTACTAAGCATTATAACTGCAGGTTATATTAAGGTGCCACATCTTTTGTTTTGCGTCAGTCTATAGGTTTTGTTGTGCCCTTCACACTGGCTTCTTCCAGTAACATTTCGAACTCACACATTCTCTACATTCTTTATAGAGATATCTGTACCCTACAAGACTTTCGTTTTGTTGCGTTTTTACTTATATTCTCTTTTCCTTCCTATCTTCTGTGGCGCAAAAAGCTGTTGCATGGTATCTGTTTTTCCTTAAAATTTTCTACAATTTCCACAATTCTACAATTGTATACAATTTCTACAATTCTGGAATAATTTATTAAGCGTGTCTTCCTTCCGTTTCCGAGCTTCGTTTCTTGCTTCATGTGCTATTTATTAGCGGAAATCCATTCAGGTTTCATCTGTTTCTATGCGAAAGTTTCTGTTACGTGCACTGCTAATCTTTACCAACACAGGCACATATTACTTCAATATTTAGCATTACAGTTATTGTTGCTATTACTGGATTTCAGTAATTCTTACTTAATTATTATTTTGCTTAGGCAGAGCGTTGTGTCCGGTACTACAAACCCAAATGTATGCTGGAGCATAGTGTACACCTAATGCGCGTGCCTTGATTATGTTACAACAAGCTAATCGAGTAATTTCGAAAAAAATTGTACGAAATACGCATCTGAGTTTACACATGCATTTAGAAGCTAACGTATTGTCATCATCTAGGTCACTGGAGATCAATCATAAGCTCGGATTAAACAAACATGGGAAAGAACCGACCGTGTCTTCGTTGCAAGAATTAAAACAAGGAAACCACTGAAGCCTAAACAAGAACATGAAACCTGCCCTCGTTTTTAAAATTCCAGTGTCCACTGTTTCAACTTTATTGTTCCTGATTTCAGAGGTCACCTTGGCTGATGACAGGTGATCAAGTCTTTTACGAAGTTCAGGGGTTTTCAATAGCACAAGGATGACGTACAGACCTAAACCATATCATACGTTCCGCTCATTCCTAATATTACTATCCAACAAGATAACACTCCAGTCGTGAAGTTAACAATATCTATTTGCTTCTGCCACCTAGCATGACACTGCATGCAATGTAAATACGTTTTAAAATCCTGTCAGCATCTTTGAAGTTTGTTTTGACTCCGGTTTTACGCACCAAACAACTATCTACTTGGATAGACGTAGTCTCGCAGGTAATACAAAATTATCTAACAGACCTGTCTACTTCGATATCCTACTAATGAAATACTCTAATTTCTTTCGTCTATGTTTATTGTAATACTCAGCGGTGTGCAGCAACTGCATAAGTTCAAAAAAATGGCTCTGAGCACTATGGGACTTAACATCTGTGGTTATCAGTCCCCTAGAACTTAGAACTACTTAAACCTAACTAACCTAAGGACATCACACACATCCATGCCCGAGGCAGGTTCGAACCTGCGACCGTAGCGAACTGCATAAGTGTATTATAATCAAACAGCGACTCCAATTACATTTTCAAATCCACATCCGACCAGCCTGACTTAGATTTTCCATGATTCCCCTAAATCGCTTCAGGCCAATGGCGAGATGGTTCCTTTGAAAGGGCACGGCCGATTTACCTCCCCATCCTTCCCCAATCCGAGCTTGTGCTCCGTCACTAATGACTTCGTTGTCGACGGGAGGTTTAAATACTAATCTTCTCCTCCCGCAGTTGCATTTTCATTCATTTCCACAACCTGTTTGGACCAGCCAGTCTCGTTACCTTCTCACCTCTTCCTGAATGACCCGGCTCGTATTGAGATTTGTTTTACATAAATATTTCTTCCATGATCCAATAACTCGGAGTATCTGTTATAAATTCAACGTTACCCACTGGTACATTCTTAGGTACTCATACGCCGACACAGAATTGTTCAAAAGAACTACTGTTTCTGCAATGACCCAGTTAAGGTAACATCTGTTTCTTTATTATTTTTAGCTAAAAATATTTTTCTAGAGGGTATTTTTGTTCTGTCGTGGAAACTACAAAAATTCGTGATTTTTTTTTCACCAGACGCGTTTCACTTTATTGAGGTAAAGCATCATCAGTGGTGGTGATTTTCGGTTGATTTCTCAGTTACGTCGGGAATGCCGTCTGATAGCTCATCTCTTTGTTTTTGTGTTTCTAAGCACAAGCTTCTTAGAAGCACAAAAAGAAACAGAATACAGCGGTCCGCATAAAAGTATGTTGTGAAAAAACATAAAAAATGCATAATGCTGCAGAACAACTAAAAATTAGATCAAAATTGTGAGTGTCTAACGCAGAAAAACAACGATGTGCTAGCAGACGGAATTTCCAGATGTAAGCCAGAAAACAACCGAAAATCACCACCATTGATGATGCTTTACGTCAACAATAGCGAAACTCACCTGGTGAAAAAAATCACACATTTTTGTAGTTGCATCGACAGAACCAAAAGTACCTTCAAGAATTATAAAGCAACTACGCCACTATTGCCACACAAATGAAGAAAAATACTTTACTTTATGACAAGTGAATGGACAACACCTGCTACGCATTCTGTTCCACAAAATCATTAGTGGTTTTGCATCGACAGAACCAAAAACACCTTCAAGAATTATAAAGCAACTAAGCCACTATGGCCACATAAATGAAGAAAAATACTTTTACTTTATGACAAGTGAATGGGCATCACTTCCTACCCCTTCTATTCCACAAAACCATCAGTGGTTTTGGAGTAATGTAAGTAATCGTCACTCGTATTGTGAACAGTTTTGTCTATTCACAGCAACAGCGTCAAACCAGTCATTATTTGGAGACCTTATGTATAAAGTGTGTTCTTCATATGCATTCTGTTAAACTTTTTGTTAAATATTAACAGAAATTGTAATTACTGTATCCCTCATGGAGGAAAGGATTTTCATACAAAGTGGTCATCGATTAGTCGACAGCCAAAACTGGTCGCTGAAAGCATAGTATAGCAGCTGGAGCAGAATATGACAAACTACGTTATTTAATCGTACTGATCTGAAACTTTTATAGTTTTCTTATATCACTATCAGTGGCACTGTTTTCATGTTCTATTGTGATTCGTACATGGAACTGCTATAATACTGTCCAGCTGTGTAGTAAGAACAAATGGCAACAGCGAGATTTATATACAATTTCTGATTTTCCAAGGCAATTCTTCTTTTCTTTAGTGCAATCCTTTGACTACAAAGAGGACAATGGTCTTACTGTTAGGCTAATACATGCGTTTAGTTTACTTGTGGGAATGTATTCTGGAGATGCGGGTTTCAAAACCCAGTTTCATTTTCCTAATTTACAACGCATTAGCTGGTTCACCGGGGCCCAGTTTGAAATGAGAGTCATCGCTGAAGTCAATGGAATTCCAGACCGTAGACGTGTCTGGAGACGCCCCGAACAGCGGTGAGATACCAGATGACCATCATCCGCCACACGGCCTAACAACCAAGAATGATCTACATCTACATGATTACTCTGCAATTCACATTTAAGTGCTTGGCAGAGGGTGCTATTTCTTTTTATGGCAGGCCTCCGGTGGCTGTCATGTGCGGCACTCTTACGGCACATCGGTACTTCGACGATATTTTACGCCCTGTTTTGCTTTCCTTCTTGGCATGTCATCCTGGCCAGCGTGATAATGTCCACCCGCACAGAGCGAGAGTTTCTGACGCTTGTCGTCGTGCTTGCCAATCCCTACCTTGATGAGCATTCTCCCCGTGTCGCTCTCTAATTGAGAACGTTTGCAGCGTTATAGCCGGGCCCTTCAACCAGTTCGGGATTTTGAAGATATAACGCTTCAATTGGACAGAACGTTCCACGATATCCCTCAGGAGGTTATCCAGTAACTCTGTCAGTTAATGCCAAGACCTAAGGGCCAGGTGTGGACCAATGCCTTATTGACTTGCTCAATTTGTGAAGATCTTTGTCTTGAGTAAATTAACCATTTTGTGTAAAATGGTAATACACTCCTGGAAATTGAAATAAGAACACCGTGAATTCATTGTCCCAGGAAGGGGAAACTTTATTGACACATTCCTGGGGTCAGATACATCACATGATCACACTGACAGAACCACAGGCACATAGACACAGGCAACAGAGCATGCACAATGTCGGCACTAGTACAGTGTATATCCACCTTTCGCAGCAATGCAGGCTGCTATTCTCCCATGGAGACGATCGTAGAGATGCTGGATGTAGTCCTGTGGAACGGCTTGCCATGCCATTTCCACCTGGCGCCTCAGTTGGACCAGCGTTCGTGCTGGACGTGCAGACCGCGTGAGACGACGCTTCATCCAGTCCCAAACATGCTCAATGGGGGACAGATCCGGAGATCTTGCTGGCCAGGGTAGTTGATTACACCTTCTAGAGCACGTTGGGTGGCACGGGATACATGCGGACGTGCATTGTCCTGTTGGAACAGCAAGTTCCCTTGCCGGTCTAGGAAGGGTAGAACGATGGGTTCGATGACGGTTTGGATATACCGTGCACTATTCAGTGTCCCCTCGACGATCACCAGTGGTGTACGGCCAGTGTAGGAGATCGCTCCCCACACCATGGTGCCGGGTGTTGGCCCTGTGTGCCTCGGTCATATGCAGTCCTGTTTGTGGCGCTCACCTGCACGGCGCCAAACACGCATACGACCATCATTGGCACCAAGGCAGAAGCGACTCTCATCGCTGAAGACGACACGTCTCCATTCGTCCCTCCATTCACGCCTGTCGCGACACCACTGGAGGCGGGCTGCACGATGTTGGGGCGTGAGCGGAAGACGGCCTAACGGTGTGCGGGACCGTAGCCCAGCTTCATGGAGACGGTTGCGAATGGTCCTCGCCGATACCCCAGGAGCAACAGTGTCCCTAATTTGCTGGGAAGTGGCGGTGCGGTCCCCTACAGCACTGCGTAAGGTCCTACGGTCTTGGCGTGCATCCGTGCGTCGCTGCGGTCCGGTCCCAGGTCGACGGGCACGTGCACCTTCCGCCGACCACTGGCGACAACATCGATGTACTGTGGAGACCTCACGCCCCACGTGTTGAGCAATTCGGCGGTACGTCCACCCGGCCTCCCGCATGCCCACTATACGCCCTCGCTCAAAGTCCGTCAACTGCACATACGGTTCACGTCCACGCTGTCGCGGCATGCTACCAGTGTTAAAGACTGTGATGGAGCTCCGTATGCCACGGCAAACTGGCTGACACTGACGGCGGCGGTGCACAAATGCTGCGCAGCTAGCGCCATTCGACGGCCAACACCGCGGTTCCTGGTGTGTCCGCTGTGCCGTGCGTGTGATCATTGCTTGTACAGCCCTCTCGCAGTGTCCGGAGCAAGTATGGTGGGTCTGACACACCGGTGTCAATGTGTTCTTTTTTCCATTTCCAGGAGTGTAATTTGTTTGTCTGTATATGTACATTATAGCTACCGATTTCCATTCCGTTCGGATAATTTCTTCTTGGCACGTCGGGTTTTCATATTTGTATTTTCTGTAGCCCTGCAAGGAATGTGCATCAAAGGATGTAATCAGAACCAAGCTCCTTTTGATGAGGGCTTCTTATTTATTTTTTTACAAATGGAGAAGAAATCAAGTAAAGAACATAAAACTTCATTAGATGAAGTAAAAGTGTAAATGTTGCATGACATTGCTGGCTAGGATATCCCAGGCCGTGGTTCAACTGCCTGTCTGAAATGCTATTCTTCCTCCTTGCACATTGGTCTCTTGAATATATGAGAATTACTTTGTATGTGTATTTATTGAGTGTAGAAGAATGCAATCGATGCGTGTGTACTGTAGTGTCACGCGATGATGATGATATGAGAACTGAGAAGATGAAACCCGATGCCAGCACATTGCCTACTTTTCTCGAATAGCACCAAAGGGGCCCCGAGCTTAAAGTCCCCATCCCAATCACGAGAGACCATCAACTGTGTCACATGCTCTCACTTCATGAGGCACTGCGGAGAGGTAGGACTTTAATCCAGGACAATGGTGCAAATACTGGTGGTCGGGAATCTTATGCCACCACCCCTCCTCCCATTGCTTGCCAAATACTGGCATAGAAAATTTCATGCACTCCAGTATTCGAATGAGCTTACTTCTGAGTCGAGCGCCAGAGCACAGGCATACGTTAGCGATCTTGGCTCTTGAGGCGGATATTAGGTGTAGTAAGAGTACGTAACTTAAAAGTGACAAAATTTACAGAAAATAATTTACAATCCTTTTGTAAATGTATTAACTGTGGCAGGAAACGACGACCATGGGAGCCAAAAATAATACAGTAAGAATTGTTTGATTTATTCAGCAAAAATTAATGTCGTTAAAAAATTAATTCGCGATATGAATACAACAGTAAGCCTGCAATACGAATACCCTGCTAATTACATTGTGCAGCAGTAAAGAATTAACGTTTCATACACGATAAATTAAAAGTTTCATGATACAGAGTGAAGCATGCTGTGAGTAAAGAAAAGAAACAGTAAGGCAAATAGGCGGCCAAAAGAAAAGACAGGAACAGATTCTGTCACAGACACTCTTACTGAATTTGACTAAAGTTTTCAAGGGTGGGATAGGGGGGAGGAGAGGCAGATGCATTAAAGAAAGAAATGTCCTGTGTATTATAAGGTAGGCAGAAGATCAGAAGGAGCAAACTTGGATGCTTCATGCTGAATATTGTGATACGCCCTGAAGTCTGGAAAAGTCTTTTATAACCATGTATGAAAGGTGGCGCAAGGTTTTGTTTGACCTCATATTACTGAAGAATCTACCTGCGAAATACAAGCAAAATACCAGCTTTTGTACTCATGTAATAAGATAACATAAGTACGAGTAATTTGGATTTTAAAGTATCGTTAAAAATGACTAATATGAACACGGGCGTCTGTAATTGTATCGCTAAAGCAAGATGATGCCCTAAAAGACCAAAATGGAAATACTCTGTGCTACACAGTTCGAGTTTCTATTTCAGTACTAAAATCCATGACAGGCTTTCGACTCGATGACCACCGGGAAGATCGTAAGTTATATGTGCTATTAATATTAGGGCCCATGCCCCTGAGATTTTGTTTACTAATCTAGTTATTTCTTTCGACAGTCACGGAAGAAATTGATGGAATTTATTAACTACTTTATGGTCTCCATCACTGACGAAACGAACGTAAAAAATCTTTATTTATATTGATCTGACTGTGGTAAAAACACGATGAATTCAATTTAAGTGCAACGAACTGATACGTACAAGGCACATGCAGACATACTCACATTCTTAACCATCACAGTCACTGAGAAACTTCCGGAATTCCTCGATGAAGCCAATAAGCTAGTAGATTCTTCTCTATCACAGTTTGACGAACATTTCTGCTAGGTGCAGCACTGTCACACAACGCAGTCTCCACCTTCCCCGACACGAAGGCATTCCCTAACACCATACATCATTATAAGTAATAAATGAAGCAATCAAGAGATCTTCCACGTGATATGCTGGCAGCCAGAAATGACATAGAATTCCAAACGAACACACAAAGACACCGCATCAATCATTTTCACCTATTTCAAAGTGGTTTAACATTAGCACAAGCCAATAAAGAACGCCTGGCTATCAAATAAGGGTGCGACGAAAGAAGAGGGCACAGAACCATCAATTTACCATGTAAGAAAGCGTGATATTACCAATACTGCTCATGCTATTTGGTATATTGATTGCTTGGTGGTTATATTAACACTAACCTATAACTGTTCAAAGACTACGCTATTACCTTTGACAATGTGTAGTTGAAAAATACGCAAATATTTGGCAAAAACGCAAACATTTCAATTAACTTTAAAGATAAGAAACTCGCTTTATGAGGAGGTTCAAAGGTGTATTTTACAACAATAGCCTAATGACTTAGCTGTGACAGTAGTATTGATGATCATATGTGGAGTCCGTTATCTCAAACATATGGAAGTAAAAATGTTGGCCGGCTGGGGTGGCCGAGCTGTTCTAGGCGCTACAGTCTGGAACCGCGCTACCACTACGGTCGCAGGTTCGAATCCTGTCTCGGGCATGGATGTGTGTGATGTCCTTAGGTTAGTTAGGTTTAAGTAGTTCTAAGTTCTACGGGACTTATGACCTCAGAAGTTAAGTTTCACAGTGATCAGAGCCATTTGAAACATTTAAAAATGTTGGAGGCTAAAATAAATCCTAATGATATAAATGCATTTTCTGCAGTCAGTGTTGCCAAGTTTCAATCTATCTGAAGAACGATATTACAGAAAACCTAGGAGCTGTTGTAATGACAACTGCTTTGGGGACTTCCGTAATGCAGTTCTTTGAATAAATTCAGTTCGGATTCACGAAACTGACAGTCTACTAATATAACTATAAGGCGTGTTGGGTCTGTATCACGTTAGATTACCAAGTTACACTGAGGAGCCAAAAAGCTGGTACACTTGCCTGATATCGTGCAGGACCCCCGCGACCACGCAGAAGTGTCGCAACACGGCGTGGCATGCACTCGACTAATGTCTGAAATAGCGCTGGAGGGATCTGACACCAAAAATCCTGCACGGCTGTCCTTAAATCCGTAAGTTTACGAAGGGGTAGAGATGTCTTCTGAACAGCACGTTGTAAGGCATCCCAGATATGCTCAATAATGTTCACGTCTGAGAAGTCTGGTGACCAGTGGAAGCGTCTAAACTCAGAAGAGTGTGCCTGGAGCCACTCTGTAGCGATCTTGGGCGTGTGCTGTGTCTCATTGTCCTGCCGGAATTGCCCAAGTCAGTCGGAATACACAATGGACATGAATGGATGCAGGTGAACAGACAGGATGCTTTCGTCTGTGCCACCTGTCAGAGTCATATCTAGACGTATCAGGGGTCCCATATCACTCCAATTGCACACGACCCACACCATCACAGAGCCTCCACCAGCTTGAACAGTCCCTTGCTTGCAAGCAGGGTCGATGGACTCATGAGGTTGTCTCTATACCCGTACACGTCCGTCCGCTCGATACAATTTGAAATGAAACTCGTCCGACCAGGCCACATGTTTCCAGTCATCAACAGTCGAATGTCGGTGTTGACGGGCCTAGGCGGGGTGTAAAACTTTGTGTCGTGCAGTCATGAAGGGTACACGAGTGGGCCTTCGGCTCCGTAACTCATATCGATAAATGGTTCGCATACTGACACTTGCTGATGGCTCATTATTGAAATCTGGAGCAATGTGCAGAAGGGTTGCCCTTCTGTCACGTTAAACGATTCTCTTAGGTCGTCGTTGGTCCCGTTCTTGCAGGACCTTTTTCCTGCCGCAGCGATGTAGGAGATCTGATGTTTTACCGGATTCCTGATATTCACGGTACACTCGTCAAATGGTCGTAAGGGAAAATCGCCACTTCATCGCTACCTCCGAGATGCTGTGTCCTATCGCTAGTGTTCCGACTATAACAACACGTTCAAAGTCACATAAAGCTTGATAACCTGCCATTGTAGCAGCAGTAACCAATCCAACAACTGCATCAGACATTTGCATGAGCCATGGACCTTGCCGTTGGTGGGGAGGCTTGCGTGCCTCAGCGATACAGATAGCCGTACCGTAGGTGCAACCACAACAGAGGGGTATCTGTTGAGAGGCCAGACAAATGTGTGGTTCCTGAAGAGGGGCAGCAGCCTTTTCAGTAGTTGCAAGGGCAACAGTCTGGATGATTGACTGATCTGGCCTTGTAACAATTACCAAAACGGCCTTGCTATGCTGGTACTGCGAACGGCTGAAAGCAAGGGGAAACTACAGCCGTAATTTTTCCCGAGGGCATGCAGCTTTACTGTATGATTAAATGATGATGGCGTCCTCTTGGGTAAAATATTCCGGAGGTAAAGTAGTCCCCCATTCGGATCTCCGGGTGGGGACTACTCAAGAGGATGTCGTTATCACGAGAAAGAAAACTGGCGTTCTACGGATCGGAGCGTGGAATGTCAGATCCCTTAATCGGGCAGGTAGGTTAGAAAATTTAAAAAGGGAAATGGATAGGTTAAAGTTAGATATAGTGGGAATTAGTGAAGTTCGGTGGCAGGAGGAACAAGACTTCTGGTCAGGTGACTACAGGGTTATAAACACAAAATCAAATAGGGGTAATGCAGGAGTCGGTTTAATAATGAATAGGAAAATAGGAATGCGGGTAAGCTACTACAAACAGCATAGTGAACGCATTATTGTGGCCAAGATAGATACGAAGCCCACACCTACTACAGTAGTACAAGTTTATATGCCAACTAGCTCTGCAGATGACGAAGAAATTGAAGAAATGTATGATGAAATAAAATAAATTATTCAGATTGTGAAGGGAGACGAAAATTTAATAGTCATGGGTGACTGGAATTCGAGTGTAGGAAAAGGGAGAGAAGGAAACATAGTAGGTGAATATGGATTGGGGCTAAGAAATGAAAGAGGAAGCCGCCTGGTAGAATTTTGCACAGAGCACAACATAATCATAACTAACACTTGGTTTAAGAATCATGAAAGAAGGTTGTATACATGGAAGAACCCTGGAGATACTAAAAGGTATCAGATAGATTATATAATGGTAAGAAAGAGATTTAGGAACCAGGTTTTAAATTGTAAGACATTTCCAGGGCAGATGTGGACTCTGACCACAGTCTATTGGTTATGACCTGTAGATTAAAACTGAAGAAACTGCAAAAAGGTGGGAATTTAAGGAGATGGGACCTGGATAAACTGAAAGAACCAGAGGTTGTACAGAGTTTCAGGGAGAGCATAAGGGAACAATTGACAGGAATTGGGGAAAGAAATACAGTGGAAGAAGAATGGGTAGCTTTGAGGGATGAAGTAGTGAAGGCAGCAGAGGATCAAGAAGGTAAAAAGACGAGGGCTAGTAGTAATCCTTGGGTAACAGTAGAAATATTGAATTTAATTAATGAAAGGAGAAAATATAAAAATGCAGTAAATGAAGCAGGCAAAAAGGAATACAAACGTCTCAAAAATGAGATCGACAGGAAGTGCAAAATGGCTAAGCAGGGATGGCTAGAGGACAAATGTAAGGATCTAGAGACCTATCTCACTAGGGGTAAGATAGATACTGCCTACAGGAAAATTAAAGAGACCTTTGGAGATAAGAGAACGACCTGTATGAATATCAAGAGCTCAGATGGAAACCCAGTTCTAAGCAAAGAAGGGAAAGGAGAAAGGTGGAAGGAGTATATAGAGGGTCTATACAAGGGCGATGTACTTGAGGACAATATTATGGAAATGGAAGAGGATGTAGATGAAGATCAAATGGGAGATGTGATACTGCGTGAAGAGTTTGACAGAGCACTGAAAGACCTGAGTCGAAACAAGGCCCCCGGAGTAGACAACATTCCATTGCAACTACTGACGGCCTTGGGAGAGCCAGTCCTGACAAAACTCTACCATCTGGTGAGCAAGATGTATGAAACAGGCGAAATACCCTCAGACTTCAAGAACAATATAATAATTCCAATCCCAAAGAAAGCAGGTGTTGACAGATGTCAAAATTACCGAACTATCAGTATAATAAGTCACGGCTGCAAAATACTAACACGAATTCTTTACAGACGAATGGAAAAACTAGTAGAAGCCGACCTCGGGGAAGATCAGTTTGGATTCCGTAGAAACACTGGAACACGTGAGGCAATACTGACCTTACGACTTATCTTAGAAGAAAGATTAAGGAAAGGCAAACCTACGTTTCTAGCGTTTATAGACTTAGAGAAAGCTTTTGACAATGTTGACTGGAATACCCTCTTTCAAATTCTAAAGGTGGCAGGGGTAAAATACAGGGAGCGAAAGGCTATTTACAATTTATACAGAAACCAGATGGCAGTTATAAGAGTCGAGGGACATGAAAGGGAAGCAGTGGTTGGGAAGGGAGTAAGACAGGGTTGTAGCCTCTCCCCGATGTTGTTCAATCTGTATATTGAGCAAGCAGTAAAGGAAACAAAAGAAAAATTCGGAGTAGGTATTAAAATTCATGGAGCATGGAGAGGAAATAAAAACTTTGAGGTTCGCCGATGACTTGGAAGAGCAGTTGAATGGAATGGACAGTGTCTTGAAAGAAGGATATAAGATGAACATCAACAAAAGCAAAACAAGGATAATGGAATGTAGTCTAATTAAGTCGGGGGATGCTGAGGGAATTAGATTTGGAAATGAGATGCTTAAGGTAGTAAAGAAGTTTTGCTATTTGGGGAGCAAAATAACTGATGATGGTCGAAGTAGAGTGGATATAAAATGTGGACTGGCAATGGCAAGGAAAGCGTTTCTGAAGAAGAGAAATTTGTTAACATCAAGTATAGATTTAAAAGTCAGGAAGTCGTTTCTGGAAGTATTTGTATGGAGTGTAGCCATGTATGGAAGTGAAACATGGACGATAAATAGTTTGGACAAGAAGAGAATAGAAGCTTTCGAAATGTGGTGCTACAGAAGAATGCTGAAGATTAGATGGGTAGATGACATAACTAATGAGGAAGTATTGAATAGGATTGGGGAGAAGAGAAGTTTGTGGCACAACTTGACCAGAAGAAGGGATCGGTTGGTAAGACATGTTCTGAGGCATCAAGGGATCACCAATTTAGTATTGGAGGGCAGCGTGGAGGGTAAAAATCGTAGAGGGAGACCAAGAGTTGAATACACTAAGCAGATTCAGAAGGATGTAGGTTGCAGTAGGTACTGGGAGATGAAAAAGCTTGCACAGGATAGAGTAGCATGGAGAGCTGCATCAAACCAGTCTCAGGACTGAAGACCACAACAACAACAACAGGCGTTGCCGACCGCAACGCCGTATTCTACCTGTTTACTTATCTCTGTATTTGAATACGCATGCTTATACCAGTTTCTTTGGCGCTTCAATGTATATCAAAGAGATACAAGAACTACTTAAACCTAAGTAACGTAAGGACATCACACACATCCATGCCCGAGGCAGGATTCGAACCTGTGACGGTAGCGGTCGCGCGTTTCCAGACTGTAGCGTCTAGAACCGCTCGGCCACACCGGACACTTCAGATCACACGCAGTTAGTTCTAGTGTGTGTCGCCTGAAAGGATATTTTAGACAGGCAGTACATCAGTAACTTTCATAACACACCTTAAATCTGACTTTTTTTTGTTTACGTATCTGAGAAAAGTGGCGATGCCTTTCCGTCTGCCCTATCTGTGCATATAAACGAGAAACAACGGTAGTACATTGAGCTTGCAGAGGCCGTTTCGAGCAAGCATCTGTTACGGTGATTCCTGATTTTGATCACACGATGAGGAGTATAGGGAGCAATACGTTCCATCCCTGTTCATTACTCAGAGATAAAGATCATGCTAATAATCGTTACTTTCGAGTAAATTAAATGCATACCTCTATGTGATGTCACAAACGTGATGATATAATGAACGTAATTAGAGTCGAGGTAGACACTTTGAACAGTTTCTAAGCTGTCCTTTAAAGAGCAGGATGTAAGTTTTGAATTTAGCGTTTCGTCATCATCGACGTCATTACGAGTGTAGCAAAAATTTATCTGGAGACCCATGGTGTACAAATTAGCAGCAGTCTATTTGTTTGGCTTACTGAAATAAATAACTGTATTTATTTGTAGCATAGTGTAGCTTATCTAACATGATGCGTAAGACACACATGCTCATAGCTCCAGAATATATAGGCTGTTTGACTAAGAATTTTTTCTTTTATCGATATCCACAATTCCCCTGACATTATCTTCATATTTCTGTTTCACTTTGTGTAAGTCTCTGAATGAAAAGTGTAAATAGCCTCCGTAGGTGCTTTACGGTTATTACTGGTATTTAAATTCCGTCTTCGCAACAACAATAAAATGTGCGATTTGTAAAACAAGGCCAATGGTGGTATTTTAAAACCGATTTTGAGTTGCATCAGGAAATGTTGTTTGTTTACATATTTTTGGGGCACTCCTTCGTTTGGAACTGATGTGTTTTGACCACGCTCAGGTTTGTTCGCAGCACTACACATTTCTTGACGTGAAATACGACAAAATATAGAGCCATTCTGTTGTTCAGAGACACGTTTAGTCAGGAGTATGCAAACGAACATCATTTGTGCTGTATTGTGTCGTATTTCATATTTGCACATTTTTGGCACTGACGTTTCTTGTCTACTCTCACGTTGTTTTGCAGCGTTACACATTTCTTGATAATACGCGTGATTGAATACAGCAGTAGCAGTAGTTACTGGCAAACTCTGAGGTCGTGTACTTTTAGTTAACTAAATTTGTCACACGATTGACCAGGATCACTATGATGATGTCAGGAGATCGCAAAAAATAGTTGTGGTTCCCTGCTGCGTCAGTTTCACATAAAGAAATGTGTAGGGCTTAAACCAATATGAGACACGGCGGAAAACGTCAGTGCAAAATGGAGAAATACCTCAGCAACGTGCAAGCAGACGACACTTCCTGAAATCGAAAACAGAGTACCAGCACCGGCGACTATTTTTACTAAAAAGACGAAACGTGTATGATTATATAATTGCACATTTTCTGGTTTTTGCTCAGAGAGAGTTGAAGTATCATCAAATAAAAGTAGACATATTTCTCTCTCCTCCGGTATTTATTTATGTGTTGAATTCTTTCAACTGTCTATGGCATTTAATAAATGATGCTTTTAGTTTTATACGGGTCCAAGTGCCCAAATCATGATTTGTAGAAAATAAGAAAAAGGTACTGAAAAGTAGATGTGAGACATTCATGTAGGGTATATTATTAAAATACCACTTCTGTAAAGTTACAAACGGGTCTGAAGATCATCAATATAACATTATATCCAAAAAATACGGTATTACAGGGCCTGTGTTATTTATAATGCGTGTCCGAGGGAACATTGCATCGTAACTCGGAACAACACAGGCACTGGAATACCGTATTTATTCGCCGACACTGGTCAAGCGACTTCCAAGTAAAGTTGTCTTGCACGAGCTCCGTCTAATAGATGAGGCTGATTACAGGCATATTCATTAACACAAACTTATTCGAGGTTAAAACTTATTCTCCGTTTCACTGAGAAAATTTTTGGTGAATATCCCATTACGTTTGCTAAAGCACTATTGTTCTCACTGAAATTTCTGAGACACTTTTGTTATCAGAAAATCTTTCCTGAAAATTGACTGATAGGGTAACGCTTGTTTGTAACTGATCATGTAGACTCAATTTTTAAGATATCTGTAGCCTTTAGATTACTTACCCTTGCAGGAATCTACACCATTTAGCCAAATCCGGAGACTTCGTATGTGTATTACGTAGCTTCACCGGAAATTTTGATTTATTGTATGTGAATTCTTATCATTCTCGCGTTTAGTTGGTTAACGGCTACCAAGATTAGTTCCCTTCAGGCGTCTTATGACTATTCACATGTATATTAACCAGCAGTGACGTGCTTCGTGACTATGGGATTCTGGAGATGTCTGTGGATTTCTTTCCTATTAGAGCTCCGCAGTACTCTTTCTTTTACTATCACATATATGATGTTTGGGAAGTTTTGTTGAATGAGAGTCACAATATTGCCAAACTTGTGGTGTATCCAGAACTGACTATTAATGCTAATGACTAAATACGGCTGAATTTTGTGGATAAGTTTTTCCAACAGGATTGTGAAGTGATAACACCATTCACGCACCAGCAGGATATGCCAGATTTGTATATCATATGTGTGGTGAGCATAAGGTTCTGAAGTTGTGACGGTATTATTTAATTTTTCTTCAGTTTCGTGTACTGTACCCCCTTCTACTCATATTCTGTGTTTCAACGTACACTGCCTGATCAAAAGTATTCGGACACCTGGCTGAAAACGACTTACAAGTTCGTGGTGCCCTCGCTCAGTAATGCTGGAATTCAACATGGTCTTGGCGCACCCTTAACCTTGATGACAGCCTCCAATCTCGTAGGCATATGTTCAATCAGGTGCTGGAAGGTTTCTTGGGAAATGGCAGCCCATTCTTTACGGAGTGCTGCACTGAGGAAAGGTATCGATGTCGGTCGGTGAGGCCTGACACAAATTCAGCGTTCCTAAACATCCCGAAGGTGTTCTATAGGATTCAGGTCAGGACTTTGTACAGGTCAGTCCATTACAGGGATGTTATTGTCGTATAACCACTCCACCACAGGCCGTGCACAGGTGCTCGATCGTGTTTAAAGATGCAATCACCATCCCTGAATTGCTCTTCAACAGGGAGAAGCAAGAAGATGCTTAAAACATCAACGTAAGCCTGTGCAGTGATTGTACCACGCAAAACAACAAAGTGTGCAAGCCCCCTCCATGAAAAACACGACCACACCATAACACCACCGCCTCCGAATTTTACTGTTGGCAACTCATATGCTGGAAGAGGACGTTCACCTGGCATTCGCCATACCCACACCCTGCCATCAGATCGCCACATTGTGTACTGTACTTCGTCACCCCACACAAGGTTTTTACACTGTTCAATCGTCCAATGTTTACGCTCCTTACACCAAGCAAGACGTCGTTTAGCATTTACTGGCGTGATGTGTGGCTTATGAGCAGACGCTCGACCATGAAATCCAAGTTTTCTCATCTCCCACCTAACTGTCATAGTACTTGCAGTGGATCCTGATGCAGTGTGGAACTCCTTTGTACATGTCTGCCTATTGCACATTACGACCCTCGTCAACTGTTGGCGGTCTGTGTCAGTCAACAGACGAGGTCGGCATGTACGCTTCTGTGCTGTATGTGTCCCTTCATGTTTTCACTTCACTACCACATCGGAATCAGGGAACCTAGGGATGTTTAGGAGTGTGAAAATCTCGCGTGCAGACGTATGGCACAAGTGACATCCAATCACCTGACCAAGTTCGAAATCCGTGAGTTCTGTGGAGCGCCCCATTCTGCTTTTTCACGATGTCTAATGACTACTGGGGTCTCTGATATGGAGTACCTGGCAGCAGGAGGCAGCATAATGCACCTAATATGAAAAACGTATGTTTTTGGGGGTCTCCGGATACTTTTGATCGTATTCTATTTAAACACTAGTCTTTAGCATTAGCTTGCGTTATTAATAACGTCCAGAGAAAAGCCTTATGCTTCTTCTGGAATGTATGGGGTCATACAATATTTTCAAGTTTTTCCAGTTCTTCAAGATTATTTTCCCTGCTTCTCTGAATTTCAGATATACCATTGCTGCAGTAATATGTACATTTAACACCTTTACAAAAACACGAACGTCTTCCCAAGGTCTGAGGTGATTGTGAGATTCCTTTAATTTTATCAAGTTACGTTCTTGAAGTCCATCCTCAACATAGATCTGGGGTATATCACTGATCTTCATTTTAGTGATACTGAGCATCTATGGACTCACTGAAGGAATGTCCTTGATATCAGTCCTGTCGATTGTTGCAGTCTCAATATGTTTATGACGTTGAAATTTCTCAGTCATCTTCTTGACGTCTTCTGGTACGTAAGTCTTCATGACTGCCTTCATTTTCTCCAAAACAGCAAACCCCAACGAACTAAAGAGTCTGAATTTTGTGAGTTGCTACGAGAAATATAGTTGTCATTAGGGTCGTCAGACTCTTATTTTGACCGACGCAGTTGTCGCGCCAAAGCTTCAAATGAGTCTGTTCTCCAAAGTAGTTGCTTAATAATGGTAACAATACCGAACCCATTTCATTTCCTTCTCTACCAACAGTAGTCTCAGTCCAAAGACAAATGTCGCTATTGACTGTATTACACTCATGGAGGCAAATGTTATAGATGGACAGCTGCCTAGAATAAAACGTCTGTGAATGCGTCATTGTTGTAGAAATATTATTTGCTATATGTTCACTGCAATAACAAGTTTGTTATTTCACGGTATCTAACATTCAAGTATGTCGTTTCTCATGTGTTCTTGTGCCTGTTATTCTTGATGATGATGAAGTATCAGTTGTGTTTCAAATATTCCTTTGTCGGAATTTGAAGCAGTTTTCATCTGAGAGCTTAACTGCTCACAACGTGAACAAATATTTGTTCTTGGCCTCCCAAGGCGTAGATGAGAATATTCTTTTGTGAATATGCTCTAGTAATCCCTGCAGGTGATGCCAGTACCAACGTTTTTCTGCTTGTAACCATCAACATTCTGTTTATGCTCAAATTAGGGCTCAAAAACTTCTTACTGCACCTTTGTCGGCTGTGATGAACTCCTACCAATGGAAATAATTCGATGTTCTCTTTACTAGATAACCTTAATTCTTCACTCAGTTTAAAAGGTTTGTTACCTCCTCGTGCTACATCATGGGTCATGTCTGCTATTTTCTTTACTCAGTGAGAACTTTAACTGCTTTGTGAGAAATGTGGAAAGATATTGTATAAATTTCCTCTACATACCTTTAAGTGCTTACCCTTTCCGTCAGGCAAACGATAGTGTCCACTGCCCTGACGCCTGATTTTATCTGAAGTTTCATGTTTACCATATCTGCGACGTTGAATAACATCAGTCGGAATTAGCTCCATCACGTATGATCCTTACTTTGTTTTATCAGCGAGTCCATAGTAGCTATCTTATAGTCTTTTAAGATGGTCAATGCTCAGATCTCGGTAGTTGTGTGGGCACCGACTGCTTATCTTCACCCGAAAAATATAGACGCCAAGCACCATGTCTGAAGCACTTTTGTTGGTCACCAAAGTACTCTCCCACTCAGTTCTTTTATAACTTTAAAGTAGCGAACATTGAGTAGTTTTTCATGCATAAATACTTTTCATTAATTATACATGACTTATTTTTATTGCCTGTTATAAATATCGATACGTGTTTATGCATTTTTAGACTTATTTGATTGCAAAATTTGCGTAATGATTCAGTTACGATGTTAAAAACTTGTAGAGTAAATGTATCAATCTGAGGTCTGGGACCCTGCTCTGGAAACGATCGAATCGAACGTTATAAGCGAAAATCGTTCCGCTACATCCGAGTGTGGACATACTCCGCTGGAAGCCCTTTGCTTACATATTTTTGGAGGTGGTGGTACGCATCAAAACAAGCGAAAAAGTCCAGTAAACATGACCAGAAAAGCTATGAACACTCGTTCACCTTTGCTATTGTGAAACACATCTCTTTTACTAAAGAAGTGCTCATGGCTCTTAAGATGTCTGTTTTATAGCCTGTTTTTGTAGACAGGTTTTATTGTTCTAGTCCGTACTGCCCTCTCCAAAAATATGGAAAGCAGTAAGCTTGCAGTAGAAGAGATCCACTGTCGGAGGCAACAGAACGATTTTCGCTTACAACTGTCGACTCAGTCATTTCCGGACCAGGATCTCTTGCCCCAAATTGATACATTTACCCTAATCTACTATCCATGATAATTTGTACCATCATCATGAAATCATCCTGCACAGTTTATTTGTTACTTTGTGTGTACATTCGAAACATTACCTATTCAGTGGTTACAAGACGATCCAGCCCACAGTAAAAGGCATTACGAATTGTACGATATTTTATATTAAGTCTGATGTTACGTTCATAAGTCTTTATATAGAATGGACAAAATAAAATTGGCCTGGAAGGTATTTCAAGCACCTTAACAGTGGCAACAATTTCATCTGCCGCAATGTTGGATGATGTAAGTTGAATTGCCTGTCTTTGAGGACATGGAATATTTTCTGAGCTAATTTTATAGTGAATTTTTGTGAATAACTGCGAACCTAACCTCTGGCATTATCTGTTTCAGTGAATGCCACCGGTCACCTTCGAACGTGGGCATGCTGTCCTCTCATCCGTAAGGTGGCTGTAGCCGGCGGCATCTACCGACTAAGATTTGTCCTATGAAGAATAAAAGGCGGCCTGTTACACCTTTTGTACGCCTCTCAGAACCATGACCTTTCAAGTAAATGTTTGCATCAAAGTACTGTAAATATAACAGTGAACAACTCTAAACCAGGATAAAGTAACCGAAGGTGATGGCACTATCATCATTAAGTGCCAATCGACATCACCTCCATTTGCTGTTTCCACGTATTCTACAAGATAATATGTGGTCGACACATAACACATCATTTTTTCCCATTTACAGTGTCATGCGCAGATATCATTAGTGTCACCCATTAAAAGTATATACTGAACTTCTGAAATTTTCTTTTTCTCTGTGTTCTTCAGTGATAACCTGATTCTCACTGAAGCTATTTGTATCGTAACGCAAGTTACGTTTCTTTTATTCGTTAAGAGAGCTGCTACATAACGTACATATGTACATAACAAAAATATTACACAAAGATATATATGTTTAACTGATCTATTATTGTAAGTGGTTAAAGTTAGGAAATGTTTATGATGTGGTAAAGCCACACAGTAGAAAAGTATATCACATGGCTGAATGTTCTATTTATATGTCCCAGAACCCATGTATAGCTAAGGTGTCATGTATATTAATCTATATATCATTATGGACAATCCCAGAAATAAATAAATAAATAAATAAAAACAAAATGAATGTGTAGAAGTAGAAAAGTTCTCCGAATAAATCTATTTATTAACTGATGGGATTCCATAAATGGAAATTATGTTTGAAATATTTTATGGTTTGTTATCCAAATATACATATATATCATACAGGATTTAATATTCTGTTTACATATGCATCTAGATTTTATATGTAAGAAAAATATGCTGAGAAGTACTACATATGTTATGATAAATAGTCTCATAGTAATAAAGATATTTAGACGTAGACTAGAATGGAAAAAATTTCGTATATAAAGAAGTATATGTCGTAGATGACTGAATTAAGTTATTGGCTTGCGGTTCTGAAATATTTTGTAATGCTTTTAAAATAGTATTAAATATTCTATTTATGTATATCTGTAGATGTGACTAGCAATATAAGTGTGCGAAGATGCCATTTAATCCTGTAACAATGGTGCATAAAACTAACATATGTATATGTATATATATACCGTCATGAGGAATTTTGCAGTAATTATACTGTAGGCGTATATTTGGTGCAAACGACAATATCTTTGTAGAAATAAGATCGATCTGTATGCCATGTTTGGATATGAGTACAGTTTCCTCCAAGATTGTGAAGTTATTACCTCAGAGGAAGGACCATGAACTTGTCCTAACGCACAATGAAAGAATTCTATGAGAAATGTAGCGCAAATTGAATAGCGAGAAGAAGTGTAGGACTGAGAAAGAGCATACAGTATTAATCCACTTTTTATTTTTGTACATGTATAATTCAGATGGAATGTTTCAAGAGAACTAAGAAGAACTACTGTATTTCGTCAGATAATGCCATGCAAATATTTATTTCTGGATGCTAATTTTTGCTGAAGCCTAATTACAAACATCCGATCCCATATTCTGTAACTAACGAATCTATGACAGATTATTTATAAGTCATATACAAAAAAGAACTGACTTACACCGTCTTCACTCATGTCATTTTTTTGATACAATGATTCAGTAAGAACATTGAGTAGTTTTGCAAGCATAAATACTTTTCGTTAATTATAAATGTCTTATTTTTATTGTCTGTTATAAATATCGGTATATATTTGTACATTTTTAGAATTATTTGAATGCATTAATACGAAGCATGTCAGCGAAACAGATAATATCTACTCATCTATTCTGTTACTGCTTTCTATATGAAAACACTCATCTCTCCTATTGCAGGATATTAAAAAGGATATTATAAAGTTAACTAAAATGTCCTATATGTAAACGAACGCTACGTTCTAAACAGAATTTAAACGAGGCCTGCCGGTATTTCATCCGTTATTATTATATTCTTTGTTTTGTGTGAGTAAAAGTCACCATTGTAATGATTTCAGGTGTTCTGAAGGCATCGCTATGTAATAATTATTATCTATGTGTAATATTTGCATGTTATGAATATCTATGTTTCAAAAATATATAGATGTTATCTTCAAAAGAAAGAATTATATGTGACACTTATATAATATTTGAGAATCATAGAGATGTTACCTTTTAATTAAATGGCTATATGTAAACGTTGTATAATGTATTTTAGCCAGCAGAATATATGTATGTATGTATGTCGTGAAATCTGAATAAAGAGCTTTAAATTTCTATGCTTCATTTCAATTTTAAAGCAACTTATTTCCTTTATTCTCTCTGTAGCTCTGACAGCGGCTTATTCATATCATACCACTCAATTTATAAGTATGGCAGGTGTAGAATAAATGTCAGCAGTTACAATCAGCAACAGACGTGCTTTGATTCCCTGTGTAGCACATTCCGTTTATTCCTTCACAAAAGAGTCGATTTACACACTGAAACTTATTACATATGGCATACACATTAGTACAAAATGTTTCTATATCAGTTTTGTAAAAGCTGTGAGCGTATTTTTCAGTAGTAAAAAATCAGTTTTACGAAATGACAATTTTACACTCTGCAATCAGTCATTGATTAGTAAGTGGTGTATGTTCTACCCTGAACAGTAACTTCTGCTTAAATGTCTATTTTTAAATCAATACTTATTTCCTACAAGAAAACAATATCACATATTCCTGGTGTCTGTATTCTTTCTTGTGTTCATCACATATAACAGAAGACATTCCGAGTATTAACTACGTATTTTTGTTTAATTATCACCTCAGTCACCACATCCTGATACATGCAGAAGAAAATATTTTTTCTGGGGCTAGTTAAAGAGAAATAATTCAATATTACTACAAGAGAAGTAAAGAGGCAGTTGATTTCCCTGAAACACGATTAAGAATAGGGTGAAATGATGAATTATTCGGGTTCCCAGATTCTTTGGTGCTAGTGAATACCCATAGGAGTGGAGCATAAAGGTGGAGCTGGTTCAATGGCTCAGCAATACAATCCACTATATCTGTGATATGGCTGGTCATTCGTAAGGCAGAAGCTCCTTACTCGTAGTATGGGCCATGAATTTCTGTTGGATTGTCCTAAAACTTAAATCTGAGTGACGCCAATTGTATTGAGTCAATGGATAGTATTCTAAGAAGATAAGGAGACAATGCTTATAAACAAGTACAATCAATTAGGGTAGATGGTAGAATGGAATTTCACGACAGTGAGCATCGCATACAGTAGTAAGGCGACTTATGTCAACCAGAATAATCATAAATTGTTTCGTGGAGGCTATCTTTAAGCTTCTACCTAAACACATTTTGTGTATCCCCTTAACTTTGTGTCCGAGTAAGGTGAATGTGATCACACTGAATGGAGTTATACTGGCTCTCTGACGAGTCACACTTTAGTCTCGAACCTGATAGCTGTGCGTTTAAACTGAGACACAAATTTGCACATAAATATTTCTAATATCGTTCTAGAGGACTGTTGGTTCGGAAATGATAAAAACTTGATGGAAGTAAGAAGTTCGAAGTTCCACATGGGAATGTATATAACAGCTGACCTCTAAACAAATTATTCAGCGGAATGCAGGTGCCACTGGCCATTCGTTGTTTTTTATGGCATCTCAGAAAGTGGGTTAATTATAGCATTCGTCCGTTATGTCACTGTAGTAAAATTATAACTTTCGATTTCCAGAATGATAGCCCAGTTGTAGGTACGCCAAAAAATAGGCGAGAACCCAAGAGATTTAGAAGTACATCTCTCACTTCATTACGGAAGATACAGGAAATCAAGCTTAAAGTATAAAGACATATTAAATATTAAATTCGTCTGACATTTCTATAGTCTACTCTGTTTTATGTCAAAAGTTTTTTGCTGCTGTTTGTTTGAAGGACGGGCAGTATCTCCATCTCCTACACCAATCTGATGTAGCTACTGATGTTCAGATGAATTTACATCTCATGACGAGACCAGTGTCACTCCAAACCATTACTTTGGAGTTTGCGCTCTATGTTGTAGGCTGCCGGATAGTGGTCATAGGAATAAGGTCTAACTCGTCTGCATGCATCACTACAAATCACGTTGAAGCAGGATTCCTCCGAAAACATACCTTTGCTTCACAGCAAGCTGATGACAGCGTTCAACGTATCGATTGCAGATTTTGGTGTTTGTAACTTCTGTAAATGTTAGTCGATGCAATGAAATATGTACAATTAGTGCAATCCACAGAAGATATCATCGAACGCTCTACAAAGACAGTTCAACACCGACTGCAGTGTTCCAGCTTCGAATCAACAGTACCTCGTTATGCCCAGTAACAGCTTCTGGGCTGCATATGACCGACTTCTACCCACAGATTTAACACACTCGCACACGTACATACACATTACTTTCATAGCTACATGCTCTGTACAAAGTGAAATGTCGCGGTATGACAAACGAAGTTACCTGCTCATCGATCATTATTTGACAATGGAAGTCACTTAGTACTGATAGTGCACTATTTGGCGTCGAAGAGAAGTGCTGCCACTTTTTTTCATATTTTCATATTTCCTCTTCATTTGGCACATTTCACAAGCTCATCTTGGCGTAACTGATCATTTCAGCCACATGCAAGGTCACATATGTGGGTTCCTTGTCCCTGGGATTTTACCAAGCTATGACTGGTACACTGTTGTGTACACCCAGCGAGAATGAGAGATCCTTTCTGGCCGCTGCAGTTCCTGAGAAATTTACTCTTTTACATTTAAATCAGTATCCAATGAGGCCCATGCAGAGTTGGAGTAGGCAGTCCGTAAGTGCTACGGAATTACTGGAATACCTCACTCAGAATCTCCTTCTCATGGTGGAACAACCCTTAAGGTTTATCACTAATAAAATTCGCTTAACAGACTTCACATCGCTAATGATCAAACTATGGCACCCAGGAGTGGCCTTAAGTTGGGAATTTCAGTGTAACTGTTCTCTTAAAGTCTCCTCAGCTCACAAGAAAATTAATAAATTCATAAATGATCAGGTAGGTACTGAAATGAGTCATTTTTCTCGTCAGACTTACTTTATCACGATTTGAAACATGAAAACACAGAACTGAAACTGGTTAAAATGATACATAAAACAAATCAAAATTGACTGTCGCGGATGGAAATGGGCCGCTGGAAAAGTTATTGGCAGTGGGCGGTCAAGTTAACACGACGCCTCCCACAAATTAATCGTAACTTAAACGCTACCTGACGATAATACCTTGAACTGACGGTAACTGTGAATCTCTAGATGACAATTCAGTACGACATATCCTGCCTGAAATATAAGTACTTCAGATGGGATGTACACGGTTAAGTGAAGCCTAACTTCTTAAGGAAAAGCCCCTAATGTGCGTTTACAGCAGATATAGTCATCAATGTATTGTTGAATGTGTGATAAGAAGCCTGCTCGTACATTTGGAAGTGTTAAAACTGCTACCGTCTACTCTTCCAATTACTTGAGGTGAGAATCCCAGCTGGCGTCCGCTGATAAACAAGACCGTACTCTCGCACGGATATTCCCCAATGCCAAGAAATATCCTCTCCTGCTTCTCTTCTCAAGGCCATCGCTACACGAGGAGCGTCGCAAAAAAATTATAGTCTCCAGTTGTCAAGAGAAGCGCCTAAATCACGTCAATGGCGTAATTATAACACCACACCAGATATCTCCAAAAAAGGAAGCTTGCCCCCAAAAACTATGCACACCCACACAACGTGCCCTGGTGTCAATGGCGGTCCACCTATTGTGCTGCAATATTTTGTCGTGCTCGAGGAGATCGTCCTGTGTCAGAAACGTTTTGGGAAGCTTTATTCTTCACGCTAGTCCGACGCCAGCATGTCTGGCAAAAAATTCTCCACGGAACAGACAATGCTCTTCTCCCCAGCACGATATATTAAATGGACACCACAGAGTCGAACGCGACATCTTGAACTCGTAAATGGCCGGCACCGCCCGAGCCGTGCAATACTTCCCGCAGTTTCACGAAAGGCTCAAGACGATACCCTGTGGCCAGCCGGCCGCTAACCTGGTCTCCCAAGATATCAGTCAGTCAAACATGAAAGGCGCTGGACGCCGCCGTGTGCTTCTGTGACTCACGGGTCGAGCTGGACGTACCCTCCGAGAAAATACTGTAGCGGGCCCCTCCACTTTCATCTCGGCAGTACGTCCTTTCGCGCAGTCTAATGTAAACATCTCCCACGCGTACTCGGTTATATGAATAAAGATTCACATTGAAATTATTATTTGCACCCAACTATAAAACTAGTCACAAACAAACACTGTCATTCTGTGTCACCCATTCATTTAATTGCACTGATGGTTCACTACATTACTGAGGCGATAATACTTCCATACACATTATTTAAATAAGAAAAATGAAAGGAAACGAACCCAAAGTCTTAGGTAAGTTTCAGTACCTCCCCCCCCCCCCACCCCTACTGGCAGACATTTTTTTACACTTAGGTTACAGCAGTGTGACATGAAAAAAAATAAATGACGTAACATCATCCTTGATCGTTCTGACTAATCAGGGAAAAATGGGAGAAATCTTTGCCAACCATTAAATCTACAAATTCCCGGTGTGGATGCAAAACCGTTAGGCTGTACTGACAGACATAGTCCATTTAGTAGTGCTGTTACACAATGATAGGCATGATACGTACAAAATCACGTCATCCCAAAGCACATAAACACGAATAATTCCATACAATGATCAACAGTCTGACCAACCTATCGCTAGAAGAATGCGCAACACAAAAGGATCTAGCAGTTCTGCAATATATAGCACAGAAAATGACTATAGCCCAAATTAAATGCGTTACCAAAAGCTACAGGAGTAAGATTAACCTACCAAACAAAATAAATTATAATAACACAAGTTCACTCACGGAAAACAAAATTTCTAGTCCACACAATTCAGGCATATGCAAAATAAGCATCGAGATTGCGATAAACCTTATACAGGATAAACAGAAAGAAATTTCGGAATTAGATACCGAAAACACACCAGAAACGCTATTACAAATCCATCCATATTCTTCAATCACATGAAAATAGAAAACCACAAAGACCAGACGGAATGACCAATGCAAATATCATACATAATTCCGAAGACATTAACCGTGAATATCTTGGACAACAGAAATTTATACGCATTCATATAACTACCAAAAAAGTACATTAAACGAAGAAACTGATCATAAACAAAAACATACCGTATACTTACACTTTTATTGACATTATAAATTTAAATAAGGGGTAAATATTCATAACCAAAACATTATAGGAGCAATGACAAAATTAACAACAGAAGTTTACTCACTAATACCTAGCAACTCAAAGATCAATAAATTAAAGCAAAATTGTAGCCATATAACGTCGCTGGTGTCCTGTCATATAAAACTACGAAAAGTACAAAACACAGTAAACAGAACAAAACGCGCACAGTTAAAAAAAAAAAAAAAAAAAAATCTCGTCTACAACAACATTGCTGTTCGACATATGGCAGTATCGCAATATCGCTGCCAAAATCATATAATCACGCCCCCTGTAAGGTATAACAGCCAAATCGTTAGACGGTGACAGCACCGGCAGAGTTCTATGGACGTCAAAGGCTACTACACGGAATCACTATTATCTACTCACCAAATATTATTAACAGTTATACATAAGAATAGAAACGAAGGTTAACGAATTCATGTATTATTTGCAAGCAGAAATAAAATGACACTTTAGAAAAAATAGGCCTATCGCAAACCAGACAGTGGAAATATAGATATTTTAAAATAGCAGCGATTTGGGTTTCTCTACTTACAATGCCTCTGCAACAGACATACCGTGCTCCGGGCCCTCAAGAACACTAATTATTGATGTTCACGTCAGACCACACCAAGGAGACGATCTGTGTTTCGCACACATGAAAGTGAAAATGGCTAAACTAACGAAGTGTACAATTCAGCAAATAATTTATGCACGAAAAAGTCATTTGAACCTACGTATACATCAAAATCAAAGTGGCCTCAATACTTGTGACAAGAATTAAGCATTTTGAACCAATATTACGGATGCAGGAAGAAATCCAGGACAAATCTTATCACAAAAAACAGCTAAAGCGAAGTAAGTATGTAGCTCAGTTAAAATTTAGCAGTAAATCTAATCCCTTAATGTAGGGCTACTTAGCTAGATTCACAGACCAATATGTAGTTTATAACGCCCAGCAACTACTTGCAACACGAGCATAAACTATTAGACAAAGGCGTAAAATATTATATACACCGGAACCACACATTATGCCGGCCGCTGTGGCTGAGCGGTTCTAGGCCCTTCAGTCCGGAACCGCGCTACTGATACCGTCGCAGGTTCGAATCCTGCCTGGGGCATGGATGTTTGTGATGTCCTTAGGTTAGTTAGGTTTAAGTAGTTCTATGTCTAGGGGACTGATGGCTTCAGATGTTAAGTCCCATAGTGCTTAGAGGCATTTGAACCACACATTGTAACAAGAAAAACCTCATAGCAACATTATAAGTAGCAGTTGATACAGCGAAATTGCCAAGAAGGCATCATAATTCAGTAACAGTGCAAGCATCCAACATGACAGGAAAATACATCTATATGTAAGTCAAACAAGAGAAAACAGGCAACATTGTACTAAACCGCATAATCCACGAACTCATCACCAACAATGCTATAGTCATAAAGGCAGATAAAGGCTATAGTTTGGTTGTAATAAACGAAAATGATTACATAACCGAAGTAAACAACTTCGTTACAGCTAACAGTATCACAAAAATCAATAGGCAACCTACTAACAAATTTTGCAGCACAGACTATAACTGTCACAAATTCTTGCAACACAATACTTACAGTTTATGGGAAAAGAACAAATATAGTTAAGAAGCCAAATACATCGAAAGTATATGTCCAACCCAAGACCCAACAATAAAATACTCCTGTATGTCCAAAACTAGACAGTCCCACCTACCTCATTAGTAATAAGTTGAACAACTTGGGTACTAAGTATTACAGATATAATCAAAAATACATAACGTAAGTTCACGAAAGCTGGAGAGCAAAATAAAAAATACAAAAACGTGAAATTTGTATAATTTGACATCACCAACCTCTACATAAATATACCGGTCCTGGAAGCCATAAGAAGTATAGAGTACAACATACCTCAATACAAGAAAAGGTCTATTACCGATGTATATGACCGCTTCGATTTGCTAAAATTAATATTAACACAAAGTTATTTCATCTTCGGTAATGAAAACTATACAGAGGAGAATGGGATGGCCATGGGTTACAGAGCACTATGGCATACATCATTTTAAACGCCTTATAAGAAATTTTTTTCAGACCCGCAAGCCCGTTAGACAAAATAATTGTATACCACTGTAGAAACGTTCAGGTTACTTTACTCTTAACAGACTCAATCACCACAGAAAATGAACAAATAAAGAAAGCATTGATCAGACTACATCTGAAAAAATGAATACTAAGAAAGCAATAAATTTTCCTGACATATTAATAAAAAATCTTAACAACACATGCAACTTAGAGATATTCAGAGAATCTACTAGAAGAACACACAATACAAAAGGAACTAGGAATTGTACAATCAACAGTACAAAAAATGGCCAGAACCGAAACATAATCACTCAACTCTATAAAAAACATACCAAATCAGCACATGGTAACATACAACAGGACATAAAACTACTTAAAGAATCACAAGTTCAACAAAATCTTATACATGTCTTCAACACATGTAGGAAATACATCTGATAAATTACATGCATTACTGAGAAACACAGGACTAACATGAGACTACCAAACCAGATATCATAAGATAACACTCCACAATGAAACCAATAGAAGAATACACTCCCCTATTTAAGTTCTGTATGAGAACAAAGAAGTTAACGAACGCTATATTCACAGGTAACGAATAAAAACTATTAGACAGGCATAAAATATAATATACAGTCTAAACCACATACCATAACAATAAAAATCCGCATACCAACAATAACAATCGCAATTGATAAAGCGGAATTGCTAATAAGGCACCAGAAATCAATAACACTGCAAGTATTCAACATAACAGAAAACAAAATTACCAATCCACACAAATTCACGTATTATTTGCAGTCAGGTAGAAAACGCCACTGTAGCCGAAATGTACGTATCACAAGGGATACAACAGAGCAGTAAATAAACACATTCCTTAAGATCGAGTGTGGCCATGTAAAATATGTGTGTCACATTAGTGACAGAGGTATCATGATGTACAGCAAATAACAATAATTAACAACAAGCAGAAAAAACATAGGAAACATACCAACAGATTATAATGTAACTGATATGAAATCATAAACAAGATTTTCAAAACAAAACAACATAAATGCATAATAATTAATGCACCCTTTCCTAGAACGTAAACGAGCCAATGACAATTGTGGCATAAACAGTAGAAAGATCATGGCCCTAGGTATCAAGAATCAAAGTAACCCTCAACTAAGTTTGTATTACTCATACGACACGTGTCACTTTTGCACTTTCATCCTTTTCATTTCTGTGGAGAAGTTGTCAGATTTCGGTGTCTCATGCAGAGTTCGGGTCTCATGGCAGAAGCACAGATTTTCAGCGGTTATATCTCAGACTATGATACACGCGTAAGAGGTATGTGGAAGGTGGCTAGACGGGACCGGCTTGTTCTCGTCGTCGACGTGGCAGTACATGACGTCAGTGAGAAGCGAGGGCCGCGTGGGATTAGCCGAGCGGTCTCAGGCGCTGCAGTCATGAACTGTGCGGCTGGTCCCAGCGGAGGTTCAGTCCTCCCTCAGGCATGGGTGTGTGTCTTTGTCCTTAGGATAATGTAGGTTAAGTAGTGTGTAAGCATAGGGACTGATGATCTTAGCAGTTAAGTCCCATTAGATTTCACACACATTTGAACATTTTTTGAGAAGCGAGGCAACAATTGGGATGGTAACAGGGAAGGCTCAGTTTATGGGTTCACTGACTACATATCATATGACTAAGGGCTCATTAAGACAAGGAAATAAGTGTTTCTGTCAGCTGTCATATGACAGAGAGAAAAATATCTCTCGTATGAGCAAATAGGAAGCGGATGGATGGAATAGACTAGAAGGTGTTAGGATGCTGTCCACATATTTTGATGGATGAGTAGATAATGTTGATCAAAATCAGCATTTTGGCTGATAGCAATACGTGGTTCAACCAAGAAGCAAAAAATTGCTTTAAATGGGACTTATGTCCCTTAGTACAAATCAACATAACATGCACAGACTGGCTGAACGATAAACTGCAAAAACTCGAAGTGCAGTAGGGTTTCATTGTGGGTTTCTTTGTCTCATTCTAGCTGCTCTACCTGCAGTGGCCCCTTAGTGGTACTACAAGCCTAATTAGCGTCAAGCCCTGCGGCTGCTTCCAGCTCGTTTCTGTGGAGAAAGGGGTGGCGCATGGCACGTGAACCTAGCAGTCAACCATCTCGCTCGCAAATAAATATAGTCCAGAAAGCCGGTTAATAACACGTTCATGTGGTGTCTCTCAGGAAGCCCAGCCAGGAAGCACAGAGGTGTGTGCTCAGTCCCCTGATACCTCTTGTTGTGGAGGCTGTCATCATTCACCTCGACTGTTGATCACCAACCCTGTCTCAGCTGGCAATTGCGTGGCACCTGACCCACTGTCGCTGAGATGCACAACCTTCTCCACTCTCGAGTAATACGGATGGGTGTTGAGTTTTCGTGGCACCAATCGCCAGGGCTCTGTCTGAACAAATCTTTCGCATGCCACATAAGCAACTGGTGTGTACAGTTCATATCCATGTCATATGTAATACTCGAAAGCAGTAAACGTTACACACTGAACTGTAATGAATAGTCTCCCGATGGGAGAAATGAAATACGTACTCCTATGATCTTTTCTAATATTCATAAATACAGGTTGCTGAACTAAGCAAGTATAAAAAATGTTTCACACATCATAGCGTGGAAGTAATTGCGTGTGGTGTCAGAGTTCGTTAGCAGGTTAGTCCTACTGTATCTTATAGTCCAATATGACACAAAATGACTTCTTACATGTCATTAGCATACCAATCAAGACTGAAGCATTAGTACCATCACCATAAGCTAAAGAAAATTAATCTTTTTCTTTGAGTATTACAGAGCAGCTTAGCCTATCGTACACGAAACTAATGTAAGCGTTATTAAGGCAGATTACCAAGTTTAGGTTGGTAGCCTGCTTATGAACGTTTCTCTTACACACTCATCGTTTCTGACAGTGGATATTCTCGTATAATTTATCTGCTCTACAGGCAAACAATACTGAGTACACAACCGCAGAATCATATATCAAGAAGTCAAGTACAACTACTGGATGATCGGAATTATGCGAATTCTCGTGCCATAACAGGCCTCAATAGGCGTAATCAAGATTCTACCCTTACGATTTATGATGCAGTATACAGTTACCAAACAATGTGGAAGTACCATGAGTCCTGTGGTTTGACAGTCTTGTGGCTACATCGTAGAAATGTCCATAAGTAACGTAAGATATCCCTGTTTCATTTCCTCAGAATTTTTCTCCCTCTCTCTCTCTCTTCTTTCTTCGTTCATTAGGCGGAATCAGAGCTCATCACGTTTGTTCACTGAGTGTGCAATAAATGTCATCTATAGCGAGAGGGAGAGAGAGAGGGAGCCTTCGGCTCGTACACATACTGAAGTGTAGGGCATCCGCAAATCTATTGCACATCAGCAAAAGTACAGCTCGACTGCTATCCTTGCGTGGATACAACCCTTTAGGCTCAATGGAAATAGTGCATGCATCCAGGGCGTGGACACAATCCAAAATATCCTCGAAAATGAAAGGCGCAGTAGCTCAGCGTCATTGTCAAACACAACGATACCAAAAAGAACACAAACGTATCTCCCCAGAACAAAACTCCCTTCCTTAACAGTTAATGCTATTGGATAGTTACTTTATACTTTCGATCCATAGTGAGCAACACAGGTTCTCTGTCCTGCTCCTTCTCAATAGATTCCGCGCTATTGATTACATGGTTCTGAAATACACCTTTCCATGAATAGTATAGGATAAACTTGTCTCCTTCAACGTCAACACTGACATTTTCGACAAGGATAACACGTGAACGAGATAGCACGTAAAAACTTAAGTTGCTATTGCTGCGTACACGTGTAATCATGATATCGAATTCCTGGAGGACGGATATCAATCTGGCAAACTTTCCATGAGTCAGTTCTGTATTGAGGATAAATTCCACCTCGTTTTTATTGGTGTTTATTATTATGTTTCTGCCAAATGAAAGATATCTAAATTTCTGAAATCCCCATACAATGGCTAGCACTTTCAGTTCAGTAACCGAGCAGTTGTACTCTGCTTTAGTCAAAATTCTGCTAGCGAATGCAATCGTTTTCTGTAAACAGTCTATTCTGCATATTTTTCGAGTATCACTACTTATATAACGGTGCACCTGCTACCTGTGGCCATATTAAATTCACAGGAAAGTTCATGGTGAGCAAGAATTGGTGCATTACTTAGTGTTGCTTCGAGTGACCAAAACTCTCCTTCCATATCATTATCTGGGATCGAAGTGGTTTTTTTCCCCATGGGTTGATACAGGGGGTGAAGCGCTAGAGTGTAAATTTTGATGAACTTTTATACAAATTTATAGTTCCTAGAAATCGTCTGAGCTGGTTCTTGGTGGAGATCGGTGCAAATTGAGTAATGTCCTCAATTGTTTTCAGATTTGGAACATTTTCTTCTGTGGAAAAGCTGTTCCTGAAAAACCGCACTTACTGGCTCCAAAACAGCTATTCTCTATTTTCGCCATCACACCATGCTTTTGGATAGTTTGAAAAACATCCTGAAAGACACAGTTGTGTCCCCCCTCCCCAAAATATTTCAGCTATTAATACATCAGCCACATAGCTAGTGATTCTTCGATAAAGTGCGTCACTTAGAAGACACCATCTAAGCCATGGATCACTGGAGATGAAGATACATTTAACCGAAATGGGAAAGGCTGAAACTAGTAACAACATCCATGTGCTAGAAAGGCAGTGTACTGTCTGCTCCTAAGATGAGGTTAGGTCTGCCAGAAGCTGGAGCATTAGTCTATTGATGAAAGAAACTAACACTCAATGGAAAATTTGCAATAACTCCTACAGTTTCTCATGCCCATGTGTCTTTGGGTGAATGACTGTATTGATTTGATGGGGGTCCAGCACCGGTTGAATGGAGCCATTCTTCTTTTGAACAACATGCAGAGGGCTTATATGTTGACCTTACAGGCCCTATGAGTCCATCTCCCAACATTCTCTTAATATTTAAAAGTATCTGTTATCTGTGTGCAGGTCAGAAAGTGTACAATGGCTCATTGCGTGAGCGTCTTTCAAATGTCGATTGCAATAATGTGCTAATATGGCTACTGCTGTCAGAAATGCCTTTAAGCAGATTTTTTCCATTTGCAAAACCAATTAATGGATGTACATTTCTCTCTGTTATCTCCTCTTTTACAACAACAATCTTCCTATAAAGTCATATCCAAGCAAGTTAACCTTGCTCAGGCCAATGTTTTGCATGTATAATTTTTGAGCCCTACCCACTCCAATACTTAGGCAGTTATCACATGTATTATCACTTTGGTCCTCGTTCCATGGATTTGGAGGCCTAGTTTCGTCAACCACTGCTGGAGAGTTACTCCTGTTCTGCTCATGCCAGTTCCTAACATTGCTTTTTTTATTGTTATTATGTACACCACTAAAATCGTTGCATTTTTCCTGTCTTTCTGGTGCAGATCCAAAGTGACTTTGTCGACCAGATGGCCCATTTCAAACGTCTCGGCAGTCATCGTTCCTCCTTGAAGACTCTCCGGTACTACTTTCAATGACGCACCTTTACTCACTTACATAAAAGGTGTTGTATGTATTCTGCAGCTCTAAGAGTATATTTTTAAATACTTTAATGACTCTGTTACATACAACGCTTGGAACTTGTTGGTAAAGGGTGGGTAATTTCGTGTCACTTGAGGTCCATGGTGAATCCAGTGACTAACACTTTTCAACGTTTGATTCAAAATTTTTCGCCGGAATTTGGAATTTCCATTACTCTAGAGGGCCCCACACATCATTATCTCTTCTTCAATCCTATCCTGCATCTTTATTGACCAGTTTGTTGCTATGATTGTGTCTCTGAATTCATCATGTGAGCGACAGGTGAGCGTAATATTTCTCATATTCACTGCCACACAACTCTCAGTGTGTGTAAGTAAACTCCAGTTTATAACCTAATGAAGCAGGAGTCAAGGATTTGTCAAATCAAGCTGTCTGAGCCTTGGGACAAACCGTGTTTCCTCCATTTCAACAATTTCGAAAAATTTTCAAGGAAATGGGATGTTTACTGTCGAAACGAAAGTCTACAGCTGCATGTTCACTGATTCCTGTAACCCTTATGTGTTCGACATCCTATGGAACTATGGAACTTGGTCAACCGATTGTTATAGTACTGCTCCACACAGCCCCGGTCATATATTTGTACGTCGAATCTTCTAATCGGTATGCGATTGTTAGATTTTTCCACTACTGTGTCATGCCCTGCTGCTTGATGTGTGCACACTCATGGTGGACAAACTTAAGTAGATCTCTGCTGTGGGGATTCAGCGATGTTCAGTAGTATCAGAGCGAGTCCTAGTATTGCTCTTTTCTTGTTTGGTTTACGTTCGACGCTCCTCGTCCTACTGTTGTCTATTACCATACTTTGGATGTCCTAGCATACATTTTGGTGACCTGAATGTACTTCTGGCCAACAATTGCCATCTCTCTATCATCATGAGCCTCTTTATGTTTTGCTTCTAATGCAGTCTCCTTCGCTTCGTCTGATAGCACCTTGCCTGTAGCTTCACCCTGTAATACATCTCTGGTACCGTGCATAAACTTATCTTCTAATTCTGAAGTAGCTCTTCTTCTTTCTTATGTATCCGCTTCCTCCTTCCTTTCTGCTGTGCGGGGTCAGCAGTTAAAAGTTGGAGACTAGAGAATTTCTTTTACCAAATTTTTTACCCCAACTGTTTGCAATCTGCTCGTATGAAATATGTTACCGTTTCCTGTTATGGAACAGCGGCTGGCGCTGAGCAGGAACAACGCATAATTTTATATAGTAACATCGAATAGTTCACGCAAGCATCTTCTCATGTCGGTATCCCTCACTAGAGATGCTATTGTCAGTACCGCTGATATGAAGATGTGCTTTAGTACAGATGCAACTCATCAACGAGAGAACAAGGAACGGTCACGTTGGGGTTGATCAGCGGGTCAGCTGAGAAACTCCGGTACGCTGGCCACTCTTTCTTGCCTACCGGATCTACTACCAAATACGTGTGTGCAAAAGTTCCTCTGCTACTAGGCGCGATGCCTCTCAGTTTGGTTGGAGCAGCCTGCTTCTCCAACAGTAATTCCTACCATTGTATCCCTCAAGAACAGGAATCTGGATAAATAAACTCCAGATGTGACTGTAAGCAGTCTTTCGTTTATATTTACAAATTCATGACAACAATCCCGATCGCCCACTTCCCGGTCCCACCATTCAAAGCCAAACCATCCACATAAAAAGGACATCGAAAGGGTGCAAAAAAGGGAAGCTCGTTTTGTATTATCACGTAGTAGGGGAGAGAGTGTGGCAGATATGATACGCGAATTGGGATGGAAGTCATTACAGCAAAGACGTTTTTCGTCGCGACGAGATCTATTTACGAAATTTCAGTCACCAACTTTCTCTTCCGAATGCGAAAATATTTTATTGAGCCCAACCTACATAGGTAGGAATGATCATCAAAATAAAAGAAGAGAAATCAGAGCTCGAACAGAAAGGTTTAGGTGTTCGTTTTTCCCGCGCGCTGTTCGGGAGTGGAATGGTAGAGAGATAGTATGATTGTGGTTCGACGAACCCTCTGCCAAGCACTTAAATGTGAATTGCAGAGTAGTCATGTAGATGTAGATGTAGATGTATCAGAAGCGGGACTAAAACCACCATTGGGTCCAGTGTGGCCACGCGGAAATACGTGCGGAGCGTGCCACCACTGAACCAGGCCACAGTTGTTTGCACTTGCTGCGTAAGCTCGCTCTTTACTTCGCCACGTGCTGAGCTTCCTTCCTGGGTGAAGCGCGCTCCAGTCTGACATACGGAGCCTGTCTCCGCCGCACTGCAGCCGCGGCGGAGCAGGTCCTGCGTCGTGCCGTCGAGCGCCCACGCCAGCCCTCCCCCCACCACCGCCTCCTCCCCCACGACGAAACCTCAATGCTGCCGCCTCCGTCGTCGCGAAGCCACGCGCCGTGCTGCTGACCCACCAACGCCGCCCCCGCCTCATCTCTCCAGCCGACGCTGGAAAGACTAAGATTTTCGTATGTTTTCTGCCTTTGTAAATAATTCACCTTTAGTGTACTGGGACAAGGACGAATGAGCGCGCTTCACGAGTATTGAACACAGGGAGCGGTGCTTAAATCCGAAAGAAGACAACTTTTTTTAAAAATGCAAATTTATTACAACACTATATGTAACTCCCTTCAGCAGCAGTGACCGCCTGCAATATTGTCCTGAAGAGATCGCACGCACTGTTTAAAACAGCGCCGTCCATATTTGCGAAAGCTGCTTCGATAGCGGTGCGTGGTGATGCGACATTGGTGTGCCTCGTCTTGTTGGTAACACTCTCGATTACGCTCCAAACATCGTAGTCGAGGCGGCGAGAACTTCTTTGACCAGAACATCTCAGCGTTATCCGAGAGGCAGTTTTGCACTAAATGCCATCCAACGCAGTGTTCCCTTGGCGACATTTCTGCAGCTATTGCCCCGGGACCCCCGAAATCAGCGCCTGAGCCTCTTTGTTGACTGTCGCAGTTCGCGACAAACGCTTCCTCGAATGAATTTTCCTCTCCGGGTTAGCGGAACCTTTCCCAGACCTCTCCATAGCGTTATACTTGCCCACAATATCGTAACGAATTGACCTCGGGTAAATGAAGAACCGAACTGCTTCAGTCACAGGTTGATAGACTGAGAACCAAGATCCACAGGACTAAAGAAATGGCTAGAATAATGTTGGAAGAAAACAGAAAACTTGAAATTAGTGAAATAAATGTAACATTTGATGAATTTGAGATTATAAGTAGGAAAATACAAAAAAAATTTGAGCAACTGCAGTCGCAGTTATCGGCACCTGAAAGGGAAGATTCTGGAGTACAAACCCACTCCAAAGTGGAAATTACTAACACTTCCGATATGGACATCAGTCTAGGAGAATTCAAATGGTTCAAATGGCTCTGAGCACTATGGGACTCAACTGCTGAGGTCATTAGTCCCCTAGAACTTAGAACTAGTTAAACCTAACTAACCTAAGGACATCACAAACAGCCATGCCCGAGGCAGGATTCGAACCTGCGACCGTAGCGGTCTTGCGGTTCCAGACTGCAGCGCCTTTAACCGCACGGCCACTTCAGCCGGCCTAGGAGAATTGCTAGAAAAGATAACTGAGCTTGTGGTAGGATAGAAGACAGCAGAGTCAGAATTGCCGCCGCCAGCCCTACACTTTCTCAGCACTCTGTCTGCAATGGATCCTTCTGTGTATGTACCAAATGTTGGAAGCAGTGGCTGTACTCAAAAACAAAAGCGTAGTTATTCACAACGGAATAATTCGTAAGGTGGTAGACAATATGAGAGATTGCTAAATAAAGAAAAAAAAACCGATGGCAAGGCGCAGTTGCATCCGATTCACTTCAGGATAAGCCTCGTCAGGGTGCGGGTAATCGCACAGAAAATGAAACTGCAACCCTCCCCACTCCCTGCCCTCCGTGCGTCAAACGAGAATCTAAAGGGTTACAAGAGAAACTCCTCACCATCATTTGCTTGGTGTACGAATCCATGGAATAGTCCAAGACCATAAAGAAAGGCAAATGTCTTCCCACCGTCCGCTGAGCAAGGAATTGGTAAAACAGGAAATCAACCCCGTTACTGTCTATCCTAGAAACGGGGGGTAATAGGGATCTGGAGAAAGAAGACGAAATAAAAATTATAGAATCTATTGATGGTTGTACAAGGTACAGATTTAAGGTTTAGTTAATCGGGTCATACGCGGATGAATAACCCCCTAACATTAAGTCAAACCAGAAATGGAACTACACCCATATCGCACTAGATGCTGTTCATATGCCTATGTAAATGAGAGGAAAAGTGTCTGTTGCGTGTGACATAAACTCAACTGTAAACATTAAAATGCCCTCACCGTTCCCTCCTTGCCTCTCCAGGTGAGCCGCAGTGATGTCAAACCGCGCGTCTCACCTGTTAACGTTCCGTGTTATCCAGAGTGACCAGCGATATTTCTTTATATATAAGAAAAAGGCACTGACTTAGCTGTCGAGACGAAGTTCATCGCTAGCCCCGAAAGTCTCTGCCACGGATTATAAGGAAATCAACTACGGGATAGTGTGTTAGCCACTAAACCACTCCTGATCTACGTGCAGTTCGTAGGTATGGTATAAGGGATTGCCGACAGCTTCCAGAGTAGGAGGTTCAAAATAACAGAGTAATTCAGTTTACACTCGTGTGCTTAAGTGTGATAATGTCCACTCCATCGAGTCATGTAATGGAGCAATACCAGTTTGTTGTTTTCAAACATCGCTAACTACTGTCAGCAGTTGGGTCGCTATTTTACTTCGCGATGTCCGAATCTTGCCTCGGGCATGGGTGTGTGTGATGTCGTTAGGTTGGTTAGGTTTAAGTACACTCCTGGAAATGGAAAAAAGAACACATTGACACCGGTGTGTCAGACCCACCATACTTGCTCCGGACACTGCGAGAGGGCTGTACAAGCAATGATCACACGCACGGCACAGCGGACACACCAGGAACCGCGGTGTTGGCCGTCGAATGGCGCTAGCTGCGCAGCATTTGTGCACCGCCGCCGTCAGTGTCAGCCAGTTTGCCGTGGCATACGGAGCTCCATCGCAGTCTTTAACACTGGTAGCATGCCGCGACAGCGTGGACGTGAACCGTATGTGCAGTTGACGGACTTTGAGCGAGGGCGTATAGTGGGCATGCGGGAGGCCGGGTGGACGTACCGCCGAATTGCTCAACACGTGGGGCGTGAGGTCTCCACAGTACATCGATGTTGTCGCCAGTGGTCGGCGGAAGGTGCACGTGCCCGTCGACCTGGGACCGGACCGCAGCGACGCACGGATGCACGCCAAGACCGTAGGATCCTACGCAGTGCCGTAGGGGACCGCACCGCCACTTCCCAGCAAATTAGGGACACTGTTGCTCCTGGGGTATCGGCGAGGACCATTCGCAACCGTCTCCATGAAGCTGGGCTACGGTCCCGCACACCGTTAGGCCGTCTTCCGCTCACGCCCCAACATCGTGCAGCCCGCCTCTAGTGGTGTCGCGACAGGCGTGAATGGAGGGACGAATGGAGACGTGTCGTCTTCAGCGATGAGAGTCGCTTCTGACTTGGTGCCAATGATGGTCGTATGCGTGTTTGGCGCCGTGCAGCTGAGCGCCACAATCAGGACTGTATACGACCGAGGCACACAGGGCCAACACCCGGCATCATGGTGTGGGGAGCGATCTCCTACACTGGCCGTACACCACTGGTGATCGTCGAGGGGACACTGAATAGTGCACGGTACATCCAAACCGTCATCGAACCCATCGTTCTACGATTCCTAGACCGGCAAGGGAACTTGCTGTTCCAACAGGACAATGCACGTCCGCATGTATCCCGTGCCACCCAACGTGCTCTAGAAGGTGTAAGTCAACTACCCTGGCCAGCAAGATCTCCGGATCTGTCCCCCATTGAGCATGTTTGGGACTGAATGAAGCGTCGTCTCACGCGCTCTGCACGTCCAGCACGAACGCTAGTCCAACTGAGGCACCAGGTGGAAATGGCATGGCAAGCCGTTCCACAGGACTACATCCAACATCTCTACGATCGTCTCCATGGGAGAATAGCAGCCTGCATTGCTGCGAAAGGTGGATATACACTGTACTAGTGCCGACATTGTGCATGCTCTGTTGCCTGTGTCTATGTGCCTGTGGTTCTGTCAATGTGATCATGTGATGTATCTGACCCCAGGAATGTGTCAATAAAGTTTCCCCTTCCTGGGACAATGAATTCACAGTGTTCTTATTTCAATTTCCAGGAGTGTATTTCTAAGTTCTAGGTGACTGATGACCTCAGAAGTTAAGTCCCATAGTGCTCAGAGCCAATTGAACCATGTGAACTTCGCGAGGCTATAAATTAAGGCAGACACATTTTGCAAATACACCTGCTGAAATACACCGACGTAAAAAGAAATCGAAACACCAAGAACGAGTTTTGCGACATAAATAGATAAACTGAAGATGGTAGGCGTGTTTCTACATCTGAAACATGATGTCTATTCAAATTTCCCGCCAGCCACATAAGAGTGGCGGTAGCAGTGCCACTGTAAGGATGCAAGTCAGGTTTGATATAAATACACCATGTAACGGTAGTGAACGTTAGTTATCTTTGAGATTGGACGTAGTGAGTTGATGTTACCGAAGAATGCCTTTAAGGCAACAAAGACATCATTATCAACACCTCACTGCGTTTGAACGTGGCTACGTAAGATGGCTACGAGGAGCTAAATGTTCCTTCTTAGATACTGTCATCGGATGACAACTCCAGCGTTATCAGCAACCAGCAATAACCGTCCCTGTATCGACTGACCAAATGCAACAGTCACGGAACTTTGTTCCACAAACTGACATCCGGCACCTGTACGACACGATGCACGTACGTTTGCGTGCTTACATTCAACATTCTGGTGAACACACCGGTTATGAATGTACCAGCATTTCACAATTGCGATGGTTTACCTCGCGCCTAACCTGTTATGTTACCATGCTAACCACTTAAATATGTTACCTTGACAAATGAATTCTCGAAATTTCATTTCACTACATTAACAATTTTTGGTGTTGCTATTTATTTTGTCCATTAGCTTGCGCAAAAGACAGCCCCGCTGACGGCTTAGGGTTTGCAGTTACACACTTGGCAGACACAGATGCTAATATCCACACGACTGTGAACGTTAGTTACTAACAGATGCGATTTTGACGCTGGATAACCGTGAAATCACCTGTTACGATTGATTTCAAACTAACAACTGGTGCAGGAAGTATGACACGGTAAGCTGGATAAATTGCTACATTTCGGCTTGCATGACGAATAGTGTCCTTTTTCACACCGTCTTCAGAAAGTTATTTAAAAACTGACGTCCTATCCACATAAGTTCACTTAATATAAGTCGTGAAAATCAGCCGCTGTCTCAGTCTGTATTTATGTTCAGTAGGTAGCTGCCTCCGTTATGTCGTTATGTACGCTACTGGCCATTAAAATTGCTACACCACGAGGATGACGTGCTACAGACGCGAAATTTTACCGACAGGAAGAAGATGCTGTGATATGCAAATGATTAGCTTTTCAGAGCATTCACACAAGGCTGGCGCCGGTGGCGACACCTACAACGTGCTGACATGAGGAAAGTTTCCAACCGATTTCTCATACACAAACAGCAGTTGACCGGCGTTGCCTGGTGAAACGTTGTTGTGCTGCCTCGTGTGAGGAGGAGAATTGCTTACCATCACGTTTCCGACTTTGATAAAAGTTGGATTGTAGCCTATCACGACTGCGGTTTACCGTATCGCGACACTGCTGCTCGCGTTGGTCTTGATCCAATGACTGTTACCAGAATATGGAATCGGTGGGTTCAGGAGGGTAATACGGAACGCCGTGCTGGATCCCAACGGCCTCGTATCACTAGCAGTCGACATGACAGGCATCTCATTCGCATGGCTGTAACGGATCGTGCAGCCACGTCTCGATCCCTGAGTCAACAGATGGGGAAGTTTGCAAGACAACAACCATCTGCACGAACAGTTCGCCGACGTTTGGAGCAGCATGACTATCAGCTCGGGGACCATGTCTGCGGTTACCCTTGACGCTGAATCACAGACAGGAGCGCCTGCGATGGTGTACTCAACGACGAACCTGGGAGCACGAATGGCAAAACGTAATTTTTTTTGGATGAATCCAGCTTCTGTTTAGAGCATCATGATGGTCTCATCCGTGTCTGGCGACATCGCGGTGAACTCACATTGGAAGCGTGTATTCGTCATCGCCATACTGGCGTATGACCCGGCGTGATGGTATTGGGTGCCATTGGTTACACGTCTCGGTCACCTCTTGTTCGCATTAACAGCATTTTGAACAGTGGACGTTACATTTCAGATTTGATACGACCCGTGGCTCCATCCTTCTTTCGATCCCTGCGAAACCCTACATTTCAGCAGGATAATGCACGAACGCATGTTGCAGGTCCTGTACGGGCCTTTCTGGATACAGAAAATGTTCGACTGCTGCCCTGGCCACCACATTCTCCAGGTTTCTCACCAGCTGAAAACGTCTTGTCAATGGTGGCCTAGCAACTGGCTCGTCACAATACGCCAGTCACCACTCTTGATTAACTGTGGTATCGTGTTGAAGCTGCATGGGCAGCTGTACCTGTAAACGCAATCCAAGCTCTGTTTGACTCAATGCCCAGACGTATCAAGGTTGTTATTACGGCCAGAGGTGGTTGTTCTGGGTACTGATTTCTCAGGAACTATGCACCCAAATTGCGTGAAAATGTAATCACATGTCAGTTCTAGTATAATATATTTGTCCAATGAATACCCGTTTATCATCTGCATTTCTTCTTGGTGTAGAAATTTTTATGGCCAGTAGTGTATAAATGTGTAATGCTCTGTTGTAAGTTATAGTGTAGAAGTCAGTAACTAGAGCAGTGGTGAATGACAGTGTACTGTTAAAAATACGGACTAAGAGTAACGATCTAAGTGGTAAAAATACTGAATAGTAGGTATAAATTCAATCCTTGTCATATTTGCACCATTACTTGAGGAAAAGATGTGAAGGTACTACTATGTCTCAAACAATGATATAATGTATTTAGGCCGCCACCACAGACCGGAGGACCTCAAAGACTGACTCTCTCACTCACACTCCAGTTTGGCGTCTGGCAGTTCACACCACCGGCTACGATAGCACATAGCGACCATATTAGTTGTAATAGCAAGATACAGATATTGTCAGCAAGAGGATTGTTACAGATGAGCCTGTACCACAACACGTGGGCTCTAATAAAAATTAAGTATCAGCTATCTGTTCATGTAAATAAAGGATCGTGTTAATCCAAGTGTGCATTAGTGTCTTAGAAAGAGGATACCAGCCACCTAGTATTATATCCCCTTCCTTGCTTCCTTGGTACAAGACTCTACTGTAGTGACGAGGATTCTACAGAACACAACACTGCAATGGCGCAGAGGACAGTACACCTTGAATAATCCCAAATGTTGCAAAAGCGGAATGCACTCCAATATAAACTTTGACAGGAACTGCACACAGTGTTCGTGTACAAGGAGACACTTATACTAAACCGTAAAAAAAAATGTATGTGTTCTTTTCAAGCTAATTTCTAATCAGCACTTCAGGGCACTCCATTACATTTTCAACTAACCGTCTGGTTTTAAAAGCTGTTCACTGGACAGATACAGCAAATTTTGGTCCAGCTCAAAATTACACTCCGTCTCCCATAATAGTTAGTTAAAAGTGTAACACAAATGCAATTAACTCTTTGAAAATTTATCTTCCTTGCTGTACAAAACATTACTGACCATAACTTGCACTTTCCAATAAATAGTGTTTTTCATCAGTGTACTCCTATTCCCAGCTCTACTATACTGTCACTGATTCAATTCATGTCTTCAGTGCCTTCACATCTTTTCCTCAAGTAATGGTGCAAATACGACAAGGATTGAATTTATACCTACTATTCAGTATTTTTACCACTTAGATCGTTTCTCTTACTCCGTATTTTAAACAGTACACTGTCATTTACTACCATTTACTAAATTTTACACTATAATTTACAATATAGCATTACACACTTATACATAACGACATAACGGAGGCAGCTACCTACTGAACATAAATTCGGACTGAGACAGCGGCTGATTTTCACGACTCATATTTAGTGAACTTATGTGGATAGGACGCCAGTTTTTAAATAACTTTCTGAAGACGGTGTGAAAAAGGACACTATTCGTCATGCAAGCCGAAATGTAGCAATTTATCCAGCTTACCGTGTCATACTTCCTGCACCAGTTGTTAGTTCGAAATCAAACCTAACAGGTGATTTCACGGTTATCCAGCGTCAAAATTGCATCTATTAGTAACTAACTTTCACATTCGTGTGGATGTTAGCGTCTCTGTTTGCCACGTGTGTAACTGCCAACGCTAAGCCGTCAGCGGGGCTGTCTTTAGCTTGAACTAAAGGACAAAATAAATAGCAACACAAAAAATTATTAATGTAGTGAAATGAAATTTCGGGAATTCATTTGTCGAGGTAACATATTTAAGCGGTTAGCATGGCAACATAACAAGTTAGGCGCGAGATAAACCATTGCAAATGTGAAATGCTGGTACATTCATAACCTGTGTAACCGCCAGAATGTTGAATGGAAGCATGCATACGTGCATGCATTGTGTTGTACAGGTGACGGATGTCAGTTTGTGGAACAAAGTTCCGTGACTGTTGCACTTGGTCAGTCAATACAGGGACGGTTATTGCTGGTTGCTGATAATACTGGCGTTGTCACCCGATGACAGTATCTAAGAAGGAACATTCAGCTCCTCGTAGCCATCTTACGTAGCCACGTTAAAACCCAGTGAGGTGTTGATAACGATGTCTTTGTTGCCTTAAAGGCATTGTGTCTGCCTTCGTTTATAGCCTCGCTAAGTAAAATAGCGACCCAACTACTGACAGTAGTTATCGATTGTTTGAAAACACAAATACACAAGTATTGCTCAATTACATGACTCGACGGAGTGGACCCTAACACACTGTAGCACACAAGTGTAAACTGAATTACTCTGTTATTTTGAACCTCCTGCTCTGGAAGCTGTCGGATATCCCGATTACCATACTTACAAACTGCACGTAGATCAAGAGTGGTTTAGAGGCTAGCACACAATCCCACGGTTGATGTCCTTATAACCCTTGGCAGAGGCTTTCGTGCCGGCCGATGGTGGCCGAGCGGTTCTAGGCGCTTCAGTCGGGAACCACGCGACCGCTACGGTCGCAGGTTCGAATACTGCCTCGGGCATGGATGTGTGATGTCCTTAGCTTACTTAGTTTTAAGTAGTTCTAAGTTCCAGGGCACTGATGACCTAAGATGTTAAGTCCCACAGTGCTCAGATCCATTTGTACCATTTTGTGATGAACTTCGTCGTGACAACTAAGTCAGCGCCTTTTTCTTATATAAAAAGAACTATCGCTGGTCACTCTGGATAATCCGGAACGTCAGCAGGTGAGACGCGGGTTTTGACATCACTGTGGAGAGGCAAGGAGGGAACGGTGGGGGCATTTATATGTTTACAGTTGACTTTACGTCACACGCAACAGACACATTTCCTCTCATTTACATAGGTATATGCACAGCACCTAGTGCGCTATGGGTGTAAGTTCCATTTCTCGTTTGACTTAATGTTAGGGCGTTTTTCATCCTCGTATCACCCGATTGACTAAACCTTAAATCTCTACTTTGTACAACCATCATTGGATTCTATAATTTTTATTTCATCTTCTTTCTCCTGCGCCATATTACCCCTCGTTTCTAAGGTAGACAGTAACGAGGTTGATTTCCTGTTTTACCATTTCCTTTCTCAGCGGACGGTGGGAAGACATTTGCTTTTCTTTATGGTCTTGGACTATTCCATGGATTCGTACACCGTGCAAGTGATGGTAAGGTGTTTCTCTTGTAGCCCTTTAGATTGTCGTTTGATATGCGGAGGTCAGGGGGTGGGGAGGGTTGCAGTTTCATTTTCTGTACAGTTATTCCACCTTTTACACGCACCTTGACGAGGCGTTTCCTGAAGTGAATCGGATGCAGCTGCCCCTGGCCATCGGTTTTTTTTCTTTATTCAGCAACCTCTCATTTCGCCTACCACCTTACGAACCATTGCGTTGTGAATAGCTACGCTTTTGCTTTTGAGGGCAGCCATTGCTTTTAGGATTTGGTACAGACACAGAGGGATCCATTGCAGGCAGAGTGCTGACAACATGCAGGGCAGGCGGGGGCAACTGTCACTCTACTTCCTTCTATCCCTCACAAACTCAGTTATCTTATCTAGTAATTCTCTTAGATTGGTGTCCATATCGGGAGTGTTAGTAAATTCCACTTTAGACAGGGTCCGTACTCTGGTATGTACGCTTTCCGGAGCCGATAACTGCTGCTGCAGTTGCTAAAGTTTCTTTTGTAGTTCTCTACTTACAATTTCAAATTCGTCAAATGTTACATTTATTTCTTTAATTTCAAGTTTTCTGTTTTCAAATTTCCAAAATTCTTCTAACCCTTTCTTCTACCCTGTGGTTTTTGGCTCTCAATCTGTGACCTGTGCCGGCCGGAGTGGCCGTACGGTTCTAGGCGCTACAGTCTGGAACCGAGCGGCCATTACGGTCGCAGGTTCGAATCCTGTTTCGGGCATGGATGTGTGTGATGTCCTTAGGTTGGTTAGGTTTAATTAGTTCTAAGTTCTAGGCGACTGATGACCTCATAAGTTAAGTCGCATAGTGCTCAGAGCCATTTGAAGCATTTGTCAACCTGTAACTGAAACAGTTCGATTCTCCCTGTACTCGAGATGAAATCGTTACGATATTGTGGCCCAGTATAACGCTTTGGAAAGGTCTGGGAAAGATTCCGCTAACGTAGTAAGGAAACCTCATTCGAGGAAACATTTGCCGTGAACTGCGACTATCAGGAAAGAGGCTCAGGTGCTGATTTCGAAAGACTCGGAACAATCGCAGAAGAAATATCGCCGAGGGAACAATGCGTTGCATGGCAGAGGATGACCTCCTACGTCCCATTTAGTGCAAATCTGTCTCTCGGATAACGCTGACATGTTCTGGTCAAAGAAGTTCTGATCCCCTCGTCTACGATGTTAAGAGCGTAGTCGAAAATGTTACCAATAAGACGTGGCACCCTAATGTCGCATCTCCAAGCACAGCTATCGAAGCAGCATTCGCGAATAAGGACAGCGCTGTTTTAAAGAGTGCGAGCGTTCGCTTCAGAATATTATTCTAGGCGGTCGCTGCTGCTGAAGGGAGTTACATATAGTGTTTTAATAAATTTGCATTTTAAAAGACGTTTCATTTTTCCGGATTTAAGCGCCACATCCTGTATTCACTACTCGTGCAGCGCGCCCGTTCATCCTTGTGCCAGTACAGTAAAGGTGAATTATTTACAAAGGTAGAAAACATACGAAAATCTTACAGTCTTTCCAGCGTTGGCTGGAGAGATCAGGCGGGGGCGGCGTTGGTGCCTCAGCAGCTCGGCGCGTGGCGTCGCGACGACGGAGGCGGCAGCGTTATGCTACGGCCGCGGGGGAGGAGGCAGTTGTGGTGGGAGAGCTGGCGTGGGCGCTCGACGGCACGGCGCAGGAACTACTCAGTCGCGGCCTCAGGGCGGCGAGAAACCGGCTGCGTATGTCAGACTGGAGCGCGCTGCGCCCGTGAAGGCAGCTCAGCACGTGGCGAAGTAGAGAGCGCGCTTACGCAGCAAGTGGAACCCACTGTGGCTTGGTTCAATGGTGGTACGCTCCGCATGCATTTCCTCGTGGCCAGACTGGTCCTAATGGCGGCTTTAGTCCCGCTTCTTATACCCGTTTTATTTGCATGGTTTGGCTTTGAAGCAGTGGGACAGGGAGTGGGCGTACGGGCTTGTTATCATGAATTTGCAAATGTAAACGAAAGACTGCTTACAGTCACATCTGGAGTTTATTTCTCCAGATCCCTATTCTTGAGGGATACTGTGGTAGGAATTGTTGTGGAAAAAGCAGGCTGCTGCAGCCAAACTGAGAGGCATCCCACCTAGTAGCAGAGGACCTTTCGCACACACCTATTTGGTAGCAGATCTGGTATGCAAGATGGAGTGGCCAGCGTACTGGTGTTTCCTAGTTGGCCCGCTGGGCAACCCCCACGTGACCGTTCCTTGTTCTCTTGTTGATGGGTTGCGTGTATACTGAAGCATATCTCCATGTCAGCAGTACTGACAGTAGCATCTCTCGTGAGGGATACCGACATGAGAAGCTGCTTGCGTGAACTATTCGTTGTTGCTACATAAATTATAACATTCTGCGTTGTATCAGCACTGGCCCAGCCACTTTTCCATGGCAGTGAACGGCAACAAAATTCATACGAAGAAATTGAGAAACAGAAAGTTGGGGTAAAAATTTGGAAAAAGAAATTCTCTAGTCCCCAACTTTTAACTGGTGACTACACACAGCAGAATGGATTTAGGAAACGGATACAGAAGAAAGAAGAAGAGCGTCTGCAGAATTAGAACATAAGTTTATGCAAAGTACCTGGGATGTATTACGGGATGAAGCTACTGGCAGGTGCTTGCAGACGAAGCGAAGGAGATTGCATCAGAAGCAAAACAAAAAGAGGCTAGTGATAATAGAGAGATGGCAACTGTTGGCCAGAAGTACATATAGGTCACCAAAATGTATGCTAGGACATCCAAAGGTGTCGTCTATAAAACGTGGAAAGTTCTTACCACAATTCGGGTACAGTGATGCGAGATATCACAGGAGACTCAAGAAAAGATTTTGGAGCACACCACGAAAACTAAGAAACTGGAAGAACTACAGACAAATTTGTCACACGTGGAGCTAAATCTATACCGGGTCCCCAGGCAGCAAGTTGACATTCAGAAGGAAGTTGCTTACAGCAACAAATGTGTAAAAAAGTGAAGGTTCAGTTTGCTAATAGACAACAGTGGGACGAGGAGCATCGAACGTGAATATAACAAGAAACGAGCAATACTGACACTCGCCCTGATAGTCGTGAGCCAGTAAACGTCGTCGAATCCCCACAGCAGAGATCTACTTAAGTTTGTCCACCATGAGTGTGCACACATCAAGGAGCAAGGTATGACACAGGAGCAGAACCATCTCATAATTGGAAACCGATTAGAAGATTCGACAAAAATGAATGACGGGAGCTGTGTGTAGCACCACTATAATAGTCGGGGGACGTAGTTCCATACAATAACGAACACATAAGGGTCACAGGAATCAGTGAACATGCAGCTGTAGACTTCGGTTTAGACAGTAAACTTTCCATTTCGTCGAAATATTTTTGAAACTGTTGGTCTGGTCGAAACACTCTACATCCCAAGGCTGAGACAGCTTCACTTGACAAATCGTTGAGTCTTGCTTCATTACGTTAGAAACTGGAGATTATTTGCAGACACACAGAGAGTTCTGTGGCAGTGAGTATGCGAAATATTACGATCACCGGTCGCTCACCTGACGAATTCAGAGAGACATTCCTAGAAATATACTGCTCAGTACAGACGCAGGATAGGATTGAGGAAGAGATAATGATGTGAGAGGGGTTAGAGTAATTGGGATTCCAAATTAAGGCGAAAAATTTTGAATCAAACGTTAAAAAGAGTTAGTCACTGGATTCACAATGGACCTCAAGTGACATGAAATTTCCCATCCATTACCAACAAGTTCCAAGGGGTGTATGGAGCAGCGTCATTAAAGCATTTAAAATTGCACTCTGAGAGCTGCAGAATACCTGCAACTCCTGTTATGTAAGTGAGGAAAGGTGCGTTATGGAAAGTAGAATGGGAGAGTCTTCAAGGAGAAACGATGACTGCAGAGGCATTTGAAATGGCCCGTCTGGTCGAAAAAGTCGCTTTGGGTCTGCACCAGAAAGACAGGCAAAATGCAACGATTTTAGTGGTGGGCATAATAACAGTAACAAAAGCAATGTTAGAAACTTGCATGAGCAGAACGGGATTAACACTCCAGCAGTGGTTGTCGAAACTAGGACTCCAAATCAACGAAACGGGGACCAAAGTGATAATACATGTGATGACTGATGAAGCATTGGAGTGGGTATGGCTCAAAATTTATCCATGCAAAAGATTGGCCTGAGCAAGATTAACTTGCTAGGATATGAGTTTATAGGAAGATTGTTGTTGTAGGAGAAAGAGATCATAGAGCGAGATGTACATCCATTACTTGATGTTGCAATTGGGGAAAAATTGCTTCAGGGCTTTTGGACAGTGGAAGCACTATTAGCACATTATTGCAATCGACATTTGAAAGATGCTCATGGAGTGAGATTCTGTACACTGTATGGCCTGCAAACAGATAATAGGCACTTTTAAATATTAAGAGAATATTGGGAGATGGACTTATAGGGCCTGCAAGGTCAGCACATAAGCCCTTTGTTCAAAAGAAGACTGGCGCCATTCAACTGGTATTGGACTCCAATCAAATAAATACAGTCATTCAACCAGAGGCAACTGGGCGTGAGAAACTGCAGGAGTTATTGCAAAATTTCCATCGAGTGCCAGTTTTTTCATTAGTAGACTTATGGTCCAGCTTTTGGCAGATCTAACTTAAACGTGAGAGCAGCCAGTACACCGTTTTTATAGCATTTGGACGTTGTTACCAGTTTAAGCCTTTCCCATTTGGATTAAATGTATCTTCATCTCCAGTGACTCATTGCACTCATGGTTTATTTGGTCTTCTCACTGATGGATTTTATCAAAGAATCAAATGAGATTGATGTATTAGTAGCTGAAAGATTTTTTTTTTTTTGGGGGGGGGGGGACACAACAATGTCTTTCAGCATGTTTTGCAAACTAGCCAAAAGCATGATGTGATGGCAAAAATAGAGCTGTTTTGGAGCCAAATCTGGAGAAAACTGAGGACATTGCTGAATTTGAACCCATCTCCACCAAGAATCAGTTAAGACGATTTATAGGAACTATAAATTTGTATAAAAGTTCATCAATAATTACACTTTAGCGCCTCACCCCTTGTATGAACCCATGGGCTAGAAAACCGCTTGGATCTCAGCTAATGACATGCAAGGAGAGTTTTGGTCACTCGAAGTAACACTAGATAATGCACCAATTCTTGCACACCATGAGTTTTCCTGTGAACTCAATATGGCCACAGGTAGTAGCTGCACCGTTGTAGGAGTAACGATATTCAAATAATAGAACAGACTGTTGTACAGAAAACGATTTTATTTGGTAGCAGAATTTTGACCAAAGCAGAGCAGAACTGCTCGGTTACTGAACTGAAAGTGCTTGCCATTGTATGGGGATTTCAGTAATTTAGATTTCTTTCATTTGGCAGAAAAACCATAATAAACACCGATAAAAAGGTGGTGGAATTTATCCTTAATGCAGAACTGACTCATGGAATGTTCGCCAGATGCACGATTTGGGTGTCATGATTTCACGTGTACCCAGCAATAGCAACTTAATTTCGTATGTTCTCCCTCGTTCATGTGTTATCCATGTCGAAAATGTCAGTGATGACGTAGAGGGAGGCCATTGTAGCCTATCCTATTTGTGGAAAGATGTATTTGTGAACCATGTAATCAATAACGTGGAATCCATTATGAAGGAGCAGGACAGAGTCCCTGTGTTGCTCAGAATGGAACGAAAGTGTAAAGACTAGAAACAAGCAAATATCCACTAGTATTAATTGTTAATGAAGGGAGTTTTGTTCGAGGGGAGATATGTTTGTGTTCTTTTTTTTATCGCTGTGTTTGACCATGCCACTGAGGTACTGCGCCTTTCAATTTCGAGGATATTTTGGATGCATGTACTATTTTCATTGAGCCAAAAGGGTTGTGTCCAGGCAAGGATAGCAGTCGAGCTGTACTTTTGCTGATGTGCAGTACATTTGCGGAACCCCTACACTTCAGCAAGTGTGAGAGGCGAACGCTCACTTTCTCTCCCTCTCGCTATAGATGTGTAGATGTGATTTATTGCACACTCGGTGTACGACGTGATGAGCTCTGATTTCGCCTAATGTACGAAGAAAGAAGAGAGACGGGGAGAGAAAATCTGAAGAAATGAGATAGGGAGACCTAACGTTACTAATGGACACATCTACGATGTAGCCACAAGTCAGTCAAACCACACGGCTCGTTATACTTCCACATTATTTGGTAACTATGCACTGCATCATAAATACTAAGGGTAGAATGTTGAATACACATTGAGGCCTGTTACGGCACGAGAATTCGCATAATTCCGATCATCCAGTAGTTGTACTTCACTGCTTGATATATCATTCTGCGGTTGTGTACTCTGTATTGTTTGCATGTCGACCAGATAAATCATACAAGGATATCCACTGCTAGGAACGATGAGTTAGTACGAGGGACGATCATAAGCAGGCTACCAAACCTAAACTTGGTAATCTGCCTCAATAACGCTTGCATTAGTTTCGTGTGTAATAGGCTAAGCTGTTCTGTAATACTCAGAGAAAAAGATTAATTTTCTTTCGCTTATGGTGATGGTACTAATGCTTCAGTGTTGATTGGTATGCTAATGATATGTAAGGAAGGAATCATTTTGTCTCAGATTCGGCTTGAAGATAAAATAGTTAGGACTAACCTACTAACGGACTCTAACACCACATGCAATTACTTCCGCGTAATAAGTTTATTTCTATGATGTGTGAAACATCTTTTATACCAGATTTGCTCAGTAATATGTATTTATGAATATTAGAAAAGATCGTAGGAGTACGTATTTCATTTCTCCCATCAGGAGACTGTTCATTATAACTTAGTGTGTAACGTTTACTTCTTACGAGTATTACATATGACATCCATGTGAACTGTACAGGCCAATTGCTTATGTGGTATGCGAAAGATTTGTTCAGACAGAGCCCTGGAGATTGGTGCCACGAGAACTCAACACCCATCCGTATTACTCGAGAGTGGAGTACGTTGTGCATCTCAGCGACAGTGGGTCAGGTTCCACGTACTAGCCAGCTGAGACAGGGTTGGTGATCAACAGTCGAGGCGAATGATGACGGCCTCCACAACAAGAGGTATCAGGCGACTGAGCACGCACCTCTGTGCTTCCTGGCTGGGCTTCCTGAGAGACGCCACAAGAACGTGTTCTGAACCGGCTTTCTGGACGATATTAGGCTGCAAGAGAGATGTCGGGAGACTGCTAGGTTCACGTGTTAAGCGCCACCCCTTTCTCCACGGAAACGAGCTGGAAGCAGCGGCAAGGCTTAGGGCTAATGAGGTATGTATTTCCACTAAGGGACCACTGCAGGAACAGCAGCTAGAATGAGGCAAAGAAACCCAAAACTAAACCGTACTGCACTTCGAGTTGTTGCAGTTGATCATTCAGCCAGTCTGTGCATGTTATGCTGATCTGTACTAAGGGACATAATTTCCATATAAAGCATTTTTTGCTCCTATGTTGAACAACTTTCTGCTATCACCGAAAATGGTTGTTTTGATCAACAGTATCTACTCACCCATCAAAGTATATGGACAGCATCCTAACACCTTCTGGTCTATTCCATCCATACGCTTCCTATTTGCTCATACAAGAGATATTTTTCTCACTGTCATATGACAGCTGACAGAAACACCTATTTCCTTGTCTTAACGAGCCCTTAGTCATGTGATATGTAGTCAATGAGCCCATACACTGAGCCTTGCATGTTACCTTCCCAATTGTAGCCTCGCTTCTCACTGACGTCATGTACTGCTACGTCGACGACGAGAACAACCCGATCCCGTCTAGCCACCTACCACGACAAATTGAAGGATGTCAGGTACCTGTTACGCCTGTATCATAGTCTGAGATATAACCGCCCGCATCTCGTGGTCGTGCGGTAGCGTTCTCGCTTCCCACGCCCGGGTTCCCGGGTTCGATTCCCGGCGGGGTCAGGGATTTTCTCTGCCTCGTGATGGCTGGGTGTAGTGTGATGTCCTTAGGTTAGTTAGGTTTAAGTAGTTCTAAGTTCTAGGGGACTGATGACCATAGATGTTAAGTCCCATAGTGCTCAGAGCCATTTGAACCATTTTTTTGAGATATAACCGCTACGCCTGTATCATAGTCTGAGATATAACCGCTGATAATCTGTGCTTCTGCCCATAAGACCCGCACTCTGCACGAGACACCAAACTCTGACACAACTTCTCCAGAGAAATTGAAAGGACTGAAGTGCAAAAGTGACACGTGAATGAGTAATATAAACTTGGTTGAGAGCAACTTTGATTCTTGATGCATAGGGCCATGATCTGACTACTGTTTATGACACAATTGTCATTGGCTTGTTTATGTTTTAGGAAAGGGTGTATTAATTATTATGGAACCATGTTCTTTCTTTTGCGAATCTTGTTCATAATTTCATGACAGTTATATTATAATCTGTTGGTACTTTGCCTAGGTTTTTTTTCTGTTTGATGTAAATTATTGCTAATTGTTGTGCATCAAAGTACCTGTGTCACTATTATGACACACTCATTTTACATGGCCACACTCGATCTTAAGGAATTTGTTTATTTAGTGCTCTATTGCATCGTTTGTGATACATACTTTTTGGCTGCAGTGCCTTTTTTAGGTGACTGCAAATAATCCATGATTTCGTCAACCTTTGTTTCTATTCTTATGTGTAACTGTTGACATTACTTGGTGATTGTACAATAGTACTTGGGTCTAGCTGTTTCTGACGTCCATAAAACGTCGATTGGTGCTGACATTGTGTAACAGTTAGGTTGTTATATCTTACAGTGCCTCCCACATGAACCATGGACCTTGCCGTTGGTGGGGAGGCCTGCGCGCCTCAGCGATACAGATAGCCGTACCGTAGGTGCAACCACAACGGAGGGGTATGTGTTGAGAGGCCAGACAAACGTGTGGTTTCTGAAGAGGGGCAGCAGCCTTTTCAGTAGTTGCAGGGGCTAAAGTCTGGATGATTGACTGATCTGGCCTTGTAACACTAACAAAACGGCCTTGCCGTGCTGGTACTGCTAACGGCTGAAAGCAAAGGGAAACTACAGCCGTCATTTCTCCCGAAGGCACTCTGCTTTACGGTATGGTTAAACGATGATGGCGTCTTCTTGGGTAAAATATTCCGGAGGTAATATATTCCCCCATTCGGATCTCCGGGCGGGGCCTACTCAAGAGGACGTCGTTTTCAGGAGAAAGAAAACTGGCGTTCTACTGATCGGAGCGTGGAATGTCAGATCCCTTAATCCGGCAGGTAGGTTAGAAAATTTAAAAAGGGAAATGGATAGGTTAAAGTTAGATATAGTGGGAATTAGTGAAGATCGGTAGCAGGAGAAACAAGACCTTTGGTCAGGTGAATACATGGTTGTAAACACAAAATCAAATAGGGATAATGCAGAAGTATGTTTAATAATGAATAAAAAAAAACAGGAGTGCGGGTAAGCTACTACAAACACCGTAGTGAACACATTATTTTGGCCAAGATAGACACGAAGCTCACGCCTACCACAGCAGTAGAACTTTACGTGCCAACTACCTACGCAGATGATGAAGAGTTTGATGAAAAAATAAAATATTCAGATAGTGAAGGGAGACGAAAATTTAATAGTCATTGGTGACTGGAATTCGGTAGCAGGAAAAGGAAGAGAAGGAAACGTAGTAGGTGAGTATGGAATGGGAGTAAGGAATGAAAGAGGAAACCGCCTGGTAGAATTTTGCATAGGGCATATCTTAATCATGGCTAACAACTGGTTCTAGAATCATAAAAGAAGGTTGTATACATGGAAGAAGTCTGGAGATACTGGAAGGTCTCAGATAGATTATATAATGGTAAGACAGAGATTTAGGAACCAGATTTTAAATAGTAAGACATTTCCAGAGGCAGATGTTGACTCTGACCACAATCTATTGGTTATGAACTGTAGATTAAAACTGAAGAAACTGCAAAAAGGTGGGAATTTAAGGAGATGGGACCTGGATAATCTGACTAAACCAGAGATTGTACAGAGTTTCAGAACGAGAATAAGGGAACAAATGACAGGAATGGGGGAAATAAATACAGCAGAAGAAGAATGGATAGCTTTCAGGGATGAAGTAGTAAAGGCAGCGGAGGATCAAGTAGGTAAAAAGACGAGGGCTAGTAGAAATCCTTGGGTAACAGAAGAAATATTCAGTTTAATTGATGAAAGGAGAAAATATAAAAATGCAGTAAATGAGGCAGGCAAAAAGGAATACAAACGTCTCAAAAATGAGATCGACAGGAAGTGCAAAATGGCTAAGCAGGGATGGCTAGAGGACAAATGTTAGGATATAGAGGCTTATCTCACTAGGGGTAAGATAGATACTGCCCACAGGAAAATTAAAGGGACCTTTGGAGAAAAGAGAACCACTTGTATGAATATCAAGAACTCAGATGGAAACCCAGTTCTAAGCAAAGGAGGGAAAGCAGAAAGGTAGGTGGAAGGAGTATGTAGAGTGTCTATACAAGGGCTATGTACTTGAGGACAATATTATGGAAACGGAAGAGGATGTAGATGAAGATGAAATAGGATATATGATACTGCGTGAAGAGTTTGACAAAGCACTGAAAGACCTAAGCCGAAACAATCCCCGGGAATAGACAACATTCCATTAGAACTACTGATAGCCTTGGGAGAGCCAGCTCTGACAAAGCTCTACCATCTGGTGTGGAAGATGTATGAGACAGGCAAAATACCCTCAGATTTCAAGAAGAATATAATAATTCCAATCCGAAAGAAAGCAGGTGTTGACAGATATGAAAATTACCGAACTATCAGTTTAATAAGCCGAGGCTGCAAAATACTAACACGATTTCTTTACAGACGAATGGAAAAACTGGTAGAAGCCAACCTCGGGGAAGATCAGTTTGGATTCCGCAGAAATGTTGGAACACGTGAAGCAATACTGACCCTACGACTTATCTTTAAAATAGATTAAGGAAAGGCAAACCTACGTTTTTAGCATTTGTAGACTTCCATAAAGCTTTTAACAATGCTGACTGGGATACTCCCTATCAAATTCTGAAGGTGGAAGAGGTAAAGCACAAGGAGCGAAAGGCTATTTACAATTTGTACAGAAACCAGATGGCAGTTATAAGAGTCGAGGGACATGAAAGAGAAGGAGTTGTTGGGAAGAGAGTGAGACGGGGATGTAGCCTCTCCCCGATGTTATTCTATCTGTATATTGAGCAAGCAGTGAAGACAACAAAAGAAAAATTCGGAGTAGGTATTAAAATCCATGGAGAAGAAATAAAAACTTTGAGATTCGCCGATGACATCGTAATTCTGTCAGAGACAGACAACGGAATGGACAGTGTCTTGAAAGGAGGATATAAGGTGAACATCAACAAAAGCAAAACGAGGATAATGGAATGTAGTAGAACTAAATCGGGCGATGCTGAGGGAATTAGATAAGGAAATGAGACACTTAAAGTAGTAAATGAGTTTTTCTATTTGGGGAGCAAAATAACTGATGATGGTCGAAGTAGAGAGTATATCAAATGTAGACTGGCAATAGCAAGGAAAGCGTTTCTGAAGAAGAGAAATTTGTTAACATCGAGTATAGATTTAAGTGTCAGGAAGTCGTTTCTGAAAGTATTTGTATGGAGTGTAGCCATGTATGGAAGTGAAATGTGGACGATAAATAGTTTGGACAAGAAGCGAACAGAAGCTTTCGAAATGTGATTCTACAGAAGAATGCTGAGGATTAGTTGAGTAGATCATATAACTAATGAGGAGGTATTGAATAGAATTGGGGAGAAGAGGAGTTTGTGGCACAACTTGACTAGAAGAAGGGATCGGTTGCTAGGACACGTTCTGAGGCCTCAAGGGCTCATCAATTTAGTATTGGAGGGAAGCGCGGTGGGTAAAATTCCTAGAGGGAGACCAAGGCATGAATACACTAAACAGATTCAGAAATATGTAGGTTGCAGTAGTAACTTGGAGATGAAGAAGCCTCCACAGGATAGAGTAGCAAGGAGGGCTGCATCAAACAAGTCTCTGGACTGAAGACCACTGAACAACAACATCTTACAGTGGGCGTGATTGTATGATTATGGCGGATACAAGGCCAATCTCTGTCATTATTGTTATTGCGAGATTTTTTGCTTTCTGTGGCGTTTTTGTTCTGTTTATTAGTTTTTGTTTTTTTTTTTACTTTTCATAGCTTTGATAGGACCCCGGATATGTCACAAGGCTAGAATATTGTTTTAAATTATTAATCTATGAGTTTTTGTGTATTACTGTTTTGAACTTTGTTGTTAGTTTTACCACTGCTTGTAAAATGTTTTACCTGCGTATGATCATCCGTTATGAACGATTAGGTTGTCAATAAAATTTTCATTATAGGGTAGTGTTTGTATTTAGTATCAGTTTGTTCATTTAACATGCTTTGAGGGTAGTTACATTCATGCACACTAATTTCTGTTTCCATGATAATCATGATTATGCCCTTTCGTATTATGTGTAATATTACCACTGCTCGTTCTGTCTGGTCTACTTTGCTATTTTCTGTTTTCATGTGACGATTGAAAATGGATATATATGTATCGCTATATCTGCTGTTTTCCCGATACCTAATTAGTAAGTTTCTTTCTGTTTGTCTTGTGTAAAATATATCGCGATTTTAACATTTCTTTTGTATATGCCTAAAATTGTGTGGACTGGTAATTTTGTTTTCTATTATGTTGGATACTTGCAGGTAAGTAATGTGCTTAAGTAGGTATAGGCTGTACTTTCTTGGCTACCCACTAAAGAAAAACCTAAATTTTATTTCTAAGAGGAATAACGTTTCGACAAGAGTATTGCTCAGCAAAAATTCTCAGTATCAACCGCATAAGAAATGGAGCATGCAACTCGTATACCATTATCCTATACTTTTCAATTTAACAACTATCGTGGACGTCAGAGAATATTTTTTTCCTAAACTTTGTAGCTATCTTCTTCATACCTCATGACCACCATGAGCTTATCTTGCTACATCTTAGTAGCTTCTACCGAACTTCAAACTCTCACCAATCCCTCATTTGTAAGTTTCAGTGGTACCACTACTCCTAACTTACTAAGTTAGTTTAGCATATGGGAAAGAACTGTCTGTTCTTTTGTCCAATACACACACAATCCAGTACAGCGAAGACATCACATGAACACACCAAATAACGATCAATAATACAAAAATGGATAAGTACGAGCTCAACAATTCTTAGACCAACACAGTGCGATACTTAAACATAATATAATATACACAGTCGATAGCCAGAGAAGCATTGGGATGGTTATTCCACCATTATTAACGTCAGATTAATCACGTATTTACCTCTTACCTTTCTAACAGAGTTACGGTACCGCAAACATTTTACTCTCGCGACCTATGACTTGTGGTTCAGTGCCACGTAAATTGGTGTGGAAATCAACGCTGCTCCTCGCATCTTACTTTTCAGAAGCTGTTTTTAGCTTTTTATAAGTTTCAGTGATTCAGTTCTTTTGCAACGCTCAAATCTCTCTTCATAATAACTGACGGAGTTTCTGGTGTAACATAAGTAGTGTGTAACTGATCTCTTCTGAATATAGTTTACGTCATGTGTGTCACTCCTTAACTGTGTAATTTCTTGACTGTCTGCTCATGTGTATTTGACATAACTTCTGGTTCCATTTTCGGTCGCAATGCATCGATGATCTCTGGGTATACAATGAAAATCTTCTAGCGGTGAACGTATCTTAATTGTTCTCATTCGCGTGTGATATCTCAAATGAAAACTTATAAAGCATACTTTTTCCTAAATTTTCCTCGCAAAGATGTAAGTCATGTTCTTTTCAGTTTCTGCTAAAAGTGATGTAGCTGCTTTATTTCGTCGTAGAATGTGTGGTATTTTCAGTGACCATATAAGGGAATGGAAATGTTGTTTCAAATGCCTGGGTGTGTTTAGGTTGGAGATAACTATACCTGTTAGTGTGTCGTGCAAACAAGAGACGACGCCTCTGCTGCGGGTTTTGCTAGGTCATTGGGTCAAAATAACTGCAAAGACGTGGACGAGCGGTTCTAGGCGCTTCAGGCTAAAATCCTACCTCGGGCATGGATGTTTGTGATGTCTTTAGGTTAGTTAGGTTTAAGTAGTTCTATGTCTAGGGGACTGATGACCTCAGATGATAAGTCCCATAGTGCTCAGAGTCATTTGAACCATTTTCGAACTGCATAGACAGCTTCACCCTGAGACCGGAGCAGTCCGGATTCAGGAATCACAACTTCACAACATAAACATTCCTCGGCGTAGTTGAATAGATAACAGACGGATAAAATTCGAGCACAGTTACAGGGGCTGCGTATCTAGACTTCGCAAAAGCCTTCGATCGTCTCTGGCACAACTGCCAGCTGAACTCGTAAGGCCAATCACACGGCTTCAAAATGGACGTGGTACACGCAAGACACAAACGAACCCCGCAAAGTCCACACAACGAAAGGCCAATTTTATAATCAACGGACCACTCAGTTGACGACACGATTTGTTACGAGTACGGTGACGGTACAGCTGACCCCGGAAATATCGTCACAGTGGTAATATCTTTCCACTAACATATCCTAAGACCCAAGCACGAACTGTCGCAACTGGTACAAATCCTACCCGCACTATCTCAGAGGTTCTTTTTTCCTCATGGCCTTTATCATAGCAACCCCCCCCCCCCCCCCTTCCGTTAAAACCGCAAAACCGCTACGCTTCAAACACTATCAGCCGTCTATCTCCTAGACGGGCTGGTATCAGTGGGTGATTGCTCCCAGATGTATGGACGACATCATAGAACCGCATCCTGCATAGGTGGCAGTATAACCTTTTGTGATGGTCACCATGACAGTGCGGACGTGGAGGGCTCCAGTTCTCGGTTAAAAAGAGAGGAACGAAGTACTCTACCAATACTGCTAGGTCTAGGTGTACCAGCGGCATCGAGCACACGTGTGTCGCGTGAGTGGATAAAGTGTCCCATTCAGGGGTTCCCGTCAGGTTTTTACGTCAGTAGGGGCAAAACGTTTTCCCCACACTCATGACATAAATTTTGAGGACTTTTTATCTGCTCATCATTATCTCCTCTTATATTATGAAGAAGATAATGTTATAAACATAAACAAGCTAATAGTTTGATATTATAGTAAAATCTATCCTTACGGTCTCATATTAGACGGCTTCGCGCCTTTCACGCTGTTTTCTATTGCTCCTTTCGTATGCCATGATCCTCTATCACATTACAGGTGAACAACATTTGCCACATTTTTCCCTTTTGAATCATTGCTACAAACTTCATCACCTATTTTCAAATTGATTTATGTGGAAATAACATCGTGTTCACGCTCATATACAATATGAAGGGTGATGCATAACATATAACTATATAGTTTATTTCAGAGTCTATATTATTTTCGCTTCTATGGGAAATATAGGTGAAATTCCTAGGGGCGCCTTCTAAATGTTTCCTCATGTTCTGTCACCTGACTACTCAAAACTGCGATGAATCATCCAAAAATGGGCTAAAATTAGCTTTTATTTTTAAAGGAAGGTTATGTAACGCATCATACAATACGTAAGAAACATCTGCTTCGAGTCAGCACGATTAGGTTGTATGAATTTTGCGAATTCTCACTATTGTGTTATTTGACATTCTTAGGTTTGTTTGTCATACTATTGAAAAAATTTCTCGGCTTTTCAGCTGCAACTTTAAGCCATTTGGAATTGATATGCATGGTTGCAGATTCATGAAACTTTTGGGAATTTTTAGATACTATTCTTTCAATATTCGTCGTATAAAAATTATTGTTATTTCTTAGGTAAAGAGGATGTAAAATGAATACTCGATGATTACTGCCATGTTTTATATTGGGTGTTTCACAATTCATCTTACACACTTCCAGAGGCTGTAGAAGGGAGTTCGTAAATAAAGTTTTAGCTAGGAGTCCATGACGAGAAACGTCATCCAACGACGCTTCAGAGCGTCAAAATTCCAGTCGCCTACTCCTCCAAATGTATGTATCTACTGTGTGATTCTGTGACGATACTACAAATTTTCAAGAATAAATGTATCAATTTGAGAAAGGTTGCCTCTACAGGAAACGAACGAGTCGAAAGTTATAAGCAAAAACCGTTCTGATATCTCTGAAAGTGGAATGCATGTATCAGTACTGTTATTGCTAGAATTTAAGGGTAGCCAACTTTCAGAGGTGGTAATATGGACCAAAGCAAGAATATATGTCTAGCAAGCATGGGCTCTAAAATGCATACCTTAAGATCTATGAGAAGTTGTTCAATAGAGCACGTGTATTTAACACTAGCGAAGGTGAAGAAGTGCTCACAACTTCTCAGGTATGCATTTCACAGCCCTTGTTTACTAGATATGTCTTCTTGTCCTGGTCCCACCTCTCAAAGTTGGATACCCTACACTCTCAGCAACTACGGTACGGGTACATTTATTCCACTAAAATGATTTTCGCGCGTAACTTTCGACTCACTCATTTCTCCAACAGGGATCCTTAGCTCCAATTGCTACATTTATTCTTCTCCACCATTCGTGAAATTTCGTAACATCACCACCGGATCGCCATGCACATGCATACATTTACAGGCGCCGACGCCTATAACTTTGACGTTCCGTAGCGTCGTTGGACGACGTTTCAGTACATGGGTTCAAATGTGAAACTTGATCTACAAAGTCCCCTCTACAATCTTTCTAAATGAAACACCCTGTACATGGCCAGGAAAGCAAACACAACTTGTAAAACACCCTTAACTGATTTAGAATAAATCAACCATCAACATAATGATAGTGAGACCAATGAAAACGTTTGCTTATGCTATGTAAGTTATTTTTTAAAAATATTTTTTGTCATGTGATTCAACGGCATCTTAGACTTCGTTTATTTTTTTATCTGAATATTTATTTAACCTGCTTAAATTAGTACATTCACGCCCTTTCTGAAATCGGACAAGGTTTTCACACGTGCAATACGTTTTTTTGTATTTTACAAAACAGTTGCCTAAAAAATAACATTAATTTTTGTACGACGAATTTTAATAAAATAGCATTAATATAATTATAGATTATTTGAATGTATGTAGACGCAATGTGAAGACATGATAATGTCGAAGAACTAATGAAGCTAATACTGGCAGTACTTCTACTGTTGCTACTACTACTGCAGCTGTCAGTAATAATAATAATAATAATAATAATAATAATAATAATAGTAATAATAATAATAATAAAACCCGTGGAGGCCCGGGAAAAGAATAGGCCTTCGGTATGTTCTGCTAGTCGTAAAAGGCGACGAAAAGAACAAACCACTAATAGGGCTAACCCCCCTTTTAGTGTGATTAGTTGGTTCAGGACAGAACTAATAAAGCCTCGGACAAGCGCTGTCATGGTCGGGGACGACGCTTGAACCCTATGCCCGTCCACAATGGTAACGACACTGCTAGCCACACGGAAAAGGATTTAAATCCAAATGGAGGTGTTTTGCAGGACATGCTTCCTGCAACCACTCTAGAAGGAAAACAAAGACAGAGGATGAGATGGTCAGATGAAGTTAACCGATGCCTCATGTTCTGTTATTACCAACTAAGGAACCAACACAACTGGATACAGATCACAAGTATACACAACATTTATTACCAGATAGCCAGAATGAAAATTTTTAACAGAACAACGACTAGCTGATCAGATTCGTGTAATAATCAAAAATAACAGGATACCCCAGTCAGAATTAGAAAACATCAAACAACAAGTACAACAAATACTGGAACAAAATAATGTGCAATCAGAAGAAGAAGAAAATACAGTAATGGACTCAAACATCCCAGAGCAAACAAACAAAGAACAACACGCATCAGTTAAACAATCAGAGGAAAATGAAATTTTAAGACAGCCACCAGAACAAGCACAAATAGAACATGAAGTCACACACATATTAGATATAGAAGAAAAATTTCAGTTGACATATATAGAATACAAAGACACAAATACAGACATTAGACCATTCTTGCATAGACCACCAAATAACCCACAAGTCGCAACAACAATAACAACTATCAACACAATCATACACAACAAAATAAATGAAAATACAACTATGGAAGAGTTACAACTACTAGTTTATATAGGAGCACTCACTACACTAAATATAAAAACTAGGCAGAGATCAGAACCAACCAACACACAGAAGAAACCCACAAAACCAGCATGGCAACACAGGCTCCAGATCAGAATAGAAAAACTGAGAAAACACATCGGACAACTAACACAATTTATAAGAAATGAAATATCAGACAAAAACGAAAAAGGTTAGGTAAAATCTCACAACAAGAAGCGATACAGCAATTAGATGAAAAGAAGCAGAAATTACAAGCAATGGCCAAACGACTTAGAAGATACAAAAAAAGTGAAAATAAAAGGAAACAAAACCAAACATTCAACACAAACCAAAAGAAATTTTACCAGACAATAGATAACACACACATTAAAATAGACAATCCACCAAACATAACAGACATGGAACACTTCTTGAGCAACATATGGTCAAACCCGGTACAACATAACAGACACACACGGTGGATACAAGCAGAAACAGACTCACACAAGATGATACCACAAATGCCTGAAGTGATAATTTTGTAATTTTGCAACATGAAGTCAACCGAGCAATTAATTCTACGTACAATTGGAAAGCCCCTGAAAATGATAAAATAGCAAATTTCTGGCTAAAGAAGTTCACCTCAGCACATTCACATCTAACTAAATTATTTAACAATTACATTGCAGACCCATACACAGTCCCTGATACACTTACACAGGGAATAACTTATCTGAAACCTAAAGATCAAGCAGACACAGCAAACCCAGCAAAATATCGCCCCATAACATGCCTACCAACAATATACAAAATATTAACTTCAGTCATTACACATAAATTAATGACACATACAACACAGAACAAAATTATAAATGAAGAACAAAAAGGCTGCTGCGAAGGAGCACGAGGATGTAAAGAGCAACTGATAATATATACAGAGGTGACATATCAAGCTAAAACCAAACAAAGGTCGATGCACTACGCATGCATTGATTACCAAAAAGCTTCTGGTAGTGTACCCCACTCATGGTTACTACAGATATTGGAAATATACAAAGTAGATCCTAAATTAATACAGTTCCTAAACATAGTAATGAAAAATTGGAAAACCACACTTAATATCCAAACAAATTCAAATAATATCACATCACAGCCAATACAGATTAAGCGTGGAATATACCAAGGAGACTCATTAAGTCCTTTCTGGTTCTGCCTTGCTCTGAACCCTCTATCCAACATGCTAAATAATACAAATTATGGATATAATATTACTGGAACATACCCACACAAAATAACACATTTGCTATACATGGATGATCTAAAACTACTGGCAGCAACAAATCAACAACACAACCAATTACTAAAGATAACAGAAGTATTCAGCAATGATATAAATATGACTTTTGGAACAGACAAATGTAAGAAAAATAGCATAGTCAAAGGAAAACACACTAACCAAGAAGATTACATATTGGATAACCACAGCGACTGCATAGAAGCGATGGAAAAAACAGATGCCTATAAATATCTAGGATACAGACAAAAAACAGAAATAGATAACACAAATATTAAAGAAGAACTAAAAGAAAAATATAGACAAAGACCAACAAAAATACTGAAAACAGAATTGACAGCAAGAAACAAGACAAAAGTTATAAATACTTATGCTATACCAGTATTGACCTACTTATTTGGAGTAGTGAAATGGAGTAACACAGACCTAGAAGCACTCAATACACTTACACGATCACAATGCCACAAATATAGAATACATCACATACATTCAGCAACAGAAAGATTCACATTAAGCAAAAAGGACGGAGGAAGGGGATTTATCGACATAAAAAACCTACATTATGGACGGGTAGACAATTTAAGAAAATTCTTTACAGAACGAGCAGAAACTAGCAAAATATACAAAGCAATCACTCATATAAATACATCGGCTACACCATTGCAATTTCATAACCACTTCTACAACCCTTTAGATCACATAACATCAACAGATACGAAGAAAGTAAATTGTAAAAAGAAAACACTACATGGCAAGCACCAGTATCATCTAACACAGCACACATCGATCAAGACGCATCCAACACATGGCTAAGAAAACGCAATATATACAGTGAGACGGAAGGATTCATGATTACAATACAGGATCAAACAATAAACACCAGATATTACAGCAAGCATATTATTAAAGATCCCAATACCACAACAGATAAATGCAGACTTTGCAAACAACAAATAGAAACAGTAGATCACATCACAAGCGGATGTACAATACTAGCAATAACAGAATACCCCAGAAGCCATGACAATGTAGCAAAAATAATACATCAACAACTTGCCATACAACATAAACAAATAAAACAACACGTTCCCACATACAAGTATGCACCACAAAATGTACTGGAGAATGATGAATACAAATAATACTGGAACAGATTCATTATAACAGATAAAACAACACCACATAACAAACCTGACATCATACTCACAAATAAAAAGAAGAAATTAACACAACTAATCGAAATATCCATACCCAATACAACAAATATGCAGAGGAAAACATGAGAAAAAATTGAAAAATACATCTAACTGGCTTAGAAAGTCAAGGACATGTGGCATCAGGATAAAGTTGACATTATACCAATTATACTATCAACTACAGGAGTCATACCACACAATATCCACCAGTACATCAACGCAATACAGCTACATCCAAACATATATATACAACTAAAGAAATCTGTAATTATTGATACATGTTCAATTACCCGAAAGTTCCTAAATGCAACGTAACATATACCGTACAGTTAAAAGGAAGTCACGCTTGATGAAGGTCCGCGTCACTTTCCATTTTTAACCAGACATAACGTCTGAGAAAGGAAAGACATAATAATAATAGTGACAGATACCGAAAATATTAATTGTAGGTTTATAAAAGTGATGCTTTCTTATATATCGCTTTCTGAGGGAGATAAGTAGAGAGCACCAGTTAACAGTATTGGTAAATGATGAAGATATTGTTAGAAAGCAAACTGTAAAGGGGTAACGATTGTGTATAGGACAGGCGTACACATTATTGTTGCTTTGGTAGGTATTCATTAACAGTTTTTTGGAACCGGAGGTGCTGTTCAGTACTCGAATGTAATCATTTTCTTTTTCTTCTGCCTTCGCCCTGTATCGGCGCAATGTCAGCATGGTTAATAACGGATTCAGGGGGCGGCTGGATGTCATTTTTATTGCCGCCCTGTTTCCCCCCTCCCCATCCCCCTTAGAAGGAATAGCCTTTGAAGGATAAAAATCACAAAACCAAGAAGGAGGTGTGCAACATAAACAAACTTTGGTAGGCGTACCTCCACATCTGAAAGATGATGTTTGTTCAGATTTGCCGCCAGTCGCATATGAGTAACGCTGCCAGCGCACTATGAAGATACAAAGGAGGTTTACTTTAAATAAGTCTTGTTACGGTTGTGAGCGTTTGCTACCTTTGAGACTGGACGTGGTGAGTTGATGTTAGTGAAGAATGCCATTAAGGCCCGAACGACGCCATTATCAACAACTTAGTGAGTTTGAATTAGTGGTTACGAGATTGTATAGTCGCAAGAAGACCGGTCTCCGGATAGCCGAGAGGGAAGTCCATCGTGTTCGGCGTATGTCGCTGGCGAATCGCATTACGCAGCAGCAATTAGAGCAGCAGTTCTCACCACCGAACCATTACAAATCGGTAACTTCAAGCACAGCTCCGCGCCAGACGCCCTGTATCGTTCATTGCACTCACAGCAAACTACCGCCATTTCGCGACTTCGGCGGTGGCACGTGAGAGCTCATTGGACTGCATGATGCAGGTCTGTTGTGTTTTCTGAAGAAAGCTGGTTCTGTCTCGGTGCCAGTGATGGCTTTGTGTTGGTTAGAACGAAGCCAGTTGAGGGCCTGCAACCAGCCTGTCTGTGTCCTACACCTACATCTACATAGTTACTCTACAAATCATACTTAAGTGTTTGGTAGAGGGCTCATTGAACCACCTTCACACTTATTCTCCATTATTCCACTGCAGAACAGCGTGCGGGAAAAACGAAAAACTATATCTTTCCGCACGAGCTGTGATTTCCCTTATATTATTATGGTGATCGTTTCTCCATATGAACGTCGGCATCAACCAAATATTTTTGCATTTGAAGAAGAAAGTTGGTGATTTAAATTTCGTGAGAAGATCCCGCCACAACGAAACACGCCTTTGTTTTAATGATTGTCACCCCGAATCCCGTACCATGTCTCTGACACACTCTCCCCTATTTCCCGTTAATACAAAACGTGCTCCCCTTTTTTCAACTTCCTGTATGTATTCCGTTAACCCTATCCGGTTAGGATCTCACAATGCCAGAATTACTCCAAAAGAGGTCGCATAAGCGTTGTGGTGGCAGCCTCTTTAGTAGCTGTGTTGTATCTTCTAAGTGTTCTACCAATAATACGCTGTCTTTGGTTCACCTTTCCCATATCATTTCCAATTTAAGTTCTTTGTAACTGTAATTTCTAGTGATTTAGTTGAATTTACGGCCTTTAAATTTGATTTATTGTGTAACTGAAGTATAAAGGCTTCCTTTTAGCGCTCATGTGGACGACCTCACACTTTTCAAAATTTAGGACCAACTACAAATTTTCACCATACACATACCTTATATAAATAATTCAGCAACTTCGTTTGACTTTGCTAGACGATAAACGACAGCATCATCTGCAAACACTCCAGACACACTGGAGAGACACCTGGATTTACTGACAGGGCCAGCAGCACTCTCGTGGTTATCCCACGCTCCCTGACTGCCAAATTGTACATTGGTTGGTGATTGGACTTTTGGTATTGTCATTAGTGAACAACATTCCAGATACAGATGTTGTAACCTAACATGCTTTACAGAGTGTCGATATATTTATTGCCTTGGCCTGCTCGATCACCAAATCTTTCTACAATCAAGCTATAATTACTTGTCTGCAGATGAAATAAATACTTATGTGATACATCATTTTACGACAACTCCATCATCGTCCACAAACACCATTAACCGTCCCTTTATTGACCGACCAAGTGCAACAGGCATGGTACTCCATCCCTAAAACTGACATCCGACACCTTGCAATTTTACTCATTTTAATATGTTACCCAGTCAAATGTATTCCCGAAATGTGATTACTCTACACTAATTATTTTTTAATGTTAAGTTTTTTTCCCTTCAGTGTATGTATCCGAAATGTGTACCTTCAGTCATATGAAAGTAGACGTAAGTCTTCTAAGTGTTTGCGAATGGTGTAACAGAAGTGCGATTTGGGTACCAGCCCGTTATTCACGTCGTGGTATGTGGGAAATGGCTAAAAATCACACCCAGGCTACCCGGGCTGGTCATGTCTGCGTCCCGGAAGTGTCGTTTTAATACACATGGCTATCCGGGCGGGTATTAAGTTTTCTGGTGTAGTTGTGAAGATTATTCTAGAGTCGGGTTCCTGCTACTTAAAAGGGCTTCGAGAAAGTGGCTGTGTGATGGAGTGGGACAGAAATAATTTTGCTCTAAAGGGTAGAGTGTTTCTGCATACCGTTCACACAAGAGAGTATGGTCGAGGAGAATTGCCAGCGAAAGCGTACGTTGATAAGACAGTAGAGGAAACGGAGTTATGGAAATATCTCTATTTGTCTTCACGCAGCCGGGATAGCTGTGCATGTGATAGTCGAATATCATCATACAGGAAACGTAACCATTTCCAGGCGTCGCACAGTGGGCCAACTCGCTTCAAAACATGGAGAGAATTTTAAAAAAAGACTCACTTTTTGACTTTCATCACGTGAAATCATCTAGGATTGTAATTTTTAATGCTTTCCCAGTGTTATTGCATCATTCCAGTCTCAAATCGATACGAAACGTGTTGTGATAGTTGACTCTAACTTTAAATCGTGCAACGACCTATTTTGCACATATTGTCTGTGGGGCCTGTTTAATGTATCACAGCAGTCCTACCCAGCTGTTCAGGATAAAATAAGTTTGATAGCACCCCAGAGGATATGGTTTATATATTTTTGACATTTTAATCCGTGTAGTGACGTGTAGAGACTAAACATGTAACTACTACTCATATTATCTGAAGTCAATCGCTACAGAATTTCGTTCGTGTGGCTCCACTTTCTAAACGGCTCTGCTACCTTTTTAATAGTATAGTTAACGAGTTCATACGTAATTGAGTGCAAATTTTCTCACGTTTTTAATGGACCGTCACTTTTCTCCCTCATGGCAGTGTCACACATATTGGAGCCACCATTTTCAATTGTGTGATTCTGGCATCAAATTCCTAATCAGTGACCCAAAGAAACTTCAAGAACACAGTTTTGTAATGTTTTATATCCCTTTTACTGTTATGTTCAGATTTTGAAGCGAGTTGGGCCACTATAAGCCGCGAGCTTTCTGTGAAAAACCCACCAGGATAATATAGCAGTAATTCATTGCAAGTGCAAGCGTTTATACAAGTTTCTTTTCCTCGTCAACAAGGAAAGGTTTTTTACATTTTAATATCGCTGTAATCAATTTCAAGTATAAGCGTTCACGCAAGTTTCTTTTCCGCGGTAACAAGGAAAGGTTTTTTATATTTTAGTACGACATGGGAAGATGCCGATGCCCACTTGCACACTGCAACTATGCTCTCATATTTTCATATATTATTACTCCTACGCTATTTGTTAAGGGAGAGAATTTGACATTCATTATGTAATAGGAGTATCCCGACACCTGGATGAAAACAACTTACAAGTTCGTGGCGCCCTCCAGCGGTAATGCTGGAAATCAATATCTTCAACTGAGGGAAGCAAGAAGGTGCTTGAAACATCAATATAGGCCTGTAATGTAATAGTGCCACACAAAGCAACAAGGGTTGCAAGCCCCCTCCACGAAAAACACGACCACACCATAACACCACCGCCTCCGAGTTTTACTGTTGGCGCTACACACTCTGCCAGATGACGTTCACCAGACAATCGCCACACCCACGCCCTGTCAAGGGATCGCCACACTGCGTACAGTAAGTCGTCACACCACGTAAGGTTTTTCCACTCTTCAATCGTCCAGTGTTTACCTTCCTTACACCAAGCGAGGCGTCGTTTATCATTTACTGGCGTGATGTGTGGCGTATGAGCAGCCGCTGGACCATGATATCCACGTTTTATCCAGTCTCGCGTAACTGTCATAGTACTTTCAGTGGATCCTGATGCTGTTTTTAATTCCTGTGTGATGGTCTGGATAGATGTGTGCCTATTACACACTATGACCCCCTTCAACTGTCGGCCAGCTGTACACTTCTGTGCTGTACGTGTCCCTTCACGTTTCCACTTCACAATCATATCGGAAACAGTGGACCTAAGGATGTTTAGGAATGCGAAAATCTCACGTTCAGACGTGTGACACCCAATCACCTGACCACGTTCGAAGTCCGTGAGTTCGGCGGAGCGCCCCATTCTGCTTTCCCACGTTGTCTAATGGTTACTGAAGTCGCTGATATAAAGTAACTAGCAATAGATGGCAACATAATGCACCTAATATGAAAAACGTATGTTTTTGGCGTTGTCCGGATACTTTTGATCACATAGTGATACGGTGCAGGACATGACGCATTGCTGGGGAGACATCAGGTATGACTGAAACCACTTCCCTACATCTGGCGTGGAAATGGGGCTGCTATGTATGGTAAGTAAAATGTGAAAGTCGACAGTGTGAAAGGTTTTGCTGTAGTCTAATGAACTCATGATAATCGCCTCTTGTCTATCAACAGCAAGATTCAGGTCATATGTTACCTTTGCTAAGGCAGATGATGTGCAGCGATGTTTACGGAAACCTGACAGACATTTTTCTATTTTGTTAGTTGGTTCTGGACTGTATATTATAAAGTCTCGGGCAGTGTCGGAAGAATTAATATAGGCCCTAGTTATATGGTGCTGTGTCAACGTACTTTTTAGGTAGTGGCTTAACTAGTTTCTATTTCCGAACCTCACTAAAACATTCGTGATTAAGGGTGGTTGAGTTCATTAGTTGTAGTGGGCAGGAGTGGGTTACTAATAATCTTCATCATTTCGATAGTGATAACATCCTGTCCACTGAGTTCTGGTCTCGTATGCATATTCGTTTTTTGATGGTAATGCATGTAACATGCTTTAGACTGAATTTTTTGTCTCTGCTGTCGTTTATCTACATCAAGTAATCAATAAGAGCCTGTTTCGTTTGCTTTTCTCCAACGTAATTTCCGATTTCGGAGATAATAATCGAGAGAGTATTATCCTTTTCATCAAAGTATTTGACGTCAGTAGAGGTACTGGCTATATCTATATTTCCTCCATTAGTACAATTACTGGGATTTTCAATCAATACACTTTAGTTTTCACTATCATTTATCACCTTACAATGCACCAAATTCTAAGTTAACAACATTCATACAACTCTCACATCCTGCCGATCAGCTAAGTTTCATGACAGCGGATTATAATGACGTTCATGTTTGAATTTGATGCTTATTTGCAGTACTAATTATAAAACTAATTAAACGAAAGGTGTTGTCGAGCAGTTACTCAATTTGAGTACCCTATGTTACATCACATAGTTTGATAGTAGTTCAGTGACGATAACTTTGTATTTCTACCGACAAGCACCGATCAGCGGCCACGCGGTACAATGAACGCCTCTCCAGCAGGCGAAAAGAAGTATAACGCAATGTGCAGCTTTAAATCAGGGCCTGACAGTTGTGGACCATTATTTGAATTTTGAAAAAATGAGGTTCTTTGGAGTTCGTTTCGTCGTGCACCTGTTTTTTGTCCATTGTGTGGTGGGTTGGTGGTGGCTGTAGTAGTGCATACCGCTGAGATGCAGAAATGAAGTCCTCGTTATCGAAAAACGGAGTGAAGCTACCTATGCAAACATGCGAATTTACCTTCAAAAGGTAACTGAAAGAAATTGCGCAATGGATAATGTCTTATCCATTGTCCAACGTTAAAAGTCAATAGTCATGCATGAAATACACAAGTCAACCACCACACGACACCACATTGCACGTAATGGAGACATCTAACTTTTGAATAAAAATGCACATTTATAAAAGATGCTATTTATTTCCCTTAACGTGTGTTCAAACGGGAAAAACTCCTACAGGATAACAGGGAATGAAAAGTTAAAGAGAAGTTTATGTCTAATTCTGATCTTGGCACCAATTGTAGTATAGCATAACGAATATTGCCAATGATCAAGTGAAGAGCATATCAGAAACTTCCAAAGGAAACTGAACTCGGAAGGACAGAAACCATTCACAGATGGAAAGTGCAGCCTGTAAATCAAACAACTTAGTCTAGCCATCAGTTACCGAAACTACTAACTCTGAAAGTTAACAAATGCCGTGTCCCTTGAATTATTCTGTGGAAAAGTATTGCTGGCCGAATCTCACCAAATAACTTCCAGTACTCGGCTGTATGCGCCGGCTATGAGTAGCAGTTAATATCGTACTCGGCCCGTCTTTGGGTGTGCAGACCGCGAGGCTGCCAGCAAGACCGTCATTCGTGGAGACGGAAGGCAGAGTGTGTCCAAAATGAAACTCTAACTCCTGTCTCCAGTTTTGGAAACGCTCCAAGTCATCCACCAATGACGGTAATGATTGCAAGCGCCATCCAATCAATACCTAAGTTTTACCGTGATTGCGACCACCACCCCAATCATATTTCATCATTTCATCAGAGAGCCATTAAGGATGGGACTTTTGTTTATTTTGTGAGCTGGGGCCCCGGCCGAAGCTAATCGTCTTTCTAGCCACATTCCACAGAAGCCGTTGAGAAGCTGTGTCTTGCGAATCCCAAGGAAAACTTCCAACCGCCACTTTCTTTATGTAAGGGAGACATTCCTGGATGTAGGCGTCACGCACCCTAGCACGAGCGCTTTCTAGCCGCCTGGCGCATTACTTCTCATCACGTTCACATGGCCAGCCAGGAGTCAGCGGAAGCACCAGGGTGGAGGTTGCATCGGCCGGCACTGAAGGCCTCTAACAGCTACACGTTTACGGCTGTGGCGATGCTCGAATTCTTGCATCCCTCCCCCGTCCCTTTCAGCTAGGAGAGGAAAAATGCAGCTTCCTGCAAATCGAAGTGAACAACTAATTCATTTCCTACCTTGTCCGTAGGTAACATGTGGCATTACATATCCATTCTTCAAGTAGTAATACGAATTATGAATTTATGTTAATAGAGCTGTGTAGTACTATTAGATCATAAAAATTTTAATAAGATATGTAGGGTGGCGCTACATGAATAACTAAGCCACATTACATTACTAACCAATTGAGGTTTATAAATGGCGTCGGAACTCCTGCGGGCGCCATTGGTCTTTGTAGTCACATACAGTGCATCTGGGCTAAGAGTGAATGTTATCGGTACGGAAACAGGCGTAACAAGACGCTACGCCAGCTTAGCTCAGATGAGTACTGACGATAAACTCACGTCAAGCAGCCGTGTCTGCTGTTCACTGACTCCCACTAAAATGTTTACACACTGGACTCGCATTCGGGAGGACGACGGTTCAATCCCGTCTCCAGCCATCCTGATTTGGTTTTCCGTGATTTCCCTAAATCGTTTCAGGCAAATGCCGTGATGGTTCCTCTGAAAGGGCACGGACGATTTCCTTCCCCATCCTTCCCTAACCCGAGCTTGTGCTCCGTCTCTAACGACCTCGTTGTCGACGGGACGTTAAACACCACTAACCTAACCTAACTAAAATGTTTATGACCACGTAGATATCGGATAATTCTGCACTCGTTTCTGTGTTATCAGGAATCACACTGGCGCGTGATAACAGGCAAAAATCGATTACCGAATTTTCATACACAGTTGTACAAGCGTACGAAATCAACTTTAGTTAACAGCAAGGAAGTAACAGATAACAACCAACAGGGAATCAGGGTAGGGCATATCGAAATTTTGTTCTGTTTTTCCAATGCTCATTAAGGTGATATCTAAACCAAGTAGTTTAAATATAGTGTTCACTTGCTGAAATACTTCTATCGAAATCCCGGATGTTTAATTTGAGGATGAGAGATAAGCGACACACCTTACCATAGCGTTTCTCTAAATTAAAGAATCAGATGCAAATTACCGAATAGTATTCGACTGCAAGTACAATATCAGATTCAGTACAACTGTAGACACGGAAAGAATTTAGGTACAATCACATATTTTATTTATCAAATTCGCTAGCGTCGACATCTCCCCTTAAAATCCAGAAGTTGGTCTTTCTTCATGAATAAGAGGTGAATATTCGTGAAGATATATACAGTAGCAGCCTGCTTCCCTAATATATAGCTCTCCACTAATTACGCCTGCTACGCCTCCAGAACGGAATTTTCACACTTCAGCGGATTGTGCGCTGATATAAAACTTCCTGGCAGACTGAAACTGTGTGCCAGAGCGAGACTCGAACTCGGGACCTTTGCCTTTCGCGGGCTAGTGCTCTACTAACTGAGCTACCGATGCATGACTCGGGACCTATCCTCACACCTTTACTTCCACCAGTACCTCGTATCCTACCTTCCAAACATCACAGAAGCTCTCCTCCGAAACCTTGCAGAACTAACACTCCAGGAAAGAAGGATATTTCGGTGGCATGGCCTAGCCACAGCCCAGGGGATGTTTCCAGAAGGAAATTTTCACCCTACAGCGGAGTGTGTGCTGTTATGAAACTTCCTGGCAGATTAAAACTGTGTGCCAGACTGAGACTCGAACTCGGGACCTTTGCCTTTCGTGGGCTAGTGTTCTGCTAACTGAACTACCCATGCATGACTCGCGACGTGCCGGCCGAAGTGGCCGCGCGGTTCTGGCGCTGCAGTCTGGAACCGCGAGACCGCTACGGTCGCAGGTTCGAATCCTGGCTGGGGCATGGATGTGTGTGATGTCCTTAGGTTAGTTAGGTTTAACTAGTTCTAAGTTCTAGGGGACTAATGACCTCAGCAGTTGAGTCCCATAGTGCTCAGAGCCATTTGAACCATTTGACTCGTGACGTATCTTCACAGCTTTACTTCCGCCAGGAGTGCTAGTTCTGTAACGTTTCGCAGGAGAGCTTCTGTGAAGTTTGGAAGGTAGGAGAGGAGCTACTTGAGGGACTAAGGCTGTGAGGACAGCTCGTTAGTTACGCATGTGTAGCCCAGTTGCAGTCTGCCTTCGGCAGGGCAACAGTGCGAACTGCGCTCGGCCATCCACGCCGCGGGGCGCGCGAAGTGTTTGTTTACTGCCCCGTCACCGCGCTTCTCAGTCGAACAAACTATAATGGCCAACTCTTATAGGAAGAACACTCTTAAGTTCACCTTCTCAAATGAATACGCACGACCTAAAGCACTGGCCGTCGAACGCTTCCTACCCGAAGATATGAAGATGGCCGTGACGGTCTCATCGGAATACACCTACCGATCATTAGCTGGGTCGTTTATATTAAGATGACTTCCAACTCTGCCTGCAACGAGATTATTCAACGGACGCGACGTGGACTAAAATTTCGACACTCCGACGCTAACGTCAGGCCTGTGGATGCCGACCATGCAGGACTTGGCCTTCGAACGATCAGTGTATTCGAACTGCCTTTCGAGGTGAATCAAGATGAAGTCATCGCGGCGCTAAGCCCGTACGGAAAAGTCCAGAGTCACGTAGCCGAGACATGGGCACAGTTTTCGACGTATCCGGTGCTTAATGGTGTGAGACAAGTCCGAATACAATGAGATTTTCACTCTGCAGCGGAATGTGCGCTGATATGAAACTTCCTGGCAGATTAAAACTGTGTGCCCGACAGAGACTCGAACTCAAACGATCTCAAACGGCACGTCCCGTCGTACATTTCTATCTGCGGCTGCCGTGCGGTGGTCATTTACAACGGACAACCTCGAACTTGTTCCGGTTGTGGCAAAAAAGGCCTTGTTCGTAATGAATACCTGCAACGCCGCATCACACCACTACGGTACGACGATACGAACACCGACCGAACCACAACCGCCCTTCCAATCGCCTATGCGGCAATACTGCACGCCCAGCCCTCAGGACGCAGCTCATGAGCGTCTCTCTGGACCGATATACCCGGAGGCGTCCCAGCACGTTGCCTCCGGCAGTGCCGCCCGCGTACATGACTTACAGCCGGACACACCCGCGCTAGAAGATCACAAGGATACCAGCGACAGTTTTATGGAGACTGGAGACCGCATCACAGCATTCGCGGCGTTTGTACCGGAAGCAAAAGTCGCCCAAACGACGAAAAAAACGCCGCAAGACATCAGAATCGACCACTGAGCCCCCTCTGCAGGACGAAAAGATGGCACATAACTCTGACGGAGTACACAATAACTCTTTCTCCTCTGCCACGGAAACGCGTCATCCACAAGACGGTGAGCCGTCCAACAGAGATCGTGAGCAAGCCCCGCGTCCAGAAGCCATGGAACATAGCACGCCCGTCGTCACCGACGCAATTGAGCCGACTCGGCCAGCGCTGCCACCTCTCGCCGATGTTAAAACTGACGGACATTTTTCATGGCCGGATTACACGGATTTACCACCTCCATCTGATGCAGAAATGAGATCTGTTCCACAGTTAGACCAACACTAAAATGGGGGATGTTTCTACGAGGACTCCTACGACTTCTAAGGACTTCCTGAAACCACGACGACAATCTTCACCAGCTACGAACCTATCGACAGCACGGATCCCCCATCAGGCATGCCGAATAGCTACTATCAGTACTATTAATATCGGCTCCCACGTTAAAGTTCAACTGCTCCGTGACTCGCTAAGAGCAGCAGACATCGACGTCGCCCTGTTATAAGAACTGAGGACAGTGCTATGGATACGAGACGTACGCCGCCCCGGCAGCTATGGAACACACAGGCGCAGCCATCCTCCTCCGAGAAGGGATTGCAGTTTCCGATGTCGCATACCTCCCAACGGTGCGAGGGGTGGCCATAGCAGTTGAAGGAATCAAAATCATAAATCTCTACGCCCCACCGGGCACTGATAAACAGAGGGATCGCTCCCAGTTATGTGCAGAAGATATCACGCCTTTATTCCTCGGCAGATACGATCATCTCATCGTAGGTGGAGATTTCAACTGTGTTCTCATTTCACCACATGTCCGGAACTTAGCTTCCTCGTCCGCCGCCTTCGTCTCTTCGTCAATTGGAGAGTAGTATACGGCGACCGCCCGGGGTATGCACACACCACGAGCCACTCCGCCAGCCGACTCGATAGAATAACATCTCTGACGCTCTAAATCCATTCTCCTCGGCGCAGAATGTTGGCCGTCTGCCTTTTCGGCTCATGACATCTACATCTGTACCATGAACCTACGTAGGCAATCTATATGGTGCAGAGCGGGACCTTGGAAACTCAACGTCACGCTACTGCGGGACCCTGAATGTCGACAGCAGGTCACCGACACGTGGCACACTTGTGTGCGTTATGAGACCACACTGCAATGGTGGTTAATGTGCAGCAAACCAGCCACCCGAAGCACCTTGACACACTATGGCAGAGCCAAAGCCAAGTGGAATCACCAAACAACAAATGTCTACTATAGCGCTCTACGCGAGCTCATGGATCATCCTCCATCCCCGGATCGTCTAAAAGAAGGTCAACGCATCAAGTCAATGATTTTAACCTTGACCAGGTGCCGTCTAGAGGCAGCTATTGTACGAGCACGCACCAAGATAGGATTAACGGTGAAGAACCTTCTATGCATCATATTGTTCAAAATGTTCGTCGACGCCGACAGGCTTCACTGACAACTTTAGGCCTACCTGATGGACGACGGCTGACTTCACTAGCTACAATCGCGGATGCCTTCACAGCGCACTATAGACTTTTCTATCAAGAAGTACCTGCCGGTGCAGAGGCAATTTCTGAGGTTGCCGCGGCTGCAACCCTCCTGATTGCGCAAGTGACTACCGACGCCGTCCATGGCGCTTTGGCCAAAGGATCACTGAATCGGTCCCCCGGCCCGGATGGCTTACCTCTCGATTTTTACAGAACCTTCCAAGATTTGATGTTGCCACGATGGAGAGACATTACTGGGAACTTTTGTCCGGCGCAGCGATCCCGCCGCCAGTGTTCATGGAAAGTTTCCTCGTACCAGTCCCGAAACCTGCAGGAGGAACATGACTCGAAAGTTATCATCCGATCACGTTACTCAATTCCGACTTCAAGATTTTCACACGCCTTCTAGCAGTGCGACTCAAACATGTCTTCTTCTATTTTTAAAAAAAAATTCTTTATTACAAATTTATAATAATTATACAATTTTAACCCATTCCTTAAATGAGTAGTGGGTCCTGATTTTATCCATCAATAATTGCAGCTGGATGCAATTTTAATTTATTAGTGAGTTACAGCTGTAACTAGATAACAATGAGCAGCTAATTTATTATTATTATAAATATTAACTTTATATGACCTCCGCTTAATTAAACCCTACTGCCTGCAGCGTCACAGTTGTGTCATTAATTTATAAACCTACTTTATAGAGCCTTATTCACCGAGCTAATCCCAATGAGCGCGCCCCTGACACTGGGCAGGCCAAGGATGTTAATCGCTGCAGGTTCCTAAAATAGCTAATTTCCTAATCTAAGTCCTACTAACTAGTTCTAATCTACGTCAAGTCCGGTGCTTTGTCCTGTATCGGTTGCGTCGTACCCCACTCCCCCTAGTCCTGTACGCGGCGGATTCTAGACTATGAGGAAAGTCGGCCTGTCCACGCACAGGCGGTATGGGAATAGGGCGCTAGATTCAGTGTTTGGTGTGTCTCAAATTGTAATTACTTTATGTCCCTCAGGTATTCTTTTAACGCTTTTCGTGATATCTCGTCCGCCAATTGGTTAAGAGTTTGAAAAGTGTCTTCTTGTCTAAGTAGGTGGTGTGTGTCATAGTCAGGTAATTGGTCACGTAACGTGGATGCTACATCATGGAAAAGGGGGCACTCGTAGACCACATGATCTGGAATACCCTCTGCTGCACCACATTCACACGCGGGTGTGGCCCTTTTCCCGAACCGACATAAATATGTCGGGTATGGCCCATGACCCGTGAGATCCTCGGGTACATTCAAAGTATCTCATGCCCTGTCGTTCCTTGACGTTAGGAAGAAGTTCAAATGTTCTGCGACCTGTTTCTTCTGCTTCCCATAATTCTTGCCACAATAGCTCACTTCTTCGCCTTATCTCATCCTTATCCTCAACCCCAATGCCTAATATCTCTTCTATCTTCGCAGTATTCCATTTTGTAGCCCGGAACTACGCAGCCTGTTCTCGAATTTTGATGTCCAGGGGCAGAGCCCAATTATGACTAATAGGGCTCCCCCTGGGGATGTTCTGTAGGCCCCCACAGATCTCAGTATCATGTTTCTCTCAACCCTTCTCACTGTCATGGCGGGCACAACCCTCGTGAGCCTGTGTGCCCAGACTCCCGAGCCGTAACCCACTATTGATGTTAGGATACTATTGTGATATAGTTTTATGTGATGAGGGGGAAGATGAAATCATTTATGTCCAATGGAGAGGAGATTGTTTAATGTTTGGAGGGCTTTCTGGGTTACGGTGTCAATGTGTTTCCCGAAGTTCCACCTATCGTCAATGATGATTGCCAAGTACCGTGTCTCACGTCGCCGAAGAACTGGTGAGCCCTCGATTCTTACAATTGGGTTTCTAATAAACTGTCCTTTTAGTAACAGGTATGTTAACATACTTGGTGATATTTTCATTTTGGTGTTTTGGCACCATAGATGTAATACATTCATGGCCCTTTCTATTTTGGGCTCTATGTCCTCACGGCTACAGCCGCCAACCAACAGGAGGTCATCTGCGTAGGCTATCACCTCTAGCATCTCTTCACTTTGTTGTAAAGTAAGTATCTAATAGCGGCTCCATGAGGATGTCCCAAAACAGAGGTTGATCTTCCAACTCTCCCGCTAGGGGATGATAGCCAGACTTCCCGATCGTCACAATAACTCCTCAGGCAGCCATATAGCGGCCCTGGACACTCTTTCTCCCGCAAGTAGGAGAAGAGCGAAGGCCACCACAGGTTGTCGAAGGCGCCACTGATGTCTACCATGATGCCAACTACGTACTTATATGGGGTAGAGCCACAGACCTCAGCTGCCAGGGCGATTGCATCAGATGCCGATCGCCCAGGCCTGAAGCCAAACTGCCTGCTGCTCATCCTACACAGCACTCGGTGTGCAGCCAGTCTGTCAGCCAGTGGTTTTTCTAATATCTTCCCAAGTATGTCCAGTAAACATAGGGGTCTATATGATTTTGTTTCTGTTGGGTCTTTATCGGGTCCTTTTCTGATGATCACAACATTCGCTGTCTTCCAGAACTTGGGGAATTTCCGTTGTCTGAGGCATTCGTTATACAGGTGAGTGAGTGGTGCAGTTAGCTGGGGAGCTAAGAACTGCACCACCTCTACCACAATGCCGTCTGGCCTGGAAGCTTTACTACTCTTTAGTGATCTTATGTGGGCAGCCACCTCCTCTTCTGAGAAAGGGAAGACTGCTGTGTTATTGTTGTATTCTTCGAGGTCATCATGTCGTAGCTGCCATTGTCCTTCAGATTCCCCATCCGCGCTATCGTCAGGCAGCAGAGACTAGAGGAGGACCTCAGCAGTCTCCTGCCAGGATTCCGTCATCCTGTCCCCATGCCTGACTGTTGACAATTCCATAGGAGAGCGGATCTTTTCTCTGACTAATTTATATGGTATGCCCCAGGGGTCTAATGCTAATTGATTCTGAACAAAGCTCTCCCAGCTTTTCGTCCTTATGGCTTTTAGTTCATTTTGGAACCTAAGTTTGGCCTCCCAATACTGCAGCAGCCACCTTTGCCGTTCCAGCCACACGACACTGCTCTGGTAGTGCCTCCTCAACCTTCTGACAGACCGGTGCATGTCCTCGAGTTCGGCCGACCATGGTGACGGAGAGACCGCCATGGCCTTCCTTCTAGTTGGTACGGCTGCGTTCACTGCTCTAGTTATTGCGCTCACCAGTTCCTTGCTCTCTCGTTTATGTCTATGTCCAAGTGTGTGTCACCCTCTGGCAAGGCAGGAATGTCGCACTCCCTCGCTAGGCGTTCCCAGTCAGCTCTTTTATAGTTTAATTGCACCTGTCACCCCATGGCCCAGTGCCACTCTCTATCACCTAGAGTGATAGTTATAAGATCTTGACCGCTAGTAGTGGCATTTTTTTCAACATTCCATTATTGGATGATGTTAACTACGTTTAGTGTTACTAGGGTCACATCAATGTTTGTGCCTGGTCCTCATCCCGCAGCGTAGGTCGGAGGGTTGCCGGGCTTGTTTGCCACCACTACTTTGGAGGCCATGATGCAATCTGCAACCTCTTATCCGTTTGTGTCCCTTGTACCGCTGTACCATAGGGGGGATTTTGCATTGATGTTAGCAGTAATTATGACTTTTCGTCCCTGCGATGCCGTGGTTACTGTGGTCAGGTGGTCAAGATGTCTTTCAATGTTGTTACCGTATTGAAAATACATGTTAATTATTGCAGTGACTAGTCGCGTATTGTGAAAGTATCGTAGCTCTCAGGGCTTTGTTTGTAATTATTATCGCCGCTTTCGGGTTCTCACCTCGGCTGATAAAGTGTCATGTCGCGGCTGTAAATGCTAGTTTTCCAGCTTGGGAGTGCGGCTCCTGTAGACAGAGCACATCCCACCTCCTCTCTTCCACCTCCTTACGCAGCTCCTGCATCACTAGTCTGTTGTTGTGAGTGTTAAGTTGGCCAATGGTACTTTTGGTCTTTAAGGAAAGTAGGTATGTATGTGATCGTTAGGCCATGTCTTAGTCCAGTCAAACGTAATTCGTCCATTTGCCAAAACAGATTGTTCATAGATGTCAGTGAGGTCGAATTTCTCTCCTCGTCTTTCAAAAACATTCTTTAGTAGGTCGCGCAGGGCTCCGAAGTTGGTGGGGAGATTCACTGACTTTAGCTGTATTTTGTCCACAGCCTCGGTTACCGCGAAGGTGACTTTTCTGCCGTTTACGTGTCCCACACGAACCACATGTCGTAAGGCAGTGGTCAGTGTAGCCGGCCGCTCCAACCTCGCCAACTGCATTGTATATTCAATGTTAGGATATACTCTGATCGGGTCCACTGGCGCTAGTCTTACTACAGGGGTATCTTGTGAGCTCGTTACTGTACTTTCTTGGACTGGTTTCTGTTCTTTTTGACTCATTTAATCTTTCGAGATTGCCACTACCACAGGATGCCCTTGCCGCTGCTGGTCTTTAATTGGCCTCGTTCCCCGTCTCTGAGAGGAGAGAGTTGTGACCATGAGGGTGGGCTCAGTCTGAATGTCTTTGTCCATCGTTGGGAGCTCAGTTTGAACACCTTTATCGACTGTCTCAATTTTCGAGTCGCTCGAAAGAAACCCCAAGAATTCTTTAAACTCCCTCCTCCTTTTGCTCTGGGATTTCCGCTTTGGCATCCTGTTCTGTTTAACGTACTCAACCATAATCGATCCTGGAAATCAATCTTTGTTCCAACATCCGGTAGGTAGGGGAGTTCCGACTTGTGGCTCCACAAGATTTTTTACCACGTCTCTTGCACGGGATACAGACAACCACAGCCCTACAATCTTTTCGGGTGTGACCGCCTTCACCCCACTTGTAGCACGCCGACTCCCTGGTGCAGTGCCTTAGAATGTGGTACAAGTCTCCGCAATTGTGGCAGCGAGGTACCACGAGATAGTCCCTGGCGTTGACCGCATGAAAGCCAACATATAGTCTGCCTATTGTCATCACCTTTCTCCACATGAGTGCAGTAACCTCGGCAACGTGATGTACAACATCATGATCCTGAGTCCCCGTTTTAAATCTCAACTTGAAGTTGTTTTTGAATTCCTCATCATTCATTTGCTAAAAGTTCTGTTCTTTAATTGTTTCATAGAATTCCTCATTTGTCATTGTTGTGGGAACATCGTATAGTATGATCAGAGGTTTCTTTTTCTTATTGGTTCACACTTGACCACAGAGTTCAGCTTGGGGTTGTTTAATAATTTTTCCTTATCTTCCTCAGTGGCAACCTCAACAATCACCGAGTTCCTACTTGGTTTGACTTTGTTTATTTTGATCTTGTCTTTTACTGAGTCAGTGGTTGTAGTCAGTAATTCTTGAATCTTTTTTACACTACTGTCTTGGCCAGGCAGAGTCCTGAGAAAGACCGCCGTGTCTGGCCGCTTGGTAACCTTGGCGATCGTATCTTTTGTGGTGTTGCTTGCGCAACCACTCCCGCTTAGGTCTTGGTCAGTTGCCTCCTTAGTCTGTCATTCTCCGTTTCTAATTCTTCTACGTAGCCTTCGAGTTTGGCGTTGGCAATAGCCCATGCAGCCAACTCGTTTGTGATGATTGACAGTGCCGCCCGACTAATTTTCCCGTTTTTGATGTTTGGTCCAAGAGCAACGTAATTCGCGCATGCCTCTGAGTCACGGTTTCGTTGTCTGCCTGTCCCAGCTCGTCCTGTGGAGAGGGATCAAGCATCATGGATGCACGCTTGGGCGCACTCGTATCACTCGCCTCAGTTCCAGCCATCTTTAATTACGAGTGATAAAAAGGTGGGAGCCTGTCTCTTGCCCCAGACCGGCTCCTCTGGCATGGAGGGGTGGGGGGGGGGGGGGGGGGGGGGGAACAAAGAACGCAACTCACCCACCGGCCTCGCCCCAAGGCCAAGGGCACTCTCGAGCTGCAGGATTCAAACGCGCTGTCGCCAGCGCACTGGTCCCCATCGGTGGCTCCGATTTCACCCGACGCTCCTTGGCAGGTGCACTCCGCACTCTGGAGAGGCGGATGCACCTCTCGCCCTTCGGCACTTACTAGCCCGAGCTTCCACCTCTCGGCCGAGGACCCACTCCTACTCGGTGGTGGGCCGGTCACACAGTCGTTCAGCAGTCTGGACCCAGCTAACCTGACCCAGGCGATGTTACCACCTCCTGGGTTTGGCAGAACACGCCCCGCTTACCCAGGGGCGCGGCGAAGCGTCCTTGCCTACTCGCGCCGTGATCCCACGCCGACAAACGAGGTCGCCGGCATGCAGAGCACCTGCTGGTCTGTGCCCTGCGAAAAGAGAGAGCGACAGATCGTCGGTCCTTCAGACACAGCTCCCCCTGTGCCACGCACCCTTCGCTTTCGCATCGTGTTGGGTCGCAGCTCTCCCTTCTGTCGCAAGGCAGCGTTCGGGCGAACCTGAGAAATGCCGAGCTTGACGTCTGGCACAACGGGAACTGGAGCTCTCCACTTCCGCACTATCATGGTGACCATCACAAAAAGTTATACTGCCACCTCTGCAGGATGCGGTTCTACGATGTCGCCCATTCATCTGGGAGCAATCACCCACTAATAAGGACCCGTCTAGGAGGTAGTTGACAGAAAGCGTTTGAAGGGTAGTGGTTTTAAGGGTGGGGAGAAAAAAGACCTATGATAAAGGCCATGGGAAAAAAAACCTCTGTGGTAGTGCGGGTGGGTAATAAGGCTCCTGGCGGATTTGTACCAGTTGCGACAGTTCATGCTTGGGTCTTAGGATATGTTAGTGGAAAGATATTACCATTGTAGTTGGACTGCGACGAAATTTCCGAGGCCAGCTGTAACGTCACCGTACTTGTAACGTATCAAAATGTTCAAATTTGTGAGAATTTCTAAGGGACCAAACTGCTGAGGTCATCGGTCACTTGACTTACACACTACTTAAACTAATTTATCCTAAGAACAACGCACACACACCTATTCCTGAGGGAGGACTCGAATCTCCGGCGGGAGGGGCCGCGCAGTCCATGACATGGCGCCTCTAACCAAGTGGCTACTCAGCGCGGCGTAAGATATCATGTCGTCATCTGAATGGTGAGTTTGATTAAAAAATTGGCTTTTTGTTGAATGGATTTTTGCGGGGTTCGTTTGTGTCTTGTGTGTACCACTTCCCGTTTTAGCCATGTGATTGGCCTTATGAGTTCAGCTGGCAGATGTGCCAGAGACTACCGAAGGCTATTGCGAAGTCTAGATACGCAGCCCCTGTAACTCTGCTTGAATTGTATCCGTCTCTTATGTATTCAACTACGCCGAGGAGTTTTTATGTTGTGAAGTGGTGATTCCTGAAGCCGAACTGCTCCGGTCTCAGGGTGTAGCCGTCTATGCTTCGGTTTTGTCCCGATGACCTAGCAAAACGCGCAGGAGAGGCGTCGCCTTTTGTTTGCACAACATACTAACAGGCGTAGTTAACACCAACATGAACAGACCCAGGCATTTGAGAAAACCTTTCCATTCAGTTATATGGTCACTGAAAACAATTACACATTCTACGACAAAATAAAACTGCTTCACAGCTTTTACCAAATACTGAACATAAAATGATTTACATTTTTGCGAAGATAATTTACCACGAAATATGCTTTCTTAAGTTTTCATGTGAGATATCACACATGGAAACGAACAATCGAGATGAGTTCACCGCTAGAAGATTGTCACTGTATACCCAGAGATCGTCGATCAAAAACGCATGAGCAGACAGTCAATAAAGTACACAATTAAGGACTGACACACAAGACGTAAACTATTTAAAGGAAAGATTGGTTACTGTGGTGTCACCGCCAGACACCACACTTGCTAGGTGGTAGCCTTTAAATCGGCCGCGGTCCGTAGTATACGTCGGACCCGCATGTCGCCACTATCAGTGATTGCAGACCGAGCGCCGCCACACGGCAGATCTAGAGAGACTTCCTAGCACTCGCCCAGTTGTACAGCCGACTTTGCTAGCGATGGTTCACTGACAGATTACGCTCTCATTTGCCGAGACGATAGTTAGCATAGCCTTCAGCTACGTCATTTGCTACGACCTAGCAAGGCGCCATTACCAGTTACTATTGATGCTGTAAAACATGTACCGTCAAGAGCGATGTCCACCATTTATGAATTAAAGTTAAATACTCCCTAGCTACGTCCTTTTTTTGCTAGTTTAATTTCCTTGACCTGTTCCAGACCTCACGCCAGCCTGCGTGAGCTAAAACGCGTACCTTTCGGCTTCCTCTCATAGTGGGTTGGCTCTCTTGCCAATCCACAACAGTTACACACTACTTCTGTAACACCAGAAACTCCATCGGTTATGAGTAAGAGAGTTTTGAGCGTTGCAAAGGAATTGAGAGACTCACTAAAACTTATAAAAGCTTCTGAAAAGTAAGATGCGAGTAGTAGTGTTGATTTCCACACCAATTTACGTGACACTGAACCACAAGTCAACGTACGCGAGAGTAAAATGTTTGCGCTACCTTCTCTCCGTTAGAAAGGTAAGAGATAATTACGTGATTAATCTGACTTTAATAATGATGGAATAACAATCCCAATGCTGCTCTGGCTATTGGAAATGTATATTATATAATGTTTATGTATTTTACTTTGTTGGCTTAAGAATTGCCGAGGTCCTCCATTTCCATTTCTGTATGATTGATTGATATTTGCTGTGTTCACGTGATGCCTTCGCTGTACTGGATTGTGTGTGTATTGGACAAAAGCGCGAACAGTTCTTTTCTATCTGCTAAACCAACATAGTAAGTTAGGAGTAGTAGTACCATTGAAACTCACAAAAGAGGAATGGGTGAGAGTTTAAAGTTCGGTTGAAGCTACTAAGATGTAGTAAGGTAAGCTCATGGTGGTCATGAGGTATGAAGAAGATAGCTACAAAGTTTAGGAAAAAAATATTCTCTGACGTTCACGATAGTTGTTAAATTGAAAAGTATAGGATAATGGTATACGAGTTGCACGCACCATTTCTTATGCGGTTGATACTGAGAATTTTTGCTGAGCAATACTCTTGAAGAATTGTTATTCCTCTTAAAAATAAAATTTAGAATTTCCTTTAGTGGGTAGCCAAGAAAGTACAGCCTATACCAACTTAAGCACATTACTTACCTCGGGAGCTACAGTGGAACACCTTGTCTTTCAGTGGATAAAGTACCTTGAGCTAGATAACGTGTACTCTTAACTAAACCGTTTTCATATTGTCTATTTATCTACGGATACACATTTGCTACGTTTGCGACACTTTAGCATTTTTGTTGTGATGTAATCATCACACTGTCAGGTATATGCTCGTGTACGATGCGTATATAATGTAAGTACAAATGTTATTCACTGTTGGCCAGCCACGGTGGCCGAGCGGTTCTAGGTGCTTCAGTCCGGAAACGCGCAACTGCTACGGTCGCAGGTTCGAATCCTGCCTCGGGCATGGATGTGTGTGATGTCGTTAGGTTGGTTAGTATGATGCAGTTCTAAGTTCTAGGGGACTGATGACGTCAGATATTAAGTCCCATAGTGCTCAGAGCCATTTGAACCATTTTTTTATTCACTGTTGTTTCTGGGACACTTTTCAGGCTTACACTGCCGAATAAAGCCAAGCATACTGCAGACTTAAGATATTCTGTAAATAGTGTAGTTCAGGCATGGTTCTTCCTTTACAAAATAAGATTTAGGAATTAGGTGTTTGCAACAGTTCATTGTGTCCTTCTACTAGGAGTATTCAGATTTTTGTAATTTGTATTACAGGAATGTTTAACCTATTGTAATGAGTAGCACTATGTAGAATGCTACTTGTGTATTCACTAACTTTCTGACGGAGTAACTCTGTCGATCAGGAGTAAAGAGTTAATTATAAATTTCAATAATTTATACTACTGCGATACTAAGAGAAAATATAGATTGTTACACAATCAATAAAAATTAGTCACAATTAATTTTCACATTTCGTACTTATTACACGAAGTATATTTGATAGTACTAACTCAAGTGTCTGTGTCACAGTTAGTATTACTTATAATCCCACGCTGTACTGACACACTCCCTCAAACCTAGTCTGATGCGCACCCCGTAATTGACTGTTGCTGCCCCATATAGTCCTCGAGGCCTGCTCAGCGCCGAGCGGTTCTAGGCGCTAGTCTGGAAGCGCGCGACCGCAACGGTCGCAGGTTCGAATCCTGCCCCGGGCATGGATGTGTGTGATACCTTTAGGTTAGTTAGGTTTAAGTAGTTCTAAGTTCTAGGAGACTGATGACCTCAGAAGTTAAGTCCCATAGTGCTCAGAGCCATTTGAACCATTTTGAATCTTCTCAACACCCCTGACGACACCTCTTCTTCAGAAACAGTTTTGCGGTTTAGACCGAAGATCACTGTTGCTGCGAACGGGTCTTGCCACATAGCCCGACTGATAACATCCGGTCACCATCGTGTTGCCCCCACCGGCTCCTACCACAGCGCCGCCCTGACGTCATCTCCACTTTAAAGACATCACATCAGTGGACACACAACATAACAAAACAAAACGACCACTCCCTTTCCATTTTATTGAATTCATGTGGCCAAACTAGAGTTACGCTCATAAAATAAGGATAATGCTGATACAGGGTGAAACAACGCTCTGGTGGGCGGTTTGCGCGTTTAAATCACCTCGGGGATGATCATGCGGTGCATTTGACCTGCGGGTGTCGCGCGATGACGCTGGCAGCAGTCCACATACGCAGAGGTGTGTTGGTGCATGTCAGGGTACGGTGCAGCGAGTAAGTGTGCAGACGTTTTCAGACGTGCTTATGGTGACTGTGTGTTGAAAATGGCCCAAAGAACGCATATTCATGCTGTAATGAGGGGTAGAATACTAGTGCGACTGGAGGCTGGTCAAACACAGCAGGTGTGCCACAAAGTGTGATCTCAAGATTAAGGCAATGATTGCAGCAGACAGGAAACGTGACCAGGCGCTACAGTACGGGACGTCCACAGTATACAGCATCACAAGAAGACCGATATCTCACCATCAGTGCCCGCAGACGGCCACGGAGTACTGCAAGTAGCCTTGCTCGCGACCTTACCGCAACCACTGGAACAGTTGTCTCCAGACACACAATCTACATACGACTGAATAGACATGATTTATTCGCTTGGAGACCTGCAAGATGCATTCTTCCACTGACCCCTGGTCACAAGATCCACTGACCCCTGGTCACAGGAGAGCCCGTTAAGCCTGGTGTCAAGAAAAGAGTACATGGTCATTGAACAGTGGTCCCAGGTTATGTTGGCAACGAGTCCAGGTATGGTCTGAACAGTGATTCTCTCAGGGTTGTTATCTGGCGTGAACCAGGAACCAGATACCAACCCCTTAATGTCCTTGAAAGGGACCTGTATGGAGATCGTGGTTTGATGGTGTGTGTTGGGATTAAGATTGGTGCATGTACATCTCAGCATGTCTTTGACAGAGGAACTATAACAGGTCAGGTGTATCGGGACGTCATTTTGCACCAGTTGTTGTTGTTGTTCCAGTCTTCAATCCTGAGACTGGTTTGATGCAGCTCTGCATGCTTCTCTATCCTGTGCAAGCTTCTTTATCTCCCAGTACCTACTGCAGCCTACATCCTTCTGAATCTGCTTAGTGTATTCATCTCTTGGTCTCCCTCTACGATTTTTACCCTTCACGCTGCCCTCCAGTACTAAATTGGTGATACCTTGATGCCTCAGAACATTTCATACCAACCGATCCCTTCCTCTAGTCTAGTTGTACCACAAACTCCTCTTCTCCCCAATTCTATTCAATCTCTCCTAATTAGTTATGTGATCTACCCATCTAATCTTCAGCATTCTTCTGTAGCACCACATTTCGAAAGCTTCTATTCTCTTCTTGTCTAAACTTAATAGTCCACGTTTCACTTCCATACATGGCTACACACCATACAAATACTTTCAGAAACGACTTCCTGACACTTAAATCAATACTCGATGTTAACAAACTCCTCTTCTTCAGAAACGCTTTCCTTGCTATTGCCAGTTTACATTTGATATCCTCTCTACTTCGACCATCATCAGTTATTTTGCTCCCCAAATAGCAAAACTCATTTACTACTTTAAGTGTCTCATTTCCTAATCTAATTCCCTCAGCATCGCCCGATTTAGTTCTACTACATTCCATTATCCTCGTTTTGCTGTTGATGATGTTCATCTTATACCCTCCTTTCAAGACACTGTCCAATCCGTTCAACTGCTCTTCCAAGTCCTTTGAAGTCTCTGACAGAATTACATGGTCATCGATGAACCTCAAAGTTTTTATTTCGTCTCCATGGATTTTAATGCCTACTCCGAACTTTTCTTTTGTTTCCTTTTCTCTCTCTCTCTCTCTACTCGTTTAGTCGGTTCCGACTCTTCGTGACCCCATGAACCAAATCACGGCGCTTTTTCCTGTCTTGTACTTGGTCCTTTAGTGCTTGCTCAATATACAGATTGAATAGCATCGAGGAGAGGCTACAACCCTGTCTCACTCCCTCCCCAACCACTGCTCCCCTTTCATGTCCCTCGACTCTTATAACTGTCATCTGCTTTCTATAGAAATTGTAAATAACTGTCATCTGCTTTCTATAGAAATTGTAAATAGCCTTTCGCTCCCTGTATTTTACCCCTGCCACCTTCAGAATCTGAAAGAGAGTATTCCAGTCAACATTGTCAAAAGCTTTCTCTAAGTCTACAAATGCTAGAAATGTAGGTTTGCCTTTCCTTAACCTAGCTTCTAAGATAAGTCGTAGGGTCAGTATTGCCTCACGTGTTCCAACATTTCTGCGGAATCCAAACTGATCTTCCCCGAGGTCGGCTTCTACCAGTTTTTCTATTCGCCTGTAAAGAATTCGCGTTAGTATTTTGCAGTTGTGACGTATTATACTATAGTTCGGTAATTTTCACATCTGTCAACACCTGGTTTCTTTGAGATTGGAATTATTATATTCTTCTTGAAGTCTGAGGGAATTTCGTCTGTCTCATACATCTTGCTCACCAGATGGCATAGTTTTGTCAGGAATGGCTCTCCCAAGGCCGTCAGTAGTTCTGATGGAATGTTGTCTATTCCCGGGGCCTTGTTTCGACTCAGGTCTTTCAGTGCTCTGTCAAACTCTTCACGCAGTATCATATGTCCTATTTCATCTTCATCTACATCCTCTTCCGTTTCCATAATATTGTCCTCAAGTACATCGCCCTTGTATAGACACTCTATATACTCCTTCCACCTTTCTGCTTTCCCTTCTTTACTTAGAACTGGGTTTCCATATGATTTCTTGATATTCATACAAGTGGTACTCTTTTCTCCAAAGGTCCCTGTAATTTTCCTGTAGGCAGTATCTATCTTACCCCTCGTGAGATAAGCCTCTATCCTCTTACATTTGTCCTCTAGCCATCCCTGCTTAGCTATTTTGTACTTCCTGTCGATCTCATTTTTGAGACGTTTGTGTTCCATTTACTGCATTTTTTTATTGTCTGCTTTCATCAATTATATTCAGTATCTCTTCTGTTACCCAAGGATTTCTACTAGCCCTCGTCTTTTTACATACCTGATCCTCTGCTACCTTCACTATTTCATCCCTCAAAGCTACCCATTCTTCTTCTACTGTATTTCTTTCCCCCAATCCTGTCAATTGTTCCCTTATGCTCTCCCTGAAACACTCTACAACATCTTGTTTAGTCAGTTTATCCAGGTTCCATCTCCTTAAATTCCCACCTTTTTGCAGTTTCTTCAGTTTTAATCTATAGTTCATAACCAATAGATTGTGGTCAGAGTCCACATCTGCCCCTGGAAATGTCTTACAATTTAAAACCTGGTTCCTAAATGTCTGTCTTACCATTATATAATCTATCTGAAACCTTTCAGTATCTCCAGGGTTCTTCCATGTATACAACCTTCTTTCATGATTCTTGAACCAATTGTTACCTATGATTAAGTTATGCTCTGTGCAAAATTCTACCAGGCGACTTCCTCTTTCATTCCTTAGCCCTAATCCATATTCACCTACTACGTTTCTCTCTCTTCCTTTTCCTACTCTCGAATTCTAGTCACCCGTGACTATTAAATTTTCGTCTCCCTTCACTACCTGAATAATTTCTTTTATCTCATCATACATTTCATTAATTTCTTCATTATCTGCAGAGCTAATTGGCATATGAACTTGTACTACTGTAGTAGGCGCGGGTTTCATGTGTATCTTGTCCAAAATAGTGCGTTCACTATGCTGTTTGTAGTAGCTTACCCGCACTCCTATTTTTGTATTCATTATTAAACCTACTCCTGCATTACCCATATTTGATTTTGTATTTATAACTCTGTATTCACCTGACCAAAAGTCTTGTTCCTCCTGCCACCGAACTTCACTAATTCCCACTATATCTAACTTTAAGCTATTCACTTACCTTTTTAAATTTTCTAACCTACGTGCCCGATTAAGGGATCTGACATTCCACGCTCCTATCCGTAGAACGCCAGTTTTCTTTCTCCTCATAACGACGTCCTCTTGAGTAGTCCCCACCCGGAGATCCGTATGGGGGACTATTTTACCTCCGGAATATTTTACCCAATAGGACGCCATCATCAATTAATCATACAGTAAAGCTGCATGCCCTCGGGAAAAATTGCAGCTGTAGTTTTCCCTTGCTTTCAGCCGTTCGCAGTACCACAACAGCAAGGCCGTTTTGGTTAGCGTTACAAGGACAGATCAGTCAATTATCCAGACTGTTGCCCCTGCAACTACTGAAAAGGCTGCTGCCCCTCTTCAGGAACCACACGTTTGTCTTGCCTCTCAACAGCTACCCCTCCGTTGTGGTTGCACCTACGGTACGGCTATCTGTATCGTTGAGGCACGCAAGTCTCCTTACCAACGGCAAGACCCTTCATAGGGGGAAGTTTTGCACCAGTATGTTCACCTTTTCAGTGGTTCAGTGGGTCCCACCATCCTCCTGATTGATGATAACGAACGGCCCCACCGAGCTGTCATCGTGGAGGAGTACCTTGAAACAGAAGATACCAGGCGAATGGAGTGGCCTTCCTGTTCTCCAGATCGAAACCCCATCGAGCACGTCTGGGATGATCTCTGTCGACGTATCGCTGCACGTCTTCAAACACCTACGACACTTCAGGAGCTCCGACGGGCACTGGTGCGAGAATAGGAGGTTATACCCCAGCAGCTGCTTGACCACCTGATCCAGAGTATGCCAACCCGTTGTGCAGCCTGTGTTCGTGTGCATGGTGATCACATCCCATATTAATGTCGGGGTACATGCACAGGGAACAGTGGCGTTTTGTAACACATGTGTTTTGGGATTGTTTTCTAAACTTATCACCAATACTGTGGACTTACAGATTTGTGCCGTGTGTGTTCCCTATGTGCCTATGCTATTAGCGCCAGTTTTGTTTAGTGTCACGTTGTGTGGCGCCACATTCTGTAATCATCCCTAATTTATGAGCATGAGTGTATTTTGGTATGAAATTCACTTATTAATGCTTTATGAAAAAAATTACTGATAAATATTGCAACTAAACCCCCTAACTTGTGTGAAAAAATGATTCTTTCGGTTTTATTTTCATCCTTCAATCGATTCAGACCCCTATATTCTTTTAAATGTCACCAAGACCTTCCTGGAAAGTCACTTATACTACTTTCTGTAAATGGTAAACAGTTATCAATCAAAGATCCGTAAAACGGCCCCAACTGAGGGGAGTGGGGACGTGCGTGGATAACAGTTAAAATTGAGAGGGTAGAGAGTTACTTTTTCAAACTTTTATCCCGACTTTCTGTTTCTTAATTTGTTCGAATGTATTAAAGTGCAGCTCCCTGCTACAGAACAGTAGCTATGCTAGAGCTGGTACAACACCGAATGTTACAGTTTACGTAACAACTAGGCTCAAATGATGTACGGAGCTCCTCACGTTGGTACCGCTAACGGGACACTATTGCCGGTACTGCTGACACGGAGACGGCCACGAAAATACACGCAACCGACGAACGAGAGAAACAATCACATGGGGTTGCCGAGTGGGCCGGCAAGGAATCGTCGGTATTCTTGGAGCTCTATCTTGCCTAGCAGGTCAGCTACCAAACAGACGCGTTTTCCAGTTCCTCCATGATGACTCTTGGTTGAAATGGCTCTGAGCACTATGGCACTTAACTTCTGAGGTCATCAGTCTCCTAGAAGTTAGAACTACTTAAACCTAACTAACTTAAGGACATCACACACATCCATGCCCGAGGCAGGATTCGAACCTGCCACCGTAGCGGTCGCGCGGTTCCAGACTGTAGCGCCTACAACCGCTCGGCCACTCCGACCGGCCTTGATGACTCTCAGTTTCCATAGTAATTCCTATCACTGTATGCCTTAGGAGTAGGGTTATGGAACAATAAACTACAGATGTTACTGTAAGTAGTCTTTCATTTATATCAACAAATTCATCCTGCAATCTGTCGTGTTCAAACACAGGGTATAGAGAGGACAGTGGTTTTAAGGTCTATCTGTAATTTCCGAGCGGTGAGGAGTAAATGCAGGAAGACAAATTCCCATGACGGCAGGTTGACGACTTGGATCAGCGCCAAACACTGTCACAGTGCATCTACGAGAGACGGGGATTTTGGGACTCGACAGGATACTTGCAGAAGCAGACTCATGGAATTCAGGGGTCTGGTTAACACTATTTATTTGTGACAAGACTAACTACTACACAGTAGGCTAACCTTAAACATTAGAAAAAGCAAAGGAGGCAGTTGGTTGCACAACGGAAGTCAGCACCTGAAGCCACGGGGGCAGGTGGTAACAGATGTAGTGAACACTAGCTGCACGTTAAGTACAAACTTGAGAGCAGCATTCCAAGTGAGAGGAACAGACATATCAGAGCTTACGGAGATTGGTCACGAGTGACACGGGGTCAGCGCCCCAGCGATCTAACTGATAACTTCCTCTGAATACAGAACCGCGGGTTTTTAAGGAAAGGTGACGGCGCTCCGTTTCTCGCTTCTTATAGTCGACCCACAAATTTTGCGGCACTTAACAACCATCGCCCTATCTGGCGAGTCATTCTGCAGTTCCTGGGAGCCTGTGGCCAACCACACTTAGATTCCAGCCGGCCGCGGTGGTCTAGCGGTTCTAGGCGCTCAGTCCGGAACCGCGCGACTGATACGGTCGCAGGTTCGAATCCTGCCTCGGGCATGGGTGTGTGTGATGTCCTTAGGTTAGTTAGGTTTAAGTAGTTCTAAGTTCTAGGGGACTGATGACCGCAGATGTTAAGTCCCATAGTGCTCAGAGCCATTTGAACCATTTGAACTTAGATTCCTTCCCTACTCCTGGTGGTTAGGTAGGGATATCTATCGTCCGAATGAAATGCAGCTACTTCACTATTTGTAATGGATTAATTACGTGTTAGTTTCTGAGCATTTACTATGGCAGAAATTAGCATCTCATATTCTCTTTCTAACTCAGTGTAAATCGATACCAACTGATTAACTGTTCATTAACAGTAGGGATCACAGCTAAGTGCTGTATCTTTTGTTAAGTACTGTTAACATAAGCCTTCATGCACTTCTTTTTAAGAATCATTTCTTCGTTTCGTGCGAGGCTAGCTACTGTATGATTGAAACTCATCAATGTTGCTTTTACTACTGTTACTTGCTCTTTAGTCAACTTAAACAATTTCCTATGTTCATTTTCAATTAAATTAACCTTTGTTTTGAAATAAAAGGCATCCTGTTCATCCAGCGTCCCAAACAATGTTTTACTAATTTCACCAACAAAATTTAAGGCACCTCGTTTCCGATGTGCAAAGTTCTATTTCTGTAACATTCCTTTAACATATTAGCATGCACCGTCAATTTTTTTTCTTTGTCCTTACTACAGTATATGGACCGCGCCACTGTGTGTCTAGCTTACGGCTTGTGCCCCTTCTAACGTTCTAGTCGTACAACAGGACTTCATCACCTGTTTTAAAATCTTTCGGATCCTGACTCTATCATAGTACTCTTTGTTCTTCTCCTTACACTTTACTATATTCTCGGACACACTGGTGCATCTGTCTCATTTTCTCTTTTAATTCGAGTACATAGTTTTCGTAATTATAAGTCACACTTACGGGATCCCTCTACACTATACCTAGCTTGTTGCATGCTCTAGCGAATAATAACTCATGTGGTGTAAAATTCGTGGCTCTGTGGGGCGTGGTATTGTACACGAATATCACGAATGGAAGGCATTCGTCCCAATTTGACTGAGCCCTCTTTGTATAGTGTCACAAGAATTCTTTTCTATTTCGGTGTGATCTTTCCAATGTTCCGTTCCACTGGGGATGGTAACGGGAGGTCTACACCCTACCAATCCTTAACAGTCTCCACACCCTCTTTAGTGTGTCATTCAAAATATCACGTCACGTTCAAATTCACTTAAATTTTGATAACCTACCATTGTAGTAGCAGTAACCGATCTAACAACTGCGCCCGACACCTGTCGTCTTATATAGGCGTTGCAGACAACAGCGTCGTACTCTGCCTGTTCACACTTCTCTGTATTTAAATACACATGCATGTACCAGTTTCTTTGGGTCGTCAGAGTGTAATGTTATCTCTCCCCACGTTAACAGAGCTCATAATTTCACGTTTTGCCTTAGCAACTCTCAACCTACTTCCTGTAAAAATTCAGATGTCAGACGAGCATCTCAGAACAGGACGGAAACTACAATCAACATGCAAGTTTGTTTGCGTGGCCATCCTTCGCAGCAAGCAAAGAAATATTTGTTTTGTAAATAAAACCGTCCTTTCTTGCTCCACTCTAATTTATTTCTCACAAACGTGTTTCGCCTTTATTACTCTAAGGCATCTTCCGTGGGGTCTAGAACGATACAGTTTTGTTTTGATATGAGTTATTTTTAGATGATTGAACAGTTCACGTCGCGTTTTTTATGTAAAGAAGTTATTACTTATAGTTTTATGGCATCAGTGTTTCCTCTCATCTGGTTTGAAGGTCGAACTACCACTTCATTTCCGAAACATAAGCACATTTTTATATTCCGAACTTTTCTTCACGTTGTTCACGATGTTTACCTTTATTTTTGTGGTGCACTATTACTCTTTTGCCAGAGATATGGATATTTTTTCGAAAACTGCGCTTTGAAAGACGTAAAGAATGTGAGTTCATTATACTTGTGTGTGTGTGTGTGTGTGTGTGTGTGTGTGTGTGTGTGTGTGTGTGTGTGTGTGTTTATGTGTTCTGTGTGGGGGAAGGGTGTTGCTGGTTTGAGTTAAAGTGTGTTGAATGTGAATGTAATAGCTGTTAGATAGTGGTTAAAAGCTTTGGTGATGAACTGTTTTTAGTTTTAGTTTATTGTGGAAGGGTTCATGGACAAGTGAGTGAAAAGGTGTTCCGTGGTATTATTATTATTATTATTATTATTATTATTATTATTATTATAATCCTTTTCTGGAGTGTAATTGTATTATATTATCTATTAGTGTAAACAATGGATTATTTGAAATGTGTGCTTCATAATTCAACAAGATTTTCTCTTCTCTTTTCTTGTAGGGTTAGGAGGTGCATTTTATTGTTAATTCTAATATTTTCGTGTCTTCTTCTCTAGCGGTTGGTTTGTGATTATGTTCTTTTAGGTGTTCTGCAAATGTGGAGTGATTTGTCCCATACTTCCAGGCTCTCATGTGTTCTTTGTATCTGACATCAAATGTACATCAAATGCCTGTTTGTCCTATGTATCAGCTATACGGTAGTTGATATGTATCTGCTATCTGGTATATGTTTCTGTTTTTCTTCAGTTTTGGGGTGTATTTTTGTATAGAACTGTCTGTTGCGTTTGCTATGTTTATACCATATCTTTTGAAAATGTTGGTGATTTTGTGTGAGTTTGTGTTTATATCTCATTTTCTACCATCTTGAGTTCTCTTTCTTGTTCTTCTTCTTACTCTTAGTAGCTAGCTCCTTGACCAAACATAATCCATTTCTCTCTCTTGCCACCAAAAACTATGACACCCCACAAAACGTGGTCTTACGTCAACGGCGGTCCTCCTATTGTGTTGCAATATTTTACTCCGCGCTTAGAGATCGTCACTCATGACATTCGTCTTGGTGTTTAGGGCTCCAACGCTAGCCTGGCGCCAGTGAGTTCTAAACCAATATCTCCACGCGACAGACAACGCTCTTCTCCCCTAAACAGGTGCCAGCGTGTCGCATACGACACCCTAATCTCGCAAATAGCTAGCGTCGACCGTGCCGCACAATACGTCCTGCATCTCAACACAAGGCTCAGGACGACGCCCTGCGCCTCTCGGTCGCGTACCTGCGCTCCCAAGGCATCAGCCGGCCAAACATTAAACACTGTGGACACCTACTGTGCCCATAGTGAAATCCCGGGTGAGGCGGATATACGTTCCGAGAAAGTGCTATTCGTATGCCTTCTTAGAATTCACCTCAGCCGTGCGACCCTTCGCAGTGTGCGGTAGAAGCATTTCCCTGGCATACTCGCCGATACGAATTGTTACGATACAGTGTAATTGTCAATCGCCCCCAGACAGCAGTCCTAACGGCAAACAAACCCTGTCATTTCATGTTATACATTCATTTAACTGCGCTGACGTTTCACTACATCAGCCGTCCTCAAAGTGGGACGCGCGATCTCCTGGGGAGGGAAGCACCGCCGGTAACAGAGGGGGCGCGGACTTACACTGAAAGATGTATGTTTCATATAGTGTAAGGAAAGAATTTCCGATGAACAAATTGCTAACGTCAGACACAGATTTCCATGAAGCAATTTAGGAAGTTCCCCAATCGTTAATTTGCTGCCTTATTCCACAAGAAGTGACCACAGATTCTGCCAGCAGGAATGCTGAGAGAAGTCGCGAGTAATACTTCATCACACAGCTGCTGTCACCGACCTCCAGCAGTGTAAACTACTTACCAAATATTTAACGACCATTAATGACACTTAGTGAAGTCTGTCTTGACTATAACTGGAAAGGGATCTACAAGTCACCATTTCAAAAAATGGTTCAAATGACTCTGAGCACTATGGGACTTAACTTCTGAGGTCATCAGTCCCCTAGAACTTAGAACTACTTAAACCTAAGGACATCACACACATCTATGCCCGAGGCAGGATTCGAACCCGCGACCGTAGCGGTCACGCGGTTCCAGACTGTAGCGCCTAGAACCGCTCGGCCACACCGGCCGGCGTCACCATTTCAATATCCATTCAAGATTGGATTTGCTTTCTTCTCAGATTCAAATGTCAGAAATTTTCAGAATTGTTAATCGTGTGCCTTTTTGCTGTTGCTTACTTTTTCTTGGAAGATCATTTTGAAGGCAACAGTTTTTAAACATTTAAATCTTGACTACTGTCCTATCATCATTTGTGGGTCGTGATATTTCACGTATTAAAACATTACAGCCCAGTTAAAAGCGATATAGATGGAAATAATTTATGAAAAAACTGTGTAATGAAATATACATATTTGCTGAGTTGCAACAACTGCACACGCAGCTGGTTATTCATATACTAGTTGTAATTGTTAACTTTCAACACCTTCGAATAATGGAAATGTATGATAATAAAAAATAGCTCTGGTATGATCTAAGGACACTTTCTAATCATTTTTACTGTTGTAACTAATCGTTACAATAATTAGACAGAACTTTGTGGATATCGTGCCTCGTGATGCCAATTGAGGAGCTACTCGGCCGAATAGTAGCTGCTCCGGTCAAAGAAAACCATCGTAACGACCTGGAGAGCGGTGTGCTGACCACACGTCCCTCCTATCCGCATCCTCATCTGAGGATGACACGGCGGTCGGATGGTCCCGATGGGCCACCTGTGGCCTGACGACGAAGTGCAATTGTGAATATTTGGGCCGTTTTTATACCAAGTATGAGAAGTTCAGAGAAAAGACAGAGATAGATTATTTAAGTTTCAGAATCGGGACGCGACGGAAAATTTTTATGAACCCCTGCACTACAAACACTGATGAACCGAAACATTACGACCATCTGTTTAACAGCTTGTTTGTCTGTCTTAGGAACGAAATACATCACTGATTCTGGGTATCGTTGATCTGACAATTAGTTGGTAGGTTTGTGGCGTTATGTGGCATTAGACGCCTAAGAACAGGTCATCATGTAATCCGCGTAGATAATGGGCCGCTGATTTGCGTACGCGGAGATGGTGCCCGATAGCGAACCAGATGTGTTCCATAGGATTTAAATCAGACGCATTTGATCGTCGAGACGTCAACGTGAGTTCACTATAATGCTCCTCAAATCACTGTAGCATGGTTCTGGCTCAGAGGTTTGGTCCATCACACTGCTGAAAAATGACATCGCCGACGGGGAAGACATCCTGCACGAAGGGATGCCGATGGTTTGCAGCAGCCAAGCGTGCCTTCGATTAATACCACAGGTCAAATTCAGGTGCAGGAGAATGTCTCCCATAGCATAGTACTGCTCTAACCAGTCCGCATCCGTGGGGTGTTGCAAATTTCGAGCCGTCGTTCACCTCGATGACGATGTTTATGGATACGACCATCGAACTTTTGTAGCAAAATGTGATTCACCCGAAGAGCCGACACGTTTCCATTGCCCGACGGTTGAATCCCGATGGTACCATGCCCACTGCTGTCGAAATTGACAATGCTGTTGGGACAACATGTGAACACGTAAAGGAGATATGTTGCAGACCTCCATGTTCAACAATGTACGATGAATGATGTGTTCTGAAACACTTGTGCGTGCGCCAGCATTGTGCTCTTTCGGTAGAGATGCCGTATATAACCTTCTATCCTACTTTGCAGAGGAGACAGGCCTCCGATCCTCATGTACTGTGAAGAGTCGTGGAGTTCAAACATTTGGCGCCTAGTGGTAGTTCCACTGTCCTACATAACGTTTTCGCCTATCAGTGTAACTAACAAACGAATGGGCCAATCCGACATGACAAAACACGCACTGAAATTTTTTATACAACAAGAATATACCGCGTAAAAATTTTTGCTGCTGAGACTCACTGCAAGTATTTAAGAACACATGCTGAAAACTGCCAAATTTGTAGCTCTTTGGGCTGCTGAACTGTTCTACACCCCTATCGGAGCTGTAGCAGACTGCACATGCGCAACGTTCTTGGTTGACATGGCACTGATAAACAGATAACATTACTCAGCGCGATCGTAATTTGTAAAGTGAATCAGTTTTCGCTGGTAGTTTCTCTGAAACAATTATGCACAGTTATCGTTCACTCAAATTTCCAACTCATTTAATATCCGCAATAATTTTCAGTTGCTTTTGTATATGCGTAAGTGTTAACGATAGAGACAGAACGGAATCATTATTCATTGTGTTTAACGCTTCATGTTAATCAGTGTGCAAACCTGGTTTTGCTTCGTAAAATCTGACCGTGAACCATATAAACAGACGAGAGGCTTACATGAACTAATAAATGCGAGTCAAAATGAAACTCGCAAAGCCGTGAAAGAAAAACTATCCGAAAGATTTACTGTACAGGGTGTCAGTCGACAAAGTCCCATTATCCTCCAATAATCACCGACATAAGCCCCCAAACTAGAAGAAATAAGATGAACAACAGTAGTATATATATGAGAATTCTGAGGCAAAGAGCATTTTCGAGTAAAAATTCTGGGCTGCAAACCAAGATTCTAATTTCACAGTTATCCCCAACCAAAATAGTCTCATTTCCCTCGTCCAAAAAAAAATTCTCATTTTCTCAGTTAAGTATTTTGCGAATCTAAGAAATTTTTTCGTTATAATTAAGAACTGTCAAAACTCATTTTCCTATACTGAAAAAAAATCTCATTTTCTCACTAAAAGTCTAAGAAATTTTTTCGTTATAAATAAGAACAATGAAAACTTAGTTGAATATGTTGAAAAAAATTTCCCATTTCCTCTTTAAAAAATCTCACATTTAACAAATTTTATTTTTTAAAAAAGAATTATCAAACATAAAACCTCAAAGGTATATTTTACCAGAAAAGGTTTTAATAAAAAGAAAATCAAATAACATTCCATGTAAACATAATGAAAACAAAAATGATCAACAAACCTGAATTATTTGAAAACTTAGAACATTATAGTAAAGGAATGTATGGATTGATTAATACATATTTAGAAAATTATTGTAAAGAAAATCGTTATTCAAATGTAACTAGAGAAGATCTGCTGGCATTTATTCATTATATTATAGTAAACAAATGACTGAACAAAAATATAAAACTTTAAAAGTCCATCGACCAATTGCTAAAACTGAACATTTCAATAATTATTCCAAACATAATAAAAAATTAATCAATCTTATTATAAATCCTATTGACAACATTAGTATCAATTATATTGATATCTAATGGAACAAAAAAAATTTAAGTAAAAAATCTTTAAGTGATCTTCATAAAATTTGTAAAATGAAAAATTTCAAAGATTGTTCTACATTTAATAAACAGCAGTTAATCAAAATTATCAATAGATGTGAAAACAATATTAATAATAACGATAGTGAGAGTAACATTTAAAGAACGATACAGAAAATCTTCTACTAGATAAATATCAATAAATTAAAAAAATTTACCAGGTTTCAATTTACTACACGATGAAAATTTTTACAAATCACATAAACGAATCTATGGAAGAGTTTCTGTTTTTAAATCAAGAATAATAACTTATGGAATTAACTAAAATGGTAATATTGTTTAGCCACAAGCAATTTTTAATCAAATTAAAGAAGAAATAATCTCCAAATTAAGAATATTTTCTTTCACAGAGGAGCAATTAAAATTAATGTGAAATTTTATTCTAATTACAAAAGAGAAGATGTATTACAAGAATTTAATTTATGAAATTTTATTGTAATTGCAAAAGACAAGCTGTAATACATGAATTTAATTTTAAAACAACTAACCAAGTTTAATTAAGAAAAACTGATTTACAACATTATTATCAAAAATCAATTAATAAATTAGTAACTGAAATGGAAGAAATGCAAAGGAAAAAATCTGATAGGTCTTAATTTTCTACAGATAGTTTAGAATTTAATATTAGTAAAGACAATCCAATTTTGGTTCTTCTTATATCGAGTTATCAAAAGTAATAAAAGATTAAAAAACAATAATTAAAGTAAAATGAGGATAAGAATGTTTTCTTCTTCCAATAAAATAGCATTATATCCTGTAGAATGTGATGCAGAAAGAGTTAGTTAATATGAAAATATTAGAAAAGAATTTTTATGAAATTTTTGAAAAAGAGAAAATTAATTTTCTTGTTCAGTTAACAGATATGCTAAATTTGAAAAGAAATCAAATATTCATTTAATTTTTATTCATATGAAAGCTAAGAAGAAGAAAAGATATATTGAATATTCCCTTTACCACAAAGAACATAAACAAGAAAATCATGTTAATCTTCTTCTAATTCAAAATGAAAATAATTCACATTCTTGTTGCAAAATATCTTTCTAGATTAAACAGCATGCAAACAACCAAGCAGAATGGAAAAATATATCTTTGTGACAGATGTTTAAGATATTTTGTTTCACAAGTAAAATTAACTGTTCATGAAAACAATTCTAAAGAACATAAAGACGTAAAAATAGATGTACCTTCTTAAGGTCAAGGAATTGAATTTAAAAATTATAATAATTCCTCATAGTTCCTTTTGAATCTCAGCATTCGCACTGACAGAAGGATCACATATTCCATGTTATCTGTAGGATTCATATCAGCAGCTCTTGGTAGCCAGTGCACACGTTGATGCCAGTGGTGGAGAGCAGCTGCTGAAGAAATGCTGAGGGAATGGGAGAACTGTCCTTCTGCAATGTGAAGTCCACTTCACCGTACAGCATCCGCACTGACAGAAGCATCTCACATCCAAATATGTAGGCATACTGCTCGCTTTCGACAGTTCCTTCTACCGTGTGAAGAATTTACGCTCCTCTCACAGAAATCCATCTCCAGCTGCAAACTGATAGCTGCCAACTTCTTCTCGTCATGGTTACATACTCGCGTCGATGAGGAGTCCCTTGTGGCCTGTAAACAACTCTTGGACCGTCGTTACTGGTGGAAAATACCTTGTTGTCAGTGAAAATGACGTTCATCCACGACGCATTTGATGGAGCTCTGCAAATTCCAGCCGGTATAAAACAGTGTCTTCGCTGAGCTCTTCTTTCACAACGTCCCTCAGCCTTCGGTGAATCATGTCACTGGAGCTGGGGAAGTCGCTCTCCCACCGCAACTGCTTCACATTCGGAAAGGGATGTTCTCTGCTTTTACACACAGGCTCCCTTTCCTCCTGCTGTGGGCTCACTCTCTTCGTTTCTCAGCCAGGATGTCTGTTGGTAGTGCCTCTTCCAAGGTGGTGCCTCACCATCTCGTTGCAGCTGCCAACTGCCAGCTTCTCTGGTGGAACATTCACCGTATTCAGTAAGAGCGACTACTCTATCTCGAGTTGATATCTCCCAGTGAGCTATTTCAACAGACGACCTGATATGTATTTCTGCTTGCGGCTCTTATACTGATGCCAGGAGACGAAGTTAACATATGCACGTCAAAAGGAGTGGCGAAGGTAAAGCCCTGCGGTGCGGCCGTGTTGGCTCGTATCAGGCGGGAGTTGGCCCACCTGCCGCCTCGCTCGCTTTGGTCTCGTCTCGGCACCACGCTGTAGTTAGCCAGCCAGCCCCTCAGCCACCCAGCCAAGCTCGTCGTAAGTTAACGAGCCGCTGCTAGTACAGACCCAGGCAGCAAAGCCATGCTCAACTTTGTAGGATAAAACATTTCATCTACCCCAACCAAACCTGTAGTGTAAAATAATGCAGTTAGAGCTATTTTGCTATAACATGAGCTGACACCTCTACTTTTCACGTTTCATTCAAATACTTAAGGAAAAATGAGCTAAAGAATACACTAATGACACACGCAGCTACCACAAAATATTTCTCTAGCTGACAATCGCACAGAGCAGGGAACTATTCTTTCTTGTAAGCGCTCTGCGATAGATATCGCCTTTGGGAAATGTGTATTCTGCCAAGTTAACTGTTCGGATTTTAAAAGTAAATATTTTTAGGGGCAACCTTGCAAAATAATAGTGTATACATAGTATATCATTCATATTTTAAGAGCTTATAAAGTGTATTCAATGTTTCTGAAACATCAAATGCTGCAAGACGGAAATTACATTCTGCTGAGGCACTTCATTTACATCGCAATGACACAAGATTACTCTGCAATTCACAGTTAAGTGTTTCGTCAAGGGTTCACAGAATCGATTCAAGTTCTCAACCGTTATGCTCACATATGAAGCTCGAGAAAAACAAACACCAAAATCTTTATGTGACAGTTCTAATTTGTCTTATGTTATTACAGTTGAAACATCATCGTTTGTACATGGTGGCAACCAAAATTGCTTGCATTCGGAGGAGAAACATGTTGGTTGAAATGTTGTGGAAATAAACATGCTTCAGTGAAACAGCGTTGGTTATAATACCATGTCCCAACTCGTCCCCCTGCCTCCTCCCCGTTCTAACCCCAATAAAAAATAACAAAAACATCCACGAGACTCTCTCCCCTAATTTGATATACTACAAAATTAGTTGCCTTCTTTCAGTAGCCTGTTTTTCGAGTCCTCCATCGATCCCATCAGATAATGATCGCACAGTGCTTAGCAATATTCCAGAAGAGGAAAACAGCTGTAGTGCTAGCAGTCTTCTTAGTAGACTTCTTGGGTCTCTGAGGGTTGTGTCAATAATCCAGCATTTGCATCTTCGCCACAACGTGCAACGTTTCCCAGTTACGGTGTTTATATTTCTAACCCATAGGGCCTCCGTTTGATCTATACTCCCAAATTTCTTTTGCTTTTGGATTTCTGGAAGCTTGATCAAACCTTCTTATCAAACGTGTGGAGAACCTCATACATTTATTGTTTAGGGTCAATTCTCATCTTTAGTACCGCAAAGATAAATTTTCAGTATAGTTTTGTAGTTCGCATTGCTCTTCTGAAGAAGTTACTAGACAAGAGCATTACGTGCCACAAATCTAAAAGAAACTCTCTGATTATCGGCTAAATAGTTTATATATATTACAAACAGCAGAAGGTCCACATTATTTTAGTTGCAGAATCACATTCATCACTTCCCGTTCACTACATGACGTCCCGACAGTTACTGCGAACTGTGACCTCTCACGCAGGAAATCACGAACCCAGTAGCACAAGTGTCCACAGGAAGTCAATGTGGTTGGAAGCCGCTTATGACGAAAGATATCAGAAGCATTTTTGGGAACTGTATAAGTACGGAATGAATTTCACAGCACCTGTACGCAAAACGTTGTGCAAGAGTGATGCTTCCCAGATCTATGCTAACTTGATGTCAATGCGTAATATATTTGAAGTATTTTACAACATTGGAACAAAGTGTTTATTCACACGTTCTGCCACATGTCGATGTCAATGAGATGGATCTGTAACTCAATGGATTACGTTTATTTTCTTTAGTGTGTGTGTTGCGGTGGTCTCTGGAACTTTCCTTTCGTTTCCCTCACTATAAATACTAGAATTCCCCTCATGACGACGTAGGATAATTAATTAAGCCGCTCCATCGTTGATACACAAGATCGACTCCTAAATTGTTAGCCCACTCAGGGAAGACATGGCCTGTAGAAACACAATCGTTCTGCAACGACTATGATAGGGTCATAACAACTTAGTGGAACATATCTGGTGACGATGTCATAGTTTCGTTACTTCCTGGTATGACACGGGCTTATATTGCAAGACTCACTTGATATATTCGTGGCACACCAATCAAAGATTTTCAATGAATTCCACTATGGTGTGTCATCGACTTATCAAATATATGTTTACAGACAGGGGAGATTACATTCAGGCGGGAACCACAAGTAGTCTCGTTGTCTAAATTGTAAATTATCTCTATCAACCATCACAAGGGCAATGAGGAGGCGATGAACACCGCAGCTGGTCGCTTGCTCCATGAAAATGTCGACCCATTCTAAGGAATAAGAGGCAGTAGTTCTCAGTTCCAAATTGGCGCAAAAGTAACATTCTACTTCCTAGGAGACACAGCTACAAACAGCAGTGTAGTGAACTCAGAATAACATCTTTAGAAACTTTGCCATCGAAAGATGTCTCACTAATTTCAGCAACCAGTAGATCTAGAGGTATGAAAGATAAAATACTCCCGCTGAAAAAACAGAAATCTGTTAATGAAATCATATCACTGAATGCTCTGTTAAATGTGTTTCATTCAGCAGCTACTCTGGCAGCCACATTGTCGTGTTTACGTTGTAGTCCGGTAAAGCTACTTGAATATGACAAAAGACTTCACGTTTAATTAACATACCCAATCATTGAAATGTACTATGATGGGGCACCAGATATATTAGTGCAGTACACATCAACAGCGTTTCTCAGTAGATTATTGAACGAAATAGACTCACATATCACAGAAACTGTCAACAGTATATTCCACGTCGTTATCGAAAACCGTTTGAGACGTGCAGGTAGTTTTTCGATCCCACGTATGAAGCCACTTGCTGATTCTGAGTTAAGCGACATTTAAAGTGTAATAGCCAAAAAAAAAAAAAAAACAGAAGAAAAAAAACTTGGTTGGTGGTTGATCGATAAATGGCGAGAAACAAAAACACATGTGAGTGCCAGATTAGAAGACGAGCGGTAGGTTTGCTTGCCAACCAAGTTCCCTTGTGCTGCCTTCCAGGTTGCATTTATTACTTTGCAACGGCAAGTAATCACATTTGCTGATATCTACGAAGGACTCATGCTCCTTGAACAGTTCGTAGCACAAGACACCTTCTTTGTGCCAGCATATGTATATCAATAACAAAATATGTTTTGGACGTATAGAGGCCATTGTTTGAGATAATGTTTGTTATTGCTTACCAACTATTTCCTCCTTATGAAGTAGCCATACGGTACTTCAAATTGCTGCAAGACTCTTCTATTACTGACTGGTTATAAAATGAACGAAACTGCCTTTGTCCTTCTGTCAGTCTGATGCTTTTGAGACAAATGATTTATGGCTTACAACAGAAAGGAAAGGGACTGTGTTTGATATCGCAGCTTTTCTCTCGCCCTGCGTTACACTGACTGCTAGACTAAGAATAGGTTATTGACAATAAAAGCTCAAGTAGAAGCCATCTCTTCTCGTATTCTGTGCTGTGTACCACATTATGACAAAAACATGACCGTCACACATCTAGAAACGCGATAATGTGGCTTTCGGAGCATGATAATGATCTAAAATTGATAACATGGCTATCAAATTCGGTTTATCTGAAACCGTCAGAGGGCGTCTGTGACACTATCGAGCGCTAGCCCCAGGACCACAATCCATCGGCTCATAATTGACAGGAATCGCGTGACTTGTACGTAGACATCTGATGCCCCATAATTTCGGAGATGCCGCTGTACTGCGTGCCAGGGGTGTATCAGCTCGCTATTAATCAGATTGCCATAATATCTTTTATCATCAGTTATTGCGGGGAACATAATGTACCGTAGACAGCAAGAATATGGTCAAGCTATACTATTAATTCTCTGAGACTACATGATTAGTCTCACCTAAATTGAAGCTACACCTTATTTTATTCTACTCAAAACTTCATTGTAATCTCGCATGAACTACACCACATATTTTCCAAAGTAGCTTGTTTCCATCGCAACTACACACAATGTCCATTATTGTTTACTGCACTAAGAGCTTTCCCATCGGATTTCCAACTTCTATTGATGCTCAGATACGAAATTATGTTGCGTCTAGCGACATCAGTATGGCGTACAGCTTCTGATATACACGCTATTTTTCCTTCGCGTCGAAGAGTATTGACATGTAGAATAATATTTTGCAATGTTCTTTCCTAAAAGGAAAATGGGAACTTTCAGATTTATTAATACTTTACAAGTTAATATCGATTTCTGCCTCCAACACTGGATTACCAGATTCAGTGACTTATTTATATTTTCATATCCAGGCTAAACGGGAGACTTGTCACGAAGCTACAGCGTTAAGCATGTACACAGACACGTCTGAAGTCAAAAGTTCAGTACAGTCGTAGTCATCAGTCAATTAATGTTAATCTTTACGTAGCTGTTACGTTCTTCAACGCGTATCAGCGTGTGACAGTTGTAATATCTCTGTCGGGCTCATCGTAATGTAACGCTATGCACTGAGGTGACAAACGTCATGGGATAGCAATATGCACATATATAGATGGCGGTCGAATCGCGTACAGAAGGTATAAAAGGGCTATGCATTGTCGGAGCTGTCATTTGCACTCAGGTGATTCATGTGAAAAGGTTTGCGAAACGATTACAGCCACACTTCGGGAATTAACAGATTCTGAACGCGGAATGGTGATTGGAGCTATACGCAAGGGATATTCCTTTCGGAAATCGTTAGTGAACTGAATATCCCGAGATCTGCAGTGTCAAGACTCTGCCGAGAATACCTAATTTCAGGTATTACCTCTCACCAAGGAGAACCAATTGGGCGACAGTCTCCATTTAACGACTGAGAGTCTCGGCGTTTGCATAGAGTTGTCAGTGCCAACAGGCAACCAATACTGCATGAAATAGCCACAGAAATCAATGTGGGACGTACGACGAACGTAACCATCAGGACAGTGGTGCGAACTGTGGCGTTAACGTGCCATGGCAGCAAACGACCGATGCGAGTGGTCTTACTAACAGCACGTCATCGAATGTAGCTCGCCTCCTGCGCTCGTGACCATATCAGTTAGACCATAGAATACCGGAATTCAGTCGCCTGCTCAGATGAGTCTGGATTTCAGTTGGTAAGAGCTGATGGTAAGGTTCGAGTGTGGGTCAGACCCCATGAAGCCAAGGACCCCAGTTGTCAACAAGGGTCGGCCATTGTGGCCGAGCGGTTCTAGGCGCTTCAGTCTGGAACCGCGCGACCGCTACGGTCGCAGGTTCGAATCCTGCCTCGGGAATGGATGTGTGCGATGTTCTTAGGTTTAGTTAGGTTTAAGTAGTTCTAAGTTCTAGGGGACTGATGACCTCAGATGTTAAGTCCCACAGTGCTCAGAGCCATTTGAACCATTTTTCAACAAGGCCCTGTACGAGCTAGTGGTGACACCTTAATGAAGTGGGCTGTGTTTATGTGGAGTTTACTGGGTCCTATCGTCCACATGAACCAATCATTGACTGGAAATGGTTATTTTCAGCTACTTGAAGACCATTTCGTACACTAGTGGCCAGTTTACTTGCCGGACAGTGGCGTAAAAGGTGTTACTAAATAAATTATTCATTGGAAATCGTTAATTTAACTAAGTGATAAACACAATGAACAGTTCTAACGTCCCTCTAATGGTGCGTTTACAGGAAACTAATTTGCTGTCATTGTAGTGTTATCCTAATTTTAATTGTTTGTTAATAGTATTTATATGATGAAACAGAAGTAACAAAATTACACATAAGTCATATAGGTAGGACATAGTACATAAATACACCAGCTAATCAATACGAAACTATCGCTGGGACTGGTATACCACATTAATTCAAATCCAAGACAGGATATACATTAGTGACTACCCATTTCGAATCTTTGCATATGGGGTGTTTTAAAATAACGTACGGGGGAATTGAGTGGGCATTATGCTTGATGTTAAAACGAGATCTCCAGTACTGGGTAAGTTCGCCAAGAGGAAGTTCAACACAAATTCGATGCGGAAAGTACGTTCAAACGAAAGTGAGCTTTTGGCCAAGCTGTCATCTTGTATAAAATTGGAAACTCCACTGCAATCATTCCTTATGCGCCGTAGACATGTTTGACAAAATAATAATACTGCACGCTTGAATCAACGGTATTGCAAATTGAGCAGTCCACGTCGCCGAACATACGCAATGTGTAGCACTTAACACTGGTCATCAGTTAAATAACTAAAAATTTTAGTACAATAAATTTCCCGTAAATTGTTTTTGAATCTTCTATATATAATATCCTGGCAGAATATTGTCTACCACGTAATTCTTTGGCTACCCATGCACTATGCCAGCTTCAGAGGTATAGTTAGAGACAAAGTAGGAAGCTCAGCTGTTGACGCACAGTACGGCTCACACAACTCCCAATAAGGAGTCAACATAATAAACACAGGGTAGGGTTAGACAAAAATGGACATAAAATTGCAAGGGGACTTCAAAAATAAGCTACACTCTATTGAGTTAGGCCAAGTAACTTTTACTGAACGTTACCCTCTGCTTCAAAGTGATGCATGCTTCAAAGTGGCGCATGTACATGACACAAAATGTATTAACAACTGCCATGATGCTCCAAAAATCGATCAGTTCCTCTACAATAGAAGTAAACTCCTTGGAGGTGGAGCTATTCAAGAACTCGACTGTGGGCATCAGCAGGTGATAAAAGAGCGAACGAACTAGAATTTCGCTGACATAAGTATCAATATTCCTGGACTTGATGACATCAGCATCAGCATTCCCATAATCGCCGACGACAGCATCAGCATCCCCTCTCCTTCACACTCCTCTCCTTGCCCTGTGGCCAATGGGGTTAAAAGTTTGCAAAACGTCTAGAGCCCTGGGGCGCCAATGGCGTGCAAGCACTGTAATTTTTCTAATTCAACTGTGCGAGTACGATCCTTACTTCACTGACTAGGCCTCATGCGTTCAATGGAAGAGACACTTGCACTGACCAAAGAAGACTTTAGCAATTCTTTCTGCTGTAAACATCTATCAGAAGAATGTGCTCACAGCTTTCACATCAAGAATGGAAAGGCTTAATAAATGAGGAGTATATGACTGTAGACAATAGGAGTATTGTTCAACAAATAATGGAGATGAAACAGAAAGGCAAGAAGGTGCATTAACTGACTGGGTCATTTGCTAAATTTCATACACCCATTTTCAAATGCACTGCATGTTTTGTCTCCCATCATGCAAAAAACTGTTGTGAATTGGGCTGGAAATACATAGCATTAAGTATATTTTCTAAATATTATTATTATTATTATGTGCATGTTTCAGTGTATTTAGGACTTCGTTATTATTATTATTATTATTATTATTATTATTATGGCAGGACTACTAATCCGCCAAACATCACAACTGCCTTGTACATCAAGTTTATTTGTATAATCAAGCAACCAGGAGAAATACATAGCAAGGCAAAGACTGCCTATTACTGTAACTGCTGCTTATAAGTGAACATGTCTTACAAAAAACTACTTTATTTTCATCCCTGTCAAACAATAACAGCATCAGCACATACACACACACACACACACACACACACACACACACACACACACACACACACATACACACACACACACTTGGTGTAATTGTGGCTTATTTACTGGAGTAACACCAGTATTACACTCATGTAACACGTTATGCCAGCCAATACATCAAAATTATGCCTCAAGTACACCATTGGTAAAATTATTGACTAAGTTGCACCATACTACCGTCAAGCAATGTTGTCTCGTAGTTCTTAAGGGGGGAAAAACACATTGTATCAGGCGCAAACTATCATCCACCTTCCGGAAATCATGACTGTCGTTTTCAGTCGATAACTGTAGGGCTTCACTGCTGTTATTGAATTTGCTCTCAGCTCTATGTTCGTGAGCTGCAGTGAGAGGATTAGGGTGTGTGTTACAAGAAATTATTGTTTTATTATTGTCCCAGAAACATGCATTTTTGTCATTCAGTCTTGTGAGAAGACCATAAGCAGCACAGTTAAAAAATGGTAATGTGAAATACTTGGACACTATAGTGCGTATGATGCCATAGCATACTCGTATTCTAAAAAATACTGGTAAATATTAACGTAGGTTGATTTTACATCATTGTGTACGGCATCATGGTAATCTCTACAAAAATATTTGTTTTCTAGGTGAACTGTGTGTGACATAGCTGTATCCCACCTAGAAATTCTGGCCAATACTACAATAGATAATGGCTGCCTTCAGGTTTATATCTCGTCCTACACAATTAACAACAGTATTGGCTGTATTCTGTAATTCACTGTAATTTTACCTGTTCCTTTCTTAAATAAATAGTCATTCTAAGTACGAGATCAAAACCATTGCTAGAAGGAAACACATCTTGCACTAGAGTGCATTTCTGCATATTTCAGCACGTCGCCAAGCATATGCGTTTCTACCAAGTCGTATTGAATAAGTACTTTTGCAAGCTGCAGCTTTCCAGGAAGTTCATCTGTTGGTCGAATCAGATTGTAGAATTTCATGAAAATAACCAATGTATTAGACGCAAAATGTTATCCAGCTGTCCATAGTTTCAATAATTTAATGAGAAGATCGAGACACTGCTATATCACACCTTATGGTATATTGCTGACATGTTGTGTGTGTTTAACCTCGATTTATAACTACAATATGTTGTACAACTGCAATGTGGGTGCATGCAGAAGAAATGACTGTAGCATGTCTTCTTGTCAAGTGCGACCAGCCATAAAAAGACGGGAATAGACCAAAGTGAGGTGCAAAAAATTTGGTATATTTAGCTGCTTGACATTAAAATAACACATTTCCTTTTGAGTAACTGCACGGCTGTCTTTAACAAGATTATTGGCGCTGCCTGCAATGTAGAGATGAATCAATTTTTACAACCTACCAAAGAGTGGATGCGATGTCTCTCATCTTGCTGCATCTGGTTGATCTATTTTGTGGCTCAAATTTGATGCATAACTACTGTACACATTTGAAAAGGCCGACATGTTGACATGGTAATGTCATTTTATTTCGTTGCAGCCACACCGTAGTAGCTATAAACCGAGGCTTAACACACACAATGGGTCAACTATATGCCACAAGGCGGGATACAACACATACAACAAAGAAGATATTATAATATTCCACTTTGGAGGAGCTGAAAACGATGTTAGCAGGTGCACATGTCACATTTTTCATGTGTATCCAGCTGTAAAAAGTGAGGGACAACGTCCAACATGCAAGCATAGAACAGAGGTATAATTAGCTACCTGAAGTTAAGACATCATGTTATACCGGAGCAAAGGTAGCCCATGAGGGCCGGCAACCCATATTACACCACAGAGGACGAGGTTGTCTATGCCCAAGGCGTACCAAAAAACCATGGTAAACACCAGCTATTTACATACAAGATAATGGAAACAGATATTCGAGCACTACTTCCTGCAGGGGGAGCTCGAGCCACGGTCTGCAGGAAGTATCACTACACCAAAACCTGACTGGCTGGAGACAGCTATTTAGGGGCTACAACCAGCCCCCAAGTTCAGTTCACGCCAGGTGCCGACTTCGCGTACTGCGACCGTTGAAGATTATGTCTTTGTCTCTGAATTGAACTGTTACTAGTGTGTGTGTGTGTTACCGCGAACCTTTGTGGAAAATTAGAAGTGAACTTTTGTCTGCCTCAATTAGGAGACTTTTACTGGCATCGTTACTGTTACCTTTAGTTTTTTGTTCAGTCATCAACTTTGTGAACTTACATCAATAAAAGTTGTGTCTGTGAAAAATTGCGAATTGTCAGTCACAACGCATCACATCTATTTTTGAGTAATTGCGTGGCTGCCTTTAACATGATTAGAGACACTACATCCAAAAGAAAGGAAGACAAACTTTACCACCTGTCAAAGAGTTGATGCATTGTCTGTAAGCAATACATAACTCAACCACCAACCATTTTTACATTCTCGCACAGTGAAGTGATACCACAGCAGCATCAGTTCTTAATGCATACCCACAAAATTAACATAGACCGAGAGTGCATGGCATAAGGATGTCTCGCAGTCAGCCAGCTTTACAATGAATGCTTTTGACAGGTGCTGCAACTTCCACATGTCTCGCAACTTGCCATACTCACACAGAGGCATCACTAGTCTCAACATGAGTTTCAGTTCCCATGTGTAGCTGACATGCTTACTGATGTAGGGTACTCTCATTCTAAATTAGTGATTCATAAAGGACGTAAACTATAAGCGTCAGGCCATGTATATGACAACTAAATTTAATGCTCAAATTAGAAATCTCTCAGTACACATCCAACGTGCAAGACAGTAGTTCCTAGTATGTTCTTTGTGATGGTATCGCCTCATAATCCACTTAAAACACGAAGATTATACCGCACACCTATTAATTAAATCTGGTAAGAGACCCAGGCTGATGAACAAATCCCGTATTTCGCTCATAATTCACAATAAAAATCTGAAAATGTTATGCAGTTCATAAACAAATAATTACAGACTGGATTGAAAATGACAGGTAATCATGGGAATCTTTATGAATACATATTGACATTAGTCCAGCTTGTCATAGCAGTAGAAGATTTACGCGAATAAATATATGTGTTGCAGCATTAGAGCTCTATGTCTTAATAGGTAATACTTTACCTGTGCTCAGCATATCGACTCTTTAAATATCTACACTTTTGCTGCCACGACAGCATAGAGATGTGTAACTACATGTACTATGAATAGGAATGGTTAGTACCCATATGGGGGAGAACTGGCTAAAAATGCTAGTATTGAGACCGTGTACTGCGTTAATGGATACACACATACATATGTTTGTAAATCTCATGGACTATATGTTGTATTCTTAATATTATAACAACCGTTTTTGCAGAGTTTAAAACTGATGCAAGAAAACCTATTATTATAATTCGCTTACATAACTCATTAACCTAAGTTATTAACAAAAATTCTGTAATAATATGGAATAGAAGATCCAGTAGGCTATACCCAGGCAGTTGGAGACCGTTTAAAGAATATCATAATGCAGAAGATGCTCTGTGCTGGTGGGTTCATGCACATGTGATGTGGTTAGCATGAACGATGATGGTAGAACGTGCCCCAGGCCCACACTTCCATGCGTGACAGTGCTAAAATTGTGAGAATGCAGATTGAGGTTTCTGAGTACTGCATAATGTGATCGAGTTTCTGACATTACACCCAGCTGCCACAGTGGCAGGCTGGATCCACAAGAAAAATAAAGAAGAATTGCTTTATCATGGTACTTTGTGGTATGGAAACAACCAGCCTCCCACCATTCATGGTTTCCTTTTTTCGGATACATAGCACATTAACCAAGCTTGCTGGCTTATTGGCCTAGCACACAATCTGCACGACACGGCTAAACACAACCCATTATACACGGAGTAATATGACAGCAGGCTGCTGTGGAATGCTTATGTTACAATGTCATATAGCTGCGTTGAGCTTAAAGTTGGCAATTTCTGTTTCAAACGAATTACCATTAAAAGCTGTTATGCCATCTGTTTTACACTCTGCCAATGATTGTTACAGTGCAAGATGCACAACATATTAGCATATCCAGATGTGACTGAAGCTTTATAAACACATATTTTTTCGTGTGTCCCTTGATACTCTAAACAGGTTTGATTCAGGCACATTTTCAGACCTGTGCTCCAATGTGCTCATGATCGCTATTTACAGTGAATCCGAACACTCTCTTATGTTTAAAGCAATATGTAAACCTGAACCATACATTTGCAGTATCTTACTCTTTCCCCATTTGCGACTAATATCCTTCCTTTATGACAATTGTCTGTGCCATCTGTCCACAGATCATGGTCTAGTAGCAAGTGTTGCTGTCTCTAGAAAATGGGGTCCCAGGTTCGATTCCCAGCCAGGTTGGGGCTTTTCTCTGCCTGGGGACTGAGTGTTTGTATTGTCTTCATCATTTCATCATCCTCATGGAAGTGGCTAGATTATTCATTTCTAAAAAAATATATTGATTCTTTTTCAATTCTAAAGAGTGAGCAATAGAACAATTTCACTCTAACTCTAGATCATGACTATTGTAAAAGAAATAATTTAAGGTATATTATAAAATAAAGAAAGACAAATTACTTAATTTTATAATGAATCATATCATCATAAATCAGAGAAGAATTAAAAGAAAAAAATCTGAAAATAGTGATGAAGTATTTAAATGTGATGAAGCTAAGGAATTACAATAAATATTACTTTTTCTACTAATATGTGTTTCAGAAAACAAAAAGAATTGGAGAATATTTAATCATTATTTTGTCAATAAAGGATTTATAAATGATAATGGACTACAATTTTGGAAAATAATATAAACTGAGTTGAGCCTAATCATTTTTTTAATAAAATGATAATTAAATCGACATCCTAGCTGCAAACAGGCGTTATTATATATCATTGGGAACATAATGAAAATGTGTACTCCATCCAGGACACAAACCTGCGATCTCCTGCTTCCATGGCAGATACTCAATCCATGTGAGCCATCGAGGGCACAGAGGATAGTGTGCCTGCAGGGACTGCATTTCTTGAATGCATCAAAACCAAAAATTATGAAAATAGTTAAAGAAAATTTAATATTATATATTGGCTTGGAAACAAATGTCATATTTTATTCTGAGTACAGATCGCAGATCGCTAAAAAAGTTATGGACTTTTGAAGAAAACTCAAAATTATATGATTACTTCAGAAAAAATATATATCTAAAGGAGGAGATTAGTTTTTAAGGACCCATTGACAATAAGGTCATTAGAGTCATAACACTAACCTGGATTACTGAAGGATGGAAAGGGAAAGTACCCATGCCCTTTCGAGGGAACCATCACAGCATTTCCCTTAAGCAGATTAGGGAAACTGTAGAAAACCTAAATGAGGATAGCTGAACACTGAGTCCAGTGTGCTAACTACTGTGCCAACCCACTCAGTATTACTTCGAAAAAAACATTCAATTGTCTAATTTTCAAAGACATGGATCAGGATGGACAATAAATAGAATTATTTGAATACAGTTGGCAATCAATAAATATAATCTATTAAGAGGATCATCATGTACTGAATACTAGAAAAAAATTTAAGAACAAGCTTGTATTAAAGTCAAGAAATGGGCTAGCTTTTTTTGAGGTCAATGAAATCAGCATTCTATGATGTAAATAAACATCAACAAACAGTAAACCTTAAAATAGTGGTCTCAGGAGTGAAAAAAAAACTGAAAATTTTGAATACCCAATTATAGTTCATAATATTTCAGAACTTGAGTCTATAACTAATATATCTAGTAATGTTTACTCTGTTGATGGAAAGTATCAATACTTTTCATCAAAAGTAACAAAATCTAAAAAGGAGAAACATATTAACTATTGTGTTTTAAAGAAAAAATTAGTTGACACTACTGTTGGAAAAATGATATATCTAGATTTGTTTCAACTCCAATAATGAAACATAAAGAAGCAAAATTTGTCATTTGTGTTCATTACATCTTTATAATAACGAAAAATTAGATAATCACTGAATAACTTGTTAAATTAATAAACTATTAAAAGTCAAACTACCAGAAGAATTCTTATTTATAAGCAATAAAAATTGTAAGTTTACACAATAAACTCCTTTTACTCAAATAAACTTTTATTAATATTTTTTGTTTCTGAATATATAAGAAAAACTTTTGCTACATCTTATGGTGTAGATCATTCTAGGTATCTTACTTCAGCAGGTTTGTCTTTGATTTGATGTTGGAAGTGCATGTTGATTACTTGAATTATTACATGAAATGATTTTAATATTTGAAAAATGTATAAAATGTGGTATTTCAGAATGTTGTAAGCGATATGTTAAAGAAAATAATAAATTTATGAAACATGATGATACAAGTATGATATTAACTTTTAGTGTATTCAGCTGCAAATGATTTATACGGTTATGCTACGAGTGAGTATTTTCTGAATGGAGTTTTCAAAAGGGTTGAACCAAATTCGTTTGATTAAAAAAAGGGAAATTTCACTCACTTCTAAAATAGGCTATATTTTGGAAGGAGATATAAAGCACCAAAAAATTTATATGAGCTACAGTAGGAAAAGATTGTTTGTTTAACAACAAAGATCGATATAGGATGATGAATTTAATAGAAGCATTAAACATGAAATTTGATACCTGTGTATTAATAAAAAATCTATGCATCCTTATTATAATAAAAGAAGTGTTTTAGGTAATATAATGGACACATTTCAGAATTTTCATCATAAAATTAGTAATTAGTCACTGACAAAATTCATATTTAAATTTTTAGTGAGAGGTAGAACTAAGAATTATTACAAATTTTGTTACTTTTGTTATGTTATAGAATACTTTTTTACATTTGTATGAGCATATGTTATTAGATATAGGCTTCTTATAAAAAAAATTTTAATCTTTAATTCCTTGAAAATTTATACATTTTTTAATTATATTTTCTTCTGTTTTTGAATGTACGTTTACAGCATTTTTAATAGAAAATAATATATTTGAGTGTTTGTCAATCAGAAAATGTTGAATACTTTCTTTTTAATAATATTTGGAAAGATATTTTTCACACCCATAAGAAGCTGTGCACATTGCTCATATCCATCTTTTGTAGATTTCTGCGAAGTAAAATTACAAATCACTTTTTCATATCTGCAATTCTTGCGTGAGAAGGAAATAGAATTTTTAAGAGAAACAGTTAATATTGTTAAGGAATAATTGATGAAAAAGATGATCACATACATAGAATATTGTCTCACACAATTTCCCAAGCAAATGATAAAGAATTAATAACAAGATTCGTATTTTTAATCTTGTATGATGATAACTATAGGTGTAATTACTGTGTTACTGTAATACCAACAAAATGACTAGAAATACAATAAAGGAAATTACAAATAAGCACTCTAATAGTGAAGAAATATGAAGATTTGCTTATTATCCCAATTTAATTCTTTTATATGAAAGATTTATAGAAAATTAAGAACTGAATATCATCAGAATTATTTTAATACCTCCATACAACAGAACAGCTTATTCATGATACTGTAAAACGATTCCTTTATTATATTCACCCTTAATTCTAATATTATTCAGTTTCAAAAGGTTTAATTTTAGTATTATTCACTTTCGAAAATCAATTTGAATTATTACTTTATTATAACATTACTTTTGACCAGAATTATTAAAACCATGCTATTTAACGTAAACATTATTAACCTGCGTTTTTATAACTTTTTCTACAAGATACATATCCAGAAATTTTGTTATCTGTAGTTCTGGCTCACAAAAAATTTCTTTTGTATCTTTTAATCTATGCGTACCTGGACTGGCATTTATACAAGGTTTGTAACGTTGATAGTGGCAACTATTTATTTACAGCTCATACAAAATAGATACATATATCAAAGTTTTACTGACCTTCAGAGTAGTCACCAGCATTGTGTTTAACCCGTTGCCAGCGATGTGGAAGTTGTAGGATACACTTAGCAGTGCCAGTTGTGTTGACAGGTCGAGCGGTGTGGTCTGTTGGCCGACGAGACTTTAGCAGTTCTGAAGTGAATGCCATGTTTCTGTCACTTTGGAAGTTCAGTAGGTAGTATAGCACTTAGCAACCCCATCAGTCAAACAAATCAGTAACAGCTTGCACTGTATGTGCTCGAGCATTGTCCTGCAAAATTATGATCAGGTCCTGCAGAAAGTGTCATCACTTCTGTCTCTAAGCTGGTCGTAGGCTGCGTTCCGAAAATGAACAGTATAGTGCAAGCTGTTACTGATTTGTTTGACTGATGGGGCTGCACTCCCCACCTACTGCACTCCCCTGACTTAAGCCCTCGTGAGCTCAACTCGATTTCTAAACTGAAGGAAACATTTCACGGCATTCGCTTCAGAACTGCTACAAATTATTCGGGCAATAGACCGCGCCACTCGAACTGTCAACACAACTGGCACTGCTAAGAGTATCCTACGACTTCCACATCGCTGGCAATGGGTTCTACGCAATGCTTGTGACTACTTTGAAGGTCAGTAAATCTTTGAAACACGTATCTATTTTGTAAGAGCTGTAAATAAATAGTTCCCACTATTAAAGTACCAACCCTCGTATTAAAGACAGCCATGCAATTGCCTAAAGGTATGTGTGTTGGCTTAAGGTTAGGGCAACTAATTCTATCAATTTCTTTCAGCCTGCATTTTAGTCTATTTTCTCTCTCTTTAGAACTCGTCGCACCTGACAAGGGCTGTGTGTAGAGATGCGAATATCTTTTATTTTTTGGTGCACCAACAGTGCACATGTGCATTATACTGTAATTACACATCAAGGTTTAACATACAAAATAGATCAACCACACGCCGAAAGACGTTACACAAAAATGTCTCGACTTGCTCATTAAATAATTAAAACTATCGACAGGTAGATCATAGTTTGCGTTTGATACATTTGTTCTTTTCCACAAGATCTATGATCCAATTCGACATGTAGATACAAAGTCCATACAACATGGGGTTTGCATTTTTACTCAGTCAGCACTGTGAGCAACAGCATAACTGAGGCGTAATTGGGGTATATAAGAGAGCATAACATGTTATGCCTGAATAATGTTGGTATTACTGCAGCATATATGCTGCAATAACGTTGACTGTGGGTATTGTATCACAGACACAGTCCCTCTGACTGTTCAGGGATGTCACTAAACCCACTCCAAAAAAATTGTTCACATGGCTCTAAGCACTATGGGACTTAACATCAAAGGTCATCAGTACCCTCGACTTAGAACTACTTAAACCTAACTAACCTAAGGACATCACACACATCCATACCCGAGGCAGGATTCGAATCTGCAACCATAGCAGCAGCGCGGTTCCGGACTAAAGGGCCTAGCATCTCTCGGCCACATCGGCCAAACCCGCCCAAAGATGTAAACAAACATGCATGAGCAGTGCCTATTAGACGGAGGGGTCCGACAACCGATCAGTTCCAGTCATTGCACCAAGAAGGAGGTACACGGCTCATGTTGTCTGTAGTTCAACAATGCCTAGACGGTCAATACCGCTGTTCGATCGCGTCCGCATTGTTACTTTGTGCTATGAAGGGCTTTCAACAAGGAAAGTGTCCAGGCGTCTCGGAGTGAACCAAAACGATGTTGTTCGGACATGTAGGACATACAGAGAGACAAAAGCTGTCGATGGCATGTCTCGCTCACACCGCACAAGGGCTACTACTGCAGTGGATGACCGCTACCTACGGATTATGGCTCAAAGGAACTCTGACAGCGGCACCACCATGTTGAATAATGCTTTTCGTGCAGCCACAGGACGTCATATTACGACTCAAAATGTGCACAATAACCTGCATGATCCGCAACTTCACACCCGACGTCCATGGCGAGGTCCATCTTTGTAGCTACGGTACAATGCAGCGCGATAGAGATAGGCCCAACAACATGCCGAATGGACCGCTCAGGATTGGTTAAAAAATGATTCTAATGGCTCTGAGCACTATGGGACTGAGGTCGTCAGTCCCCTAGAACTTAGAACTACTTAAACCTAACTAACCTAAGGACATCACACGCATCCATGCCCTAGGCAGGATTCGAACCTGCGACCACAGCAGTCGTGCGGTCCCAGCGTGAAGCTCCTAGAACCACTCGGCCACACCGGCTGGCGCTCAGGATTGGCATCACTTTTCTTCCCCTGTGAGTGTCGCATATGCCTTCAACCAGACAATCGTTGGAGACGTGTTTGGAGGCAACCTGGTCAGGCTGAACGACGTAGACACACTGTCCAGCGAGTGCAGCAAGGTGGAGTTTCCCTGGTGTTTTGGGGTGGCATTATGAGGGGCCGACATACGCCGCTGGTGGTCATGGAAGGCGCCATAACAGCTGTACGTTATTTGAATTCCATCCTCCGACCGATAGTGCTACCATATTTGCAGCATACTGGCGAGGCACTCGTCTTCATGGACGACAATTCGCGTCCCCAACGAGCACATCTTGTGAGTGACTTCCTTCAGAATAACGACATGCTCGACTAGAGTGGCCAGCTTGTTCTCTTGACATGAACCCTATCGGACATGCCTGTGATAGATTGAAAAGGGCTGTTTATGGACGACATGACCCACCAACCACTCTGAGGGATCTACTCCGAATCGCCATTGAGGTGTGGGACAATTTGGGCCTACTGCGCCTTGAGGAACTTGTGGATCGTATGCTACGGTGAATACAGGCATGCATCAATGCTAGGGGACGTGCTATTGGGCATTAGAGGTACTGGTGTGTACAGCAATCTGGACCACAAACTCTAAAGGTTTTGCTGTATGGTGGTACAACACGCAATGTGTGGTTTTCATGAGTAATAAAAAGGTCGGAAATGATGTTTATGTTGATCTCTATTCCAATTTTCTGTACAGGTTCCGGAACCCTTGGAACCGAGGTCGTGCTAAACTTCTTTTGATGTGTGTATTTCTAGCACAGCTCCCAGCCGCGTCTTTCATAGAGGGAGACTGGATATACATTTTAAGAAAGGTAGACAATTCCAGTGAATGCAACATGGATCCAATTGGGTAACGCACCTTCATGCCATTCTGTTGCATTGCCATTAATTGTCGAACAATATTCCTCTTTTCTCCAGTCATACGCTCTTCCCTTACCATCATTTTTCATTCATGATGCAGAAAGCTGAGAACACATTTCTTGGACATGTGTTTACAACAAAGAGACTCTGAAGACTTCTTTTCTTAGTGCAATCATCTCGTCAGTTGAACACGTGCGGCGTAGACGAACATACAGACAATGAAGAAATAAAAACACTTGCGCAATCGAATTATAAAAATTAAAACTGATCGGAGGGTGGGGGCCAAGCTTACACGTCATTGGCGCTCTGAGGCCTCAGCGTTTTTCAATGTGTAACATCATTGGCCACGGGGGTGGTGACGACGTTGAAGGGAAGCGAATGCTGATGCTGGCTTCGGCGATTTCGGGAATGCTGATGCTGATTGCACCAATTCCAGGAGTGACGATGCTGATGTCACCGAAGTTCTTGCTCGTTCTCTTCATGTTCCCGCCACTGATGTCCTCAGTGTTGAAAAATCCCTTGCCCCAAACGTTGTTTCTACTTGCCGAAAAGGTGGAAATCACATGTGTAACATCTGGTCAGTCTGGCGGATAGACATCACACACGTCTACGTAGCCTTGGTGAAATTTTCGCTGCCAACATTTCACTATAGTTGAATGCAACATTGGAGTTGGTCCACACACCATCAGAGTTTAAATGTAAATCTTTGGAGTAGGTCTCCAGTTGCCATGCCATTTCACTCCCACATTGTAATGCACCTGGTAGTCGTACATCAGCATACTGTGTCTGCAGGAAACCCAAAACATAAATTCTTGTCTGACAACGTGCCACTCCTGTAGCGCAGTGCTCTTATGTGAGACAATATGTGTAGCTTTCGACCTGAAGTTCCTACGTATTTCATGAGCCTTAAGATAGGCAACCTAACTTACATTATCTGCTCCATGGGGTTGATGATGTAATTTAGGTTGCCTATCTTAAGTTCCATGAAATATTCCCTATACAATTGCTGAAGAATTGTACAACGATTGGAATTCATGATATCCAGTGATTTATGATGCGATACGTCAAGTTCGTTTGTTTTGATAGAAGCGTATGACTCCTGAAGATGGCAAAATGAAATGCCGAAACTGGTTGCTTTGAGAATAAAATAAAATATCTTAAAGTATATAATCCTTAGCAAATTTTATTGATATTGAAAATTGTCCTACTTTAGTCCCTTACATACACAGAAAGGAAGGCCTGATCACGTCAAATTAGCATAATTCAGCACCAATAGCCTCTTCATACCTTTCGGGCAATGATTTAATTTGGAATGAATCTATAATCATACACTCAAACGGGGATTTCAGAGAGAAAGAAATTAACGACGGAGAGCGGCTCATCGTCCCACACTACAATAAATTCTAGGGAGCCGCGGATACTACGAGCGCTGGGGATCGATAAACTCGCAGACCTGATATTCTTCCAGCTATGGAGATTACAGTCAATGTTGGAATAGCGGATGGTCCGGCACAATGGCGAGAGGAAAATCATAAAATTCGCTCAGCACTAAATTCAGAGCAAACAGTTTGTACTATGGCCCCCTAACAGCATCTGACGATCGCGAAAGAAAACTAGTGCCATCTTAAGCACTGGCTGCATAACGACCACTTATTGCAAGACCACGCAACAACTCGAATTCATCATTTCATATTTCACACTAAAGAATTAAAATTCACACATAAAGTAGAAACAAGTAAAATGAATGATTCCCTACACCGCAGAGTGCTGATACGACCATGTTTAAACACTACCTAACTTATAAAATTTCGACTCGACTTCATATCAACAATCAAATTCCAACAGAAACATGCGTACTCACCGTCTGCCTGTATCCGAGTGCCTCTTGAAAAAAAATTCCGCATTGTGCTCGGACGCAGTGTCTAGAGCTAGTTGTTTATGGAGGAGCGACAACTGACCAATCCCCAGTGCCTGTTGAAAAGCGTGGACTGCTAGGCTAATTATGGGGGGGGGGGGGGGGGAGGGAGGCTGTAAAAGCACGGATGATCGTTACCCCTAGGCTCTTTCTATACAGAGAAAAGTTCCAGAATGTTCTAGAAGGAATTGCGTGCGATGCGACAGGGCCAATCAAAGGACCTGATGTTTAAAACGGCGGGAAGGCTGGCTTCTGTGGTTGAGAATTCTTCCCGCCAGGCAGGCATAAAGGAAACCAACGAACTTTCCTCTGCTTCCTCAGAAGCAAGAAGGAAAGCAACTGCTTCTAACTTGAAAATACGTCGCCATGTTATCACCTCATGCGGGTCACTACACTGGGACCTGACATATGAACAGGAGCTGCTGATTCCCATAACAAAATAGAACAAATAACATACAATCAAATGTCCAACAGAAAATCATTCTCCAGACGTCGACATGTGACAGAGAAAAATGTAGCTGACGGAAATATTGAATAGCAGAAGTAAGTCACGGAAAGGAAACGTTGTGAAAGAGTGTGCGAAAATAACGGACCCCTTTCATTAAGATTTCATTTGACGTCCTAGAAAACAATAGTCATTCATTTTCCGGCCGATGAAACCTTTTGTACCAAGCTGGCTTTGACACATCGATTTTACTGCTGTTTCGTTGTTGGTGTGAAGTGCTGAACCCATGAAAATACACAGTAATACATCGCCAAATAAGACAAGCAATAAATTTTTTAATAGTCCCAACATTGCTGAGAAAGCCCTTTCCCCATTTTTTTGGCTACTATGCGACACTGAAGGTACCATCTCAGTTAAATCTTCATGTAAAAGGAGCCACACTCTTTATTCAGACATATGTGTCTGTTTCGGACGTCTTTAACCGCCAATTGTTCTATACTATATTGTATTTATTTTATCGATGCTTTTGTCTGTAGTTTTCTGTTTTTGGCGTTGTTAACGTGGATCATCTCCAAAAGTTCCACGACTGTTTAGGAATTCTGCCATTTATTTCTTAACTGTTGAAAATGAAGGAGTGGCCTGAATAGAAAGATTTGGTCAACTTAGCATAAAGCTGGCGTGGCAGCACAAGCGGCACCAAAGGCCCAAACAAGTAGAGAAACGATAGCTAAGGTTTCTAAACGGCCTGACACGACTGTCTTTCTGAGTCCCATGCCCGGCCAAGACATCAAAAGGTTCAGGAAATATTTCCAACCACAATCAACCCTGCGCGAGAAACGATTAAACTTAACATAGTAAAGGCAACTAAGAATGTGGTCATAGTTGATGTTGCCACCGAAGATGACAAGTGCCGGCGGGGATGGCGGTGCGGTTCTAGACGCTACAGTCTAGAACCGCATGACCGCTACGGTCGCAGGTTCGAATCCTGCCTCGGGCATGGATGTGTGTGATGTCTTTATGCTAGTTAGGTTTAAGTAGTTCTAAGTTCTAGGGGACTGATGTCCACAGCAGTTAGGTCCCATAGTGCTCAGAGCCATTTGAACCATTTTTTGAAGATGACAAGTAATCAAAAATAAATTGTGTAAGGTCGTCAAATGTGAACACCCCCCCCCCCCCCCCCTCAAAAGAGTAACCCATTAGTAATACTGTATGACGTCCCAACGTCTTGAAAGGGAGAGAATTTGTATGAGACTTTGTATCAACAGAACTTAGGTGATATGGAAACTGACACTTTCGAGAAGGGTTAAGAACTGGGCCCATGTTGTTCGTCACGATGCTGAGGTTCGAGTACTCTGTGGAAAAAACTTACGACTGTGGCTTCCATGCAATAAACGTGAGAGATCACCTTATGATACCTCGTTGCCACAACTGTTGGGACGTTGACCACTTTCATAAGCACTGCAATAGGTGGTCGGCTTGCTCCACGTGCGGCGCTGAGGATCAAATAAGAAAGGAGTGCAAGATATCAAGTACAGTATCTGCAATCCATGTACGTGCAGGGGCAAAAAGGCCTGCGGTGCCACTGGAAGAACCTGCGCTACGTATAAAATGCTGGAACAACGCCTAATATCCCCAATTGATTATGGCTGAGACCATCATCAAGAACAGGACAGTAAAGAAGAGGAAGTCCCTGAGTAAAACTAGGAGAGATGCTGAGAGGGCACGCAAGTTTAAAGATTTTCTGAAGTTACTGTCAGAAGAGAGAGCTCTAAGAGCAATAATGGTGGATGCTTGCATTCAGTGGCTCAGGCTCCTCCTGGAGTCTCCTCCTCCCTCAACCGGGGGCACAAACAGGCAGAGGAAGATGAGAGACATGTGGGGCGGTCAGTGGTAGTTGGCCGGCCTGTGGTAATTCAGGGCAGTGAAATATTAGACAAGCGATCGCGAGCAGGTACAATCAACAGTACCTTACCTGCACACATGGAACATCCACAGCAACGAATTCATGATAGCACTGTAACCAGCACGATGCAAATGCAGGAAGTGATTGAAGGGAGAGCTGCGGGTGCAGACCCAAGAAGGGCATACCTCAACTTAGAGCTTGCCATGCAGTTGTCGCGTTTGGAGCAGCCGGCCGTCCTGACAACTGCCTTAAGACATGTAGTTGGCGTAGGACATAAGTACGGAAGAAAAGTCACCTCTTCGACAATGGAAGCTGTGGACAGAATACAGTTAAAGTCGATGAATCTCCCCACTTACTTCGGAGCTCTATGTGACCTTGTTAAAAAAAGTTTTGAAAGAAGAGGCAAAAGATACGACTTAGACAAAATTTATATACAGTCCCTACGGGGTAATGGGCGCATTAATGCTAGACTGGAAATAGAACCGGCCTGAGTGCAATATACACACTTATTCCCCATACTGCATCCCGTAATGAACACTTGACAAATGAGAATACACAATTGCCATTTGATCTGTAGGAGCAGCGATGAGTGGTGGAGGAGTGGAGGCGGATGCAATCTTCCTGCAGGAGCCATACTCCCAAGTTGGCAAATTTCCTTTATGGCTGCTACTAGGCAGGTAATAAGCATCAGGGATGAGCCAAAAGCAGCGCTAATTGTAGTTAATAAGGCATTACGTGTCACAGTCCTGTCGCAGTTTTCAGATAGCCACTGCAACGTCGTGGATCTTAAGTCACCTGCCTCACTCGTCTACATCGTAAATACGTACTTCCAACGTGGAGGTAATTTTGAAGATCACCTAGATCCCTCACACAAGTCAGCACGACGTTGCGGGAGCGCAAGTTTATTATAACATCTGATATGTCTGCTGAATCCCCCCTTATGGTTCAGTGGCATTCAAGATCCAAATGGTGACAGAGTTAAAGAACTAATAATGGCCTCACAACTAGTTGTTGCAAATAGAACAGGGAATCCCGCAATCTATAGGGGTGGAGGTGGAGCTGAAACCAACATAGATGTAACTTCATCGACGCCTAGTGTCATTGACAATATTAGGAAGTGGAGAGTCCTTGATCAGGTTACAACAAGCGACCAGAACCAGATTGTGTTCACCGTAAGTGATGAGGAGTGCTGCTGGGACATTGGGTAGGAGGTTCAATTTGAATTTAATAAAGCCGATTGGGAACGCCTAGCTCGGGAGTGTGAAGTTCTTTCATTGCCAGAAGGTTACGAAAATGTGGATAGATACGCCGAGGTGCTGGTGGGATCAGTAGTTAGCGCCGTGAACGCTGCTGTACCAACCAGGAGGAGAGCCATTGCAGCATCCAAATCCCCATAGTCTGCCGACCTTGGACGCATGCGTCAGTCTGTAAGAAGGGCGAGGACGTACTACCAGCGGAGTGTCGTCTGTCAGGAAAAGCAGTTCAGGCTACAAAGGTATCGTGACGCCAAAGAGTTGTTCCAGAATGAACCAAAGGAAATAAGAATCAAGTGCTGGGAAAGATATGTGCTGCATCAGTTTGCTACTGACCCTTAGGGAGTCTCCTAACAGCTAGTCAGGGAAAAAAATATCTCCGACGGTTGTGTCGAACATCAGGGATGGCGGCTGGGTGACTGAGTCCTGGCAGGAGACTGCTAAGGTCCTCCGTCGGACTCTGCTGCCAGGTGATGAAAAGCGTGAGGACACGGAAATGCAGTGTCAGATCAGCAGGGATGATTTTGCTGTGTACACCAACAACACCGTGGTGAACCCCTTCTTTGGGGAAGGAGTGGTAGCACACGTTAAATCCATAAAAAGGGGGAAGGCTACCGGGCCAGACAGCATTGTAGCGGAGGTGCTGCAGTTCCTCGCCCTCATCTAATTGCAAGTCTTACTAGGCTCTATAACGAATGCCTTAGACTTGGCAAGTTTCCAAAGATCTGGAATAAGGAAAATATAGTCATTATAAAGAAGGTAAAAGATAAAGATCCAATGGAAGCCAAGTCGTATAGGTCAATATGTCTTCTAGATGTTTTGGGGAAAATGTTTAAGAGGCTATTAGCTGACAGACTGGCGGCACACAGGATGTTGTGTGGAATGAGCGACAGGTGGTTTGGCTTGCGGCCGGGGCGATCGGCGTATGACGAAATCGCCCTGGCGGCCAAGGTCTGCAGCTCAGCCCCGCATGCGCATGTGGTGGGTATCATGGTGGATATCAGTGGCTCCTTTGACAACCTGTGGTGGCTTTCGCTCTTCTCCTACTTGCGGAAGAAGGAGTTCCAGGGCCGCTCTATGGCTGTCTGAGGAGCTATTGTGACGAAAGGGAGGTCTGGTTTTCATATACTAGCGGAAAAATATTTAAAACGATCACCAAGGGGTGCCCATAGGGCTCTGTTTTGGGGCCACTCTTTTGGGATATAAATATGGAGCGCTTACTGGAAAAACTACAGCATAGTGAGGACATGCTAGATGTGATAGCCTACGAGACGACCTCCTCCTGCTGGTCGGTGGCTGTAGCCCTGAGGACTTAGAACCTAAAGTGAAAAGGGCCATGACATCATTTGCTGAATGGTGCCACAAATCCAAAATCAAGATTGCGCAAAGTAAGTCAACATATTTGCTGCTGAAAGATAGCCTAGTTAGGAATCCCACTGTGAAGATAGAGGGAAAACCAGTGCACCGCGAGGCTCGATGTTTAGAGGTAATTATCGACGAAAAATGTAACTATACAGCCCATATAGATGCCGTACCCCAACGATCTTTAGAAGTTTTAAATAATCTAATTAACATTGGGAGTGAAAGATTCCATTTGCCACCCGACCCAATCAGACTTTAGGAGTTTGGGCGCACAGGCCATGAGGGTGATGCATGCCCTCGCTGTGGGGAGGGTGTAGTGGAGTATGGTGTTACGCGCTCTGTTGGGGTGTACATACGAAGCCCTGGGGGGGGGGGGGGGGAGGGAGGCTTTTCTGGTGTTAAGGGGGCTATGTAGTCCCAGACATTAGAATCCGCTAACAGGCAGCATGGTATTGGGTAACCAAGGCAAAAATCGAAAAGACTATGAAGATTATGTGGATACGGCAGGGAGATAAATTTGCAATTAGAAGAAGAGGGTAGGAGTTATGGCAAGAGTCAAAGGAAAATGAGAAAACGGGGTGGAGGGTTATTCAACTGTCACCTGACTTTACGGAAAGGCTACAGATGGATCAGTTTAAGTCGAGTAGGGGCCTGCTGCACTTCCTTACGGGGCAAGGACCATATTGGAAATATTTATGTCGTTTTGGAATACGGGCTACAGCTGCGTCTCACTGTGGCGCTGAAGAAGGCACCCCTCATCACGTGATCTATGAGTGCCTGATATACAACGATGTTGCAACCGGATTACGACAACTACCCAACAGTGACACCTTTTCCTTACTAAGACACGACGGTATCTTTCAGATACTTAACACCATTGGCAAACGAGGTATCACGAAAGAAACTCAGGGAGTTTATAAGGGACCACAATGATACCTGAATGAAAGAACCAACTAAGACTGAAATGCACCTTCCCAGTACCGCCGGGTGTGGAATGGCCAATCACCGTTTCGGTGGATATCCGACTCGCTCCTAGATTAGGGAGGCAGGTGTGTCACCAACATCGATCTGACAACAGTGCTTATATAGTAGTTATTAGATACTAGTAATTTTAGAATACAATGTAGATACCAATTAGATTAGGAAATGAGGCACTTAAAGTAGTGAAGGAGTTTTGCTATTTGGGGAGCAAAATAACTGATGATGGTCGAAGTAGAGAGGATATAAAATGTAGACTGGCAATGGCAAGGAAAGCGTTACTGAAGAAGAGGAATTTGTTAACATCGAGTATTGATTTAAGTGTCAGTAAGTCATTTCTGAAAGTATTTGTATGGAGTGTAGCCACATATGGAAGTGAAACATGGACGACAACTAGTTTGGATAAGAAGAGAACAGAAGCTTTCGAAATGTGATTCTACAGAAGAATACTGAGGATTAGATGGGTAGATCATATAACTAATGAGGAGGTATTGAATAGGATTGGGGAGAAGAGAAGTTTGTGGCACAACTTAACTAGAAGAAGGGATCGGTTGGTAGGACATGTTCTGAGGCATCAAGGGATCACCAATTTAGTATTGGAGGGCAGCGTGGAGGGTAAAAATCGTAGAGGGAGACCAAGAGATGAATACACTAAACAGATTCAGAAGGATGTAGGCTGCAGTAGGTACTGGGAGATGAAGAAGCTTGCACAGGATAGAGTAGCATGGAGAGCTGCATCAAACCAGTCTCAGGACTGAAGACCACAACAACAACCAGTTAGCAACCACTAACACGATAGGGACTGCATCGAGTTCAAGTAATTTGGGCCAGTCCAGTGCCAGGGGCACGCCCACTGCGATTAGCTCGGTGGGCAGGCCAGTAACAGTAGGTTCATAACATCTTCTGGCGCACCTGTAACGCTGCAGAAACTTCAACGTTTTGTATACTTGTACAGTAGAATAGTAAACTTACTAACCTTGCCCATAGTAACAGCCACTTATGAAAGTGTGTAGCTGTAACTGCTGATGTATCAATTATAAGTCCCACTAATTAGCTCAGATAGTTAATTGTGATGTATAATGATTTTATTGTGTCTGGAATTTATTTTTAAAAAAAGCGCCGTTGGTGACAAACGCTCTATACTGCAGTTCGGCTGTTTCAAAGAAACACGTGAAGTATGACTTCTTTAAAATCTCGTATACCCAAAACTATCCTGCATGGCTAGTTAACACATGACGCGTGTTGTTGCACGATGCATACCAGTAAAGCTGCAACAAAATTGTTTTCGTATCTGTTCCATCTATCAATATGTGGCACTTGGAATTACTATACAGTAAATTAACAGTATCGGTACTTCCGAAAAAGGTGTGCTTCACGAAACGTAAACGAACACATAATACTCTCAACTTGATGTACTACACGGTCCAGTCACATTAATGAAGCCACCGCCTATGTTCGACGTCAAAGTACAATAACAACGCACAGACATTAAGTGGCAGCATTAGCAGTGGAGGATATACAAAACGTGTCAGAGAGACGCGGAAAACACTGCAGTCGTTGTCGTAATGCAGAAAAAGAGCGATTTATCTTACGTCCGGAAGAGCATGATCATTGGATTTCAGGGCAAAGGTGGAATCATTTCTTGAATGAATAAATCTGTAAACTGATCGCGTGGCGTCTGGGCAAAATGGCGCTATCCAAAACCGGCCCGAAGTAACTGTGATGCACCATGGGCTATATGACAGGTCTGCACGACGGATGCGGAGATGTGTACCGGCGAATACACGTGCAACTGTTGCGCAACTGAACGCCCAGAGGAACCAAGAGGGTCCGCAGCTCGTGGTCGTGCGGTAGCGTTCTCGCTTCCCGCTTCCCGCGCCCGGGTTCCCGTGTTCGATTCCCGGCGGGGTCAGGGATTTTCTCTGCCTCGTGATGACTGGGTGTTGTGTGATGTCCTTAGGTTAGGTTTAAGTAGTTCTAATTTCTAGGTGACTGATGACCAATGATGTTAAGTCCCATAGTGCTCAGAGCCATTTGAACCATTTGAACCAAGAGGCTACCAACAGAGTCACTCGAACGACTGATCAGCCAACGTTGATGAATATGGGCCTCCTCAGCAGGCGCCTTGTTCACACGCCCATGATGACTGCTGTTCATCATCAACGGTGGCTGGAATTAGTACGCCAGTACTGCAACTTGACGTCCACTGAGTGGCGACATATGGCCTCTCCAGAGGAAGCACGTTTTACGTCCAATCTACATCTACATCTACATCTACATGATTACTCTGCAATTCACATTTAAGTGCTTGGTAGAGGGTTCGTCGAACCACAATCATACTATCTCTCTGCCATTCCACTCCCGAACAGCGCGCGGGAAAAACGAACACCTAAACCTTTCTGTTCGAGCTCTGATTTCTCTTATTTTATTTTGACGATTATTCCTACCTATGTAAGTGGGGCTCAACAAAATATTTTCGCATTCGGAAGAGAAAGTTAGTGACTGAAATTTCGTAAATAGATCTCGCCGCGACGAAATTGCTTTAATGACTTCCATCCCAACTCGCGTATCATATCTGCCACACTCTCTCCCCTATTACGTGATAATACAAAACGAGCTGCCCTTTTTTGCACCCTTTCGATGTCCTCCGTCAATCCCACCTAGTAAGGATCCCACACCGTGCAGCAATATTCTAACGGAGGTCGAACGAGTGTAGTGTAAGCTGTCTCTTTAGTGGACTTGTTGCATCTTCTAAGTGTTCTGCCAATGAAACGCAACCTTTGCCTCGCCTTCCCCACAATATTATCTATGTGGTCTTTCCAACTGAAGTTGTTCGTAATTTTAACACCCAGGTACTTAGTTGAAATGACAGCCTTGAGAATTGTATTATTTATCGAGTAATCGAATTCCAACGGATTTCTTTTGGAACTCATGTGGATAACCTCACACTTTTCGTTATTAAGCGTCAACTGCCACCTGCCACACCATACAGCAATCTTTTCTATATCGCTTTGCAACTGATACTGGTCTTCGGATGACCTTACTAGACGGTAAATTACAGCATCATCTGCGAACAACCTAAGAGAACTGCTCAGATTGTCACCCAGGTCATTTATATAGATCAGGAACAGCAGAGGTCACAGGACGCTTCCCTGGGGAACACCTGATATCACTTCAGTTTTACTCGATGATTTGCCGTCTATTACTACGAATTGCGACCTTCCTGACAGGAAATCACGAATCCAGTCGCACAACTGAGACGATACCCCATAGGCCCGCAGCTTGATTAGAAGTCGCTTGTGAGGAACGGTGTCAAAAGCTTTCCGGAAATCTAGAAATACGGAATCAACTTGAGATCCCCTGTCGATTGCGGCCATTACTTCGTGCGAATAAAGAGCTAGATGCGTTGCACAAGAACAATGTTTTCTGAAACCATGCTGATTACGTATCAATAGATCGTTCCCTTCGAGGTGATTCATAATGTTTGAATACAGTGTATGCTATCGGCGTGAAACGTCTGGAAGCAAACACCCTGCAAGAATCGTTGGGAGGGTTCAGGCCGAAGGGGAGAGCGCTACGGTAAAGGGAATGTTATCGTGTCCTTTTTTGGGTGATCCCGTCATTCTGGAAGTCCGGATGGATCAACACTAGTGTGCATATCTCCTTGGGGACTATCTCCACCCCTACATGCAGGTTATTTTTCCGCTGCACGATGACATCTACCAGCAGAACAACGAAACGTATCAGACAGGGTGCAGAGTGTGTGCGTGGTTTGAAGATCGCCAGGATGAGTTTACCGTACTCCCCTGACCACTAAACACCCAAGATTTAAACTCAATCGAGAATCTGTGGGACCATCCCAATCCGGTTGTTCGGATAATGGTGAAATCTAGCGCAACTGTCCGCGGAAGTGGTAGTTGGCATGGCTCCTCATCCCTGTCAGTATCTACTAGAATCTCGTTGACTCCCGTCCTTCACGTATTGCAGGGATCCACGCTGCGAAAGGTGTTATTTAGGCTTTTGACATGTGGTCACATTAATGTGACTGGACAGTGTTGCACCTGCTCGCGTTGCGCTGCTTTGCTGTGTACTCGTCTAAAGACGTGCCATAAGTTATTTTCTTTCTGTTCTTTTACTGATTTCAGGCAAAGTTCATTTTATCAAATACAGTTATGTCGCATAATGATACAAACAGGATATGTATCTGAACTCCTTACAAATTTAAATCATAATTGAACAAGATTACTAGCTTTCAAAGAACATTAGCTTGGCTGTACCATTACAATGAAAACACAAATTTTTAAGTAAAATTAAATTATAGATGTACGTAATGACACATCAACTTTAAAATTCCTTTTTATGGAGATGGATGATATGGGAAATACATTCAGCAACAGAGCTATCCATGGTTAGGAGCTAGTATAAGATAAAATGATCCTTAAATATAAAATGAATATTATTCTTTGATTATTCTATTTGTCAAATTGTATCGCTTTATGTATAATGCCTTCGTTTTTAAAATGGTTCTGGAGAAGCGGAGCATCCAGGTTGGAGTCCTGGCATGGCACAAATTTTCAACTCTCACCTTCGCATTGCCGCAATGCCCTGTCCTATCTCTTTCCAGTCCCGTTTCCTTTCCATTTCTTTCGCTCCAGTTACTGACATTAGTAGATGTCTGTGTTTAAGCATCAAATGCATTTCAAATCTCAAGAGATAAACATAATATACAAGGAACCAAATAAACTCGCATTAGTAAGGGAGAGTAGGGAGTATGTATGTAGTCTGGCATACATCCATCTCTCAAATAGGTTCGGCAGCGAGAGGGCGTAAGGCGTCTCAAAAGTAATGCAGCACAGTCTCTTCCTTAACAGAAAAGACATAAATTAAGGAATGACATCACAAAATCAAGTATTCAGGAAAATTTTACCTTTAAAGTGTCAAATCGAAATTTGTCTCTAAGCTTTATAAATCTCTTAACCACTTTTCTGTAATATACATTCATAAAGCATAAACATTACTGGGTTAATGATATGTAAGTAAACAACAGTATCTAACGATCCTTGGGGACTATTAATTCTTTCAGTAAGTGGATTGAGCAAGGCCGCACCAGAATTTGAGGTATATTTTATTCTACAATGATCCTTTCTGTGCAAACAATGTTCAAAATTCCTAAGATAAATAAAACTGCGATGTTTGGTACCAAATTACGTTGCGTTAGTATTTTGATGTGATGATTCAAATCAACAGTACAAGTAATCGCCTTTTCCAAGGAAATTTGCTTCTTATCTTTGTTCAGTAATTGTTCTATAGCAGTAATTGATCCATAATTTGTAGAATGAGGCAATTCTAGCAACAAATCGTGATATTCTACACTGAGGGTAAAAGTGGGAAGATGTAACAAGATTGGCTGCGGGGTAATACTCAAACATCGTCCCAATTGGGCAGAGTAGGCCTACAAACTGTGACCAACAGTATAACAGCGAGAGCTGTTTGAAGATAATTAACTGACACCCATGGACAACAGAAACGTGTGTGCAGTTAAAGTTTTATAAAAACAACTATTTTAAATTTATTGGTGACGGGGAGTGGAGCATAGCCAACTATTACCAATCTTATTAAAAAGTGGCCCGCCGGCCGGTGTGGCCGAGAGGTTCTAGGCGCTTCAGTCTGGAACAGCGTGACCGCTTTGGTCAAAGGTTCGAATCCTGCCTCGGGCATGGATGTGTGTGATGTCCTTAGGTTAGTCAGGTTTAAGTAGTTCTACGTTCTAGGGAACTGATGACCTCAGATGTTAAGTTCCACAGTGCTCAGGGCCAAAAAGTGGCATAACTGAACTAATTACCAGTATTTGACAAAAGGGAGTTGCAACTTCAGACAGACATTATACGGGTTCGAGAAGGATTCCATAAGGGTTCTGGATGGGATCCATAAGTGTTTCTCGGCATAGAATGCTATTTATACAATTACTCATCAACCAGTACAAGCCGTAAATAATAACAAATGACAAGTCGTTAATTTTGTAATATTTTCAAGGCGTTTGACTGTGTTGATCATGATGCTGTCTTACAAAAATTAAAGTTTTATGGAAGTGATGGCTTTACACAAAACTGATATGAATCATATTCGACAAACGGAATGCAAAAGGTTGTGCCGAATAACACAGACACTCTCGCTAAGATAGAAAATTTTGGTGACTGTAAAGAAAAATAAGAAATAATTTTCCACAGGGCTCAATTTCGGGTCAACTGCTATTCCTTATACACTGAAGAGCCAAAGAAACTGGTACACCTGCCTAATATTGTGTAGAGCCCCCGCAAGCACGCAGAAGTGCCGCAACACGATTTGGCATGGATTCGACTAATGTCTGAATTAGTGCTGGAGGGACCTGACACCATGAATCCTCCACGGCTTTCCATAAATCCGTAGGAGTACGAGGGCATGGAGATTTGTTCTGAACTGCACGTTGCAAGGCATCCCAGATATGCTCAATAAGTTTCATGTCTCGAGAGTTTGGTGGCCAGTGGCAGGGTTTAAACTCAGGAGAATGTTCCTGGAACCACTACATAGTAACTCTTCACGTGTGGGGTATCGCGTTGTCCTGCTGGAATTGCCCTAGTCCATCGGAATGCACAATGGACTTGAATGACTGCAGGTGATCAGACAGGATGCTTACGTACGTGTCACCTGTCAGATTCGTATTTAGACTTACCAGGGGTCCTATAACACTCCTACTTCACACGCCCCTCAACATTACAGAGCCTCCCCCCAGCTTGAACCGTCGCCTGGCGACACGCAGGGTCAATGGATTCATGAGGTTGTCTCCATAGCCGTACAAGCCCATCCACTCGATCCAATATAAAGCGAGACTCGTTCGACCAGGCAACATGTTTCCAGTAATCAACAGTCCGAGGGCGGCGTTGACTGGCTCAGGCCACGTGTAAAGCTTTGTGTCGTGCAGTCATCAAGGGTACACGAGTGAGCCTTCGGTTCCCAAAACCCATATCGATGATGTTTCGTTGAATGGTTTGCACTCTGACACTTGTTGATGGCCCAGAATTGAAATCTGCAGCAATTTGCGGAAGGGTTGCACTTCTGTCACTTTGAAAGATTCTCTGCAGTCGTCGTTAGTCCCGTTCTTGCAGAATCTTTTTCCTACCTCATCGATGTCGGTGATTTGATATTTTACTGGATTCCTGATATTCCCTTTACGCCCGTGGAATGGTAGTACGGGAAAATCCCCACTTCATCGCAACCTCGGGCATGCTGCTTCCCATCGCTTGTGCGCCGACTGTAGCACCACGTTCAAACTCACTTAACCTTCCGTCACCGAGCGAGGTGGCGCAGTGGTTAGCACACTGGACTCGCATTCGGGAGGACGACGGTTCAATCCCGTCTCCAGCCATCCTGATTTAGGTTTTCCGTGATTTCCCTAAATAGTTTCAGGCAAATGCCGGGATGGTTTCTTTGAAAGGGCACGGCCGATTTCCTTCCCCATCCGTCCCTAACCCGAGCTTGTGCTCCGTCTCTAATGACCTCGTTGTCGACGGGACGTTAAAAAACACTAACCTAACCTTCCGTCGGGCGCCACTGTTCAAATTGATACACGTCGATATTTGCCGTAAATTATTTGTCAGCAGTTGGCAGCACTGGCGCCTTCTCGCTAGTAACTTCCCTCCTCCGCACACTTTCCATTGTTGTTTGCTTCAGTATTAACGCTACTGCTCTGTTGTCGAGATATTTGCTGATTGCTCAGTTTGATACACCGTTCCCGTTCCCATTACATTTCAACTGCTCATTTCTTTGATTATCAACATAAATTAGTAAGCAGTAGAAAGCTAATTTAGAATGTAAAATCCACTTATATTATTTCTGGAGCGTTTAGTCGTCTTTTACAGTTGTCTGAATATCAAGTATAAAATTGATATTCCGGACCCGATTGCATTTTTTATAGGAGTTTAATGATTTTAAGTGGGATATAATTCATGATGGCTACAGTAGGACCTAAATTAAGTTGCAAAAATCCAAAACATGCTATTCGGAGAAGGTAATACTTAATTACAAGGGGATTTTGGAAACGAAGTGGACACTGACGGTGATGATGTAGTTGGAGTCCAGCCGGAAGATTCAGAAATAGAGGAAGACGTCAGTGAAGATGACGAGGAACTACTTGAGTAAAACGGCCATTACTTTATTGTAAGGGACTAAGGGACAAACTGGGATAAAGCTGCACCATCGCAGAAAGTACGATTCAGGGCTCTCAATATTATTCGGAAGTTACCTGGACCTATAGGTGTGGCAAAAGCAGCAAGAACGCCTTTGGAATGCCGGGATTGCTTCATAGATAACGGTATTTTGTATATTGAGAGCTTGAAAGCTTCATTACAGCGTGAGAGAGACGTAAAACAAATAGACATTATTGCATTGAAAGCCTTCATAGGTCTCTTATTTTAAGATGGAGCGAACAAAAGTACAAATTCGTTACCGGTTTCTTAGATTTGAAAATCGTGCAACTCGTGATGAAAGGAGACGATTGGACAAGATAACAGCGACTCGGGAAATCTTTTCTATACTTGTACAGAACTGCCAGAAATCATATACCCTTGGAAAAAATATTACAGTGGATGAGAAACTGGAAGGATTCCGTGGAAGGTGCAGTTTTCGCCAATGCATACCTAGCAAACCAAACAAATATGGGATTAAGATATATGCTCTTATGGATTCGCGAGTATGTTACGTGTATAATTTGGAAATATACGCTGGGTTGTAACCAGAAGGATTATGTCACGTAAGCAATAAACGTTCCGATGTTTTATCACTCAGGTCGAAATGTGACCGGAGACAACTCGGTTACTAGTATTGGCTTGATAGAAGACTTACGACGGAAAAATCTTTCTTTTCTTGGAACTATGAAGAAAAACAAGCGTGAGATTCCTCCGGGGTTTGCTACCAGTAAAGGAAGGGCTGCCAACAGTTCACTGTTTAGCTTCAAGAAAGGAGGTGCTCCAGTTTCCTATGTTCCTAGAAAGGGGAAGTGTCAGAACTTAGCATCAAGTTTGCCTGACTATAATTCGATAGATGCTGATGCTGGAAATAAACTAAAGCCATCGATTGAAACATATTATAATAGCATCAAAGGTGGAGTCGTCACTACCGACAAGTAGATCTCTTTGTACAATGTTGCAAGAAACGTGCGCCGTTGGCCCATGGTTATGTTTTTTGCAGTGATCAGTGTAAGTGGAATCAATGCACAAGTAATCTATTTTGGCAGCAATGAGAATTGTATCACAAGAAAATGATTGCTGAAACAACTATCTCATGCATTAGTTCTACCTCACTTGGTTCGAAGAAGTTTGGACACCACAGGAGTTGAAAAAAATGGTTCTGAGCACTATGGCACTTAACTTCTGAGGTCATCAGTCCCCTAGAACTTAGAACCACTTAAACCTAACTAACCTAAGTACATCACACATACCCATACCCGAGGTAGGATTCGAACCTGCGACCGTAGCGGTCACGCGGTTCCAGACTGTAGCGCCTAGAACCGCTCGGCCACACAGGCCGGCAGACAGGAGTTCACAGGGATCTTCAACTGAGGCCACAACATTATAGGCCAATGTGTGAAGATAAAGCAGAAGACGGAAGCAGAACAGGAGAAAAAACAACTGCAAGCAAGAGGAAAAGGTGTAACACCTGCACAGTAAAAAAAAGACTGACAAAATACTGTTGCAAAATCTGTCAAAAGCCAATCTGTTTCATGCACATTGAATCTTCTTGTTCTGACTGTGGTAAAATTCCTCATACGTCACCGCAGTCTAAAAGTGGCGATGATACAGCCGAATAAGTAATGTTACCATTGTTATTCTTCTATAATTTCATCTTTGCTTTTCTGAAAAGATAATTGTCATTTATAAGGAGTCTCAATAGTGAAATGTAATAAAGAAGCAAGTGATAAAAGGCGAAGTTATTATTTGTTACCACAATCCGACACTGCTGTTGTGCTCTTATGTCTTCTTTGTCTTTGTTTAAATATATTTTTAATTTATTGCATGTTTTGTTAATGTAATTTAATATATAATCAGGTGAATAAGCGATATGATGAATTTCATACACTACGCCCAATCTCGTTGCGAAAAACATCGCGCCCGACACAAGTTTAAATCTTGATAACCTGCCATTGTAGCAGGAGTAACCGATCAAACAATTGCGCCAGATACTTGTCTTATATGGGCGTTTCCGACCGCAGCGCTGTTGACATACACTGTGTGATCAAAAGTATCCGGACACCCACAAAAACATACGTTTTTCTTAAGGGTGCATTGTGCTGCCTCCTGCTGCCAGGTACTCCATATCAGAGACCCCAGTAGTCATTACACATCGTGAGAGAGCAGAATGGGGCGCTCCGCCGAACTCACGGACTTCGAAAGTGGTCAGGTGATTGGGTGTCACTTGTGTCATACGTCTGTACGCGAGATTTTCACACTACTAAACATTCCTAGATCCACTGTTTCCGATGCGATTGTGAAGTGCAAACGTGAAGGAACACGTACAGAACGAAAGCGTACAGGCCGACCTCGTCTGTTGACTGACAGACCGCCGCCAGACCATCACACAGGAATTCTAAATTGCTTCAGGATCCACTGCAAGTATTATGATAGTTAGGCGGGAGGTGAGAAAAGATGGATTTCATGGTCGAGCGGTTGCTCGTAAGACACACATCACGCCGGTAAATGCCAATCGACGCCTCGCTTTTGTGTAAGGAGCGTAAGCATTGGACGATTGAACAGTGGAAAAACATTGTGTGGAATGACGAATCACGGTATACAACGTGGCGATCCGTTGACAGTGTGTGGGTATGGCGAATGACTGGTGAACGTCATCTGCCAGCGAGTGTAGTGCCAACAGTAAAATTCGGAGGCGGTGGTGTTAGGTGTGGTCGAGTTTTTCACGGAGGGGGCTTGCATCCCTTGTTGTTTTGCGTGATACTATTACATCACAGGCCTACATTGATGTTTTAAGCACCTTCTTGCTTCCCACTGTTGAAGAGCAATTCGGGGATGGCGATTGCATCTTTCAACACGATCAACGCACGGCCTCTGGTGGAGAGGTTACAAGACAATTACATCCCTGTAAAGGACTGGCCTGGACAGAGTCTTGACCTGAATCCGGTAAAACACCTTTGGGTTGTTTTGGAACGCCGACTTGGTGCCAGGCCTCACCGACCGACATCGATACCTCTCCTCAGTGCATCACTCCGTGAAGAATGGGCTGCCATTACCCAAGAAACCTTCCAGCACCTGATAGAACGTATGCCTGCGAGAGTGGAAGCTGTCATCAAGGCTAAGGGTGGGCCAACACCGTATTGAATCCATCATTACCGATGGAGGGCGCCACGAACTTGTAAGTCATTTTCAGCCTACTGTCAGGATACCTTTGGTCACACAGTGTATCTCTGTATTTGAATACACATACCTATACCAATTTCTTTTGCTCTTCAGTGAATGACCTTCCACTTAAGATTTAACAAGCAAAACGTGTAGTTTTTTGGGACAATACTAGTATTGTAATAAAACATATTAGAGAGAAAGCAACAAAAGAATTGGTAAATGACGTTTTCATAGAATTATTAAGTGCCTCTTTGAAAATTGACTCTCCCTAAATCTAGAAAGAACTCCAACATTCAGTTATGTACAACAAATAGAGTGGTACCAACAACTGACGTAACACACGAATAGTAGTCGGCAAGCAGGATAGAATTGTCCAAATTTTTGGGTGCACATATTGATGACAAGTAGAACTGGAAGGACCATATTGCTGAGATTCTCCAACAGTTAATTTCAGCTACTTTTTCTCCCCGAATAACTGCTAATCTTGGAAACAAACCTATCAACGCCTGACATATTTGTCACATTTCCACTCAGTAATGTCGTACGGAATAATTTTCTGGGGTAACTCATCACTTAGAAAGAAAGTATTGTTTCACAAAAGCGTGCAGTAAGACTACTATGTGGTGTTCACCCACGGACGTCATGTGGGTACTTCTTCGAGGATCCAGGCATTTTAACTGCGTCGTCAGAATACACATACTTGATAACGATATTCGTCATAAATAATCCATCACAATTTGAGAGGAAAGATAATGTCAGTAACTACAACACTTCAGCGAAAGATGATCTTTATTACCCACAGCTAAAGCTGTCAATGGCTCAGTTTTTGTCTAGCACATTCCACGATGCACTCCATCGTTCCCGTGTCCGTAGGCATAACGTGCCGGTTCCTTGGGAACTGCGGACGGCGTTTTGGTTTATCTGGCTCTTCCATTGTCTGTCGGCTCCCTGGTTGGAAACGAGGGCTTCACAGGTGTTAGGGGCATCGTTGCTGCCGGTGGGAAGTGCAGCCACATGCTCCTCACGTCACTCCTGATATATTACTTGTGTGGCGAGACATGGATCACAAATGCTTTTCCATTCTGATGTTACGATTGCCATACACGCCGAGTTGGCTGCTCGTCTGCCGCAAGTGTTGGCCTCGGCTGTCTTCGCTCAGTTTCTTCTCGAACTTCTTTCGCAACATCCTGTAGTGCAGAAGACGGGAGTTGGCTGATAAGGTAACATGCCACCGAAGCCTTTCTTCAAGTAGGGTCAGCAGTTTTGTCCAGAAAATGCCATTCAGTTTCACAACGCAGTATCTCCTTGAGAGCGGGTCTTGCATGCAGATTCAGCTGCTGCCGATCAGTATCAGCAACATCGACATACGACAGACATTCCGAGATAGTACGTGCCTTCTTCACCACAGCCACATTCACAGGTTTGTCTTCGATCAATTCAATGCCAGTAGTGGCATAAGGCCCGTGACCCATCAAGAAGTGTGTCAGGCTGTTTGAAGCATTCAGGTACCCCATTCTCAGTCTCTCTTTTATATTTGAGAGGAAAGCATAGATGCACCTCGCTATTTGGGCGACATCACGTCGTTTCTGCCTAAAGTGGAGGATCTGGCTGTGAATCTGTTGCCGGATTGTGGCCTGTATTCCTATTAAATTCTCCATCTCATGATGTAGCTCTTATTTCGGCAAATACACTACTGGAAATTGAAATAAGAACACCGTGAATTCATTGTCCCAGGAAGGGGAAACTTTATTGACACATTCCTGGGGTCAGATACATCACATGATCACACTGACAGAACCACAGGCACATAGACACAGGCAACAGAGAATACACAATGTCGGCACTAGTACAGTGTATATCCACCTTTCGCAGCAATGCAGGCTGCTATTCTCCCATGGAGACGATCGTAGAGATGCTGGATGTAGTCTTGTGGAACGGCTTGCCATGCCACTTCCACCTGGCGCCTCAGTTGGACCAGCGTTCGTGCTGGACGTGCAGACCGCGTGAGACGACGCTTCATCCAGTCCCAAACATGCTCAATGGGGGACAGATCCGGAGATCTTGCTGGCCAGGGTAGTTGACTTACACCTTCTAGAGCACGTTGGGTGGCACGGGATACATGCGGACGTGCATTGTCCTGTTGGAACAGCAAGTTCCCTTGCCGGTCTAGGAATGGTAGAACGATGGGTTCGATGACGGTTTGGATGTACCGTGCACTATTCAGTGTCCCCTCGACGATCACCAGTGGTGTACGGCCAGTGTAGGAGATCGCTCCCCACACCATGATGCCAGGTGTTGGCCCTGTGTGCCTCGGTCGTATGCAGTCCTGATTGTGGCGCTCACCTGCACGGCGCCAAACACGCATACGACCATCATTGGCACCAAGGCAGAAGCGACTCTCATCGCTGAAGACGACACGTCTCCATTCGTCCCTCCATTCACGCCTGTCGCGACACCACTGGAGGCGGGCTGCACGATGTTGGGGCGTGAGCGGAAGACGGCCTAACGGTGTGCGGGACCGTAGCCCAGCTTCATGGAGACGGTTGCGAATGGTCCTCGCCGATACCCCAGGAGCAACAGTGTCCCTAATTTGCTGGGAAGTGGCGGTGCGGTCCCCTATGGCACTGCGTAGGATCCTACGGTCTTGGCGTGCATCCGTGCGTCGCTGTGGTCCGGTCCCAGGTCGACGGGCACGTGCACCTTCCGCCGACCACTGGCGACAACATCGATGTACTGTGGAGACCTCACGCCCCTCGTGTTGAGCAATTCGGCGGTACGTCCACCCGGCCTCCCGCATGCCCACTATACGCCCTCGCTCAAAGTCCGTCAACTGCACATACGGTTCACGTCCACGCTGTCGCGGCATGCTACCAGTGTTAAAGACTGCGATGGAGCTCCGTATGCCACGGCAAACTGGCTGACACTGACGGCGGCGGTGTACAAATGCTGCGCAGCTAGCGCCATTCGACGGCCAACACCGCGGTTCCTGGTGTGTCCGCTGTGCCGTGCGTGTGATCATTGCTTGTACAGCCCTCTCGCAGTGTCCGGAGCAAGTATGGTGGGTCTGACACACCGGTGTCAATGTGTTCTTTTTTCCATTTCCAGGAGTGTACATCTCCGGTTTTTTTTCGCATCTGCAGATCGAGTGGACATATTTCAAATATTACTAGCAATACCTCATCTAACACACTGCCATAAGCTCCCGTCAACCGCATATGTAGTCCACGTTGCACCCTGTTAACTGCCAGTGCCGGTGTTATTAGCACAAGTCTGTAATCCAAAGCAGTCGCCAAGGCGGGGTTGAGAGCTCCAACATGAGGCGCGTAATGGGGCTCCTTAGGGAAATTGCTGCCAAGCAGGGAAGGAACCAATGCGCTTTCTGTGCGCATACCGGGATGATTCATTCCAGATGTGGAAAGGGTGCTTCAGGATGCTATGAAGAGCACCGGGTGCAGCCAACGGCAACTGGTGGTCATGTCAGTACCAACGATATGTGCCATTTCGGGTCGGAAGAGATTCTCTCCGGTGCCAGGCAGCTAGCTAGTAAAGACTGCCAGTCTTGCTTGTGAGATGAAGGTGGAGCTCAGTATCTGTAGCATCGCAGAGAGAACTAACTGTGGTCCTTTGGTACATAGCCGAGTGCAAAGTCTGAATCAGAGGCTAATGTGATTCTGCTACCGTGTAGGCTGCAGTTTCCTCGACTTGCGCCATCGGGTGGTGGGTTTCCGGATTCCACTTTATAGGTCAGGGGGCCACTACAAGCAGGAAGCTGCTGCACTTGTAGCGAGGGCTGTGTGGAATGGCTGGGAGGTTTTTTAGGTAAGAGGATATCGGGAAACTACAGGAAGTGCGTCAGTCTAAAAGGCTTCATGGCAATCACAGGTAAGTAGACCGAGCAACAATCTGTACTGTAGTTGTAAAATGTCGTAGCTTCGATGGGAAAGAACCAGAGGTCCAACCCGGGAGACAGAGAAGATCCAAAGAAGAGCGGCGCGTTTCGTCACAGGGTTATTTGGTAACCGTGATAGCGTTACGGAGATGTTTAATAAACTCAAGTGGCAGACTCTGCAAGAGAGGCGCTCTGCATCGCGGTGTAGATTGCTCGCCAGGTTTCGAGAGGGTGCGTTTCTGGATGAGGTGTCGAATATATTGCTTCCCCCTACTTATGCCTCCCGAGGAGATCACGAATGTAAAATTAGAGAGATTAGAGCGCGCACGGAGGCTTTCAGAAAGTCGTTCTTCCCGCGAACCATACGCGACTGGATCAGGAAAGGGAGGTAATGACAGTGGCACGTAAAGTGCCCTCCGCCACACACCGTTGGGTGGCTTGCGGAGTATAAATGTAGATGTAGATGTAGAATAGAAAGTACTGAAGCTCAAATCGTTATAGGTACAGAAAGATGGCTAAAGCCGGAAATAAGTTCAGCCGAAATATTTTCAAAGGACCTAACTTTGGTAGGAAAGGATAGATTAAATGCAGTTGGTGGTGGAGTAGTTTACATTGCCGGCCGAAGTGGCCGCGCGGTTCTGGCGCTGCAGTCTGGAACCGCGAGACCGCTACGGTCGCAGGTTCGAATCCTGCCTCTGGCATGGATGTGTGTGATGTCCTTAGGTTAGTTAGGTTTAACTAGTTCTAAGTTCTAGGGGATTAATGACCTCAGCAGTTGAGTCCCATAGTGCTCAGAGCCATTTGAACCATTTTTAGTTTACATTGTAGTGAAATCTGAGTCGTTAGTTCCTGGAGTTAGTATGGGAAGAGATCATACTTGACATACAGAATACATTAGTAATTTATTCAAGTAATACAGCTGCTAAACAGTTCAAAGAAAACTTGAGTCTTATTCAAATACAGGGTGTTTCAAAAATGACCGGTATATTTGAAACGGCAATAAAAACTAAACGAGCAGCGATAGAAATACACCGTTTGTTGCAATATGCTTGGGACAACAGTACATTTTCAGGCAGACAAACTTTCGAAATTACAGTAGTTACAATTTTCAACAACAGATGGCGCTGCAAGTGATGTGAAAGATATAGAAGACAACGCAGTCTGTGGGTGCGCCATTTTGTACGTCGTCTTTCTGCTGTAAGCGTGTGCTGTTCACAACGTGCAAGTGTGCTGTAGACAACATGGTTTATTCCTTAGAACAGAGGATTTGTCTGGTGTTGGAATTCCACCGCCTAGAACACAGTGTTGTTGCAACAAGACGAAGTTTTCAACGGAGGTTTAATGTAACCAAAGGACCGAAAAGAGATACAACAAAGGATCTGTTTGAAAAATTTCAACGGACTGGGAACGTGACGGATGAACGTGCTGGAAAGGTAGGGCGACCGCGTACGGCAACCACAGAGGGCAACGCGCAGCTAGTGCAGCAGGTGATCCAACAGCGGCCTCGGGTTTCCGTTCGCCGTGTTGCAGCTGCGGTCCAAATGACGCCAACGTCCACGTATCGTCTCATGCGCCAGAGTTTACACCTCTATCCATACAAAATTCAAACGCGGCAACCGCTCAGCGCCGCTACCATTGCTGCACGAGAGACATTCGCTAACGATATAGTGCACAGGATTGATGACGGCGATATGCATGTGGGCAGCATTTGGTTTACTGACGAAGCTTATTTTTACCTGGACGGCTTCGTCAATAAACAGAACTGGCGCATATGGGGAACCGAAAAGCCCCATGTTGCAGTCCCATCGTCCCTGCATCCTCAAAAAGTACTGGTTTGGGCCGCCATTTCTTCCAAAGGGATCATTGGCCCATTTTTCAGATCCGAAACGATTACTGCATCACGCTATCTGGACATTCTTCATGAATTTGTGGCGGTACAAACTGCCTTAGACGACACTGCGAACACCTCGTGGTTTATGCAAGTTGGTGCCCGGCCACATCGCACGGCCGACGTCTTTAATTTCCTGAATGAATATTTCGATGATCGTGTGATTGCTTTGGGCTATCCGAAACATACAGGAGACGGCGTGGATTGGCCTCCCTATTCGCCAGACATGAACCCCTGTGACTTCTTTCTGTGGGGACACTTGAAAGACCAGGTGTACCGCCAGAATCCAGAAACAATTAAACAGCTGAAGCAGTACATCTCATCTGCATGTGAAGCCATTGCGCCAGACACGTTGTCAAAGGTTTCGGGTAATTTCATTCAGAGACTACGCCATATTATTGCTACGCATGGTGGATATGTGGAAAATATCGTACTATGGTGTTTCCCAGACCGCAGCGCCATCTGTTGTTGAAAATTGTAACTACTGTAATTTCGAAAGTTTGTCTGCCTGAAAATGTACTGTTGTCCCAAGCATATTGCAACAAACGGTGTATTTCTATCGCTGCTCGTTTAGTTTTTATTGCCGTTTCAAATATACCGGTCATTTTTGAAACACCCTGTAAGTATCCCACTCGTGGAATTATAGTTTGTGGTGACTTTAATCTGCTCTCGATATGCTGACAAAAATATATGTTTAAGGCTGGAGGCAGGCATTAAACGCCATCCGAAATTGTATTGCACGTTTTCTCAAAAAATTATTTCGAATGGTTAGTTGCGGAAACATGCTTGACCTCTTACCAACATGTAATCCTGAGCAAATAGGAGCATCATGAGGGCTACAGGGATTAGTGACCACAAGGCAGTTGGAGTCAGACTAAATAGCATGAGATCCAAACCCACCAAAAATAAACATGAAATACATCTATTTAAAAAAATGGTTCAAATGGCTCTGAGCACTATGGGATTTAACATCTGTGGTCATCAGTCCCCTAGAACTTAGAACTACTTAAACCTAACTAACCTAAGGACACCACACACATCCAGGCCCGAGGCAGGATTCGAACCTGCAACGGTAGCAGCCGCGCGGCTCCGGACTGAGCGCCTAGAACCGCTAGACCACCGCGGCCGGCATCTATTTAAAAGGTAGGTAAAAATTCGCTTGATGCCTTTCTAAGAGAAAGCTTCCATTCCTTCCGATATGACTATGTAAACTTAGTCGAGCTATGGTTTGAATTCAGAGAAATAGTATCGACAGCAGTTGAGAGATATATGCCACACAAATTGAGAAGAGATAGTGCTGATCCCCCGTAGTGCACAAAACGTGTCAAAAAACAGTTGCAGAAGTAACGAAAAAATAAGGACAAATTAAAAGAAAACGCAAAATCCCCAAGACTGGCGAAGTTTTACAGAAGCTCGAAATTTAGATCGAATTTCAATGCGAGATGCTTTTAATAGTTTCTGGTCATACGTAAAGCACACCAGCGGCAAGACTCAGTCAATACTCTCACAGCGCAATAACACTGGTGATATCACTGATGACAGTGCCACTAGAGCAGAGTTGCTAAAAAGACTTTCCGAAACTCCTTCACCAAAGAAGACGAAGTAAATATTCCTGAATTCCAATGAAGAACAACTGCAAAGATGAGAAATATAGAAGTAGATGTCCTCGGTGTCGCAAAGCAGCTTAAATCTCTTAATAAAGGCAAGTCCTCTGGTCCATATCGTATACTAGTCAGGTTCCTTTCAGAGTATGCTGATGAAAATAGCTCAGTATGTAGCAGTCATATACAACCTTTCGTTATTTGAAAGATCCGTACGTAAAGACAGGAAAGTTGTTCCCATCACACCAATACCTAAGAAAGGAAACTGGATTAATCCGCTGAAATACAGACCCATATCACTAACGTCGATTTTCAGTTGGATTTTGGAATATAAACGGTGTTCGAACATTATGAGAAAAGGAAGCACTGACGAACAGTCCCCATCGGATTCAGAAAATATTGCTCTTGCTGAACGCAACTAGCTTTTTATTCTATCGAAGTAATGAGTGCTATCCACAGGACATGTAGAATTCATTACACATTTTTAGATTTCCAGAACGCTTTTGACACCGTTCCTCAAAAGTGACTTCTAATGAAATTGCTTGCCTATGAAGTATCGCCTCAGTTGTATGACTGGACTCGTGATTTCCTGTCAGAAAGACCACAGTTTGTAGTAACTGACGGAAAGTTATCGAGTGAAAAAGCAGTAATATTTGGCGTTCCCGTAGGAAGTATTATAGACCATCTGGTGTTCCTGACCTACATAAACGACATGGAAGACAATCTGAGAAGCCCTCTTAGATTGTTTGCGGATGATGCAGTCATTTACCGTCTTGTAATCAAAATCAATTTCAAAATGATTTAGATACGATATCTGTGTGATAAGTGTCGATTGACTCTAGATAATAAAAAGTATGAAGTCATCTACATGAGCACTAAAAGAAATCTGCTAAATTTCGGATATACGAAAAATGGCACAAATCTAAAGGCTATGAAGTGAAATTAATATTTAGGGATTGCAGTAACGAATAACTTAAACTGTAACGGTCACGTAGATAATGTTGTGTGTAAAACAAACTAACGATTGCGGTTTATTGGCAGAACACTTACGAAGTACAACAGGCATATAAAGAGACTGCTTACACCACGACTGTCCGCCCTCTTCTGCAGTATTGCTGTGCGGTGTGGGATACTCATCAGATGGTACTGATGGGAATAACTAATTCTGCCCTAACGGGCCATGAAGGCCCAACGGTACCGGCCGGTCGCCGTGTCATCCTCACCCCACAAGCGTCACTGTATGCGGATATGGAGGGGCATGTGGTCAGCACACCGCTCTCCCGGCCATATGTCAGATTACGAGACCGGAATCGCTACTTCTGATTCAAGTAGCCCCAGCTCCTCATTTTGCCTCACAAGGGCTGAGTGCACCTAGCTTGGCAACAGCGCTCGGCAGACCGGATGATCACCTAGCCAAGTGCTAGCCCAGCCCGACAGCACCTAACTTCTGTGATCAGACACAAACTTCTGTTACCACCACGATAAGGCTGCAAAGGAATGACGGGGGACATCGCGAAAGTTCAAAGAAGGGCAACTCGTTTTAGATTATCTCGACCTACAGGAAAGCGTGTCACAGAAATGATTCGTGAGCTCGGGTGGAAATAATTATAACAAATGCGTTTTTTTCATTGAGGCAGGATCTTGTAGGAAAATTTCAATCACCAACTTTCTCATATGATTACGAAAATATTTTGTTGACTTCCACCTACCTAGGAAGAAATAACAGCCCGCACAGAAAGATTTAAGTGCTCGTTTTTCCCGCACACCGTGCGAGAGCAGAAAGGTAGAGATAGGTTGAAGGTGGTTCGATGAAACCTCTGAGAGACACTTAACTGTGAATTGCAATATAATCATGTAGGGGCAGATGTAAATGGTTCAAATGGCTCTGAGCACTATGCGACTTAACTTCTGAGGTCATCAGTCACCTAGAACTTAGAACTAATTAAACCTAACTAATCTAAGGACATCATGGCAGAGGCAGGATTCGAACCTGCGACCTTAGCGGTTGCTCGGTCCCAGACTGTAGCGCCTAGAACCGCCGGCGGGGCAGATGTAGATGTGGATGTTGGTGAATAGCCCACGATTGTAGTTAGCATAGCATTATGATGCGTTCTCGTTATTTACACCACTGGCCATTAAAATTTCTACACCACGAAGATGATGTGCTACAGACACGATATTTAAGCGACAGGAAGAAGATGCTGTGATATGCAAATGATCAGCTTTTCAGAGCATTCACACAAGGTTGGCGCCGGTGGCGACACCTAAAACGTGCTGACATGAGGAAAGTTGCCAACCGATTTCTCATACACAAACAGCAGTTGACCGGCGTTTCCTGGTGAAACGTTGTTGTGATGCCTCGTGCAAGGTGGAGAAATGTGTACCATCACGTTTCCGACTTTGATAAAGGTCGGATTGAAGCCTAGCGCGATTGCGGTTTACCGTATCGCTACATTGTTGCTCGCGTTGGTCGAGATCCAATGACTGTTAGCAGAATATGGAATCGGTGGGTTCAGAAGGGTAATACGGAACGCCATGCTGGATCCCATCGGCACCGTATCACTAACAGTCGAGATTACAGGCATCTTATCCGCATGGCTGTAAAGGATCGTGCAGCCACGTCTCGATCCCCGAGTCAACAGATGGGGACGTTTGCAAGAGAATAACCGGCGTGATGGTATGGGGTGCCATTGGTTACACGTCTCGGTCTCCTCTTGTTCGCATTGACGGTGTAAGGTGTCAGGCAAATCCAACACCTTCCATGAAAACCCTGACATGATAAGCAAATCCAGCGGTATGTAACATAGCTCCGAATAAATCGTGACATTGAATTAACCAAAGTAATACGAGTAACTAGTGATCAAATGGAATACCAAAGACTAACACAAGAATGCCTAAATGTATGTCACACCTTCCCACCGTGAAACAGAAGCAGTTCCGATGGAAGAAAGGAGAACAGAAGCCGAGAGCAGAACCGTGTTAAGCTAGAAGGGACAGACACCCACGTCGCCTGCCGACCACCAGTATCACCCCCCAGCCCATGGTAAAAGATAGAGCCCTCCAGAAGAACAGTACAGATCTTACGATAACACTAAAAGGGGCACACCAGCTGCAAGTTTTAGCGTGAGACTTTTTCGCGTGTCTGTTACGTTGGAAACGTTAAAAACATTGCCCCACCACGAAAAGTATGACATTTCTCATTGGATGGACAGAATTTTTGTAGGCGGAGCTTAAGGTTAACATTGAGACCCTGATTGGTCAGATGAAAACACAGCCAGATAGTTTTTTTTTAAACCAACTTCGGTAAATTGTAGTAAGGAGAAGTTAGGAGAGAGTTGCTTCCGAGACGGCGAGGTGAGCGGAGCTGTGCTGCCCGCCGCCCCCTGACACTGCCTAACCAACGACAAGGTAATGAACGCACGTGATGCTGCGTAACAGCGCATAAAGCTTCACTCAGAACTGCAGAAGTCTCATCTGTTACACCCCCTTTTTTGCGTAATACTAGTGTCGATCGTCAATTAAAGCTCATGGTATTCACATTTGCTATGTAAGTTAAAATCTGAAACGCCATGATTTTTCTGATATATAATTATTGAGAAGCCACATCAGCCACTGTAATTTACGACAAGTTAAATAAGTAATTAAAGATAATTGAGGGTCACTGTAGACCATTTTGACAGTTTTCTCTTTTATGAAACTTAACATAAATCTAGATTATAGATGTGATATGGCATAGGTCATCCTTCGATCCATTATAGAACTTGGAAACCCATTCAGGGAATATTCGTTCACATTTTTGTTCAACGCAGTTGGTTTTTATCATCCTGTATTAAAATATTTCCTTTTATCAATAATGCAATTTATAAACAATGCTTTGTGAGTAGAATAAAATTTCCAATGGTAAACTTAACTGCTTTTTCGACGTAATTTTACCAGCTAACTAAAAATAGGAAAGCCTTGAACCCCTTCCACAAAATTTAGTTAGTATTAAGATTCTTTTACAGGGAGTGCAGTGGAGCTGACGCTGAAATCATTAAGTATTTGATTATATCATCGCTAGTCTCACTGAACTCTTCTGAACTCTGCATGTCATGTGTGGTCTGGCGTCTCCTTACCAGCAACAGGTCCCAGGTTCAAACTAGTCAATTCCCTAAAAAACATCCTCAGAGCGTCGTTGCGCGAAAGTGATAGGGAGACACGACTTAGAACAACAGACACCACGCTGAATGTTACAACGGCACTTTGAACAATGGACGTTACATTTCAGATGTGTTGCGATCCGTGGCTCTACCCTTCATTCGATCACTGCGAAACCCTACATGTCAGCAGAAAAATGCACGACCGCATGTTGCAGGTCCTGGACGGATCTTTCTGGGTACAGAAAATGTTCGACTGCTGCCCTGGCCAGCATATTCTCCAGATCTCTCACCAACTGAAAATGTCTGGTCAATGGTGGTCGAGCAGCTGGCTCGTCACAATACGCCAGTCACTACTCTTGATGAACTGTGGTATCGTGTTGATGCTGCATGGGCAGCTGTACCTGTACACGCCATCCAAGCTCTGTTTGACTCAATGGCCAGGCTCATCAAGGCCGTTATTACGGCCAGAGGTGGTTATTCTGGGTACTGATTTCTCAGGATCTATGCACCCAAATTGCGTGAAAATGTAACCACATGTCAGTTCTAGTATAATACACTCCTGGAAATTGAAATAAGAACACCGTGAATTCATTGTCCAAGGAAGGGGAAACTTCATTGACACATTCCTGGGGTCAGATACATCACATGATCACACTGACAGAACCACAGGCACATAGACACAGGCAACAGAGCATGCACAATGTCGGCACTAGTACAGTGTATATCCACCTTTCGCAGCAATGCAGGCTGCTATTCTCCCATGGAGACGATCGTAGAGATGCTGGATGTGGTCCTGTGGAACGGCTTGCCATGCTATTTCCACCTGGCGCCTCAGTTGGACCAGCGTTCGTGCTGGACGTGCAGACCGTGTGAGACGACGCTTCATCCAGTCCCAAACATGCTCAATGGGGGACAGATCCGGAGATCTTGCTGGCCAGGGTAGTTGACTTACACCTTCTAGAGCACGTTGGGTGGCACGGGATACATGCGGACGTGCATTGTCCCGTTGGAACAGCAAGTTCCCTTGCCGGTCTAGGAATGGTAGAACGATGGGTTCGATGACGGTTTGGATGTACCGTGCACTATTCAGTGTCCCCTCGACGATCACCAGTGGTGTACGGCCAGTGTAGGAGATCGCTCCCCACACCATGATGCCGGGTGTTGGCCCTGTGTGCCTCGGTCGTATGCAGTCCTGATTGTGGCGCTCACCTGCACGGCGCCAAACACGCATACGACCATCATTGGCACCAAGGCAGAAGCGACTCTCATCGCTGAAGACGACACGTCTCCATTCGCCCCTCCATTCACGCCTGTCGCGACACCACTGGAGGCGGGCTGCACGATGTTGGGGCGTGAGCGGAAGACGGCCTAACGGTGTGCGAGACCGTAGCCCAGCTTCATGGAGACGGTTGCGAATGGTCCTCGCCGATACCCCAGGAGCAACAGTGTCCCTAATTTGCTGGGAAGTGGCGGTGCGGTCCCCTACGGCACTGCGTAGGATCCTACGGTCTTGGCGTGCATCCGTGCGTCGCTGCGGTCCGGTCCCAGGTCGACGGGCACGTGCACCTTCCGCCGACCACTGGCGACAACATCGATGTACTGTGGAGACCTCACGCCCCACGTGTTGAGCAATTCGGTGGTACGTCCACCCGGCCTCCCGCATGCCCACTATACGCCCTCGCTCAAAGTCCGTCAACTGCACATACGGTTCACGTCCACGCTGTCGCGGCATGCTACCAGTGTTAAAGACTGCGATGGAGCTCCGTATGCCACGGCAAACTGGCTGACACTGACGGCGGCGGTGCACAAATGCTGCGCAGCTAGCGCCATTCGACGGCCAACACCGCGGTTCCTGGTGTGTCCGCTGTGCCGTGCGTGTGATCATTGCTTGTACAGCCCTCTCGCAGTGTCCGGAGCAAGTATGGTGGGTCTGACACACCGGTGTCAATGTGTTCTTTTTTCCATTTCCAGGAGTGTATATTTGTCCAATGAATACCCGTTTTTCATCTACATTTCTTCTTGGTGTAGCAATTTTAAAGGCCAGTAGTGTATATCGACCCAGAGGCGACGGGCCACTTCCTCCCATGGCTACAGAGCAGCGGAGGGTCGAGGTGAGGATGCACTTTGGCAACTTAATAAAACATGATTAACAATTCAATCACTTTATTACAACCGATGGAGCTAAACAGTGACGTCGCGATGTGGCGGTAACGTCTCTTCTCAATCAGTGGAGTGTTCGGCGCGGGGGGAGCGATGAGGGTTGGCGGCCAGCGGGTGGATATTGATGAATGCGCCCCATATGCTGCTGCCCACGGCCAGGTATTAGCGTCCCACCTACGTAAACGGCGCTGTGTACGAGTGCTACGGTGGTACAATAGACGATTACAAAATTTTCGAAGGCTGCCAGCATCGCGATGGGAGGTCCAGAGGCTACGACTTGTGGCGCGAGGACACATGGCGTCCACCGCACATAAGAAACAGGACACCCATGCGCTCAGAACGAGGGGAGAGAGGATCTCGCAAAAACTAACCTACTCTCGTTTAGAGGGAAGGTGGGAGGCAATGAAAATCTTACGTCGACTTTTGCATCATTAAATAAGTGCCGCACAGATGTCAGATTTCATTCAGGGAGTACCCTGCTCTGCCGATTGAAACAACTGCGTGTCGTTCAGTCATTCAGTCTTGATATTCCGCTACGCTTATAAAGCCAACGTTATTGTGTGTGCACGAATTTGTAGCAAATTTTTTACAGTGAGTGTTTTAAGCGACATGCCGACAAGTCGAAACAAACTTGTCAGCATGGTGCTCATCCTTTCTTGAAGGAAACAAAACTGAACTTCAACGATAAGATTTCTCTTAATGAATCATATAAATCAAGAATTTGAAAAGCTACACACAGTTGAAAGGGAGGTACAAACAATGATATCTTTCATCAGCAAAGTACAGGTTCAATGAAATTATTTTAAAGTATATAACGTATCAATAAACGGTCAGATTTTTAAGGATCCATCAAAACAGTTAACAGTATTTTCGCGGAGCCTTCTTGTCCTTCTGTCTGTCGGTACGTTAATTCGAATACTACTCTGTGTTCAGATATGGTCCCTCATCTAGCGTGTTTCACCATCGGAAGCAAAGAAATTGACAGGAGATACCAAAATGGAAAATGTGAAAGCAACAGCTTCCCTGCATATAAACCAATGAAAAGATATATGACCCGCCGCGTTAAGAGCACTTGCCCGCGAAAGGCAAAGGTCCCGAGTTCGAGTCTCGGTCCGGCACACAGTTTTAATCTGCCAGGAAGTTTCAGTGACACCTAATGGCTGAGCATGACATGGAGGCCAGTCTGTACCGTTGGGCCATCTAGGCCTGTATGGGTGGTGTTTGCTCGTTTTTTTTCTGAATGTGTACAAACTTTTTGTGGAACCGTAGTATTGTGATGCCTCTGTCTCGTGTTTTGATTTCAAAAACAGTGTGTGTGACGATTTGCCTGTGTGTAACAGTATGTGTAATGGAGGAGGCACAATGCTTATAAGCAGACAAACTAAAATACCGTCTCTAATAGTAGCATATAAAAACATGCCAACAATCATTCTCTCCGATTTTCCGACTGCAGTATAATCTCAAAAAGCCTGTTCTAACGTAAGTGATGCAGAAATTCACGCATGCAAACGTTACAAAAAATATTTATTTAAACATATACACTGGAAAATAAGAATAAATCTTTGAAACTTGTTACGCTAAGGACGAAGAAATAAGCAACTGGTGCAGTTTTTTTCATTATTAAAATCATGAAATTGGTTACTCCGGCTCTAATACAGGGTAACAAGCCAAAAAATGTCTTCCGGAACACACCGTTGCTGGAATCCTACATTTGCTAAAATAATGTTGAGTGAGGCCAGACTCACATCTGATGCTTCTGAAACAATAAATTCTTATTGATGAGAGTAATTAATGATCAACCCCGCAGGCGGTTACCATCTACAAAAATTTGACGGGGAACAGATCGTCGGATAGTGTGCAAGAGTCATGAACTGGTTTCGTAAGCTCTTTCTTATTGGCTTGCGATGTGAGAACATGAAATATTCCGTATGTTAACTTGGGTGCACGACGTGATCCCTATTGCTTCACCCAGATCTACAGCAGTTATTTTTCTACGAGTGGACTTCAAAAAGTTAGTTACACATGTTAACTCACGTTAAAAACATTGCGCAACAAGAGTGGCGATTTTTCAGAAGAGAATGAATGTTCCACGTGTCCCGCAGACATAGTTCTGCTGCAATACGGTTAACAGATGCGTCACAGTGTGTGAGTGAAATGGCGCGGCATCTATAAATGTACTCCAAAGCTGATGCACGTGGGGCAATATGATTACTGTCGGTGAAACGTCGAAAATGTACACAGATTAACCGTGAAATGTCAGGGGTATGCGGACCAAATGAAATTTCGCATACAGCCAGAGTGAAGTGGTATCAACAATTTGTCCGAGGCCGCATAGACGTGGGCTGTTCCTATCGGTTAGGAAGCCCATCGACATCGAGCATAGATGGCAACGTCCAGGCAGTCGACAAACTGATTCGCAGCAATCGCCGATTTTACAAGCTGAGGACTTTTTCACAACGGCTGTCGAATGGCTCCATGACCAAATAACGGATTTCTATAGTTGAGGAATTAAACAATTAGTATAACATTCCTACCACTGTTTACAGAGACTTGAATATGCTGGAAAATATTACGACGTACGTCTGTCGTTTTCAAGCGCAGTGAAACATTCAATAACAGTTACACTTGATCTACCATAAAAATGAGTAACTTGTTTCTAGAAGTCCCATCGTATAATAACACATAAAAACACGAAAGCAATATCACACACCAGAAGCACGGATCGTAGTTTCACGCAGTTTGTGGCACGTCAATCACAGGTCGGAATTTTTTTTTTTTTTTTTTTTTTTTTTTTTTTTTTTTTTTTTTTTTTTTTACCGTGGAATGTGTAATGTAACATACACTACTGGCCATTAAAATTGCCACACCACGAAGATGGCGTGCTACAGACCCGAAATTTAACCGACAGCAAGAAGATGCTGTGATATGCAAATGATTAGCTTTTCTGAGCATTCACACAAGGTTGGCGCCGGTGGCGACACCTATAACGTGCTGACACGAGGAAAGTTTCCAACCGATTTCTCATATACAAACAGCAGTTGACCGACGTTTACTGGTGAAACGTTGTTGTGATGCCTCGTGTAAGGAGGAGAAATGCGTACCATCACGTTTCCGGCTTTGATAAAAGTCGGATTTTAGACTATCGGGATTGCGGTTTATCGTATCGCGACATTGCTGCTCGCGTTGGTCGAGATCCAATGACTGTTACCATAATATGGAATCGGTGAGTTCAGGAGGGTAATACGGAACTCCGTGCTGGATCCCAACGGCCTCGTATCACTAGCAGTCGAGATGAGAGGCATCTTATCTGCATAGCTGTAACGGATCGTGCAGCCACGTCTCTATCCCTGAGTCAACAGATGGGGACGTTTGCAAGGCAACAACCATCTGCACGAACAGTTCGACGACATTTTCAGCAGCATGGACTATCAGCTAGGAGACCATGGCTACGGTTACCCTTGAGGCTGCATCACAGGCAAGAGCGTCTGCGATGGTGTACTCAACGACGAACCTAGGTGCACGAACGGCAAAACGTCATTTTTTCGGATGTGAATCCAGGTTCTGTTTACAGCTTCATGATGGTCGCATCCTTGTTTGGCGACATCGCGGTGAGCGCAAGTTGGAAGCGTGTATTCGTCATCGCCATACTGGCGTATCACTCAGCGTGATGGTATGGGGTGCCACTGGTTACACGTCTCTGTTACCTCTTGTTCGCATTGACGGCCCTTTGAACAGTGGACGTTACATTTCAGATGTGTTACGATCCGTGGCTCTACCCTTCATTCGATCCCTGCGAAACCTTACATTTCAGCAGGATAATGCACGACCGCATGTTGCAGGTCCTGTACGGGCCTTTCTGGATACAGAAAATGTTCGACTGCTGCCCTGGCCAGCACATTCTCCAGATCTCTCACCAATTGAAATCGTCTGGTCAATGGTGGCCGAGCAACTGGCTCTTCACAATACGCCAGTCACTACTCTTGATGAACTGTGGTATCGTGTTGAATCTGAATGGGCAGCTGTACCTGTACACTCCATCCAAGCTCTGTTTGACTCAATGCCAAGGCGTATCAAGGCCGTTATTATGGCCAGAGGTGGTTGTTCTGGGTACTGATTTCTCAGGATCTATGCACCCAAATTGCGTGAAAATGTAATCTCATGTCAGTTCTAGTATAATATATTTGTCCAATGAATACCCTTTTTCATCTGTATTTCTTCTCGGTGTGGAAATTTTAATGGCCAGTTGTGTAGATAATAGTCAGAACTGGAGACCTTCGAGGGCAGGCGGTGAATCCTTGCCTGTGAGGAGCTGCCATACACGACGAGCAGTGGAATGACGAAGAGAGTATCGTCTCATGATCACATTTATCAATTAATTACATATGGAGTTGACTCATGCATTACTTTGATCTGCTTTCCTTCCATTTGTTAATCGCATTGGTCTTTTCTCATCCCTCGGTATCTAACATTGAAATTCTTTGGTTCGCTACCAGCCGTTCGCATGGCTACATGCTCTGCCCATCTCGATGTCTTTTTATTTAGTATCATTATTGCGTCTTACTCTTCAGTTTCTTCCATGATACATTTCTTATACTTCCTTCTAATTTCTCACAATCCCAAAACCCATCTCACCTTTAATTACTCAGTAGCCTTCACTTTTTCAGTGATATGTTGTATTATTCGTTCAAGAATAGACTGGGAAGTAATTGATAATAAGAGTATGACAACTCAGTTTCGTCCTTTAGAGTTTCTCTTATTGCGTCTTACAGCAGTGTTCCCTTATACTCATGGAATTATACTAAATTGATTCTCTGCAGTACAAAGCAGCCAAATTAAAAGCAAGAAACATTACACTTTCAAGAAAGTTTGGTGCTTACGGTACAAATCGAGCAGTGCCCGATTCAGGCTTCATACGTTATTGTCGATCTTACGGAAAAGAAATTGCTACTGGTCCGTGGTATCGTTCTCAGAAAGATTTTGAAACACTGTTACCTGCAGAGAACAGTACATGTGAGTATTATGCTGTTCGTAGAACTTAATACCATTTATAAAGTTTCTCACCCATATAGATCAAGGTAATCTCAGATTAACTCATGCTGTCTTTGTAGGTCGAAGCCAACTTTCTATGTTGCCATTTATGACCAGACATATGTAGTATTTTTTTCATGAGAAGTCACCGTTTCGGTATAGTTCATGTCCACCGGCTATTGCTGTTTCAACGTACGTTACCGTAGAAATAACATAGCTCTAACTTGCTGTGTATCTAAATTACTTTCTTCGGACATAGGCAGTGGAGAACGTTTGTGAAGACACGCTTGGGGAAACCTGGACCGATTGCCAACTGGTCTAGTGATCACAGACACGCTCTACTAAGAACACGTGAATGCAACTGGATATTAAATTACGAGGAGCGTCCCATACTGATTCACATTTTATTTGTTCCAATCAGTCTTGGTGTGCCATTTGACCCACCATATTTCGTATTACCGTAGTTGGCAAGACGGTCGCTAGAAGTGTAATCCCTGCACAGTACAGCCCATTTTACCAACTGCTGTCATTACGTGAGCAGACAACATGGAGAGTGATCATCAAGGAGAACACTAGACAACATGATCTCTGTAGAAGAAGAGCGTAAATACCGTGACGTAACAGGCGCTTGGTGGCGGTGTATAGGGAGTGTGCACTGTCACAAAACGTGCTGTTGTAACACGACAACGCTAGTGCCTGTAAGAGTCGGAAAACGATGGCTGCATCGTTGAACTGTGGTTCGAAGTACTGCCACACCTACCTATTCTACTGACTCGGTCCCTTTTACTTAGGCACTGGAACCACTTTTTTGGAGGCTGTCGCACCCACCGTAGGACAGCTGCTCGCACTTCCTGGAAGTCTGCTAAATGACGTCTGCGCAGAGGTTTCTTCATAGCAACAAACAGGTGGTAAGCGGAAGGCGCCAAGGAGAGTACTATGGACGTGCCAACACCTGGAACCCAATTTCAGCGACGACAGCTGTTGTTTTCCGATTCATATGGGCACGAGCGTTGTCGTGTTGCAAGAGCCGTTTTGGCGACGTTGTCTTCTCTCCACACATTGTCACCAGTCGCCTATGAGTATCGGTCGTGTTTACACCATCCTTCCTTGATGATCACACTCCATATTGCCCACTCACGTAATGACAGCAGTTGGGAAAATGGACTGTAGTGTGCAGTGTTTACACTTTTGATCATCCTGCCAGCTATGTTAGACCGACGTAGTACATACCTGCAAGAGTAATAATGAGTCAAATGGTGCACCGTGAGTTATGGTAACAAATAAAGTGTCTTTTAATATGGAACGCCATTCTTACATTCACTTCAGTTCCGCGCACCTCTCGGCCTATCATGTTGTTGAATGAGAAGGCCAGCATAGCGGAAAATTATTTAGCGTTTCCAGTATTTTCAGATTCCGAAATTCAAACCAAATGAAGGAAAACAAATGCTCATCAAAAGGCCTTTAAACCAAATCTTACAACAACAAAAATTCTCTTCAGAGGAAACGTTCATCGCCGGCCGCGGTGGTCTAGCGGTTCTAGGCGCGCAGTCCGGAACCGCGCGACTACTACGGTCGCAGGTTCGAATCCTGCCTCGGGCATGGATGTGTGTGATGTCCTTAGGTTAGTTAGGTTTAAGTAGTTCTAAGTTCTAGGGGACTGATGACCACAGTAGTTAAGTCCCATAGTGCTCAGAGCCATTTGAACCATTTTTGAAATGTTCATCTTCCTTACAGTTGACCCGTAAATATCGATTGGAGAGCCATAACGTCAAAAAATGTCCATATGTTCTTCATTCAATAGATTGCAATCAATGAACGACCTGAAGGTAATATGCAACACTGCTTGCCATTAAAATAGCAACATCAAGAAAGACAGCAAAAAACGAAATTTTACTTTTTTGTGTATAAACTGACTTAGCATATGCCATGGGATAGGCACCTAATATCACGTGGGGCCTCCTCCAGCCCTGTAGACTGCAGTGAGGTTCCGTGGAAGTCTCCGGTACTCCTCTGGAAGCAACTGACGCCAAAATGTTTGCAGAAAAGCAGCCAATTTTGGTCTCTTCGTGGGTGAAGCATACATGGCACGAAGCCTGCGTTCTACAACATTCCAGGTATGCTCGATGGGGCTCAAATCTAGTCTCCTAGGTGGCCAGCTCAGTCTTTGGACTTTCTTTGCATGTTCCTAACACCATTCCGGAACGACGCGGGAGCGATGTGGCGCTGCGTTATCATCTTGAAGCTCCTCAGACCCGTCAGGGCCTTGGAAGGCCAGAAATGGGTGAAGAAGGTCCCTGAACAGCTCAACATACCACGGACCATTCGAAGTCCGCCCCAGAACGATTAGAGAACCTATTCGATGCTTGGAAAATGCAAACCACACCAAACAAAGGTCCACCACATACGGCCAAACCTCCTTGGCAGGCGGGATCCACAGATTCTTGTGGGATGCACACACACGACGCTTCCCATCGGTATGGTGCAGTTGAAATCGTGAGTCATCAGATCATATCACGTTACGCCATTGTTCCACTGTCCGTCCCTGGTGACTGACGATAAATGGAAGCCGTTGTACCCGATGTCATTGGGTTAACTGTGGCACACGCGTGCGGCGTCGCCTCATACTCGCCATGGAACCCATGTTCCTACGGATTGTCTATGGGAGACTGGTCTAGCACGTTCTGTGTTGATCTGAGCCGTAAATTTTTGCACTGTTGCCTTTCTGTCACTGTTGAAGATACGTCTCAAATGTTCCCGATCACAGTCTTTGAGGTTGACTGGACGCCTGGTCTATTGTGGTCTGAGACACCCTCATTCAAACTTTCACGATACGCCCTAGACACGGTTGAACATGTAAAGCCGAATTCCTGTACGATTGCCAAAATCGCAATTCCCAACCGTCGGGCACCGTGCACCATACCCCATTCGATCGGCGTCAGCTCACGCCGACGTTTCATGTCACACAAATTGTAGCATTTTGTCCACTCGTCTACTACTGAGTGCCTTGGAAACCTGCTTTCTCGGAACGATAGATAGCCGTGCGGTCTTGGGCGCCTTGCCACGGTTCGCGCAGCTGCCCCAGTCGGAGGTTCGAGTCCTCCCTTGGGCATAGGTGTGTGTGTTGTCCTTAGCATAAGTTAGTTTAAGTTAGATCAAGTAGGGTGTAAGCCTATGGACCGATGACCTCAACATTTATGTCCCATATAACTTACCACAAATTTACATTTTTGGAACGCTAGACAACAATTCAAGCAATTCGTATTAATGAAGTTTATTACAGTAAGATAAATGAGAATACTTAACTTTGCGTACTCACAAAGGTGTGATGCAAGCAAATGGCGACATGCAAATAATCAATGTCTTTCAGTATATACAGTTCCAATACAAGCAAAAGAATAAAGTTCATAAGTCACTGCTGTAGCGTTCGTAGGACGGCTCGTCTTCAACTTGGGCCAGGGTCAGGCGGAGCGGCGCTTATATTCTCTTGGCCTAGATACCACTCCTGTTTCGGTGTCACCCTAGAGAGGGGTCTGTCAGTGTAATATTGGCTGACGTCGTCTCACAGCCTTTTCTGCTCTTCTGTTCTTGATCGTCGTGCCGGCGCTTGACGTTACGTCGGAACATAAATCACTAGCACAACCACATCTCAGAAGGTCTCCCATACAATTGCAGCTGGCGCAGAGGCATATGGTGGGCATACAACACACATGTGTCTCCCGTGCCTCACTATCTCATGGCATTTGCTAAGTCAGTGTACAGTACAGTATATTAGGAAGAAAACATCATTAAATTGAGGTATATTTGGGGGTACTAACAATGTAAAATTTAGTACACAGAGCTGCCATATCTGGCAGCAAAAATTGTTAAAATCCGGCTGGGCATCGAATCGAACTGAGCTTCCACGACAATTACGTCACCTCAAGCTGTCTCAGCTCTGTGCCAGAGTTCTTGAATCGTAGTGGCTGGCGAGTCGTCGTGTGCCAGTCTCTCGATAAACGATGACCAGATATTTTCAGTGGGCGAGATATGTCGACAATGTACTGACTAGGGGAAAAGTCGAACACCCTTTGTATCAATATACATCAGGCCAGCATAGTCAACATTCTGTCTTACGTCATCTTGTTGACTGAGATCTCGAAAGAGAATATAGCCACCGACGTTACCAAATCAGAAATGTAACAGCTGCTGTCCAAATTACATGTTAGTTTGAACTACTGCTGACCGTGTGATGTACCAAACGGCACTCCATACTATCTACATCTACATCTACATCCATACTCCGCAAGCCACCTGACGGTGTGTGGCAGAGGGTACCTTGAGTACCTCTATCGGTTCTCCCTCCTATTCCAGTCTCGCATTGTTCGTGGAAAGGATTGTCGGTATGCCTCTGTGTGGGCTCTAATCTCTCTGATTTTATCCTCATGGTCTCTTCGCGAGATATACGTAGGAGGGAGCAATATACTGCTTGACTCCTCTGTGAAGGTGTGTTCTCGAAACGTCAACAAAAGCCCGTACCGAGCTACTGAGCGTCTCTCCTGCAGTCCTCCACTGGAGTTTATCTATCATCCCCGTAACGCTTTCGTGATTACTAAATGATCCTGTAACGAAGCGCACTGCTTTCCGTTGGATCTTCTCTATCTCTTCTCTATCCCGCCAGGTGGAGGGCCCATATGACGCTGACAAGAGAAATTCGGCAACGTTCGTTCTCCTCGAAGCCTCCACGGATTGATACACTCAGTCACATTAACGTGATCACCTGTCAAAAGCCTGAATAACCACCATTTGTAATGTGGGCGTTCAAGAAGAGTGAGGTTCCGGAAGGTACTGACAAGGGCTATGTCGACACCAGTGCCATAGACAGCTGCGCTGTCTCTCGGTTGAGGATCTATAGCACCAACAACCCGATGAGAGTGTACCCACAAATTCTCGACTGGATTTCAATCCGGGAAGTTGGGTGGCCGGGTGAGTACGGTAAACTCATCCTGATGCTCTTTGAAACAAGCAGCTACACTAGGGGCTGTGTGACCCGTTGCAATGTCCTGCTCGCAGATGCCATAGTGCCGAGGAAACAACAAATTGCAGTAGGTGTGGACATGGCCCAAAATGATAGGTGCGTATTTATGTTGATCCATTGTTCCTTCCGGTATGATGAGATCACCCAGGGGATTGCCACGATTAGTTTCCACAGACCATAACGCTCCCTCCTGCCAGAACCATTACGGTGTTTGTTTCAGGGCAGTACACGACAAGAGCCATCTGTCCGATGGACCATAGAACGTGATGCATCAGAAAAGGCCACCTGTCGCCACTCAGTGGACGTCCAGGTGAAGTACGGGCCTGCAATTTCCAGCCGTCGTCACCAATGAACAATAGTCAGCAGGGCTGCAAGAAGCAGGCATCTGCTGCAGAGGCCCGTACACAGCAACTTTCGCGTAACGGTCGTTTAGGAGACACTGTTGGTAGTCTCTTGGTTCATCTGGATGGGAAATTGCTCAACAGTTGCACATATATTCGCCACACACATCTCCGCAATGTCATGCAGCTCTCTTACCTATGGACCGTGGTGCGCCCCAGTTAATTGGGCACCGATTTTGAATAGCGCAATTTTGCCCACGACGACACGCGAACAGTTTACAGTCTCAGACATTGCCTGAAAGCCAATGATCATGCCCTTTCGGACGTCAGGTAAATCGCTCTGTTTCTGCATTACGACAGCGACTGCACTGTTTTTCACGTCTCCCCGACACGTTTTATATGCTAAACTGTAGACTTTCACGGCCGGAAATATCATGTCCATTATAATTATCGGGGCTGTTATGCCGTGGTCGGTTGATGAATTCTGTGTCGATTCCCAACGTTTCGTCTCCGACTGCGGGAGACATCTTCAAGGGGGTCCGTAGCTCAATGGAAGGTCCAACACACCCACTGGCTCGCTACTGACTGCGAGCCAGTGGGTGTGTTGGACCTTCCATTGAGCTACGGACCCCCTTGAAGATGTCTCTCGCAGTCGGAGACGAAACGTTGGGAATCGACACAGAATTCATCAACCGACCACGGCATAACAGCCCGGATAATTATAATGGACACGTTTTATATAGCCTAAACTGCTAATGCTGCCACCAACTGTCTATGAGTTGATATTGTACGTTGGCGTCGAACATAGACGGGGGTCATATTAATGTGACGACCGTGTACGTCTACTGCGATACTGCAGTTCGAAACACGACACATCCGAAAAGACGACGTGGGGCCACTCCTGTGGCTACTGTTGTTGCTGGGCGCAGCACGGTTGTTGTACCTATCTTTGCTGTCGCGTGAAGTAAAGCTGCTACAATGGTTGTCGTGCAGAGAATCAGTGGTGTTCCACACGTCGACACACTTGCCTTGCCGTAAAGAAGTCCATTTCCTGACTGAAGGTACATAACGTAGATATACAAAAAAATGGTTCAAATGGCTCTGAGCACTATGGGACTTAACATCTGAGATCATCAGTCCCCTAGACTTACAACTACTTAAACCTAACTAACCTAAGGACATCACACAAATCCATGACCGAGGCAGGATTCGAACCTGCGACCGTAGTAACAGCGCGGTTTCGGACTGAAGCTCCTAGAACCGCTCGGTCACAATGGCCGGCGTAGATGTACAATCCAGCGAACAATATACAGATAACCCACAAAATTGTGAACAGCGACCTACTGTCGATATAAACCCGTCCAGGTGATAGCAGCGTCACGTGGCGAGGAACGACTGCTAGTCAGACACACACACACACATGGTGTATGCAGTATCAGTGAGCGTCCTGTCCGCATGCAGAATGTGGATGGTGCGCGATCTATCTAAGTTTGATCGAGGACAAATTGTAATGGACCAGGGCCTTGGCACGATCATTTCGGAAACTGCACGACTTGTTGGGTCTTCGACGAGCGTTGTGGTAAGTGTCTTCAGGACGTGGCGAAATCAGAGTGAAACCACGTCCAGATGTCGTGGGGTTAACGGACCACCCCTCATTACAGATATCGGACGTCGTAGGTTGGGGAGACTGGTAAAACAGGACAGGCGGCGAACTCTGGCGGAACCAAAATCAGACTTTAATGCTGGTCGGAGTACAAGTGTGTCTGAACACACAATGCACCAAACAATCCTAACGATGAACCTCCGGAGTCGACTACGCATGCGTGTGCCAACGTTAACACCGCGACGTCGAAACTATGACCTTAATGGGCACGTGACCGTAAGCACTGGACTTTGGCGCAGTGGCAGAGCGTTGAATTGTGTGATAAATCCAGACATCTTCTTCATCATACCGATGGGAGGGCCCAAAAATCGTCTTCCAGGGAAACAGCTCCATGACGCCCGTACTGCGGGATTGAGAGGAGCTGGTCGCGGTTTCGCTCTGGGGAACATCCACGTGGACATCCACGGGTCCAGTGGAGCTCGTACTAGGCACCATGACGTTCAAGGAGTATCGTACACCGATTGCGGATCACGTACACCCGTTCATGACGATCATGCTTCACGACGGCAGTGGCATTTTTCATAAAGATAATTCGCTATGTCACAAGGCCTCGAGTGTGATGGAGTGGTTCGAGGAACACAATGGCGAGTTCCAGTTGATGTGCTGACCTCTCAAGTGTCCAGATCTGAACCAGATCTAACACATTTGGGATATGATTGAACGTGCCTCGACACCTCATCTCCCCGTCCCCGAAATTTTGTGCAGATGTGGTGCAGATCCCTCCAGCAATCTAACAAGGCCTCATTGCTTTCATTCCACGATGCTTCCCCACTGTTGTGCGTGCCAAAGGTGGACAGACGGGTTATTAAATAGATGGTCATAATATTCTGGCTGACCACTGTATGTCTGTCCTCTCGGCCGCTAATCATCTTGTAGTACATCGTGTAAAGATAATGTACAGTTTGAATAATTTACGAGTGCACAAAAGCTGCGCGCCAGAGGTTGTATTTATCCACCACCACCAGTGAGAAACAGTACTATTGAAGCTATATGCGTTGCAATGAGGCTTCAATCCTGGAAAGTTAACGGGAAAAAAGGATTCTTCTGGGAGGTTCTGTTGGGATAGTGGTCTGTGCAGATGATTTGAATTGTTTAAGAGACGCCATTAGAGCAACTTCGTAATTGTGAACTTATTGTCCGAACTGTGGACAAGATTGTGTATATGTATTACAGACAGATGTAGGGAAATGTGACTCGTATCTAGAACAATAAAACTCGTGTGTTTAAAAAGATAATTGCCACGTATTATTCTTCAATATTCATGATTTTATATTCAGTCTGCAGTGGTATGAGCTTTCTCACTAAGATAATTGCGTTGTGAGATCGGTAGTAGTGATTCCGGTAACGTGACTACTTCTCGTAATATACACTCGATACAGCTACGTAGGTAGCTAAGACACTTGCATCCGAGAATATTTAGAGGTGTAACCGGGTTCTTGGTGCTTCGCAATTGAATTATGGGCAGCAATAGTATATGAGGACCAGAGAGATAAATAAGACTTCCATTTCAGCTCAGTTCGCTGTCATAGTAATAACGATTATCCTTGTTGGCGTCACTACCTGCGATCACTTTTAACTTCCATATCGTAATATATAGCCTTCACGAGAAAACTTAATACCTTTCAATGTCACAAGTTATCTCTAGATGCAATTGAAAAAATAACTCACTCCCTCTTTTAATTCGTAGGTACTAACGTGAGTTTGGATCCTGAGATCTATATGCAATATTTTAAACCCAGCTTGCGTTAAATTCAAATAACAAGAATTTCGCCGAACGGTAAGTCATTGTAGTTGCGTCTCTGAATCGCAGTGTTGGACTTCACACAGTATATTAAAGTCTGCTTCAAAATTTAATTATTCATTTCAAGATATTTAATGGGTGAACAATTCAAGCTTAGTTCACAAACGTATTTAAAGGTTCGGCACTTCTTACTAGTGCAATTTAATTCACACAAAATCAACCTGTTGCAGTGTTGTACGAAATAATCATCTCTCAAACATTTGCTCACAATCGATGCTGTGGCTGTTTTTAAATCACACACACATACTACTCTTTGAGCAGCATTCTGGTACAATTAATGCGTATTTAACGCCACCTCGTCCTATTGGTAGTTGTTCAAAAAATCTATTGCACACAAATCCCTTGTTGATTATGGGATGAAACCTTATTTTACCACGTTGCTTTATGACTTAGGCTTCTTGAGTTGTAACACATTGTCGAAAGTTTTTCTTTACTAGTCTGCCGCAGCTTTCCAACAATAGAAATTATTAATGTGAGCTAAACATTTTAATGCCAAAATGACCACACCACAAGTGTATATATGAGATCAGTTCATCTACAACATTTCTGCACTGCAAAACATCCTGAAATACTAACCAGTGGGCTCTGTTCTCAGTTGATGTACTATCATTCTCCACAGACAGCCATACTTGGCTTTTAAAAAATAATTATCCAATCGTTGCTCTCGCAGTATTGCTTGCAACATCCTGAAACACTAAATCAGTTCATCTACAACGTTTCTGCTGTACAAAACATCCTGAAACACTAACCAGTGGAGGCCCATATTTGGCTTAAATAATTATCCAGTCGCTGCTCCTGCATTATAGCTTGCACTCATGTTCTTCCATTACTCTCTTTCTCACTGTGTTTTATGAAATATATGTGGAATAGCCTTCCTTCGTTGTACACTGTTCACTCCTATAGGTCGATGTGATAATATGTCAGCAATAACATTCCGTTCTCCTTCCACATTCAGATTCTTGAATAAATAATACCAAGCGCTTCAGTCTTTATTGCATCAACATACTGTTCATTAACAATGACAAAGCTTTATGATCTGTACAAATAATAGCCCTCTTTCCCTCTAGGAAACACCGGAACCATTGAAAATTCCGAATAACACCATGAGCTTCCTTCTTTGTTACTGAATAATTCAGTTTATGTTTATTTAAATTCTCTCCTTGAATATGCAATACTTGTATGGTTTTCAGGTTCATCAAAATCTCCTTGAAAGGTTTCAAAAGAGATTCAGTAACATGATGCATCAAAAGCCATCTTAAACACCTAATTAAATCTAAGATAGCGTATAGATTAGTGTATACTGACGCAGTTTTTAGATTAATAAAAATCTTTCTTTTTTGGACCCCACATCCACTAATGATTTTCCTTTAATAAATTTAAGCTATCTGGGCTCACCACACTGAAGTCAGATATATAGCTTCTATAAAAATGGATAATTCCAATGAATTATTTTAATTGCTTTTTTCATGAAGGATACAGACAACTAGCAATTCACTCAATTGTTTGTCAGTCAGGCCTTATTCCATTCCTCCTGACGATATAACATAAATATTTCACTTCTTGGACTGCAAACAACGATTTAATTGGTTTTATTGTGATACCCTTTTCCAAAAACTTTCCCAATACCTCTTCTGATGCTTCATTATCTTCTACCCAAGAACTTGCAATAGTGAACACATCATCTACATATATCACAATGCTTAGCAATAAAAATGTACCCGCAACCTGGTCCATTGTCTGCATGAAGATACTTACTGAGACATTTAGTCATAACAGTAAAACTGTAAACTGATATGACCATCCTCTGAACAAAAAAGCAGTGAATGGCCTAGATCTGTTGTATAACCTAATTTGCCAACAGCTCCAGGTCAGATCCATACAGCTAAGGTATTTCACCCCATATAATCTTACTAACATTTCTTCGAAACAAATGGTCTGTCCCTTTGCATTTTTACATATTAATTAAGTGTCCGAACATTGTGAACGTCTCTGATGTTTCCACGCAGTTTCCTCACCACAAGAAGCACACTATTGCAAGAACTATTCGATTGCTCAGTTACATATGCTTCTATTAATTTCTTTGCTAGCAGGTTCTTTTAATGCCATCAGTATTGAATACAGCTTCACAAGGAAAGGCTTCCCTTCTTTAAACTGTAATTGACATTTGTAACCTTTTATACTGCCCAGTTGATCTGAAAACACAATTTTACACCTTCTTAGTAATTTTAACAGGTCTTCCTTTTGCTGGGTACTTCAAACATTAGTGCTTTTTACCTTCTCCACTAACTTCCTTTCAAGTTCAATGTCGCTAGTATCCCTGATTTCATATTTATAATTACTTTTTATTAGTTACCCTCACAAGTGTACAAGGAAATATAAATTGTTTTTCTTTTTCTCCTTCCTCAGTATTATGGTCCACAAGCTTATTTACGCCCTTCTGTTTGGAAAATCAACTGCTCACCTGAAAAATCCAAAATAGCATCATACTTTTCGAGTCAATCTAGTCAGAACAATACTGCCACGTTTAATTGTGGCACTACTAGGAAGTTACTGTCACACTTCAAAGGACCTATTGATATTGGTAATAATACCTCTTCTCTGTCGGTTCCCCTCGAACTTCAGTGATTGGAACAATGTGGGCATCTATTATATGATAGGTCAGTTATTTTCTGTTACACCAAGTTAGTTCAACAAATTCTTTAATCAAAATGTTGTAATCTGTTCCTGAGTCCAGAGTCATATTTACTCCATGTGGGCATGCTGAAAAGTTTCAGAAAGAAGAATTTGACAGAGAAGTAATGATGGATATAAGCCTTGAACCTATCATCATAAATTTACCATCAGATTGTTCGGAAACAGACTCAAATAGAAGTGACGATGGTATTACGATGTAGACTTTGGAACAAAGTAATAATATTTCTTACTTTTAAGGACTCCTGGTTTTTTAAAAAAATGTGTTACATTGTAATGATAACTTCCTGGCCTTTTTGATTAAGACTTTGTATCCTTTTAATTATGCAGACTATAATCTTCAATATATTGTCCAAGTAGAAGTTAAGCTTCTCCCACCATGTTGTAAACCTGAGTCATTTTCAAGGCAGGAACTGGATAAGGCCCTAAAATGACAGTTACTGTTACTTGTCGAGATATCGGTGGTTTTCGATGTTATCGATCAGGTTCCCTGGAGTTATTCGTAGATGATGATTAATTGTTTGCTTGTTCAATGGGTTGCAAATGCGGTCTTTCGCTGTAATATGGAACGTGTTAGTTTACACTCATATTGACCATTAACAACGAAAAATATGACAACTTACTAACCATTTTTACGATAGTCTCTTACATTAATCTTTTCTACCACTAATTCTTTTTTACATGCAGTGATTACACGTAACTATAATCACACACACACGCACTCCTTACACATTTTTAAAAATTCTATTGACCAGAAGCAGTTGTCAAGCAAATATAATGATTTCGGTTTGTGCTTGAAGTAAATTTTTTTTATTACATTTTTACTGATAATTTAGTTGAAATCGCAAGAAATGGTAATTACTGCAAGCAGTTTCAATCACCTTGTCATTAGACAAACGTTGTTTTGAGAAAAATTATACTTGGCGTCTTCAAAAGTTGTCAGCTGTTCTCGCCTCCAGACGTCACGCAGAGTAAATCTGTGGAGCAGTGGGCGCAGCGTCGTCAAGGCGTGAATTAATATTTCTCTCATGACGACTGATCGAAATTGGTTTTAATACTTATTATTCCCCTCATAGATTTGAACTTATAATACAACGTACCGTAGGCAAACGAGCCTGACAGTTGTCCGCAGCAATGCAGTTGGGCATCGTGGACTTTGTTTGCCCGCTCTCTGCCGACGCGCATGCACAGTTCTCATCTCCCCACGCTTCCTTTCCGCTCCGTCTCAATGCCTAGCCCAAAATACTTAATCGATATGTCGCTTGGAGAGATTTAAATTTTGTTCTATCTGCATTACCGTTCTGCTCACATTTATAACAGAAAAAATAAACATTATCTTATTTTATATTACACTAACTATTCCTGCACCTCAAATATATAGTGCAACCACTAAAATCCTAAATGCATTGACAAACAAAATTGTCTCACTTAGGCTTGTTAAACAAAAGTAGGCTAAGCGAGTAGCACTGTTAACTGCGTCTCAAATGCCACGGAACAGCAGACGAACATCATCTACACGTCAGTTACGCAAGTCTGCAAAAAATTTCTTTTTCCAGCTCTGTGGGATCTTCTCGCCGAATTACGTTTTCAAGGTAGCAGAGTTTAAAAATGACTTTTATGACATTCCAAAACGTATAGGTTTTCTGAAAAATGAAAACAAATTTAACAAAAACATTTTTATTATTATGAACTAAACATATATTCTTACAACTAATCCAAAAAGTTTTTTCTTAATTATACACAGTTTCGGGTCTACTCTTTTTTCTTGTGAATCAATTTCTTCAACTCTCCGGTGCTTCTCCGAAATCGTTTCCGAATTCCTGCTGTGGTTCCTCGATTGAACAGCCAACAATAGTCAACTAACATATAGACATCCCATCTTCCTTCGTAACGTCTCTCGATGTTATGAACACCCTGGTGAAATCTTTCTCCTTGTTCTTTACTGCAGGCTCTCTATTTTTCTGAAAAATGGTCAGTATGGGAGTCTAAGAAACGAGCTTCTAAGCGCATCTTACATCTCTGAGCTTCATATGCTGCCATCATGAGTTATATAAAGGGTTTGTAGTCAGTGTCCTTAAGGAGTGCCACGCTTCCTTGTCCTTCTCTCCCATTGTTTAGAACAAGAGAGTATCAGATAACAGATTTTTTAAGCCCGGGCAAAACTTCCTGTTTTAACTCGGCTTCAGACAGTTTCGGAAAATTGGAACATTGTATCTGAAAAAATTCAAATCTGTTGACAGTGGCGTGAGAAACTGCTCTATAAGCCCCAATTTAGTATGAAGAGGTGGTAATAATGCTCTTTCTGGTAGAACCGAGGCAGTATTGATGACTTTTTCCTCGCCATGGGTTAAACTGTCTGGTGGTGTAGTCAGTTTCTGTCCGGTGCAGAATGTCTGCCTCTACTTCCCCATAAACAGAAAAAGCAAAAGTATTTCATAAAACTTCCTTGTTCACCCAACAACATGGTTAGCATTTTTAAGTCTCCACATATCATCCACTGATGGTCTCGATATTTGACTTTTTCAAGAATCGTAGCCAAGTCATCATAGTTTTCTTGCATGTGAACCGTGTGTCCCATAGCAAGAAATGCAAATACATTCACATTGCGCAGCAATACTGCTTTGAGGCTAGCTTTCGAAGAATCAATTAATATGCGCCGTTCAGATGAATCATATTCTATTTCAAAACAATTCATGATCCATTCAACATTATCACAAAAACCAGATTACCGTCTTTGAAGGAAACCTGAGTAAATTCTCCCTCTCGATGCCTGTACCACAACAATGAGGTCCAAGATGAGAGCAGGTTTATGTTTCTTAGCCTTGATTGCAATTCGGCTGCATACTTTGAAATATCTAAGTTCAAATGGCTCTGAGCACTATGGGACTTAACTACTGTGGTCATCAGTCCCCTAGAACTTAGAACTACTTAAACCTAACTAACCTAAGGACATCACACACATCCATGCCCGAGGCAGGATTCGAACCTGCGACCGTAGCAGTCGCGCGGTTCCGGACTGCGCGCCTAGAACCGCTAGACCACCGCGGCCGGCGAAATATCTAAGTCTCTTAGCATGTGGTTGAGCTCACTCTGAGGAAAAGTTGAAGACTTTGGTCAATTTAAATATCTGAGCTAGATTTATCCTGGCAAGCTATGGAATCGGTATTCCAAAGCCATAGGACACTGGAAAAGTAGCTCAGTCAAGCTTACTGTAAGATTTTATTTTTATTTTTTCTATTAAATCTTTTCACATCTACCGAACACAAGTAGCGGTCGGTTGTGTGGCTTTTCTGTTCAAGCCATATCACTGGAATGCCAAAACTAAACGAGTTTTTCTTAATCTTAAACCACAAACGAAGATCTTCCTAATGTCTTCTGCAGACCTTATGCGGAGCCTAAGCTTTGCCTTGATCTCCAAGTTTCAATTTGAAATACGCGAAATAAACTTTTTTGACAAACTCTCTTCCGTTTCTTTGTTGAATTTTCACTGCTTATTCTCCATAAATCTAACAGAAGCAGTCAGGAGAAATTACACAACCTCTACAGCCATATTTTGGAAATGAAACACAAGCACAGTAGTACTGCAATTCTGGATGTAAACTGAGTGTGGCGTTAGATGGCCAGCGAGATACTGAACTTATTTTGCTTGTTGAAACACGATCTAATACAACAGGTTCTTTATATTTATTCCTAGTACCACAGATAAAACGATGAAACATGCTCTAGCTCACCGGTAATATTACGTACTATAAATTACAGCCGGCCGGTGTGGTCGTGCGGTTCTAGACGCTTTAGTCTGGAACCGCGTGACCGCTACGGTCGCAGGTTCGAATCCTGCCTCAGGCATGGGTGTGTGTGATGTCCTTAGGTTAGTTAGGTTTAGGTAGTTCTAAGTTCTAGGGGACTGATGACCACAGATGTTAAGTCCCATAGTGCTCAGAGCCATTTTTTTATAAATTACTTTAATGTGTTTACAAATGATTATGCGACCTTCCTCCTAACACCGGAACTACTTTACCCACTTCCCCTAGCACTAATCTCTTCAATCATTAATAATTTTATTTTCATTCATCGTCATGGCCAGCATTAATTGGTAGAATAAATGTAAGAAGTTTTAAGGTTGATCTTTAATAAAAAATAATAATTTTTAAGTTAATTAGGAATTTTACACTAAAGGCAAGCTTGAGTGTAACCAAAAAACCTGACGTGGTGTAATTTTGTTGGTACCTTTTCGTTCTTACCAAGTTGAAATCTAAAGGAAAATGTCTAACAAACCTATGAAGCTTTTTGCTTGCATACCTGTGCTACCCAACGGTGGTTACCCAAATTGCCAAAAAATAACAATCAGCGAAAAATCGAATTATAAAGGTTTGTTTACCAGTTAACGGTTGCTTTCTTTTTACAAAATGTAAATGTTGGAAACAAAACCAAGACTTTCATAGTAACACAGTCTTTCATATTCTACCTTCGTTCATTACCGGAAATCATTACAACATTTTGAACTGGTGGAAGCTGAGTGAATTTAACCTTTTACGCTATCTCACTTTCCTGCTCCAATTCACAAATACTTTAGCACCTTCTGCAACATAGCTATCTTCGATTTGGAATTGTCAATGATTACAGACGGACTTTGACGATGAATTCGAGGCCAGTTAATCATTCAAGATAATTTTTATTGCTAACACTGAGTGTACGTTCTGCTTGTCAGTCGTACATGTAAACCAAACGTACGCATCATTTGTCAAGTGGTACGTGGTTGGGCATACCAAGTATTGACATAACTTCTTAAATATTGATTTCACAAGATATTGGAGGCATTAACTGATTCTCCTTGCTGGATGACTTTTATATTTTCTGTTTCTTTCTCTCTTGACATATATATCACGAACGTCTTTTTTCCTTGCTATTTAATTTCCTCTTATACGGCAGTCTTACATAAAGTCGTAGAGCATTTTTTTATGAGCTACTGTTTTACAATGATGATTGCTACTCATTTACATATTTTCTTATACAATGTTTAGTTTTTTCCTGTTCGTGTTCTGCAGGGAGAATATTTGTCCGAGCCTGGCTTTCGCCCTAATGATCACAGAACCTCCCTATCGGCCGGGTCATTTAAATTCGTTTTTTACCGTTGTGCTTTCGTCCTGCTGTTAACTAATATGTTCCTGTTGTTGGCTGATATTGTACGTCTGCAGTGGTTATCTTACTGGTACATACTATTCCAGTGTGCTTTCAATTTCTGCCGGTTCTTTAGACAGTGCAATACATAGATTTATAATTTTTGTCGGGTACGTGTACTTGATAGTTCAATTGGAATGCTTAGCAGACTTGGGTTTAATCCTATGTTGACATTACTGCGTGCTTGACTCAGTTGTATGCATCGCGGTTGGTTAACTTTCAGTGCGACATGAAGTTGCATGGCTGGCATGCGACTATGAAGTCGCATAAATTTGTTGTCCATTTATTTCTGTTGGACAATATAGCGACACTGTTTCTATACACTCTCACCATTTGGTGACAAGTTCGGTTGGTTAAGATTTGTAACACTGTCCTTTTATCAGATGAATTCTGATGCTGACGTCTGACACATATGACTCCATGCTTTGTGTGAAGACTTTTATTTGTGGTATGTCTACTCTTTGAGCTTTCTTTGTGACATATTTAGGAAATTTACTATACGTGACTTTCGTCAATTACTCTTGTGTATACGGCTTTATATTTTATCTTGGGAGCTGTTCTGATGGTTGACTGTGCCCGAAACGCGTCATTAAATAAGAATTTTTTAACAGCAACTGACCAGTTATTGTAGCGAACTATTCAGCAGTGGCATATTTCCCCTCATATCGTGCATGGTTGTTTGCTATCTTACTTCGCATTTCTGTTTGAACTCTATGTCCTGACCCATTTGATCACATGGGTGTTGGTCATCCATGATAGAGCTGCATGTAATAGGACTTTATGAATCTATGGTAAATATGGATTAAGGTTTCTGAAAACTCTGCCTCACGAATCATTAATAGTATTTTTGTCCTCTCCTCGGTGGCATTTCAGTGTGGTGTTGGTATATTAGGAAATCAGTTGCCGTTTGACGGAAACATTTCCACTACCCAGAGGCTTCAAACTATCTTAAAATAGTTTAACTGGTTACTGAGCCATCATTTAATTGACGTTACGGACGAAACCTATCCGTGATGTTTTAACTGTCCACTTGATCTTACACAGCCGTTCACAGACGAAACAGCAGAATTGGTGTACACCTGAGGCGTAGCAACATACATCTTCTCTAGGGAATCTGACAAGAAATTTCTGGTCACAAGCAAAGAGCCAGGAGTCCAGAGGACTCTGCTGCTCGTCAGAGTAACGTATCATACGAGAACACGCACGTGAGCCTGCTCGCATGCCTACACTAAACAGTACTCGAATAATATTTGCCCAACTAGGAATTATTAAAGATATTTCCAATAACCCAATTGTTATGAAACTGTTTACAGTCTTTTTTAGGTGGTAATAGTTACCGGCAATAGCAGTTTCAGGTTGTTACCTATAATAACTTTCGAAGTACGTAAAATTTTCTAAAACTCATAATTTATGGTGTTGTGTGGTAAACAGCTAACTGACATGTTAATATATTTTGTGTAGCGATCTGTGAAGAAGGTAAATTTAGTACCCAATATTAACATAATGGAATAAGTACGAATGTGACGAAAACACTAAAATGTATGTAATAATTTTTTTAGACTGTTGTTATTATTTTTGCTGTATAATGTTAGTTTCATGTGTTGTTTCATCTTTGGGAATGATTCAATGAATGTGACGTATATCTGAAGTATAAATCATTGAAATTATGAATATGTACCTGAACGTGGGAGTCTTGGCAGTTCTGATGTGAGTCACATAAATTGCGGAAAGTGCTATGCGTAAAACGGTTAGTTCTCGTTATAGTAGAAACATAAAATTGATTTCAGTCCTTCAGACAATCATACATAAGGTTAATTTGTTATTATTTGCTTTTTGAGAATGTATTATTATGTACTTTCATCAAAACTGATTTCGGAAAGGGGATAGGTCAATTATGAGAGAATTCTGGGTTTTATGAAACCAAATAGGAAGTTGAATTGCCAGTGTGGTATTCGATCAGTCTGAGAAGAGATTTTAAATGCGATTTTGTGTTGAGAGGGCGATTTCGCAAGCGAGTTGCAAAGGGGCGGTGGAGTACTATCGCTTACACAAAGTATGAAAGGGCAGTGCATTGGCAGCACTGTCATATGGACTCAGGTGAGTCATGTGAAATGGTTTCCGACATGATTATGGCCGCACGAAGGGAATTAAAAGACTTGAACACGGGATGGTAGTTGGAGCTAGGCGCATGGTACATTCTGTTTCGGAAATTATTAGGGAATTCAATATTCCGAGATTCACCGTGTCAAGAGTGTGCCGAGAATGCCAAACATCAACCATTACCTTTCTCACCTTTACAACACAGTCGCCGACGGCCTTCACTTAACGACCGAGAGCAGCGGCGTTTTCATAGAGTTGTCAGTGCTAACACACAAGCACACAATTCGTGAAATAGCGGTAGAAAGCAATGCGGGGCACGGCGAACGTATGCGTTAGGATAGTGCTGAGAAACTTGACGTTAATGGGCTATACCAGCAGACGACCGACGCTGAAAGACTTTGCTAACAGTACGATATCGCCTGCAACGCCTCTCCAGGGTTCATGACCACATCGGCTGGACCCCAGACGACTAGAAAACCGTAGCCTGGTCAGACGAGTCCCGATCTAGTTGGTGAGAGCTGATGGTAGAGTTCGAGTGTGGCGCAAACCCAACGAAGCCATGGACCCAGACTGTCAACGAGGCACTGTGCAAGCTTATGTTGGCTCCATAATGGCGTGGGCTGTGTTTTAATGAAATTGACTGGATGTTCTGGTCCCACTGAAACGATCATTGACTAGAAATACGTATGTTCGGCTACTTGGTGACCATTTGAAGCTAATAACTGAGTTCATGTCTCCAAACAATGTTGGAATTTCTGTGGATGACAACGCGTCATTTCTCTGGGCCACAACTGCTCGCGACTGCCTTGATGAATGTTGTGGACAGTTCGAGTGAATGATTTGGCCACCAATCGAACATCTATGGGACACAATCGACAGGTCGGTTCGAGCATAAAATCCTGTAACGGCAACACTTTCAGCGTTATGGATCGTTATAGAAGCAGGGGAATTCTGCAGGGGACTTACAGCAACTTGTTGATTACATCCCACCTCGAGTTGCTGCACTACCCAAGCAAAAGGAGATCCGACAGGATATTAGGAGATATTCGATGACTTTTGTAACCTTAGTATAGGACGAATTCTATGACAGCATGAGAATTGATGCTTACTGAATGGCATAACCGATAATAAAACACGGACTTCGAAAGGTAACCCTGGTGGGAGCATATAATTGACTGAGAATGTAGCCAAAATTTAGTGTACTAAGAACATTTATTTTCCCAAAATAGGCATAATTTATGCTAAACAAGTTATTGATTGAATACCGTAAACAACTAACAGGTGATTTAAGACTACACTGGACAAGGATCCTGGGTGGCAGACAGTTTAACTAGGTGATCAGTGAGTCAAGTACTCTGGCCCTAAAAATATGGATAACACAAGCTCAATTGATGTGACGCTGAGCAGACTTCTATTGATCAAATCTGCTGACGTTTCTCTACATAGGTGCAGCTGAGAGCAAGTGGCGATTGAGATCTGTACGCCCTGACAATGCCGGAGCGGCAGTACGTTACCCTGTTTACTTCGTGCGGCGATGTAACTTGCAGCTGGCGAGATATGTGCGGTAGAGATGAGATATGGAGGCGTTACCCGTGAATCGATCGCGGCCACGAAAGAAATGCAAAAATCTCACGGTCGAGCGATCAGGCAGACGGATCGCAATTTACTCTCTACCAGAGCTCTGAAATCTTGGTAGATTTGAGTGTGACACACCCATTCACTGGTCAAACCAACGACCAATTTGGCTCACTAATACGACAGAGTGCACAAGGATAACAAACGTCAAAACTGGTAAACCAAAAGCGAATAAGTGAGCCCTCAGCAAACGAGTAGGCCGAGACGTTTGAAGACACTATCGGTACAGTAAGAACTTCACCACACTCTCCCCACTCTAAGTTACTCGCAAGTGCAGACTGTTGTGGGTTGGCAGGAGAGTCAACACCGGGTAATACAGGAAGCCGAAAGGCACGCGTTTTAGCTCACGCGGGCTGGCGTGAGGTCTGGAACAGGACAAGGAAATTAGACTTTAGAAAAACGGACGTAGCTGGTGGAATACTTAACTTTAATCCATTAATGATGAGCGTCGCTCTTGACGGTACGTGATTACAGTATCAATAGTAACTGGTACTGGCGCCTTGCTAGGTCGTAGCAAATGACGTAGCTCAAGTCAATACTAACTATCGTCTCGGCAAATGAGAGCGTATTTTGTCAGTGAACCATCGCTAGCAAAGTCGGCTGTACAACTCGGGCGAGTGCTAGGAAGTATCTCTAGACCTGCCGTGTGGCAGCGCTCGGTCTACAATCACTGATAGTGGCGACACGTGGGTCCGACGTATACTAACGCACCGCGGCCGATTTAAAGGCGACCACCTAGCAAGTGTGGTGTCTGGCGGTAACATCACACAGACAGTCTCAGGACAGGTCCCAAGTACCAACCACACATGCCAGAGCTTCGACCAGAAGTGCTTGCCAAACCAAAGTCCTGCACCCGAGTGCTTCGCAACTCTCCAGAAAAAAATTTCGTTTTCCCGCAAAGTGCACGAATGACACTGCCTTCACACGATCTTGAGCCAATCATAGGGCTCTAGAGGCGCTAAATCTCCCCTCCTACATGACAGCACAAACTCATGTCAATCCAGGGCAAGAGTTAAGATACTTGGGTCTATGAAAACAAGGAAGCCGCAAATTAATAACTTTTTTTTAAGTTTTCGTAGAGGGGGAAGAGATGCTTCTCTCTCAAGTGGTGTCTCTTCCCGTGGCAACAAGCGAACAGATACAATCTCAAAGATCTTTATCTAAATCGCCTGTGCCTTCGAGCCTGTTAGTCCTAGCTATGAAGTGTAATAATGATTCTATCTCCTAACGTTTCTCAGACGCCGGATTTTTCTTATATAGCTGAGGTGGCTGGGGGAAGTGGTTCACTGGCCTATTTGCACTCTTAAGGAACACCAAAATTTGTGAATTTTTATTACATGTGACTGCACATGATGCCGGATTTATGACTCCACTGTGTAGACATGTTCCTTTAGACCATCGCCCCAGCCCCAGCTTCTGCTGGCGCCATGGCAGGTAGCACAGCATTGTTCTGCTGGAGACCTGTCTCAATGAGGGGCTGCCCTGTCTGCCCTGTACAGCTGTGGACCTGTCCAGCAAGATTTCCAAAGGGATGAGATCGCCGCCAATTGCTTTCAGCTCCCAACATGCTGTTTCTACGAGCTAAGAATCATAAAAATACCTTACGCTCTTAGTGCCCTACCAGGCTCCATCAACGTCTGCTCAAGCCATTAACTTTCTAGAGTCTGGTCCAAGGTGCGTCAGGTTGTGACAAAATTTTTCATAATTTTCTGTACACGAAAAGATAGGTTACAGCAAAAGTTACTCTCTCATACTCTAACTTTTCCTCTCTCAACATTACACGAGCTATACACCAAGAACAATCACACACACAATTAAGAGCAGACACCCAAACACAGATAACTACAGGATACTTGGAATGAGGCGCGCGCACACACACACACACACACACACACACACACACACACACACACACACACACACACACACACAGAAATTCAGATGCCGAAACAGATACAAACAGTCTCATCCGCAGCTCGCGGTCTTGCGGTCGCGTTCTCGCTTCCCGAGCATGTGGTCCCGGGTTCGATTCCTGGCGGGATCAGGGATTTTCACCTGCCTCGAGATGACTGGGTGTTTGTGTTGTCCTCATCATTTCACCATCATTCATGAAAGTGGCTAGATTGGACTGACCAAAGGTTGGGAATTTGTATGGGCGCTGATAACCGCGCAGTTGAGCGCCCCAAAAAGCAAACATCATCATCATTGTGCTCCACAATAACTTATTCTACAAAAAAAAATTTACCAAGTTCTTGAAAACAAGATGATGTGTGCATTTCGTCTTACTAATCCCTTCTTCTTTTGACTCCACCTTCGTAGCGTTAGCGCCTACCACGCAGGGGGCCTAGGTTCGATTCCCGGCAGTGCCAACAATGGCATACGATCATTTCATTTCCATCTTCTGAGTGTTTTGTCGTAGCGAGATTGAATATTGTAATCCGCAAATCATCCAAAAATAAGCGAAAAATTTACCTGTTCAAAAAAGCAGATAAAAATTCACTTGACGCCTTCCTGAGAGATAATCTCCACTCATTCCAAATTAATAATATAAGTGTAGATCAGATGTAGCTTGAATTCAAATAAATATTATCGGCAGCAATTGAGAGATTTATAGCAAATAAATCAACAAACGACGGAGCTGATCCTCCTTGGTACACATAACGGGTTAGAGCACTGTTGCAGAAACAACGAAACAAACATGCTAAATTTAAACAGTCGCAGAATTCCCAAGATTGGTGATCTTTCACATAAGCTCGAAATTTAGCGTGGACTTCAATGCAAGATGCTTGTAACTGTTTCCACAACGAAACTTTGTCTCGAACCTGGCAGAAAATCCATAGAGATTCTGGTCATATGTGAAGTATACTAGCGGTAAGACACAATCAATGCCTTCTCTGCGCCATAGCAATGGAGATACTATGGAAGTCAGTGCTGCCAAAACAGACTTACTAAACACAGCCTTCCGAAATGTCTTCACAAAAGAAGACGAAGTAAATATTCCATAATTCGAATCGAGAACAGCTGCCAACATGAGTAACGTAGAAGTAAATATCCTCGGAGTATTGAAGCAACTTAAATCACTTAATAAAGCAAGTCTTCTGGTCCAGACTGTATACCAGTTAGGTTCCTTTCGGAGTCTGCTGATGCATTAGCTCCATACTTAACAACCATATACAACCGTTGTCCGCCCAATAGCTGAGTGGTCAGCGTGACGGATTGCCGTCCTATGGGCCTGGGATAAATTCCCCGCTTGTGCTATCTTCATCATCATTTCATCCCTATTCGGCGCGCAGCTCGCCCAATATAGCGTCAATTGTAATAAGACCTGCACCTAGGCGGCCGGACCTGCCCCCCAAGGGGCCTCACTTCCAATGGCTCCAAACGCTCATTTCCATTTTCCATATACAATCGTTCGATCCACGAAAGTTCCGTATCCAGAGATTGGAAAGTTGCACAGGCCACACCAATATTCAAGAAAGGTAGTAGGAGTAATCCACTAAATTATAGGCCCATATCATTAAAGTCGATGTGCAGCGGGATTTTGGAGCACATTTTGTGTTCGAACAGTACGAATTACTTTGAAGAGAACGGTCTATTGACACACACTGAACACGGATTTAGAAAACATCGTTCTTGTGAAACACAACTAGCTCTTTACACACACGAAGTGCTGAGTGCTGTTGAAAAGGGATTTCAAACTGATTCCATATAACTAGATTTCCGGAAGCCTTTTGCCACTGTACCACACAAGCGGCTTTTAGTGAAATTACGTGCTTACGGAATATCGTCTCAATTATGTGGCTGCATGCGTGATTTCTGGTCAGAGAGGTCGCAGTCCGTAATCATTGACCGAAAGTTATCGAGTAAAACAGGAGTGATTTCTAGCATTCCTGAAGGTAGTGTTATAGGCCGTCTGATGTTCCCTATCTATATAAATGATTTAGGGGACAATCTGAGCAGCCGTCTCAGGTTGTTTGGAGATGACGCTGTCGTTTATCGACTAATAAAGTCATCAGAAGATCAAAAGAAATTGAAAAACGATTTAGAAAAGATATCTGAATGGTGTGAAAATTGGCAGTTGACCAAAAATATCGAAAAATGTGAGGTCATCCACATGAGTGTTAAAAGGAATTCGTTAAACTTCGGTTACACGATAAATCAGTCTAATCGAAAAGCCCTGAATTCAACTAAATACCTGGGTATTACAATTACCTACAACTTAAATTGGAAGGAACAGATAGAAAATGTTGTGGGGAAGGCTAACCAATGACTGCGTTTTGTTGACAGGACACTTGGAAAATGTAACAGATCTAGTATGGTGACTGCCTACACTGCGCTTGTCCGTCCTCTTTTAGAATACTGCTGCGCGGTGTGGGATCGTTACCAGACAGGACTGACGGAGAACATCGAAAAACTTCAAAGAAGGGCAGCGCGTTTTGTATTATCGCGAAATGTGGGAGAGAGTGTCACAGAAATGATACAGGATTTGTGCTGGACATCATTAAAAGAAAGTCGTTTTTCGTTGCGACGGAATCTTCTCACGAAATTCCAATCACCAACTTTCTCCTCCGAATGCGAAAATATTTTGTTGGCACCGACCTACATAGTGAGATAAGATCACCACTATAAAATAAGGGAAATCAGATCTCGTACGGACAGATATAGGTGTTCGTTCTTTCCGCGTGCTCTACGAAATTGGAATAATAGAGAATTTTGAAGGTGATTCGATGAATCCTCTGCCAGGCACTTAAATGTGATTTGCAGAGTATCCAGGTAGATGTAGACGTACATAATGAAATTTTTATACAGACCTAGGTTTAAGATAAGACTGAATTCTTGGACCTAGAGATGGATCAGCTGTCACAAAATATCTTGGATACGGAGATGGATCAGCTTTATAAACTGTTTTGATGTATGTAGAAATATCTTGAGTAATACGTGTAATTTAAATGATATAATTGTTTATTAAGCTTAGGCACAGCAATACATGTAATGAAAATATTGTAACTGGTTGTTAAGCTTAGATAAGTTTTAATGTTACAGACAACAGAGATACCTTGCACACAACGCGCTGAAATAAGAAGTCCAAGATGTACAAATAATGTAGAGATTATGCCCCGTGTAAAGCAGATATGACCGTAACAACATAATATAAGAGTAATACAAATACGCGTCTTACACATAAATTTATCAAATGAATATTAAAGATATATTTTGTGCGCTACTTCGAATGTTACAGCAACGATGATTTGCTGAGACCTCACTCCCAAGATAGTTACATGGTGCGATCTCTAATACAAAACTATGTGCTTTCCTTTTATCATTTATTCCTGAAGAAGTTTGTTACTTAAGTATATAAGCTACAATATTATTAATCTGTATTGCAAATAAGAAACATCAAATAAGTTTCACATTCTGTACATGTACAATTTCATCTCTGGCAGCAAAAAAAAAAAACTAATGGAATAAAATCTGCTTCAGCGTTTAGTAATATTTTTTTTTAAATCTCTATACTGTTCTGACCTACAATAAAGCCACTACGTGAACTAATTGGTAGGTCCTATTATTATACATACAGTTTCAGCAATACTACAAGCAGCAAAATTCTCAGTTACATTGACAAACAAACAAACAGAATATTCTGCTACTAGTACCACTACTAATACTACTATTTTGTTTATTACCAAGATCTACAATCTACTGCCTGCAGTGTTACAGGTTATGCCAGTAAGTGCACAAACCTATCACAGTCTATCGGCCGATGCCCACCGAGCTAATCCCAGTGGACGTGCCCATGGCACTGGGCTGGCCCTAAAAACTTTATTACTCGCTGTAGCCGTCTGAAAAAATAACTTTACAGAAAATGTCCTTCTTACTCTAAATCTAATTCTACACTACTATTAAACCAAGCGCTATTGTCAAATTCATGAGAATCGTCGCATCTCCCTCTCTTCCGAGACGTGGCGGATTCCGTCATTAATGACGGCCAGTCCAAGCTCCAACGTACAGGTGCGACCTAGCTACATCTTCTGTCTTCTATTAGTGGTCGTTTCCCCGTAGGAATTCCCTCAAGATCTTCTGAGAGGTTTCATTAGCCAATATCTTTATATATGAAAAGTTACCTCTCGTCTATGTAGGTGATACTTGTAATGCTCAGGATATCGTTGTCTAAGTTCGGCTGCTACGTCATTATATGAGGGACACTCATGGACCACATTGTCGTCAGTGCTCTCTATCGCTCATTAAACACAGGCAGGTGTAGCCTGCTTTTCGAATCGGCATAAATATGCCAGGTACGCTCCATGTCCTATACAGAACTTCAGCAATCCCTTACTTGGTTGGGAGTATTGTAATTCCATACATTCCATAATATTTGGCAGCAATCAAAGGTCGTCCTTCCAAATTCCTCTGCTGCCCAAGATACGTGCCAAAGCTCTTCCCCCCGCCTCTTAATCGTTATCTTATGCCCTAGTTGAATCCCCAGATTTTCAGGCGTCTACTGAATTTTTCCCTTCTTGTCCCAGTATCATGCAGCCTGTTCCCTTATTTTGATCATAAGGGGTAGAATCCCATTAGCATTAATAAAGCTCCAACCAGAGACGTTCTGTATGCCACACAGAGTGTAAGACAGTCTTTTCACTCTCCTCACAGCCATGGCAGGCATGACACCCGTGAGCCTGTGTACCCAGACGACAAAACTGTAATCCTCAACAGACTTCAGTCTGTTACGGTATAGTTTAATTAAGCCTGGCGGTAGATGGAACCTCTATGTCCAATTCCAATCGGATTACGTAATACCCCGAGCGATCTCTGAGTTACTGTGTCTATGTAGGCTGCGAAGTTCCAATGCTCGTCAACAGCGATGCCCAGGTATTGGGCCTCATGACGCAGAAGAACTGGCGAGCCCTCGATTCTGTCCATTGGATTCCTTACCAGGGGACCTTTTATTAGCATGTATGTCGACTTATTTGAATTAATGTTCATTTGGTTTTTCGACCCGATTCAACTACTAGGGGCATTCCCCTCTATACTGTAGGCTCAAAATCCTCGCGGCTAAGGTCGCCGACCAACAGGAGGTCGTCAGAATAAGCTATCACCGCTAGCACGGTATCACTATGCTGCAGGTTCTTCAGCAACGGCCCATGTCAAGATTTCAAAACAGTGGCTCCAGGACAGAGCCCTGTGGACACCCCTTTGTAATCCTTTCACTGATGCTTACGCTAGGGGATGATAGCTAGACGTCCCTTCCCTGACAGTAGCCGCTGAGACAACCATAAAGCGTCCCTAGGCGCTCCATCTCCCGTAAGTAGTTAAAGAACAAAGGCCACCAGTGGTGGTCAAAGGCGTCACTAATGTCCGCCATAACGCCAACTACACTCCTGGAAATTGAAATAAGAACACCGTGAATTCATTGTCCCAGGAAGGGGAAACTTTATTGACACATTCCTGGGGTCAGATACATCACATGATCACACTGACAGAACCACAGGCACATAGACACAGGCAACAGAGCATGCACAATGTCGGCACTAGTACAGTGTATATCCACCTTTCGCAGCAATGCAGGCTGCTATTCTCCCATGGAGACGATCGTAGAGATGCTGGATGTAGTCCTGTGGAACGGCTTGCCATGCCATTTCCACCTGGCGCCTCAGTTGGACCAGCGTTCGTGCTGGACGTGCAGACCGCGTGAGACGACGCTTCATCCAGTCCCAAACATGCTCAATGGGGGACAGATCCGGAGATCGTGCTGGCCAGGGTAGTTGACTTACACCTTCTAGAGCACGTTGGGTGGCACGGGATACATGCGGACGTGCATTGTCCCGTTGGAACAGCAAGTTCCCTTGCCGGTCTAGGAATGGTAGAACGATGGGTTCGATGACGGTTTGGATGTACCGTGCACTATTCAGTGTCCCCTCGACGATCACCAGTGGTGTACGGCCAGTGTAGGAGATCGCTCCCCACACCATGATGCCGGGTGTTGGCCCCGTGTGCCTCGGTCGTATGCAGTCCTGATTGTGGCGCTCACCTGCACGGCGCCAAACACGCATACGACCATCATTGGCACCAAGGCAGAAGCGACTCTCATCGCTGAAGACGACACGTCTCCATTCGTCCCTCCATTCACGCCTGTCGCGACACCACTGGAGGCGGGCTGCACGATGTTGGGGCGTGAGCGGAAGACGGCCTAACGGTGTGCGAGACCGTAGCCCAGCTTCATGGAGACGGTTGCGAATGGTCCTCGCCGATACCCCAGGAGCAACAGTGTCCCTAATTTGCTGGGAAGTGGCGGTGCGGTCCCCTACGGCACTGCGTAGGATCCTACGGTCTTGGCGTGCATCCGTGCGTCGCTGCGGTCCGGTCCCAGGTCGACGGGCACGTGCACCTTCCGCCGACCACTGGCGCCCCACGTGTTGAGCAATTCGGCGGTACGTCCACCCGGCCTCCCGCATGCCCACTATACGCCCTCGCTCAAAGTCCGTCAACTGCACATACGGTTCACGTCCACGCTGTCGCGGCATGCTACCAGTGTTAAAGACTGCGATGGAGCTCCGTATGCCACGGCAAACTGGCTGACACTGACGGCGGCGGTGCACAAATGCTGCGCAGCTAGCGCCATTCGACGGCCAACACCGCGGTTCCTGGTGTGTCCGCTGTGCCGTGCGTGTGATCATTGCTTGTACAGCCCTCTCGCAGTGTCCGGAGCAAGTATGGTGGGTCTGACACACCGGTGTCAATGTGTTCTTTTTTCCATTTCCAGGAGTGTAGGTGCCTGCGCGGGACTGAGCCAAATACTGGGTCACAGCCCTATCGTGCCGGCCGAAAACCTAATTGCCTGTCTCTCCTCCCGCATGTCACTTCGTGTGCTGCCAGTCTGTCAGCCAGAAATTTTTCAAGCAGCTTCCCTAACACGTCCAGCAGACATATCGGCCTGTAATGCTTGGCTTTGGCTGGATCCTTTTTTTTTTTTATTGGACTTCCGGTTTCAGAAGGTTAACGCTCAATCGACAGGTGCACGAAATGATTGAAAAGTCAAGGATGTCACGCGATCGGGCCTGTCAGACCCGAGGGATGAAACTCACGTCAAAGAACGTATGGGAGCGTAGGAACGACAACGACGGCGGCCGCCGCGACAGCCTTGTCGACGAATGAGAGTAAAGTACACAGAGCAAATAACAATAAAAAAATAACAACGTGGTGAAATTTGTTCGCAACGACGTGATGCGGCTGTCAGGTCTCTGTCACAAGACGGAGGATGGAACGTCGAATCAGCACGTGTGACTGGAGGGAAAGTTGACAGCTTACGTGAGAGGTGGCATGTGGCGGCTCGGATACTATTGTCGCTGCGTGCGCCGTTCGGAGCCGCAGTGGCAACACGGCGTGTCTGCCACAGACAACGAAGGAAATGTTCAATTTATTTCGTCTGCTGTTTGCTGGCGTTGAAAGACTTGACGGTGCAAAAGCGAGCGACAATTTTTTGGTAGTCAACGAATGTAGTGTCGTATACTTCGGCTTGCGTAGAGGTCAAGCCAGCATTCCATGACAAAGACAGGGAGATAAAATATAAAGCAACACGTTTCCTACTCAAAATATAAAGCAACTGTCAGGGATTTTTGGGGGAAAACTTAAAACATAGTTCATCAACTGTGTGGCGCGTGCCCCCGGACACCAACCGCGTGCTGATGTAGTCGACGCCGTAGAGCTGCTACTGCCACAGCTCTCACGGCAGAGTAGAGACACGATGCGACATAACGTCAGTCCCCGTAGATTAACGGGAGAAAAAACCTGAAAAACTTCCGAAAAGGCGTTCCTTGCGTAGTCGTTGTATCTCAATTACAAGTCCGCAGCGTTTCCACTTATGCGAACTCGTATAATTGATGCTTTTTTATTATTAATATTGTATTGTTAATTGCCCGGATTTGCAGCAGTTATTAATTCTTCTTTCGTTCGCATAGCACACACCACTGATTGCGAGGAAACATTTTAGTTAACAGTTTTTTATTATGCTGTTGTCTCGTTGCTATGGAATTGTTGTGCTGGTATGCAGCGAGATCCAGAGAAACTCTTTGATTCAGTCTTTGTAAGATTGCGTCGTAATCAGAAAATACTTTAAAGTTCACTTCTCAACTAATGACGTGAATATTTGCACTTCAATGAAATAGCCTTTCATGAGTAGTCGTTGATTTAGTCATTTATCAAACTATTTAATTATGTAGTCCACACCGGATATTTAACTGGTAACGAACAGTTTATTGTTATTTTGCCACTAAATACTTATAACTCCCGCAACACACGCACACGGAATAGTTTAGTTAAGTCAGTCCGATTGAGTTATAGTTTCTTGGCAATTACCACAACTCAACACTTTAGCGTAATTGTTTTATCTTCATGATGTCGTGTACTTGGGTCCTACTCAAGACTAATTGCGTGTATTCTTTCATAGAATGTTCACTTCTCCGTAAGATCTAACTAATTTAAATTCAAGTCCAATGTTCACTAATTCCGTTATTAGATTTCAATTAACCCGTAGTGCACGGTTAAATGAGTCTATCTGTTCCTGTCTCAGTTCATAAAATCAGTTTCTTAAGCCTTGAATCCCGTCACGCAACAAATACTTCTAAACTCGAAAACAATCTCGTCACGATTCGCAATCTCAATAATTCAGATCAGAACTGCTCTCGTACGTCTGCACTGGATGAATTCTAGCAAGCGACTTCTTCTGTGGAAGAGCATTGTAGGCGCATTGAATTTCTTCGTTGCGCTTACAACTCTCTTCCACATAAAAGTTATCTCTGATGACATTACTTTGGACTTAACTTTTGAGATATTAATTTCGCATTTGTCACATGGATATTTGTCCATTGCTGAAATACGATGTTTCTTCTCTCTCTTTCGCTAACAAATATGCTCAGTGGTGTACAATGTAGTTCTTGACAAAACTCTTTCGTGTTAGCTTACCGCCAAAGATGTCGTAACAGCCAAGATAACTTTCCCTACTTCATGTTCTTTCTTACTTGACTTTAAGGTGGTCGTTGGGGCGTTACACAACGAATGCAACAGTGGGAGGGACGTAGTTTCAGATTTGACAGTAGTCGGTTGACTAATTTGAATTACTTTAATTCGATTTCTAATGATCAAGACGAAGCTCTGAGAGCCTTACATTTTCTTCCCTAATTCACAATACTACGATGCAAATTCATAATTGAAAAGTTTTATGTGAACTATGATAAGCTTCGTTACTCAGAAGACGAGTATAACAGCCCTTACTCACTCCTTTATGTTAATCATGGAACTGACTTTAATGTTTCATCGCTGCAGTTGACTAATTATCTTGTGTACTTAATTAATTACTTCATTTATTTTAAATACGCGGTCTCCTTTACGAAGTAGTATGGCACAAACACTTTGTTGGTAATAGACATGTAACGTAATTAATTATCTCTGGTTACGAAATGAATAACGGATGAGAGTTGCTCTTTCGGTACACAATAGCTAACAAAATAACTATGCAAATAATTACACTGTGCCTAGAGCGTGACCTAGTTAAAGCGTAGGCAATCAGTTTCCAAGGACATCAAACACGCTTCAAAATGGCTATTATTAAAAATCATCACTTCCTACGTACCTTACTTTCTTCTTCTGTAGTACAAATTGTGGCAGTGCAGTACACAGTGTTACGCCAGAAGCCAGTACTTACCACTAAAACTACTACCTGTGTGGCGAAACAAGCGCTGTATCGTTTGAGAGATACAGAGGCGAGCGAGTGTGCCGGAAGTTAATCCAGTTCACTGCTACAACGCTACGTCATCATAACGCGTCTGTGCGTAGCATACAAGTATTGCACCATGATCTAAGGATGAAACTAAAAATTATAGTAGCTTTTCCAAACTTTGTCAACGTATGTTTCAGTATATTAATGTTCAAATTGTTAACTCTCAGAGTGAGCAGATGAATATGTTTCCCTAATTATATTGTTATAAGAGAAATTAAATGGCGCTAAATAATAAAGCTAGGAAGCCAAAAATAGGTCAGAATGCGCAAATGTACGTCGAAATTAACTGTTACAAGTTTCAACTTGATCGGAAAATTACTTTGTTAAAAATAGCCCTTTTACAACAACAAATGGCTCTGAGCACTATGCGACTTAACTTCTGAGGTCATCAGTCGCCTATAACTTAGAACTAATTAAACCTAACTAACCTAAGGACATCACACACATCCATGCCCGAGGCAGGATTCGAACCTGCGACCGTAGCGGTCGCTCGGTTCCAGACTGTAGCGCCTAGAACCGCACGGCATACAACAACAAAAATTAGACTTAGAAAGATGAAAATTCGTATGGAACTTCAGTTCGATAGTAAAACATTAACTATGGGACTCTATTTAGCTGCTTGTAATAGTTTTCGAGTAATTTACTGAGAACTAAATTTCGAACAAAAAGTCGTTGTTTGTAGTACGTTAAGTTTCATTTATATTAATGATAGAAAGTTTTGATTACAGCACCTGATGATAATTAAGCTATACCAAGTTTGAAGGCCTTGATGTAAATAACAATCAGTACAAGGTCTCTTAAAGTTCTAGTTCCGTTGTGAGTTCTGTTCAAAAAAATCTAGACGGCAAAATTTGAATGCAGTCGAGCTAAAACTATTTCTGTAATAAAAGCCAACTTAACTCCATTCATACAAAAATTACGAAGATTGTGAATTGGTACACATCAGTGTTATAAAATGATATGTGTCCGAGAAAGCGGCTATTTAGATGCTGCTGCTTGGGGATAGAGCGGTTGACGGCAGTTGTTCCCTTCGGCCGTTCGCTGCGTCCATATATAAATACAGCCTGCGAGGACGGTCCGCGTCAATCAAACGCCGGCTTACGCGCTGCCTCTTGTAACGTCACAGCCAGGCTACAACTAAACATATGTTTTTGACACAAATATGAAGTGAAATCGTGAAAACTGTACACAGTCCAGGATCGCTTAGATTTCGCGGAAGTAACTGTTGGTGTGCCGCCCGTAATGTTAACAAAACCATGTGGCAAGTAGTGAGATTATTTTCCACTTTTGTGGCGTGCAGTTAACTTAGATTATTAGAAGTTAGGGCGAAAGACCATTTATTCGGAACTTACCGTAGAAGTCGCCTGTGAACTGCTCATAGCGCTGTTTATGATAGAGATATTATAATTATGTGTGTGAAATCTTATGGGCCTTAACTGCTAAGGTCATCAGTCCCACACTGGACTCGCATTCGGAAGGACGACGGTTCAATCCCGTGTCCGGCCATCCTGATTTAGGTTTTCCGTGATTTCCCTAAATCGCTCCAGGCAAATGCTGGGATGGTTCCTTTGAAAGGGCACGGCCGACTTCCTTCCCCATCCTTCCCTAGTCCGACGAGACCGATGACCTCGCTGTTTGGTCTCTTCCCCCAAACAAATCAACCAATCAATCATCAGTCCCTAAGCTTACACACCTCTTAACATAAATTATCCTATGGGCAAACACACACACCCATGCCCGAGGGAGGACTCGAACCTCCGCCGGGACCAGCCGATTATTATTATTATTATTATTATTATTACTATAATTAACAGGAATATTACTGTGTTGTGCATGTGACATTTTCTTAAATATTATTGAATCAGTTAGAACTCAAAACTTTTGTTTATAATTATAGTTCCTGATCCCACTGTGTAAATAGAAAGTAGAAACATTTCCTTCAGTTAACAAAAGAAGAATGTGGACTTGCAGATTGGAACTATGGTCAGTATGTTCTCCATCTCTTTCTGACTGACCAAAAATACAGTTTTCAGGAGCTCGTAGAAGATGTCGAACAATATCTCTTCTTTCTTATTATTAACCCGCATCCCCACACATGGAAGCTCGATTAAACTAAAGATACTGTGAAATTTCCTGATTTGAAAGGAGTAATTATTCCAGAAGCTTGTGTAAACAAGCATATGCTCTGAAAACTTTCGAGAACTGCCATGTTTACTTATAACGTGTTAAACCCGTGTTGCTGTTGTTTACATGAAGTTCAACAATATGTCAAACGAAACAGTGTGCATACTTTACAGTTGTTTTTCAGCATTAATTTAATAAACCACTTACACTATGCTGTTATTGTCTATGTGAACAACACGAAAGTAGAAAAACATTTAAACTTTGTAGTCTGACAGAGATTTACTGTAATTTGTCAACTGTAATCTCAGCTACAGTCCCATATTTACTGTAATAGGGGTATGTACGCTAACTTTAAAATGTATATTCATATTAACTGTTAACCTTCATAGGATAGCTGAAAACCAATCGATTCCCTCTGTGTGGTGTGCACTTTCAAACATAGCAGATATTACATATTATTTAGTTAACTGTGTATCTATCTTAATTCCCATCTTCTAGAATGTACGAGTATACTAAGGCACTGTCCTGCACTGTACTGTACTATAAAAGCAGTGATGCATCTGAAATTTTTTTTCTGTAAGATACTTCCAGCAAAACAGTTACTACTTGACTTGCGGCCTGAGAAAGTAGTTGTGTAAAAATAATTACTATTTATTTTAATGAATTTTAATAGGTGTTATTATGCTGAATGACTGAAGAACTTTGGGGTTTGAATCAGTTGTATAAGTATACACTGATAATCACTCAGAAATTTACTTCGTTACTAACGTAAATAGAGGTTACTTGACTGAAAGGCTTAACAAGATTGTTTCCATTAAAAGGCAAACTCCAGGGATTAAGTATTACATTGTTCGAATATGCTCATAATCTCTTGAATTCATCCTGTAACATTACTAGACATACATCTTTCCTTGCGATGGTCATTACCGACTAGTTGAGTAATCAAATTGATCCATTTGACATGGATCACATTATCTTTTTGAAGTACTAATACGTGCTTCAAATTTCTCTTAATGTAAGTCACACACGGTGTCCAACGAAGGAGTCCCTGATTTCGAAATTAAATATCTAGAAAACTGAGATAGCTACACGACTGCAACAAAAGGTATGTTTACACAGAAGTTTCGAAACAGTTCGAAAAGCAGCTAACAGATGACACTGCTCGTGATGCAACTCGTACAGCATCAGCGTGCATAGTTATATATGTCCATTGCTAGCAGTCTTTGCAATCACATCACAGCCTTTTCGAAATGTCCGCCGCTCGCTGTATGGAGGCTCCGCAAATGAAGAACGAAATTTTCCATCACATCCTACAGTGTCTCAGCGGAAATGGATTTAGATACCGCACATATCGTCGGTTCAGCCTCATCCAGGGCTTTATGGAGGCTGCGAAAATGAACAATGAAGTTTGCCATCATATACTTCAGTGTCTCAGCGGAAATTGGTTCAGATACCACACAGATAGTCGGTTCAAGCTCATCCAGCGAGGTGGAATGGCTCCAGTAGACTGTGTCTTTCATTGTGCACCACAAAAAGTAATCACAATATGTCAGGTCCAGCGAGTATGTAGGCCAATCCATCCTTGCACCAATGAATTTGCAGTGATGCAGCACAATGAATCAGTTCCCTAAGTATTATCAAGAAAGCGAGACACCTGTTTAGCGGGATGTGATTTGGACCCATCTTGCACGAACCGCTTCGTGTCTGGTCGGTCCTACAAAGCTAGCTGTGTGGCGACAAATTGTTCCAAAATTGCAATGTAACGTTTACTAGAAATCGTTTGTGGCATGAAAAAAGGGCCAATGATGACTCTCCTGCACATCGCAGCCCAAACATTAACTTTGATAAAATACGGTGCTTTCGCTCACTGAAACTGCTATTTTCGGGACCCAAAAACCGCTTTATGTTTATTCACGATTACATTCAAGTGGAAGAGTGGTTCATCAGTATTTTCTGTGTGCTGCAACGGTTCAGACTAGTCTCTGCTGCAGTTCCTTGGACGGGTTTCCTTAGATTTTGTTTAATAATTCTAGAAACATTGGTGACATTTTCAGGAGAAACTACAGTTCTAGGCCCAACATTCACAGCTTTATCAACAAACACGCTGGAATTTGCCGGAGAGTTTGCGATTGGTTTACGCATCGACTCTTTTGGAACATTAAATCATGTCTGAAAACTGCGCGTAGTCGCCTGTGGCATTCCAGTACAGAAAACACACGATGTTCAATGAAATACATGATTTCAAACTCTTCCTTAGCTACGCTAACCTCGTCTTACGTTTCAATGGTGGGACTGATCGTACTTTTTTATGGTAGTTTGCAGTACACTGTCACTGCTCAAGAGCGGACTAACTGTTTTGGTGCGGGAATACAGTCTTCCTACCTTACAATCACATCGTTACAATGACATCATTGTAGTTCACGGAGGGAAACCAGTCTTGTCGGTAAGACGAGACACAACTACATTGGTAGTTACAGCGGTGGCCGTAGCAACGCTTGCACATAGTGAGTGGCCGCATCAAAAACTGTCACATTATGAATGGCCGCTCCTCGGTTATCGTTGTCCATGGTCCGAATCCGAGTCTTCGAGGGTGGTAAGAAGAATAGTGTGGCGATGCCAGTGTATTGCAAGCAGTTTAAAGTGTCACGGAGGGCGTCCACATTGTAGTAGGGGGCCTCGCATTCTCTTATAGCTCTCAGCTGCGGGCGACTATTTATAAGCGCTACGTGTTACGAGTACAGCGCAATCCGTTAGCAGCTTATGGAATTGTTTCGAATCATTTGTATAAAATTCTTGCAGCTCTCCCAGTAAACAAACCCTGTTGTTGCATTCGTCTATCGATATTAGTTTTTGAGATATTTTACGATTACTCCTTCGCTGGACACCCTGCGTAAACCATATGTTGGATGCTGGTAATTGATATTTAAAGCAGAAAACCCGCCATAACGCCTCCGCTGTAATATTCTTCTTGCCTCGTATTGGAGACTAGCCACTTTTTGCGACAGGACACGCCACAGTACATTTCTCCAGTAAAAGTTAGCCTTATGCAGAAAATAAATTCACAGAGCACAGCTCAGTCTCTTACTGAGATACTGCATATTACATTAACTGCGGTGAGACTGCTCACAGTTCTAATTTTGTGTTACGACTACTCACTAGATGTTACCTCAGTGACGGTACACTACAGACTTTGACTTTGTCTCTGTCTCTGTAAGCTCTGGCGCGTGCACTACGTTTTCACGCTTTCCACTTCCTGAGTGCTTTCCTACGTCAGAGACTCATCATACTGGGTATCATTCAGGGTGAAGTTGTTGTTGTTGTGGTCTTCAGTCCTGAGACTCGTTTGATGCAGCTCTCCATGCTACTCTATCCTGTGCAAGCTTCTTCATCTCCCAGTACGTACTACAGCCTACATCCTTCTGAATCTGCTTCGTGTATTTATCTCTTGGTCTCCCTTTACGATTTTTACCCTCCACTCTGCCCTCCAATACTAAACTGGTGATCCCTTGATGCCTCAGAACACGTCCTACCAACCGATCCCTTCTTCTAGTCAGGTTGTGCCACAAACTCCTCCCCAATCCTATCCAGTACCTCCTCATTAGTTATGTGATCTATCCATCTAATCTTCAGCATTCTTCTGTAGCACCATATTTCGAAAGCTTCTATTCTCTTCTCGTCCAAACTATTTATCGTCCATGTTTCACTTCCATACATGGCTACACTCCATACAAACACTTTCAGTAACGACTTCCTGGCACTTAAATCTATACCCGATGTTAACAAATTTCTCTTCTTCAGAAACGCTTTCCTTGCCATTGCCAGTCTACATTTTATATCCTCTCTACTTCGACCATCATCAGTCATTTTTCTCCCCAAATAGCAAAACTCCTTTACTACTTTAGGTGTCTCATTTCCTGATCTAATTCCCTCAGCATCACCCGACTTAATTCGACTACATTCCATTATCCTCGTTTTGCTTTTGTTGATGTTCATCTTATATCCTCCTATCAAGACACTGTCCATTCCGTTCAACTGTTCTTCCAAGTCCTTTGCTGTCTCTGACAGAATTACAATGTCATCGGCGAGCTTTAAAGTTTTTATTTATTCTTCATGGATTTTAATACCTACTCCGAATTTTTCTTTTGTTTCCTTTACTCCTTGCTCAATATACAGATTGAATAACATCGGGGAGAGGCTACAACCCCGTCTCACTCCCTTCCCAACCACTGCTTCCCTTTCATGTCCCTCGACTCTTATAACTGCTATCTGGTTTCTGTACCAATTGTAAATAGCCTTTCGCTCCCTGTATTTTACCCCTGCCACCTTCAGAATTTGAAAGAGAGTATTCCAGTCAACATTGTCAAAAGCTTTCTCTAAATCTACAAATGCTAGATACGTAGGTTTACCTTTTCTTAATCTAGCTTCTAAAATTAGTCGTAGGGTCATTATTGCCTCACGTGTTCCCATATTTCTACGGAATCCAAACTGATCTTCCCCGAGGTCGGCTTCTTTCAGTTTTTCCATTCGTTTGTAAAAATTAGCGTTAGTATTTTGCAGCCGTGACTTATTAAACTGATAGTTCGGTAATTTTCACATCTGTCAACGCCTGCTTTCTTTGGGATTGAAATTATTATATTCTTCTTGAAGTCTGATGGTATTTCGCCTGTCTCATACATTCATCACTTTTGACAGTATTATATTCTTTGACACACTGGCAAACTATTTCTGTTAATACAGAAAAAACGCTGAACCATTGGACATTATTTGAAAATTACGTGAAATAAATTAAGCAAAAATTAAATAAATTTATGAAAATATAAAAGGAAATTTAAAGAAACTTTTTGGAGTTAAATGGTAAATTAGTACATATCCATTAGAAAGTGAATGAACGGTAAAAAATTAACGCATATGCCACATTTAGTCTGCTTCCTGTTCAGGGGAAAAAACATGAAATAGCTTATGGAAAAAGTAAACTACAAAGCACGCAGAAAATGTATGCTAGGCCGCAGTGCTCGTACCATGAAAAACAGTCATCGTGAAGTGTACCAAATTTTGACGACGTGAAACAAAATCTTAATAAGAGAGTAAAAATTGTTTCTAGTGATCACTGACAGCAGTTTGGTCACGTGAGTAAGTTGCAACCTTCTGCTGCTAGAGGACATCTAATATGGTGGAGTGTAGTGTAACTGTGTTGGTGTGCGAGAAAAAAAGTGCCGCCCACGAGTTTCGAATCCGAAGAGTTCGTCCACATATGAAACACCCTCTCCTTCTGCATGGTAACAACAGACCATACACGAGCGCTTCGAGATTTGCAATAATCTGACGCCTTTAGTTCGCTGTCATCGATCATCTTCCATTAAGTCCCGACTTGGTCACATCAGATTTTCAAATTTTTCCAAAACTTGAAGAACACTTTTGAGGACCTCACTTTGATAGTGATGAAAAGGTGCAAACAGAGATGAGGTTGTGGCGCCGTCAACAAAGTCAAACATTTTACAGTGACGGTACCAACAAACTGGTCTCTCGTTGGTAGAAATGTATTCGTGGCAAGGGTCACTATGTTGAGAAATAAATATGCAGAAATTAAGAAAAAAGGTCTAGAATGTTAATGAGGTTAGTTTTATTTAAGAAGCTTTAATAGTACTCACGTAAGAAATTTGGAGGCATTAAATTCCTACACTCCCTCGTATGATGGGTATCATGTGTCACAAAGCAGAAAGGCAGACGTTGGCAAGATGGAACTCATCGGTTGAGCGTTTTGCTTGTTCCAACACTTCTGACTTGCTGACATCGAGTCGGCGCACTATATTACACATGGTCCACTACAAAACATACAAGAGTGCTATTGATGATCTAAGATGCAGATAAAATTGCATTTGTCGATAGGGGTAAACAATGTTATTCTCATGTTAGAAACTCATCTGTCGCTGCTCGTTCCACACTTGTAATTTTTCCTATATTTCGAACGTTGAACGTACTGCAGAATCGACCAGGTAAAATTTTACTACAAAATTCTCGCTTACTGCAGTTTGAGTCATGTGCCAATGCGTTAGCTTTCGATGCAATAGCATCATATGTAAACACTACTGAAGGTGCATGTGTTTTGACTGAAAATGCATGTAGAGAAATATCTCTTGTACTTACCTTGTGGATGTCAGGTACATGAAATCAAAGTCAGAGGCGTTTTTGAGGAAAAAATCAACTGTGGAATCAGGCAGGTTTGACAACACCAAACTTAAAAAAGAATATTCAAAACAACTGGTCTGGAAGCGGAGCTAATAAAATGTGAACTAGACTTCAGGTCAGAGAAATCGTCGATGAAGTCCCTAAGTCTTGAAGCCTCAATTTTGTTCCAGATACTTTGTGAGAACAGCAACCCAGAGAGTGTTATATTGAATTTTCAGGATTAACTGAGATCTCTCTCGTTGAAGCACAAGTTTGACCACCACTATTTTTATTTTCTCAAATTTTCCATCATCTTGATCATATCCTGCATTCAAGGTCATTAATCTCACACGAAGCCCTCAGGGTTGACACTAATGACATCATAGCACAAATGCCTTCAACGGTTCATCTAGCTAGGCCTTCTAGATCCGATCCCAGATCTGTAGGATGAATGTGTGAACAAGTGAATGGTTAGTGGTTAATGATTAACAGGTAACCGTTAGTCGAAAACAATTAATGATTAACAGTAATCTAAGAGTGGCTGTGCTCACCGACTTGTCTATGAGAGAGCACATGTGCATGTAGATCTACTCGGTGAAGTATGACAGACTAGGCGATTACATCAATGTGCATGCGCAGATGTTAGCTACTCTCAGCATTAGTTACCATCTTCAGCAGGTGACGACAAACGTTTTGTACTGGGAGGTGAAGTTAATATCCTATCACTGGGTAACTATAATGGAAAAAAGGATTATAGCTGATTCTACTGTGTACAAAATAAACTCATAATAATTTAAGCTGTCTTTTATTTAGAGCAAAATATGTACTCTCCGAAGTGTATAGTTCCGTTTAACAGGAGGTTGACTACCAGTCTTACTACTTTAATTCATGTCCTAAAACTCATAACAGTGGTGATTTTCAGAGACAAAGTCATGAGTCTGAAAGACTAATGGCATCCTGTGAAAGGTATTTGAAAATCACAAAAATTTGGTTATATTTGTTTTGGAACTAAAATACTTAATAACATTTACATATTGATGTTCTTCTCTAAATGCCTTAAAAATTTAAAAATTAATTGACACATATTTTTTGATTTAATTAACTTAAACAAAAAATATGCAGCACTACAATTTACAAAAAAAAAAAAATGGTTTAAATGGCTCTGAGCAATATGGGACTTAACATCTGTGGTCATCAGTCCCCTAGAACTTAGAACTACTTTAACCTAACTAACCTAAGGACATCACACACATCCATGCCCGAGGCAGGATTCGAACCTGTGACCGTAGCGGTCACGCGGTTCCAGACTGAAGCGCCTAGAGCCGCACGGCCTCACCGGCCAGCTTACAACCTACAGCAACCCTTCATTCGCACTGTTAAACTCATAGTCCTCTAGCTTCATAATTATGACATCCTCAGGGACAACTTCTTTCAGAGTATTTAAGACATCTTGGGAATCAAAATCCGTGAAAATACGAACATTTTACTCTTTACAGTGGGTTTTCTTCATTATAAGTAACAGAATGGAAGAGTTTAATGCTTTAATAAAACCTTTCTGAATTCAGAACTTCTAATGCACAGTCATTTGCTTCGCTGAACATAAAAGTTAAGCCTCTCTCTGGATGTTTGTCATAAATAGCCGAAATTATTATAGTTTTACTTATTTCTGCCACACGGGACAGCAGCAACATCAACTACTTTCTCTTGCTTTTAATATCTGTGATATCGTTGGTTATGTTTTGTGTCAGGAAAAAGAAAGTTGTCCAAACACAGTAGTGCAGAATGTATAATAATTGCGACGAATAGTAGTAATGTACTTAATACTTTGAATTTGATACTGAAGAGTGTTACGTAAGCATACGAGAAAAGAGATAGCTGCAACATCAATCACTTGCTCTCGCTTTTAATGTTCGTCCTCGTGATCAGTCACCAGCTGTTGACATCTCCGCATGCGCATTGCTTTGACCTACAGAGGTGTCATATTTCGGCGAGTCGACACAGATCCACACGTCCCCTCTCACAGACATGTCGATTAGCAAAGTCTACTTTAGTTTTCCATTAGCTCCATTAGCTATTAATCGTTCACCGTTTAGCTTTATCTGGTACCCATTAACCTTTAACCATTAACCATCACTTGCCATCAATGACCTTCAACCTTGGTGCCGTCACGTGAGGTTAATGATCTTGAATTCAGGTAATTTTAAAAATTAAACATCTCAATTAACGCTGAAAATTCAGTACAACCCACTATGGGCTGCTGTTCTCTTGAAGTATCTGGAAAAAAATCGAGGTATTGAGACTCAGTGCCTTGATCCATGTGTTTCTTGGCCTAAATTCTGATTTACAATTTATTAACATACGTTCCAGTCCAATCGTTTTGTGATTTTTTAATTTTTGTTCATAAATGGTTCAAATGGCTCTGAGCACTGTGGGACTTAACATCTGAGGTCGTCAGTCCCCTAGAACTTAGAACTACTTAAACCTAACGACATCACACACATCCATGCCCGAGGCAGGATTCGAACCTGCGACCGTAGCGGTCGCACGGTTCCAAAATGAAGCGCCTAGAACCGCTCGGCCACACCGGCCGGCTTAATTTTTGTGTAGTCAGACTTGTGTTCCTACATGTTTACCACATTTCTTCCGCAAAACCGCTTCAGAGTTTGATTTTATATACCCAATGTCTGCAAAGTAAGGACAAGACATATTTTCGAAAAGCATTTTGAGTTAGAACACATGAACCTTCATTAGTGTGTGCTTAATGATGTTACATCATAACCTAATGCTTTAGCACAGGTCTGAAAACTCCAATCACAGAGAATTATATAGGCGAGTTTTACCTGTTCTTTTCCAAAATACGTTCGACGTCTGAACCTCCGTAACATTATTAGTATGGAACGAGTAGCGAACTTGAGAATAACTTTGCTTAGTCTCACCGGCAGCAGCACTTTCTGCTGTAACTTAGATCACCAGTAGTGCTCCTTAGGTGTTTTTGTAATGTGCCATACATGTCACATTATGCTGAACGGGTGTCAGTAAGACAAGACTTGCCAGGACCAGAAAAATGCTCAGTCGGTAAGTTCTATCTAGACGACGTCTGGCTGCCTGCCTTTATACGCTCGACAATTTAGGTGTGAAAAATAATTAATTTGAGCACTTTTTGTGCCTTCACTCTCAATGGTAAACAACCTATGCAAGTGCTTCTTTACGTAATTATTTGGATAGATCTACATTTTCGTTTACTTCTACATGACGGCTCTGCAATTCACAATTAGGCGTCTGGTTCATCGAGCCATATTCGTACCATTCGTTAACAGCGCACGGGAGAAATGAACACTTAAATCTCTCCCTGTGAGCTCTCATTTCTCCCATTTCATTACAATGATCGTTTCTCATTATGTAGGAGGGTGTCAACAGAATGTTTTCGTATTCGGAGAAGAACGCTGGAGACGGAAATTTCGTGACAAGATCTCGCTTTTAGTATTACCATCCCAACTCGTACATCCGTGACTCTCTCTCCCATATTTTGGGATAATACGAAACGAGCTGGCCTTCTTTGAACTTTTTTTATGTCATCCGTCAGTACAAACTGGTAAGGATCACATACCACAGAGTAATACTCTACCAGAGGGCGGTCAAGCGTAGTGCAGGCAGTCGCTATAAAAGACATGTTGCATGTTCTAAGCGTTCTCACAATGAAACGCAGTCTTCGGTTGGTCTTTCCCATAATATTATCTACGTGATAGTTTTCTTTTAAGCTGTTCATAACTGCGATTCCTAGGTACCGGGTGGTTATAATTAAAGTGCACAGGCCCAGAGAGAGCTGTAATTATCATATGGCAGAGAAACCTGTGAGATATTTTATTGCGTTAATGCGGAATCCATATACACCGTTAAAACGTTTCTTAATTGGCCACCAGATGCAAATTTGGTGCTGTGAATGCAAGAAAGACGTACTGGAATGTTCCCATATATAATGGACTAGGAACGGGAGTTGCGCAGAAAAAGTCAAACAAGTGAGAAAGCTATAATGTTGATTTTATTATTAACCACCGCTTACACAGTTGGTTCAGTATTAGCACCAGAGACGTCGACGGGATGTTGAATCTGTGATCAGCATTTGCCTCCAGCATTTCCAGTGGAATCTGAGCAATGTGCTCCCGTATACTGGATTTCAGGTCAGCTAGAGAGCGAACGTGTCCCTGGTAAACGCGTTGTTTTACGTATCCCTTGAACCAAAGGTCATATGGATTCAGATCAGGTGATGTTCGAGGCCATGCAGCTGGAGGTAACACGTACGTGGAAGGTTACATTAAGCAGTTACTTCATTGGGCGAGCGACATGAGTTGTTACCTCATCTTGCATGAAAAAAACAGTTTCCACACAGTTGCGCTCTTCCAAAGCAGGAATCACATGCTGTACAAGGCGCTCTCGATAACATGCAGACATCACGGTTCACCTAACAGAGCCTCTGGCTGTATTATCTTCAAAGAAGAATGGCTACAGAATAAACGTGCTTGTGAATTCACACCACACAGCCACATATGGCGACTTCATTGAGTCTTCATGAACAACATACGGTTTAACAGAAAAATGGTTCAAATGGCTCTGAGCACTATGGGACTTAACATCTGAGGTCATCAGTCCCCTATAACTTAGAACTACTTAAACATAACTAACCTAAAGACATCACACACATCCATGTCCGAGGCAGGGTTCGAGCCTACGACCGTAGTGGTCGCGCGGTTTCAGACTGAAACGCCTAGAACCGCTCGGCCACAACGGCCGGCGTTTTAACAGAATTCCAAATTTGGCAGTTTGTGTATTCACTGCACTCTTCAGTTTAATATCTTCCTCGTCACTCAATGTAATATTGCCTGGCCATGTGTTATTAACTTCGATCGGTGCTAGAAACCGAAAAGAAAATTCAAAACGTTGCTGTGTATCATGTATTTTCAGATGCTGCACCATCTGGATCTTGTACGGGCGTCAGTGTACAATAGACAGCGAAACTTCCCTTACTGTTGACCATGGGATGGACAATTCTCGTGACACTGTACCTGCACCACCAATACCTGGGGCACGTGCTGCATGGCCAGTGACAGCAAAAGCAACCTCGTCAAAAACTTCCTTTGGGATAGGGCGCCTTCCTCTTCCAGACTCGACACCAATCTCGTCATTGTTTTCGAATTTTTTTATCGTCTTCTTTAAGCCATTTAATGACATCGGGACTCTCCTCAGATATTTAGTTAGCAATACTCTATGAATGCAGCATAGAACTTGTTGCCATTCACATAAAACAGTATCACAAATAGCGCACGGTCTCTCTTCTCGATAGCCATACTCAAGTTATGACTTGTCAGATGATAGTTGTCAGACCGTCGTAAAAACAGCGTACAGATTCAGATCTGCACCTGGTAGCCACAATAGGAACTAGGTTATTTTTTCATTGTAAGTCGGTTCCGCAATAACGCATCATCATGTTTAATTGGAAGTGTGTGGTAAGTTTTATGGGACCAAACTGCTAAGGCCATCGGTCCCTAGGCTTACACACTAATTAATCTAATTTAAACTAACTTACGCTAAGGACAACACATACACCCATGCCCGAGGGAGGACTATAACCTCCAACGGGGCAGCCGCGCGAACCGTGGGAAGACGCCATAGAGCGCGCGCTACCCCGCGCGGCTTCATGATGTTCACCAAGTTTCGCCGCCGTACGATAATGACAGCTAATCTGGACCTCTGGCAGTAGCTACGCTCTAATTACAGTCACCCGCTATTTAGTTGAACTGACAGCCTTTTGGATTTGTCTGATTTACCACGTAACTGAAAATTAGCGGATTCCACCCAATACTCATGTGGATGACCCCATACTTTACGTAAGATCGCCTGGTTCCTTTATATAAATGACTCAATGCTATTTTATTTATAGATTCGCTCCTAGTCTCGCTACACGTTTTACCTCACAGTTAAGAACTCGATTTGAATTGTTCTAAGCGAACACCCATGAAACTATTATAAACAGGGCTCAACCTCGAGCTTTTACAAAATTTGTTAAAAAAATTTATTACATGCACAAGGGCTAACATTAATGGGGCGAGTTACCTTGAAACGACACGTAAATGTATCGGGAGCTTGTAAGCTTATCATTGGGATTGGCATAGGTTGATTCATTAATCTGACCTGGAGCTGTTGGCAAATTATGTTATACAACAGATCTAGGCCATTCACTGTAAATGAAATAAAATTACCCGACAAAATTATTGTAGTTGTTATTATTGGCTTTAACTGCGTTTATAACACAATTGAAAAGATATATTATAGTTTAACCACACTTTAGCAGGCATGCAACAAATGCCGCCAACATGTACCCAAGCACATCATACAAAGAAAAGGCCTAAAATTATTTAACTAATGTACCAAAATTATACTGCTACGGCAACAGAAAAACATTTTACATAAATGAACAACAAATAAAAGCTTTTAGCAAATGACATAACGGCGTATACTGAAGTCCACCCTCCACGTCAACTCAAGACTACGTCCCTACTTTCCAGCGAAATCATGATATTTAATCAAAAATTAAAACATTTCGTGACAAAATTAAGCTGCATATCCACATCATTCGAGTTCTCCACGACGAAATAATACTTTCTGATACCTTCCTTTGTTACCCACATATGAAGAGTTGCAGCCGGCTGCATCCTCTCATCTCTCCAGGTCCCCATAGACTAGGACATAGCGTGTACCCCGAAAACGGCTCTCCCGTTCAAACTTCGGTGGTGGGGTATGACGACTACCCCTTTGACCAGCCTGACGACTGTTACTCTACCAGATGAGTTATCTTTGGGGCTACCTTCCCTCTGCTGAACTTGTCCACCAGGCTAAGTTTGTATTGCCTCTACACTACATCGTCTACCTGTGGTCTGCCCCTAAGGGAATGTGACACTTAGAAGAAAATAAAAGAGTCTAACTTTTCCTTCACCAAGCGAAGTACATCAATGAGAAGTAGGAATTGGTTTTTGACATCACAGTTATCGATATAAAAAATATTATTAGTTGAAAGTAATGAAATGAAGCGAAACAAAAGTACCGTTTCAGTTACATTATTAGTCACTATTGCAGTTTGCGACTTTTCACACCATACAGAAATCCTTTCTAAACTATTTTAAATTAATTATGTTATTCCGATGATTTCACTACACGAAAAATTGTAGCATCATCTGAAAACAACCCAAGATGACTGCTCAGATTATCTATAAGTCGTTTATATAGATTAGGAACAGCAGAGGGCCTATGACACTTCCTTGGGGAACGCCAGATATAACTTGTGCCTTCCTCGATGACTTTCAGTCAATTAAAACGAACCGCGATGTTTCTGACATGAAATCACTAATCTAGTCGCACAACTTCGACGATGCACCATAGGCATACTATTTGATTAGACATCGCTTATAAGGAACGATGTCAAAAGCCTTCTGGAAATCAAAAATATGACATCAATTTGGCATCACCTGTCGGTAGCACTCATTACTTCGAGGGAATGAAGAGCTAGTTGCGTTTCACAATAACGATATTTTCTGAATCCGTGTCGATGTGTGTCAACAAATCCTTTTTTCGAGGTTCTGCATAGTGCTGGAACAAAGTATACGTTCCAAAATCCTACAGCAAATCGACGTCAGTGATATGGGTCTGTGATTCATGGAATTACTCCTACCTCCTTTCTTGAGTATTGGAGTGATCTGTGTAACTTGTCTTTAGGTGCGGATCTTTCGTCTTGCTGGCGGTTGTGTATGATTGTTAAGTTCAGAGCTATTATATTAGCATACTCTGACAGGAATCAAACTGTATAGAATCTGGTCCGGAGGACTTGCCTTTATAAAATGATTTAAGCTGCTTTGCTACACCGAGAAAGTTTGTTTCTGAGTTACTCGTGTTGGCAGTAGTTCTTTATTCGAATTCTGGAACACTTACTTTCTCTTCTTTGGTAAAGGAATTTAGGGAAACTGTGTTTAATAACCCCACTTTAGTATCAAATGGTTCAAATGGCTCTAAGCACCATGGGACTTAACATCTGAGGTCATCAGTTCCCTAGAACTTAGAACTACTTAAAGCTAACCGCCGGCCGGTGTGGACGAACGGTTCTAGGCGCTACAATCTGAAACCGTGCGACCACTCCGGTCACAGGTTCGAATCCTGCCTCGGGCGTGGATGTGTGTGATGTCCTTAGGTTGGTTAGGTTTCAGTAGTTCTAAGTTCTAGGGGACTGATGACCTCAGATGTTAAGTCCCATAGTGCTCAGAGCCATTTGAACCATTTTGAAACCTAACTAACCTAAGGACATCATACACATCCATGCCCAAGGCAGGATTCGAACCTACGAAAGTAGCGATCACGCAATTCCAGACTGAAGCGCCTAGAACCGTTCGGCCACACCGGTCGACCACTTTAATATCGCTGCCATCAGTAACATTACCTCCACTATCACGTAGTCAAGATATTGCTTATGTCGTGCTGGTGGTACGTACTTGACATGCGACCAGATTCTCTTCATATTTTCTGGTTAATTTTGAGACAGAATTTCGTTGTGGAAGCTATTGAAGGCAACCAGCATTGAAGTTCGCACTAAAGCTGAAAGCGCATGCTCCGCAAAGTGCTTCGACTTGTTTTTTGTGCCACAGGTTAGAGGGAGGGGGACGGGTGGCAAGGGGTCTGTTCAGTCTACCATTAATTCACGTTGTATAAATCTCTCCATTGCTTTCGATCTATTTTTTCGGATTAAAGGTTAGTAAACATACCTGTCTTCATGGAGTTAACAGAATAAGCAAACGAATAGCACCGTCACATTTAGTAAAATCGCATTAAAATGATAAAGACTTATGACCCGCAATGTCGGGTTGTCGCAGGCGTACTGTGCTTACAACTCCAGTACGAACAGCTGAGGCAGTCTGCCTTTGCCGGTGCTGCGGTACGGACGTCTGTTTAAGTCCCTGCCATGGAAGCTCGGGGCGCAAGAGGTTGTTTACCTATTCGGCGTACTCGCACGTTTCGACGACTCCATATACACTCCTGGAAATGGAAAAAAGAACACATTGACACCGGTGTGTCAGACCCACCATACTTGCTCCGGACACTGCGAGAGGGCTGTACAAGCAATGATCACACGCACGGCACAGCGGACACACCAGGAACCGCGGTGTTGGCTGTCGAATGGCGCTAGCTGCGCAGCATTTGTGCACCGCCGCCGTCAGTGTCAGCCAGTTTGCCGTGGCATACGGAGCTCCATCGCAGTCTTTAACACTGGTAGCATGCCACGACAGCGTGGACGTGAACCGTATGTGCAGTTGACGGACTTTGAGCGAGGGCGTATAGTGGGCATGCGGGAGGCCGGGTGGACGTACCGCCGAATTGCTCAACACGTGGGGCGTGAGGTCTCCACAGTACATCGATGTTGTCGCCAGTGGTCGGCGGAAGGTGCACGTGCCCGTCGACCTGGGACCGGACCGCAGCGACGCACGGATGCACGCCAAGACCTTAGGATCCTACGCAGTGCCGTAGGGGACCACTCCGCCACTTCCCAGCAAATTAGGGACACTGTTGCTCCTGGGGTATCGGCGAGGACCATTCGCAACCGTCTCCATGAAGCTGGGCTACGGTCACGCACACTGTTAGGCCGTCTTCCGCTCACGCCCCAACATCGTGCAGCCCGCCTCCAGTGGTGTCGCGACAGGCGTGAATGGAGGGACGAATGGAGACGTGTCGTCTTCAGCGATGAGAGTCGCTTCTGCCTTGGTGCCAATGATGGTCGTATGCGTGTTTGGCGCCGTGCAGGTGAGCGCCACAATCAGGACTGCATACGACCGAGGCACACAGGGCCAACACCCGGCATCATGGTGTGGGGAGCGATCTCCTACACTGGCCGTACACCACTGGTGATCGTCGAGGGGACACTGAATAGTGCACGGTACATCCAAACCGTCATCGAACCCATCGTTCTACCATTCCTAGACCGGCAAGGGAACCTGCTGTTCCAACAGGACAATGCACGTCCGCATGTATCCTGTGCCACCCAACGTGCTCTAGAAGGTGTACGTCAACTACCCTGGCCAGCAAGATCTCCGGATCTGTCCCCCATTGAGCATGTTTGGGACTGGATGAAGCTTCGTCTCACGCGGTCTGCACGTCCAGCAAGAACGCTGGTCCAACTGAGGCGCCAGGTGGAAATGGCATGGCAAGCCATTCCACAGGACTACATCCAGCATCTCTACGATCGTCTCCATGGGAGAATAGCAGCCTGCATTGCTGCGAAAGGTGGATATACACTGTACTAGTGCCGACATTGTGCATGCTCTGTTGCCTGTGTCTATGTGCCTGTGGTTCTGTCAGTGTGATCATGTGATGTATCTGACCCCAGGAATGTGTCAATAAAGTTTCCCCTTCCTGGGACAATGAATTCACGGTGTTCCTATTTCAATTTCCAGGAGTGTAGTATGGCACATGCATACCGAAAGTCGACTCTCAAGATTAGTTTTTCGAATGAATATGCGAGACCGGAAGCCTATGAAATTGAATGGTTCCTACGAGACGAAGCTAAACTTGACTACAACGAACTTATTTGAATACACCTCTCCATAATGAGCAGTGTCTTTTATGTCAAACTGATTAACGATGCAGTGTGTAACTGAATAATTCGAGATACTAAACATGGACTCACATTTCGTCACTCTGATGGACATGTTGGAGAAGTAACTATTGATCACGCAGGACTGGGCTTAAGCAGCATACGGATTTTCGAACTTCCCTTAGACGTTCCGTCTGACTTGGTGATTGACGCCCTATGCCCATATGGAAGAGTGCTTAGCCACGTTGAGGAAAAATGGTCCAACTTCACGACCTACCATATTCTCAATAGGGTGCGTCAAATCAGAATAGAACTGACACAACATGTACCCTCATACTTGTTCATCAGCGAATGCAGAGCAATAGCTATTTACGATGGACAACCCAAAACATGCTCTGGATGCAGAAAAGAGGGTCACGTCCGTTCCGAATGTATGCAGAGGAAGAGCAAGTTCCAATTGGCGAACCTGTGCCTACGTCCACGTTGACGCCGCTGACACTAACGTATGCGGACGCGTTTCGAACAGATCCCATCCCGAAGAATGACCAGGTCCAACATCCTGACAGTTTTCGGCAACCGACTGCAGCAGAGACCGCCACCTGTGACGAAACGACGTACACTTCTGCCATTCCGGCACCGACGACGCCGTTAACCGACCTGAAAGGATCGGTAGGGGGTATCGAAACTGATCCTACAGTTGTGCCGACAGCTGCTTTCGTCCCTGAGCACCGGGAATCACTTCCGTACTTGGACACGGAGGCGCACACGCGCAAACAACGATCGCCGAAGCGCCACAAAGAAATGTCGGCTAGCGCCGTCGGACATCTGCTTAATGCATTCCATGCCAGACGGACTTCCGTGTAACGACGATACAGTGAATCCGTATGCGCAAGGGGAGGTTCTACCTCCCACACAGCAGTACGACGAGAATCACAGGAGACAGGGGGAAGAAGTCCCTCCACCAACCGCAGCAACACCTCCGCCTTCGGTCAGCCCGGCTGGAGAAACCGGACGAGAGATGGACCTCCAGCACAGGAACTGGCCCGACGAATCCGATACTGATCCACAGACCGACGATGCATTCGCAATGGCGAGTACGGCGTCCACCGGATGTTAACCACGCAGAAGACTGCCGCACAGACAGCATGTCGACGAGCAACAGCACACAAGTTAACAAAAGTGTCCATGTGCGCTTTACGCACTGAGGAACAGCGACAGGCGTATCGAAAAGTCTCTATTAATATTAATACAATTAGAGCGCTGGTCAAATTACAATTACACTCCTGGAAATGGAAAAAAGAACACATTGACACCGGTGTGTCAGACCCACCATACTTGCTCCGGACACTGCGAGAGGGCTGTACAAGCAATGATCACACGCACGGCACAGCGGACACACCAGGAACCGCGGTGTTGGCCGTCGAATGGCGCTAGCTGCGCAGCATTTGTGCACCGCCGCCGTCAGTGTCAGCCAGTTTGCCGTGGCATACGGAGCTCCATCGCAGTCTTTAACACTGGTAGCATGCTGCGACAGCGTGGACGTGAACCGTATGTGCAGTTGACGGACTTTGAGCGAGGGCGTATAGTGGGCATGCGGGAGGCCGGATGGACGTACCGCCGAATTGCTCAACACGTGGGGCGTGAGGTCTCCACAGTACATCGATTTTGTCGCCAGTGGTCGGCGGAAGGTGCACGTGCCCGTCGACCTGGGACCGGACCGCAGCGACACACGGGTGCACGCCAAGACCGTAGGATCCTACGCAGTGCCGTAGGGGACCGCACCGCCACTTCCCAGCAAATTAGGGACACTGTTGCTCCTGGGGTATCGGCGAGGACCATTCGCAACCGTCTCCATGAAGCTGGGCTACGGTCCCGCACACCTTTAGGCCGTCTTCCGCTCACGCCCCAACATCGTGCAGCCCGCCTCCAGTGGTGTCGCGACAGGCGTGAATGGAGGGACGAATGGAGACGTGTCGTCTTCAGCGATGAGAGTCGCTTCTGCCTTGGTGCCAATGATGGTCGTATGCGTGTTTGGCGCCGTGCAGGTGAGCGCCACAATCAGGACTGCATACGACCGAGGCACACAGGGCCAACACCCGGCATCATGGTGTGGGGAGCGATCTCCTACACTGGCCGTACACCACTGGTGATCGTCGAGGGGACACTGAATAGTGCACGGTACATCCAAACCGTCATCGAACCCATCGTTCTACCATTCCTAGACCGGCAAGGGAACTTGCTGTTCCAACAGGACAATGCACGTCCGCATGTATCCCGTGTCACCCAACGTGCTCTAGAAGGTGTAAGTCAACTACCCTGGCCAGCAAGATCTCCGGATCTGTCCCCCATTGAGCATGTTTGGGACTGGATGAAGCGTCGTCTCACGCGGTCTGCACGTCCAGCACGAACGCTGGTCCAACTGAGGCGCCAGGTGGAAATGGCATGGCAAGCCGTTCCACAGGACTACATCCAGCATCTCTACGATCGTCTTCATGGGAGAATAGCAGCCAGCATTGCTGCGAAAGGTGGATATACACTGTACTTGTGCCGACATTGTGCATGCTCTGTTGCCTGTGTCTATGTGCCTGTGGTTCTGTCAGTGTGATCATGTGATGTATCTGACCCCAGGAATGTGTCAATAAAGTTTCCCCTTCCTGGGACAATGAATTCACGGTGTTCTTATTTCAATTTCCAGGAGTGTATTACGAGACATGCTGCATGCGTCAGACGTCGACATCGTCCTTCTGCAGGGTCTGACAGACGGTGCGATCGATCCCGATTATACGCGGAAGAGATTGCGCCACTATTCCTAGGCCGGTATGGACATGTCTTACTTGGAGGTGACTTTAGCTGCGTACTCCCACTGAAAGATCAACAGCCACGCTATAATTCATGCACAGAGCTGCGGCAACTGATACAGGACATGAATCTCATCGACACATGGGAGACGATACATGGCGACAGACGTGGATATACCTACGTCACAAGTCACTCTGCAAGTCGCCTCGATCGAATTTACGTAACACGTCGTCTCGAATCTGCGATCCTCGATGCGGAACTGTAGTCCGTCGCCTTTTCAGATCACATAGCATATATATATGCACGGTCTCCCTAAGACGTCAACGAGTGTGGAGGAGTCGCAGCGTTTGGAAAGTGAATACAGCACACCTCATGGAACCTGAGTGCAGACGCTTAATCGAAGACACTTGGCACATGTGTGAACGACGCCTCCCGAAATATCCGACGACGTTGAAGTGGTGGCTGGAATGCGTTAAGCTTTCATTACGTTGAGCGTTAATTGCATACGGAAGAGAGCAGATGATGTGGAGGCGCCACACGACGGAATTTTATTTCACGATGCTCCGTCAACTTTCTGTACAAGCGCATTCACAGGATCGGATTGCTGCCATAAACCGAGCTCACGCCCAAACAATTTCCATAACGCCCCGCCATCTGGATCGTGTCGCAATCCGCTCAAGGGCCAAGTCCGTGGAGAATCACCGTCGATGTATCGCGTTATCAGAGAAAACCAACGTAGCTGCAGAACCTTAATACAGACGGTCATACTGCCGGATGGTCGCGGTATGACAACGCGAAAAGACATTGCCAACGCCTTTGTGGAACAATATGGTTAACTGTATGAAGAAGCGGAACACGATGAGGCAGCCTTTCATGAGGTCCGACGAACGCTATCCGAGCGCCTCGACGAGACGGTCAAGCGGAAGTAAACAGTGGAAGTCGCAGTTGATGACGTAATGGAAGCGCTTGATAAGGGAGCGTCGCACAAATCGCCGGGGCCCGACGGGTTTCCGTTAGAGTTTTATCGTACATTTAAAGATCTCATGACTCCGCGATGGACTGCCATGTACTACGAATTGATGTCTCCCAATGTGCCTCTTCCACCCTCCTTCCTGGAAGGAATGATCATCCCTATCCACAAACCATCCGGCGGCACAGGGATACAGGAATACCAGCCACTGGTTATTCTTAATTGCAAGATCTACACCATGATACTTGCAGCACGCTTCAAATGCGTACTACGCCAAGTGATATCACTCGACCAAAACCAGCTAGGAGAGGGTAGCAATATACAAACGCCACTCAGCGACTATCACGATGTTATCGCGCTGGCAACAATATGTCGTCTCTGGGGTGCACTGGTATCGATAGACTTCGATCGCGCCTTTGACAGGGTGAGCCATGCCTATCTCACGGAAGTGATGACGCAAATGAAGTTTCCAGAAAGTTTTGTCACCGTCGTTGTAAGACTACTCCAGGGCTCCTCATCCAGAGTGCTCATTAACAGACGCTTGGTGGGGCCCATCACCATCTCACGATCGGTCAGGCAAGGGTGCCCGCTGTCCACGATATTGTATGCCATCGCTGTCGAGCCGCTGCTCTTCGGGCTCCGGAATCGAATCCAAGGAATGACGATAAGGCACAACAAGTTTATATGCAGAACATACACGGATGCCCTAGTGTTTTTAGCACGGTCGGGCGACGAGGCAAGAGCAGCCTTGCATTGGATTAATTTGTATGGTATGGCTACGGGAAGTCGTATGAACATGGCAAAGTCGGGAGCGATGAACATCGGGGGAGGACTCACGGCGGGAAGTGTAGTACCATTACAACCGTTCAACAAGATGGAATGCGTCGGAATTATCTTCACTCCGGACGTTCGACGCACGACGGAATGAGCTACAGACATCCTCCGCAAACAATTCGTGCGAGTGTCCGAAGTCATAGGTTAAGGACTCTGGACATGATACAACGGGTCACCTTTGCCAACACTTATCTAGCTTCTCGCATCCCTCACCTGGCACAAGTTCTTCCTATGCCGGTGGTGTTGGCGCGTCGAATACTGGCGGCTTTAGAATATTTTGTGAGCACAGGTCTGCTTTCTAAGGTCGGATACGAAACCCTCACCCTTCCTAGTAGTCGTGGAGGTCGGAGGTCTTGGACTATTCCACGTACGCGACCGAGCAGTGGCTATTTACGTAAGCACGATGATAAAGATGTAAACACGACAACGGACAAGCGTGACGGGCACCTTGATAGACGAACTAGCTCCACCTTCTCGCTTGGCACCGGTAGCGGTGGCTCATATCTCTCCATCGCTTACACATATGCGAACCTTTTTTGTGGAACACAGTTATGAACATATGGAACTACCGACTACCAGGACGGCAACGGCACGTAATATGTATCGCGTCTTGACTCGACGACGGCCGAATAATGCCGTAGAGCGCTGACAACCAACGGTTACGTGGTCAGTGGTATGGCGTACAGTGCACCACCCACATCTTGATACGGTGACGCGCGCACTGTGCTATCAAGTGGTAAATGGGAAATACGTCACTTGTTCCAGGTTGCATACAATTCATATGGCGGATGAGCCACTGTGTCCACAGTGCAATGTTATAGACACAGAGGAACATCGCCTGAAATGCGGGAATTCGGCGGACGTGTGGTGTTTGGTCCAAAAAATGATCGCCTTCCTCCTTCGGGTGTTGCCGCAAGCAATACAACCACGGATACTACTTATCCCAGATATCACGTATTATACCCGAACAAAGACAAACGCAGTGACTTGGATTCGGGGTTTGACTGTTCTTTACCTTTTCCGAGACGGCAGTAAGAATGTGCTTGACTTTTGGGCCTTACTTCAAGAACATCACTCACAGCTTATGAGACATCCGAGATATCGAAGATATGACGCTAATTGTTTAGGGAGTGCCTTGCTTGATCTCCCACCCAGTTGGTGTGTCCCGGGTAGGAGAATGTAACGATTGCTTATAAGTATTGAGAACAAGAAAGGACCAGGACAGTGGAGAGGATCCACCACCACACATGAAGACGTACCCGGCCCCAACCCGAGGTACAACTGGATTAGCGAGGAACGTGCCCAAGAAGAGGGACGTGATCCGTTATTGTTTTGTACTGACAGAAGCAGTTTATGTTTTTTTTAATTGTTACACCATTATGTAAAGAGAAAAGTTCCCATAAATATTTATTTTATGAAGGTCATCGTCTCATATATATATATATATATATATATATATATATATATATATATATATATATATATATATATATATATACATATAAAGCACGTGGGGCCTAATTCGATTCCTGGCTGCGGTGAGAGAATTTCTCCCCTCAGAGACTCAACTTAAAAAAAAAGGGGGTATGACCACTATAAGGCGCTGGCCGAAGACAGTTTGCAACGGCGTGATACAAACTCAGGGATACTGTGTTAGACATTCTTCTCAAAAGCGTACATTGAAATGCACATTAAGCAAGAGCTAGAGTTTTCACATGGGTCCACAGGGAAAAATTAGTTTCAATTATAAAACGGACAGTGTCTGTTTTTAATGGTCTACTATGCAGTGTCCTTCAGACATACATGTACGCATCTGTTTTGTTTCCTGAAGGAATGAGGGAACGAATGAGGGAATGAAGTGTGAATCACTTAAATTGTGAATAAGTAAATTTGAGTGAATGTTGGTGTCTGACTGTGCGGCTCTGATGTGAGGAACTTGCCTGAGGGACATGAAACGCGTAAAGCAGTCAGTGTTTGCCTTATACACTCCTGGAAATTGAAATAAGAACACCGTGAATTCATTGTCCCAGGAAGGGGAAACTTTATTGACACATTCCTGGGGTCAGATACATCACATGATCACACTGACAGAACCACAGGCACATAGACACAGGCAACAGAGCATGCACAATGTCGGCACAAGTACAGTGTATATCCACCTTTCGCAGCAGTGCAGGCTGCTATTCTCCCATGGAGACGATCGTAGAGATGCTGGATGTAGTCCTGTGGAACGGCTTGCCATGCCATTTCCACCTGGCGCCTCAGTTGGACCAGCGTTCGTGCTGGACGTGCAGACCGCGTGAGACGACGCTTCATCCAGTCCCAAACATGCTCAATGGGGGACAGATCCGGAGATCTTGCTGGCCAGGGTAGTTGACTTACACCTTCTAGAGCACGTTGGGTGACACGGGATACATGCGGACGTGCATTGTCCTGTTGGAACAGCAAGTTCCCTTGCCGGTCTAGGAATGGTAGAACGATGGGTTCGATGACGGTTTGGATGTACCGTGCACCATTCAGTGTCCCCTCGACGATCACCAGTGGTGTACAGCCAGTGTAGGAGATAGCTCCCCACACCATGATGCCGGGTGTTGGCCCTGTGTGCCTCGGTCGTATGCAGTCCTGATTGTGGCGCTCACCTGCACGGCGCCAAACACGCATACGACCATCATTGGCACCAAGGCAGAAGCGACTCTCATCGCTGAAGACGACACGTCTCCATTCGTCCCTCCATTCACGCCTGTCGCGACACCACTGGAGGCGGGCTGCACGATGTTGGGGCGTGAGCGGAAGACGGCCTAACGGTGTGCGGGACCGTAGCCCAGCTTCATGGAGACGGTTGCGAATGGTCCTCGCCGATACCCCAGGAGCAACAGTGTCCCTAATTTGCTGGGAAGTGGCGGTGCGGTCCCCTATGGCACTGCGTAGGATCCTACGGTCTTGGCGTGCATCCGTGCGTCGCTGCGGTCCGGTCCCAGGTCGACGGGCACGTGCACCTTCCGCCGACCACTGGCGACAACATCGATGTACTGTGGAGACCTCACGCCCCACGTGTTGAGCAGTTCGGCGGTACGTCCACCTGGCCTCCCGCATGCCCACTATACGCCCTCGCTCAAAGTCCGTCAACTGCACATACGGTTCACGTCCACGCTGTCGCGGCATGCTACCAGTGTTAAAGACTGCGATGGAGCTCCGTATGCCACGGCAAACTGGCTGACACTGACGGCGGCGGTGCACAAATGCTGCGCAGCTAGCGCCATTCGACGGCCAACACCGCGGTTCCTGGTGTGTCCGCTGTGCCGTGCGTGTGATCATTGCTTGTACAGCCCTCTCGCAGTGTCCGGAGCAAGTATGGTGGGTCTGACACACAGGTGTCAATGTGTTCTTTTTTCCATTTCCAGGAGTGTAGAAACATAAAATTTCAGTTAGTCCTTCAGTCAATTAAATATGCGATTAATTTCTATTTATTCGGTTTTGTGAATTTACTATTATGTATTTGGATCGAAATTCATTTCGGAACGGGGATTAGTCTTACGAGGGAGAATTATTAGGTCATATGAATGGAAGTAGGAATATGATCGGTTACTGTGATATTCGGCAGAGAAGAGGTCTTTCGCGCTTTACTACTGAGAGAGGGATTTCGTATGTGAGTAGAAAAAGGTCAGTGGCCAGTTGTTGTGACGTAGCCCAGAGTTCAACACAATTTTGTTAAGTACAAGCAATAGGGAATTTTTGGAGATTGTGATTTAACGGAACATGTTTAAGGCCAAACGTACATTCAGTTCGCGGAAATATCGAAATTTTTCTGTAAGAACTGAAACTTTCTTCCAGAGTGCAAAAATACCGTGTGGCGTGCTGTGCAGTCGCAACTGTGAACTTTGTGGTCGAAAAGAGATGATTTGCATAATGTTTGATGGAGCATTCATAAACAATGTTAAGCGGTAACACCACTGTAATGTCCCAATAGAAAGCGTTTGAAAGTTATATACACAGGGTAAATTAATTAAATTTTTGTAATAAAATAATATATTGAACCAGAGATGGTCAAATGTAGTTTCGATTGTGCAGTAGCGTCGCTGCTCAACAGCGATCGCTTATTCAAGGTGGTATGGGTAATGGTTAGAATAACTTTAGATCGGGAGATATATGGAGGACTCGCAAGTGTAAAGATGGGTTGTATCTCATATGTGCTGGATATATACTTACTAGCTACGAGCAGTAATGATTTTTTTATTTGCAAGATACAATGACGTTTGCTAACTGTAAAAGCAATCTCAACAGAAGTTGGAAATAATTAAGGTAAAGAGAGTTGTTTTGTTACTAATGCAAGACGCGTATTCATACTGAGACAATGTATAGCACTAATATCGAATGATTCTATAAAGCTAATTGTTATTGGATAATCGATTTACTGAGTGTGTTAATGTGAGCATTATTAATTTTCAAATAGTCAAAATACAAGTTCTAAAATTGGTGCCATTCTGTGGCTTACCCCAAGTCGATACAGGTTACCAGATCGATGTCATTTTTTATTAAATATTTTGCTCAAGAAGTCATTGTCTCAGTCATATTCGATTTAATTAAAGTGTATGCTAAGCAACAGCCTTTCAGAATAGCTGTTTGTTAACTGTGCAATTTAAAGTACTATCAGAAAGTAGTGCCAAGAGCGTTACCATTGCGCAGATAAAGGTAAGAAATTTTATTATTTCAGGGATAGAATTCATTAAGCACAGGGACCATTATTCTCAAACTGATCAAGTTTTGTTTATTACCAGGGCCAATTTCAGATCAATAGTGTTGCATCATATTCTACATCTACATCTACATTTATACTCTGCAAGCCACCCAACGGTGTGTGGCCGAGGGCACTTGACGTGCTACTGTCATTACCTCCCTTTCCTGTTCCAGTCGCGTATGGTTCGCGGGAAGAACGACTGCCGGAAAGCCTCCGTGCGCGCTCGAATCTCTCTAATTTTACATTCGTGACCTCCTCGGGAGGTATAAGTAGGGTGAAGCAATATATTCGATACCTGATCCAGAAACGCACCCTCTCGAAACCTGGACAGCAAGCTACACCGCGATGCAGAGCGCCGGCCGCGGTGGTCTAGCGGTTCCAGGCGCTCAAGCCGGAACCGCGCGACTGCTACGGTCGCAGGTTCGAATCCTGCCTCGGGCATGGATGTGTGTCATGTCCTTAGGTTAGTTAGGTTTAAGTAGTTCTAAGTTCTAGGGGACTGATGACCACAGATGTTAAGTCCCATAGTACTCAGAGCCATTTGAACCATTTTTTTGATGCAAAGCGCCTCTCTTGCAGAGTCTGCTACTTGAATTTGCTAAACATCTCCGTAACGCTATCACGCTTACCAAATAACCCTGTGAGGAAACGCGCGGCTCCTCTTTGGATCTTCTCTATCTCCTCCGTCAACCCGATCTTGGTTCAAATGGCTCCTAGCACTATGGGACTCAACTTCTGTGGTCATCAGTCCCCTAGAACTTAGAACTACTTAAACCTAACTAACCTAAGGACATCACACACATCCATGCCCGAGGCAGGATTCGAACCTGTGACCGTAGCGCTCGCGCGGTTCCAGACTGAAGCGCCTTTAACCGCACGCCCACACCGGCCGGCTTCAAACCGATCTGGTACGGATCCCACACTGATGAGCAATACTCAAGTATAGGTCGAACGAGTGTTTTGTAAGCCACCTCCTTTGTTGATGGACTACATTTTCTAAGGACTCTCCCAATGAATCTCAACCTGGTACCCGCGTTACCAACAATTAATTTTATATGATGATTCCACTTCAAATCGTCGCGCACGCATACTTCCAGATATTTTACAGAAGTAACTGCTACCAGTGTTTGTTCAGCTATCATATAATCATACAATAGAGGATCCTTCTTTCTATGTATTCGCAATACATTACATTTGTCTATATTAAGGGTCAGTGTCCACTCCCTGCACCAAGTGCCTATCCGCTGAAGATCGTCCTGCATTTCGCTACAATTTTCTAATGCTGCAACTTCTCTATATACTACAGCATCATCCGCGAAAAGCCGCATGGAACTTCCGACACTATATACTAGGTCATTTATATATATCGTGGAAAGCAATGGTCCCACAACACTACCCTGTGGCACGCCAGAGGTTACTTTAACGTCTGTAGATGTCTCTCCATTGAGAACAACATGCTGTGTTCTGTTTGCTAAAAACTCTTCAATCCAGCCACACAGCTGGTCTGATATTCCGTAGGCTCTTACTCTGTATATCAGGCGACAGTGCGGAACTGTATCGAACGCCTTCCGGAAGTCAAGGAAAATAGCAGCTACCTGGGAGCCTATATCTAATATTTTCTAGGCTCATGAACAAATAAAGCGAGTTGGGTCTCACACGATCGCTGTTTCCGGAATCCATGTTGACTCCTACAGAGTAGATTCTGGGTTTCCAGAAACGACATGATACTCGAGCAAAAAACATGTTCTAAAATTCTACAACAGATCGACGTCAGAGATATGCGGCTACAGTTTTGCGCATCTGCTCGACGACCCTACTTGAAGACTGGGACTACCTGTGCTCTTTTCCAATCATTTGGAACCCTCCGTTCCTCTAGAGACTTGCGGTACACGTCCTGTTAGAAGGGGGGCAAATTCTTTCGCGTACTCTGTGTAGAATCGAATTGGTATCCCGTCAGGTCTAGTGGACTTTCCTCTGTTGAGTAATTCCAGTTGCTTTTCTATTCCTTGGACACTTATTTCGATGTCAGCCATTTTTTGGTTTGTGCGAGGATTTAGAGAAGGAACTGGAGTGCGGTCTTCCTCTGTGAAACAGCTTTGGAAAAAGGTGTTTAGTATTTCAGCTTTACGCGTGTCATCCTCTGTTCCAATGCCATCATCATCCTGGAGTGTCTGGATATGCTGTTTCGAGCCACTTACTGATTTAACGTAAGACGAGAACTTCCTAGATTTTCTGTCAAGTCGGTACATTGAATTTTACTTTCGAATTCACTGAACGCTTCACGCATACCCCTCCTTACGCTAACTTTGATATCGTTTAGCTTCTGTTTGTCTGAGAGGTTTTGCCTGCGTTTAAACTTGCAGTGAATCTCTATTTGCTTTCGCTGTAGTTTCCTAACTTTGTTGTTGAACCACGGTGGGTTTTTCCCGTCCCTCACAGTTTTACTCGGCACGTACCTGTCTAAAACGCATTTTACGATTGCCTTGAACTTTTTCCATAAACACTCAACATTGTCAGTGTCGGAACAGAAATTTTCGTTTTGATCTGTTAGGTAGTCTGAAATCTGCCTTCTATTACTCTTGCTAAACAGATAAACCTTCCTCCCTGTTTTTATATTCCTATTTACTTCGATATTTAGGGATGCTGCAACGGCCTTATGATCACTGATTCCCTGTTCTGCGCTTACAGAGTCGAAAAGTTCGGGTCTGTTTGTTATCAGTAGGTCCAAGATGTTATCTCCACGAGCCGGTTCTCTGTTTAATTGCTCGAGGTAATTTTCGGATAGTGCACTTAGTACAATGTCACTCGATGCTCTGTCCCTACCACCCGTCCTAAACATCTGAGTGTCCCAATCTATACCTGGTAAACTTAAATCTCCACCTAAGACTATAACATGCTGAGAAAACGTATGTGAAATGTATTCCAGATTTTCTCTCAGTTGTTCTGCCACTAATGCTGCTGAGCCGGGAGGTCGGTAAAAGGAACCAATTATTAACGTAGCTCGGTTGTTGAGTGTAACCTCCACCCATAATAATTCACATGTACTATCCACTTCTACTTCACTACAGGATAAACTACTCCTAACAGCGACAAACACGCCACCACCGGTTGCATCCTATCCTTTCTAAACACCGTCTGTGCCTTTGTAAAAATTTCTACAGAATTTATCTCTGGCTTCAGCCAGCTTTCCGTACCTATAACGATTTCAGCTTCGGTGCTTTCTATCAGCGCTTGAAGTTCCGGTACTTTACCAACGCAGCTTCGACAGTTTACAATTACAATAACGATTGCTGCTCGGTCCCCGCATGTCCTGACTTTTCCCCGCACCCGTTGAGGCTGTTGCCCTTTCTGTACTTGCCCGAGGCCATTTAACCTAAAAAACCGCCCACTCCACGCCACACAACCCCTGCTACCCGTGTAGCCGCCTGCTGCGTGTAGTTGACTCCTGACCTATCCAGCAGAACCCGCAACCCCACCACGCTCGGGCGCAAGTCGAGGAATCTGCAGCCCACACGGTCGCAGAACCGTCTCAGCCTCTGATTCAGACCCTCCACTCGGCTCTGTACCAAAGGTCCGCAGTCAGTCCTGTCGACGACGCTGCAGATGGTGAGCTCTGCTTTCATCCTGCTAGCGAGACTGGCAGTCTTCACCAAATCAGATAGCCGCCGGAAGCCAGAGAGGATTTCTTCCGATCCATAGGGACACACATCATTGATGCCGAGATGAGCGACCACCTGCAGATGGGTGCACCCTGTACCCTTCATGGCATCCGGAAGGACCCTTTCCACACCTGGAATGACTCCCACGGTATGCACACGGAGTGCACATTGGTTTTCTTCCCCTACCACCCCCCCCCTCCTTCCGTTGCAGCCATATCCCTAAGGGACCCCATTACGCGCCTGATGTTGGAGCTCCCAACTACCAGAAAGCCCACCCTCTGCGACCTCCCGGATCTTGCAGACTGAGGGGCAACCTTTGGAACAGGACAAGCAGCCATGTCCGGCCGAAGATCAGCATCAGCCAGAGACAGAGCCTGAAACCGGTTGGTCAGACAAACTGGAGAGGCCTTCCGTTCGTCCCTCCAGAATGTCTTTCGCCCCCTGCCGCACCTCGAGACGACCTCCCACTCTACCACGGATGAGGAGTCAGCCTCAATGTGGGCAGTATCCCGGGCAGCCACAGCCTTAGTCCGATCGGGGGATGCGTGGGACGAGCTGGCCGTCCCCAACAAACCCCCACAGTGATGCCCATTGGCAACAGCCTCAAGCTGTGTGACCGAAGCCAACACTGCTTGAAGCTGGGAGCGAAGGGATGCCAACTCATCCCGCATCCGAACACAGCAGTTGCAGTCCCTACCCATGCAAAAATCTGTTGTGCAAAGAACGTCTGAACTAATCTACAGAGAGCACAAACAATTCGACACAAAATTTAAACGGTTATTAAAATACAAGATTGCCTAGTAAATGCAATAATGCTGCTACTTGCGCACTGCTGACACACTGCTCGGCGGCGGAAGGAGACTACGCGATTTTACACTATTCAGGTACTAAAACGCGATGCTACAACTCTCAAATGCTATAATACGCCCGAAATTTATGAATTACACAACGCAAGTACCTAAAAACACGCAAAGAAATTAAGAATTAAACTATGTAACAAATAAGTGAGCTAAGAGTATATGACTTGCTGCTGGCAGCTGCTTATCCAACGGCGGCAGGGAGCTCACTCAGTTTTTGTATTACGTAAATTCATGCAGTTTTGGTTTGGTTTAAAGTTATTGACAGTTTATATTCTCGCAGCTAAATTAAATTAACATTCTCACAGTCAGAACATTACAGTGCAGGGCAAAGCGCATAAGCGACGAGATAAAGTACTCGTTCACATGCCATTCCCGTTCTAACAGTTGTGTTTCAGACTACTGCCAGTTACGTAATTTCTGTTGTATTTCAAACGTAGATGTTTCACTTATTTCAAACTTACATGTTTCAGTTTCATGTGCAATTTCTTTGGGTGGATGGAAAATGATAGGAATAATACTTTGGGTTGTTATTTAGTACATATTTAAATGCATTACAGAAAACGTTTGTCGGAAAATATTACAAAATGGTGAAACTGCAGGAATTCTCCCAAGGCATGTTGTATTTGCGGGCATCAGCGGGGGGCACATAAAAGGTGCCAATTTGAGTCTGGAAAAAAGAAAAAAAAAACTGTGTTGATGAGTGTAGCTAGTGAAACACGTACGATATCTTAGAAATCTTGATTTTTGTGTAACTGTTGATTGTTTGAGTGAAGTCGTTTAATTTTTACCAAACAAAAGGACAGTCTTCCGTTAATAAATATTTTTTAGAGTAACTAATCGAAAATCTCCTGTGGTTCACTTTGAAATGACATTAGAAAGATGTTATATTTTCAAATAGAAAGACTGAAAATTGTTAGAGCTATGCTGCCTGTCGTTTAGAAAAATTATATTCCAAGAAAAACGCGTTCGAAGTTTTGGAATGTATCACAGACATGGACAAATGAAAATATCCTACTTTTAGAAAACTCTTACCATTAAGCTGCGATCCCAATACTGGCCTTTCGTACTATCGCCGTTTCGATCGAAATCATATACACTGGTTTATAACAGAATGGCTGAAATATGGGTCGTGGCAATGCCTTACTGTTCCGTTTAGCCCTACTCCAAGCAGGCGCATTTCTAGGACGGTTCGACTATTAATTTCATACCCGTTCTGTGTTAACTCGTATAACAACTTCTGGGCAGTTTCTACAAGCAATAAGTATTGTGAAGCCTAAGCCTCCAGGATTTACTTCATGCAACATGACGTCTGCGTTGCACGTTTCGCATTTCACGGTTGAGAAATAACAGAGAAAACGACGAGGACATTTATAATCCCATAGGTGAAGCCGTAATTCACATGAAAATCCTGGTCAATGATATTGAATTACTTACCAGAGGCACTGACTCCTCCAGAACAGCTCTCAGCCTTTCGTATCTACTCTTTGGATGCTTTGATGACACACTGCTTCGAAGCTGCGCTGAATACGAATTTTTCGTACCTTTTCTGCACGAGTACACTTCCTTACCGCTCATTCTTACTTGACAGACAAAACTGTATACTATAAGATCTCAAATAAACCATCAAAAGTTGATGGGAAAAAAAATTATGAAAAAAAACTGGACACAAAAAATCAAGATTCGAAGCGAAAGAATTATCTTTTTCGGATGCATACTGACGTTTTCTGGCGCCGGGTTAAAGTATTATTGTTTTGAAATGCTTCTACCTATATCCAGACGCTAGAAGGGATATCGAGTTGGTGCAGGGAGGCCATTTCAGATAATTCGATGAGCTGGAGGAGGAGCTCGGAATTCAATAGAATAAACATTTTTTTTTTTTTCAAGGATTAGATTTATTGCCTCATGTTCCAGATGGTTCAAAGCATCTTTTAAGCCAACAAAAACAAATGATGTTCTGAAAATTCTACAGTGATTTTACCCCTTAAACAACGTGTGTCTTTACGTATCATTCAACAACTCATGAAAAGTGAGGTTATTTCTTTATCAGGTCTGAGTGAAAACTAAGTTAGCTACTAGCGAGAGACTGTGCTGTGAGTGTGTATCGTTTAGTGCAAACTACGTCCATTTTTACTTTTTTTCTTGAACTACTGAGTGATACCTTTTACTATTGCAAGGTACTGGTAGGATGATCTTCGAGAAGTATCTCTTTTCTGATTTCCTAAATTCCAACAATGGAAATGAGCGTTTGGCGTCATTGGCCGGGAGGCCCCTCGCGGGGCAGGTCCGGCCGCCATATCGCAGGTCTTATTACATTCGGCGCCACATTGGGCGACCTGCACGCCGGATGGGGATGAAATGATGATGAACACAACACAACACCCAGTCCCTGAGCGGAGAAAATCTCCGACCCAGCCGGGAATCGAACCCGGGCCCAGAGGACGGCAATCCGTCACGCTGACCACTCAGCTACTGGGGCGGACAATTCCAACAATGACCATGTACGAGTAACTAAAGCCTACATTCGCTTGCCTCAGACAAGTACCAAACACAAAATTTCTGACTAGTGACACACATTTATTTAAATATTAATTAATTAAACTTATAAAAAAACACCACCACATAGATCATTTGATGATTTAATAAAATACTAATCCACATATTGGACATACAATAATCATGATAAGTTTGACTTAAACATTAAGGGGAAGTGCAAACCGACTGATTTTAAGGATCCAGACTAAAAAGTAGAACGGCGCTGTGGGATGTAATAGCAACGAAGTTAGCTATAATCAACGGTTATTTCTTCATTAAAAGTAACATACACACAGATGTTAAGTTAAAACACAGTCGCTTGGTACGCTGGAGCGTGAATCTCGACACGTGGTACAACTGAACCGACACGTGTGGAAACAAGTCTGCTAACTTACTCGTTACAATTGATCAAGATGACATGCACGACGTCCGCACTGATCACTCGCACAGTGTAAGATAGAATTTAGAAGAACGCTTCGATACTCCATATGTAAACTCACTGGGTCAGAGCGCGACTGGCTTTAACGGTCAATTTCAGAGAAGAAAGCCTACGTCCGAAATTCCGTAAATTTGTAAATAATTTAGCAAACGTGAGCACATGTACTCTACCATCAAACTGAGAATTCAGTTCGAAAACGAGAGATGTTTACGTTGAATTGGAGCCTCATGGTTTACAAAGAAACGCGCGTGGTGCAGCTGATACATCCAGAACACAGTTAGGAATTAGAAATTGAGACAGCTATTCTCCTTTGGCCGCTGAGAAATGCTGCAGTAATAACACGCTCTCTCTCGTCCATTTTCTCTCCAGGCATAGTCATCCTGAACATTTGAGTCGTTAAGAACTGTAACAAAACCGAAGGATGCTTTCCAAGTCAGTGGAACAGCTTACATGGAGACGTTCCGTAACCTTATCCTTCTGGAGGAAAAAATATGAACAGGGAGTGTCCTTATATAGTAGGGAATTTCTATTCATTCTTTTGTGAAAATGAAAATATTCACAATATAGAGATAAGAATGACATGTGTCAATCAGAAATCAATTTTTGTGCCAAGCGTCTCAGTGTGAATCTTATGATAAACTAAACATTTTGTCTTATGCAGACTGTAAGACAAGTGAGTGCAAAATGTAGACTTTCAGTGAACTCATGTCCATAACCATTTGCAAAGTTATCATAGAGCACTCAGTCTTTGCTAAAAAGCAAATGAGTCAAATGTATAAAATTACAAGACAAAGTCACTTAAGGACATCAATAAAAAATAAGTATCATCTAGAAACAAGTACAAGCCAAAGAACACTGAAATGTACAAAATCATCATAGACAGAAAATAACGATAAAATGCAACTTACAGAGAAATAAATATACGAAGTTGACAAGATGAAGTACCATGAAACCAACAGATAAAACAAGGACAACCATGATGAGCCGTTCCGGCTTTGATCCTATCGATTCTTCGGTAGAGATCGTACCCTTTCGGCGCTCGTGATACGGTCGCAAAGTGGCACGCACGGGGAGAGATAATCGATCGAGCAAACGTGCGGAGTGAGGGGCAGTTAGTAACGACGTGTGGGTGGTAGTGGACACGAGAGGCAACCTTGGCGGCGAATACTGTCGCTATGAAAACGGCCATTCGGGTCGGCGCCGGCTGAATTGTGCGCTTTTTGGGATGGACTGCGTAACGAAGAAGTTTGGCGGTCGTTAGCCGATTATATGTTGGTTGCGGGTCCTGATTCGTGACCTATCTTTCCGATGTTGTTGGACACGGACATTAACCGACTTAATAAGATGATACCACTATATTTACGTCATTAAATGGAGACAGAGTTTCTGCCTTCCCTGTTTAAAGTATGATGAACCTGAGACAGATTACTAGTTGATTCTCAGTCACGAAACTCTGTGTACAATTTGTCTTGTGGGTCGCCGCTACGAACTTTTTGTGCCTCTCTGACTAGTAATTCGTGTTCAGTCTGTTTCAGAAAGCATTGTGTATCATTGAACAAACCGATGCACCAAAGTATGGTAATTCCGCCAGATCTTTCTGCGGAGTCTTGAATGTTTGGACCCATCTAGGACGTGTAATTATTGTAAGGCTAATCTATATTTTTACGGCTTTTGTTGAGGTAATCCTATGCTACTGTGATTTGAACTGCTTGTTTGAGGTGTTTAAGTTGTAGCGTGTTCGTTGTATTGGGGCGCGCGATTTATTGGATCATAATTTCTTACGACTTATTGTGTATCCGAGCCTGGGTTGGGGGTTATATCTACGCCTTCGGAACCTTGCATATCTTTATTATCTAGTATACACTAGTAGTGGAGAGCTGGCAGCACGGGTGCAATTTTGATATCAAACTTATAAACTAAACTAAACTCCTCCCGAACAGGCCATGAAGACTCAACGGTACCGACAGGCCGCCGTGTCATCCTCAGCCCACAGGCGTCACTGGATGCGGATATGGAGGGGCATGTGGTCAGCATACCGCTCTCCCGGCTGTATGTCAGTTTCCGAGACCGGAGCCGCTACTTCTCAATCAAGTAGCTCCTCAGTTTGCCTCACAAGGGCTGAGTGCAGCCCGCTTGCCAACAGCGCTCGGCAGACCGGATGGTCACCCATACAAGTGCTAGCCCAGCCCGACAGCGCTTAACTTTGGAGATATGACGGGAACCGGTGTTACCATTGCGGCAAGGCCGTTGGCATCAAACTTATAAGCAAATTAATTAAACTGATCAATTAATTACCCCCTCCCCCACCCCGACCCCGACCACACCCACCCCCGACACCCAGATGAGGCCACGAGTTTTTCTCAGCCTGCACGTGCACCCCTCCCTCCCTTTTGCGCCCCCTTCCCACCTTCCCCCTCCCCCAACCTACCTAGTCCAGTCAAATTGCAGAAATACCTTGCAAAAGGTGGGGTAGAAGAGTTTATTTTTTCAACTCGTTCATATGGTTGGAAATATTAGAAAACCGAGTTTTGCCAACAAAATTTCGCTTGGGAAAACTTTCTGCAGTCAAAAAACTTGGAAAATTTCGGCCTTTTTTCCGTTTTTTCAAAATATCTCAGTTTCGTTTGCTCCTATCGCTTTAACGTCTATTTTCTTTTTTAAAGAGCACAAAATTCTCTACAAATTTTATTCTTGCCATTTTTTTCTACTCCCAATATCTAAGGCGCTACAGCACCTCAAAAAATACCAATTTTTCAAATTTTGAGCAAAGTGGCAAGATACCTTATTTTTGAACACTATTTTTTCAGTTTCTCTTTGTGTAGTATAAATACATTATACATCATGTTATATGTTGGAATTTACCACCTCACTTTCAAGTATTCAATTTCTCTGTATGCAACATGAGGATTGCTGGGCACCCAACTATTGTGAATCTTACATCACTACCTGAAGTTCACTATTGGCCACCTCAGCCCTGGTATTTGTAAAACTATAAATATAAAAATACACCATTAATAGACATAGACACACATACACACACACACACACACACACACAAAATAAGTTGTCTCAGGAAACTGAACTATTATTAGCTGCAACAGGCAACCTAATTAGGTAGGTAATTATTCTTGTGTATAAAAGCCACACAGTTGACATTAAAAATAAGTAGCTTTATTACAAATAAAATGCATTGTCAGTTACTAAAAAATGTTGACAGTTCTGGGTGTGTAATACTTGTAATATCGCATATTAGCGAACTTGAGACAGATATGAGCATCACTTCCAACGTTTTGATGGGCCAGGTTCCTCAGTGTCACCAGAAATACCTTGAGTTACGGATTCAGGGTCTGTACCTAGAATCGATCCCAGATTGACCTCTTCTTTAAACAGCGAGTCAGCCTCAGCAAGTTCGTTGATTTCGTCAGCGGTTTCCTCAACATCCTCCATAAAATCTTCTTCACTGTCTTCATATAAAAATTTTGGCACGTTTTCACAGTTGACCCCAATACATTTCTTGCAAATTGAAGAACATTTCAAACACGCTTTTCTGCAGGAGCGCGCTCCGCCACAGTTCAGCTTGCATGAACATTAAACAATGTGAAGAAGTGCTTCAGGTGCTGGATCTTGGCTCATTATAACGGGTATTGGACCGTGGTCACTGTGATTCCAGCCCCATTTCTCAGGAGGTTTCCAGTTTCCCATCCAACTTTGGACTTGTTGGTAAATCCGCAACGAATGATGTTGTGCGGCGTCTAGTGTAGGTGGCAACCGTGCAAGATTCAGTTTGCTCTTTGTGGCAGACTTGGCGAATAGCTGGTACCGCAAATGATCTAGTGTATGGGAACTGCTGACACCTCCACTATACAATTCGATAGTAATCTGTTTTGTTGCTGTTATTATTTCTTCACGGGTAGCATGTGGTTTATTGAACGTGCAAAGCGCTGAGGTTAGGTGTTCATTTATCGCAACAATATTGCAGCACTTAATTTTTCCTTGACCAAAAAAAGCGGATGTTGTATCACATCCGCTAAAGGCGTGAGTGAACAGAATATATTCACTGTCAAACTTGTAAGATGCAGTGGAAAACCACTTGTCTTCTGCATTTTCTCTTCCTGGCTTAAAGAAAAATAAGCTTTCAATGCCTTGCCCCAAACCGGTCATGAGCACAAGCAGGTCAACATCTTCTCCTACAATGACAACACTTCCAAAATCTTTTGTTCTTGAAATGACAGATGTTACAATCATAACGTCAGCATCTTCTTGTGGCTGGTGCACTTCAACGCTACACTCCAGAAATTCCTTTTTAAGAAGTGTGATCAAACGCATCTTGTTTCGTTCGTTGTACAAGAACTTGTCCTGAGGGACTTGGTTCACCATCTCTTATTCAACCACAACGTCAACCGAAGAATGTTTTTCGGACCTACGAATCCTCTCAGCACTCTTTGTGCTACATTTGGCTCCCTCACATGAATACCCATCAAATACAATAGCAAATTGAGATCCAAATTGACGTTGCAGGTAAGAAACATAGCTTTGGGCTATTGACTTGAAGCAAACATTTCGTGTCCAAGTCACTTTGTAGATAAGGTACCCTCCATCAAAATTTCGTTTGGCATTTGGCAGTCTTAACTGCTTGGATAAAAAGTCATCAGAATTCCCTTTTGCACATAAGAAGCATTTCTCTTTGAACTTGAACTGACCTTTTTCCTGCGACCGACGTAGCACGCCTGTTGGTTCCTGAGGATGTCGAAGGCTATCTGCTATCATTCTCTCATTAATGTACTTCTTGTAGCATGCTTCATGCACCATCACTTCACCGAGCGTTTCCAAAAAACGGGAGTGAGCAGACTCCCTGCGTTTAGTACCACAATCGATAAGTGTGCTCAGTCCTTTCTTTTTCACATTGCATCCACCACTCACCACAGTTTTTTCGCAAATGAAACACAAATTCATGTCAGACATACTCATTTTCAGCACCACAACATATACTGAATGGAAGCGACTCCAAACTGTAATACCCTTATTGTTGTGTGCTAATAGCTGTCAGCGCGCTATGAACAATCACTAGAGATAATTGCCTTCCGCCCGCCAAAGAATAAATTCGCTTTTGTCCGCTAAAGAACAATTCCTACATACTTTTTCTTATAACTGATCATTAACGTCAATCAACTGTAGAAAATGTACGGCACCTTCATGCAATCGCATTACATATTGTAACACAAATAAATTTCACGCAATCCGACGTGAATGTGTTCGTAGTTACTGAAAATGATGCTGTTTGTACTGGCCCTGCAGCAGAGTGAGATGGTAAATTCCAATGAATAACATGAAGAGTAATATGTTTATACCACACTAATAGAAACTGAAATAACAGTGTTCCAAAATTAGGTAATTTGCCACTTTGCTCGAAATTTGAAAAATTGGTATTTTTTGACGCGCTGTAGCGCCTTAGATATTGGGAGTAGAAAAAATGGTAAAAATCAAATTTGTAGAGAACTTTGTGCTCTTTAAAAAAGAAAATAGACGTCAAAGCGATAGGTGCAAATGAAACAGATATTTTGAAAAAACTGAAAAAACTCCGAAATTTTCGAAGTTTTTTGACTGCAGAAAGTTTTCCCAAGAGAAATTTTGTTGGCAAAACTTGGTTTTCTAACCTTTCCAACAATACGAACGAGTTAAAAAAATAAAATCGTCTAACCCACCTTTTGCAAGGTACAGGCTTTTTTCTGACAGTTTCACGGGACTAACCCTATTGGAGGTAATTTCGAATTTTTGCGGGAAGTTCTTTGTCCCACCCCACCAAGAAATTGGTGGGAATTTAAAATTGGCGGTACCCTTTCCGGGACTCGAACCCTGGTCTTTCTGGACGGAAAGCCCACATGCTCCCCCATAAGACAGTTAAACCACTTGGAATTGATGGGAAATTAAAAATGGTGGTGCCGTTTCCGGGACTCGAACCCTGACTTGCCCACGTGCACCCCCCATAACACAACTACACCACCAGAGGCGCTTGAAATTGGTAGAAGCCAATAGGAATGCAGCATCCGATCACAACGTGGAAATAAGGCGAGAACAGCAGCTCTGCAGCCTCAGTTGCATTCACCTAGAATGAAGCGCCAGTTGAGATCGTCCAGCACCGTCCAGCCACAGCAGTAACAGAATAATAGAATACGAAAAAGCCGCGGAAAAGTAAGTACCCCCTGCTTATTGTCTGTGTTTACTGTCGTAAATGTAAATGTCGTGTGACTAGGGCCTCCTGTTTGGTAGACCGTTCGCCGGGTGCAAGTGTTTCGATTAGACGCCACTTCGGCGACTTGCCCGTCGATGGGGATGAAATGATGATAATTTTACAACACAACATCCTGTCCCTGAGGGGAGAAAATCTCCGACCCAGCCGGGAATCGAACCCGGGCCCTGAAGGTTGACGTTCTGTAGCGCTGACCACTCAGCTAACGGGGCCGGACTTTACTGCCGTGTGAGGGTCTTTGTGTCTCTATCATTCCTTGTACCGGTTTTCTTCTTTGCTCATCAGCGGATGCGATGTCCTCCAGCCTGTTGGGGTCTGCAACAGCGACGTGAACCAGCCTGTCGGGAACCGCAGCAGCGGTAGTATCCTGGGATCCTGTCGCGCATCTGGTCAGCTTGATGGAGCAGGACAATCAGCTGTTATTGTCGGTTTAAGATACCCAGCCAGTTCCTGACTCGCTGAAGTGGACCTGGGCTCCTAATCAGCATGACGCAGGTCGGTACTGGCCTCCATCGTACGCGCCATCGCAGAATATTCCAGTAATACTGCATGGGCAAAGTGAGGATGTAGTGGATGAGAAGATACCAGTTAAGCCCTGTGCACCACTACTCTTCAGTGTATAATTTAACCGCTAGTGGTTCTAAACGTTTACATATTGGTGTAGAAGCAACCACATGCACATAGTGGCGTATTGTGATAGAGATCGAGAATGCAGCTAATTAAAGTGCGATTTACGAAGGTGGAATGGGATGAACTTTGTCGTGCAAAAGCGTATATCAAGCAGCTGTTGACAGCCGAGTATCATCCGAGCCGTCATAGTCCGGACATTTACCTTGCTGCTCCAATTCTATCCGTTACAACAGTGTACAATGACTCTGCACTCCGTGTGAAATCAGGTAACACACCCATTTATCTACGGCACTCCACCGTTCAAACCTTTTTCGAGCTACAGATTGTGCTGTCTATTGTGTTGGAAAGACAGAACGGATGGCTGCCTTGTGTTAAAGCTGTGTCTAGAGACATTGCAAATTATCTAAGTAGGGACAGTATACATGTAGACGACTTCGAACAGTGGGCCAGTATGGTGCCGGCGAAAACTAATGTACTACCAATAAGTTTGAGAGAAATACATACTGAATTCTGTGCTTACAAGAAGGCTTTATTTTCTATAGTCTGTACTGGCGTTAATATAAAGAAAGAACCGGTTGATGTACTGCATCCTGTATATGATTATTGAAGAAAAAATGTATATAAGCATGTAAGTGTTTTGTATTTCTTACCTCTTATTATATTGCAAGTACTAAAGCTGCTGCCCCAGTATTTTCACAGGAAACACGCGACAGCAGAAAATTATGTCATTTATATAAATTCTTCGTAAAATCCCATTGCACGTCAGTACCTCAAATGGTCGGTATCATGGAAAGGGCATAGTGTTCATTATTTTCTATAAAAACCCATTGCGCACCAGTACCTGACGTGGTGCTTATCATGACAAGGTAGGTGAAGCATCAAGACTTTGTTGTAAGCTACTGGGGCTGTGACGGTGCTCAAGAAGACCATAAGAAGAAGAATGGCGTACTCCTTCCCGACAACATACGTGCAGTAATTGTACGTCCATCCAACTGCGGCAAGGCAAATGTTCTCATGTTGCTGCTAACACGTCGGGATGGATTCCGCTTTGAGCATGTATGTGTATTTTCAAAAACTCTGTTTCAGCCCAAATACCAACTATTACAGGAGATTCTGCAGGGTGTAGATGGTGTGACATACACGACATTCAGTGAGAGGAATGATATCCCTCCACCGGAAAAAGTAAAGCCATACACAGTGTTCATATTTGACGATGTTCCTGTCAATCAAATTAGGCGATATTTCTGTTTCGGTCGTCATATGGATGTTGATGTATTTTATCAGAGTCAGACATATTCCAGTATCCCAAAACAGCTGGTGAGGGATAAAGCAAACCTAATTACAGCATTCAAACAGGGCAATCAGAACTTAAAATGCGTTTGCTGGGCTCATGTAGGAACTGACATGTCGTTCAATGATTTTGTAAAGATATGGAAATGGCAGGTACTGACGGGACTTCCAGGAGTTCCTATATATATATATATATATATATATATATAGCGATGCAAAGAGGTGAGTACATTAGTATACGCGTCACCATGGATAAATTCGCATGCATGCAGGGAGCTCAGTTTGAGAGGATAGGTGTGCATAGACGAAACATTCGCTTGTTTGTGGACGCGAAAATTTAAACTCCCGAGCATAAAGTTTGTGGCATAAGCAAGGACCTAGTGACGTGTGGTCAAGTCCTTCTGAGACTGAACAATACACTGAATGATCGGGTTAATGCAATAGAGAAGAACGTAAACGGCTTCACTGTAGGGGGAATAGCTGTCATTGAGAACGGGACATTGTACGAGCGGGTTAACGTAATTGAAAAGAAAACATGCAACTTAACTGAAGGGAAAATACCACGCTGCACAGAAGTCCGATTAGTATACACCGAGATGTCGACTAAGTATAAAGTCATTGACGCACGGAAGGCCGTTCGCGAGAAGTTACGGTTGATGAGGTTAGGGCATTTTAAGCGGAAGCAGACACTGAGAGGGATATTTAAAAAAGTTACTGAATCACTCAATGAACTCTCAGCGAAATTCCGCAAGACGCTGATGACGATATTGAAGATTTCATTAACCGTCACAGCGACGCTAGGATAGACAAAACATTCGGTGTCAGTGGTAAGAAACCATGTACGTTGGGCACACAGCCTGTAACTTTAAATGAAAAAGCAATACCGATCGAGGGTAAACAATTTCAAAGAACACCTGGTCTACTGCACCTTATTTTCCTGAGACCCACAAAAACTGATAATTATTCGCCTAAAGACCTGATAATGTGTCGTAAAATATTGCTTTCAGCTGATCTGCATAAGAATTCAAAAATTCGAGGCAATGTGATATATAAATCCATTATAAAACCTGTTTTCGATCGTGAAAAAAAAGCGGTGGTGATGGTATTGGCATTCAGCGTAAAAGAGTGAGCAATTGACTCCAGCCGACCGATGTGGCCGAGCGGTTCTAGGCACTACAGTCTGGAACCGCGCGACCGCTACGGTCGCAGGTTCGAATCCTGCCTCCGGCATGGATGTGTGTGATGTCCTTAGGTTAGTTAGGTTTAAGTAGTTCTAAGTTCTGGGGGACTGATGTCCTCAGATGTTAAGCCCCATAGTGCTCAGAGCCAATTGACTCCAGCAGTATATATATTACGACGACCCCAATGAGCTAATAGACCGGCTGCCCAGGGTTCTACCAATACCCAAGACGTCGGGTGGAATGATTCCCTTCCTCATTCCTGCCTTAGCCGGTCTCTCAGCGGTGGGTTCACTGGCTGGGGTAGCTGCAGCTATTGCCAGGACAGTAAAGAATGCACAAAGCTCTCAGCAGCAACTGCAGGAGGCAAGAAGACATAATCGTATGATGAAGGCAGCAGCCATCGGAAAAGATCTATGCTTGAAACCATACAAGAAAGGACTAGGTCTCTTCATAAACAAAGAGAAAAACACCTTAGCAGATCTACCACATAAGGCGATTAGAAATACAGATCTGCTTAAGGTTGTTACGAAGAAATTCAACATTCCGAGATTCCGAGGTGTGTTTATGCGGAATACATTACCGAAGACTATGTGTAAATGAGGAGAATACGGAATTGTGAATTTGGATATAGAAGGAGGACCTGGAATTCAGTGGGTAGCATATGTTAAAAAGAGGAAATACAAATAATGTCTACTATTTCGACTCATTCGGCGACCTGCAACCCCCAGAAGAATTACAACGACAGATCACAGGCAGAAGACATGTGTTCTACAACTGTCGACGCTACGAAGACTTTAGTACATTACTGTGAAGTCCTCTATGCATCATGTTCTCCTGGTTGTTACGAATAGTATACAATACCCATTCACCTGTCGATGTTATAGATGCAATGTCGTACACTCTGATATTAAAAGAACGATCGTCTTTACTACGTGTGAATTACTTCCCACCAACTGATTTAAGCGTTGAAAATTGGACCATCGCGCTGATTGGGCTGGAGACATACAACACCATCCCAAATACCACAGATGCTAACAATAAGCTGCATCTGGAAATTAATGGCAAAGAAGAAACTGTAAAAACTGAACCTGCTGCATACGATATTGCCGATTTAAACGAAGTTTTAAAACAGTCTGGAAAATGGATTGAGCACCGTGTTTAAATCTGAAATAAGGACGGTGGATGCTTCGATCGATTTTAAGCAGAAAGGTTCAACAGGACCACTACCGACTTTCACAAAGGGACAGGTTTTGAATGCGGATCCCAATAAATTTTACAAATCTGATCAGACAGTGGATATTCTTCCTGTCAGTACAATCCGTGTTGAGTGTATAATTGCAACGAACTCATACGTCAACGAAGATTGGTTCATTCAATTTACGGATTCTTCCCATTAGTTGGAACAGGGTATAAGATTGGCATCAACTCCTACCACCGCTATATACCTTCCAGAGACAGTTCAGACATGATGGGCGTGAGGTATAAAACCAGCGCGCACAGCCCACAGCATAGCACTTTGCAGCAGAACCGCAAGGTGATAACACGTGCGAACTACGACTTTCTTAAATCAGTAGGCTTGAAACCTCGTAATGACGTCATCGCTCAGTACATCGCATCAGAATATGATGAGCGAATCATACCTCATGAATACTTCACGCATAAACCTTATGCTTCAACGACAGTTAACAAGAACCATGAAATTAGGATTGTCATCCAGCATCAAGAAACTTCAACTCTTCCATGCAGGCGTTTCATATATTGGGATGGATCCTTTAAGAAAAAGGATGGAATTCATACAGTCGGATCAAGTCTTACACGTAATGTTTTGGCATTCCTGTTCCAGGAAATACGTTATGACCTTAATGGGGTAGAGATTGGTTGTTCACGTAATGTTGGCATAGCGTCAACCCTTAAAACTTATGTCTCATTATCACCCTTTGATTTGAAAGGCTTAGAAAATGAGGGATGGTTCATAGACGGGCCTGTGGGCAAAACAGCAGAAGACTACCGCCAATTTACTGCATGCATACCTCTTAAAATGCTTATGAGGTACTTTGAGGACATACAGCGAATTATTACGAATTTTAAACAGGAGCTTATTCTGGTACGGAGCGCTACAGATAGCAACACATACATTCAACGAGATCAAAAGGAGACTCAAATCCTCATCAGTAAAATTATATGGAAAATGCCGCAGATCACTGTGGCAGACGACGAGCGTTTGAAGCTTTTAAAAGTTCTGAATACCGGTACATATCTGCCATTAACTTTCCGCTCATGGGAGATTTTTGGGTACGCGGTGCTACCGACAGTGTGCTGACAAACATGGGTTATAAAGACCTCAGTGTAGCCGGAAACACCAAGATTCATCATACTTGCATTCCAGGCTAATAGAAGGGGAATTTAGCAAATGATTCCACAGTATTTGACAACTGTAATTCAACTTCAATTTAACTAATGCCAAAGTCTACTTGAATTCCGAATTCTATATAGAATGTATACAGTCTAGCATTTGACGTGTATACGAGGTTCCGTCCTTCTTACTATGAAGGTGCTGAAGAGGAACGATGCCTACTCAGTCACCAATCATAGTGATAGACTGTTTCTAAGCAGAGTGAGATAATTAAATCAGACTCAACAGATGTTCGAATCGAATTTGAATCTTCATCAAATTCCCCAGGACACACTCCAGCGTATGCTCTAGTTCTACAGTACAGTGTGATTAACTGTTGCCCACTTACTAGTGTTGTGCAGCGTGCTGTATAAATGACCAAGTGCTGTCGCATGCACAGAACATTTCACAGTGACAACTTGCAGTGTGATGTATGTGAATTCCTAAGGGACCAAACTGCTTGCACACTACTCAGACTAACTTAAACTAACTAATGCTAAGAACAACCCACACATCCATGCCCGAGGGAGGACTCGAACTTCCAGCCGGAGGGGCCGCGCAATCCATGACATGGCGCCTCTAACCACGCGGCCACACCGCGCGGCTTAAAAGGTGAGCGTCGTTGCCGAAATTCAAGGTTTCTATGATGATGAGTGCAGACAATTCGTACTTAAAGATGTTGCAATCATAGCACACACAGAAGATGTTAGTATAATAGAGACATTCTCAGAAAGAATTGCATCACTGAGGCCTTTCAAGGATGTGAACTGTGCTAAAACACGGAGGAGTGCAAAGTGGCTGACACGTTTCTTTCATGGACTCCACTGGGATGATCGTGGCATACCTTATAAAGAAATAATGACGTCACTTCGAACATTTGCTCATCCTGAGACCACCATCTATGTCAAAGGCGAGGAGAAGATCACATGGATGCAGCGGATCTTCAAGTTTGCATCTATTCAAGACCTGGAATGCTATGGGTGTCCTGCTATCCATCAGCTCAAGAAGAAGAAGATGTGTGAAAATAGTGTTGCATCTGCTAATAGAAATGTAAGATTACTTTTAAGTTGGATTAATGAAAATAAATGAATTTTTTACCTTACATTCTGTTTTTTTCTTTGTTTCTAAGAAGCTTCTACTTAGATAGTACGTATCTTTGCCCAAATCCTATGTGTGTGGATTTGTTCAAGCACAGGAGATATAATTTCAACCATGTTTGCTATATGTCTTTGGAAGCAGACACTATCACGCACCGCCTGTTGCCAAAAACCTATACGTGCAGCACGATAGGCGAAATCCCATGCGATCATTGCATATACTTTGTTTTCCTCCATCTTAAACGACACCTCCCTCATGTTTTAAATTAATATCTTGTGCATTTTGCACAGCCTTTATATTCATTTGTAAGGGTAGGGATTTGCGAAATAACAACAAAGACGTATGGCAACGAATCACAATTTTCTATTCAGTCATAAATAGTCACAGCAGTAATACAGCTTTACATCCACAAATCTTATTTTTTTGTAATCCACGAGGTAATACTGCTTTTAAGTTCACAGTTCTTGTAACTGTTTGAAATTTTGTTATTTACACTTCATAGTTTTTAAAAATAATATTAATGACTGAAAAAAATTGTTCTTCACATTGCACTACTGTTTACAGATATTTCAGAAGTATAGCTCCTCTTACACTAATGCTATTTCTAGTGAAATTCCAGCCAAATAGAAGACTTTATTTATACTTTGAACTGGGTGGCTATAAACATTTTCCACCTCAAACAGCTGAAATAATTCAATAATACAATGAAGCGGATGGTCCTAAAATGTTCATCCCAAATAACTGTATTAAAATGTATGACTTGGATAACTAGTGGTAGGTGAAACTTAAAAACTAATTTACTCACACATGCACTTATACACTCACACAAGCATATGAAGTGCAAAAGGGAGAAATGTGGTAAATTATTTTTTTCCTTCATTTACATTTTTCAACTTTTTTTGATGATTTTGGTTCAGTTTTTAATCTTTTATATACATATATACATTACAAATACTTATTTATTTTGTAATAATTTTTGTAATGTTTTCCCCAGCAGATACTACTTATATAGTCGTGCCTAAATATTATGGTACTTATTTAAGAGATAACAGAATATATTTACTCATAGGCATACATATTGACATGGACATCCACATTCAAATGCACTCACAAGCATACACACAGACGTACGTAAGCACTTACACATGCAGGCACATCATACATCATACACACAATATTTAAACTATCATAAAACAGCCATACTATTAGGTACAAGATCTCACTCGGCGTCTGGAACCGCGACACCGTTACGGTCGCAGGTTCGAATCCTGCCTTGGGCATGGATGTGTGTGATGTACTTAGGCTACTTAGGTTTTAGTAGTTCGAAGTTCTAGGGGACTGTTGACCTCAGAAGTTAAGTCCCATAGTGCTCAGAGCCGTTTGAACCATTTGAACCCTCACTCAGCCAGTCACTCACTCACTCACTCACTCGCTCTATTCACACTGACTGTCGGAGCCCTCCACCCACTCTCGCACTTCAAGTAAATAGTAGGAGTACGGGAGGGTTTCGATCTTGTCATCGCAAATGGCTCTTACGTCAGCATGAGGTGACAATCCGACTTTAGATTGCAGCACAGTGTACACCTCGTGATCTCGCGATCGAATACTTGCTTGCTGTACCAAATGCGGCGGTTGTGGCGAAGTACCACGAACACCATCATAAAGTCACCGCTAGTACTCTTCGACCGTGAGGACGCGTGATGACGTACGCCACACAACCTTAGCCCCCTCTGGGTGGCTCCAACTATTGTACGATACGCATACATTTTGGATCTTAGACCCTTAAACTGCACAATTGGCAATTCACCCACCTCATCTTTCATTAAGCTGACAACCTCCTTGTTATGAGGAACAATACCATGAGGATTATCGGCTGCGTATCTCGATGTGTCGAATTCATTACCGTGACACCGAATTACTTCGCAGTTCTTCACCCAATAGATGAATCTATCTGCACCCATGTAAAGTAACTTTGGTTCCGCGAAATGTGTTTTAGCAAACTCATAGTGGAACTGGTGCATGTGGAGTCTGGAGGTGTCCAGTGTACACATACACAAACAGACTGGTTTCGTAAACTCTACTGAAACCTTCAGCATCTCCACAGCAGCAAAGTTCTCATTGAAAATTGTGACCTGTTTAAAGTTTCGTCTGGCAATGCACTTCCTTATGAACCACGGCCCATCCCATTCGGTCTTAATCAAATTATCACATTCACATTCTGCATGGTTTTACCGAAAATGGAATTATTCATCAATTTGTAAAATTGTTGGCGAAATCACTAGTCGCGCCCGCCCTCTTTTCGGTATTTAATTCAATCTACTCCTTCATCCAGGGGAACTGATTGGAGGAGATAGCCTGGGTGATTCTACCTAGCACCATCCTGAAGCTGAGACACTGCTGGAGATTACGATAATGAATTACATACCTCTGCTTGTTCCAACAGTGGTCATCAGTTTAGGGATTGTGCTTCCTCGTGGAAATTGTTGCTCTGGACATAACGGCAAGTCGCTTGTCATTTCATGCAAACTAACATGGTATATGAGGTCTACCTCCACCACATACACTACATCAGAATCAGCCGCCAGATCCAATATTTTTCCACCTAATCCCTCTAATTCGTTTTCAGGCACCCATTGAAACCCACCAACTGGCAGTGGCTGCACCACGGCATGCCTGTATAAGTTATTCACATCCAAATGCAGAATATAACTTGAATCGAGGAATGCATTGAACCCTGCACCCATATGTGGATTATTTGCCTTGGCATGTCTATGGACAAAATGGCAATGTCCTCCACGGATCGCACACTTAAAGAAAAGAAGCATATCGGCATCAGGCAAAAGTTCCAAGCTGCGCCTCGTTTTCTTGAGCATTGTGTCGCAGGACAACCCAGGTTGTAAGATGTCAGGCAAATCCAACACCTTCCATGAAAACCCTGACATGATAAGCAAATCCAGTAGTATGTCACATAGCTCCGAGACGCTAGCACACAAATTAGACTTTATATGCGCACACATGTCAGGAACAGTCGCAGAAACCATGCAGAATGTTGCAGCGACATGCCGATAGTAGGTATATTTCAGAGAGACGTTTCTCTCACGATATTGGTCCAGCGAAGCACAGAACAGAGGAAAGTACGAATTATTACAGAACCCATATTTTGAAAAAGGAGAGAAAAGGCCCGTGAAATTTTTCGAATTAATGGCAAAGAAAAATCAATGCTTAGATGCACCATACAGTGATGGAGAGTTGATTAAATTATGCGCAATGAAGCTACCATCGAAATACCAGCAATCATTAGTAGGTCGCGGAGGCAATGACGTCGAAGCATTTAAAGGTATTCTAAGGGAACTAGAGTTCATATTTTCGGAAGATGACGCAAGAAAAAGACGAAGCGCATGTGAAAACGAAAGCAAAAAGCAGTGTAATCCACAAGACACAGTACGAAGAAACAGTAATTACGAACCATGTGATAACTTCGCACCAAGAAACGACAATAGATTTCTGTTGTGGCGTAGGTTAACAGCCACGCCACTCGGAAGTAGCCGAACGGCACGCGTTAACTCACGCAGGCTAGAGATAGGTCTGAAATAGGATATGTAATGAATGCTATAAAGAAAAGTACGTAGCTGCTGGAATACTTAACTTTAATCCATCCTTGTTGTACATCGCTATTGACGATACAAGTGAGACTCTGTAGATTCAGGCAATAAACTACTAATGGCGCCTTGCTAGGTCGTAGCCATTGACTTAGCTGAAGGCTATTCTAACTATCTGCTCTGCAAATGAGCGAGGCTTCGTCAGTGTGCATCGCTAGCTACGTCGTCCGTACAACTGGGGCGAGTGCTAGTCCGTCTCTCGAGACCTGCCGTGTGGTGGCGCTCGGTCTGCGATCACTAACAGTGGCGACAAGCGGTGCGACATGTACTAATGGACCGCGGCCGATTTAAAGCTATCACCTAGCAAGTGTGGTGTCTGGCGGTGACACCACATTTTCAACAAAGAACCGGTTATGGATTTAGAAGAGAATATGGCAATAACTATAATTCACCCAGGAACGGCAATAACTATTACAGAGGGAATAACGACAACCGGAACGGGTACTGGAGAACCAATAGACCGACAAATTATCAACAAAGAAATCACTATCAACAAGCTGAACAAGAAAAGAAAATACAGATAGAAGAGGTGGAGGTAAGACCACCAAACCCCGATAAACGTTCGAATTGATAGCTAAGCGCCCATGCCAAAGAGAATGACGCACCGACCCAGGATAATTGCAGCACCTTGAACAGAGAAGTAAAAATCTTATCACGAGAAGAGGGGAAGGAAGAAACAAATCCGCAGGGACCAGATGAAAACGAAGACACGAAAATAACAATATCGTGTTGGGATGAAATTAATTGGGAGAATACTGACGAGGAAGATGAATTACCAGAGGCATACACAACGAATGTAGGAGGAAAGGACGAAGTAATCAGCATTGCAGAGGTATTTGAGATGGAAACCAGGGAAAGCGAATTCAATGAGGATAATGCGCAGTCGACAGAAGTTGACAATAAGTTACGAGGGGGCACACAACCCAACGTATATAATGAAGAAAGTTATGAAGCGATAATTAGAGAATTTAGATACGATTATGTGTAAGTAGCGACGAAGAAGGAGAAGATAGACGAAGATGAGGAAACAGTAGAGGATGTTGAAGGAAGCGTAAATGAAGGAAGAAATAGAGAAGAGGAAAAAAAGAGAGAGAAATAGCACTCGAAGCTTATCCTACAGAAAGTTCGAATTCACAAGGGAAATTCCTGAAACAACTCATGTATGATTCAGTGGAGGATTCGTTGATGCAAGAAGAAGAAGAACAGAACCAACCCTTTCAAATTCAACCAATTGTGAAGGCCATGGTAAAGTATATCCCAGTCAATATTGTAATTGATAGCAGAAGTGAACTGACTGCTATCTCAGAAAATTTATTCATGCAGTGTAATGCCAATGAGGAATTGCCAGTTCTGAAAACACGTAAGATTAAAGTAAGAGGTCCTATTAGAAACAATGCTGCGGAAGTTACGAGACAAACACGGTTAACTCTTTAGTGTCAAGGTGAAAAGATCGAAGCCAACTTCGTGATTATACCTAAACTAACTGTAGATTTGATTATAGGTGCAGATTTTTTAAATGAGAGACGAGCGATAATAGATATGGGGAATGGTAGCGTAACATTCGAGAATGTCACACTTCTCTTTGAGCAAAAGCTAAATTAGAAGAAATACCAGTTATAAACAAACAATTAAGAATGACACGAGATAAAGAGGATGAAGAATTAGAATGGTATGCACAAAAGGGGGAATCGCCTCAACTCATGTCCATAAAGAAATCGACGAAAAGTTGCAAGAAGTTCAAGGTATTTCAGAACACAGTAAAAGAGAATTAGAGGGTATTTTACGAGATAAAGCAGAGGTATTTTTACCTAAGACTGGCAGTATTAAACACTTTCAGTACAAGTTTGAAGATTAATTTTTATTACTGGTAAATAATCAGCACAATATTTCAAGATTATGTTGCAGATAAGATAGTCAGGAGAAAGAAGAATGAAGAGAGAGGAAGGTGGGAAAAAGAAAGTAGTTTCAATAAAAACAAAAACAAAAATAACACCAATAGCACCATAGATTAAGGTGAGGGGATAAAGCGTAGATAGTCTAACAGCATGAAATACTAAAATGCTATACACCACAAAACTACACAAAAATATAAAACGAATTTGAGGATTCTTCTCTCTGAGGATTCTTAAAACTCAAAATATCTTAGAATTGTAACATGGAAAGGGCGCCAAAATTTGTAAAGCTTTTTAAGAAGGTGGAAAACAATGTAGGTACTATGAAACTTCCTGACAGATTAAAACTGTGTGCCCGACCGAGACTCGAACTCGGGACCTTTGCCTTTCGAGGGCAAGTGCTCTACCATCTGAGCTACCGAAGCACGACTCACGCCCGGTACTCACTAATGTAGGTACTAGACATATGTTAGATGATTATAAGTAAAACTTTTTGTAAGAACCATTGCAAAAAACTCCAGCAAGGACGAGATGCAACGACCCTCAAGTTGCAATGAAAGAAGTATCAAGAAAGAAAAGGACGTAATTAGCAAGACACGATTCCTACAAGGCAGAAGTGTCAAGAGAAGGGAAAGGACAGTGGGATCAACAAAGGCCACTTGTAAATCTACTGCTGAAGCGACCAGTACAGGGACTGACAAGCAAACACTGGACTTTCACCGCTCGTAAACCCTGGGACTCAGCGGAGCGAGCAAAAAACGGCCCGACGAGAAGACCGCTTGGGCAAACCACCACTGGCAAAAAATATGTGTAAAAGTCACACTACTGCTATTAAACAGCACGCTGATGCACGAAACTGAAGAAAACTTCCACAAAGTAAAAATGACACGCCCAAACAATTTATCGAACTGTTACTAAGAGGAGAACTTCAAAGTGACTAGTTATCAATAAATATTTCCATATCCTGCCCAGAGACGAACAAAGAAGCAAGTAAGAAGCAGAGAAAAAGCAGGAAGAACAGAAGTTGAAAATTCGCAAGATTGAGACGAAGAAATAACAAGGGTGAAGAATAGACGACATACCTTCCCAAATCCCTATCCTATTGTAAACTAGTCGTCTTCGAAGTATTACAATGGAATACGACCGCTTTCAGCGACACATAACGATGACTTTCACGCATACAAAGCCAGTAAACCATGAGATTCTGCATTCACAGCTCCATTCCATTATGGGACCTCCACAACAGCAACACACACTTGCAAAGCCAACAAGGAATGACAAACGAAGCTGTACATCAAATACTTGCCCACATCCATCTTGGTCAAGTCCATCACCTTCGTGCAAAAAACATTCGCCAACCTCATGCTTAAACATTTATAGGATTGTGTGAATGTGTGAAATCAAATTATGTGATGTAGGAATTGTGCAAAAGAAACGTGTGAAAAACTAAATAAGTTAAGCACACCAGACAGCTAATAAACTACAAAATAACAGTCATTGACTATGGACTTAAGTAAAAAATAGACTATCGATAAAAATAAGTCATTAGTTCTGAAATGGACAGTATATAAAGAACAAAAGTAAGGCATAATAAACACTAAAACTATATACCACTTATTTTCTCCTCATCAAAATAAAAGAATAACTATATTTTACTCCTTATAAAAACAAAGAATAAAAAATTATCTTGTTGGATGTTTTCCTTTTTTTTTTTTAAACATTTGTACCATTTGTTAGAATAATATCTCAATACTTGTGTATGTATATTTCTTTGTCAAAGCAATTCTTGTCAATAATTCTTATTTGTTAATGTAACAATGTTGAAATGAGTGTCAAAAAACAAAATCATTTTAATTGCACATGATATTTTCTAAGAAAATCGATGTGAAAGACTCCTCACTTTCGATAACAAACTTCTTAAAAGAAAACTTCACAATTAAATAAAGAAAGAAAATAATTAAAAAATAATAATTATAATAGAATACAAATATCCTTCCATTGTCAATATAAACATATTTTTGATAATAGTGTGGAAGAATATAAAAATATAAATTAGTAATACAAACTAGCATAGAACAGAATAACTTGGCTGAACAGTAGGCAACAAAATTTAGATAATAGAATAATTTTTGACTGGCTTAGACAACGATTCAATCAGTGCCTAACTTCACTACAAAAATTAAGTTCGAAGAGTGGTGATATGTAAGGTGTCAGGCAAATCCAACACCTTCCATGAAAACCCTGACATGATAAGCAAATCCAGTAGTATGTCACATAGCTCCGAATAAATCGTGACATTAAATTAACCAAAGAAATACGAGTAACGAGTGAGCAAATGGAATACCACAGACTAACACAAGAATGCCTTAATGCATCTCATACCTTCCCACCGTGAGACAGACGCAGTTCCGAGGGGAGAAACGAGAACAGAAGCCGAGAGCAGAACCGTGTTAAGCGAGAAGGCCCTACGATAAGGGACGGATACCCACGTCGCCAGCTAACCGCTAGGACCACCCGCCCAGCCCATGTTAAAAGCAAGAGCTCTCCAGAAGAATAGTACAGATCTTACGATAACACTAAAAGGACCACACCAGCTGCAAGTTTTAGCGTGAGACTTTTTCACGTCTCTGTTAGGTTGCAAACTTCAAAAACATTGCCCCACCATGAAAAGTATAACGTTTCTCATTGGATAGGAAGAATTTTTGTAGGCAGAGCTTATGGTTAACATTGAGACCCTGATTAGTCAGATGAAAACACAGCCAGACAGTTTTGTTAAACCAACTTCGGTAAATTGTAGTAAGGAGAAGTTAGGAGAGAGTAGCTTCCGAGACGGCGAGGTGAGCGGAGCTGTGCTGCCCGTCGCCCCCTGACGAACACCGACAAGGTAATGAACGCACGCGATGCCGCATAACAGCGCATAAAGCTTCACTCAGAACTGCAGAAGTCTCATCTGTTACACCCCCTTTGTGCGTAATACTGGTGTCGATCGTCAATTAAAGCTCATGGTATTCACATTTGCCACTTGAAGTAAAAATCTGAAACGCGATGGTTTTTCTGTTATATACGTAGTTATTGAGAAACCACATCAGCCACTGTAATTTACGACAAGTTAGATAAATAATTAAAGATAATTGAGGGTCACTGTAGACCATTTTGATAGTTTTCTCTTTTGTGAAACTTAATTTAAACCTAGATTATAGATGTGATATGGCATAGGTCATCCTTCGATCCATTGTAGAACTTGGAAACCCATTCAGGGAATATTCGTTCACATTTTTGTTGAACGCAGTTGGTTTTTACCATCCTGTATTAAAACGTTTCCTTTTATCAATAGTGCAATTTATAAACAATGTTTTGTGAGTAGAATAAAATTTCCAATGGTAATCTTAACTGCTTTTTCGACGTTATTTTACCAGCTAACTAAAAATAGGAAAGCCTTGAACCCCTTCCACTAAATTTAGTTAGTATTAAGGTTCTTTTACAGGGAGTGCAGTGGAGCTGACGCTGAAATCATTAAGTATTTGGTTATATCATCGCTAGTCTCACTGAACTCTTCTGAACTCTACATGTCATGTGTGGTCTGGCGTCTCCTTACCAGCAACAGGTCCCAGGTTCAAACTATTCAATTTCCTAAAAAAACACGCTCAGAGCGTCGTTGCGCGAAAGTGGTAGGGAGACATGACTTAGAACAACAGACACCACGCAGAATGTTAGAAGGTGCCCTGTAATAAAAGGCGGGGTCCACAGAGTGTGTGGCCATACATACACTCCAGAACTTTTCAAAAGTGTCCACAAGTAAGCGTACAACAGTGTCCATGTATAGTGTTGTGTATTCACCCAAATTTGTAATGTTGTATTCCCTCCAGACATTCTCGGGATTCTCACAATCTGCACTCGTTATGGCATTTCTTGTGAGAGTACTGCTAATTGCAGGTATGTCGGGTAGCCTGGTTTCGCCTTACTATCTAGGTATTCATAAGGGTAAACTCCTTTCCTAGTCACAAGCTGAAACTTTTCCTCGTCAGGGTAAGCAGATCGGGTGATACTCTCTCAAGGTAGAGTTCCAACGAGTTTCTAGAGTGGCGCCTACGTAAAACGTAGCATGTCAAGGAAGCAGAGCGTAATTTTTGGCGTCATTCTTTGGAGAATGAAATATACGTACTTCTCAACACTCTCAGGTAGAACACTGACCTGATTTTTCTCACTACCGAAATTAAACAAACGGAAGCCTACAAATATGGCAGTAGACCACATCATTGAATAATTTTTTATCCTCCTCCAACTCGGTCATGGGGATGTTGATTCCGTAAAGCCTATCAATATAAAAAAAATGGTTCAAATGGCTCTGAGCACTGTGGGACTTAACATCTGAGGTCATCAGTCCCCTAGAACTTAACTACTTAAACCTAACTAACCTAAAAGCATCACACACATCCATGCCCGAGGCACGATTGGAACCTGCGACCGTAGCGGTCACGCGGTTCCAGACTAAATCGCCTAGAACCGCACGACCACACCGGCCAGCTCCTATCAACATCCAATGAGAGTTTTTCAAGTTCAGTGAGCAACCAAACTGCAGGATTATCCACGACATAAGATTCATAGCGGTTAAGAATTGAATCATATGAACATGAAATTTGGTACGCCGCCACATACGACATGTGCTTTTGCATGAAGGTGGTATGTGAGTCTAGGGGGTTCCATTCACAGTGGGTGAGAGGGGCAAGGAGATATTCAAAGTCAGCATATACAGCAAACGGACATCGTTCCAGGTGGTGAGCGTTCTTGATTTTGATGAACTTGTTTTTTTTTCTGTAGGCATAACAACACGTACCGGTTCTTGGATTCACAGTCCGTCAGGTGCCTTTTTAAATACTTTTCTTCTGAAACGGTATTTATACACCTAAAGCAAATGTGTTTTTTATGTTCATATTTCGACAATTGGCTGTGAAGGAGGTGGGACATGTCTTTGAGCCACACGTAATGCTGATTAACACCTTCAGAGAATAGCAGCAGGTTTAAATGAAGATCACGCTCAACTTCATATTTCGAAAAATGGAGTGGTGCTAGTATAGAATGCTTGTCATCTGGCTTGCTTTCTTGCTTCTTCTTCAGGCCACAAACATGAACCGATATTCTGGTATTTTGTGTCTCAGATTTTGGTATGTCCTGAATCTTTACAGGGAACTCGATACCTTCAAAGTTATAACATCCACAAATGTTAAGACCTATTCCATATCGAGATGTGCGCTCTGGTTTTTGTTTAATTTTTTTTACAAACCAGGATTGACCACGCAAAACAAGTGTTATCTTCTACATTTTTAACGTTAATGCGAGCCTGCTTCTTCTTAACATCCTCAGGGAGTTTAATATAACTGGACCCCCCATTTAACGGATCACAGACATGAATATAAATGTCGAGGTGTGATATTTGGCTGAGTGCATTAGCTGACCCTCTTACGAGGGTTGAATGAAAATTAATGCCTCCACCTTCGTTAACTGGGTTTGGATAGGAATATTTTGGTACATAAAAGGTAAAAATAATCCTTAGAATGTGATCTCTAATTACCAATAACCACTTTTCCACATAATCACCAGCCAATTGGACACATTTCTGCCAAAGACGAACAAGTTTTCTGAAGCCGTCACGGGAGAGGTCGACACTCTGTTTCGGCAACCAAAGTCTCACAGTTCTCCCAACGCCTTCATCAGAAGCATAACGATGTCCACACAGATCGTTTTTCATTATCGGGAACAGATGGAAGTCAAACGGTGCTAAATCTGGACTGTATGGAGGATGCCATACAGTGGTGACATTCAGTCTCTGAAGTTCGCTGTGGTGGCACATGAAGTGTGTGGTTTGGCATTGTCATGCTGCAGGTAAACATTTCACTTTTCCTTTCACATGAACACAATCACCATAAACTGCTTTCATTCTCTGATGAATGTCCTTTGGGGTGACACCTTCTGCTGTCTAGAATTAAAAGACTGCACATTGATTAAAGCGCACTGGCCGACTGTCTGCACAGGTTTCCAAACTTTACACTATAACAACACAACCGTTCAATGCTAAGGCTTCCCGCCAACTGGAGCTGTAGAGAAGAGGCTACGGAACAAGCTAGTACCTGCCGCATACCAATGCTGCCAACTGTTGAAGAATTACGAAGGTGGACGCATTACTTTTCAGTCAACCTCGTACTTCCGCCTCAGAAAATCGGGCCAGTATAGCACCCAAGGAGGATTCACGATACCTCTCGGCGATTGATGTACACTGAGGTACAACGCCATTATCACCTCAGATGTAGTGCAAGGTTTTCTCCTCAGCACCCTGCTGTTTGGGCGGGTGAGTCAGCTCGAACCAGAACACTGCATTACATTTCATTGCAATATATCTAGAATTCTCTAGGGCCTTCAGGAGCTCCACCTCTAACACCAGGGACACGCTTCTAGAAACCTGCGTGGGTCACGATACCCCCCAGCCGAATTCTCAATTCTAATAAATGAGATACATCCCTCAAAGGCCCTTGCAACCGACTGGTATTCTAAAGGGGTCATGACGCCGCTAATCTGATGCCCTTCACTATCAGGATGGGATAAAGGTCTACTGCTAGCCACAGGTTCATTATCATTAATACTACAGCTAGGTGACGACTGTGTCCAGCTGCTGGATGAGGGCGCCGGTGAAGGGGGGGCAGCCAAAAGTGAGTAGTGGGAGGCGGTGACTTACTGTGGGAGCACACTGGCTGCGGCCAGGGCACTCCTTGATGCTCTTGCATATTTGAGCCTTCATCGTCGCCAGCCTGCGTTGTGGGAGATCGTTGCTCTGACTGAACCACCCACGGATACCAGATGATATGCATTGGTTCAGGGACGGACACTGCAGCAGCCGCAGCCCAGTCCCGCGCGGCAAAGAGCGGTGCCTTGCACGGTGGTGCACACCACTTGGGTGTGTGTTTGACACCCCCACTATCATCACTCTAGGTGCACGTGGCGCAGGAAGCTCTTGTCATGGCAGTGTTGGTGTCACCTCTGTAACATGCAAAAAAATGGGAAAAAATTAAGCAAAATGCTCAAGAATTTTTAAGACATGCTGTAAACCAACAACGACAATTCAGCAAATCACCATCCCTGAATAATAGGTACATGCTTTAACGATGACGGTCATATTATAATCACCTTTTACATTCTGGGCCCCAGGATTGAGCAGATCAGTCGATCTTTTTGGTAGTTCTCCCACCCAACCAAATATCTCCATCCCCTGTTCGAGAAGGGAGAGATCGCACAGCCTTTCAGTAGCCACCATCTCACGTTCCCACTGCAGCATATCACCATCGCCATCGCCATCGATCCATCTCATATAAGTCGTCTACAACAAGATATTGATTATTAGAAACAACAACAACAAAATTTTTTTTGGATTTGACTACAGCGAGATGTTGATTATAGCTACAAAAAAGTTAAATAAGTAAGTAAAAAAGTTCATACCAGATGGCAGTGGTGACTCCTGGTCATCATTCTTGACGCATACCCCTACCAAAATCTCGTTTTCCTCTTGAGCAGTAGCAACATGTACAACAATGAATTATATACCTCACGCAACTGTATATGACGAAAACAAAGTCTGTTGTCAATAGATTATAACTGTACTTACTTTCTTGGTGCATTTCAGATTCCAGCAGCAACAGCTCTAAGTCCATCAGATGCTGCTCTGATGCTGCCACAGCGAGACCAAAATTTTTATAAACACTTTTTACGATCTGAATGCATCAAGAGGTGTTTTCTGAACATGTAAACTACCACACAGAATTTGCAGATGTTTCTGATGGTAGCACAAGGTCTTCCACTTGATGGGGACTTTCAGCTTCCAGCTGCTGCTGCCCTAATGCTAGAACAACAGTAGAAATGTTATAAGAACTTGTTACTATTTGAACACTAAGAGACGTTTTCTGAACATATCACTATCACACACAGAATTTTGAGATGTACTTACATGATGGTAGCACAACCTCTTCTGCTTGCTGGAGACTTCCAGCTATCATCTGGCGTTCTAATTCCATCAACATTTCGGAAATGAATGCTGTAAAAGTAAGAAAAAAGAACTTCTATAACCACTTGTTACGAACTTGTGTCACAATCTCGAAAAATTTTGAATACTTCGCTAATAAATTTTATAACTGTCGCAATTTGAACTCATAAATTTCTTGATAAGCACTTAAATGACGATTGAGCCAAGTTTAGCCATTTCCCACCCCCACTGCGCCTGGCGTTACTGCTGGCTGAGCGTTTCATGGTGCTGGAATCACACTGCTATAAGTACGCACTGTCAAAGAGTGATGATGATTGTGGTGGGGGTTGGGCTTTAAATTGGTTCAAATGCCTCTGAGCACTATGGGACTTAACATCTGAGGTCATCAGTCCCCTAGAACTTAGAACTACTTAAACCTAACTAACCTAAGGACATCACACACATCCATGCCCGAGGCAGGATTCGAACCTGCGACCGGAGCGGTCGCGCGGTTCCAGACTGAAGCGCCTCGAACCGCTCGGCCACACTGGCCGGCGGTTGGGCTTTATACAGGGTGAGTCACCTAACCTTACCGCTGGATATATTTCGTAAACCACATCAAATACTGACGAATCGATTCCACAGACCGAACGTGAGGAGAGGGGCTAGTGTAATTGTTTAGTACAAACCATACAAAAATTCACGGAAGTATGTTTTTAACACAAACCTACGTTTTTTTAAAATGGAACCACGTTAGTTTTGTTAGCACATCTGAACATATAAACAAATACGTAATCAGAGCCGTTTGTTGCATTGTAAAATGTTAATTACATCCGGAGATATTGTAACCTAAAGTTGACGCTTGAGTACCACTCCTCCGCTGTTCGATCGTGTGTATCTGAGAGCACTGCAACATACATCGCGTTTCTACAGAATGATCTGCCAACGTTGCTCGAAAATGTCCCACTGGAAACGCGTCGACGTATGTGGTATCAGCATGATGGTGCACCTGCACATTCCGCAATTAACACTAGGCTGACCCTTGACAGGATGTTCGACGGGCGTTTCATAGTACGTGGAGGACGCATAAATTGGCCAGCCCGTTCTCCTCATCTTACACCTCTGGACTTCTTTCTGTGGGGTACGTTAAAAGAGAATGTGTGCCGTGATGTGCCTACAACCCCAGAGGATATGAAACAACGTATTGTGGCAGCCTGCGGCGACATTACACCAGATGTAGTGCGGCGTGTACGACATTCATTACGCCAGAGATTGCAATTGTGTGCAGCAAATGATGGCCACCACATTGAACATCTATTGGCCTGACATGTCGGGACACACTCTATTCCACTCCGTAATTGAAAACGGAAACCACGTGTATACGTTTACCTCACCCCTCATGGTAATGTACATGTGCGTCAGTGAAAAAGACCAATAAAAAGATGTTAGCATGTGGACGTAATGTGCTGTTCCAGTCTCTTCTGTACCTAAGGTCCATCACCTTTCCCTCATACCAGGCTGTTCACCCGAGATTTATTTCGACAATATTACATCTGTGTATGTGGGGGGGGGGAAGAAAGATCTGAAACAAACAAGCTGTATTTTCCTTCCGGCAAATGGCTGTAATATTGGATGCAGCTGCAAGCTTTAGAAAAACATTCTTTGTTCATTCTCTGACAGATGTATAATCTGACATGCCCAATGCCAGGTGCCTCCCTCGAAAGATATGTTCCTGTTTTCCTCAGAACAGAGCTGTGGGGGAACACACTACCCTTGCATTCTTTTTCTTCTTGGTGCAGGCAGTTGCTGTAGGAGACAAAAAAAAATCTGTGAAACAAGCAGGTCCCTTTCTGAAAACATCCTGTGTTTGCCAGTGAGTGGATGGAAAATGGGATGCAGCTGCTAGCTTTAGAGAAACACTCTTTGTTCAGTCTGAGACCGGTGGATAGTCTGACATACCCAATACCAGTTTCATCCGTCGAAATATATGTTGCTGTTTTCCTTAGAACAGAGCTGTAGGGGAAGACGCTAACCTTCGAAAACAACTCTGTCGCTGGTGGTAAAGCATTGTACACCGATTCCAACTGCTGGCTGCTGCCTCCCTGGCGGAGGCAGACATGTGGTCATCAGTAGGCAGCCGGACATGTGGCCGAGCGGTGCATGTGTCGCCGTTGTGTCTTTAGGCCGCCTGAGAGTTACGAGCTCACGTGGCGTGGCGCCATTCATGTCAAAAGGCCCACAGCTGGTCAGGGTTCGGGCGTCAGAGGCCGCCTCACGGACCAGCCAGGGAGAGCTACCCGATGCGTGGTGCGGGGGGTGGGGTGTCTGGCGGCTGCACAGAACCACCCACGCCAGTATTGCACTCGAGACCTGCAGAGCACCTCAGCGCGTCTTAATGACTTTGCGATCGCAATATACGAAGCAATGAAGCAATCGGAAGCTAAACAGGAGTATCGCTGTCCTCCAAAACGCAAATTATGTCCTTCTCAGAGCATAATTCTCCGATCTTTCGTTCTCTGAATTGTTCTTTTTTTCGATTACTACCACTTATTCCCGTTTTATAAACAATTTCCATCAACAATTTCCATTAATATTATGCCCTCTGAACTGACAATTGATTTGTGCAGCGAAAATTCCGAATTGTCGCCAAAATTCGAAACATCTGCGAATAGGGTAGATTTGGGGAGGGGTGGTGGAGGGTATGGGGCTGGGCCCCACGTGCAGGCTGAGAAAAACACGTGGTATCATCAGGGGGGCGGGGGTGGGCGTGATTGGGGGCGGGGATGGCGGTGATTAATTTATCAATTTAATTAATTTACATATCAATTTGATATCAAAATTGTACCCTTGCCACCAACTCCCTACTACTGACTCTAATGTTCCGTTTATTCTCCAGGTACACCAAATAACAGTTGTCTGTTTTAAAGTTAATACTCTTTGAGGGAATGTATGTGAGACAAAGTCGATCTGAGACTTATATACCTCGCACTATGGGTCGGACCGACAGTTGATGGTGGAGCGGGATATCTGGCTGTTGTCCATACTGCCTGCTGTGTACGACGTTCGTGTCTGTGCCTGGCGCCTGGAGCTCAGATATATTTACAAGATAAGTGTTGTTTACTGGTCCTAGGTTGACAAACTTAAAAAGAATCTTTGCATATGCAATTATTGCCTGTCCTTTTGAGGCGTTATCTAAATTGTGCTCCAGATGTAAGACTTATATGTTTAAAGTTGCTTATTCTACTTATTCAGTCAGTAATGCATTTGGCAAGCGTATCTTTTAGTGTCTGTAAGTCAATTTGTCACTGTTAAGTTTGTCTTCAGTCAGTTCTCGAGATACTTAACACCGAAGTATTGTATTGTAGTAATAAAATGCATTTTTGAACTATCAGCTGTTTTTGTTTTAAACCCAAATTCTACTGGTTTCGGTCTTAGACCATCGTCACGGATGAAGGGCTAAAATGGTTTAAGCCACCATATTGCATTAATCATTACTTGAACTGTATAGTGCATATGATGAATGTAAATATATGACAGAGGACTTAAAAAACGAACTTCCGAATACTAAACGTATACAGAGCAGTACTTTCATGCGAATAAATGTGTGACACATTTTACTTTAAGAGTCCTGTGTCATATTTACATTCATGGTATGCACTACACATTTTAAGTGATGACTAATGCAATATGATGGCTTAAACCATTTTATCCCTTCATCCGTGAATATGGCCCAAGACCGAAACTGGTAGAATTTGGGTTTAAAACGAAAACAGCTGATGGTTCAAATATACATTTTACACATTTCTTAACGGCTGTTGGAAGTCACCTTCCAAAAACATTATATATTAATCGCATTACTGTAATCCTATGAACTTTGCATTAACGTGAATTGGCTTCCACCGTTTGATGTGTACCGATTGTTCCCTATCATTCTACTATTAATCATGGTACAATAATCCCATGAAAGCTGCATTAGCGTAAAGCGACTGCTGCCGTCCGATGTGTAACTGGTAATCTCTAAACGACAAGCTGTTCAGAGAACTGTTATTTAATCCTAGTCTGTTGCTTTTACTGATTGTATCTGTATCAGGATTACTCTCTAAAGCACGAATTTGTGCCTCTTCAGATATCTAGTAACCACTCATTTGGTAAATATTTTCATTATGATTGATATTTTTAATGAGACGCCGATGTATCCCCTCATCACATTATGTCATAACATATTTGTGTGCAGGACATAAAGTATATCTTTCCTCACATTCCGGGAGTTATGTTTATTAAAGTGCTGTCTTTGAGTTACCCCAGAACCTTAACTCATTCAGTCTGAGATGAATTAATATTTTTCAGAATGGGACATCTAGTTAGGGGTTAACAGTGCTAAAATTGTGGTCACGTGAATTGGCCAAATAGATTGAAGTTCGTGAGTTTTACAAGCGGAACATTAGACAAGTAAATCACTGACGATCTTTGATTAGTCGTGCTGTCATCCACACAGAATTTTTAAGGAGAGCGTTCTACGAACTTTACATCTCAGTTAATAATGTAGATTAAAGTTATTTCATCACATGATAAAAAAAACACTATACAAAATTTCATTAGATAATTTTCACTCATGTTGAAAGAAAAAACACGAGATTCATTCTATGTTCATAGCACTTTGGAAAACTGATGGGGTGGGGGTATTTGGGTTGACTTCCATGTGAGATGCTTGGGAGACAGTGCGAGGACTCTATGTGCAGTTGTCAGCGACTGTTGGCTGTTCATCTGCGACGTAAGTTACATTCTTAAATCTGCCCTCTGTCCTCCATCTGGATGTGGCTCATGTCGACCACACATCACCAAGACTCCACCACTTCGATGACAGCCTTGTGCCAGAGTCTCCGTTCTGTTGGACAAGGTGCAGCCTCTTTTCTCCTACTGGCTGGCTCCTCATTTTTCGATATGAAGACAGGAAGTAACACCGTAGACGCATTCGCATTTCATTCACGATTTTTAGAAAGACTGCAGATACAATTCCCACGTGATGTTTTCGAAGGCAGTACAACCCACATAACGTACCCACAATTAGATGAAGGTCGATTTTATCCTTCTCCATCTCAGCTTCCTTAACCAACGTTGTGACCGTTACTGCAGCCCATTATCGGAGATAACTTGCTTCACCGGCCCGACCTCATGCAAGAAGTTCTTAGCGAATGCCGCAGCAAGAGATTTCCCTGTTGTCCTTCGCAATGGAGTGAGACACACAAATTCTGACGTCAGTTCCACTGCCACAGAAGTATATGAGTAATCAGACTTGGTACGCGTTATTGGCCCGAATCGGTCAACCGCAGCGAAGTCTCGCAATTTAGTTGGAATGACTGGACAAGGCGGCAAATGACACACTGGGTTGTTTGATCTTTTGATAAGTTTAGCACACACTAACATACGCCGTATCCTCTTCAACGAGTTTTTGAAATAGGATGTGTCACGCAGGTTTTGGAACCACTTTCTCGCTCCAAAGTGACCGTAACTTACGTGAGTATACCAAACTAACTTATTCACTAGCTCGTCTGGTATCACCAATAACCACCTCCAGTCCTCTAGACTCCGCCTTCTGAAAAGAATATTGTCTTTCACCAAATGACATTGTAGAATAACCGCTTGGTTCCTATCTCCACCTTTCCTTCACCCCTCTCAGTATCGGGTCCTTGTCTTGCTCCCGACTAACATTTCACTAGGACATGATAATAAAATTCTCGAAAGCTACGTTCATAAGATAGAGCATGCTGAAGTTTCGCCCCCCCCCCCCCCCCCCCCGATCATCATCTTCCCCGTGCGGCAGCACTACAGATGCCCGTCAAAGTGCATCGGAAATTGTATTCTTTTCATCCGGAATATACTGGATCGTGCTTTGTGCTTTGATATTCTTGAAAATATAGATCCCTGCAAGCCAGTCTCCCAAGACTTAGATTCGCCGACGTAAAAAACTGCAGAACACGGTGGACCATGAATACCTTAGTATTGCGATCATACATGAAGTAACTGATTCTGGTAAACGCCCAGACTATCGCATGCATTCGAGATCCGTCACAGACTAGTTTATCTCAGTGCGAGATAGAACACGACTAGCGAATGATATAGTTCTCAAGGTGGAAGCCGGCCGTTGTGGCAGTGCGGTTCTAGGCGCTTCAGTCTGCAACCGCGTGACCACTACGGTCGCAGGTTCGAATCCTGCCTCCGGCTTGGATGTGTGTGATGTCCTTAGGTTAGTTAGGTTTAAGTAGTTCTAAGTTCTAGGGGACTGATGACCACAGATGTTAAGTCCCATAGTATTCAGAGCCATTTGAACCATTTTCAAGGTGGAAACATAAATTCCTTCTTCCGCCTGAAACAAAAGCGCCGCATCCCCATTCAGCGTAACCGATATTCTAACAGAGGGTCGCCATTATGAATGATACCTGTCGCCTTGTACTACTGCAAGGTACTGGTAGTATCAGCTTCGAGAAATCTCTCTTTCCTGATTTCCAAGAACGAAATACCTACCAGCGCTTTCCTTGAACAAGCACCAAACACAAAATTTCTGATTAGTGGTCCAGATTTATATAAGTATAAATTAATTAAAGTGATAAAAAGGCACCACCACACATATCCTTTTATGATTCAATAAAATACCAATCCATACATTGGATATACAATAACCATGATAAATTTCAATGAAACATTATTAAGGGGAGGTGAAAACTAACTTATTTTAAGGATTCTGACTTGGAAGTGGAATGGCGCTGTGAGATGTAATAGCAATGTATTTAGAAATTGTTAACATTTATTTCCTCATTAAAGATACAGATGTTAAGTTCAGACACAGTTACTTGGAATGCTGATGCCTGAATCTCAACACATGATACATTATATAAAGCAACATCTGAAGCGATACGTAGTGGGTCAAGTCTGCTAAATTACTGGTTTCAAATTATCAAGATGACACATACCACTTTCATATTGATCACACCACATAAGAGACAATTTAGAAGAAACCTTCCATACTCCACATGTATCCTCGCTGGGTCAGAGTGTGACTGGCTTTAATGATCAGTTTCAGAGAACAAATCCCATGTCCGAAATTCCGTCTAAGTCAGTAACTTTGTAAATAATTTACCAAACGTGATAACATCTATTCCGCGATCAAACTGAGTATTCAATTCGAAAACTAGAGGTGTTTGTGTCGAATTGGATCCTCATGGTTTGCAAAACATCGCACGTGGTGTAGCAGGGTACGGGCTACTAATTCCGTGGGAATCAAACACATATTAGAAGGTAAATTAAATAAGATTTATCGCAAGCATTCCACAAAGTACATGACACATTCGCACATGACACACGAAAGTAGTTAAAGCTTTACATCACGTGGCGGAACCACTCGTCTACGCCAAGTTCCAGTCGCACAAAATATCTCATCGAATAGACTGAACACTAATGAATTTAACATCGTTCTCTAACTGAAATACATGGTGCGGTATGTTTATGAGTGTCACACCCGGAGTGACCGCCGAAAACTCAAACAAAGGTAACTCTTACACATTTAAACTTAGCACCTAGAGATATTATTCAGAGCATCCTTATTCACCGGCGTCCTAGAGAAGAATAAAACTAACCTGTTCCGGCGGCGGTGTCTGCACAGAAACCCGCCAGGGCTCGCTGACCAGTGGTCACTAATGCCTCTCTGACCGAATGTAGCCGTATTCAAAAATTGGCTAAAATACCCTTAACACTCAAGGAAACCTCCCAAAGTTCCATCTACATACAAACCACACATTCCTACCAGCAGATGACAGTGAGGACACGACATATGTGACATGAATACATGGTAATGGATTACACAGATACGTACACAACATAGTAACGAAACTGAAACTGAAAAAAGACATTCTCCCTTGGCGTTGAAACGCTGCTGTAATATTACGCACTCTCATCCATTTTCCTCTCCAGGCATAGTCGTACCGAACCTTTTGGTCGTTAAGAACTGTAGCAAAAACGAAGCTTGCTTTCCAAAATCAATGAGAAGACTCACATGGAAACGTTTCACTGTATACCAGGCTGCTCTTGGTAGCGAAATCTTGATCGACAAAGTGACAATACAGAACATAATTCCTATCCAAAAACATCTCTTCATTTAGTAGTTATTGCTAGAAAGCAAATAAAGTAAATTGATTATGCACCCTGTCAACACGTGTTGAGCAGATAATTTTTTATAGCTTTCTCAGCTGAGGAACATTATACGTCGCTACAGGGCAAGCCATGTTGGTTTTTAAATTTTGCCATAAGTGAGTGCCTTCAGTGTTAGTAGGAAAGTAGAAAAATAATCTGCATAGCCACGTTCCTATAATCGAGAATATTTCTTGTGTTTTTAAGTTTTAATGTACCGGGTTATCAAAAAGTCAGTATAAATTTTAAGAATGAATAAATCACGGAATAATGTAGATAGAGAGGTACCAATTGACACACATGGTTAGAATGACATGGGGTTTTATTAGAACCCAAGAAATATAAAAGTTCAAAAATGTCCGACAGATGGCGCTTCATCTGATCAGAATAGCAATAATTAGCATAACAAAGTAAGACAAAGCAAAGATGATGTTGTTTACAGGAAGTGCTCAACATGTCCACCATTATTCCTCAACAATAGCTGTAGTCGAGGAATAATGTTGTGAACAGCACTGTAAAGCATGTCCGGAGTTATGGTGAGGCATTGGCGTCGGATGTTGTCTTTCAGCATCCCTAGAGATGTCGGTCGATCACGATACACTTGCGACTTCAGGTAACGCCAAATCCAATAATCGGACGGACTGCGGTGTGGGGACCTGGGAGGCCAAGCATGACGAAAGTGGCGGCTGAGCACACGATCATCACCGAACGACGCACGCAAGAGATCTTTCCCGCGTCTAGCAATATGGGGTGGAGCACCATCCTGCATAAACATCGTACGTTCCAGCAGGTGTTTATTAGCCAGGCTGGGGATGATGCGATTCTGTAACATATCTGCCTAGCTGTCACACGTCACGGTAGCAGTTACTGACGTTTTGCTGTCCAGCGCCATCTGGCCATCTGTCGGACATTTTGTGAACTTCATTTTTTTTTTTGTTCTAATAAAACCCTATGTCATTCGAAGCATGTGTGCCAGTTTTTACCTCTCTATTTACATTATTCCGTGGTTTATTAAGTTTTCAAACGTTTACTGACTTTTTGATCACCCGGTACATCCATTTTGATCTCCGCAGCTGACAAGTATGTGTACTTCCTTTGGTATCCTTCTTATGGAATTGAAGTATGTGCTTTTAGTTGCCCTATTTTCTTGTAATTATGTCTGAAAAGCAGTTTAGACCGTAATCTTGCTGCTCAAAAGATATCGGAATACTGGTTATTCAAGACTAAAAGGCTAATGTACCTGAAACTTCTTCTCAGGATAATGCACTATACTTATTGCGTGGGTGTTGTGTGCTGTCCTTAGGTTAGTTAGGTTTAAGTAGTTCTAAGTTCTAGGGGACTGATGACCATAGATGTTAAGTCCCATAGTGCTCAGAGCCATTTGTACCATTTGGACGTCCTCTTGCACTGATGCGTGCCTGTATTCGTTGTGGCATACTATCCACAAGTTAATCAAGGCACTGTTGATCCAGATTGTCCCACTCCTCAACGGCGATTCGGCTTAGATCCCTCAGAGTGGTTGGTGTGTCACGTCACCTATAAACAGCCCTTTTCAATCTGTCACAGGCATGTTCGATAACGTTCATATTTGGACAAAATTCTGGCCTCTCTAGTTAAGCGATGTCGTTATCCTGAAGGAAGTCATTCACAAAATGTGCACGATGGGGGCACGAATTGTAGTCTATAAAGACAAATGCCTCCTGAATATGCTGGCTATATGGTAGCGCTATCGATCGGCGAATGGCAATCACTTATCGTACAGCCGTTGCGGCGCCTTCCGTGACCACCAACTGCGTACGTCGGCCCCACATAATGCCACCCCAAAACAGCAGGGAACCTCCACTTTGCTGCACTCGCTGGACAGTGTGTCTGAGGTATTCAGCCTGACCTTGTTGCCTCCAAACACGTCTCCGACGATTTTCTGGTTGAAGGCATATGCGGCACTCATCGCTGAAGAGAACTTGATGCCAATCCTGAACGGTCCATTCGGCATATTGCTGGGCCCATCTGCACCGCGCTGCATGGTGTCGTCGTTGCAAAGATGAACCTCGCCATGGGCGTCGGGAGCGAAGTTGCGCATCATGCAGGCTACTGCGCACAGTTTGAGTCGTAACACGACGTCCTGTGGCTGCAAGAAAAGCATTATTTAACTTGGTGGCGTTGCTGTCACGAATCCTCCGAGCCATAATCCGTAGGTAACGGTCATCCACTGCAGTAGTAGCCCTTGGGCGGCGTGAGCGAGGCATGTCATCGACATGGTTCACTCCGAGACGCCTGGACACTTCCCTTGTTAAGGGCCCTTCGTAGCACAAAGAAACAATGTGAACGCGATCGAACCGCGGTATTGACCGTCTAGGCAAGGTTGAACTACAGACAACACGAGTCGTGACGTCCTTGTTGTTGGAATGACTGGAACTGATCGGCTGTCAGACCTCCTACGTCTAATAGGCGCTTCTCATGCGTAGTTGTTTACATCTTTGGGCGGGTTTAGTGACATCTCTGAGCAGTCAAAGGGAGTTCTGGGAACCGGGATGATGAAAAACATTTTTTGATGTGTGTATAAGATTATTACGTAAGTATGGGAAGAGTCTAACTTTCTTTTGGATAAGTATCTGTTCAAAAATGTAAATGTTGCCCATTATTGGGTGGGGAATCCCACACGGCGGGTTGACAGTCGGAATCGGTATTCTCCATCCGAGCACATTTTCCCCTCTCCTTACGTTTATGTGAGCGCTGAGTTTTATGTGTATTTGTTAATTCGTTAATCAGGTCATTACACGTTACACACATCATTTCAAAAAATGGTTCAAATGGCTCTGAGCACTATGGGACTCAACTGCTGTGGTCATAAGTCCCCTAGAACTTAGAACTACTTAAACCTAACTAACCTAAGGACAGCACACACCACCCAGCCATCACGAGGCAGAGAAAATCCCTGACCTCGCCGGGAATCGAACCCGGGAACCCGGGCGTGGGAAGCGAGAACGCTACCGCACGACCACGAGATGCGGGCACACATCATTTCACGACATCTTTTGTTGAAATGATGTGGAACGAGTCAATTTACAGCATATGTATACGCGATTAATTTTAACATTAATTAGCATATAAGATTTTAGTTCTGCTCTTGCAACTACAGCTAGAAACTGGTTTCCTTTTTTCCGGCTACAACGTTTTAAATAAAAATTCATCCATGGAGAAATGATTTTAGGTTAGATTTAAAATCTGTTTATTGAAAAAATGATGAAGACTTTTGTTGCTGCTTTATGAACTCCTTTCAGGACAACTGACAGGTTTAATAACAAGTAATATAGGTCATCATTTCATATAATGTTGTAGGTTTCGTCGTCACTATTCCACTCAAAATGCGATGGTTTACATATGATGAAGCATAATGGACTCGCGTTCGGGAACATGACGGTTCAGACCCGCGTTTCGCCATCCAGATCAAGGTTTTCTGTGATTTCTGTAAATCACTTGAGGCAAATTCCAGGATGGTTCCTTTGAAAGAGCAAGGCCGATTTCTTTCCCAATCCTTCCCTAATCCGAGCTTGTGACCCTTCTCTAATTACTTCGATCTCAACGGGACGTTATACACCAATCTCTCCTCATCCTCTTCCTACTTACCATGAATTTCATTAGCGAATAGATGTACTGTGATTGTGCACCTAAAATGTCTGACTCCTTGAGGAGCTACCTACAAGACGACCTCGGGTGAAAACCACGTATAAATCTTACCGCTCGCTCTTGTGCAATCAATACTTTCTTTCTAAATGATGGTTAACCCAAGAAACATATTCCACAAGATATTACTGGTTTTCAGCTATGCGAAATATGTCCCATCGTTGACATAACAAGTGTACTAAGAGCAGAAGAAGGTGAACTTAATTGTTTGAGCAGGTCAGTGATAACCTTCTTCCAGTTCAAGTTCTCATCATACATCCAAGAATTTGGAGCATTGTACTCTATTTATCGACTCCTGGTCGAGCGCTGCGTCTTTTGTTGGCAATAATCTGCTTATAGTACAGAACTGACTAAAGTTTCTTTTTTCAGAGACAGTCCAGAGACCCCGTTAATAATTCATTGAAAAACCTCATGAAAAATCTATTCCGTTATTTTCTCTCTAATCGGGATTGTTACAACAATAGCATCGTCTGCAAAATGTACCACTTCTGTGTGATGAATGTTAAGTGGAAGGTAATTTACAAACAAAGGGTGATCAATCGTTAACGCCATCGCTTTCACGGCTGTGGCCGGTCGGGCGAGGCCACCTCTGTGCCCGCTGCGCGGATGACAGGAAGAATGTGGTAAATATAGGACTGATTGTTACGTCTCTTATTTCTAACGTACATCACACAATCACTTAAAGAGAAAAGTGAACTACTCATGTATATTACGCAAGGAAATGCTGGAACTGCCTCCCTTCGTGTAGTCACCTCAGAAATGGCGGCAGTGTCTTGACGAATGTTAATTTTAAATTCATTTAAAATGTGTGAATTTTACTTTTACACTTTCTCTTTTAATCCGTCGAGAGATAATAACAGCAGGGGGTTAAATATTGTTAGTGATAACTCTGTCTCGAAACACACCACGATTTTCCCGTAATGAGCAGTTAGCTGTATGTAAGGTCGCAGAGAGCTACTGAAAGATCGCGGAAGCACGTTCCCGCTCAGTTAACTGGCCAAAAGAAGGATGCAAAATGTTTCCATGAATACCTCTCTGTTAACTGTTTCCTGCAAAAAGTTAAAGTTTCTTATTCTCTCTAATTTCGCATCAGACACCTATTTTTTGATCCTGCAAATGTGCTTCGAGTATTACGTTAGGCTTTTCAGAACTTCAGTAAAGGTTATTTTGTGAATTAATGTGTGCACTTAGGTAGCACCATGATTCGTCCGAAAAATGTTAGGCGAGGGTCAACTTTTCCATCATGCGCTCTATTCAAAGTTCATTCACAAAACCGCAACCTTTTTACCGTGTCATCCAGTTTAAGCTCTGGCACTGCAGTTATTTCATAGGCCTGTAACTCCAGTAACTGTGTAGCCTTTTGAAGAGAGCCATAGGAAATTCCCATTTGCTGAGAAAGACGTGGAACTGATTTTCTAGGAGATATCTCCAGAGCATGCCAAATCTTATCAGGAGTTTCTTCTCTGAGTACTGTCAGAGGCTGCTTATATTTCCTGTGAAGATGACTTGCCGTTTCAAGATTTTTTTTTAATCGATGAATCATACTCCGATTAGGAACTTGAACAACAGGAAATTCCTCTTGAAATAACCTCCTTAGTGCACCTGCTGTTTCTGTACGAACGTATGAGTCTTACATGAATATTCTTTGGTGAATAGAATACGCGTATTTCGCCATTTCACTTGAAAGACTTTCACTCAGAACACTGTATTGCGTCGCCTAACAAACACGTGCTACATGCGCAAACAAAGGCCTCGCAGCGGAGGGGAAATACTCCCCCCCCCCCCCCTTCACGACCGTGCCGCCACCGGCTAGCTGCCGGCCGGGCAACAAAATCCAATTGTGTTAAGGATTGATCACTCTGTATAATGAATAAGAATGGACCCTTAACTGAATCTTATGGGACTCTCTTCGTGATTTCTCCCCAGTCGCTAAAGCTTTTTACCTCTCCTACACCGTTTCAATTAATCACCACAACTTTTTACGTTCTGTATGTTTAGTGTGGTCAGACTGGTATATGCAAAGCAGTCAGTTCAATAAAACTTCAGTTTTTCTAAGAGAGTAACGTGATTTATGCAATAAGACGCCTTGGAAAGATAAAAAAAATAAAAATTGTAATTGGTGATTTAAGGCTAACAATACTTGGTGAGTGAATGTATAAATAGCATTCGCAATCGAGTAATCTTTCTTGAATCAAAACTATGATGTGTTGAATAATTATTTCTACCTAAGTGTGGGATTATTCTTGAGTATATTACTGTTTGGAATATACAGGAAAAATATGTCAGGAAGGAAACCCAGTGATAAATAAGTACCACAAAATTTCCATTCTGGTCAACTTTCGTATAAAGATATTCAACAACTGTGAGTGATTCATAACATATATCACTAAAGATATTGCAAGATGCTGACTCAAGATAACAAACCGTTTGGGCATTTTTGTGATCTGTACCGGCTGGACTGATCGAGAGACATATCGCTACCCATGAATTCAGATACATAATTGTATTCGTCACGCAGTGGATCATATAATGGGAAAAGAGACACACACGTCAGTTACAGGTGTATTTTTTTCCGAAATAATTAATTAGTAATGACCGGTGAAGGTTCTCTATACACTGAATTGACAAATTAGGCCAAATAATCCCCAATTTAATTTCGTCTTTGCGAACACACACACACACACACAGAAAGGAGCACACATTAATGAGATTAATAAAACACATAAACAAAAGGAAAAAGAAACCATGAGCACCGGGACAGTTTAACGGGGTGTTAGAGCTACCTAACAGCCACACAAGGAATCGATAAAGCAGGATTTACAATTATCACGACAGGTTTCCCCTTAAATGCATAATCGGTGTTGGATGCATAATCATCGCTTCGATCATACAGGAAGCAAAGTATTGGCTTCACATGCAAATATCCAAATGTACTCGGTCACAGGTGAGTTCTCTGCTATAAGACGAAAATCCTAGTAGTTTTCTCTAATCAAGCATCTAACGAATCGAGAACACCTATTTTCCTCCCTTAATAGACCGCACTGTAAGCTATACTCACCACAGTCGACATTTCAGAAGAAGTCCTGCCTCCTATACGTCCTGCTGGCAGCAACCACTCATCAGTCATGAAGTGACAAGCCGATTCTCGAATGGAAATCCACGCCTCTTGTCTGCGTCTTCCGATAGAGTGTCTTCCTCCGCATCTCCCAAAGAAACTCCCTCAATATTTTAAATTACTCTCTGCTACCTCCTGCAAAAGCCCGCACAACCTCGCTCTACCAATGGTTAGACTCGTGAAAGGACTGTCCAATGGAATTTAAGGCTTTTTTAAGCCACTCAAGAGGTGTCTTCCCCAGTTCCTAGAGTGAATTTGTTGTTCGCCTGGTTTTATATCCGCATGGCGCCATTCCTGCCCCATAAAAAGGGGAAAAACTGTAACAGTCTCCGCCTCATTACTTCCCCACGTGAAAACAGCGAGACTACTAAGTTTTGCCCAGGATAGCTTCCTGTAGCTTTCTCTGAAAGCGCGGTAGCAAACACGCACAACTAAGAGGTACCTATTAACATGGATAGTGGCTCATAAAATAATATACTTCGCATTGGCCAGAAGCAGAACATTTTTCCCAAACAGAGCTTTTTAAGAATTCGTCCTATCGTGACAAAAGAAATCCATAATTGTTAAGTACCTAGAGCTGTGCGCGACTTTCCGGCGCCACAGGGACAAAGCGGCATTGTCGGCAGATCGTATCTGCCGATCTATTCATATCCTTGTCTGAGTTGCGGAACTCATTAAATAAATAAACATGCAACTAGATACTTATCTAAAGGTAAAATGAAATCAGATGCGTGTCAATGGCTCACTCGTCGCCATCGTTATCATTACTCGTGATACTGAAAGATTTGTGCAAACTGGCTCAATCATCACTCAGATTTCCATACATCGGTATAACAAACATGGAAGATGGAACTTGCCAGACTAAGCCTATTCACATTTCAGCGTTAGGTATTAATACCGCAAACAAGAGAAATGGCAGTCTCAGTCGAAGAGGTTAGAAATCATTTAATACAGTAAATCGCTTTCAGTCACTGTGTGGCCACCAGCAGTGCCTAAAAGCTGTAAAACATACATTCAGTCATGAAGAATCATATTATATTGCCAGGTAGAGGAAGTTGATGAATGACGAACACTACCTTCACTTAACGCAGGTTTATTCGGCACTTGCACATACAAGAGCGCCTAGCGAACTAAATGGTTCAAATGGCTCTGAGCACTATGGGACTTAACATCTATGGTCATCAGTCCCCTAAAACTTAGAACTACTTAAACCTAACTAACCTAAGGACATCACACAACACCCAGTCATCACGAGGCAGAGAAAATCCCTGACCCCGCCGGGAATCGAACCCGGGAACTCGGGCGCGGGAAGCGAGAACGCTACCGCACGACCACGAGCTGCGGACGCGTAGCGGCCAGAACGCATACGGTCCATTCCAGTACAATGATTCTTACCATTTGTGAATACTTCTAGAATGTACTCGAACCGAATATAGAAATTAAAAGTTTTCAGTTACGACCCTCCATGCAATTATCTAATGTCATAACCACTACACTACAGCGAGTGCGCTACTCGGCTTATTCTGCACATTGCTCCCTCCTTAAGAGAACAGTGTCTCGGTGTTACGTCCTCCTAGTCTGTAAACGAGTCATCGGTCCTGCATACTCCGAATCCCGATGACTGATGCTCACCCTGGCGGTAATCTTCTTAGAACTTCCCTTGCCGCTACGTTCTTCGTTGCCTTTCCGCTTGTTGCCTGTCTGTGGAGCTTCGAATTTACCCTGGGTTGCAGGATCCTTATAGGACTTTATTCGAAGGACGTGGACCGTATCTCTGATCATTCGTCGTCTTGTGTCGGGGTCGAAATCTTCAACTTCATAAGTAACATTAGACAACTGTCTTACAACTTTATAAAGTCTAAAGTAGCGCCTGAGAAGCTTCTCAGAGAGACCAACCTTCCGAGCAGGAATGAAGATCCAGACGAGGTCATCAGTCTGGTAGATAACAGGTCGGTGGCTCGCGTCATACCTAAGGCGATCGTTTTCTTGAGCCTGCAGCATGCGGAGTCAAGCTAACTGCCGAGTTTACCCAGATCTGGTTAACACCTGGCTGATGTAGTCGTCGTCCACGTCATCAGGATGTAATGGAAACATAGTGTCCATCGTCGTCGTCGCCTCACGCCCATGCACCAGGAAAAATGGCGTAAAACCTGTGGTGTCTCGTGTTGACGGTGTTCTAAGCTAACGTCACGAAAGGTAACACCTCATTCCAATTGCTCTGCTCAACAGTGACGAACATTGATAGAATGTCGGCCAAGGTCTTATTAAGGTGTTCAGTAAGCCCGTTAGTTTGCGGATGGTAGGCAGCCGTCATGTGATGAGTAATGTTGCACCGATGGTTTATCTCTGTCACAAGATTCTATTGAAAAACTTTCCCTCGATCCATAATCAACGACCTTGGGGCACCGCGTTGTAGTACAATGTCTTCCACGATGAATAGCGTGTCAGATAATCAGTGCAAACAATAATCCATCTATTGCCACTAGCAGACGTTGGAAATGGTCCGAGGTGGTCAATCCCATTTGTTAAATTTGGCTATACGCTTATATACCTTCAGCCACTTGTTTGGATCTTGGACATCGTTACCAGACAACCCGGAAGGATGTCTTCATGTGGTGGCACACAGTTGCTGTCATCGTGACGTCCTCTTCTTCTTCTGTCTCCGATAGATTTCAATCTGTTGAATATGGTTCGAACTCGGGATTCTCACCACGTAAACGGTGGCTCTGTCGTGGCCTGATGGGAGCCTCTGTGTCATCGATAATGAGTGGTATCACAAGTTCCAATACCCAGAGTCTCCACCATTATAATGTCATGTAGAGGAAGGTGTAAGCAGGTCAATGACGAACACTAACTTCACTTAACGAAGCTTTATTCAGCACTTGCACATACAAGAGCGCGGAGCGAACTGCCGCCGTCCAGAACACGTACGGTATACATACAGCTACAGAACATTCCAGTACAATGCTTCTTGCCATTTGTGTATACTTCTAGAATGTACTCGACCCGAATACAGGAATTAAAATTTTTCGGTTGAGGTGACTTTTGAACTCACGACCCTCCATGCCCCAATGTAGTATCATAACAACTTTTTTTTCTAATCTCATTTTCTTCGTTTTCATTCGGTGCATCTGTTCGCGGTGGATGTCGCAAGACACCCGTTTTAGTTCGTCGTTGATCCATTAACTCAGAGGAGAGCTAACCCTCTGACCGAACACGGTAAGCTACCGTGCCGGCTAACTACACTACTGGCCATTAAAATTGCTACACCAAGAAGAAATGCAGATGATAAACGGGTATCCATTGGACAAATATATTATACTAGAACTGACATGTGATTACATTTTCACGCAATTTGGGTGCATAGATCCCGAGAATTCAGTACCCAGAACAACCACCTCTGGCCGTAATAACGGCCTCGATACACCTGGGCATTGAGTCAAACAGAGATTGGTTGGCGTGTACAGTTACAGCTGCCCATGCAACTTCAACAAGATACCACAGTTCATCAAGAGCAGTGACTGGCGTATTGTGACGAGCCAGTTGCTCGGCCATCATTGACCAGACGTTTTCAGTTGGTGAGAGATCTAGAGAATGTGCTGGCCAGCGCAGCAGTCGAACATTTTCTGTATCCAGAAAGGCCCGTACAGGACCTACAACATGCGGTCGTGCATTATCCTGCTGAAATGTTGGGTTTCGCAGAAATCGAAGGAAGGGTAGAGCCACGGGTCGTAACACATCTAAAATGTAACGTCCACTCTTCAAAGTGCCGTCAATGCGAACAAGAGGTGAACGAGACGTGTAATCAATGGCACCCCATACCATCACGCCGGGTGATACGCCAGTATGGCGATGACGAATACACGCTTCCAATGTGCGTTCACCGCCATGTCGCCAAACACGGATGCGACCATCACGATGCTGCAAACAGTACCTGGATTAATCCGAAAAATGACGTTTTGCCATTCGTGCACCCTGGTTCGTCGTTGAGTACACCATCGCAGGTGCTCCCGTCTGTGATGCAGCGTCAAGGGTAACCGCAGGCATGGTCTCCGAGCTGATAGTCCATGCCGCTGCAAACGTCGTCGAGTTGTTCGTGCAGATGGTTGTTGTCTTGCAAATGTTCCCATCTGTTGACTCAGGGATAGAGACGTGGTTGCACGATCCGTTACAGGCATGCGGATAAGATGCCTGTCATCTCGACTGCTAGTGATACGAGGCCGTTGGGATCCAGCACGGCGTTCCATATTACCCTCCTGAAACCGCCGATTCCATATTCTGGTAACAGTCATTGGATCTCGACCAACGCGAGCAGCAATGTCGCGATACGATAACCCGCAATCGCGATAGGCTACAATACGACCTTTATCAAAGACGGAAACGTGATGGTACGCATTTCTCCTCCTTACACGAGGCATCACAACAACGTTTCACCAGGCAATGCCGGTCAACTGCTGTTTGTGTATGATAAATCGGTTGGAAACTTTCCTCATGTCAGCACATTGTAGGTGTCGCCACCGGCGCCAACCTTGTGTGAATGCTCTCAAAATCTTATCATTTGCATATCACAGCATCTTCTTCCTGTTGGTTAAATTTCGCGTCTGTAGCACGTCATCTTCATGGTGTAGCAATTTTAATGGCCAGTAGTGTACTAGAGTACGGCGATTGCGCTACTCAGCGTCTACTGCGACAATATTTTACAGTCACTGTATTTCAGTTGGTGGATTCTGTGACAGAATCCTCAACTTTCAGGCTTCTCTTGAATTTGTTACAAGTTCGGATTTCGTAACAGAGGGATGTTATTTTCACGGAGCCCTTACTATGTCTGCACGACAGAGCGTGAATAAAGTATCTCAAATATTATTATGTGCTGGTAATTCCCTCAGTTCCTACGACGGTGCTTCAGCTAGCAGCTAAGGAGGGTCTCTAGAACTGGTAGATATGATAAAACTAGCGGTATTCTAGAAGTCAGGGACGTAATTTTAAGCTGTTAGCTTACTCATGTGGCATATCTCTGATGCAGAGCAAGGTACAGGAAAAGTAATTATTGTCATTTTGTCAATAATAAATTCTTGTAACTTTTCGCTATTCAGATAGTTCTATTTTTATTTTCTTTTATCTATTTTTCAGGGTCTATGGGACACCATCAGCCAAAGCTACTTGGTCATGGAACGATTGAGTTCATAGTTTACAGAACGCTGATTAGGAAATTTTTATCGAAAGCAACTACGTAACTAAAGCAATGGGAAAAAAACTGAAAGTCTATTATAAGTAACACAAAAGAGAGAAAATTTCTGAACTGATTCGAGAAACACTCGTACTGAATAAAAGGCGTCAGGAACAAGGAAACGTTTCAATTCACGTTTGAAGACTCGGGGCTTCTCTTTTTAAGGTCCTCTGGAAGCCTACTGAAAATGAAACTTGCTGAATAGCGCACACCTATGTTTACAATGGTTAATGAAGTATTATCCAGGGTGTGCCGGCCGTTGGTGGCCGAGCGGTTCTAGGCGCTACAGTCTGGAACCGCGCGACCGCTACGATCGCAGGTTCGAATCCTGCCTCGGGCATAGACGTGTGTGATGTCTTTAGGTTAGTTGGGTTTAAGTAGTTCTAAGTTCTAGGGAACTGGTGACCTCAGCAGTTAAGTCCCATAGTGCTCAGAGCCATTTGAACCATTTTGTTATCCAGGGTGTAGTTTCTTATGAATGAGTTAGTATCGTCAATAACAAAACCCAAGATGGAGTATGTATACAGGGATGGTAGAGTTTGAATTCTGAGGCATGTTATCAACGGTCTACACCAAGTTCACGAACTAACACCGTAAAGCCGTCTGACCGTCAATTTTTGGGCTAAGAATGTCGTTGGCGAGAGCACAGAACCGCCCCATAATACACTGTCCAATCACGTAAATATGGCCACCTGCCAAAAGATCGAATAACTATTTTTTGCAGCGCGGGTCGATGCGAGCCGTACAGGACGTGGATTAATGAGGTTCTGAGTGGTACTGATAAAGATGTGGAGCCATGCCGACTTCAGTGGCGTGGCCAGCTGCACTAAGTTTCTCGGTTGAGGATCCATGTCATGAACAGATCCATCAAGATCGTCCCACAGATTCTGGACTGGGTTTTGGTTCAAATGGCTCTGAGCACTATGGGACTTAACATCTGAGGTCATCAGTCCCCTATAACTTACAACTACTTAAACCTAACTAACCTAAGGACATAACACACATCCAAGCCCGAGGCAGGATTCGAACCTGCGACCGTAGCGGTCGCGCGGTTCCAGACTGAAGTGCCTTTAACCGCGTGGCCACACTGTCCGGCGACTGGGTTTTAATTTGGAGAGTTTTGTGGTCAGTGGAATACGGTAAACAAGTTCTGGTGCCCTTCGATCCATGTACGTACACTGTGAGATGTCACACGTTCCATTGTCCTATTGGTTGATACCATCATGGCGTAAGAACAGGATGCATGTTGCGGTGGACATGGACCCCAGAAATACGGGCACACTTGTGTTGACACATTGTGCCTTCCAGAATGACAAGATCATCCAGGGAAAGCAACGAAGATTTTTCTCAGACCATAAAACTACCCCTTTACTTACTTTCAGATCTTTCAAGCTGTACACGCAAACGGCCATATGTCGATGGAGCAAAAAACGCTATTAATCTGTAAAGGCCACCTGTCAGTGGTCCGCCCTGGTAGCTGAGTGGCCAGCGCGACGGTATTTCATACCTAACGGCACGGGTTCGATTCCCGGCTGGGTCGGAGATTTTCTCCGCGCAGGGACTGGGTGTTGTGTAGTCCTTAGCGTCATTATTTCATACCCATCGACACGCAAGTCGCCGAAGTGGCGTCACCTCCAAAGACTTGCACCAGGCGAACGGTCTACCCGACGGGAGGCATTAGCCACACGGCATTTCCATTACCAGTCAGTGGACGCCCATTTCCGGTTCTGGCGTGCAAATTTCAGACTTCGCCGCCAGTGGGCAGCAGTCAGCATGGGCGCATGAACCAGGCGCCTGCAGCGGACGCCCATAAGCAGCAACTCTCGCTAAAGAGATTTGTAGTTGTCCCTTGTTTCATCTGCAAGGTCAGTTGCTCTACAATTACACGTCTGTTCGCCTGTACACATTACAGCAACCACTGTTCACCTGTGTCACCTATGGCCCATGCTGTATCACAGTCGTGTCGACGCCGGTTTTCGGTAGCGCCAATTTGTCATGTACGGTATACTTGTAAACTTTGACTACTTTGGCAAGCGAACGGTTTCCAAACTTAGCCGTTTCTGAAATGCTTCCACCCTTCTCCCGAAAGCCAATGATCATGCCCTTTTTCGATGTCAGATAAATCGCAATAACAAAACGACTGCGCTGTTTTCCACGACCCTTCGAAACACTTTATACACTCTCCATGCTAGTGCTGCCACCTGCCATCTGTGAGTAGTTATTGCACCTAGACTTCGATTACAGGAAGTGGTCACATTAGCGTGATTGGACTGTGTATAATTCCGTATGAGATAATAGAGTATATGGTCCACAAGTACCGCATTTCCTCAAAACAGGGGTGGCCAGGAATTGGGGTCGTGAGTCGTGTCATGGCAAGATTGCCACTACGCTCAGCCTGGATGGCATTCTTCCTCCACCGCCACACTACGCTGTCTGAGCGCGAGGTGGGAAACAGGGGGAAACTGCGAAAGCGCTGCATTTAAATTGCAGTGCCGTCGCACTGCATACAACCAGTTTTATAGCCCGCATTTCGCAACAACGTAGTGCAAATGACTTGGTTTTATAGCTCACATTTCGTAACAACGTAGATCACAAATAAAAGTAGTTTTAGTATTATTTAATTATTTTTGGCACGCTGAAGACTTAATACAGCTCTTATGTGGGACAGACTGTCACCATACGAACAGACGCTAAAAATTTCATACATTTTCTCACTCAGGCTGCCACGTTATCGTGACTTACTTAGTTTCATAACCGGAAAGAGGCCTTTCCACACACATAATACGCTGGTCGAAATAGTACAGAACTTTTGCGACCTTACTATGGAGACGTGGAAACTCTCCTTGAGTAAAGCAATATACACATCCTGGACATTTTAACGGATTTGTCTTTTAAATGAGAATTACCTTGCAAATCAATCAATTGCATCTGCTCATACACAGGGGCCCTTTCAACTGAACCGGTAAACGGTCGCGAAAATAGCTGGAAAACAGATTTAAGCTTGGCAGTGCCCCAAAAAGTATAGGAAACTGTCCCTGTAATTCTTTTAAAGCTATAATGAATTCTTCAAACCTCACGTTTTCTTTGACGTCAATGAGTTTATGGAACTGGACTGAGTTTGTCAGCCGGCCGGAGTGGCCGAGTGGTTCTAGGCACTACAGTCTGGAACTGCGAGACCGTTACGGTCGCAGGTTCGAATCCTGCCTCGGGCATGGATGTGTGTGATGTCCTTAGGTTAGTTAGGTTTAAGTAGTTCTACGTTCTAGGGGACTGATGACCTCAGAAATTAAGTCCCATAGTGCTCAGAGCCACTTGAGTTTGTCAGACTGAGTTTCTTCTACAACTCGATATTCTTTTTAAATGCACCCCCATCACAACAGGAAGAAGTTGTTTCTCATCTTGCAATGCCGTACTGTTTGCAGTGAGCAGTCAAGTCCACTTAAAAAGTCCATTTAAAATGTCAGATTTGTATTCCGTTCCGGATTTTCTAAATTTCACTCCTCGACTTCTTTTTCACTTATAAATTCAGCAGTAGTAAGTTTCAAATCTAGAAGCGGTTCCAGGCGTTCACCTTGACTTAAGCAACGTACTTTTCAGTAACATATAAAGCCTCCGTACTCTTCGCTCAGTTCCATCGAAAACAGTTGCAGATGACATTAGAATATAGCGTGCGACTACAAAAATTTTGCAATCCGTACCACGAATTCCTTTGCGTGATGCGTGCCTGCAAATTTAGCACAAAGTTCTCACAGATGTGAAGAACAATGAATCCTGTGTGTCATTCGTTCTAATTTTTTGCTCTTTCATTGTCAACCAAATCTTTAAATTATTTTTACACGGTATTGCATATCATTTCATAGCAAATTTGCTGTACTCGTCGCTTTTGCGACTGCATAATATATACTGAGAAATCTCGTCCTTCTCCTCTGTTACTCCCATTCATTTTTAAAGGCTTGTGACAATAGATCGCTAGACTGTCTCATTTTATGTAAACATCCACTGGATCTATGAACGTCTTTCATACCATGAAAAAATACCGAAAGGCGATCAGCGCTGACACCACGATTCTGCTGAAATGGAGAGAGTTGTGCCATCACAGAAATGCCACAACGCAAAACTAAATGAAATGTCACAGTGTTACAGGTATTTCCGAGAAGGAACGAGCGAAGCCGATTCATTCCAGGCCTTAGACAGCACGCGTTCCACACACCCTGCAAGCATCAAGTTTGGCACGTCTTGGCCGGCCATACCGTAAAATTTTGAGGCAGATCACTTCGAAACTGGTTAGCAAATCAGATAACAAAAACAATGTATACAAGGTGACTATTTGCAATTTTATTCAAAGCATACAGCCGTATATTCGTTTTAAGACGCAATCATTGAGCACCTGGAACGAAGTAACTGGATGTGAAAAATTCAGTGCCGTAACTGTAGTAGTTGGCAGAAAAATAAGGTACATTCTCTCAAGGATTACAGAGTTGACGTGCTCCTATAGCGTAACGCCTGGCCCGCCAGCTTATGAGACAGGAAGGTGAGCCAGACACGGATTGAATCCGTGCAACGGATTAACAACTGTGGCTGGGGCAATGGCAAGCCTAAGTGTGGTGGTTTCCACCGCTCATTTATGCAAATTCTGGACTGAATACCACTTTCTATGTCATGAAACGCAGTACACAAACAGTTGCAGTAGTATCACATAAAAAACAAATTTTGAATAATTCACAGACACTGGCACACATTTTCAGCTGTCCCCATTGATACATATCAACAACACCTGTCGGCAAAATAATGGCTCTAAGCACTATGGGACTTTACTGCTGAGCTCATCAGTCCCCTAGAACTTAGAACTACTTAAACCTAACTAACCTAAGGACATCACACACATCCACGCCCGAGGCAGGATTCGAACCTGCGACCGTAGCGGTCGCGCGGTTCCAGACTGTAGCGCCTAGAACCGCTCGGCCACACCGGTCGGCCCACCTGTCGGCAGCTAAGGATTTCGATTTAATTATCATTTCATTCTATAGAAGCTGCACGGTCATCAATGGTATCTGTATTTTCAGGAACAGATACCATCTTCATATAGCTAAAGGCTACCCAGCCATTGACCTCCTTCTGTGCGAATGCTCACTCTGTGCCTGAACTCTTACGGGACTCGTCAGCTTAGTCTGGCGCGAGTAATGAGTGAATGGGCAAATATCTATTAGGAACACTACGAATGTAGGTTGTGGATAGTTGGGAATTTGGGTCTCACGGGAAGCGTGCAAGGGATAAGTCTCTGTAGTCGGACTATCCTCTGTGCCCTCGGTGGCTCAGATGGATAGAGCGTCTGCCATGCAAGCAGGAGATCCCGCGTGCGAGTCCCGGTCGAGGCACACATTTTCGGTTGTCCCCATTGATATACATCAACAACACCTGTCGGCAGCTAAGGGTTTTGATTTAATTATCATTTCACACTTGCGTTCCTTCCTTTAGGTGACTGGCTTGGTCGTCCGACGGCAAAGCTAAATAATATAAATCTGTTAAACTTGAGTTCAGAGGAGACCATAAGCACACGTTGTAAACGCTAACAAAATGAACAAGAAGGAGAAGGAGTACACCGCTACTGACTCTCAGATTAAAACCGACTGATTTCTTATTTCCATAAACGTAAAGTACACTGAAGTGACCGCTACGGTCGCAGGTTCGAATCCTGCCTCGGGTATGGATGTGTGTGATGTCCTTAGGTTACTTAGGTTTAATTAGTTCTAAGTTCTAGGCGACTGATGACCTCAGAAGTTAAGTCGCATAGTGCTCAGAGCCATTTACACTGAAGTGACAAAGGTCGTGGGACACATTTTGCCGGGCGTGGTTCAGCAACTCGATGTGGTATGGACTCAACAAGTTGTTGGACGTCCCCTGTAGAAACAATTGAGGCATGCTGCCTCTATAGCCGTCTGTAACTGCAAAGGTGTTGCCGGTGCAAGATTTTGTGCACGAACTGACCTCTCGATTATGTCCCATAAACGTTCGATGGGATTCATGTCGGACGATATGGGTGGTCAAATCATTGTCAAGAAATGTCCAGAATCTGCTTCAAACCTATGGCGAACAACTGTCGCCCAGTGACATGACATCGTTGTTTGGGAACATGAAGTCTATGTGTTGTTGCAAATGGGCTCCAAGTACCCGAACACAACCATTTTCAGTGAATGATCGGTTCAGTTGCGCTAGAGGACCCAGTTTATTCCATGTAAACACAGCCCACCACCATGTTGCACAGTGCCTTTTTGACACTTTGGATCCATGGCTTCATTGTGTCTTCGCCACGCTCGAACCTTACCATAAGCTCCTACCAACTGATATCGGAACTCATCTGACCAGCCCACGGCTCTCCAATCGTCTAGAATCCAACCTATATGGTCACGAGCCGAGGATAGGCACTGAGCGATGTCGAGTTGGTAGCAAAGGCACTAACGTCGGTCGTCTGCTGACATAGCCTATTGACGCCAGATTTCACCGCACTGTCCTAAAGGATGCGTTCTTCGTATGTCCCATGTTGATTACTGCGGCTATTTCACGCAGTGTCGCTTGTCTATTACCACTGACAAATCTAAGCAAAAGCTGCTGCTCTCTGTCATTAAGTGAAGGCCATAGGCCACTGCGTTTTCCTTGGTGAGAGTTAATGCCTGAAATTTGGTATTCTTGACACACTCTTGACACTGTGGATCTCTGTACATTGAATTCCCCAACGATTTCCGAGGTTGAAACTGTCATTCTGCGTTGAAAGTCTGTTAACTGTCCTCGTGCGGCACTAATCACGTCGGAAAGCTTATTACATGAATCACCTGAGTGCAAATGACAGCTTCGCCAATGCACATTTACTGTATGTGCGTATCGCTATCACATCACCCCTGTCAGCTCAGTGCCGGCCGGAGTGGCCGAGCATTTCTAGGCGCTACAGTCTGGAACCGTGCGATCGCTACGGTCGCAGGTTCGAATGCTGCCTCGGGCATGGATGTGTGTGCTGTGCTTAGGTTAGTTAGGTTTAAGTAGTTCTAAGTTCTAGGGGACTGATGACCTCAGAAGTTAAGTCCCATAGTGCTCAGAGCCATTTGATTTGTCAGCTCAGTGTAAACTGCTGTTTTTGACGCAGCGTGGTAAGTAACCATCAGGGATAGTCTTACTGCTTTTCCAATTAATGCGTACCTCGGAGAAATTTTAGCAAAAAATGAAGTCAAATAAGTTTAAAATCGCAGAAATTCTGATAGAAACATAATAGAACAATGGATCAAAGACTTGCCTGTAGCGACGGATTTTAGCGTCAGAGAGTGTACAGTCAGCAATAAATGCAAATTTATTCTGTTCAGAGTAGTCTGCTACGTTAGGCTGCGGTTGCAGCCGACTCTTTCAGTATGGCGCTGCATTGATTAACTGCTTCCGGACAATGGCAGCTCTCAGCTTTTGCAGTTAGCGTGCTGCAGGCTACTTTCCTTCCTTCACTGGCCCAAAAATAAGATGATGTGAGTCTGCTTGAAGGCAAACCTCTCAGTAACTTGGTACTGGACTTCCTTATACTACTTAATGAATTTATCTTTGAACGTACTCTTATATTTAAGTATGTGTTTGTCTTAAGCAACTGGTTAACAGTCTACATTTTATCTCTTCAACTGAAAGCATTGACAAAAAGGCTTGCTTACTTGACCACGTCTCTGCCTCCTACAACAGACTTTGTATCATTTTTGGAAATTATTAAGCCTGAAATCCCTTCAGCAACTAGATTTCCGATATCACGTAGTACCTACAATCTCATCTCAGTCGCTATACACGGCACAAATCACTCCGGTCTACTGGTATACTGCCTGTAACACCAACACCTCCTCCATTATCACCTCTGCAACCTATTTCCCCCACCGATTCGTACGATCCAGCATCGTGCGACATTTGAGAAGCTAAAATACTTTCTCGTGTTTTCACAGAATTTTTTCAAAATGGTAGCAAAAAGGGAATTCCTCTTATTCCAATTGCAATGAAAATAACAAGGGAGCTGGCACAGATGGTATGACTGAACTTCGCAGTAAATAAACACATTTACAGTTACGATATTTACTGGCCGTCAAACCTTGGTACTGTTAAATCGCCACGTCCTTGTATCCGGAGGTACACCTCCGTCGCTCATTGTTCGTAGTATCTGGTTGCTAAGCGTAGAATAGACGTTCGATTCCCGGTACTGCCACTCTTTCAGTATGGCGCAGCATTGATTAACTGCTTCCGGACAATGGCAGCTCTCAGCTTTTGCAGTTAGCGTGCTGCAGGCTACTTTTCTGAAGTACTAAACACCTTTTTCCAAAGCTGTTTCACAGAGGAATACCGCACTCCAGTTCCTTCTCTAAATCCTCGCACAAACCAAAAAATGGCTGACTTCGAAATAAGTGTCCAAGTAATAGAAAAGAAACAGGAATCACTCAACAGAGGAAAGTCCACTGAACCTGACGGGATACCCATTCGATTCTACACAGAGTACGCGAAAGAGCTTGCCCCCTTCTAAGAGCCGTGTACCGCAAGTCTCTAGGGGAACAGAAGGTTCCAAATGATTGGAAAAGAGCAAAGGTAGTCCCGGTCTTCAAGAAGGGTCGTCGAGCAGATGCGCAAAACTATAGACCTATATCTGTGACGTCGATCTGTTGTAGAGTTTTAGAACATGTTTTTTGCTCGCGTATCATGTCGTTTCTGGAAACCCAGAATCTACTCTGTAGGAATCAACATGGATTCCGGAAACAGCGATCGTGTGAGACCCAACTCGCTTTATATGTTCATGAGACCCAGAAAATATTAGATACAGGCTCCCAGGTAGATGCTATTTTCCTTGACTTCCGGAAGGCGTTCGATACAGTTCCGCACTGTCGCCTGATAAACAAAGTAAGAGCCTACGGAATATCAAACCAGCTGTGTGGCTGGATTGAAGAGTTTTTAGCAAACAGAACACAGCATGTTATTCTCAATGGAGAGACGTCTACAGACGTTAAGGTAACCTCTGGCGTGCCACAGGGGAGTGTTATGGGACCATTGCTTTTCACAATATATATAAATGACCTAGTAGATAGTGTCGGAAGTTCCATGCGGCTTTTCGCGGATGATGCTGTAGTATACAGAGAAGTTGCAGCATTAGAAAATTGCAGCGAAATGCAGGAAGATCTGCAGCGGATAGGCACTTGGTGCAGGGAGTGGCAACTGACCCTTAACATAGACAAATGTAATGTATTGCGAATACATAGAAAGAAGGATCCTTTATTGTATTATTATATGATAGCGGAACAAACAATGGTAGCAGTTACTTCTGTAAAATATCTGGGAGTATGCGTGCGGAACGATTTGAAGTGGAATGATCATATAAAATTAATTGTTGGTAAGGTGGGTACCAGGTTGAGATTCATTGGGAGAGTCCTTAGAAAATGTAGTCCATCAACAAAGGAGGTGGCTTACAAAACACTCGTTCGACCTATACTAGAGTATTGCTCATCAGTGTGGGATCCGTACCAGATGGGGTTGACGGAGGAGATAGAGAAAATCCAAAGAAGAGCGGCGCGTTTCGTCACAGGGTTATTTGGTGAGCGTGATAGCGTTACGGAGATGTTTAGCAAACTCAAGTGGGAGACTCTGCAAGAAAGGCGCTCTGCATCGCGGTGTAGCTTGCTGTCCAGGTTTCGAGAGGGTGCGCTTCTGGATGAGGTATCGAATATATTGCTTCCCCCTACTTATACCTCGCGAGGAGATCACGAATGTAAAATTACAGAGATTCGAGCGCGCACGGAGACTTTCCAGCAGTCGTTCTTCCCACGAACCATACGCGACTGGAACAGGAAAGGGAGGTAATGACAGTGGCATGTAAAGTGCCCTCCGCCACACACCGTAGGGTGGCTTGCGGAGTATAAATGTAGATATAGATGTAGATACGTGGTACATGACCGCGTACATTGTTCTGAAATGTCACACCAGTCAAAGAACAACACTCAGTAACTCTCCACTTCGCTAGCTGAACAAAATGTTTCAAATGGCTCTGAGCACTATGGGACTAAACGTCTGAGGTCATCAGTCCCTTAGAACTTAGGACTACTTAAACCTAACTAATCTAAGGACGTCACACACATCCATGCCCGAGGCAGGATTCGAACCTGCGACCGTAGCGGCCGCGCGGTTCCCGACTGAAGCGCCTATAACCGCTCGGCCACCGCTAGCTGAACAGTGTGTTATATCTGAACTAATATTTGCAAGCGCACAGTCTTTTGAATTTCTGTACCAGATTTGAGGTCAAAATGAATGTTTAGATCTCTCTTACAAACTTAACCATCAGCCACGTACCACCAAACATCAGTTTCCAGCTCCTATCACGAAATAAGTGTCGCAGTGACAGGACACTGGATTCACACTGGGAAGGAGCACGGTTTAGAGTGCACTCTGATCTAGCAGAGCTATAATTTCCGTTATTTCTCTAAATCATTGAAGACAAATGCCTACGCAGCTGCACGGATTTCGGTCTATCTATTGCAATTTCACTGACTTACGTTAGTCAGTTTCCTAAAACCACAGCCAGCACTAAGCCGACGTACACCATCTGATGAGAAGAATCCGGGGACCTATTAATAGACATTAATATGGAGTGTGTCGACTCTTCGCCTTTATGACGGACTGGTCTTCTTTGGGGGCACTTTCAATGAGGTGTCTGAAAGTCTGCAGACCAATTGCAGCTTTTGTTCCTCAAGAACCAAAACCAGAGACGCTGGGGTCTGGAGAGAATACGATGTTGTAACTCATCCCAAAGGTGTTCCATACCATTCAGGTCTGGTCTGAGGGTGGGACAAGACATTTCAGTAGTCTTACTGTCTGCAGCAAAATACCTCACAGATGTTGCTTTAAGATAAGGTCCATTGTCACGCGGATACAGTCATCGCCTACGAACTGTATCTGTACTGTAAGCATTACACAGTACTGTAAAATGTGTTCATATCCTTCAGCATTTAGCGTCTTTTAAGCACACTGAGGGACTAAACCCTGACAACGAAAAATAACCCCCATTCCGTAACAAGACATCCTTCTTACTTCATTGTTCTGCTGCCTGCATAAAAAACATTTCAATCGTCCGCCGCGAACAAATGTCAGACTCAGCCAAACGGCGCTCCACACGCCGCCAGAGGACGCCGAATTCGCATCACATCACCGCACTCAGAAGTCCGTCTCAGATTGTTCTCATATTATCACCAGAACACTCTTCGACCACACCGAGAGTGCTGACTATAATGCAGTGGGATGTTAAGAACCTAACACGAAGCCAGTGAATTTTGTGTACCTTAGCACGACGCTAGTGCTGTTCAAACAGCTTGCGATACCGATAACCAGTAATAGTGGAACAGAGAGAGATATCATAGAGACTAAAGAATAGAAAGTTACATATATTTTATATCGATTTACTAAAAATAAATATCACGTATCTCCAACATGTTGTCGATGGAAGAGCGACCAATACAATAATAAAAAGTATATGTTCCAGTCCGTCGTAGACCGGCTGCCGGTTTCGGTACACAGTACCACCTTCACGTTATTGTATAATCAAAAAATTCAGTTACATAGTTAGAACAGTAGTGTATGAGCAACTTACAAAAATATTATCCTGTATGACAACAAAGTATAGTATATAGTGCACCGTAAAATGTATGGGTAGCCTCCTATACCCGTCAAGCAGTCATCGCGCTCGCCTCCCAAGTAAGTGTGTCAAATACTGAAAGAAAATATCAATTTTGAGCTTTAAATAGCTGTAAATTGACGCCAGCAGTGATAAGAATGCTACCTATGTACAGAGTTTTCAAAGTCACCGTGTAAAATATTTCTAAAAAGAGCATAAGATTTGAAATTAAGAACTTGCATAACAGAATAGACCCCATTGTAATCAAACATTAAAATCAAAACAGCAATTTTTTAGCTACATTTACAATTTACCATTATGTACAGTATATACGACTACAAAACACATAATTCTTTTGTAAATAAGCACATTTATATTTTAATCACTCCACAGTACTATATGTGTCCGAGAGTGTTTGTCCACCTCGTTACACCACGCATATAACACGCATTATGTCAGGTAATGTGTCAAGCTATTCGCCAAACCCCGTCATGCACTGTCAGACGCTTTTTCACCACCTCAAGCGTCGCTCAGTGTTGACTACAGAAATGTGTTTCTTATGAGAAGCTACTCGTCCATTGTACTCCTTTTTTTTCAGCCCCAACGTACAATCACTGTCCTAGTTCAGCTTCTCGTTACCGGCCGCTGTGACCGAGCGATTCTAGGCGCTTCAGTGCGGAACCGCATTGCTGTAACGGTCGCAGGTTCGAATCCTGCCTCGGGCATGGATGTGTGTGAAGTCCTTAGGTTAGTTAGGGGACTGATGACCTCAGATGTTAAGTCCCATAGTGCTTAGAGTCATTTGAACCATCAGTTTTTTGGACTTCTGGTAGCGCTATAGAACTCAAGAGTGTTTCTTTCCACTGGGTTCATAAGATTATTTTGCGACCATCCTCCACAAATACGGTATCTCAGTGCCTGTGTTATTTTGATTACGATGTAGGAACAAAGGTTTCCAAAGGAACAGACACTGCGGTCGACCACAGCCGTTACGAAACACATCAAATGAATAATTTGCAATTGCGAATAAGGACCACTGTCGGCTGTAGAATGGTGTAGAATGGAATGACGACAGTAAAAATTTGTGCCGAACCGCAACTCGAACCCGGATTTCCCTCTTATCGCAAGCGGCGGTCGCCTTAACTTTTTTTTTTTTTTTAGTTGATCTCATTTTGTTTTATATTGTTTGTTGAATTTGTTCGGGGCGAACGTCTGATGACACCAGACACCAGTTCAGGTTCTTCGTTGATCCGTTCACTCAGTTTCATTTGTCATTGCAGAGGGTAGGTAACCCTCTGACCAAACACGCTGAGCTACCGTGCCGGCAGGTGCCATTCGGCTATCCGTGCACGTCGCGCAGCCAGACCCAAACTTCCAAATGTCGTCAGCCATGCGTCTAGGACCTGTACTCGTACATACATTATGTACATGCATGCATGTCTAAAGGAACTTTGTATCGTTATCGGAATAACACAGTCACTGCAGTATCGTATTTATCTGCCGATACCGGACAAGCGACTTTCACGTACAACGTCTGACCTATACGGCACAAATATTCATTGTCATTATTCCATTCTACAGCTGATGGTGGTCCTTATTCGAAACTGCGAATTCATTTGATGTGACCCCTCCATAAAGGTCGACAGTCCCGTTCGTCAGTATATAGGGCCTGCCTTGTCCTTATCTAGTTGTGGTTGTTCCTCTGCACTCCGTCTTCAGAATTGAATCATCATCAGCCGACTTTGCCAGCATTAGAAGAGTTGAAATGTCCCTGATGGATTTGTTACTCGTGTAACATTCAACGACTAGTCCACGTTCGAATTCACTGAGGTCACCTGACAGACCCATTTTGCTGTTACTGCTTCTGTTTTGGCAACAGTATTTCCCACCTCCTTTTACACTGGCGGGTACGCCTGTTGCGACATCTGGTTACATAGGGGCACCTGGATCCTTTTAATCAGGTACTGTATAATGTGATTCAGTCCGGGAAAGGCAGGCTGCATTGTGCGTGTGAGCAGGGTGTATAGAACAATATGTTGCCTGCTACGAAGAGGGTTAATTAATCAGTTGTGATTGAGACCACTAAGTAATACAAGTTCTTGTCTAAAACTTCTGTCCTATACTTTCATTTGAACTATACACATGCTGCTGCTACCAAAACTCTTGTAACACATGTTTCTTAACGTAGACACATGGACTTAATGGTATTCTGTACGGTCACGTTAACTCACAAACGACATTCTCGCACTAGTAACCAGCTGTCCAGATCACCCCCACACATACAGTCAACAGTTGAGAAGTTCACACGGGTGTTATCAGCTTTGCTTGTTCGCTCACTATAACACAGTTCATCAAAATTCTGTAATCCGAAATTAGTAGCTATGACCTTATGACATACAATGTGGAATTTTTAGCCAGTCATAAATTTCCCCAAAATTCTCAGATATTACGGAAACTTTGTTTACGGCATTTTCAAAAACTCCGCTGCTCACCGCGTTTTTGCGAAATCACATGAAAATCGAAACATAGGTCCCCACGCAGCTAGTGATGAATTATGTCTCTTCGACATGAACCTACCTAAATCTCTCTCCCTTCCCTACTGCTCCATCGTTCTCAGTTATGATAGTTTGGAACAAACTGTAGCCAATCAGTGTCACAGCTTTTCGCTAACATCACGGTAATTTATCTCCTTCACGAATCGCTAACTCCTAATTTGCTTTATTAATTTTCCAAACCCCCTGTTTTCCGAAAAATCATTTAACTGAAAATAGCCTTATGTTTACTAGTACAGAAGTAAAGATTTGGCTCCTGGAATTTGTAAATTCTGTCACATATTGAGAACATACAAAAGACGAAAGTGAAACAACAGAGCCAGAATGAATGCAAAGAAAACGCCACCAGCAGAGCGTCTGTAGGTGTGGCAGGCTGTGGAAGTCGAGCTCACGTGAGCGCTACGCGCGGCAGAGCGTTGTTAGTGATCTCATATGGTCACACGCGGCCTCGCAAGTTGGTGGCTGGAAACGGCAATATGGAAGGGGATACGTGGCCTGCGACACAGCATAAAGACGAAGGCGGTAGCACCCGACAGGAGAGTTACAGTTCAATCGTCCCAGAGGGACCTATGTATAGTCAGGCCCGCGGTCCTGGCTTTGTTGTGTTCACTTTGGATCTGCTCACGGTTGTACCAGCCAACTACCTCCCTCCTGAGGAACTTGATAGTAAAAACTACAGGGTGTGTATCAAAAGGAATCATCCGATTTGGCACCTCTATATTTCTGAAGTTAATAAACATATACAATGCATTTTGCTTTTTGATGAACGGGAAACTCAAAACTTTTCTTCATACCTTTTCATAGGTGTTCAGTATGCCCCCCTTGAGATACACGGCATATATCAATGCGGTATTCAAATTTTTCCCACACCGCACCGAGCATGTCTTGAGTTACAGCTTGCACAGCTGCTCTTATGCGATGTCTCAGTTCATTCATTGCTGTTGGTAACGGAGGCACATAAACGGAGCCTTTTAAAAAGCCCACGAGAAATAATCACATATAGTCAGGTCCGTTGACCTTGGAGGCCAGTAATGTAAGGCTGAACCATTTGGTCCAGTGCGACCGATCCATCGTTCTGTAATCCTTTGTTGGAAAATTCGGTCACTTCCAGCTCCATCGTGTTGGTAAATGAAGTCGTTCGAATCGATCTCCAACTGTGGGAAAAGAAAGTTCTCAAGCATATCGAAATATGTGCTTCCTGTAACAGTATTCTCGGCGAAGAAAAACGTACCATACACGTTTTCCCGTAAACTTCACAAAGTACATTAAATTTTGGAGAATCCCTCTCATGTTGTACCGTGTAAAACACGAGAGATTGCTTTTTCCAACAGTACGTTATTCATGCACATACCTCAAACAAACTAATGGTTATGATTTTTTTAAATTGTATGATTCTTTCTGATACCACTTAAGGTATAATTTTAGCGAGTGTTTAATTCACATTCTGCTCAGACAAGCATTGAAGATTACTGTTGTTCAAGTCTTACCTTTTGTTCGTGTATTACCTGGCCGAGCTCTGTAATTCCTTGAAAACAGTCAGGGCGGAATTTCCTCAGTCTCATATGGCATTAAGTGCCTAGACTGCTTTACGGATGCGACGAAGTACACATATAGAGGGTGATTTTTTCCACCGTGTACAAGTTCTGGGGACTGATCGATGAGAGGATACGGAACAAAAAAGGTCTAATGAACTTATTGTCCATAAATGCAGTTTCCGTGCTAGACTCTATTTATTCAATCATACATAGCTACAGGGACAGCGGTTAAATCCTCGCTGTTCCATGCAGTCACAGTTACAGCATGTGTTGAAAATGGTTTCCAAGTACTTCAACGCAGCCGGCCGGGGTGGCCGAGCGGTTCTAGGCGCTACAGTCTGGAACCGCGCGACCGCTACGGTCGCAGGTTCGAATCCTGCCACGGGCATGGATGTGTGTGATGTCCTTAGGTTAGTTAGGTTTAAGTAGTTCTAAGGGACTGATGACCTCAGAAGTTAAGTCACATAGTGCTCAGAGCCATGCTTCAATGCATGCGCGTACGCGACGTAGCACGGTCTGTCTCACACGTTCACGTCGGCCAGGCTGCATCCGAATAATGTCAAAGGAGCATGAATAAGTTGTCCCAGTGTCTCCACATCCGTAATGGGCTCTGCATACACGGTAATTTTGAGATGGCCCCACAACCAGAAATCGCACGATTTGAAATTCGGTGAACGAGCAGGTCATGCAATAGGACCCCTTGCCCGATCCATCGACCAGGGAATACACGATTAAGATGCGTCCGGAAGTCAACGGCGAAGTGGACTGGAGCACCATCATGTAGCAGCCACATAACCCTTCTTTCAGCAAGGGAAGCAAAGTCACCCGCAAGAAACGCCAATATTTCCATCCTGTTAGGCGACGTGGAAGGGAGACTGGTCCCAAAATATGCTCACCAATCATCCCATCCCACACATTCCAGCTGCACCGATGCTGATGATTCGATGTCACCATACCATGAGGGTTCCGCGTATTAGTCCCACAGATGACTGTTATGAAAGTATAAAATACCACTCCACGTAGAGGTAAAAATGGAAATGCCGTGTCGCGAGGGCCTCCCGTCGGATAGACCGGTTACTTGGTGCAAGTCTTTCGAGTGACGCCACGTCGGCGACTTGCCTGTTGATGGGGATGAAATGATGATAAGGACAACAATCTCCGACGCAACCAGGAATCGAACCCGGGCAGTTAGGTATGACACTCCGCCGCGCTGACCACTCAGCTACCAGGGGCGGACCACGTAAAGACGAACTCATCTGTGAATAGGATGGATGACACAAATTCTGGAATCGTGGTTACCTGGTGAAGAGTGGAAAGTCTGTCGCTAATATGGTACACACAAGCGTTAAGTGATAAGGATAATAACAATTGTCATGAAGAATGTTCCACATGGTCGTCTGGCTTACCCTGCCCTGGCGAGCCAACTGCCTGGTACCGACCCGGCGGTCGCCTTCCACAGTGTTAATCACATTTTCCTCCAAGTCTAGTATCCGAACATTTTGGGTACGTCCTTCGTGATTTCCTGCTTCGTGAAACGATACTGTCTCAGGCAAAAGGCGAAACACTGTTGCGAACAGTGAATGCTGTGGTTGTTGTCAGCGGGTTAGGTCTCCTGATACAACTTTGCTGGCCGCTGCCGATTTCCATTTGCCTTTGTGTAAGTAAACATCATGTCGGCAAGCTCTCGATTCGAATACGGAACCATTATGTACAACACTGTATCACATCCACTACAAGATGAGTCATCAAGAGAAGTGAATGGGACACAACATTACCCTTTACTATGGCAAAAGAGGGCGCTAGGACATGACGTATGAGGAACAGTACCTCTCTCTAGGAGGAAACCATGCATACGGTAGCTGTGGCTGTATGGTATAGCGCGTGTTAGACCGTAGTCCTTGTAACAAAGTATGATTCAATAAATGGTCTCTAGCATGGAAACCATGCACTTCCGAACATAAGTTCATTAGACCTTTTTTTATTCCGTATCCTCTTACCAATTAATCCCTGGAGTTTGTAAACAGTGGAAAAAATCACGTTGTATACTTTCTGGCGTCGGATGTGGAGTTGGTTGTGGGTTATGGTGTGGTTGTTTTAACGCTAAGAGTTACACTACCCACCATACGTTTGGAACCACATAGTAATTATAGACAACGGAAAGGAAATACAGTATAAAATGCATTTTGTTGTTTCCCAAATGTTTATTAACCTCAAATAATATACAGGAAGATGCAACAATTAAATTTTCGATTTCTCAAAATAGCCACCCTTTGCTTTCATCACTGCCTTGCACACTCCAGGCATGCGCTGCGTCAGTTTTGCCAAGGTTTTAGTTGGAATTAATCTCCATTCTTGTTGCAGGACCTCCCACAATTGTGACTCACTCGTGATTTCCCGTTTTCGGAACCTCCTGTCCAATTCATCCCATAGCAGTTGGATTGGGTTACAATCAGGGGATTGGAGCGGTCATTCCATGTTTTTACGAACCTCTAGAGACTTCTGACACAAGTGAGACGTATGTTTCGGGTCACTGTCTGGCTGTAAGATAAGCCCTTTCCCAATCAGACGCAAACCAAATGTCTTAGCATGTCGCTGGTGAATGGCATGATAATCCTCTTGGATTAGTTTTCCGTCTATTTTAACCAAATCTCCGACTTTATTCCCTCCAAAGGATCCCCATACCATCACAGAACCCCCTCCATGCTTTACAGTTGGAATTGCGCGCTGAGGATTCAAGCGTTCATGGGGTAAACGGCGTATAAGTTGACGGCGTTTACTTCCACATATTTCGAAATTGGATTCATCAGTAAATAAGACTATTGCCCAATCCCCCGCTGTCCAATGCTGGCGTGTCTTAGCCCACTGAAGCCTTTTCTTCTTTTTAACAGGGTGCAACAGTGGTTTCCTTGTTGCTACATAACCTCGGAGGTTGTTGTCTTCCAGGCGTCGTCTCACTGTTGAATCACTCACCGGTGTAGCCCTCGTTGCGTTTAGTTCAGCAGTCAATTCACGGACAGTTTTTAATCTGTTACGTTTACTGGTCAGTACCAAATACTTTTCCTGGCGTTCCGACATTTTCCTGGGTGCTCCTGAGCGAGGACGATCTCCATAGGAGCCAGTTTCTCGATGTCGGCATATGGTTTTGATAACTCCGCTGATGGAAATCATCATTTGCTTTGCTATTTGTCGGACACTATTGCCTTCTAGGTGCAAAGTGATTATCATTACCCGTGATTCATAAGGAAAGTGGCACTTTGTGGCCATTTTTAATTACTTCCGCGCCGGTTGGTGTGGCCGAGCGGTTCTAGTCGCTTCAATCTGGAATCGCTCGAGCATGGATGTGTGTGATGTCCTTAGTTAGGTTTAAGTAGTTCTAAGTTCTAGGGGACTGACGACCTCAGCTGTAAAGTCTCATACCTTTATGCAAACGTAACTACAAGTGAACATAAATGTAAACATCGTACCTCTACATAGCCATGCGGTGTACTCGCACCACCTGGCGTGTTTAGTAGAGCTGATTGGACAGGTAACGTCGGTTTGTATTGTACTGTATTGTATTGTATTGTACGTTAACCGAGGGTTATTGTGCGGTTCGTCCGCCGGTAGACCACCCAGTGAACGTCTCACACCAGACGAGTGTAACCCCTATGTTTGCGTGGTAGAGAAATGGTGGTGTACGCGTACGTGGAGAACTTGTTTGCGCAGCAATCGCAGACATAGTGAAACTGAGGCGGAATAAGGGGAACCAGCCCGCATTCGCCGAGGCAGATGGAAAACCGCCTAAAATCCATCCACAGACTGGCCGGCTCACCGGACCTCGAACAAATCCGCCGGGCGGATTCGTGCCGGGAACAAGGCGCTCCTTCCCGCCCTGAAAGTCGTGCGTTAGACCGCACGGCCAACCGAGCGGGCGACGTCGGTTTACATAAAACGGACCAATAGTAGCATGTTCCAACATGTATTTATATGTACAATAATTAAGTGTACAATACTGTACGTGACATTATTAACCGTTATTTGAGCTTGCAATTCCGTATTCTAACCAATAACTCACATAGATCACTTCCATCTTGCTCCGTTTTAATACGCAGCATGGAGTTTCCAAACTTATTGAGGGCAGTGTAGGCCGGCCGGAGTGGCCGAGCGGTTAAAGGCGCTACAGTCTGGAACCGCACGACCGCTACGGTCGCAGGTTCGAATCCTGCCTCGGGCATGGATGTGTGTGATGTCATTAGGTTATTTAGGTTTAAGTAGTTCTAAGTTCTAGGGGACTTATGACCACAGCAGTTGAGTCCCATAGTGCTCAGAGCCATTTGAACCATTTGAGGGCAGTGTATCTGAATAGGTCACTCTTCTTAGGAATATCGAACCTACTTAGCCGAAAGTCAAGCAAAACGACAGAACGGCTTTGAAAATCCGTTTCAAATACTTGAACAACCAGTGCGCAAGATAGAGGCGGGGCCAGGACCCAGCAGAGCAAGCAGCCCTCTTTCTGAGAGAACAGGAGAGGGAAGAAGTGGAGGTCAGGACAAACCGAGCTGATAGACAGTGCCCGGAGTCGAGGCGAACACCCCGGGAGACTGCCAGGAGCAGACGACAGTGGCTGAGGCAGCAGGCAGTGCACAGAGGCCGTCTAGTAGTACCGACAGCTCTACGGGTCACAGACAGCGCGACGGCAGCCAGCAGCAGCGGCAGCCGTGGCAGGCAGCGCGGGTCGAAGGCAGGGTAGCGGCGTGGGCGGCGACAGTCGGCAGCGAGAGTCACAAGCGGTGCGAGGCTGGCGGCCGCGGTGGAAGCGCCGACGGTGGCTCGGCGTCGCGGGTGGAGCGCGAGGCAGCGAAGGGTAAACACCACCACCAGCAGCTCGACAACAGACGGCAGCGCGAGGAACGGACTCAGCGCTTCGTAGCATACGGCTCACAGCAGCTGTAGGAGTTCCCACGTGAGTTAAAAAGCTAGCAGCCACGTCACGCAACAGAGGTACTGTTCCAAGTTCCAGCACTGATGCTCGACAGTCAACCAAAAGGCGATACATTATTTTATCAGGAGCGCTACAATTAATAACGCAGTCATTCCATGGTGATAAGAAGACTCTAAATTAGTTCCTCGGCCATTGTGATATCACATTTAAGCTCACCGAGCCAGAGCAGCAGGAAACTTCGTTAACATTTCTAAAGACTAAAATATACTACTGGCCATTAAAATTGCTACACCACCAAGATGACGTGCTACAGACGCGAAATTTAACCGACAGGTAGAAGATGCTGAGATGTGCAAATGATTAGCTTTTCAGAGCATTCACACAAGGTTGGCGCCGGTGGCGACACCTACAACGTTCTGACATGAGGAGAGTTTGCAACCAATTTCTCATACACAAACAGCAGTTGACCAGCGTTGCCTGGTGAAACGTTGTTGTGATGCCTCGTGTAAGGAGGAGAAATGCGTACCATCACGTTTCCGTCTTTGATAAAGATTGTAGCCTATCGCGATTGCGGTTTATCGTATCGTGACATTGCTGCTCGCGTTGGTCGAGATCCAATAACTGTTAGCAGAGTATGGAATCAGTGGACTCAGGAGGGTAATACGGAACGCCGTGCTGGATCCCAACGGCCTCGTATCACTAGCGGTCGAGATGACAGGCATCTTATCCGCATGGCTGTAACGGATCGTGCAACCACGTCTTGATCCCTGAGTCAACAGATGGGGACGCTTGCAAGACGACAACCATCTGCACGAACTGTTCGACGACGTTTGCAGCAGAATGAACTATCAGCTCGGAGACCATGGCTGCGGTTACCCTTGACGCTGCATCACAAAAAAATGGTTCAAAAGGCTCTGAGCACTATGGGACTTAACATCTGTGGTCATCAGTCCCCTAGAACTTAGAACTACTTAAACGTAACTAACCTAAGGACATCACACACATCCATGCCCGAGGTAGGATTCGAACGTGCATCCGTAGCAGTCGCGCGGTTCCGGACTGAGCCTGCATCACAAACAGGAGCGCCTGCGATGGTGTACTCAACGACGAACCTGGGTGCACGAATGGCAAAACGTCATTTTTTCGGATGAATCCAGGTTCTGTTTACAGCATCATGATGGTCGCATCCGTGTTTGGCGACATCGCGGTGAATGCACATTGGAAGCGTGTATTCGTCATCGCCATACTGGAATATCACCCGGCATGATGGTATGGGGTGCCATTGGTTACACGTTTCGGTCACCTCTAGTTCACACTGACGACGCTTTGAACAGTGGACGTTATATTTCAGATGTGTTACGACCCGTGGCTCTACCCTTCATTCGATCCCTGCGAAAGCCTACATGTCAGCAATATAACGCACGACCGCATGTTACAGGTCCTGTACGGGCCTTTCTGGATACAGAAAATGTTCGACTGCTGCCCTGGCCAGCACATTATCCAGATCTCTCACCAATTGAAAACGTCTGGTCAATGGTGGCCGAGCAACTGGCTCGTCACAATACGCCAGTCACTACTCTTGATGAACCCTGGTATCGTGTTGAAGCTGCATGGGCAGCTGTACCCGTACACACCCTACAGGCTCTGTTTGACTCAATGCCCAGGCGTATCAAGGCCGTTATTACGGCCAGAGGTGGTTGTTCTGGGTACTGATTTCTCAGGATCTATGCACCCAAATTGCGTGAAAATGTAATCACACGTCAGTTCTAGTATAATACATTTGTTCCAAAGAATACCCGTTTATCATCTGCATTTCTTCTTGGTGTAGCAGTTTTAATGGCCAGTAGTGTAGTTGGCTCAGCAACTAGAAAGTTGTGCCCGCCCCCGGTAGCTGAGTGGTCAGCGTGACAGAATGTCAATCCTAAGGCCCCGGGTTCGATTCCCGGCTGGGTCGGAGATTTTCTCTGCTCAGGGACTGGGTGTTGTGTTGTCAGAATCATCATCATTTCATCCACATCAACGCGCAAGACGTGGAAGTGGCGTCAAATCGAAAGACTTGCACCCGGCAGACGGTGTACCGACGGGAGGCCCTAGTCACACGGCATTCACATTTACAGAAAGTTGTTAAGTAGAGACATAAGCGCAGTCTGGCGAGGTATGTGTACAGGACTAGCAGAAAATTATGCTAGCCAAAGGACATTGGGATTCAATTCGTGTCAAATTTTTGTAAGTAGGTAAGAACGTAGACAAAACATAGCATAATTGGGTTGAAGATTGGATGCAATGCAGCACTACTTCAGAGAAGCTTTGACAGGTAGGATACGAGAATCAGAGTTCGAAGGCAGCCTCAAGCTCATTTAGATATTAAGCCGAGCTATGTTTATCCAAGAGACTTACAATGACGAGATAAAGACCGTAATTCATGTGCGCGGGGAGCAGTTAACCTTAGCAGAGGCCGCAGAGATCGAGAGTGCGATATCCTTGGCTGCGAGAAAAGTTGATCACCCGAAGTGCTGCTGCAGTACTGCGGAACAAACACAGGCCATAAAGTGTTTCACGTGTGGTAACCTATGTCACATTGTGAGCAGCGGCCTGCTCTAGGCCTTCTTCCTCATATTTTATCCTGTTTGTATACTGAATTTGTATACGAGACACTCTTGCTTCATTTACTTTCCGAATCAGTTTTTACTTGTCAACTTTTCACTAGTGTTGGGTGCTGATTACATGAGTGGTTAGCCGGCAGCTGTGGCCGAGCGGTTCTGTTCGCTTCAGTCCGGAACTGCGCTGCTGCTACGATCGCAGGTTCGAATCCTGCCTCGGGCATGGATGTGTGTGATGTCCTTAGGTTAGTTAGGTTTAAGTAGTTCTAAATCTAGGGGACTGATGACCTCAGATGTTAAGCCCCATAGTGCTTAGAGCCATTTGAATTTGAACATGAGTGGTTAGGGGTAGCTTTCAGCAACGTGGGGCACTCATGTCTCTGTACCTAACTTGACATTTCATTCTTGTAGTAATTTTTCTCATTAAATACATCTGATCTTGCACAGGGAACTCATTCTCACTTAGGTGAAAACAGGAGAACATTTCACACGCTCTGAAGGAGCTGCCGGTCACTGAGGAGGCAGATCCTATGCCAACAGACTGCACGGCCAGTCAGACAACCCTTTCAGGGATTATCCTCCCGGCTCAGCCCACGCAGACAATGAGTGACGGAATGGATGACTGGTGTCCTCTTTAGCAGAACAGGAACTCACTGGTGTACGGGTTGAGAGTTCTGCTTGTTAGTAGACTTTGGGTAAGGTCCTCAGCTGTTGAATTGACGTTATCCTGCTGTGGGTCGTCTCCAGATATGTTTCCTCAAAGCAAATTAATTAGCCACTCTAACGTCTGCAAATTCTCAAACTTTTCCTTGCTTGTCGGAAAGCTGTACGAAGCCGAACAAAATTTCCAGAATTTCCAACAAAGAAGTCTGTACGTGGGAACTGTGCGATACTCGTTTCCCATTTCCTTATAAGCGTATCCCATTTCCGGATATGTCTTTAACGTTATGGTGGGAGCTAGGGAATGGACTTCCAGATCCCTGACTGCAAGAGGATATAGACACTGTTTTCGATAGGCTAGAAAAGACTGAGTGAGACTCCTTTGCGAGGTCTGAAGGAAAGCTACCAAAACCTGGGAGGGGGGTGAGTGGGGTGGGTGGGTAAGGGGCGGTGGGGGTGGGGGGGGTGAGGGGGTGAGAATTCGGAGTCGGTTTCAGGATTCGTATGGGTATTCTGATTCGAATCTCTACTTGGTAATGCTCCGCCCTCGGACATGCTTTTCTTGACTTCGGCCCTCGGCTAAGTCTTCGAAGTTTCACTTTCAATTTACGCGCATCTGTGATGGGTAATCAGGAGTATGACGAGATCAGCCATTTGCAATCACATCACGTTGGATCAGCCCAGCAACAGTTAGCAGCGACCGCACTTCGGAGCACCTCGACTTGTTGGCAGCCACCTAAATTACGTTCACGGTAAGATCGCACTTCCAATGCACACTCCCAACTTCAGGAACCGACATGTAATGAGGGAACAGGATGTCATTCCTCATTTCCATTTTTTAGTCTTCATAACTAGATCTTCGCGCTTCATGCTCCGGTATGCAAGTTTCTCCGCAATCTAATTCTTAGTTAAAAGGGCATTTTTCTCGTATCCGCTCATGTTTGTTTTGCTATCGAGTTAACTGTTTTGATTTCACACGCCTAGTGATGTTTCTTTCTGATTCTTCCTTTGTTAATCGATCTGTTGTATAATCTATTTGAATTAACACCTTTTTGTGTAATTTTAAGTTTTTGCTGTCACAGTTGGAAACATAATACATGTGATTTATGTGTCTGACTACCACCTCAACCGTAACTGTCCAGTATTATGCTGATGACGACACTAACAACCATTCATTTTCTTATCTTTGTTCCATTTTTAATTATGTACATTCATTCTCAAATTGTTTTATAACTTAGAAGTTTATGTGTCGTGAGTGACTTTTGCACACCATTTGAATGAATATTACTTTACCAGGTCAAACTATATCATTCAGCAATAGTTAAAGTAAATCATTCAGTTTCAAGAGTTTATCCATATAGCGTTTCCCGGTGTGCGCGGCAGCTGATTTTTCGAGTAGCCTATTAGCTTCATGGGAATAACCTACAATTTTATGTGATTTGGAGTGATAGATTCATCATCAGTCTAAGCTGCATACCCACAGGGCACCATATAAGCAAGAGGTCGCGTTCACAGCATACTCAGGCTCTGCTATAAATCTGCGTCCCTGCCATTCTTTTTCCGCCATGGGAGGGGATGCGAACTTGTTTCCTTTTGATCTCCAATCGGATATAAATTTTTGTCTTACTCAGATAAATACATGAATCGAATATTCAACTGATACGGAAGTGTTAATCATTATGTTTAAATTTTTGTGTATGTATTTTTTACTTTAGCTAATAGTGCTTTTCGGAATTGTGTTACATTTTTTCCTAGATGATTGTGGGTGCTGTCCACATATTTTTATCGTATTGTATTCTGCGTTGTTAGTAATAAATGGGGTGAGTGTTTCTGTCCACTGCATGTCATAGGAATATGTGGGTGCATCGGATCTTTTAGCGAATGAAAACTTGAAGCCGGACGAGACAATTAGGCAATATGGAAACCGTTGCACCGTTACTTAACGCGGAAGCAGGCACTCATCCAGTGGAGATGATCTCACCAGTGGCAAGAGCAGCATGCGTAGTCGAGGACATAATGAGCATGCTACGAAAAATCATGGCTGACGGCGAGGGGAATAAGAGGTTACAGAAAGAATTAGACAAGGAACGAGATAGGAAGAACCACAAGTCACAAGATGAACTTGCTAAGAGAATAGACGGGAAATTACAGGCATTTAATGAGATGATACAGAAACAAGTATATCTGAATACTAAAGAAAGCTTTCCCAGGAAAACAGCATGTAATCAATATGGAAGTCTCCACGGAGTCAGGTAACCAAGAAAAGGGGACATGGAAAGTGTCGGAATAAGAATTCCAGCAAGTAGAACAGGAAGTTACCGAAACAGAGGGGCTTCAGGATAACCAGGAAGATAGAGGTAGAAGCAGTACAACGAACCGAGAGGTAGAAGTGGCAGTATATACCATTCTGGCTCAGATAGGACACAGGGTTGAGGAGGCTGAACAGGATGTAGAGCTAGAATCAGAGGAGGCGTCCCTCCTCCTGGTTTCCTACTCAGTAGACGTGCAGAAACGGGTGAAACTCACAGATTCACAAGGAAATATCAACAGGGTCCGCAAACGGCAGGTGGGAATATGTGCTAAGGAAATCGGCATCTCCGAATCAAAGAAGCCTACGTGCTAGACGAGGAAGCTGGTGCCGGCTTAAACGAGTGCAGCATCCCGTTTGCACTTGAAGTTACGGCAGAAAGCGACCAGAGTTTATAACCAGTCTGTACCACCTGAGTGCGGTCACGAACACTGAGTGGCAAACATCATGGGCTGCGCCAGTCGTTCAACGAGGTCGCGACGTTTCTTAGAACTCAGTAAATTGCATCCGGATGAGATGCGCGTCGGCACTGACTGCCCGTCGAAAAAAAAAAAAGAGTTACGGGAACGGACGATACTGAAGCGAGTAAGAGACCCATCAATCTGGCTATGAGCAAGCGTAAAAAGAACGCCGATACCAAAGAGCACCCCAGGAAGGTCTTATGCTACAAGTCTGCACGTGGAAACGGGTTGAAAGTCGTTTTCCATTTTGTTATTCACGTACCTCATATCAACTTTTATTGGAAGAGAACTTAGGTCCTTTCTGGGATTGCCTAGAAAAGATTGTGCCTTTACGAGGTCTGGAGAAAGTCTACTAAAAATTGGAGGGAGGCATTCGGAGTCTGTATTGGGATATGGGTATTCTGATTCGAACCTTTAATTGGTGACGCAACTCTGGACTCCGCGTTCGCACGTGTTCTCTTGGCTTCAGCACTCTGCCAAGTCTTCGAAGACTCACTTTGAACTTACGTGCGTCCGCAGAGGGTAATGAGGAGCCGCCAAACGAATCCGTGGGAGAAACATAGCGGAGAGGACCGCCAGGAAGTGGAGGAATTAGTTTAGAGTACGTAGCTTGTAATTTTAGTACATAGGTATTTGGTATATTATTCGTAACTGTGAAATAAGAAAGTTTTTGTAGGGATACATTTTGGAAGCTCCATGTGTAACTTATGAGTTGTTTGTTTCCAGTTATTTTGAAATGTGTATTTTGTGCATCGTTATGAGTAAATACTTGTAATTTTTTGTCGTGATGGCCCTGTAGTTTTCTTATATGGCAATTTTGATAAAGGCGAATGCAGAGAGGAATAAATGACCATATTTTCTGGCAGTGTCCTGCATGCTACGCTATCTAACAAATGATTGTGGTGAACTGTTCCCGTTGATGAGATAGGAGGCATTTGAGACGACGCAAAGGTGCGAGTGTTTTCGTATATTGGAGACTTAGAGAAGTATTTTGGGATCAGTATGCTGGCGACATACACTGACACTGAAAATGATGCAGCACGACACATGTTTCACCCTGCACCATAGGATGGTAGTAGGTAGAAAATAGTACATGGATTTGTGAAGCTGATTATCAGGAGAGAATGAAGTCACTTGGAGCGTTTACTAGGTGAAGAAGTTTGATCACCGTAGTAGACGACGTACAAGGAAAATTTTGTGTGTGTGTGTGTGTGTGTGTGTGTGTGTGTGTCGCGTCGGAGATGCCGACCACCACGAGGTGTTAGGGCTAATTTTTATCCACGTCAGAGTATGCCTGAACCATTGAGATATTTGTGAGGAAGACGTCTATGTGTTGTCCATGCTGCAGTGCGTTGGGACCGATGGTAATTTTCAAGAAGGTTAGGGACCCATGCATGATTTGGCGTTCTTTCTGCGGCTGTCTGATACTACCGCATAGGAGGAACGATGAAAATCTTTACTACTAGCTGCAACAGACATTAGGTACAATACCAAGCCTTAAGGTATACTGTAAATTAGATGATAACATTGCTGACAGCACAAGTAACCCTATTTTCTTCCATGTTATTTTTTGAGGTTCACTACAGGAGACAATTCTAGGTTACAGCAGGAAAGACCGCAGAAAAAAAATTGGTTCAAATGGCTCTGAGCACTATGGGACTTAACATCTGTGGTCATCAGTCCCCTAGAACTTAGAACTACTTAGACCTAACTAACCTAAGGACATCACACACATCCATGCCAGTGGCAGGATTCGAACCTGTGACCGTAGCAGTCGCACGGTTCCGGACTGAGCGCCTTAACCGCTAGACCAACCGCAGAAAAGCAACGACGTCAGCCCTGGTTGAATCTGAGGATGTATTATTCACAAAGCAAGTAGGCTAGGTCCAATTACATGACAACAGAAGTGGGTATCAAAAACACTCGAATCTTTTTTCCAGGACTTATTTAATCTCTTCAAGGACTTTGAAAGAAGATATTTTGTCCTATTGGAGTTTGTGCTAATCATTTTTAGGGGTGATTATAGGTGTCACAAAGGCAGATGCATTTTCCCGCTGGTTTTAGTTTTTGTTCCAATTGCAAAGGAGAACATGAATATATGTTATTGACGTTCTATGTTGTTCAGAACAACATGGCATGACAAGGGAATAGTAAATAATCGAGGTTGGCCCAACAGTTTAGCCCAGTAGTTGAGGGGAAAGCCGTAAGGCGACGAGTTTCAGATACATCAAGGGAGTAATATTTAAAAGTTTTTTTGTGCATATTAAGTAGTGAAGCTCGTTATAAATATGATACACAGCTTGTTTATTTTAAGATAAGTAGTAGTCACTGTTTTGCATGTCTGCTTCAGAAACGGCGGAATTGACTTAAATTTCGGGACATGAACAATAGGATACTACTACTGCATGTGCTGAATTACACAAAACCTATACAACATAACTAGATCAGTCGACGAGAGTGATTTTCTACCAAATGTTTTCATTAGTCCTCTCATTTATCTGTATGTGTTTTGTTTAAGTTGTAAAGACTTTTTTGGTAATAGTTTTATATTTGTAAATACTCACAAGTTCATTTTAACTCAGTATTCTGTAAAGAATATACGTAAGCTCAATTAACGATGGCATGCAATGGTGGAGCCAAATATTCTGTTTCGTCATGAAATTGATTTTTCTTTCAACTCTTGTTTAACTAATTTTTTTCTGTAAAAGTAAATAATATATCACAGACACTCTAAATTTTAAATTTTTTTGTTCATTTGTGTTTTCTGTATGATACAGTAATTATAAGCGTATTATGTTTAATTTTGTTTTTGTATTTCAGTAGGATGTGCGCCGTGTTTTTGTAAGATATCAGGGGCACAATAGTTAAGTTTTTTTTGTAAGTGCGTACACATAGAGGAAAGCGGCACAAGCATTGGCACTCGCGAAAAATACTAGTATTACAACGCTAGGCGAAGCATCTGGTTTGGCGACTGGAAGACCGATTTCTCCAAATTGACAAACACTTTCCGTGTTACTCGTCAAGCACAATGGCGAATGATATAACAAAGTTAGACTGTTCTCCCAAGCAAGACAACTCCTTTTTTATGTCTGGTTTGCCACAAGAGCAACCAGTAACTCACCCCACGTTGTTATCTCCTAGCAAGTTCTCACACTAGTGGCCATGCATAGTGACGCACAATCACATGCTTCGTTGATAGTTAATAGCCTGATAACAAACCTGGTATTTCCACCCCACGTCACACTATCACCAAACCACATAACTGTCCTCATGACTGAGCTGTCACACTCATATCTGTCAAAGAAGGTGAGATGTCTGCATATTCCAGTTGAGCTCACCAGATGTTTCCCGTCAGATGTCCTCAGCTGCTCGCACGATCCAAGAGACTACGACCAGAAAACGTCGAAATCAGTGAAGTGTGCGTGTGTAGTGCTAACTCAAATGGTTCAAATGGCTCTGAGCACTATGGGACTTAACTTCTGAGGTCATCAGTCCCCTAGAACTTAGAACTACTTAAACATAACTAACCTAAGGACATCACACACACCCATGCCCGAGGCATGATTCGAACCTGCGACTGTAGTGGTCGTGCGGTTCCAGACTGTAGCGCATAGAACCGCTCGGCCACCCCGGCCAGCAGTGCTAACTCAGTCACATCAATGGTGTGTGTTTTGAAACACAGCTACAAATCTTTTGAAGATCAATATTGCACCTCACTGCGAGGTTCTACAGTTTTTTGTTCCTTTTATTGTTTTCATGCTGTTGTAAGATCAATTTTTTCATAACATTCAGGTGCTAAATGTTGGATGTCATTGCCAGGCTTTAGAAGTTCTTCTCATTTTCTTTTCATGCTGTTCCACTTGTTATATCCTGTATTTTTGTTTCTGCTTATTCTCACATTTTCGTCACACTTAGCCACTATTTTAGTGGCTTTATATATTTAAGAGACGACGTCGGATCGCATCACAAGCTAAGTCCATTCCAATATAATATGATCGCATGAACTGGTTGCTTCAAAACAATTTTTGGGGCTTTGTATTGCAAGCCTGAAACTTGCACTCAGAGTAGCTAGTTTTATTAAAAGGTTTTCGTTCACTTACGTTTGCGCATACGCTGCTTGTTAAACGTTTAATCTACTCACAAGCGCACTCGTAAACAATCTTACAACAGCCGTCTTTAGTAAGACATAATGCAGGACGAATCAGAGTTAGCAAACTTCAAAAGAAAGCGAACTAGGGAGAGGACTAATGCTACGCGGTTTTGTGCGGCTGTTGATGCTCTTACCACAAAAAGCCCGTTTGATGATTTTGAACATTACAGGGAACGTCTTCAAGAAACTCTAGAGAAGCTCGTTTCATTAGATGACGCTATTCATAATTTTCTCTCTGACGATGAATACAATGCAGATCTGCTGAGCTGTGAGGAATATATAGACAAATTCAAACGCGCTATACAGAAGGCTACAAAAGCAATTGATTACAAGCTTTCCGCCACAACGTCGTAGATGAATATCACGTCACCACCAGTGCTCACACAACCAACTGTATTCTACTCTGTCAAGCTACCAGCAATTGAGCTTGAGTCATTTTGTGGAGATGTCGAAATGTGGTCCCGCTTCTGGGAACAATTTGAATCGACCATTAATAAAGACCCATCCCTTTCTACAGTAAACAAACATGTTTTCCTACGAGGCTATCTGTCAGACGAACCGAAGTTACTAGTAGATGAAATACCTATAACGGTTATCACGTCTGAAGAAACAAAGAAAATTTTATTGAATAGATACGGAGATAGCAATCGCATTATACAGGCGCACCTCGATTATTTGGATGCGCTAAAGCTTGTACAGCCAGCGACACCTGAAACGCTGAACAGTACATTCCTGGAATGTAACTGCCGTGTTCAAGCACTGCGTGCCTTAGGAGAAGACGTCGTGGCATACGGTTAAATTCTCACTCCGAAAATTCTGCGTGCATTTCCCGCTGAAATGTGTCAGAAATGGGTCGTTCATGCTAGAAGAACCGAAGTAGCGGAAGGAGATGTACTGAAGCTATTTAACTTTTTGGAAGAAGAAGTTCGTGGTGCTCTCACTGCACAAAAGATTCGTACAGAATATCAGTCATCTCCTAACTTCACAGCAGCGCTTCTTCTTCTGCAGCTGCGCTTCACATAAATTCAAAGCAAGCGAAAAATCCGCGTAAGCTTAAACGAGAAGTACCGGTACAACCATACTGCGTATTTTGCGAAGCTCGTTCTCATTGGGCCCAAGACTGCAACAAAGTAACTGACAGCCAACAACGTATCGATAAACTAAAGCAAGATAATCGCTGTTTTATATGTCTAAACTGAGGTCATAATGCTAGAAACTGCAGTAAGAAGGGCAATGTCTTGTGTTCTAAGTGCAAGAAAAGTCATCACAAAGCTATCTGTACTGACATTGCTGCCTCTTCTTCATCTTCTCAGCAAATTAGCTCTACATCTGTAGGGAGAATCGACGTAAGTTCAGCAGGTTTTACTTATCTTCAGATAGCTAGAGTTTGGGTCAGTGGACCCGCAGGATTAAGCAAACTTACTCGCTGCGTTCTGGATAGCGGTAGTCAGTCAAGCTTCATTTCCAAGTTCCTGATTGATGAGCTAGGTTTAAGAACAATAGAACATCGTGATCTATCTGTCAACGCCTTTGAAATGCCATCCGCAACTTCAACGCATCGTAGAGTCGTAGAATTCACACTACAGGGTACATGGACTAATTCCAAGACGGCTATGACTGCGTTTGAAAGCACATACTCATTTTCCGCGTACCCAACTGTGCCTTCCGATTTAAGAAAGCATGTACGCACACGGGGACTTCAGTTTGCGGACCTAAGGGATGGTACAGAAGATCTTCCCATAGAGATTCTTATCGGAGCAGATTACTATTGGAAAATCGTTAAGATTCCCCTCCGATTCGGCAAACGTCATCAGTTGTTCTGGTACTTTCCATTCTAGGTTGGATTCTTAATGGAAGCAAATCAAGCACCACGGCTAACCTTGTGACGGCAAACTACATCAGTTTAGAGACAGCGACAATAACATACGATATTTTACGACGTTTCTGGAATTTAGAAACAATGGGAATCACAGAAGATGAAACAAAAACTCTGAATCAGAAGGAATTGGCGTTATTGCAATATTTCTCAAAATCCTACTGCATCGAAGACAAAAGAAGAGTTGCGTCTTTCCCCAGAAAACCCAATGTTATGTTATCTAATAATCTTCTGCAAGCTGAGAAGAGATTAGATTCACTGGAGAAAAAATTTACGAAGGACAAGAAACTGAAACAAATTTACGAGGCGCAAATGATAGAACACATCAAGAAGAAACATGTGGAAGTCACCCATTCTGGATAGAAATTGCGTGACACATTTTATCTGCCACATCATGCAGTAAAGAAAGGAAAGTTAGGTGTTATCAAATGGAGGATTGTATTTGATGGTTCGTCGCACGACCAGAATGCACGTTCATTGACTGACTCTTTAGAAATAGGTCCTAATTTACTTCCTGACATTCTTTCAATATTAGTGAGATATCGTCTACATCAAGTAGCCTTAATTGCCGATATCAAACAAGCATTTCTACAGTTAGTTCTTCACAGGAAATATAGAGATCTCCCGAGGTTTTTTTGGTACAAAGTAATCGTAGATCAACAAGGAAACTATATTACAACTGATGAAAGGATTACATACCGCTTCACCCGGCTACCTTTCGGACTTACCTGCAGTCCGTTTCTTCTTGCAGCCACGCTGAAAGAACTTGCTGTAATGCACAAAACGAATTTTCCGCAAGCTGCTTTACTTGTTGAAGGCAATATGTACATGGATGATTTTGTAGCAGGTGCTAAAGATGACAATGCCGTAATTAACATATATTATGAGCTTGCATCACTCATGGGAGAGATCAGTCTACCAATGGCAAAGTGGGCCACAAATTCAAGCCAACTGATTGGAATATGGCAATCAGAAGGTGTCATAAACACTACAGATACGGAGGTACTGGGAGTCCACTGGAACACACAGACTGATGCGCTCAGAGTTGTTCACAACAATGTTACCGACAATGTTATAAATCATCCTGCCACTAAGCGAGAAGTACTACGAAACACTGCTAGATTCTATGACCCACTGGGTTTGTTGTCGCCTGTGTCTCTCACTGCAAAAATAATTTTTCAAGAAATTTGGTCAAGAGGAATTGAATGGGATGAGCTTTTACCCCTTGATCTTAGCAAACGCTGGCGAATGTGGGTATCAACATTGCCATCATGTTCACACATAAAAATGCCCCGATGGGTTGGTGTATCTGAAAACACTGAGCCAGAAATCCATGTCTTTTGCGACGCATCAGAAAAGGCCTACGGAGCAGTCCTTTATGTACGGTGCACCACAACAAATATGGTAGCAGTCCATTTAGTTTGCAGTAAAAACCGACTAGCTCCCATAAAAAAAAAAAAAAAAAAAACCCTCTCCCACGTCTGGAACTTCTAGTGACACTTCTTGGATCAAGACTACTTCATTATTTCTGTAAGGCCACGAGCTATAATGCAAGTCGTGCAACATTGTGGACTGACTCAACTGTAGCCGATCTAACCTCCAGAGGTACCACAGCAGATAAACTTCACCATGCTTCTGTATGGTTCGATGGACATGCGTGGTTAAGAAAGAAGAGAACACAGTGGCCTCGAATTTTACAGGCGGAAGAGCACTCCTTGCCAGAAAAGAAGAAATTAACAGACGAAGTCTCCATGGTACAAACAACGATTCCTATTTTAACAGCTACACGGTACAGTAGCTACTTCAAGCTGTTAAGAGTTACCGGATGGGTACTTCGCTTTAAACGGCACTTATTGAAAGAAAACAGAACATCTGCAGAACTAACAGCATCAGATTTGGGCGAAGCACGCACTTACTAGATTCAAGTTGTTCAACAGCAACATTTTGCGCTCGAACTGCATGCACTATACAACAACATGCCTCTACCACATAATTCTCAGATATCTCGCTACAACCCATTCTTGGATAATGGTCTTATTCGTCTCGGTGGACGGCTGCAGTTTGCAGAGTTAACCAGAGATCAACGCCACCCGATTCTACTTGATGGACATCATCATTTCACACGTTTACTGATCCAACAGACTCACATTCGTTTGCATCACCTTGGAGTAAACATAGTGTTATCTGAACTGAGAACAGAATTCTGGATCCTTAGAGCTCGACATGCAATTAAACATGTTCTACACCGTTGCCTACCTTGTAAGATGGTGGAAGCTCACGTTGCTCAACAAACTGAGGCTCCATTACCAGCTGAACGAGTTTCACCACTGAAACCATTTACAGTAACAGGTATTGACTTTGCTGGTCCATTATATGTCAGACAAGGACATATTACGAAGAAAGCGTATATTGCTCTATTCACATGCGCAACAACACGGGCCATACACCTGGAACTATGCTCAGATATGTCAACTGAGAGATTTTTTCAAGCCCTACAAAGGTTTGTCGGAAGAGGAGGAGTGCCCAGCACAATTTACACTGATAATGCTACTACCTTCCATGCCACGCACTTAGAGCTGAAAGAGCTCTGGCAGGCTCTCATGGCAAGCAAGACGCACAAGTACCCCGCCCAGCAAGCCATCACTTGGAAATTCATCGCCCCACACGCGCCTTGGTGGGGAGGATTCTGGGAACGGATGGTGGGATCTGTCAAACGCTGCCTGAGAAAAGTTTTAGGACAGTCACCGTTGGACGAAGAAGGTCTCAACACAATCCTGGTCAGCATAGAAGCAGCACTAAACTCTAGACCAATTACGCAAGGGGGAGATGAATCTGAGCCACTGACGCCCGCACATTTCCTGGTAGGTGATCGACTCACAACACTACCTACTGGTCCAGAATCACCAGTTAGAAAGGACTTGTCCAAGGAATTTCAACGGTTGCAGAAGATGGTAGAACACTTCTGGAACAGGTGGAAGAAAGAATATCTGATCCTACTCAAAAACTTCCATGAAACTCATCAACCAAGGCCAGGTGCAGGAAAACTCCATCTGGGTGATATCGTTCTTCTACAAGAGGATGTTCGTCCACGACACATGCGGAGGAAGGTGCGGATAGAAGATCTTCATGAAGGAAGAGATGGGAAAATACGAACTGTAATCTTACGAACTTCAGAAGGATCCATAATCTCACGTCCCGTTCAACTGGTCATTCCTCTAGAAATTGACCAGGGTGGGGAGAGTGTTGCAGGTTGATATTTGTAATTATAGGCACACTGGAAATATTGATTATCCTTGAATTAATGTTTTATATTCTATGATGTACGTTCCTTGGAGAGAAAATAAATTAATGTTGTATTGCAATCACGGTGTTGTGTGTCCGTAATAACCATTTTATGTGATCTGGGATGATAAATTCAGCATTGGTCTAATCTGCGTACCGAGGGGGCGACTGAAAACGAGAGGTCGTGTTCACGTCACTCTCGGCTTCTGGCAACAAGGAGTGAGGTTGTGGCACAGGTAAAAGAACACGGAAGACAGGGCCAGTTGTTTTCTGTTTTTTTTTTTTTGGGTTTAAGGGCGCTCAACTACTGAGGTCATTAGCGCCCAGTCACAATTGTTAGAGCACATAGAATCTAAAAAAAACTCAAGGGGGGGGGGGGGGGGGCACGACACCAGAAAGTTCTTACAAAGATGCAGATAAAATAAGTGAAGGAGAAGGAGTTAGATGTCTTTGGACAAGCCAGTCAAAGTAATGAAACAAAGAACACGAGCAACTGCTCGAGTGTCATCAGCTAAAATATCCTGTAAAGTAGATGGCAGAGACAGGACAACACGAGATTGACTAAAACGGGGACACAACAGTAAAACATGGCGCACTGTTAATGCATGACCACAAGGGCACTGCGGGGCTGGGTCACCAGAGAGCAGGTAGCGGTGGCTAAACCGGCAATGCCCAATCCGCAACCTGGTCAGAAGGACCTCTTCTCGCCGAGATGGTCGGGAGGAGGTTGTCCAAGCAGTTGGGAACGGTTTTACTGCCCAGAGCTTGTTTCCTTGAAGTGATGACCAAGTATCCCACCACAAAGACACAAGCTTCCTACAAACAACCCCACTAATGTCAGCTGATGGGACACAATGGGAGGCTGGCCGAGGCAGGAGGACTGCAGCCTTGGCTGCAGCATCAGCAGCCTCATTCCCAGGCACTCCTTCATGGCCGGGAACCCACAGAAAGCTGACAGGAGAGCCATCAGCAGCAGAAGAATGGAGGGACTGCTGGATCCGTTGCACCAAGGGATGGACCGGATATGGAGCTCCAAGGCTCTGAAGAGCACTGAGTGAATCAGAGCAGAGTACATACGATGAATGGCGGTGGCGGCGGGCATACTTAACGGCCTGATGGAGAGGAAAGAGCTCGGCCATAAAGCTGGAACACTGGTCGAGGAGCCGGTATTTAAAGGTGCCGGCCCCGACGATAAAGGCACAGCCGACACCATCATCAGTTTTGGAGCCATCAGTGTAAATAAAGGTGTGACTGACAAGTCGCGCACGAAGTTCGACAAACCGTGAGCAATACATTGCAGCCGGAGTACCCTCCTTCGGGAGCGAGCTGAGGTCGAAATAAATATGAACCGGAGCCTGGAGCCACGGTGGTGTCGGGCTCTCACCCTCTCTGAAGTTGGTAGGGAGGGCAAAATCCAATTGTCGAAGCAGGCGACGAAAGCGGACTCCAGGGGGCAGCGGGGCAGACACATACAACCCATACTGAAGGTCGAGAGAATCGGCGAAGAAGGACTGATAAGAGGGGTGGTCGGGCATTGACAACAGCCGGCAGGCATACCGACAAAGCAGTACTACACGCCGGTAGGTCAATGGTAAGTCGGCAGCTTCAGCATAAAGACTCTCGACGGGACTAGTGTAGAATGCTCCGGTCGCAAGACGTAACCCCCAATGGTGGATGGAATTGAGACGGCATAAGAGGGATGGCCGACCAGATGAGTAGACAAGGCTCCCATAATCCAGCTTTGATCGAACTATGGACCGATACAAGCGAAGCAGGACAGTGCGATCCGCTCCCCAAGATGAACCACTAAGAACTCTGAGGACATTAAGGGAACGTGTACAACGGACAGCCAAATAAGATACGTGCGGAGACCAACAAAGTTTCCTGTCCAGTGCGAGCCCTAGAAACTTAGTTGTTTCCACGAATGGGAGAACAACGGGACCGAGATGTAAGGATGGCGGAAGGAACGCTTTATATCGCCAAAAGTTGATGCAAACCGTCTTCTCTTCAGAGAACCGGAAGCCATTTGCCACACTCCATGAGTATAGGCTGTCTAGACAACGCTGAAGGCAGCGCTCCAGGAGGCATGTTCTCTGGGCACTGCAGTAGATCGCGAAGTCATCGACAAAAAGAGAGCCTGAGACATTAGGTGGAATGCAATCCATAATTGGATTGATCGCTATGGCAAAAAGGGCTACGCTCAAGATGGAGCCCTGAGGCACTCCGTTCTCCTGGAGGAAGACGTCGGACAATACCCACACGTACCCTAAACTTTCGATCTGTTAAAAAGGAATCAATAAAAAGGGGCAGGCGACCACGTAGACCCCACCTGTGCATAGTGCGGAGGATACCCCCTCTCCAACAGGTATCATAAGCCTTCTCCAAATCGAAGAACACGGCTACCGTTCGGCGCTTTTGCAAAAAGTTGTTCATGATGAATGTCGACAAGGTCACAAGGTGGTCAACAGCGGAGCGGCGGCGACGAAAGACGCATTGAACATTGGTAAGTAGCCGTCGAAATTCAAGAATCCAAACTAACCGAGCGTTAACCATGCGCTCCATCACCTTACAGACACAGCTTGTAAAAGAAATGGGGCGGTAACTAGAAGGAAGGTGTCTATCCTTCCCGGGTTTGGGTATAGGAAGAACGACGGCGTCACGCCAACGCATGGGGACATGACCTTCGGTCCACACGCGATTGTAGGTACGAAGAAGGAAGCTTTCGCCTGCTGGAGAAAGGTGGGCCAGCATCTGAACGTAAATGGCATCTGGCCCCGGAGCAGAGGACCGGGACAGTGCAAGTGCACGTTCGAGTTCCCGCATAGTAAAGGGGGCATTATAAGTTTCCAGATTCAGCGAGTGGAAGGAAGGTCGCCAAGCCTCTTCTGCCTCTTTCCTGGGAAGGAAGGCAGGGTGGTAATGGGCGGAGCTTGAAACCTCCGCGAAGAAGCGGCCAAAGGCGTTGGAGACATCCACAGAATCAACAAGGACCTCATTACCTGAAGTCAGGCCAGGTACCGAGGAGTGGGCCTTAATGCCCGACAGCCAGCGCAGGCCACCCCAGACGACAGAAGAGGGAGTAAAACTGTTAAAGGAGCTGGTGAAAGAGGCCCAACAAGCTTTTTTGCTGTCTTTGATGACTCTACGGCATTGCGCTTGGAGTCGTTTGTATCCAATACAATTCGCCAACGTAGGATGGCGGCGAAAGGTGCGTAAAGCACGTCGTCGAGCACAGATAGCGTCTCTACAAGCCTCATTCCACCAGGGGACGGAAACGCGACGTGAAGAAGTGGTAGTACGAGGAATGGAACGTTCGGCAGCATTGATGATAACAGCCGTGAGGTATTCGACCTGACTGTCACAACTGAGAAAATCGTGGTCCGGAAAGGTCGCCAGGGAGGAGTAAAGTCCCCAGTCAGCTTTCGGTATGTTGCAGCTCGAAGGACGTGGGGATGGGATGTGGTGCAGGAGACGAACGTTACAGGGGAAATGGTCGCTCGAATAGGTGTCAGAAAGGACATACCACTCGAACCGACGGGCAAGAGTGGTAGAACAGATCGAGAGGTCCAAGTGTGAGTAGGTATGAGTAGAGTCCGAGAGGAAAGTTGGGGCGCCAGTATTGAGACAGACAAGATTGAGATGGTTGAAGACATCCGCCAAGAGGGAGCCTCTCTGACAGGATGCAGGAGAGCCCCAAAGGGGATGATGGGCATTGAAGTCGCCAAACAATAAAAACGGCGGAGGAAGCTGAACAATCAGGTGCATCATGTCAGCCCGACTAACTGCGGATGACGATGGAGTGTAGACGGTACAAACGGAAAAAGTAAAGGCAGAAAGAGTAATACGGACAGCTATTGCTTGGAGTGGGGTGGTCAATGGGATGGGATGGTAATAGACATCGTCCCAAACGAGCAACATGACTCCACCATGAGCTGGAATACCGTCCAAAGGGGTGAGGTCAGACCGCTCTGAGGTATAGTGGATAAAAGCAAGATGGTCAGTTGGGCGCAACTTGGTTTCCTGGAGACCAAGGACGAGCAGACAGTGCTGGCGGAGGAACAGTTGTAATTCCTCCCGATTAGATCGAATACCTCTTATGCTCCAATGTAACAAAGCCATCGCTAGTCAGAAAAAAGGGGGAACGAAACGAGTGAAGAGCTGGTCACCTCGACGGCCGCGGAGGGCCAGGTTTCGAGGGAACAACGCTACAACCGGCGGGAGGCGGATCCCGTTCCATCGAGTCGTCGCCAGCTGCGGCCGCTTTCCCGGGTTGCGTCGGAGGGGCAGCATCATTCGCCGACGAGAGGCCAGCTGAGCGCCTGGCAGCAGAGCGTCCCGGCGAAACTGAGGACGGCCGGAAGCAGCGACTCACGGATGGAGCGTCAGACGAAACGCGCCGGGGTGGAGAGGGGGATAAAGAGTTCTTCTTGGAGGCCTTCTGGGAAGTCCAATGAGGCATGAGGATGGTGGGCTGGACCCGAAGAAGGTCCTCACGCGCGGGGTCCGTTTTGGAACGCTGGACCTCGGAAGCTGGGGTCCGGAACGTTTCCCCGATGGACACCTGAGAAGAGGATCGCTTCTCAGGCGGCGGAGGGGGAGGAGGAGGAAGGGTGGCCCCTGGGGCAGAGGGGGCAGGGGCCACGAGGGAGGAGGATTTGGAAGGGAGGGATTTGGGAGGTGGAGGCATAGACCCCGGATGGGGTGAGGAGGTGGAGGGGGGACAGGATAGGGGTGAGGATACTGTGGAAGCAGTGGACACGACTGAGGCAAACGAAGTTGTCAATGTTATGGGATGGAGGTGGTCATACTTTTTCCTGGCCTCAGAATAAGAGAGGCGATCCAAAGTTTTTAATTCTTGGATCTTCTTCTCCATCTGATACGCGGGGCAGTCTAAAGATCTAGGCGAGTGGATGCCAGGACAATTGACGCACCGAGGTGGTGGGGTGCATGTATGTTCCTCACGAAGAGGACATCCACAATCGCCACAAAGGGGCTCAGCCTCACACCGTGACGACATGTGCCAAAGCGCAAACACCGATAGCAGCGCATAGGAGGTGGGATGTAAGGTCACACGTAGCACTGGTAGCACATCACCTTTACCTTCTCTGGGAGAACGTCCCCCTCGAAGGTGAGGATAAAGGCCCCGGTGTCGATGCGACGGTCTTTGGGGCAGTGCTGGACTCGCCGGACGAAATGCACGCCTCGGCGCTCCAGGTTGGCCCTGAGCTCCTCATCAGATTGCAGCAGGAGGTCCCGATGAAAAATAACCCCCTGCGTCCTATTCAGTGCCAGATGTGGGACAATGGACACTGGGATGTCCCCTAGTTGGTCGCACGCCTGGAGCGCCGCTGACTGAGTGGCGGAGGTGGTCTTTATAAGAACGGACCCCCAACGCATTTTACTGAGAGCCTCGATTTCCCCGAAGCTGTCCTCGATGTGCTGGACAAAGAACATGGGCTTGGAGGTGGCGAACGTCCCCCCATCGGTCCGAGAACAGACTAAATAGCGGGGGAAGTACTTCGCCCCAAGCCGGCGGGCCTGTCCTTCCTCCCAGGGAGAGGCCAAGGGGGAAGGGGCAGGAGAACCAGAACCAGAGACAGTACCTTTCTTTTTAAAAGACTCGGCCGCAGAGCGACCCGATACATGTTGACGTTTCATCTGCGAAACGTCTTCCCCGATACCACCCACTTCGACCAGGGGCTCTCCCCACGGCGCCACCCAGCCTCAGCAAGGGCCACCTGGCAGGATGACCGTTGCCGGGAGTCCTGATGCCCCAAGGAGACGGGCATCTACTCCTTGGCCGACGTGGGGAGGGTGCAACTCAGGTATCGGCAGTACGATCCCTGTGTTGTCAGGGGCTACAACCTAGAGGGTACATGACGACCCCACCACAACGAGCTGGCTACCATGCTGGATTTCAGGTGCCATGGAAAGTCCATCATGATAGTAGGTGCAGATGGGGACGCACTATGGGCGTAACTTGTGCAACCCATCAGGCGTTTAGGCCCAATTTGAGGAATAGTGGGTGTGGTTACAACGCCGTTACAATGCTCAGTGCCAAGGTCTTAGTGCATCGAGGACCAGTGAGACACCACGTAAGGCGTCCTTCCCAAAAAGGCTCGTACTTCTGTAGAATTTTGAAAAATGGAGGTCAAACCCCAAGGGAGACCATCACATGGAAGGCCAAAACGGTTGAAACTCCTTTTAGTCGCCTCTTACGACAGGCAGGAATACCTCGGGCCTATTCTTACCCCGGACCCGGAGGGGGTACAGGGCCAGTCGTAGCAGGACAGTGTAGGGAAATGGACCGATGGTAAGTAGAGTAGTAAGGTGTTCACAAAGCAACTTTCCAGGGCATAGAGACACATGGATGCAGCCAAAGCCCGTAAAGTGTTTAAATACAGTTTTAACTGGTCGCTGTGCGAGAGCCCGCCCAGAGAGTACTTGCCATGTACAGCATTCACACAATAAAAATAAAAGCCAGGAAAACTAGGTAATGTCATTAGAAAGCAGTAGCCTCGAAAGAGATTAACTGTCTGCCGCGGAAACATAAACGAAATTATACAAAAATGAAAGGCAAGGAGAATCGCATGTAATTTCTCTTGGATAGTGGAGTTAAACCTAGTTCAGACAAGTAGTTTGAGAAACGGCGGCAGGTACAACTCAGCCGGAGGTATTAAGCTTACGGGAATCACTAATACGTCTACAAGACAGAGGGAACTAAAACCTTCGGATTAAGGACGGGAAACGGAATGCAAGTGACGCATTGCTTCTGCGTAATTGAGGAAGATGTGGATCTTTATTTGACGGGGTGATGGGCAAAGACTTCTTCAAGAAAAATGAAGTCGTAATCAGTTACGCCACCAAAAGCTTGTTGATCTGCGGGGTACGGATAGAAATGAAGACAGAGCAAGAGAGTGAGCTCCGCACAGTGCAATTAGGTATTAGAAGCCGGGGACTTCGTAATACAGTTGCGCAGGTACAGGAAAGAAAAGACCCTTTCAGATTAAGCTCTGACTCGGAGCGAAAGGCGCGTGGAGAAATGAAAGCAGAGTGAGCTCTGGTCAGTATATTCAAGGGAAAGTTATCTGGAGAAAAGCTACAGCACAAAGCGAGAAACACGTAGAAAGCTAGTGGGGACAGAAAGCAAACTATCGACGCACAACAAAGCAAGTAATAGGTACTGCAAGAGAGAAGCAGAAAGGGCACGAGCAAAACGAAACAAGGTTGACAGTAGGACCCGAAGATGGACAGATGCGCTGAATAAGAACAGAGGCGAACGGAATGAGAGAGGGTATCATTTCGAAACAGGAATTTACGAAGGGCGTATATGTACCTGATGCGTTAGTAAAAATAGAATGAGGAGGATGCTTAACATGTGTGCTAAGCACTAAAGATTAGAGTGTGTCAGTAGAATACCCATGATCGGTAACAGAAGCAGTCCCAGGGCAGTCATGGTTGCAGGAATCGTTCAGAGTGAATCGTGTCAGAAAATGCAAGCCAGAGTTGAAAGCAAGTTTAAGTATACTAAAAGATAATATCCGAGTGAATTAGTTCAATTCGGTAGAGATAGCAGCCGTTATAGAGCTATGCACCAAGTACAGCGATATTCTCCATTTTCCAAGATAGAAATTCTCTTATACAGACAGTATTACTCACGAAATTAAGCTGCTACCAGAGTGCGAACGTGGGCTGATATGCTTGTGACCCTATAGAATACCGCAAGCACAAGAAGAGGTGCTTCATCAAGAAACTGAAAATATATTAGATTAGGACATCATAGCACCAAGCACAAGTGGTTGGAACTTTCCATTGATTACGACTCAAAGAAAACGAATACCAGTGACAAACAGTGGTCGCGAATAGTCTGAGTGAATTTCTCCCTACATTCAGCTTACCCTTGCCAAAGGTAGGAGAAATTCTTGATAGTTCAGGAAAGGCAAAGTAATTCTCAAGCCTCGGTTTAGAGAAAGGCTATTATCAGGTCTTATTAGATGATCAGGATCGAGAAAAGCCAGCTTTGATTCGACGTACAGGTATTATGTGTACAAGCGAATGCCTTTGGGGCTTAAAAGAGCTCCAAGTAGATTTCAGATGTTTAAGAACTCCATTTGACAAGATTACATGGTGAAAGTTGTTCATCTACGAGTGAAGCGGTATTATTTGTGTCCTGAGAGGAGCACATTATGCAGCTGACGGAAGTATATGACGGATATAGGCTCCACTATTTAAAACTACAGGTGGGCATGTACGAATTTTTGTGAGAAGAAGTGTGCTATTTGGAACATATTCTGTAGCTCAAGTCCGACCCACAGACCCACAGAAGGTCAGAGTAATAAACTAGTGCCGGCCGCGGTGGTCTCGCGGTTCTAGGCGCGCAGTCCGGAACCGCGCGACTGCTACGGTCGCAGGTTCGAATCCTGCCTCGGGTGTGGATGTGTGTGATGTCCTTAGGTTAGTTAGGTTTAAGTAATTCTAAGTTCTAGGGGACTGATGACCTCAGAAATTAAGTCTCATAATGCTCACACCCATTTTGCTTAGAACTGGGTTTCCATCTAAGCTCTTGATATTCATACAAGTGGCTTCCTTTTCTCGAAGGGTATCTTTAATTTTCCTGTAGGCAGTATCTATCTTACCCCTACTGAGATAAGCCTCTACATCCTTACATTTGTCGTCTAGCCATTCCTGCTCAGCCATTTTGCACTTCCTGTCGATCTCATTTTTGAGACGTTTGTTTGCCTTTTTACCTGCTTCATTTACTGCGTTTTTATATTTTCTCCTTTCATCAAATAAATTCAATATTTCTTCTGTTACCCAAGGATTTCTACTAGCCCTCGTCTTTTTACCTACTTGATGCTCTGCTGCCTTCACTACTTCATCCCTCAGAGCTACCCATTCTTCTACTGTTTTTCTTTCCGCCATTCCTGTCAATTGTTCCCTTATGCTCTCCCTGAAACTCTGTACAACCTCTGGGTTAGTCAGTTTATCCAGGTCCCATCTCCTTAAATTCCCACCTTTTTGCAGTTTCTAGGTAACAGTAAGAACCTGCGAGCGCATAAAAAAGTAGGCAGCCTCACGAGTGACAACACTTCTCTTCTTTCAGTAACATACTGCAGGATTTGTTACCCTTGGGAAAGTCTACTTCTGGAACTTACTGCAGGTACTTGTTACACAAGTGCGGTTATTGTCAAAAACCAGAGCAGTCGCCACTGTTTCGGCCTATTAATATTAATGAATAAAAATCATGACGAAGCACAAAAATAGGAAAACTAATGTCAGAGGAGTATCTATTGAGAGGAAACACTACTCAATTAACTAAAAATGAAAGGAACTCACTTAGATTAAAAACAGAGGATGTCGTACGCTTAGCCCGTACATCTCTTGTCTACTGTATAATCAAAATGTGGGAGGATCTGCAACGAATTGACGCATGGTGCAGGAAATGGCAATTGAATCTCAATGTAGACAAGTGTAATGTGCTGCGAATACATAGAAAGAAAGATCTTTTATCATTTAGCTACAATATAGCAGGTCAGCAACTGGAAGCAGTTAATTCCATAAATTATCTGGGAGTAGGCATTAGGAGTGATTTAAAATGGAATGATCATATAAAGTTGATCGTCGGTAAAGCAGATGCCATACTGAGATTAATTGGAAGAATCCTAAGGAAATGCAATCCGGAAACCAATGAAGTAGGTTACAGTACACTTGTTCCCCCACTGCTTGAATATTGCTCAGCAGTGTGGGATCCGTACCAGATAGGGTTGATAGAAGAGATCGAGAAGATACAACGGAGATGATAGATAAAGACTCTGCAGGAGAGACGCTCAGTAGCTCGGTACGGGCTTTTGTTGAAGTTTCGAGAACATACCTTCACCAAGGAGTCAAGCAGTATAGTGCTCCCTCCTACGTATATCTCGCGAGGAGACCAAAAGAATAAATTCAGAGAGATTAGATCCCACACAGAGGCATACCGACAATCTTTCTTTCCACGAACAATACGAGACTGGAATAGGAGGGAGAACCGATAGAGGTACTCAAAGTACCCTCCGCCACACACCGTCAGGTGGCTTGCGGAGTATAGATGTAGATGTAGATGTCGTACGCAAATTTTGAACATCTATTGTCTATTATATAATCAAATATTCAATAAAAGGAAGCAAAAATGCGGCGCAGTATCTTGCCAAGAGACTACCTTTTAATTACTCTTCGATTTTGAAAGCAGTATTTATTACATTTATCACAAATGTAACGAATTTGTGTTATGGTAATATAAAAAAAGTCATATAAAATTTAAAGACGTCTGTACCGTCATTCTACTTTCCCTTCTCGTGAAACAAATTGACTGGTAAACTCATTTCTCACTTCCTTGACTAGTTGGGCCAGTTATATGTGTTTAGAGTGAAACGTCCCCTTAGAGAAATTATTGAATTACTGTGCTGATAAATCTCTTACATTATTTGATTTTCAAACAGCTGAGCAAAACTGAACGTACTCAGACATTTCGCTCTTTACCTATTCTGATCAACACTAAACTGACACACAATAGTTTTTAGCGCAACGCAGTCTGACTTTCAATAATCCCTGCAAAAGAATGGCCCTGACTAACATTAACCTATACCTTTCACAAAATCACTTACCTCACAAAAATCTTCGTTACTCGAACTACTGCAATACAGCGAGCGCCACTACTGCCAGCTAAATAAAAGATTCAAACTACGGAAGGCACTAACTACAGATAGGCATAGTTAGCAAATGAAAGATTTTAATAGAGAACAAACAATATATTTACCTTAATAGTGTTGAAAAATCATAATATACATAGCAGTTCATGACATCCAGTCTCACAAATTTCAAAACTCCGCCATTTCTCTCCCTACATCCACCACTGCTGGCGGCTCACCTCCAACTGCGCAACGCTACGCGCTGTTAACATCCAGCTGTGCAACACTACAATGGCAGACAACAATCTAAACTAGCCACAGACTGCACACAGCACAGCCAGTGATTTTCATAACGAGCGCTATGTGGCGTTACCAATAAGAAAACCTAAACAGCCTACTTACAAGGGGGACCAATGGTACATCTGTTTCAGCGCATCTGTCTTTGTGCCGTTCTTTTTTCGGCATTGATATTTTAGCACTTGTACTGGACACGCACAGCTTCTGTAAGTTTGAGAAAAACTGTGCCGTACAACACCAGGAAGTTACATCGAATTCCTAAAAAAAACATGATTTCAGGATTACGAAGTTAGAGTGGTCGCGAGACAGACAACTAAACTGCAACGACTCAGTGAGGAAGGGTGAACTGTTGTCTAAAATAAAGGGAAACAAACCGTCCGTAAAACTGTATGTCGTGGATAAAATCACTGAGACCAGAGGCCACAAAGTAGTCCATTTACCGCCCTGCAACTACGGTCTAAATCCAATAGAACTGGCATGGGCCAAAATAAAACACAATTTTAGGGAGAACAGTGTCACTGGTCACACGTCGAAGGAAAGATTGCATAATCTTGTAAATGCCGCTTCCCCTTCAGTTACTACACGGGACTGGCAAGGTTACTGCAGGAAAGTACAGCAGCTGGAGCAAGAGTACTAGACACTAGATGAAATAATGGAAATGGCCATCGATGAGCTATAATCAATACCACACCCTCAAGCGAAGATAATGATTATCTTTAATCCAATAGAAATGACAATGATGTTTAGTGAACATCATTTTCACAGTTCTTTCAAGCACAGTTAATTACACTCCGTAATTATTACTGTACACCTCTCATGGTGTTGTGTACATAGTTCCGCGTAGTCAGCGCGTACACAACTTTCCCACTACAGCGCGCCCCACTAAGCACAACAGCGCAGGCGCAGCGCTCGTCCTTCTACGCACTACGAGATGGCAATGCCTTAGAGACGGACCAAATTCTGCTTCCCCCGATCCGCTTATTAATATGTAGCGCAGTCAATGAGATTGCTGCTAACGTAGAACCTTTTCTCCTAGCGGATCACACTCGCGCAGTGATACCTGAACGCACGAGGTATTATAACGAGTGTACAGACTTCTGATAAGTCAGTTTGCATTTGTACCAGTCTATAGTCAAGTTTCAGTCTGCGTCTAATAAGATTTCCATATTCCTGTACATAGCCATGAAGATATATGAATAGACACTTTGTCAAGTATCAGAGATATGTGAGACTAAGATTAACGCACCAAGACCAAAGGAACTTCATATTGTCAATTGTAAATAGCATCCATAATCAAGTTACATAATTGTTATAACCAGGAATAACACAATAACCTCTTCAGTCTGGTTTATTAAATCACAAATCACTTTTTAACAATTATGTTAGCCAAGCGTCTACCCAGGCTCACACTCAGAAGTAATGCATAATTAAAGTTTGGTAATACCAATGTCCAAATGTGCATGGTGGGGTGCACGTCCCGTAATTATTCCCAAGTCCAGTGAAGTTCAGTCTCTCCAAGTGAAGTCGCTAGATTTCCGCCGAGCAGCCAGGTAACCTTGCGTGGTGCAGCGAGTCATCCACAAGCAGCTGGAACACGACGTACTGCACTTCCCGACGAGAACTGTCGTTTGCGGTGGCGGCCGGGTTTATATGAGGCTTGCTAGTTAATGGAGCCGTCGGCTGGGGTCGCTGTTTTCCAGGGAAAACCAATCGCAATGTTTCCTGGCGTAGCCAATTGCTGTGTGCCGACAAACGCGCGCGCGCGAAGGCGGCCAGCGATGGTAGCTGCGAGCCGCCCGGATAAGTGCGGCCAGCGATGTATTTCTCTGCCCCGTAAGGGAGCGTGCGTGTGAAGACGGCCAGCGATGGAAGCACCGGGCCGCCCAGAGAAGTGCGGCCAGCGATGTATTTGGCGGCCGCGTACTGGAGCGCGTTGTTCGGTGTTTGTCAGAAGTGGTGTATACCACAGTAATGTTTATGCTGGTTATTATTTTAATAAATGTGTGTGAAAATTAATCAAGTTCTGTTTAAAGTTGGTCACCGTCAATCTGCTACTCTAAGGGTGCAAATGGCATTTCTATTGTCTGACCCAACGGCAGAAGATAAATACGCCACGACAAGACCACGAGACATATTGCTGACACTTGCCTACTTCGTTAGAGCGACAAGTCAGATAATCTGATGGTGTGTGTACCGAAGGTCTTACAGTACGCACACCACACATGATCTCTCGGTATCGTCCTCTCTTCCCGAGCACGGAGACCCGGGTTCGATTCCCGGGGGGGGGGGGGGGGGGGGGGGGGTCAGGGATTTTCACCTGCCCCGAGATAACTGGGTATTGTTGTGTCGTCATTATCATTCATCACCACTACGGTCGGAGGAAGGCAACGGCAAACCACCTCCATTAGGACCTTGTCTAGTACTGCGGGTCTCCCGCATCGTTCCCCTACGCTCTGTCAAGAAGCAGGGGACTTTATTTCCAATTATTGGCGCTGTGCTCTGTTTAATAAATACAATACGCCAAAAAGTCCAAAAATCAACTTTCGCCTTCCGATTCATAGTGTCGTAAGTTGTACGGTCATCTACTTTCATTCATTATTTTCGATAAGTAAATAGTACATATGTTTTAGGTAAAAGTCTCGAGCATGAACATGTCAACAAATCAGATGAATTTCGATCCGACGGAAATGTCACTTAAGTGCGCAATATTTCCGCGAGTGCCGCCTCCCATTTCGTGTTAAGCAACAAACTCGGGTAGTTTGCCAATCTCTTGGTATTTCATGAGTAGACGTTTTCTGTACGAGAGATATTTTAAGGAAATGATATCTGTATCTCGAATAGGTCAGTAGAGCACGGATATCATGCGTTCTTGCGTCATGTTGTATAACGATTATGTCACGGAAACCCCGAAGGTAAGGGACAGACGAGGAGATCGCCTGTTCCACCAGCTACCTGCAGAAGACACAGCTGCTCCATTTTTCTCAAGTCAGGCATGGACAGTTACGTTGCAGCATGCTTTAGACGCTCTCCCGGCTTGGTTCTACGATTGTAAATCATTGCCGGCCGGAGTGGCCGTATGGCTCTAGGCGCTACAGTCTGGAACCGCGAGACCGCTACGTTCGCAGGTTCAAATCCTGCCTCGGGCATGGATGTGTGCAATGTCCTTAGGTTGGTTAGGTATAAGTAGTTCTAAGTTCTAGGGGACTGATGACGTCAGAAGTTGAGTCCTATAGTGCTCAGAGCCTTTTTTTTTTTTTTTTTTTTTTTTTTTTTTTTTTTTTTTAAATCATTGACTGCCTCCTCTGTTTGTTGTGGTATCTTAGGATGCAGACTAAGACGTTTTATTTCTCACGCAGTTTATCAGTTTATGAACTACTGGCCCTACAAATTTCAAACCATGAAGATGTCATGAAAGAAACAAACTAGCGTGAAGTTGTCGCTACCCAGCCACATAAAACGTGGAGTCAAAGTAGCAACAAGTCCATCCCTCTGGTTGGTTGGTTGATCTAAGAGGGGGGGGGGGCAAACTCTGCTTGATCATCAGTCCCCAGCCCTCTGACAAAGAGAGTGTCCTAATGAAATTTAATGAATATTCTTCATAATCGATTTAGTTTTGACTTTAGATTACAAGTCGATTGATATAAGTCACAGGATGCCTGACCCAGTAATTTGCAAGTCGAGTTGATTGATAGCCGATTAAATCATATGAAACAAAGTTTCGCCGGCGATTAGGGACTTCCGTAGGCTGGCCTAACACCATGACTCCCGACTCGTGAGGAGAGTACAATTTTCTAACACCACAGTTAATTAATATACAGTTGGTGCAAATGGCGTATTACTAGAAGGCTAACGTAGCCGCTGGTTCGTATTTCAGTTCTTCTCCATTGCCGGCGGAGGCACATACGCCCGCCCACCGTTTGTGTGTAAGATCCGCTATTCCAGGTGTTCCAACCGTGAGGGTTTAAACTGAAGGTGGACAGGCGAAAAAAGGAAAGGAAGGGGAAGGAATCACTGCTGTCAGCTGCATCAGGACATGACGCTGAATCAGTGGCGAGGAGCGAAAATTTGTACCAGACAAGGATTCGAACCCAGGATCTCCTGTTTACTAGGCAGGAGTGTTAACCACTGCGCCATCAGGGAGACAGCGTTATCGCTATTGGGCAGATTATCTCGGCCACGCCTCAAGACCGATCCTCATTTCTCTCGAGCGCCACCTATCAGCAGTCCCTGTCCATTTCTTCCATATTCGCTCTCTGATGTTCCTGCAGGAGGTTGGAAGTATTTATGCATCAGCGCTGAAGACGGTGGATCCATTGCCCAGCTAGACCCATATGTTCTTTTGGACATGTCTGAAAGCGTGAGAAGCTCACCTGTTGGTCACAGAGTTCGTCGGACTGTTGGCGGAGATAGTGTCCTTAGGTCTTTGCACACAAAAGTGACGGGGGGCGCTTTCTACAACCTAGTCGAAGTAAGTATAAGTTCGTGACCATCGTCCGCGAGTGAGTAGCTGCCATTAGGCACAAATGTGCGTGCTGGTTACGTCGATAGCGTCCATTGATCGCGCGACACAGTACACCATAGTCAGCACTCAGTTTCCGCGTACTAATCGGTAATAATTCCGACGCGACGCAATAACGTGTAGACCCAAAGGTTGGTGCGGGAATCGTATCATATTTCCCGGAAAGCAATTTCAGACGCCCCTGCCTGGGCTGGTTTCATCTATTCTCATGACTGTTAGTATTTCAACTACCTCTCAGCGCACTCTGTCTTCGTACAGTTCAGCAGCTCGTTGTCTAGTGGTCGCTTAGCGGCCTTCTCTAATAGAGAAACTAAGTGAATCGATCAACAATAAACTTCAACGGGTGTCATGGGACGTCACCCCGAAAAACTTCAATGATAAAAATGAGATAAAAACAAAAAAGTGGTTAATGTTGTCTCTGCACCATGGGGTCCCGCGTTCGATTCCCGCCCGGGTCGAAGATTTTCGTCAATTCATTGGGGAACATAAATAGGGCACTGCCAAATTAATTATCAGTCATTCTTCATTCAGCTTCCTAAACTGCTTCCACCAAACACAAAATGCTACATATTTGCATATGCAAATGATTAGCATTTCAGTGCAACTGTTCAAACTACACTGCGCAGCACAATCAAAGGGTCACTTTTTCGAAACACCGTAACTGTCTCCCATTGCGTCGCAAAAGTTTGAAATTTGGCTGAAAGGTGTATACAAACTTTCTCTGTAAGGGAGCGAAAGTGTGGCGCCCTTCAACGCCACCCTCTGGCTCAGCGGCGCTTCAAACAGCTCACAAGTACGAGGGCGCCGTTTCAGAAGAAACTTACGCAACTGCAAAATGCTACAAATCGAATTTATTGCTTTAGTGTCATCAGAAAAAGGTGGCGCATGCAGTGAAATATCTTCAGAACTGTTGTTATACGTAGTGATGCTAGAGGGTAATTGCGTCTTTGTAGAAATATCGACTGCTGTGTCTTTCAGTTTGCCGAGAGAAGTAACGTGTTCAGTGAAATAACGACGCAGCAGTTGAATACGGTCGATTGAAAATCATTTCAACGGCAATCCTAGGTGTGATAACGAACAAAGTAAACACTGTGTCATTTTTTTCCATATCGTCAGTGTCATTTTTCCTTATCGCCATTCTTTTTTCAACTTTTAACTTACCTTTCTGTCCTAACAGTTCTTAGCGTCATTATTGTCATGAGCAAAATGGCTCGAATACATTTAAGTCAAATTTATTTCTTTTTTATAATGGCAAAGATGAGTGACCGAGCATAGCTTATGAGCCTTTCTCTTCAAGGCGTAATGGAGGACAGCAAAAGGCCAAGAGAGGTACATTTTCCCACGATAAGTGACACACAAACACATGTAGATCAACCCTACACAATGACATAATAAAAAACCTGGATGCGATGGATCCACAGACATCGCCATGGAAACATAAGTTGTACGTTGCATAAGTAATAGAAGCTTCAAATGTGTATCTGGTTGAAAAGGCAAATGTGAAAGAGTCGGTGTTGAAAAGAGTGCCGGTCAACATGCTCTCTGCAATTCGAAAATCAGTTCAGATTTTTCCTCTGGTTCAAGTGACAATTATCAACCATCAACCACCGACGAATCGTCAATTTCAAGTGCAAGAATACTCACGCATAAGGGAACATCTCTCATTAATAAACCTAAAAAAGAATGCGGAATATTAGCAGATCGGGCAGAGTAAGAGAAACAAGTTGAGAAACAGTGGGAAAAGTTATATGTCAAGAAGGGGTAAAACTGTCAAAGCTAAAAAAGTAGGTGCTGCATGACTGATAAATATATCTTCTCCTGTACAAAGAAACTATCGGAAGACTATAGAAGTCAGCTGTTCACGAATTACTGGACAATGAGAACGTTACAAAGACTATGTGACTTTCTGAATTCATGCACTCAAACGTTCGTTCTCAAATACCGTCGCATTACTCCCCGAGAACCTAGAAAGCCGAATAACGCTTTCCACTTGACGAAAGTTGAGCACAAGAGTCGTGTGTGCTCAAAATTTCTAATAAACACTTTGGAAATAACCAAAAAGAAAGCCCATACTGCCGGCCGCTGTGGCCGAGCGGTTCTAGTCGTATCACTCCGGAACCGCGCTGCTGCTACGGTCGCAGATTCGCATCCTGCCTCGGGCATGGATGTGTGTGATGTCCTTAGGTTACTTACGTTTAAGTAGTTCCAAGTCTAGGGGACTGATGACCCATAGTCCTCAGAGCCATTTGAACCATTTTGAAGTTATCGAAGCTCAACTAATTAGGACGGGAATGGCACATGTGGTCAAAAGGGGGCAACATTGAAAACATTGTATGATTGATACAGAAACCTTACCGAGCGAGGTGGTGCAGTGATTAGCACACTGGACTCGCATTCGGGAGGAAGACGGTTCAAACCCGTGTCCGGCCATCCTGATTTAGGTATTCCGTGTTTTCCCTACATCACTTCAGGCAAACGTCGGGATGGTTCCTTTGAAAGAGCACGGCCGACTTCCTTCCCCATCTTTCCCTAATCCTATGGACCGATGACCTCGCTGTTTGGTCCCCTTCCCCAAAACAACCAATCTACATCTACATGTATACTCTGCAAATCGCATTTAAGTGCCTGGCAGAGGGTTCATCAAACCACCTTCACAATTCTCTATTATTTCAATCTCGTATAGCGCATGGAAAGAATGAACACCTATATCTTACCGTACGAGCTCAGATTTCCCTTATTTTATCGTGGTGATCGTTCCGCCCTATGTAGGTCGGTGTCAACAAAATATTTTCGCATTCGGAGGAGAAAGTTGGTGATTAGAATTTCGTGAGAAGATTCCGTCGCAACGAAAAACGCTTTTCTTTTAATGATTTCCAGGCCAGTTCCTGTATCATTTCTGTGACACTCTCTCCTATATTTCGCAATAATGCAAAACGTACTGCCTTTCTTTGAACTTTTTCGATGTACTCCATCAGTCCCACCAGGTAAGGATTCCACACCGCGCAGCAGTATTCTAAAAGAGGACGGACAAACGTAGTGTAGGCAGTCTCCTTAGTAGGTCTGTTACATTTTCTAAGTGTCCTGCCAATAAAATGCAGTCTTTGGTTAGCTTCCCCGACAACATTTTCTATGTGTTCTTTCCAATTTAAGTGGTTCGTAATTGTAATACCTAGGTATTTAGTTGAATTTACGGCTTTTACATAAGACTGATTTATCGTGTAACCGAAGATTAAAGAGTTCCTTTTAGCACTCATGTGGATGACCTCGCACTTTTAGTTATTTAGGGTCAACTGCCATTTTTCGCACCATTCAGATATTTTTTCTAAATCATTTTGCAGTTTGTTTTGATCTTCTGATGACTTTATTAGTCGATAAACGACAGCGTCATCTGCAAACAGCCGAAGACGGCTGCTCAGAATGTCTCCCAAATCGTTAATATAGATAAGCAAAGGGCCTACTCCACATACGACCAGAATCTCTTTGGATTTTCTGCCAGGTTTCGAGACAAAGTTTCGGTGTAGAAACTGTTATTAGTGTCTCGCATTGAACTCCGCGCTAAGTTTAGAGCTTCTGTAAAAGACTGCCAATCTTGGGGATTATTACGAAGTTTCAGCTTTCCTGGTTTCGATGTTAATAAGGCGTATATGTTCACGGACGCGTATCATCCAGGTTACTGCATCACTTGTTTCTGTCTGAGGCTAAAGTATACTATTGATGATATTAAAATATATAATTACATTTAATGAATTTATTAAAAAAATTTATTTGCAAATACATTTGAGGATTGAAAGACACGGTTTAAGATTCCCCATCATCGTACCCAAACTCCTGTACGCTTTTGTGATCGCTCCAGTCTGTGTCGATTATCAGTTCCTCGTCATCTGTGACCAAATACAATACAATATATTATTACAAACAATCCCGCTAGAGGAACATTAGCAACTGAGCATTATAGTAGAGGTTGAAGACACTGCTTCAGTTGCAAGGTGCTTATTTCTCACAAGGGAACCTCCCCATCGCACCCCCCTCAGATTTAGTTATAAGTTGGCACAGTGGATAGGCCTTGAAAAACTGAACACATATCAATCGAGAAAATAGGAAGAAGTTGTGTGGAACTATGAAAAAAATTAGTAAAATATACAAACTGAGTACTCCATGCACAAGATAGGCAATGGGGAGGTTCCCTTGTCAGTACTTAAAGCACAACCTGCATCGGGCTCTTACGTGCCCATCATCAGGTGTGACATTGAAAATAAACAAGAGACCGAAGCTAATAATAATTTTTACACGCACTAGTATATATGAAAAAGCAAAAAAGAAGTTCCATGTAACGTGTAACACTTATATAATATAAACCTACGTCTAATCGATATAACTGTGTATCTGCAATTATGGAGAGTGTATTCTTTGTTAGTTAAAGTCACTGATTTGTGACAGGAAATTTAGAATTTTCTTATGTATATATGTAAAAAGCAAAATGATTTGTTAAAAGTAATGAATTTTGTAGTATGTGAATGATTATAAAAAAAGACAATGTTTGTTGAAAGCTGGTTCACGCTGAAGGCTCTTGTATTTGTAGTACATAAAAGACGTAGATAAGTCCCTCCGCAACGGAAGTGGCATGGCGCGATGTGAAAGGTGGTTTTGGCGGTCGAACTGGGCGGCTTCTTGGTGTGAACGGTAGGCAGTATGTGGCTAGCCGTAGCACGGTACACTTTGATGGTGCTAATAGAGGCAATTGGAAGCTGCTTTGCAAAGGAATTTTGCCTGGGATGTGGATGTGGCTATTATCTGGTATTCTCGGCAAAAAGGAATGCTGTAATATGGTGCAAATCCGACGCCAAGAAGAGATATTTTAGAGCACTCGGACATCAAGAGCCATGAGTAAAATTAGCCACCATGTCGCTTGCCACCAAAAACTTCGCGACTGCTTTATTGACGTCATACATGCAGCTATGTATATGGCCATGGACCAGTTAATTTGTGTGTGGTTTTAATAATAATCCAAATGCTATAAATCTTTGTCCGGAACCACATCTTCTATCCTGATCACGAACCTATGTAGGGTCCTCACCTAAGTGCTACTAAAACCAAGTATCCTGTTTTACATGAATAATTCTTGCATTCAAGTGCTTCAAAGTGATTTTGTGTCAAACAAAGCAAGAATAGTAAAAGTTAAAAGTTAAAACCACAAAAGTGAAGTTACATAGGATTTTGCTAAAGTACTTTTAGTTTATTGCAAAGTATAGTTTTGCAGGAATGCGGTGCCAGATTGTGCAAATGTTATTGTCTAAAATACCTGCTTCACATGTGATAAAAAAGGCAAACAAGTTAAGCTCATTTTAAAAATAGTGTGGGCTTGATTCCTATCATGAATGATTCCTTTTTCGAAGTTAATTAAGCTTAGTGTTGAATTTTCTGTCTTGCAAAGTACATTATGAACTACTGAAGTGAAGTGAAGCATTAGCTTTGTTTGAATGAGTCTTTCTTACTGAAATGATCACAGAGTTTGACTAATGACACTATACTAGTTTATGGGTTCTCATCATATTCACATGTTAGAAAGAAAATTGAACTATTACTGCTGCTAAGGAAAAATGATGTATTTAGAGGAGTAAAAACAGTGTATTTATGATATTATTTATCTTTATTTGTGTTTTTTCATGTCAGTTGAGGTAGAAGCCCCTCATGTCCAAATTTAGTTCTGCACTTCATGCAGTAATATTACAGTATTGGTTTAAGTAATGATCTGGAGTGTAGCTGTTATTAGTATGAGCTTGGTGCAAATTTGCTTTCCATAATTACTGGTATGTGCGTTATTCGTAACTGCTGCTACACACAGCTCAGTGTGCACTGTGTCAGTTTGTATCCTGTGTGCTACTCAAAGGGAAATATTCATGAAAGTAACTACAATAACCAATACTAAATTTTCTTAAACAGATATTTCCAAATTAATTGTGCCTAATTGGGCTGGCGACCGTTCATTTTTTTCATTCATCTGTGATTTTACAACTTTCATTAACTCCCAAGGTTAAAGTTAGTTTGCCAGCCGCGGTGGTCGAGCGGTTTTATTTGCTTCAGTCCGGAACTGCGCGGCTGCTACGGTCGCAGGTTAGAATCCTGTCTCGGGCATGGATGAGTGTGATGTCCTTAGGTTAGTTAGGTTTAAGTAGTTCTAGGTTCTAGGGGACTGAACACCTCAGATGTTAAGTCCCATAGTGCTCAGAGCCATTTGAACCATTTTTCGTTAAAGTCCGTTTAGTTTTTCTGTTAATTTCACCATATTCAAAATTATAGTCCTATACCTTTGTCCATTAGATACACACACGATCGATTTTCGAAATCCTCTCACAAGGTAACATTAGCTTGTTTCACGGTACGCTTGTGGATTATACGTGGCAAGTTTGCGTTGTATGTGGCTATTCTCGTGACTGGACTAAAGGTTTGGTTGGTAGGGAAGAGTGACATATAGCACGCTAGTGTTACAGTTTAGAAACGGCGGTGGGGCTAGGTGCGGTAAATCCTTAGTCAATGGCAGAGCGAACCAGACAACACTATGGACGACTACCTGGGTAAAGAAATGTGCAATGAACACCAGGCCACTTACACTTTGTGTTGTGACACCGAGTGCCATGATGGATGAGTATGGGACACGGTGTACTACCAGCGAGCACAGAGCACAAATTAGCGTACACAAAGGGTGAAGCAAACTGCTAAGCCAGAATGGTAAAAGTAGGGCCATTTGTTGAAAGAAGGAACAACGCCTGACCGGCAGTTCATAATGTGAATTAGTGATTTACATTCAAAAGGTACAAAAACCATTACAAGAAAGTTGCAAAAGAAAGCGTTGAGAGTACGTTATGAGTGGTAAGGGAACAAGAGTTTATGTATAAACCATAAAACACAGTAAAAAAAATTCCTTTTCCATGAGTGGCATGCAAGTTTTTAATTTAGGGTTTGGGGGATACATTGCGACATGGAACAACGTGCTAGAGTCATAAACATACACTTGTGCCACTCCTATTAAAAAGGATCGCGCTGCCCCCCCCCCCCCCCCCCCATGAACCATGGACCTTGCCGTTGGTGGGGAGTTTTGCGTGCCTCAGTGATACAGATGGCTACACCGTAGGTGCAACCACAACGGAGGGGTATGTTGAGAGGCCGGAATAAAGTGTGGTTCCTGAAGAGGGGCAGCAGCCTTTTCAGTAGTTGCAGGGCAACAGTCCGCATGATTGACTGATCTGGCCTTGTAACATTAATCAAAACGCTCATGCTGTGCTGGTATTGCGAACGGCTGAAAGCAAGGGGAAACTGCAGCCGTCATTTTCCCGAGGGCGTGCAGCTTCCTAATGATGATGGCGTTCTCTTGGGTAAAATATTCCGTAGGTAAAATAGTCCCCCATGCGTATCTCCGGGAGGGGGGGGGGGGGGACTGCTCAGGAGGATGTAGTTATCAGGAGAAAGAAAACTAGCGTTCTACGGATCGGAGCGTGAAATGTCAGATCCCTCAATCGGGCAGGTAGGTTAGAAAATGTAAGAAGTGAAATGGATAGGTTATAGTTAGATATAGTGGGAATTAGTGAAGTTCGGTGGCCGGAGAAACAAGACTTCTGGTCACGTGAGTACAGGGTTATAAATACAAAATCAAATAGGGGTAATACAGGAGTAGGTTTAGTAATGAATCTTTCTTTATTCATGTCAGAAGTACACTAAAATGAGCACATGCACAATACATACAAAGAAAACTATACAGTATTCACCCAGCATTGGGCAACTTTGATAGCACTGGGTGCTGCAGACGTTAAGTCCTTCATGCTACAGCTGGTTGGGTATGAGTTACACTTGAAGAGACACCGGGTTGTCTGCAATTCACCGCATTCGTACGGTGTTGTGTTGGCAGTTCCATTTAAGGAGATTGTCCCTCGATCTTGCGACTTCGGTCCGTAGTCTGTTCACGGACTTCCAGATGACCCACTTTTCCATGTGTCCAGGCGGCAGGTATTCTTGTGGTGTCATCCAATTTGACAGGTGTTGGCATCTTTCTTTCCACTTGGTGAGTCGGGTAGCCGCAGCTGATGCTTCTAAGGGCTGTTAAGTTGTTAGGAAACTCTTCCTGGACTTCAGTCTTGGCTTGGCAGGTTGATGTCCAAAGAGTGGATATGAGGTCACTGTATTTGATTTATGCCTCTCGATGTTAGGGGCGACCTCTCTTCTGATGTCACATGAAGCAATCCCAGCGAGACATTGAACTTTGTCCATGGGGGTTGGCCTTAGGCAGCCTGTAACAATCCTACAGCTGTCATTTAAGGCTCCATCAACCTGGTTTGCATGTAATGAATTGTACCACACTGGGCTAGCATACTCTCCTGCAGAATAGAATAAGGCAAGAGCTGTTGTTCTTAATGTTTGTGGATGTGTACCCCAGTTCGATCCCGCCAGTTTCCGAAGACGGCAGTTTCTGGAGGATACTTTCTGCTTCAGCTTCAGACAATGTTCCTTGTAGGTCAGTGCACAGTCGAGAGTGACACCCAAATACAATAATCTGGTGCAACTCCATTCCAGAATATTTCAAGTTTACTGTCACCTTTTTTATGTTTCAGGTGGAATGAACACACTTGCGTTTTCTTAGGATTGGGTGTGAGTTGATTCTTTTCGTTGTAAGTACCAAGCTGTTGTAGACCGTGTGTAAGCATTATCTCTACATCTTCAAACCTGGGCAGCAAGAGCAAGGTCATCAGCATATATGAAGCTTCGCGTAGTGGCTAGTCAGGTTGTAGATTTTGTGCAGTAACACACTGTGGTTTACTGTGTCAAAGGGCGCCGAAAGGTCAACAAAAGCTACACCTGTTATCTTTCTCTGCTCAAAGCCATCTTCTATGAACTGAGAAAGATAAAGGATTTGTGAAGTGCAATTCTTGCCTGGTCTAAAGCCAGCTTGCTGCGAGATAAGAAATGGATCAACTACCGCAGTTAAGCGGTGAAGAATCATTCTCTGTAGGATCTTATATAGATGGCAAAGGAGAGATATTGGCCTGAAGTTCTTCTGATCCGTTGGTGACTTTCCAGGTTTTAGTATCGCAATCACGCGTGCCTTGCGCCATAATTTCGGGATCTTGAAAAAAGCCAGACAGTGGTTATACAGGTTTAAGAGCCAGTTGCGGTGCCAAAATGTTTAATTTGCTCTACACAAATGTCGTCTAATCCTGCTGCCTTGCCAATTTTGTATTTGTGAATTTCTTCTTCTAGTTCACCTAGGTTGACTGGTCTAGTCAGATTCTTATTCTGAGATTGTTCCTTAAACTCTAATTTGAAGTCCGATTTTTTGACAGGAGATCTTGGTGCATTCTCAAGAATCTGTGTAGAAATTTCATTTGGAGTGATGTAAGCGTGATTGGCATGTTTGATTGGATAGTTATTTAGTTTTCTCAACAGTTTCCAAGCCTTCTGACTACTAATTGAAGGATTTGTTTCCTCCATAAGTTTAACCCATCTTCCTCTTTTGTTTTCCGTTATGGAAGACATTACTTCTTGACCAGCCAAGATGGTTTGCTCATTGAATGGATCTTGTTCAAACAGCGACAGGTATTTATTTATTAGGGCTGCCGACTAGGTTGTTAATCCGTTGAAGTGTTGTGTTGTGTTCTGCAGTCCCGTGGCACAGATGACCGTGATACCTTTTTCACTCCATCCACAAACTTAACATAGTTTTCTGGTGTTGCCTGGAAATTTTATTCAGGTTGGAACTAAAAAGCTACCAGTTAGCGTTACGGGAGCTGTATCTCCTGCAGAATGGAATGGTTCTCGGTTGGGATACTGCAGTAACTTGGCACATCACATGGCGGTGTTGAGAATTGGGTACAGGGTGACAAACTGCCTTAACACACTGTTGGCCTATGCGCTCACTTGCGAAGGTTAGATCTGGGTTAGATCCACGCTTCCAACGTCCACTGTTGAAAGATGCGGGAAGTTTACTATCGTGGATGAGAGTTGATTGGAAGGTGTCAGATCATTTCAGCACTTCTTCCCAGGTGTCATCATCTTGTGAGTAGCCCCAAACTATAGTGCGGCTGTTGAAGTCCCCAACTACAAACTTGGTTTGGTGTTTGTTGAAGTTCTCAGGAGTTACAAAAGAGAACTTCGCATTAGGTGGTTTGTAGATAGACGATACGATGCAGTTATTAACTTCTACTGTGAGTATTTCAACATCATTGTGCTCAGAGATGGATGTAGACATAATGTGGAGGTCAGGGCGTACAAATAAGGCACTTCCATATTGTTTATGAGGTCTTTCAGCAACAAGTCTCATTCCGAGCATTTTGGTGCGACACATTTGATCATCTCTGTGAGTTTCTTGTAGGCACAGAACATCGCAGCAGTATCATTTGCTTGTACTTCTAGAATGCTGATACTCGGTTCAGTACTGGAAAATCTATTCCAAGCACCAATGCAAGGGCACCACGTGCAGGAATCAGCTTCATACCCGGTAATGAAAAAAAAAAAAAAAAGAGCACGGGTCAGCTACTATGAACAGCATAGTGAACGCATTATTATAGCCAAGATAGACACGAAGCCCACATCTACCACAGTAATACAAGTTTATATGCCAACTAGCTCCGCATATGATAAGGAGATTGAAGACATGTACGATGAGATGAAAGAAATTATTCAGTGAGTGAAGGGAGACGAAAATTTAATAGTCATGGGGGACTGTAATGCGATAGTATGAAAAGGAAGAGAAGGAAAAGTAGTAGGTGAATATGGTATGGGGATAAGGAATGAACGAAGAAGCCGCCTGGTAGAATTTTGCATAGAGCATAACTTAATCAGAGATCACTTGGTTTAAGCATCATGAAAGAAGTTTGTATACGTGGAAGACGCTTGGAGACACTGGAAGATTTCAGATAGATTATATAATGGTAAGACAGAGATTTAGAAACCATGTTTGAAGTTATAAGACATTTCCAGGAGTGGATGTGGACTCTGACCACAATCTATTGCTTATGAACTGCAGATTAAAACTGAAGAAACTGCAAAGAGGTGAGATTAAGGAGATGGGACTTGGATAAACTGAAAGAACCAGAGGTTGTAGAGAGTTTCAGAGAGAGCATTAGGGAACGATTGCCAGGAAAAGGGGAAAGAAATACTGTAGAAGAATGGATAGCTTTGAGAGGTGAAATAGTGAAGGCAGCAGAGAATCAAATATGTAAAAAGCCGACGCCTCGTAGAATCCCTTGGGTAACAGAAGAGATATTTAATTTAACTGATGAAAGGAGAAAATATAAAAATGCACTGAATTAAATGGCTCTGAGCACTATGCGACTTAACTTCTGAGGTCATCAGTCGCCTAGAACTTAGAACCAATTAAATCTAGCTAACCTATGGATATCACACACATCCACGCCCGAGGCAGGATTCGAACCTGCGACCGAAGCGGTCGCTCGGCTCCAGACTGTAGCGCCAAGAACCGCAAGGCCACTCCGGCCGGCTGCAGTGAGTCAAGCGGGTAGAAAGAAATACAAACGTCTCAAAAACAAGATCGGCAGGAAGTGCAAAATGGCTAAGCAGGGATGGCTAGAGGACAAAATTAAGGATGTAGCGGCATATATCACGAGGGGTAAGATAGATACTGCCCACAGGAAAATTAGAGAGTCCTTTGGAGAAAAGGGGACCACTTGTATGGATATCAAGAGCTCAGATGGAAAACCATTTCTAAGCAAAGAAGGGGTAGCAGAAATATGGAAGGACTATATCGAAGGTCTATACAAGGATGATGTACTTGAGGGCAATATTACGGAAATGGAAGGGGACGTAAGTGAATATGAAATGGGAGATATGATACTGCGTGAAGAATTTGACAGAGCACTGAAATCCTAAGTGTAAACAAGGCCCCAGGAGTAGACATCCTTCCATTAGAACTACTGATAGCCTTGGGAGAGCCAGTCCTGACAAAACTCTACCATCTGGTGAGCAAGATGTATGAGACAGGTGAAATACCCTCAGACTTCAAGAAGAATATAATAATTCCAATCCCAAAGAAAGCAGGTGTCGACAGGTGTGAAAATTACCGAACTATCAGTTTAATAAGTCACAGCTGCAAAATACTTACACATATTCTTTACAGGCGAGTGGAAAAACTGGAGAAGATCAGTTCCGCTTCCGTAGAAATGTTGGAACAAGTGAGGCAATACTGACCCTACGACTTACCTTAGGAGATAAGTTAAGGAAAGGCAAACCTACGTTTCTAGCATTTGCAGACTTAGAGAAAGCTTTTGACAATGTTGGCTGGAATACACTCTTTCAATTTCTGAAGGTGGTAGGGGTCAAATACAGGGAGGGAAAGGCTATTTGCAACTTGTGCAGAAACCAGATGGTAGTTATAAGAGTCGAGGGGCATGAAAGGGAAGCAGCGGTTGGGAGTGAGACAGGGTTGTAGACTATCCCCGATGTTATTTAATCTGTATATTGAGCAAGCAGTAAAGAAAACGAAAGAGAAATTTGGAGCAGGCATTAACATCTGTGGAGAAGAAAAATAAACTTTGAGGTTTGCCGATGACATTGTAATTCTTCCAGAGACAGTAAAGGAGTTGGGAGAGCTGTTGAACGGAATGGACAATGTCTTGAAAGGAGGATGTAAGATGAACATCAACAAAAGCAAATAGAGGACAATGGAATGTAGTCTAATTAAATCAGGTGATACTGAGGGAATTAGATTAGGAAATGAGACACTTAAAGTAGTAGATGAGTTTTGCTATTTGGGGAGCAAAATAACTGATGACTGTCGAAGAAGAGATAGTATAAAATGTTGACTACCAATGGCAAGAAAAGCGTTTCTGAAGAAGAGAAATTTGTTAACATCGAGTATAGATTTAAGTGTCAGGAAGTCGTTTCTGAAAGTATTTGTATGGAGTGTATCCATGTGTGGATGTGAAACATGGGCGATAAATAGTTTAGACAAGAAGAGAATAGAAGCTTTCGAAATGTGGTGCTACAGAGGAATGCTGAAGATTAGATGGGTAGATCATGTAACTAACGAGGAGGTACTGAATAGAATTGGGGAGAAGAGGAATCTGTGGCACAACTTGACTAGAAGAAAGGATCGGTTGGTAGGACACGTTGTGAGGCATCAAGGGATCAACAGTTTAGTGTTGGAGGAAAGGCTAGAGGGTAAAAATTGTAGAGGGACACCAAGATATGAATACACTAAGCACATTCAGAAGGATGTAGAGTGCAGTAGTTACTTGGAGATGAAGAACCTTGCACGGAATAGACAAGCATCGAGAGCTGCATCAGATCGGTCTCTGGGCTGAAGACCACAACAACACAAGCGACTCTTGCCTCGTTAACACTGTTAATTATTTTATAACCGTAAAGGTGACAAATATACTTTTCAGTTTTTTTAAACGTAGTCTCGAATTCATCGTCTTGAACAGCAATCTCGTTTCAAGGAGCACGTCATTTTGACTGAAATATAATGTACAATTAGTTATAATATATGATAATGATATTAAATATGATACGTGGTATTGAAATATGCACGAATATAAAGACTGAAATCATTTTACTTCAAAAATTTTGCTAACTATTTCGTGATATAATAACACGGTTTGAAAACAAAATCGATTTACGAATAAATTTATATAAATATTTCCTCTTGTTCTGAAAACGAGGGACCTTGCTATTTCGGATCGTAATACGCTGTTCTGGCGGCAAGGCTGTGAAACAGGCATGGCACTTACTGTGGTACTTATGTTAATTATTAACTTTTGTCGGCAATATAACGTTAGACATTTTTGAAGTCGCTTTAGGCTCTCGAGTTTAACGGCCACACCGATTTCTGAGAAGACGACAGCGTCGTGAGAGGAAAGGCGAGAAAAGGATAGATAGAGGGGTGGGGAATAAGACGAAAGCAAGTAACGACCAATGCGCCGATCGGACAGGCTGTGGATTTCCCAAACGGCCGCCGTCGCGCAGTCATGCTAGCGTGCCGCGGACATGGCTATGCGCCTTGTTTATCAGTCGTCAGGAGAGCACTTTTCCACCGATAAAAACGCAATGAACTATTTTTTTTTCATTAAACTGTTATAATTACCTACTACTTAGCCAAAGTTCAGCTTTCTTAGTATCAATGAACATAGTGCATATTTTTCGCATGTTTAGGCGTGAAGCTGACGTGTAACACTCCACAACAAAGTCGTCTGACTACTTTTTCCGTATGTCTACAACGTAATAAACGTATCAACGAAGTCTCAGCTTTCTTAATGTTTTTTTTGTCGTTGTTACTATGCATGCGTAGTATGCTGTCACTGTTACACTCACCGCTAATATGCAAGCTGACGGCCACTTCATTTACTAGCAACACGAAATGAACTATAGCAAAACGTCTCACGCCAGTCTTTTTTAAATAATAAACTAATAATGGCAGCTAGCTCTCGGAGTATAAGGACTTCCCTGAGACGAATGTACTATTTTACACCAGGAATTGTGGAGGACAGCAGAAGAAAAAGTAAATACTAAAAATTCACATTGTTATTCGTAGAAATCAAAACATGGTTCAAATGGCTCTGAGCATAATGGGACTTAACATCTGAGTTCATCAGTCCCCTGGAACTTAGAACTACTTAAACCTAACTAACCTAAGTATACACATCTATGCCCGATGCAGGATTCGAACCTGCGACCGTAACAGTCGTGCGGTTCCAGACTGAAGCGCCTAGAACCGCTCGGCCACCGCGGCCGGCTCGGAGAAATCATTTAACAAAATGTTTCTGTAGTAGAAATTACATTGATCGACATTTACGTTTTCTGTCACAGATATGTGATAGTAACGTATTTGCATGCGGTACAACGGCTGGATGTTCGGTAAATTATGCACAATTATTTGAATCCTGGTAATACCCAGAACGAGGGAGTTGCAGTTTACAGGATTATTGAGAGATCAGTTAAAAGTGCAAAGACGTCAGGATTAGCTTAGTACCCGATCAATACATATCAGTCATCTGAAAAGCAAAAAAGAAGGGAGATTCTCTACACCTTAGAGAAATAGGTTTTTCAGATGTCAAGGACATTAAGGATTTGCATAATGAGGTAGCTCCTTATATGCCAAAGGACGTTGACGGGAATATTTTCAGAGAGTCTGTAATTGAATTATTTCGATGTGAAAAGAGAGCTGATGTGTTTCAGTATAAGAATATCTACGAACAGTCCGAGTGGGGACAAGTTCATTTTAAAGGTAGAGAGAATTGTTTAACAGGGAATTCAAATGCAAGTAATTTGGATTTGGAACCTGTTTATACTACGAAGTTCACCCTTTTAGAAAACAAAATTTGAGATTTACATAATTTGGTTAACAGCAATTTCACTCCCAAATATTAGAAATATTTTTATTATTGTCTTTCTATAAGCATGTACACTGTTTTTAAGTTCTTTTATTTCCGTCAATGTATTATTTCATTCCATTTATTAGACACAAATAATAAAAATGACAATGCAACACTAAATCTTGGTAAGAACGTCCAAATAAAAGAATGATTTACAAAAAATTAAAATTTTTCCCACACACCTTTTTTGTCTGTATTGGTTATTTGGGTTAATAACGTTTGGAAGAAGAATGACACAGTTTGAAGAAAGGTTTTAAGTGGATAAATAGGGCGAAATGTGACGGAAATATCTTTTTTTTACTGTATACGGAACAGTAAGTGTCACTATTAGCCCAAATTTCAATTACACAGATAATTTTACTGTTGTTTAATTAGGATTTTAAACAGTCGTCATTGTTCTTCAGGAACGGCAATTCGAGGTATAAGTGGGTTAATGATGTCACGTTGGCATCAAATTTCACCACATTTCTGCCCAACGCCAACGTGGACGTATCACACGATGGTGAACTCGTCACACACCCTCTTACCCACATTCAATCCCTTCTTTTGACGTCTCTGCGATGGAGGTCAGAAACGCGCTGCCCAGCGTCGAAATCAAGTGGTTTTCTTACTAGTGGACTTCGAAAACATTTCAGACACACAGCTGCTCAGAAACTTTACGAAAAGGCCTCAGGACGTGACATAAAGGGCCTCAATGAAACGATTCCTTGTCTTGGACCGTGCAATTACACAGATTTCACGGTCGCAAATGACAGTTGACAGGTCTACGTTCTCGACCACTTTTGATACTACTGACATCCCCGGACGATTCAACCCTTCTCTGAGGACATCGTGGGCCACCAACAGTATCTTTGAGTGTAGTGCGACCGCAATTTTTGCTCTGGTATACAGGGTAGAACCACTACGGACCGTTCAAAACCATTCGACGTAATTTGAAGCAGTAAAGGGTGCTTATGCCTTTTCGGTCCTCCTCTTTCGCACCCCACCGTGGCGTAACCAAGAGGGCGTGCGACATTGTCACAAGCGTTAATGAAACGGGAAAGGGGACCCCTAAGAGCCGGCCGTTGTGACCGAGCGGTTCTAGACGCTTCAGTACGGAACCGCGACTGCTACAGTCGCAGGTTCGAATCCTTCCTCGGACATGGATGTGTGTGATGTCCTTAGGTTAGTTATACTCAAGTAGTTCTGAGTCCTAGGGGACTAATGACCTGCGATGTTAAGTCCCATAGTGCTCAGAGACATTTTTTGAACCCCTGAGAGCCCTCAGTTCGGCAATACCCTCAGCGCAACATGCTTAAATTTGTTGGAAAATTAAAAAATTTTCCAGTACAGAGACTGTCAGTGACTAGTCCCTAGGTATCGACGTGACCAGCATCCCTTTCGACATGGGCGCTACTTGTTAGCCTTACAGACACGCAGGACAGTGGTGTCGAAAAGGATGTCTGTTACATAGGCACCTAGGAACCAGTCACTGGCTCTCTCTCCACAGGACCAATTTTGAGTGCGCAAGAAAGGTGAGCGGCTGGCACCAAGGTTGTTTCCGAAATGCGGGTACTTAGAGGAGCAGTCTCGTCGAAACTACCATGTTTGTCAATAACGCACTCCTCTATCGCCCATGCTCGTGCAGTTACACTGAGTGAACTCCGACAAAAATTCGGTCCGGCTTCACAGACATTTGCCTAATATTTTGACGGCTGAGAGCAATGGACTACGATGGCTCGCTACAGAGTACGCTGATTTTGGTACATCTTTCATTAGACTAGAACTCGTTATCTCCCCTAAGCACCGAATTGTTATTCCTGCCTGTTTCTATTACAACTGATTCATATCGATGCCTACAGGAAGTGTTCTGTGGGACCTGTGTTTTATGTCATTTTGAATGCCCTTTATGATCTACTCTGTGCCTGTTCGCTGCCTTGCATGAAAACACGTAAGTTGAGCTGCTTGTTGCGACAAAATTCTTCTCTGTCTTACTGGAGGAGGACAGGGAGAGAGTTCGTTAGCTTTCGCAGGGCAATGGCAGGATGGGCAAACACACACACACACACACACACACACACACACACACACATACTCAGAAAGGGCACATACCTCTAGCGACCCACATGACTTGTGAGGGGTACGAGAGTGGAGGATCGAGCTTTCGCGGTGAATCTAGCCTTGGCACTCCCATTTCAACCTATGCTTGTTCGGTAGAAATTTTCGATGACGCATCTGCACCTTCAGTCATCTTCCTTCGAGGATTTAACGTATCATTCTGGTACCTGCATGGCTAATCATCCATCCAAGCTTACAATCCAGTCCCTTAGTTCACAAAAGCTACACCATGCTTATCGCTTTGTCTGTATACTTAATTGCATCAAATAATTCGTATGGACTCCTACTGTTTAGCACTGCACAAAAATTTTATACTCAAATTTCATGTAAAATATCCATTCAATGTTATTAAAATTGTTAGCCTGCTATATACTTTCTATATCATCTTGTCCACGGTTCTAGCGCAGTCTTAGCCGGTAGTACAAAAAATCTTTGAGATGTAAAATTAATTTGAAAACCAAACTGTCGTCTCGATTAAGTTGTATCGAGTCGAACACGTCCTTGTGCAGAGTTAGACTGACAACATTTTCCTTAAGGTATTAGATTATTTTTAATTTTGTTAGAACCCAGTATAGCCATTGCATTTGTGGTGGACGACCAATGAAGTTTTGCGAAAGTGGCGACATCTGGTGGGAGAGGCATATTTTAAATGTCCTAAAAGGCAGGAGCCATTCCGTGGAGCTAGTTCCTCTATCCCTACTGATTCGACCAACATAGCCTTCTAAATTTCATGCACCCATTACTTCTCTTATTCACCAAGCACCTTACAGTGTAGTTATGATTTACTGGGTTAATTAACCCAATAACCTCTGTTTTCGTTAAAATTCCTTCACAACTGTGAAAAAATTGGTAACATGCAACCGTCAAAACATACAAACAAAACTAAAATTAATGCACAGATGCAAATCTACCGAGATGTGGGTTGCCTTTACTACGAAACGATCCAACATTGAATCTTGGCACCGCTCTTCCATTGTATTCAGAGAACCCATGCCCCAGTGCCTGTCGGCGCATTCTTCATCGGAAAATCAAAACATAGTGCTGTGTATCGCTGTTAAACTAACACTTCCGGAAACATAATCGGGAGACGAAAGGAAGCAGGACTGAATTAGAGCTTGAGGGCGAAAAGTTGAAAGCGGTCACTACATTTAAGCTGTAGTCTGTGTGTTGATAGGACGTTAATACTACAGTTTTAATGCCAAGAAAATAAAAATGACCCATAAATGATCTATTGCGATGTGACCTTCGAGACAGAACATGCTATTGTCAACCAGCTTTCTCTCAGCGTAACATAGTGATATAGGGGTATTCAACATAAGCTGAGTCAAGCTAAATTGTAACAAAATTCTTCAGCTGATCTTATGCAGCTTTTCAGTGGCGGTGTATAACTCCTTATAAGAATAACATGTGAGTTAACGAGCAATTCGCTCTCATTTAAGTATATGGACGAAAGTCAGCCTTTAGGAATTGAGAAACGAACTCTGTCGTCCAGGATCGTGTGCCACAAAGAGCGCAGCTTCGCCAAGAGATGGGGAAATTCACATGCGTCTATTGTGCTGAATGAGGCCTAAGCGCTGTAGTGCGAAAGTGAGACAGACGAGAACCTACGTCATAGGGAAACCCCGTAGAAGCTGTTTGTGGGCAGGGAGACGTAGCGGTGTTAGATACGGCGGACCTAAGATCGCCCATAAAGGGAAACGTTTATGAAAACTGTTTAATTCAACAATAATTCAGGAAATGAAGCAACAGTAATTTTAATCTACCTCCTTCGTGAATGTTCATAGTGATCCCAATAAAACTTGAATATTGATCATATCTATAATACACTCCTGGAAATGGAAAAAAGAACACATTGACACCGGTGTGTCAGACCCACCATACTTGCTCCGGACACTGCGAGAGGGCTGTACAAGCAATGATCACACGCACGGCACAGCGGACACACCAGGAACCACGGTGTTGGCCGTCGAATGGCACTAGCTGCGCAGCATTTGTGCACCGCCGCCGTCAGTGCCAGCCAGTTTGCCGTGGCATACGGAGCTCCATCGCAGTCTTTAACACTGGTAGCATGCCGCGACAGCGTGGACGTGAACCGTATGTGCAGTTGACGGACTTTGAGCGAGGGCGTATAGTGGGCATGCGGGAGGCCGGGTGGACGTACCGCCGAATTGCTCAACACGTGGGGCGTGAGGTCTCCACAGTACATCGATGTTGTCGCCAGTGGTCGGCGGAAGGTGCACGTGCCCGTCGACCTGGGACCGGACCGCAGCGACGCACGGATGCACGCCAAGACCGTAGGATCCTACGCAGTGCCGTAGGGGACCGCACCGCCACTTCCCAGCAAATTAGGGACACTGTTGCTCCTGGGGTATCGGCGAGGACCATTCGCAACCGTCTCCATGAAGCTGGGCTACGGTCCTGCACACTGTTAGGCCGTCTTCCGCTCACGCCCCAACATCGTGCAGCCCGCCTCCAGTGGTGTCGCGACAGGCGTGAATGGAGGGACGAATGGAGACGTGTCGTCTTCAGCGATGAGAGTCGCTTCTGCCTTGGTGCCAATGATGGTCGTATGCGTGTTTGGCGCCGTGTAGGTGAGCGCCACAATCAGGACTGCATACGACCGAAGCACACAGGGCCAACACCCGGCATCATGGTGTGGGGAGCGATCTCCTACACTGGCCGTACACCACTGGTGATCGTCTAGGGGACACTGAATAGTGCACGGTACATCCAAACCGTCATCGAACCCATCGTTCTACCATTCCTAGACCGGCAAGGGAACTTGCTGTTCCAACAGGACAATGCACGTCCGCATGTATCCCGTGCCACCCAACGTGCTCTAGAAGGTGTAAGTCAACTACCCTGGCCAGCAAGATCTCCGGATCTGTCCCCCATTGAGCATGTTTGGGACTGGATGAAGCGTCGTCTCACGCGGTCTGCACGTCCAGCACGAACGCTGGTCCAACTGAGGCGCCAGTTGGAAATGGCATGGCAAGCCGTTCCACAGGACTACATCCAGCATCTCTACGATCGTCTCCATGGCAGAATAGAAGCCTGCATTGCTGCGAAAGGTGGATATACACTGTATTAGTGCCGACATTGTGCATGCTCTGTTGCCTGTGTCTATGTGCCTGTGGTTCTGTCAGTGTGATCATGTGATGTATCTGACCCCAGGAATGTGTCAATAAAGTTTCCCCTTCTTGGGACAATGAATTCACGGTGTTCTTATTTCAATTTCCAGGAGTGTAGTTTAGGATTTACTGTTAAAGTGAAATTAACAAGTTTTTTAACAAAGACGTGAATGCTAAAATCTGGACGTTTTGGTCGATCTTAGAGATCAATATTTCACATAGAAGCGCATCATTAAAATGACAAATGTTGTCAACTTTGCAACTTTATTTGTTTAAAATATATAGTAAATTCAATTTATCACTATTTTCAGTTAAGCATCAGATCATTTCCTCCACACAAAACACATTGAACGGTGGCAGCATGACACCTTATTGAATCATTGGTATTTGTTTAAAGTTTAGTGCATAATAAGCCGGCCGCGGTGGCTGTGCGGTTCTAGGCGCTCCAGTCCGGAGCCGCGCTGCTGCTGCGGTCCCAGGTTCGAATCCTGCCTCGGGCATGGGTGTGTGTGATGTCCTTAGGTTAGTTAGGTTTAAGTAGTTCTAAGTTCTAGGGGACTGATGACCACAGCAGTTGAGTCCCATAGTGCTCAGAGCCATTTGAACCATTTTTTTAGTGCATAATAGTTACTTTTGTTCTGTATTTATTTATCAGAAAGCACATTGGTGCAAGGCTACTGTCCGTGACATTCAAAGCTAAGAAGAAAATTGGATTGGTTTTATGTAAAACGATTTAACGTTTAATATGCAATGGATATTATTGTTACTTTATTTAGAACGTGAAAGTGGTCAAGCTTTGATTATTTAAATATGTTAAAATGTAAAATAATATAGAATAAGCTGTAGCCAATCAGATGGACGGCTTCGGGAGAGGAACTGCCCTAGTCAGTTGAGCGAGGATGTTCGGCGCGGGTACAGGCAGAGGGACAGTGCTGGTGGAGAGACGAAAGCAGGCACCAGTTGCCCCTGAGCATTGGAGGCGCGCGCATCACTGGTGAAGCGCGCTACCTGTGCTTGGCGAGAAGAGCTGCGAAGCTGTGCTCTGACTGTGGCGTGACGTTAACGCAAATTGTCGTGCGTCGTTTTTACGGCACAGTAAAATTGTCGTGTCCACGCGTCACAGTATGGGAGAAACGGACAGAAGAAGACAGATGGACAGAAGAATCCTTATACACCACAACCCAGCAGGAATGAGGATGGAAAGCGCGAAGAGCATCATGTACCTACCTGTCCCCCCTCTGTACATTCAGTGCAGTAGAGGGTCGTGGACAGAGGTATAAGGTGTCATAGGCGGCTGCTGCAGCGAAGAAGTAGGCGTAGAGTCCCTTGACTCAGACGCCATCGTTCAACTGCAGGCAGTGAGTGCGGCCGACCACCGCGCTCTGAGGATCGCTGTGACCGCCCACATTGTTGACCCACCCACTGTGGAGAAGATGACCGCGCCGAAACAGCGGGAGAAGCAATCAGGGGGCTGTCCTGGATTTGTGACGATAAGACGGTCCAGGAAGGGCTGTCACGTGCCGGATTCCGGGTTGCAACTACTAAGCTGCACAACCGAACGAATAAGAAGAGGCCTCTGCTGTACATCGCCTTAGTGGGTACTGCGACGGATGGCAGCGATATCTTCGGGTTAACGAAGCTCTTAGACTTCCCTGTGACCGTCGTAGCTCTCCCCCTAGGCGTGGACCCTAAGCCACAGTGCTTTAGGTGCCAAGCCGAAGGGCATGTGGCCAAATAGTGCCGCAGCTCGCCGCGGTAAGTAAAGTGCGCCGGCGCGCACGACACCCGCGCCTGTGACACAAGAAGAGAAGAAGCGCCGACTTGTGCTCACTGCGGCGGGCCACACGTGGCGAACTGGCGTGGCTTCCCGGCTTTCGCCAGTGACGGCTGCGCTAGAGACGAGGCGCAAACAGAGAGGCAACGACGAAGGCGCCGCAAGCGCCACTGAACGAAGACGAAGCCGGAAGGAGAGAAGCAGGGCCGGCGCAAGGCACGTGCGAAACGTGCGGCCGCACGGGGCGCCACTTTGCGAGGGGCGGAAAATCTGCCGCTCCTCCCCCCCCCCCCCCCATTTTTTCTATATAGGACTAACTCAACATTCATGCCCAAGAGGGGATTCGAAACCAAACCTCGGAGGGAGCGGCTTCTGGAACTGTGGCATGGCGCCTCGACTACCTGCCGACCGCCCCTGTTAAACAAGGGGAGGGAGGACGACTAATTTCTTCCTCGCCACTGTGGCAGTACCGTCGTGTTTACGCTGGAGGAACAGACAGGGGGAAGCAGTCTGGCGTTTTCTTATGAGTGGAGCGCTACCAGCCTGTTACGCGCCGTGCGTTTACTCACAACTACTTTTGCAGAAGACGAAATTTATTTTGGAACTTCGAATGGAATGTTCGATACTGCGGTTACATGTTAAGCCTGAAGCAATTTTGCTAAGCCCTTCAATGGCAGTTTCCGAGTGTTTTATTCTTCCCGCATTATGGAAAAAAATGATTGAACATTACTGCAGTCAAACACGTCCAACACCTTCAATGGCTAGAAGTATTCCGAATGGGTAACCACGAAACGAGTAATTACAAGGGATAAAGACATTGCTAATAACCCTGGCATAACTTTGGTTTAGACTTATCTTTGAAAATTTTTGCTATCCGTTTCTGAGTGATAGTCGGACGTTTTGGTTTTTGAGCCATGAAACCCCTGTCTCCGATGCATGAACAACAATTAAACTCTGACCGGCACTTTTCTTTGACAATTCTACTCGCACACTATCACTTTGCCAACATTTATATACTGTATAATGCGTGTGAATCCATGTTTCATCTTAGTAAACTACTGGTCGCTTTGATTCTGATGAAAACCTGAGGAAGTATGATCTTTTAGCAACAATGTCCTCTCGCCCGCACAAAACAAAACGTTAATTTTGACACCTTCTAAAACGAAAATCCATAGACAGAACATTGCTTCTAAGAGTTTCCTTGCTATATTTCAAGCTCATTTCTGTTTGAGTAACGTTGTGCAGTTTTCGCAAATTTCGTATTTCTTTTTTTGTTCGTAGTGCCATAGAAATTGCTGCCTGATAATGCATTTACCCATACCATCGGTCACATACTTATTGTGAGCTTCATGCTTGTTCTTCTTGGGCGCTAGTTTAACCGTAGCCTCGCTGTACCTCGTCACGTGACCTAGTTCCTGGCACTGCCGCGTCACCACTTCGCCTTTCCAGCCAATACGCATTGTTGCGTTCTCTACAACGAAAACTACAGACTTCGTTTCGGTAGTTGGCCGAGGGAGTCAAGATTGGTCATAAGCACTTTCATTGCGTTTCGTAAGAAAAATAGCGATTGATTGCTGACATTTCCTACAGAATTGTTTAAATAAAATTCCACAAACGTTTTGTTAAAAAAACGAGGGGGGGGGGCGGCGGCAATTTAGCTGCTCGCACGGGGCGGCACTTGTGCTTGCGCCGGCCCTGGAGAGAAGACTACTCCCAATGCCCATAGGCAGCCGGAATAACGCAGCGGGGAGAGTGGCGCGTGGGACCGCCCACCGGCGGTAGTGCAGCAGGCGCCGCAGGTTCAGGAGTGCGTGCCATGCTGGCGGCCGCGGCGGAGGAGGTGATCGGCGCCCTCAAAGCCGCCATGGACGCGGATAGGACAGCCCTCAAGGCCACCCTGACTGCAGAGACGGAGGAGGCATGCAACCAGCTGCGGAAACTGCGCTCGCAGTTGGCGCACACCTGCGTGGACGCAGCAGGCGAAGAGAAGACGGCAGCAGCCGCTCCCCTGACGGAGCAGCGGGCGGAAGGACACACCACGGCGGACACACTGGACACACCGAAGAAGACGGAATGATCCGCAACAACGCCAAAGTCCATCGGCTCCGAGCAGCTCAGCTCCGACGAGTGTTCTACCAGGGCGAGCAGAACGCTCATCGGCATGGGCTACGTCATCCGCTACAAGGGGAAGACTGCCGCGGCCCTCATTGAGCCTGTCGGTGCAGCCAACAAGTGAGAAGTGGTGCCGCTACGCGACCACGCACCTCCGAGCGCTTTGCTACGACGCACGCCTACCAGACACCGATGGACGACCTGGGCCCTCCCCCTAGCGAAATCACCACTGACGACGCGGCAGGGGCTCTCACAGCTCAACTGCAGACGCCGTGCTGCAGCGCCGTCAAGGACTGATCCCTTTTGACGAAAACTTGGCATGACATGGTATCCGATTCCATGATGCCCGCTTCTAACATAATCCATCCTTGCATGACCTATCGCAGTCAGCACGACATCCGCTACTGCTCTTACTACGCGACTTAAATATAGCAGACAGTTTTTTTCCTTGGCGCTTGCCTTGGCACGTTTTTCCCTCTGCCCTTCAAACCGCTACCCTTCGTTCGACTTTCGACTCAATTTATCTCCAGAAGAACGCGTATAAATGGTTAACCTTAACCAGACGTACGCAAACATCACAGTACCTACATCCTGCGACAATTATACAGGGTGTAACAAGAAGCTATGGCTAAACTTTCAGGAAACGTTCCTCACACACAGAGAAATGAAGTATGTTGTATGGACACGAGTCTGGGAACACTTTATTTCCATTTTAGAAATCATTTCCTATTTTTCTTCATAATCGCATCAGTCGTGGGAAGCAAACAGAAACATAGTATACCAGCACTACATGAAACGTTTCCTTAGATGAAATGTTTAAAATATGTTTGGCTAGAATGAACAGTACGTTGTAATTCTTAGATCTGCCACCAAAGTTTGTTGTCCCATTTGAACAAAGTTAATGTTGGACGCGCAACTAACGTCATTGCCCTACAAGCGCTGAGCACGTAGCATCAACAGTTCAGTGTACATCACGGTCTGTGCAAGCATGTAGCATAAATGTTTAGTGTTCATAACGAACTTTGTCTTCTATACCGCTCAACGAAAGTGTACTCAGATGCAGAGTTGGCGGATGCAAACTTGGTATTCAGGTTAGTAGATGGCAATGGCCGTGGTGCGCGACGTTTGTACTGGGAAGGATTTTCAACACCACGGTACCTTGACAGGCGGACGCTTGAAGCAGCTGATTGTCAATTTACATAGAATGGCGCGTTCAAACCAACTACTCGTGAATGGGGGAATCCTAGGACGAAGACACTTTAACTGGAGGAGAAAATTCTCCTTACATTTAACATTCCTAGTGCCTGCGTAACACAATCGGCTGCAACAATTAATGTTGACCATATCACTGTCTTGAGAGAACTACATGCGAACCCGCTGTATCTATAACATGTACAGCATATGCAGGCATTATCAGTAGCTGTTTTTGCTGCATCGTTATAGTTTTGCGAATGGTTCATTCAACAGCGGGTCAACACTCAGTGGAGAGGTGCTACTCATGGATGAGGCTACGTTTCCAAATATATGGTTAATGTGTTTGGGAGTTGTAGGGGTTGTGTGGGGTTGTTTGGGGGAAGAGACCAAACAGCGAGGTCATCGGTCTCATAGGATGAGGGAAGGATGGGGAAGGAAGTCGGCCGTGCCCTTTCAAAGGAACCATCCCGGCATTCAGTGTGCTAACCACTGCACCACCTCGCTCGGTGGGATTTGTAGAAACGGTGCTCTTGCATGGAAAAAAAGCGTTTCCGCGCTCACGTCCATATATCTCTTTCTCAGTGTGGGGCATGTTTCCTGGAAGTTTGGCGGATTTTTGTTATACCCAGTATATCGGGATGTGCAGTTCTAGAGGTAAGCAGCCGGTAATACCACTACTTCTGTTGATGCACTTCCTATCATACGTGTTATGCCACTGCACCGGCCAAGCGGGGTAGCCGTGCGGTCTTAAGCGTCTTCTCACAGTCCGTGCGGCTCTCCCCGTAGGAGGTTCGAGTCCTCCCTTGGGCATGTGTGTGTGTGTGTGTTTTGTCTTTAGCGTAAGTTACTTTAAGTTGCATTAAGTAGTGTGTAAGCTTAGGGACCAAAGACTTCAGCAGTTTCGTCCCATAAGACCTTACCACAAATTTCCAAAATTTGCTACTGCACGGTTCGGGATTTGGGTGCCTTGTTATGCAAGGTGATTCAAAAAAAAACGAACGGATTGCCGTTATTTATTACAGACAAACTACGAAACATCAAAACACACTGCGCATGTCACTGGATAAAGGTTCAAAGTTTCATCTTCGCACAAACTCTAACATCCACTCAACGCGAGCATCATGCGTTCCTCAAGAAACATTGAAATGCTAGTTCATTTCTTTGCACACACGAATCGACAGATCCCTGATTATTCAGTTGACAACTTCAACAATTCGATTTCCCAGATTTTCAAGAGTAACTGCCACTGGTGGGACAAAGTCAGCAAAAATCTTAAGGAGTGAGGTCTGGTGATGAGAGGCCAAAAATAAGGAACAAGATCTTGTTATCAACCATTCCCAACCCAACGTTGCTGGGTTCACCTCAAGCCGAAAGTAAGGCAGAGCGCTCTCGTGTACAACAAATAAAATCATTGGAATTTTCGTGAAGTTGAGGAAACAATCGATTTTGCAGCATGTCGCAGTATGACATTCCTATAACAATTTCCTCCGAAAAACAGGAAGTTCCATAAACGTCGTAAACAGGAAAGGCGCAAAACGTACTCAGTTTGGGTGAATCTCTTGCACGTTCGACGTCGACGCCAGGATTTTGTCACCCCAAATTCTTATATCATTACGGCGTACTTTACCCGACAGATAAAACGTCGATTCATCCGAAAAGATGAGTGATTCGGAAAAATTGTCACCTGCCATCTCCTGAATAACCCAGCTTCTGTTATGGTCGGCAGAATGCAATTACAGCAGTAACTGCAATTTGTAAGGTATCATACGTAGGCGCCATTCCAGAACATGCCACAGTGTTGTTTTAAAAAGATGAAGTTTCTTGCCTGCCCGTCTTGTTGACTACCGACGACTCTGTGTGAACGCACTTGGATACACTCAGTATTTTCCTCAGACGTGCAGGTCGACCAGTACTCTTCCATCTGAATATGCAAACAACTCTCAAGAATTTTGTATGCCAGTAATACACTGAGGTGACTGAAGTCATGGGACATAACTCTTGTTTGGGAACATGAAGTCCATGAATGGCTGCAAATTGTCTTCAAGTAGTCGAACACAACCCTTTCCAGTTAATTATCCTTCAGTCGGGTCAGAAGACCCAGTCCATTTCATAAAAACAGAGCCAACACCATTGTGGAGCCACCACCAGTTTTCGCAGTGCCTTGTTGACAACATGGGCCCATGGCTTCGTGGGGATGGCGCCTCACTCAAACTCATAGTCATCATCAGCTCCAAAACAAAACAAAAAAACAAAAAAAAGGTTCAAATGGCTCTGAGCACTATGGGACTTAACATCTGAGGTCATCAGTCCCCTAGAACTTAGAACTACTTAAACCTAACTAACCTAAGGACATCACTTACATCCATGCCCGAGGCAGGATTCGAACCTGCGACCGTAGCGATCGCGCTGTTACAGACTGAAGCGCCTAGAACCGCTCGGCCACTACGGCCGGCCATCATCAGCTCTTACCAGCTAAAACTGGGACTCATCTTACCAGATCTACATCTACATCTACATCTATACTCCGCAAGCCACCTGACGGTGTGTGGCGGAGGGTACTTTGAGTACCTCTATCGGTTCTCCCATCTATTCCATTCTCGTATTGTTCGTGGAAAGAAGGATTGTCGGTATGCCTCTGTGTGGGCTCTAATCTCTCTGATTTTATCCTCATGGTCTCTTCGCGAGATATACGTAGGAGGGAGCAATATACTGCTTGACTCTTCGGTGAAGGTATGTTCTCGAAACTTTGACAAAAGCCCGTACCGAGCTACTGAGCGTCTCTCCTGCAGAGTCTTCCCCTGGAGTTTATCTATCATCTCCGTAACGCTTTCGCGATTACTAAATGATCCTGTAACGAAGCGTGCTGCTCTCCGTTGGATCTTCTCTATATCTTCTATCAACCCTACCTGGTACGGATCCCACACTGCTGAGCAGTATTCAAGCAGTGGGCGAACAAGCGTACTGTAACCTACTTCCTTTGTTTTAGGATTGCATTTCCTTAGGATTCTTCCAATGAATCTCAGTCTGGCATCTGCTTTACCGACGATCAACATTATATGATCATTCCATTTTAAATCACTCCTAATGCGTACTCCCAGATAATTTATGGTATTAACTGCTTCCAGTTGCTGACCTGCTATTTTGTAGCTAAATGATAAAGGATCTATCTTTCTGTGTATTCGCAGCACATTACACTTGTCTACATTGAGATTCAATTGCCATTCCCTGCACCATGCGTCAATTCGCTGCAGATCCTCCTGCATTTCAGTACAATTTTCCATTGTTACAACCTCTCGATACACCACAGCATCATCCGCAAAAAGCCTCAGTGAACTTCCGATGTCATCCACAAGGTCATTTATGTATATTGTGAATAGCAACGGTCCTATGACACTCCCCTGCGGCACACCTGAAATCACTCTTACTTCGGAAGACTTCTCTCCATTGAGAATGACATGCTGCGTCCTGTTATCTAGGAGCTCCTCAATCCAATCACACAATTGGTCTGATAGTCCATATGCTCTTACTTTGTTCATTAAACGACTGTGGGGAACTGTATCGAACGCCTTGCGGAAGTCAAGAAACACGGCATCTACCTGTGAACCCGTATCTATGGCCCTCTGAGTCTCGTGGACGAATAGCGCTAGCTGGGTTTCACATGACCGTCTTTTTCGAAACCCATGCTGATTCCTACAGAGTAGATTTCTAGTCCCCAGAAAAGTCATTATACTCGAACACAATACGTGTTCCAAAATTTTTCAGTCGTCTAGGGTCCAACTGATAGGATCACGTGACAGGAGAGGCGCTGTAGGTGATGTCGTCCTGTTAGAAAAGGCACTAGTGCCGGTCGTCTTCTGCCATAGACATTAACGACAAATTTCGCCGCACTGTCCTAGCGGATACATTCGTAGTAAGTCCCACATTGATGTCTGCGATTATTTCACGCAGTGTTGCTTGTCTGTTAGCACTGACAACTATGCAAACGCTATTGTTCTCGGTCGTTAAGTGACGGCCGTCGGCCACACTGTTGTTAGTGGTGAGAGGTAATGCCTGAAATTTGGGATTCTCGGCACACTTGACACTGTGGGTTTCAGAATATCAAACTCCATAGCTATTTCGGAAATGGAAGGTTCGATGCGTCTGGCTCCAACTACTATTCCGCGTTCAAAGTCTGGTAATTCCCGTAGTGCGGCCGTGAACACTTAGGAAAACGTTTCACATGCATCACCTGAGTACAAATGACAATTTCGCCAATGCACTGTCCTTTTATAACTTTGGTATGCAGTGCTACCGCCATTTGTATAGCCTCATGTCGCTATCCCATGACTTCTGTCACCTCAGTGTAAATATGCTTGTGCAGTGACGGCTTCTTGTTGAATCTACGGTGCAGTGTACGTTGCACTTGAAAATGGATTGATTTCGCGCAAATTACAACGCATAAAATGAGATCTCATGTGCTGTAATCGCCATTTTGCTACAAACACTGCAGCTATGTCAAAACTTTGAACTTTCTTCCACCCAGGAACAGGCGCAATGTGATTCTACCCTTTATAATTTGTTTGTGACAAGCAACTGAAATCTGTTCCTTCATTTTGAGTAACCGTCTATAGCAAATCATTGGCATCCCCCCAACCGTTGTGTTATGAAGGGAAGCCAAGCGACTGAACAACGGCCTTATTACCCTGACGCCTTATGACACGTTCTATGAGCAAGACATCCGATTCACTATTTTTCTGTAATTGTTGAGTGTGAAAACTAGCAGCTATTTCAGTACTCCAACAGACGGCTTTCGATGACGATGCTGTGGGCATCACACAGAATAAGGAGTGGTACAACCGGTTTACAGACGGCGGCACGTCGGTGGAGTGCGAGCCACGCTCAAGTCGGCCATCAACATGCCGAAATGACAAGGTCATTACCAAAGACAGCGTTGTGGTGACGCGGGACCTTCGTAACTATCAGAGAAATTGCGGAAGAGGTGGGCATCAGCACATTTTCATCACATTCCACTGTGACCGAAGATTTGGGAATGAAGAGGGTGTCAGCGGACCTCGTGAGGAAGTTGCTGACGGCGGAGCAAAAGCAACTTCGTGTTGAAGTCTCACAGGACATGCTGGACTCCACGAACATGACCCCGACTTCGTCAACACCATAATCAGTGGTGACGTGTCCTGGATGTACGTGTACCATCCGGAAACTAAATCCCAGTCATCACAGTGGAAGTACTCCTCGTCACCAGACCAAAGAACGCCCGCCAAGTGAGCAGCAACGTCAGAGTGATGCTGACTGCTTTCTTTGACTCCCGCGGTGTGGTACACTACGAATAAGCACCACATGATCGAACATCCACCAAAGAGTACAGACGGAGTGTCTTCCGTCGCCTGTGTGACGCTGCGTGGTGCAAGAGACCGGACTTCCGGTCAACAGTAAGTTGCTGATTCCATCACAACAATGCTCCAGTACATTCCTCGCACATGATTCAGACTTTTTGTTGAAAAAGCAGATTCCTGTGCTTCAACAGGCTCCTTGCTCTCCACATACGGTCCCCTGCGACTTCTGGCTGTTCCCCAGCCTAAGAGGCTGTTGAAAGGAACAAGATTTCAGTCATCACAGTCAGCAACGACAGCCGGGCTAAACACCATTCCGAAAGACGCTCTCTCGGCATGTTTCCAACAATACTGGCGTAACTGGAAAATGTATGGGAATCCTAAGGGAACCACTTTGAGAGTAATTAGGTGTTTAACACTCCAGGCAAGCTAGTTTGTCTTTTCTAAGCCAAAGGTTGGATTCATATGGGCATATGGGGGTCACAAGGGAACTACGTTGAGGATGATTAAGTGTACAACGCTCCAGGTTAGCAAGTTTCTTTTTTCTCAGCCCAAGGTCGGATACTTTTCCAATCGACCTCGTATGATATCTCGAAAGTTGCAGGCTAATGCCTGAGCTGGGACTGAATGCAGTCGACTTGGCGTCTTCGGAAATGTGGGGCCACCCAATGGATGATTAATACCTCCAAACGGCCGCCTTTCTGGTGGTCAATAGGTTCGAGTCAGGGCGATCTGACTGCCCAGCCAGCGCTGTCAGAGTTGGTACACACTAGCCTTTCGTCGCCCTGGACAGGTACACGCTGTTGCTGTCCATTGCCTAGTGCAGGCACACGCCAACACCAGCCAGGCTTTAAGACAAAGTTTGACCCCCCTGCCGACAGCTGCCATAGCCTATGGGTAAACGCCACACACCATCCTCCTGGCAGCCTGTTGTAGATACTTGCACACATCACTGGGTATAGCTGCTTACATCACAGAGGCTCTTGACCACCTCTCCATCTCCAAATACTAGCACTGCACTTCTTAAGGAATGAAACACAAAAACAACTAGAAAGGTTTCCAAGACGAGTCGACGTCCAACACCTGCCGACACACCACTCCGCCCACCAACTGGAAGGTGAACTGCACTGCACCCTGACATCACAGCCAATTTCACATGTCACCACAGATGTAGTACAGCTCGCCCTCTACATTTTCGTATCAGATATCGTCGCTGCAATGTCGCCAACCACCATCCGAGGAAAACTGATTTCTGAAACCTCCGCATTTTGATTTTAGAAACTGCTACTGCTACTAACTGCTGGTTCGTGGACGTCATTGCCAGCGCTTGTATGTAACTTCGTCGACGCAGTGTAGTAAGTGGGCTTACTGTTCTGTTTTCCCTCTGTGTCCATGTGCACTTGGATGGATGACAAAACGGATACCACAGATGTCTAAAGGTGCAATTTGTGAGAACTAAGGGATCTGCGATTTTTCTCATTTCAGGGGGCATATATTAGGTAAGATTATGCTGTCATGCAGTTAGTGACATGCACTTACAAGGGAACATTCTCAGTTGTGAATAAGTGATTTTGATGAAACTTGGTCGGTGAGTAAGGGGGTAAAAGTAATGCAATAAGAACTTTTTTTCGCTTTTACCAATTTCACTTTTAAGGGGAAAACATACCGAAAGATAATTTGGCATATTAAGTTTAGACGGAATGCCTTCAAATCCATTATATGTGAAAACTGTTTGGCAAAAAAACTGAAATTTAATTAACGTTCTCGAAAACTGTATAATCAACTTTTGCATTAGTTTGAAGTTTCGCAAAATAATCTACCAACATTAATTAACTTTGAAAAATGAAAACTTTAGTTACAAATTAAGTTAAAGGAGCTTTCACACCACATCCATTATCGTGTAATAAAGCTAGTTTGTGAACCACCAGTTTTGGAAAATCAGCTGCGCACAGTATGCTGTCAGAATTTTCACCATATCTAATGGAAATATCCAAGCATTAAAATTTATTCTAATTATTTCGTATGCTTATTTTCTGTGTTTTAAATTATTTTAAGTTTTAAATTCATGTATCTGGTTTTTCTTTTAGTTTAACGTTTCTCATATGTGTATTTTATTAATTTAAAATGAGTAACTCATTATTATGAGACACATATCTGTAAAAATGGTCCAAATGGCTCTGAGCACTATGGGACTCAACTGCTGTGGGCATAAGTCCCCTAGAACTTAGAACTACTTAAACCTAACTAACCTAAGGACATCACACACATCCATGCCCGAGGCAGGATTCGAACCTGCGACCGTCGCGGTCGTGCGGTTCCAGACTGAAGCGCCTTTAACCGCTCGGCCACTTCGGCCGGCGCACATATCTGTAAAGAAATGCTTACTGCATAGCGTTTCTTTTCGACCACGCACATAAAACTAACGAAATTTCTTCACATAACACGAAGTCGACAACACAGTATAAAAAGAAGCGCAATAGTATTCGCAAGTTGTGAGGGGCGATCCTCCTAATATCATGATTTATATGAAGCGTATTACAGTACATCTGAAAACCTTGGGGAAGAGAACTGGTTATGTAGTGACACTGTAGCTTCCGTATACTGTTTCGAACTGCAGACAGATCGCAATCATCCAGCTAGATTTGAAGATGTAGTAACAAAGTTCCTCCGACATCGAATGCCATGTACCCGTACTTACAATGATAGTACGTGTACCGTCACGCCTTTTTGGATGACCAGATGGACAAATTCCTTGTCCTTAAGTATGACACTCTAAACGGTTCTTGTATATCGACCACACCTCACACAGCAGGTTGACTCCCACAATAGTACATTTTATGCACTCCTCTTTCAAGTATTAAGGTCTATATAAAATTTTCACTTGTTTTCTTTTCAAAATTCTGATGCTAAAGTTTCTAAATTAATCACATGTTATGCAAATTATGGAGATTTCAAAACAAAGCTCCCCACAAAACTTTATTATTCAGATAATTCATTTTGTCTTTCTGGCAGCAATTAGCGAATAAGTTTCGTCGGAATTGGTGGCAATCAGAAGTTATTGCTATCACAACATTTCGTACATCTAGCAATAGGGAAAATCTTATGTGTTAGCATACAGACCAGTTTAAAATTAAAGAGGTGTTTTTACACTTTTCAGTAATGTATTTACGTTAGCCTAAACTTAATGAATTTAAATTCTGTGGATAATTAAGGTTTCATGTGCTCCAAGCTTTCAATGCCAGTTGTATCCAAACCACTGTAAATTTTCGGTATCTTTTGATATACTTTTAATCGCCTGATTTTTCTGGAACCTGTGACACCCTTATTGTTGAGCAAGAATCTGTAAAAGATTTCTAAATTTGCAGTAACTAAATTTCAATATATAAAGATGTCCCATGGTCACAAACAAAAGTTAGTACTGCATAATTTAATAGATGCTACTCATGAGAAAAAATATAAACCAAATATAATAACTGTCTTATCAACCAGTGAAATGCAAACATTCTTACCCATAGAGTTTATAAACTACAGGGTGAGGCAAATAAAAGTGGACCAGAGAACAGTATTTCAGAGTACAAAGAAACACAGGAGAGGAAAGGAAATGTATTAATTTGACTACAGCAGATGCTGAAAATGACCATTCATTTCTTGACACTTCTGGGCCCTGGTTATTAAGTTGCTAAAGGCAGATCGAAGCTGGACTCCTGGAACTGCAATCTCATCCGAAATGTTCTGCTTCAGTTCTTGAAGACTATGAGGATTTCTGCGATATACCTTGGACTTGAGGGCGCACCACACAAAGTAATCGCACACGGACAGATGAGTTGACCTGGGTGACGTGACGTGATCACACGTTAGTTTACCAGATTTAGGTGCCGTCACAAGAAAGTCTGGGACTTAAAAAGAGACTCTCGAACTCTCGATCCAATCCCCATTACTTTCTTTTACAATTATGAAAAATAGGGTGATCACAGAGAGAAAACGTTTTGAGCCTCGTACCTTATGAGAAAGAACTTGTTTATCTGGTGATCTCAAAAGGCTGGATGGGATAGGTACAGCCATTGGATGTATACAGCTTTCGATTTTGTGGAACTTTGTGAGCACATTTTCAGATGTAGTTCTACTGAATGATTATATCAGACCACATTTCTGAAACAATATAATAAAGCTGTAGTCATTAGTAGATAATCGGTTCTCTTAGACAAAGGCTTCCAGTGTACTGAAATACGTCTGGTACAAAGCAGAAAATGTAGAGGATCACCCGCCACAATCTGTAATCCTGCTGAATTTTGTTTTATTTTGTGTTGTCCTTCGTGTCCATTACCTGAAGAAATTTCGTTCATTCTAGGTTAGAAGTGTAAAAAGTCGTTATATATTAAGCGTTTCTTTACAGATAACCTTACTGTAATGATTCTGACTCAATAATGAGTTACTATTTTCAATTAACGAAATATACGTATGTGAAACAGTAAACTAAGAAAAAAAACATGAATGTAAAAGATAAAATAATAATTTAAATAATAAAACAAAACTAAATAAAATAAATAATTATTATAATAATGAATTATTAAATATTTTAATTATGTATGTAGAAAATACTCTGACAGTATATTGTGTTCAGCTTATTTTAGAAAAACAGTATTTCAGAAAAACAGTATTTCAGAAACCATCTTTATTGCTATGGATGGATGTGGCATCAAAGTCTCTTTAATTTATGTTGTAACAATTTTCGTTTTCAAAAATTAATTAACGGTAGTGTTGTGTTTTGGGAAATTTCAGATTACTACAAAAGTTAATTATACAGTTTTCAAGGATGTTAATTACATTTAACCTCTACATGAAACATTTTTTATGTACAATGGTTTCGAAGATATTCTCTCTAAACCTAACATGCCCAATTACCTTTTGGCGTGTATTTTACCGCTTAAAAGTGGAACTGGCCAAAAGCGAAAAAATACATACACTCAAAGTTTCACCAAGATCGTTATTTACACCTGGAAACGTTTCCTTGTCACTGCAGTCTATTAGACCGCAACATATCATGTGCGCAATCAGCGCCTCTTAAGTATAGTACGTGATGGCACCATCATTATGCTAAAGAAACACAGATCATCGCAAAACTAGCTGAACTGAGGAAAGGAATATCTTCATCCAGTTAACGACACCTCTATTATATTAAGCTGCTGTCAGTCTGATTACACCTTTCCGGGCAAGACAATGGAGGAGGTGTTGGCGTTCATAAGTGACCTAGAAGTAGCCTCAGTGCTCGGTGTCAGGACAGACGAAAGGCTACTGTAGGTGGCCAAACTAAGCTAAGTAGGTGAGACGACGACATATGTGATGTATCAAGGATTTGAGGATGCATGTTCACTTCAGCAGCTGAAGGAAGGGTGTTGCGTCGCTAAAAAAAAAAAAAAAAAAAAAAAAAAAAAAAAAAAAAAAAAAAAAAAAAAAAAAAAAATTTAAAAAATAGAACAGTATGACGCTTTTCTGGGAATAGCTCAGTGGTGCGTTTCAAAGGATGAATGTTTTCTGCATAGGATAAGGATAATAGTGGCTCTGTCCTATTAGTTGACAGAAAATGACGAGGAAATTAGCGTTATTCTTCAGGAAGTGGAGCACTGAACATTAATGCTTTTCTAACAGGGCTTCCACCCCAACGGATCAATGAGAGTGCGTAACCAGAGCCCAAAGACCTGTCAGCAACCATCAGGATAGCAACAGCGTTAGAAGAGGTAGATATGCCGACGGCAGTAAGAGACAAATGGGGTATATTTTCCACAGATATAAGGCGTTAGACATGTGAGCACATGGGCTACGTTCGGGAGCAGTGGGCAAGCCACAATATAATAGGCGTGAACAAGACTGAACGAATAAGAAGCAGAAGGGGCAACGACGTAAAATAATCGCTCTTTAAAGACCGATGGGAACTCAGCATGTGGCACATGGCGGTCCCAAGAAATTTCACAGCTACGAAGACGTATGCAGAGTTGCACTGTTGCTAGGTTGGCATGATAAATGGTAAAGAATATAAATTATTGTTCGACATAAGTGCTCTCATGTCTGTGTCCACCTCTTGTGTAGGTGCAGACTAAATCCTCCTTGTCACAGGTTATATGAGGTAGGAAATAATAATGTGGCATTGCTAGGTTCAACGACGCTCAGTTTTAGAATTGTAACAACACATTTTCTAGAGAGTAGAGAAGTTTATTTCTTCTGATTAAGGGATACTGCTTAATCTTGGGCTCAGATTTCTGAAGCAGACAACATGCAAAAACTTATATTTTGCACCAAACAGTCAAACTTAGCGGGATGTTGGTCCACCTGGGAGAGTTTGCTGTCAGTAACACAATGTCGCAAGATTTTCCTTTGATGATGGTAGAACCAATCAAACTTTTTCAGAGCCATTAATACTCGATTCTCGAGATAAAGTGAAATAGGGCACAGCAAAATTACTGTGGGTGATCATAGGTACGGATCCACCTGCTATTCTCCTGTATGTGGTAGAGCCATTGACAGACGATGAGAAATTAAATACAATGCAGTGTTTTGTATGTAGCAGCATTGGGTGCATACAAGAAATAGAGGGGGAAATGTGATTACTGTCAGTGTAGGTAATTTTGGCACCAATGAAGTGATTTTCGCAAAACGGTTGTTAGTTGCCACTGTGGACATTCTGAATAACAACTATCTAGGCAGGTCAGTTGTGCACTTCATCCACAAGCAACCCATTAATATGGTTCCACAGTGAGAAAAAGCTAAGCATTTGAGAGTCGAAGACGGGATAGCCATGGAGAAACTGTTGGTGAAGTTGGCTGACTTTTTCGGTCGCAGTGGTTTGTTGCTTGTTTTATGATTCTCGTCGTCAGTTGTTATGATGACAGGTGGCCAATGCCAAATATAAACATATATTGCAGGTTTGGCAGCGAAGTCGGTAAGGAGCTGGCTGCATAGTCTGTATCTGCAACGACTGAAATAATTAGTGGTCGTTGGTAAAAATAATACACTACTGGCCATTAAAATTGCTACACCAAGAAGAAATGAATATGGTAAACGGGTATTCATTGGACAAATATATTATACTGGAACTGACATGTGACTACATTTTTACGCAGTTTGGGTGCATAGATCCTCTGAAATCAGTACCCCGAACTACCACCTCTGGCCGTAATAACGGCCTAGATACGCCTGGGCATTGAGTCAAACAGAGCTTGGATGGCGTGTACAGGTACAGCTGCCCACGCAGCTTCAACACGATACCACAGTTCATCAAGAGTAGTGACTGGCGTATTGTGACGAGCCACTTGCACGGCCACCATTGACCAGATGTTTTCAATTGGTGAGAGATCTGGAGATTGTGCTGGCCAGGGCAGCAGTCGAACATTTTCTGTATCCAGAAAGACCCGACAGGACCTGCAACATGCGGTCGTGCATTATCCTGATGAAATGTAGGGTTTCGCAGGGATCGAATGAAGGGTAGAGCCACGGGTCGTAACACATCTGAAATGTAACGTCCACTGTTCAAAGTGCCGTCAAGGTGATCAAGAGGTGACTGAGGTGTGTAACTAATGGCACCCCATACCATCACGCCGGGTGATACGCCGGTATGGCGTCATCGCGACTGCTAGTGATACGACGCCGTTGGGATCCTGCACGGCGTTCCGTATTACCCTCCTGAATCCACCGATTCTATATTCTGCTAACAGTCATTGGAACTCGGCCAACGCGAACAGCAATGTCGCGATACGATAAACCGCAAGTGCGATAGGCTACAATCCGACCTTTATCAAAGTCGGAAACGTGATGGTACGCATTTCTCCTACTTAAACGAGCCATCACAACAACGTTTCACCAGGCAACGCCGGTCAACTGCTGTTTGTGTATGAGAAATCGGTTGGAAACTTTCCTCATGTCAGCACGTTGTAGGTGTCGCCACCGACGCCAACCTTGTGTGAATGCACTGAAAAGCTAATTATTTGCATATCACAGCATCGTCTTCCTGTCGGTTAAATTTCGCATCTGTAGCACATCTTCGTTGTGTAGCAATTTTAATGGCCAGTAGTGTATACATTGTACTTGTGTTACAGGCTTCTTCATATGCCGCATACATATAATTACAAACATATATAGAGAGACATTACTTATGCCACACTTGACTAGGCGCCTTCTTAGAGGTTGCTTCCTATCAGCTGAAGGCTATGCTACATTCCTAGTTGACGTCCCGAGCGAGAATGGAGGAGAGCTCCCTAGACACTTGTCACAAGCCGCGGAGCGGCGCTAGCGGCACTAGTCACGACTCGCGGGTCCAGCGATATCTATTACGGACCACGGTCGATATCTGCGACCCCTAACAAGTATTGTATCGAACGCTGATACCACATTCCTCCACCACAAATCTGTGAACGGCCGTTGAATATGGCTTACGACCGCCGGGTGGAGGACCCCATACTGGCGTAGTTGAGGAGGTGGGGAGCCTGACTACAGGCGAGGCATGCCCACCCGCACCCTGCCATTCGGACCGAGGGGAGAGGAAACGCCTGGAAACCTGCTCCAGGGTGCACGTCAACATGAGGTGTCTGCACTTCAACAACAATGATAGGAGCCGAAGTGTCGACCTCCATCGGGTCGGGGCACCCGACCGGGAACAATGGCTGGAAACCAGGAAGTGCAGACTGTTCTACGGCGATGGAAGGTGTTGTAACAGGAATGTCACTGCATCCTATCACAGCTGAAGGCATCTGGTCCATATGGTCATCAGGTCACCGCAGCGATGCTGGCGCTGCTGGCGACTCCAGCGCTAGACATGCCGTCCGCGCTGGCGCGTCGCCGCGTGACAGTGGCGAAGCTACGGGCGCTGGCACCCAAGGGCGAGGAGAAAAAGGTAAAGGTCCCCGCGGGGGCATCCACGTCGTCGCCGACACTGGAAACACAGGGCAAGCGGCAGAGACTCCACGACTAAAGAGGCGCATCTGATTCTGATGCCTGCGCACCTCACCGGACGGACCTGATATGACTAACATAGCGCGGCCAACATGGTGACGAATGCGTCCTTCAACCACCGGCGATTGCCGCGGAAATGACGAAAATAGACAATATTATCTGGCAGAATTTTTGGGTCTGCCGTGCGGAGGGTGCAACAAATTCATCAGAGTTCGGTGAGGACGACCATGAAACAATTCAGCCGGTGAAGCACCGTACCGGGGCTGAGATCGGTAAGAAGGGAAAAACAACAAAAGAGCGTCCTCGCGAGAATTAGAGTCGCGCAATTTAGACATTTGCGACTTAAACGTCCGAACGAATCTTTCAGCAGCTCCGTTCGATTGAGAAGAGAACGATGCTGAAGGCAAGTGCTGAATACCATTAGATTCACAAAAGGTTTCGAACTCTGCAGACACAAATTGAGGTCCATTGTCGGTGACAATGACTTGTGGCATTCCTATGCAAAAGATAGAAGACAAGACTTTGATGGTAGCAGACGATGTCATTGATGACATGCAAACAACAAATGGGAAACCGCTAAAAGAATCAACAAGAATTAACCATCGTGCGTCCCAAAAAGGACCAGCGAAATCGAAATCGAAGCGATCCCATGGCAAAGTTGCCTTACGACAAGAGAAAAGTTTCTGCGGTGATGCGGATTGGTTTTCGGCACACAGAACAAGAAGAACCAATCTTGGTTACGTCAGCATCAATTGCAAACCAGGTACAGTGACGGCGAGTTAACGTTTGCCCGTACTATACCCAAATGGTGATGAAGTCGTAGCACAGCTGACTGCAACGAACATGGAACAATAACACGAGACTGATCTTGGTGTCCTCTTGCTCCGCACGGAGAACGTTGTACAAAATGTCGTTGTCGGTGCACAAAAAAAAAAAAAAAAAAACGACGAACCAACTGATCTTCAATCCGATTTTTAGACAAAGGCCACTGCGTAGTGACATAGAGCAAAACAACACTTAATACTGGGTCGTTAGCTGTTGCTGTGGCTATACGACGAAAGTCACAGGAAAATTTTCGACAACATAATTTTGCTCATCGATGACCATGGCACGCTGTTCGAAAGAGTTGAACAGCGTGCCTTTAGCTATTGGCAATCGGGATAACACGTCGGCGTTACCGTGCCGGGCAGTAGGCCGATACAAGACGTCGTAACTGTGCTGCAACAAAAACAGTGACCAACGAATACATTTTTGAGCCGTACGTGGAGGCACGGGCTTTGACGGGTGAAACAAAGACGTCAAAGGTTTGTGATCGGTGATAACTGTAAACTTGCGACCATATAAGAAGTCGTGGAATTTTGTAACTCCAAAAATCAAAGCGAGAGCTTCCTTCTCGATCTGCGAGTAGTTACGCTGCGCAGAGGAGAATAGCTTCGATGCAAATGAGATCGGGCAATCGCACAAACCAAATTTGTGAGCACGAACAGCTCCGATCCCGAAATCAGAAGCGTCAACCATGAGGACAAGAGGTTTTGCAGGATGGAAGGGCGTAAGACATGTGCTAGATAACAATGCAGATTTAAGCTGCTGAAAGGCACGTTCGCATTCAGGCGACCAAATGAACCGAACGTTCTTTCGACACAGTCGATGTAATGATGCTGCAAGAGATGATGCGTTAGGCAAAAGCTTGTGATAATAATTGAGCTTGCCTAGAACTGATTGCAATTCTTTAACCGTCTTGGGTGCTGGTAGCTCTGATATTGCTCATAAATGATCCGGACTTGGATGGATGCCTTGAGAGTTTATCACATGTCAAAAGTAGGATAACTGTTGCGAAAAAATGTACACTGGGCCTTAATGAGTCTAAGTCCGTTTCCACGGAGCACTTCAAACAACTGTCTTAAATTTTGCAAATGTTTTTCCTGCGTAGAACCAGAAACTGCGATGTCATCTAGGTAATTACACACTGAAGGAATCGACGCACAAAGAGTACTGCTAAAATAGTGCCAGTGCAGCGGCACATCCGAACGGAAGCCTTTTAAATTTGTAGAGACCTAAATGCGTATTCACGACGAGAATCTTCTGGGGTTCTTGATCAATAGGAATCTGTAGATAGGCATCTTGCAAATCTAACTTAGAAAAATACTTGCCTGGACACAATTTGTCAAACTAGTCTCCTGGACGTGGCAAAGGAAATGTTGTAACAACAAGTTGAGGATTGACGGTGGCTTTAATATCGTCACACTGTTGCAATTTGCCTGATGGTTTCGTTAAGATAACCAACGGTGATGCCCATAGTGATGCTGTCACCGGTTCAATCACCCGTTAATCCTCAAGTTCATGCAATGTTTTAGCAACTTCGTCTTGAAGCGAGTGAGGCACGGAGAAATTGAGGCTGTGCATTGTCAAATGGTTCAAATGGCTCTGAGCACTATGGGACTTAACATCTGAGGTCATCAGTCCCCTAAAACTTAGAACTACTTGAACCTAATTAACTTAAGGACATCACAGACATCCATGTCCGAGGCAGGATTCGAACCTGCGACCGTAGCGGTCGCGCGGTTCCAGACTGTAGCGCCTAGAACCGCTCGGCCACACCGGCCGGTGCTGTGCGTTGTCCTTCAATTCAATATGCGCCTGAAAACTGTTCGCGCAACCTAAACCTGGCGACAAAATGTCAACAAACTCTTGACATAGTTCAGAAACACTGTTTGTCGGAACACTTTTAGTGACTGTTAGTACGTCGTCGCGCACAGTTAAGGAAAATACATCACATCAAGTCCAAAAATATTTACAGGTGATTAAAACAGTACTTGAAAAGAAACCAACTGAGTTTGTCCACGGTATGTCGCTGGCAAACTACACAGTCCTAATACCGGGATACTTTGACCACTGTAGGTAGCTAACGTAACATTTGCGTTACGCAACGGAGGTGAACCCATAAATTCGTAAGTTTTACGATTCATTAATGAAACAGACGCTCCAGTGTCGAATTGAAAAGGAATCGTATGATTCTGAATGTGCAAGTTGACAAAAAGGTTTATTCTGCCGTCGGCGAGAAATGTCATTCTGAGAAGCAATGTTCACTGACAAATGTTGATGGGCAGATCGGGCGCGGCGGGGCTTCTTTCATCGGCGTGCACTGACATCACAGGCCAAATTGTCACAATCGGGCGAAGTCACAGGTATTGGAGGCGAATTTACAACATTTATTTCTATTGCATGTGTCTCGTTCCCATAGGAAATCTTATTGCGGGAACCGTTCCGGCGGAAGCTACTTTGTCCGGAAACGTGATGCTGTTTTTCAGAGTTCTGTCTTTTTAAGCATACTGCCTGGACATGTCCCGCTTTGTTGCAAATATGACACACGGCCTTGCGCGATGGGCATTCTGGGGAGAGTGCTTGGAACTACAATGCGGGCATGATCGCAATGCGGGCGGTTGAGGCCGGCGCTTAACAGATCATGTTTAATGGAAATGAATTGGGCCGGTGTGCGCCGAGCCGGCACAGCGGCATGTAAATCAGATGCGCACAAAGCTGGCTTGCTAACCTGACGTAAGGGGAGGCGATTCGAAAGAATTTTCAGCAAATTTCGAAGTGTCTTGTCTGTCCAAAATGTCCAACACTTGTTCTAAAGTGAGATCGGATAATTTAAGAATTTGGTCTCTAATGTGTGTGTCTGACACTTCTTGCGCAGTAGCGTTCCGTACCATGATGTCAGAATATGGTATTCCACAAGAACTTGAAAATTCACAGTGGCGAGTGAGGCCCTGCAAATTTGCTAGCCACTCACGGTAATTCTGCTAAGGTGCACGTTTTGTGCGGAAAAACGCGTACCTTTTTGCCACAGTGTTTATATTCTCCTTGTAATAATCGGTCAATGCTTTAACAAATACTTCGTAACTGTGCTGTTCTGCCGAAATCCACGGGAATAGTTTGAGGAGAATGCGGTACAGTCGGTCTGTGTGGCCGAGCGGTTCTAGGCGCTTCAGTCTGGAACCGCGCGACCGCTACGGTCGCAGGTTCGAATCCTATCTCGGGCATGGATGTGTGTGATGTCCTTATGTTAGTTAGGTTTAAGTAGTTCTAAGTTCTAGGGGACTGATGACCTCAGATATAAAGTCCCATAGTGCTCAGAGCCATTTTGAAATATTTATGAATGCGGTACGAGGCCACGCCAACACAAGATAAAAGCTCATGCGGCCTCGTTTTACCTTTAACGTTGTATGCAGCCAGATGGAGCGAAAACTACGCCTGCCATTCCTGCAAGGTCTCTACCATGGCGTCGACGGCGCGAAACGACGGTGCTGTAACCCGCTGTACGGTCGGCTCCGGTGCAACCGGTACGTGTGGCACAGCTTCTTGTTGTCCGTGGACGAGCTGTCCCAAGGCGTGCAGCAGTGCGCCGGACTGCTGATTCTGCAATCTTAACACTTCTGCCAGTACATTTCGTTCCTTTGGATTTGCCATTAAAAATAAATCAAACAATCACAGTCGGGAGTAGGAAAAAACTTCATGCACACGTCATTCATACAAATCGGAGGGGATGGGTGGCGCAGCCGGCTACATAGTCTAGAAATATTGCAAACACAAATGAAATAAACGCCTTCTCCGATGTATCGATGAATCAGATCAGCTGTCACTGCTCAACTTTCCTAAAAAAACTGGATCCGATCCTCGTCGCCATTTAGTATGATTCTCCTCGTCAGTAGTTATGATGACAGGTGGCCAGTGCTACATAGAAACATATACTGCAGGTTTGGTAGTGAAGTCGGTAAGGAGCTGGCTGCATGGTCTGTATCTGCAACGACTGAAGTAATTAGTAGTCGTTGGTGAAAAAGAATATACAGGGTGGTCCATTGATCGTGACCGGGCAAATATCTCACCAAATAAGCGTGAAACGAAAAAACTACAAAGAACGAAACTTGTCTAGCTTGAAAGGGAAACCAGATGGCGCTATGGTTGGCCCTCTAGATGGCGCTGCCATAGGTCAAACGGATATCAACTGCGTTTTTTTTTAAATAGGACCCCCATGTTTTATTACATATTCGTGTAGTACGTAAAGAAATATGAATGTTTTAGTTGAACCACTTTCTTCGCTTTGTGATAGACGGCGCTGTAATAGTCAGAAACATATGGCTCACAATTTTAGACGAACAGTTGGTAAAACGTATGTTTTTTAAATTAAAATATAGAACGTAGGTACGTTTGAACATTTCATTTCGGTTGTTCCAATGTGATACATGTGCCTTTCTGAACTTATCATTTCTGAGAACGAATGCTGTTACAGCGTGATTACCTGTATATACCACATTAATGCAATAAATGCTCAAAATGATGTCCGTCAACCTCACTGCATTTGGCAATACGTGTAACAACATTCCTCTCAACAGCGAGTAGTTCGCCCTCCATAATGTTCGCACATGCATTGACAATGCGCTGACGCATGTTGTCAGGCGTTGTCGGTGGATCATGATACCAAATATCCTTCAACTTTCCCCACAGAAAGAAATCCGGGACGTCAGATCCGGTGAACGTGCGGGCTATGGTATGGTGCTTCGACGACCAATACACCTGTCATGAAATATGCTATTCAATATCGCTTCAACCCCACGCGAGCTATGTGCGGGACATCCATCATGTTGGAAGTACATCACCATTCTGTCATGCAGTGAAACATCTTGTAGTAACATCGAGAGAACTTTACGTAGGAAATCAGCATACATTGCATCATTTAGATTGCCATCGATAAAATGGGGGCCAATTATCCTTGCTCCCATAATGCCCCACTATACATTAATCCGCCAAGGTCGCTGATGTTCCACTTGTGGCAGCCATCGTGGATTTTCTGTTGCCCAATAGTGCATATTATGCCGGTTTACGTTACCGCTGTTGGTGAATGACGCTTCGTCGCTAAATAGAACGTGTACAAAAAATCTGTCATCGTCCCGTAATTTTTCTTGTGACAAGTGGCAGAACAGTACATGAAGTTCAGAGTCGTCGCCATGCAATTCCTGGTGCATAGAAATATTGTACGGGTGCAATCGATGTTGATGTAGCATTCTCGACACCGACGTTTTTGAGACTCCCGATTCTCGCGCAATTTGTCTGTTACTGATGTGCGGATTAGCCGCGACAGCAGCTAAAACACCTACTTGGGCATCATCATTTGTTGCAGGTTGTGGTTGACGTTTCACATGTGGCTGAACACTTCCTGTTTCCTTAAATAACGTAACTATCCGGCGAATGGTCCGGACACTTCGATGATTTCGTCCAGGATACCGAGCAGCATACATAGCACACGCCCGTTGGGCATTTTGATCACATTAGCCATACATCAACACGATATCGACCTTTTCCGCAATTGGTAAACGGTCCATTGTAACACGAGTAATGTATCACGAAGCAAATACCGTCCGCACTGGCGGAATGTTACGTGATACCACGTAGTTATACGTTTGTGACTATTACAGCGCCATCTATCACAAAGCGAAAAAAGTGGTCCTACTAAAACATTCATATTTCTTTACGTACTACACGAATATGTAATAAAAATGGGGGTTCCTGTTTAAAAGAACGCAGTTGATATCCGTTTGACCTATGGCAGCGCCACCTAGCGGACCAAACATAGCGCCATCTGGTTTCCCCCTTCAAGATAGACTAGTTTCATTCTTTGTAGTTTTTTCGTTTGACGCTTATTTCGCGAGATATTTGGCCCGGTCACGATCAATGGACCACCCTGTATATTGTACTTAACTAGTGTTACAGGCTTCTTCATATGCAGCATACATATAATTACAAACAGACATCTATAGAAGCATTACTTAGGCCATACTTGACTAAGCTCCTTGTTAGAGGCTGCTTTCTATCAGCTGAAGGCTATGCTACATTTCTAGTTGACGTCCCGAGCAAGAGTGGACGAGAGCTCGCTAGTCACTTGTCACAAGCGGCGCTACTCGACTGTAGTATCGAGCGTTGATACCACAGCTTGCAACACGCTTGACACAACACGGGATATTGACAGATCGCCTGCGTATCAGAAACTGTACGTAATACCTCAATATTTTCAGCCAATAATGGAGGAGATGAATGATAGCATGATAAAGGAAATTAATAGCCCCCGGGTATGTCAGTCCTTATTGTACATAAACAGTCTTCGAGTGGTACAAGAAAGTGCAGATTTTGTTGTGATTAGCGTTATTTAAAAGCTAGAATGGATACACGTGCTTATCCAGTAGCAAATTTTATACAGACTCTATAGAACTTGGATCAATGCAAATACTTTTTAACAACAGATCTGAAGAGTGGTTACCAACAGTTGGGAGCAGTGCTGGAGGATTGGCTAAAGATGGTGTTTAGAGAGCTTTGAGGCACTACTAATACCAATGAACACCATTTAGTTAATAGAATGCGCAGGCTATATTTCGTCGATTCTCAGATCGAGTGTTGAGAGACTTAAAGCCACGCCAGTGCATGGTGTACTTGGATGACATTACAATATTTCCCAAGCATATGAAGAAGCACGCACAACAGCAAGAAGGTTTTTAAAAGTGCCACTCTAACACATAACGTTTAGTATTAAGAAGTGCAAAATTGCTTGAACAGAAGTTGACTATTTAAAACATGTGATTAACCACGACAGCATGAAAACGAGAGGTTGACACATGAAGTATGTGTTTTTCTGTCACCACAAACGACTTAACAACTACAGCGATTTTTAGGATTACCTAATTACTACAGAAAATTTGCGGATATTGTTGGCAGTCATTGAAGGAAGGTTTACAATTCCTATGGATGAATCTATGTCAAACTGCATTCGACAAATCGAATGAGGAACTAACAAATAGCCTTGTATTAGTATTTCCAAATTACGAAAATCAATTTACGTGATCCCTTGAAGCAAGCGACAATGTGTATGCTATGTTCTAAGTCAGTAAGTGAAGGGGAAAGAGCATGCAGCAGCTTATGTGTCAAGAGAATTAAATTAAGATTAAAAAATTGTTCCACTACACAAAAGAAACGTTGAGTTTGATATACAGTCACATATTTCAAGTTTTATTTGTATGCTAGGAATTCCAAGTATTAACTGACCTAGCAGCACTCAAATGGCTATTAGGATTAAAAGATCCTTCCAGCAAGCTGACTCAATGGGCACTGAAATTAAGCCAATTCAGTTTTGAGGTGATTCTCAGTAGAAAGCATAGTAATGGAGATGGATGCAGCAGGAAGATTATTGTCATACGAGTGCCAGGTCATGGCCTTGTAGAATGCCAGATCGCGCATTCTGCCGATGCAGACGGTGAGCTATTCAAAACACAGCCGCACTTCACTATTCACAGTGGCTTGTTACGTAGCATAACGAAGGTTGGGCCATGTATCATTGAACTTCCTGCACTAGGAGACAAAGTGTTAAAGGAAGCATATGGCCACATGTTATTAAGACACAGAGGACGCAGTACAATAGGTTGCAGAATAGCCAAACAGTTTTGTTGGAAAATGTATAAATAACATGTCGACCAGTATGTGAGGGAATGTGTGCCGTGTGCACAGTGTGCATCATCAGCAAATACTAGAGGTATCCAAACAATTCAAAATGACTGCGATTAATATCATGAGTCTGTTTGGCCAGGTGCTAGAGGGTAGCCGCTAAGTTTTGTCTATTGTAAATATTTTTTTTTTTTTTTGCAATATGTCACAGTGAATGTAAAACATCAAGCAAATACAGTCGCACAGGCGATACTCAGTTGCTGATTATTGAAGTTTGTTCTATCACGATAGTGGTTCGGGGCACTAACTTCATTGCAGAGCTAAAGAAACAGCTGTAACTTCTGTTACATACCCAAAAACTGTGAGCTGGTCCACTGCATTTGCCAGTTAATGGCAGGACTGTACACATTTTCTTAACAATCGGCAAGTTGTTGAGTTATTACGTCAATAGTCACCTAAGCTATGTCATAGCTACATGTAATTTAAACGTGAGTGACAGATTTGCTGAGTCGCCATACGAGGTGGTTGACAGAAAAAAATGCCATTACCTTTTGAGGGTATTATACCTAAGGTAGGGAAAAATGAGGAACCCATATGCAGTTGTGCTGAAACATTAGAAAATTTATGGAAACGAGTGCAGAAGGCAAACACTAAGACACTCGAGTGGCAGGAGAAAATGGGTCAGTGTACTGTTAAATGGTCAGAGTGCAGACTTGACCAATGGATGATGTCAACTAGCCTATGTACATCTAAGGGTAAAACATACAAATCCATAACAAAACATTAGGGGTTATACCAAGCTATGGAAATAAGATTTCCAATAAACATTAAGTTACAATTGCCTACATTGGCAACCACTGTCCGAGTGGACACATTAGACTTTTTAAGGATGCTCCAGATACATTGCCACAAATAACAGGTCCACTTCCTGGGAAGAAGACAGGAAGCAAAATGGAGGAGTAAGGATATGGAAACTAGATCGCAGGCCACATACAAGGAAACTTAGCACTGAGGTTATTCGAATAAGTAGGTAGGCTGACATGTGTAATTTGAAGATATTTGTTGCATGTGATTAATTATGAAAGAAATATGATAACCAAGGCGGGCATTGTGGTAGGTTGTATTTGTGTAGATTTCTTATTTTTCTAGCTTCTTTTAAGTATAGGGAGATTTATATTTTCACTTACAAGTATTCTGTAGCAGTAGGCATGGTACAGAGTGTGTTGCATACGTGAGACGAGGGTATATTAACGTAACAGTATGAGATCTATCACAGCTGGTGTGCAACGATGAGTCACAAGCATCTTTTGAGAATTCCTTTCTCTTACCACGAAGGAAGACCATGATGCATGCCACAATTCTGACATTTCTTCGTCTCTTCAGTATATGCATTGCAGAAATATCAACAAGAAGAGGTTTTACTGTTCTCCAGACAAGAGGATCTCGTTCTGAGCAGTCACAACTGGACACTGAAGTTGACTCACAACGTACTGGAGGTCAGGAATGAACTACAGAGGTTGGAGGAGACATTTGCCAAAGTGCAAGGACAGTACCAGGGATTGCGTCTTTCTTGTGAACTATTACGGGAAAAGTTGCACCATGTAGTACATTTGGTACCATACACAGTACTGAATCAAAAGAGGGGACGGTTAGATGTAGGTAGTCAATTGTTAAAGACAGGCTTCGAGGCTGCAGGTGCTGATGATGTCCAAGATATGAGTGACATGGTTGACAAGTGAAAGAAGTGGCAACTAGAACTAAAGATGTTAGTGAATGTCATACGACACAACTGTCGAACTTGGGACAGGGTGTGATAAACTGTACTTGAGTGTTGTGAGGAATGACAACAGAAATAGTGGGGTATGTGAAAGAAACCACGACACTGTGAATCAAGATCTGAACGGGATGTAGACACGCCTGGATCTGTTAGATATCTGAGTGGTAGTCGAGAGACTTCTACAATCGCTAGCTGATATCATAGGGACTGCACGAGTAGAGGTTACAGCATTACAAGAGGTTGCACATCACGCAGCACATGGGCAACTGTGTCGTACAGTGTTATCCCTAGAACAATTTGTGGCTGGTCTACGGAAGGTCCAGGAGGAGTTAACAGTGGAAATGCAACACACCAGTAAACCAACTGAGCAGAGCTTGTTATTTTTATATCACGTTGCAATGATAATAATCAGCATCGATGAGCTCCCTCATCGCCAGGCCCAGATCCGTATGGTCTAGACCGACACAAAGGCTTGTGAAGTAAAGTTGTTTTTAGGGAAAGCAAATGTACTAGGTTGCAAAAAGCCTTACTTCCAAAGGGCGAGCATGCGTTGGATCTGTTCGATGTTCAGATTTGAAGTAAATATTGCAAACAGTTACGAGCAGGGTCGACTTACATGGATGATGAGGCTAGAAAGAGATAATGGTTAACTGATTAATGGTACAACCTGTGACATAGCAGAAAAAGCTTTTTGTCTTCCAGCTACTATCACTAGGATTACTCTAGGGAATGTTAGCTGGATAAGCCATTGGAAATACTACCAACCCAGAGCTTAACTCACCTAAAAAACACCTTGAAATCTGGTCTTCTCCATTAACTGGATGAACTTATAACTACGCAAAAAGGAGACATTAGCGCTGAGCAGATGCTCCATTTCGTACAGTAAGAACATGATTAAAAACGCAGAAAAAGTCATGGCACTGTCTCGATTTCTAGTACTGTTGTGGCTGCGATTCTACATTATTTAGCCTGTATCTACTTTAGGCGATAAACCGCCCGATCACTTGAGCTCCCAGTGCATATTGAAAGTAGTATTTTTCTTAGTAAGCAGCCAGTAAACAACTGGGTTGATACTGAAAGAGAAAAAAGAGAATATTCCACATACATGTGTTAAACCATGAAATGTGTTAAGATTTTTCTGAAATCTAAATAGGTCGAAATCCTGTAAACACCAGATTTTCTGTAGGAGAGAGAAATTTTGTGCCACCCCTCTACCTGGCCAAGCACAAGGCTCCTGTGTCCATTCATTAGAAAGACGTCCAATGAAGAGCATCACAAGGCAGATCAGAAAATAGGTGCCATGGCACACGAACACGTACCCAGTATGCAAGCAGATGTATTCAGTACATTGATACTATAAAACATGTTGCCCAACACTTTTGAAAGTCGCAGCTAGTCACATTAAAGGACTAACAATGCTTTTGGAGGAGATGACAAGAAAGCAAAGACAGCTTCACGTGCCACCATTGGGGCATCTGCATACTGATCAATGATATGCAGGACGATATCTGTCCATTTATACGACCCACGAAGATTAAAACGCATCCGCACTCTAACTTTTATTGTTTGCTTCAGACTTTGTATAATACTCTTGTTCATGTGGGAGAACGTCCAGTAGTGGTGTTTTACATTATGCTCCATTACCACCTCAAAGTAGCTGTTATAAAACTCTGCGCTATGGTCTGTTTGAAGGTGATCTACGATGTGACAGGTTCCCATCTGCAGCAACTGACCAGCCACCTGTAATACTGCTTTATCAGTCTTGGTTTCCAAAGGAAATGCCCAAGCAAATTATGAGCGCATATCAGTAACCGTTAAAATATATTTGAAACCTTTGTTCTCCAGTGATTATTGCCTCATATCTATGGGATCCTCTTGCCGTAAGTAGTCCAAACCTTGAATTATAAGTCGTTTTTGTGCAAGAATATTTAACTCGAACTTTCCCGAAACTCTGAAATTATTGAAATAGTATCATTCGAATTTGCTGTTATCCCAGCTATGACCAATGCTGTGAGTAGTAGCAATAATTCAGCTGTTTTGTTGATATCATCGAACTATATGTATTGTGGAAATAGGTTGTTATTTTTTTATTCTGAACACTGCTATTGTAATTGCTTTCTGTGTCCTCTAATGCCGGTTTAATAATTTGCTCTCTTTACTTCGATTTGTCTAGACTTTTTGTTCCCACACCTTTGCCTCTCTAATATGCATCAGTCATACATAATATTTGACGATACATCTTCAATGGCTCCTTATCGAGATTTGAGGTTTCGAAAGATATTAGATTAAGTAACCAAAGCATTCTTTGATATTCTCAATCACTGATTTGTATTGTATTATTGGTTAAACTTATAGGTTGAATACCCAACATATATACTCTCTCTGCTTTCTCCACAGACTTCACCTAACGGGATATCGCTGTGATGCTTAATGAAATCAGCAATAGCATCTTCTCCAGAACCATTTTCCTTTGGGGGTCGTTTGACAGACTAGGCAAAAGTGCTAAATACTGCTCTAAATGATTGGTCTCTTTCCATATGACCTAACGTCGGCAATAGCAGTTCTTGAACGTTCTGTCCCCTAACACTGTCAGACTGATTGCATGCAAATTTATCATATTACAATGTATAATGGCGTAATTACCTCGTTGCTTCACGGTATACACGCCATCATCTATTAAAAACATCCTGAGAGTTTCATTGATATCAGACTTTCTACTGTTATATATGACAAAACTGAAATTCCGACATCACCGGAAATTGGACATTGAAAAAAATTCACTGCCAACGTCAGAAAATTTTGTGTCCAACCAGGCCTCGAATCTTGATTTCCAACATTACGAAAGTGGTCGCCTTAACCACTTCTGCTGTCCATGCACTCTTCACATCCAGCCCAAATCACCAATTTGTCACACACTATGTACTTAGCATCCACCGTCCATTGCACTCATTGTTTGCAGCCTTATACTGATTCAAGTAAGGGATGGTTGTAGAATGAATTTGCACTGAATTATAATTCATTGCTGTTGAGGAGTATATATTTATGTGTCTGGTGTGTACCTGGGAAGTAGTGTGGCCCGATGATTTCATCCCAAAGGATCCCACATCATACATTAATAGACCACCTACGTTGCCGGTCGACAGGTTGTACCCACCGAGGATTGTCTGCGGCCCAGTAGTGCACGTTATGGCGATTCAGTGCACCATAATTTGTGAACGTGGATTCATCAGAGAACATAACACCTTGAAAAGACTCCAGTGTTAAATTACGCATGGCTCATTCACAGAATGTAGCTTTCGCACGGAAATCGTTCCCATGCAGCTCCTGGGTCAGTGACAGGCGGTATGGGTGAAACCTGTGGCCGTGTACTATACGCCACACGGATGTGAGACTGACACCAGCTACTGCAGCAACGGCTCGTAAGCTGACATGAGGATCGTGGTGTATTGCAGCTAAAACAAACACCTCCGTCTCCTCACTTCTTGCAGTTCTTCATCTGTTACTGCGGCGCATTTCCGAGCTGCCTGTTTCCCAAAGTTGTTGTTCGGCGCTTAAGAACGCAATGGCTGCTGGAGCTCTTCGACTAGGATATCTCACGGCGTACGCCATGGCTGCTTCAGAGGCATCGTGTCGGCACTCGCCGAGCATCAGCAACATGTCAACGTATTCGTTGTTCGTGTATACCATCCTCATCCGATGTCAGTAACTGTGGTATATTGAGCCCCGATTGTTTCTGTAGCTCGAACTGTCGGGTATACGGCCGTGTGCGGTGACAGTAGGCAGTCTAAAAGCGCATCGAGGAAGCTTCTCGCTCCGTGACACCGGCGACGTTACAACTCGGCCGCACCACATTTAGAACGCGCATTGCGTTATGCGCAACGTGTGTGGTGTCTACCCCAGAAACTTTGAAGGGTTGTAGCACCCAAACTAAAAGTGACAGGAATGTAATTTAAATTGACGTATAAACATCTGGTGTTACTGATTCCAGTGCGTGATAGAAACAACTATTGTTCCACTTTTGTATCTTTTTGCTGTAACTCATTAGATAATAACACAATAAACTATGTTCATAGCTCCGCAGACAGTGTAACGTTTCTTATGGTGACCTACCGCAATAAATATTTCCGCGCCTATTACTTTGTAACTTACAGAGGCAAATACACTCCTGGAAATGGAAAAAAGAACACATTGACACCGGTGTGTCAGACCCACCATACTTGCTCCGGACACTGCGAGAGGGCTGTACAAGCAATGATCACACGCACGGCACAGCGGACACACCAGGAACCGCGGTGTTGGCCGTCGAATGGCACTAGCTGCGCAGCATTTGTGCACCGCCGCCGTCAGTGTCAGCCAGTTTGCCGTGGCATACGGAGCTCCATCGCAGTCTTTAACACTGGTAGCATGCCGCGACAGCGTGGACGTGAACCGTATGTGCAGTTGACGGACTTTGAGCGAGGGCGTATAGTGGGCATGCGGGAGGCCGAGTGGACGTACCGCCGAATTGCTCAACACGTGGGGCGTGAGGTCTCCACAGTACATCGATGTTGTCGCCAGTGGTCGGCGGAAGGTGCACGTGCCCGTCGACCTGGGACCGGACCGCAGCGACGCACGGATGCACGCCAAGACCGTAGGATCCTACGCAGTGCCGTAGGGGACCGCACCGCCACTTCCCACCAAATCAGGGACACTGTTGCTCCTGGGGTATTGGCGAGGACCATTCCCAACCGTCTCCATGAAGCTGGGCTACGGTCCCGCACACCGTTAGGCCGTCTTCCGCTCACGCCCCAACATCGTGCAGCCCGCCTCCAGTGGTGTCGCGACAGGCGTGAATGGAGGGACGAATGGAGACGTGTCGTCTTCAGCGATGAGAGTCGCTTCTGCCTTGGTGCCAATGATGGTCGTATGCGTGTTTGGCGCCGTGCAGGTGAGCGCCACAATCAGGACTGCATACGACCGAGGCACACAGGGCCAACACCCGGCATCATGGTGTGGGGAGCGATCTCCTACACTGGCCGTACACCACTGGTGATCGTCGAGGGGACACTGAATAGTGCACGGTACATCGAAACCGTCATTGAACCCATTGTTCTACCATTCCTAGACCGGCAAGGGAACGTGCTGTTCCAACAGGACAATGCACGTCCGCATGTATCCCGTGCCACCCAACGTGCTCTAGAAAGTGTAAGTCAGCTACCCTGGCCAGCAAGATCTCCGGATCTGTCCCCCATTGAGCATGTTTGGGACTGGATGAAGCGTCGTCTCACGCGGTCTGCACGTCCAGCACGAACGCTGGTCCAACTGAGGCGCCAGGTGGAAATGGCATGGCAAGCCGTTCCACAGGACTACATCCAGCATCTCTACGATCGTCTCCATGGGAGAATAGCAGCCTGCATTGCTGCGAAAGGTGGATATACACTGTACTAGTGCCGACATTGTGCATGCTCTGTTGCCTGTGTCTATGTGCCTGTGGTTCTGTCAGTGTGATCATGTGATGTATCTGACCCCAGGAATGTGTCAATAAAGTTTCCCCTTCCTGGGACAATGAATTCACGGTGTTCTTATTTCAATTTCCAGGAGTGTACATTTAGTGAAATATATGGCCAAAAACAGATATCAGTTTTTTTGGGTATGTCTAAAAGCACAGACACCACATACATAAAAAAGCTGTACTTTGAATAATTCCAGCAAGCTCCATAAAAATTATAAATTCGTCAAATGTCATGTATGTTCCTATATGCACTTGATAAAAGTGTTTTAAATTCACACCATCTTGTTTCAAAAAATAACGATGTTGGCAGTTTCCTATCAGTTGCTTTGTAATCCTAGAGTATGTCTGATTTAAATAATAGGCATAAACCCCCATGTGATGCCTAGACCAGAATATTATCCAATTTCATCTTGCTTCTCCACTGAAACTTCATCATACATAAACAAAGTATTCGTTTTTACTCCTTCAGATGCTGGAACAGTACTACTTTCAGTGGAAGTCTTTTGTGTAATACTGCCAATGCCCGAAAGTATCTCCTCCACTATTGGTATCAAAGATGGAATAGCGTTTCTGAAAATACTTTTCTCTGTTCAAGGCTAGTTCCATATGGATGCATCAGGAGGAACGTAATAACATTTGCCTTTCCACTGTCTGCTGGAGCTACAATTATTCAGCGTATATTGTCTAGCGGTAATGAACTATGCTTCTTCTTATTCTGTTTTTCAGCAATATTTTTGGTATCAGCACCTGCTGATAATGCCATGGCAACGTAGATGCAGAACCAATAACGAGGCAGCCAATGAACTGATGATAGTGGCTTCTGACAGGTTGTGTCCATGCTGTGTGTGTTGGATAGAGCCTCTGGTGACCGAGGCAAAATAGTAAGGCAGCAGCAAACTCAATTCACTTATGTATTCATTTGCTAATATTCAACACGCATAGACAGCTGCTTGTTTGGGGGTATCTCGTTCAGTTTTCTCTCTTGACATATTTAAGTATGCTGTTGACGTTTCTGGCTTGTGTAAGGTTTCGACTGGTTTAGTTCTTCAGGTGTCAGAACACTCGCTGTTGTCAACTTGATATGGCCTGGACACAATGTGATGTACTCCCTCAAGTTGGGAGTTTTCGTATTTTAAACTCATACATCCGGAATGAGTTGCAAAAGTCGCTATGAATCTGACGCAGTGTGCATCAGCCATTGCGCATCATCAAGGAACCCAGATTTACGTAATTATAGCAGCTGTAGCATCAAATACAACAGAAGCAGTAGCTACAACAACAAAAACATACTGAACTTCTGAGAGTGTTGGCATCTTGAGAGCATCCACAGCAACAGGTGCAGGCGAAACCAGCCTCCCGCATCCAGCTTTCAGACCTTTTGACATAAGTACAGAGAGGTCGGACAACTACCTGAAATGTTTCTTGCTCTGCCGCAAGGTGAGCGAGGTTAGCAACCCTGTGGATGTGAGCGCGCTCCTTACTTCTTCTGGTTCCTTTCTTTATAATTTGGTGCAATATTTTGTCCGCAAATGGAACCCCACTTCGCTGGTTCAAAATGGTTCACATGGCTCTGAGCGCTATGTGACTTAACATCTGAGGTCATCAGTCACCTAGAACGCAGAACTACTTAAACCTAACTAACCCAAGGACATCACACACATCCATGCCCGAGGCAGGATTAGAACCTGCGACCGTAGTGGTCGCGCAGTTCCAGACCGCAGCGCCTAGAACAGCTTGGCCACACCGGCCGGCCCACTTCCCTGGAATTTGATGATTTGCTGTGGTGATGACTGCACATTTTGAGCATAAATTGCATGTTGTGGCAGTGCACCTTCAGTTAAATCAATGACGAAAGAGGATTGTCGAGTCATGTGCGTAATTGGCAGTGGAGTTACAGGGTTTTTCTAGAGACTGTAAATTTGATTGTAATCATTGCGACGTATTTTACGCAGATTCATTTACCGAGAATATAATTATTCGATTAGCACCACATAAATCGTTGCAGGTAAAGGCTTTAAAGTAGTCTGACCCATCTCTAGCTGATGTGGCACAGTTATAGTTCAATTCTTTTATCTTGGCGGCTCGCGCATGCCCGCCCAGACGCGGGAGATTGCTGCGTTGCCAGTTGCACACGACGCACGCGCCAATAGAAGCAGCGCCATAGTATAGCATAGTTCGCAAGCTTACGTTTAGGAGGCAGCGCGCAGTTCATGAAGTAAAGCCACCACGGCCGCATTAACCCTTTCGCTGCTACAAAGACATGCTCCCTGCATTCCGCGCTGTGCGCGATTTTGTCACTGCACTGCTCGCCTGCACTCTTCAAAATTTCGTGCAATGTTTTACTACATTTAATGCTGCATAATAACTGCGTTGAACATCGAAACAAAATTAAGTCATTTATGGGGGGAAGGTATCAGTCAAGAAGACGTGTAAAAATCAAATTTTTGGGCCAAATAGTTTTTGTCAAAGCAGTGGGAACACCATGTGTCTGCACAGGCGAGCAGTGCAGTGATGGCAAAATCGCGCACAGCGCGGAATGCGGCGAGCACGTGTCTGCAGCAGCGAAAGGGTTAATGAAGAGACAAAGCACTAGAAATTTCAAAAAATTGCATTCAAACGAATGTAATTCGTGAAGTAAGGCACTTCGATATTGTTTTTAAATAATGAAAATATTAAGCACCATGCAAGGTTTGAACTCATAACCGTTCGTGTAACAGCCCAAGATCTTAACTGTTACGCTAACGCACCTCGTCTGAATATATAACGCCATGAGGACTATAACACGTCACGCAAAATACTGACAAACACTGTTGGTATGACTATGAATTACTCACGCTTCGTCGAAGTACAATAGGAAATAAACAATTACCGCTGTTCTTTATTGCGAAAAAGCGGTTCGTGAGAGTGATACAAACACCTTTCCTTGCTATCGCCTGAATTGGGAGTCTTATTGCTTGTTTGGTTTAATTAGTTAATAGAATATGAAGCAATTGGTATAAAGAATGCTTTTTCCAAACTTTCTATAAAAGAATGTCTGCTATCAAGACATTGCTTTTGTTCTATAACTTTATTTATGACTGAACGTTTCTAAAACTGAAGACACTCGTCCATGCTCCACACTGCAGTCGAGATGTGGCAACGTCGTTCTCTGTTCATTGGCTGACTGTGTTTTGTGACGTCAGATGCGCAGAACGAACCTAAACTCGGCCGCCAACATAAATGACGCGCACTTTAGCAAAGTCGCGTGAGCTGTCTGTGGTGGCCCTGGGAGTTTCTGTCGATGAGTGCCACATAAAAGAGGTGGATTGTACTTCTTCTTGCAGTATGTCGTCTGTCAAAACTCGTTTACTAGAGGCATAAGTGCCCAGGTCACCCTTACGTGCCAAAATACCGTTTAGCAGCCATTATTTTAAGCAACTTAATTAGGTAACCAGCCTTCACACAACACATTCAGTGGTCTTTGCATTTCTTGGTCCAGTATGCAGACAGTAACGGTCGCCTCTCCTCAGCATCACAGACTACATTATATTATAAGGCAGGCTCTTCCAAACTGTACCCCTGGGACGCGATCCCCCACGACCAGCGGCTCGGGCGAAATACACTCCTGGAAATTGAAATAAGAACACCGTGAATTCATTGTCCCAGGAAGGGGAAACTTTATTGACACATTCCTGGGGTCAGATACATCACATGATCACACTGACAGAACCACAGGCACATAGACATAGGCAACAGAGCATGCACAATGTCGGCACTAGTACAGTGTATATCCACCTTTCGCAGCAATGCAGGCTGCTATTCTCCCATGGAGACGATCGTAGAGATGCTGGATGTAGTCCTGTGGAACGGCTTGCCATGCCATTTCCACCTGGCGCCTCAGTTGGACCAGCGTTCGTGCTGGACGTGCAGACCGCGTGAGACGACGCTTCATCCAGTCCCAAACATGCTCAATGGGGGACACATCCGGAGATCTTGCTGGCCAGGGTAGTTGACTTACACCTTCTAGAGCACGTTGGGTGGCACGGGATACATGTGGACGTGCATTGTCCTGTTGGAACAGCACGTTCCCTTGCCGGTCTAGGAATGGTAGAACGATGGGTTCGATGACGGTTTGGATGTACCGTGCACTATTCAGTGTCCCCTCGACGATCACCAGTGGTGTACGGCCAGTGTAGGAGATCGCTCCCCACACCATGGTGTCGGGTGTTGGCCCTGTGTGCCTCGGTCGTATGCAGTCCTGATTGTGGCGCTCACCTGCACGGCGCCATACACGCATACGACCATCATTGGCACCAAAGCAGAAGCGACTCTCATCGCTGAAGACGACACGTCTCCATTCGTCCCTCCATTCACGACTGTCGCGACACCACTGGAGGCGGGCTGCACGATGTTGGGGCGTGAGCGGAAGACGGCCTAACGGTGTGTGGGACCGTAGCCCAGCTTCATGGAGACGGTTGCGAATGGTCCTCGCCGATACCCCAGGAGCAACAGTGTCCCTAATTTGGTGGGAAGTGGCGGTGCGGTCCCCTACGGCATTGCGTAGGATCCTACGGTCTTGGCGTGCATCCGTGCGTCGCTGCGGTCCGGTCCCAGGTCGATGGGCACGTGGACCTTCCGCCGACCACTGGCGACAACATCGATGTACTGTGGAGACCTCACGCCCCACGTGTTGAGCAATTCGGCGGTACGTCCACCCGGCCTCCCGCATGCCCACTATACGCCCTCGCTCAAAGTCCGTCAACTGCACATACGGTTCACGTCCACGCTGTCGCGGCATGCTACCAGTGTTAAAGACTGCGATGGAGCTCCGTATGCCACGGCAAACTGGCTGACACTGACGGCGGCGGTGCACAAATGCTGCGCAGCTAGCGCCATTCGACGGCCAACACCGCGGTTCCTGGTGTGTCCGCTGTGCCGTGCGTGTGATCATTGCTTGTACAGCCCTCTCGCAGTGTCCGGAGCAAGTATGGTGGGTCTGACACACCGGTGTCAATGTGTTCTTTTTTCCATTTCCAGGAGTGTAGTATGTTGTCGCAATGACCAAGCAGTGTCGCTTAGCTGGCCGTTCGGACCGCCCGCCGAGCCTCGCCATGCCCGCTCGCTTCGTAACGACGACAGACCGCCGCGCCAGCAGTGGTCAAAAGCTACACTAAGCCGTTGGTCAACAGACGCAAGGCTGCAGTGGATCGAGATGGATGGTCAACAGCAGCAGACAAGAAGAAAGAGGAGCGGCGCGTCCGCACTATATAAACCCAAGTGGGAAATTAATTTCCTTTGTACTGCTGACGAAAATCATGCCAAATGTTTATTACGTCATCGGAACCTCACGTATTTAAAAAAAGTACTCGATTGAACGGCACTGTAATACCTGTCGCAAAGATCAGTTCGAAAATTTGTCGCAAGAGGAACGCCAGTCAAAGCTTGAACAACTGAAAGAAAATTTCAAGCAGCATTACAGTGAAGTAAGTGTTTCCTATTATATGACTCTTTATTATTTATAAAGATGATAAATAAAACTATATTTTATAATCTTATATTCACTTAGCAACGTGACAGTTATCGAATATCAGATTGTCAGCAACAAGAAATATTTCTTTCATCTTAATTTTTATATCTGCGTAGCACAGACATAAGAAAAAGTTTCTTTGCCACTTTATGAAAAGCCGTCACAAACGCTGTCTCGGGCAGCAACGCGTCATTAAGAATAATTTTCGTTTTTGTGTTTTTATGGATGGGAAAACATATGTTGTAGTTTGATCTATGTTTTCAATTAATTAAAACGCAAATATTCCAATAGATAAAAATTTATTTTGCAACCACATTTCGCTGTCCTTTTCAGAGGAATTGGGGGAAAAGGCAATTAAAACAAATCTTTTTTTTAGCTTTTTATTTGAGTTTCAACGAATGAAACAATTAATTGTTAAAGTGATAAAAGTGTTTTAAAAACAGGATTTACAAAATTAATTGTATGTTCTTTTTTTGCCGTGGTAGGAGCAGAAAACAGGTGGGCAATATGTGCGCGCAAGTTACAAATGCTAGCTCAGAATTGCGAAAGAAGGGCAACCCTTTGCGTCTGGGAATCTTATCAAGAATTGCCTAGTCGACTCGGCAGCTTGTATTTGCCCAGCAGCCCTCATGGGAAAATTTGAAAAAATAGCTCTATCGCCTCAAACTGTTGCTCGCCGAGTCGAAGATAATGTCTCAGATATGGAGCAGCAATTAATGGAGAGAGCGGCAAACTTAATTTCATTTTCTATCGCTCTTGACGAGTCTGCGGACGACGCGGACATATCTCAGCTCGTCATATTTATTCCAGGTGCCGACGACAATCTGCATGTCACCGAAGAATTTTTCGACCTTATACCATTAAAACACAACCACGGGTTTGGATATTTTTCTAGCCGTGTAAAACGTGTTAAAGTCAATGGGTTTAAAATGGGAACGCCTGATCAGTGTAACAACAGATGGAGCCGCTGCGCTACGAGGGGTACGCTCTATGTTCCTGGGTTACGTCAGGTCAAAAATGGTTCAAGTTGTCTGTTCCTTATTCGCGGCAGTCTATTGTCTGATACACCAGGAGGCACTTTGTGCGAAGATTGTCAATATAAAAAATATTACGGACACAGTTCTTCGTACGGTTAATTATCTTCGATCGCATGGACTCACACATCGCCAATTTAAAGAATTTCTCGCTGATATCGAAGCGGAATACCCGGACATCCCCCACCACGCCGAAGTAAGATGGCTGAGCAGAGGAAAGGTGCTTCATCGGTTTTTCTCTTTGAGAGGCGAAGTAAATATCTTTTCGGAAATGAAAGGACGTCCAGAAGAATTACTTTGTGATCCTAAGTGGGTGGCGAATTTGGCTTTTTTGAGTGACCTTACAGGTCATTTAAATACTTTGAACATTTCACTCCAAGGCGAAAATCGCTATGTTGTTGATTTAGTGCAGACGATTCAAACATTTCAAAAAAACTTATTTTGTGGGAAAAACAGTTGCACGAGAGGGATTGTGGACACTTTCCTGAACTAGACAGCGTTAAAGAAGATGTGGATTTTTCAGATTATGTTGAAATCATTTGCGAATTACAAGAACAGTTTGAAAACAGAGTTTTGGAGGTAAGTGAGCTTCAACCGGCCTTAGATATATTTGTTCGCCCGCTTTCCCTTCGGGCAGAGGACGTCTCACAAGTGCTTCAACTAGAGCTGATTGACCTGCAGTGCGATATCCGCCTGAAGGACCGCTTTCTTATGTGTGGATGACTTTTACAGCTGTCTTCCACGAGAGAAATATCCTCTTTTGCGGAAGCACGCGGGCGAAGTTCTCTCAATGTTTGATTCCACGTATATTTGTGAACGCTTTTCCTCTCTTTTACAGCTTCCTAAAACTAAGAACCGTTCATTACTTGGCGATAAAAATTTGACTAAAGGTTACCAGAGTCACGGAATATTGTACCAAACCTAGACAAAATCGTTTCCTCGAAAAAGAAAAAAAGTGTAAAATGTTAATTGTTTTCTTCAACAATGTTGACTGTAACATTTAAAGAGCTTTATAACCTTATTTCTGTTTTTTTATTAGTTTTCAAACTTGGTCAGATAAAATTATCACGTACAAAACAGCAAACTAAGGATCCGATTTCTAAACTCTGAAAAGGGATACAAAAAGCTGTAGCACGAAGTAATAAAAAATATTTTCATTTAACAGTAAGAATGAGACTCTATATCCCTTACATAAAATTATTTCTAAAATAGAATATTTATAACTCTAAATGGTTCAAATGGCTCTGAGCACTATGGGACATAACATCAGTCCCCTAGAACTTAGTAATACTTAAACCTAACTAACCTAAGGACATCACATACATCCATGCCCGAGGCAGGGTTCGAACCTCCGACCGTAGCGGTCGCACGGTTCCAGACTGAAGCGCCTAGAACAGCTCGGCCACACCGGCCGGCATTTATGACTCTAGTTCATTTAAGAAACTGATATATTTTTCATAAGACGCCTACTGTACATATGACGACTGCGCATATGTAGAACTAATAGAATCAAATGGTTCAAATGGCTCTGAGCACTATGGGACTCAACTGCTGTAGTCATAAGTCCCCTAGAACTTAGAACTACTTAAACCTAACTAACCTAAGGACAGCACACAACACCCAGCCATCACGAGGCAGAGAAAATCCCTGACCCCGCCGGGAATCGAACCCGGGAACCCGGGCGTGGGAAGCTAGAACGCTACCGCACGACCACGAGATGCGGGCTAATAGAATCAACCTGTGGGTCAGAAAACTACTAACCAGGAAAGTACTTGGGCTCGAACAAACAGATATGTATGAACGTTTGGTTACAGGACCACTATGTATCTCTGAATGTGCTGGTGGGTGTAGTTTTTCTGCAAAACTCTGCAGTCATGCTCTAGGTATCACTGTAGATGTAATTGTAGACGCCATAAGCAATACAGCAATCTTAACTATAAATGTAAACGCGGAATGTCAATAAAATGCTCCGAGCAATACGAATGACTGCAAAACGCACAGTGAAGAAATGCAAGTTGATCGCATGGCGTATTTGCACATTCTATAACATCAGTGTTGAACGCCACGTCAATGACACTTTTGAAGTTGTTCACTGGTTCACCAATATCGTAGCCAGCGTTCTGCCACGCGTAAAGAAGCATTGGTCTGTATACTCCCGCAGATAAGTGATTGGAAATGACAGAATGCATATTCATGATAAAGAATCTGTCGTGCAATTTCTGCTGCATATTACTGGAACGTAGTTTAATGAAGTCTGTTATTCTCTTGGCATGTATTTTATATTGCCTGAAGAAATACACATCCAGAAGTTGTGCGTATTTTGTAGTTTAGGCGGAATTATTTTTAAATCTACATGTTTTCCGCCAGATGCTTCCAGTAGTACTCGTTCATCCTCATGTCCAGACCAGGAATCACAAAGTACTAATGACTTTCTCGACAAATTTGGATTCAAAACTGACAGATAAAACGTCTTCAGATGTTCTTTCGTCATCCTCCCACTCACACTTGCATCGACGCGTTTCTATTTGCCTTGACACGCGGGGTCCAAACTTTCTACTGGATTCTTGGAGGCAAATATAGAGTTTGTCTGCCAGTCGTCCGTCCTTTGATATAGCAACATCGATCGTGTAACTATGTGTTGCACAGTTAACTGATTGCAACATCGCAACAGTGTTTCTCTCCCCTTTCATGGATAGTGTTCTGTCACAAGAAAGTTCATAGTTGAACTGACTCTGATCACAGTTCCATACAGAACTAATATCATTGTTTTCTCTCGTGATATGCTCATTGACGTCAGCAACAAACGTTTGAGCTCTTTCAATCAGCTCTTCTTCGTCATCCTTATCTTTTCGCGCTTGGAGCATAGTGATACGGCGTGATGTTATCCTAAACTCCTTTTTCAAATTAGTAATAAATCCTAGTGAAGCTGTAAAGTTTGTACACCCGAGATTTCTGGCTACGTCCAATGCCCAATGTTGTAAATGCCAATAATGAACGGCGGAACCGCATTCTCGCACTTCATCGAATTTCGCCATTACACGCTCCTTGATTCCAGTATGTTTTTAATATTGCTTTTAGACTTCAGTTCAGGGTATCTTTTCAGAAGCTTGCCGTATGTGTCGAAACCTCTTACGTAATAATCATCTTACATGTTCTCCAGTGTGTTGTCATCAAACGCCGTGATGATACTTGCAACTTTAACCTTCTTCTTGGGAGACGGTTGGTATTCACTGTCACTGCTTCCATCACCTCTTCCCGCACTGGCCGTAGCACTACCGTTTGCAACGAGTTGTTCGTCATTGTCATCCCTATCATCATCATTATGTGTTAGTGTTACAAGAGTATCTGGTTCTAACTTATGCTCATATTTCTGCACTATAATAGATACCGGAAAACATGCGAATGATTCGTCTTCTACACCAATACCATCTTCACGAAGAAGGGTTCTTCGTAACTTCATCTCAACCAATCGCAATACATTAGCAGGATTGATTACCAATCTCCGAGCCATCTGACGCTTCAATACACAAATAATATCCCAAAACGCAACTTCAGAGGCACACTGCACCGTCCCTACTGGTCCCGACTGGCGCACCGGCAGGTCATGTGCAATGCGGCATGGCATACGGAGAGGCCTCTAACGGACGACTGCAGAGTTTTGCAGATGCGGGATTATCACTAGTGCAATAAGAGACCTTTATATTATTTCTCACACGATTTTGGTGTATTTGTGTTTGTTCGAGCCCAAGTACTTTCCTGGTAAGTTGTTCTTCGATTCTTGTTTCGGATATGGTTTTCTAAAGCTTTGTGTAGTAATTCTGCCACACGAACACTAGTCGTTGCCTAGATAGTAAATGGTTCGCTTGTTTACCGCTCATCGACCTCTTTTACAGAGGTGCGCTTCCTCTGTTACTTTGTTTCCGTTGGACTTGACCGCGGCACAGTCCAGCGCAGAGCAGTGCTTTGCGGTCTCACTCGCTACTCGCAGCTCTCTCCCTCTCTCTCTCTCTCTCTCTCTCCCTCTCTCTTTCGCTTCTGTGCCGACACTAGCGACACACGGTAGCGGACGGGGCGCTGAACTACACTTCCTCGCGGCCGCACCCGGAGGGCGCAATTCTTGGATGAGCCTGTCATAATTAGGCTCTGAGCACTATGAGACTTAACTGCTGTGGTCATCAGTCCCCTAGAACTTAGAACTACTTAAACCTAACTAACCTAAGGACATCACCCGCCGGCCGCGGTGGTCTCGCGGTTCTCGGCGCGCAGTCCGGAACCGTGCGACTGCTACGGTCGCAGGTTCGAATCCTGCCTCGGGCATGGATGTGTGTGATGTCCTTAGGTTAGTTAGGTTTAAGTAGTTCTAAGTTCTAGGGGACTGATAACCACAGCAGTTGAGTCCCATAGTGCTCAGAGCCATTTGAACCATTTTGACATCACCCACATCCATGCCCGAGGCAGGATTCGAACCCGCGACTGTTATAATTAGGGCCCGGAATTTAATTATCTAAAACACAGTGAAATATTCAAGCATTTATGACCTAAAACTTACATAAATATGACCTTAAAAATAAAATATGACTTAATAGAAGCTTATCTAAAGCATTCTGTTTCAAAATGGCTAAATGGCTCTGAGTACTACGGGACTTAACTGCTGTGGTCATCAGTCCCCTAGAACTTAGAACTACTTAAACCTAACTAACCTAAGGACATCACACACATCCATGCCCGAGGCAGGATGCGAACCTACGCCCGTAGCGGTCACGCTGCTCCAGACTGTAGCGCCTAGAATCGCACGGCCACTCCGGCCGGCAGCATTCTGTTTATTTAATTTTTTTATTCACCATAAAGTAATACAAAATTCACTTCTCAAAATATTGTATGTATAGTTCTTTCTTTCTGTAGGATTTATGGCTAATTTGCACCTATATTTTGAATGTCTGAATGTTTTATTTTCTAAACACAAATTACAGTGAAAAGATCATCTGTCGAAACAGTAAAACAATTTTTTTTATTTCTACATAGTATTTAAAGCGTTTCACATTATCTAATACCGTATGTCAATCTTCAGTATCTGCGAAGTTGCACTGGATCACAAAGTGCATTTTCAGGTTTTCCATTGTCAAAGATCTACGGTTGTCAAATGGTTCAAATGGCTCTGAGCACTATGTGACTTAACATCTGAGGTCATCAGTCCCCTAGAACTTAGAACTACTTAAACCTAACTAACCTAAGGACATCACACACATCCATGCCCGAGGCAGGATTCGAACCTGCGACCGTAGCGGCCGCGCGGTTCCAGACTGACGCACCTAGAACCGCTCGGCCACACCGGCCGGCTACGGTTGTCACTGAGGATAGTTTTGTACCTGAGAAATGTCCGCTCCACTTCACAATACGTTACTGGAGCGTATTTGAAGGCAGCCAGGTCACTGGAGTTCAGCTTTGTTTCAGTATCTTCAAATGTTGCGGAATTCCCTGAAAGACTGTCACTAATTTTGCACAGTGTAGAATATCCAGGTTTCCGTTGGAGAACACTTTGCAATTTGACTTTCACTTTGTCAGCCACATGACCACAAGATCGACCCAACTCACTCTGCACATGTTGCACAATACTCAGGGCATCACATAGCTGAGTGCCAACAGCTTCCAATCGTTTGATGGCTTTTGATATCACTGAAAAATTGGCGTTGATGTATGCCAAGTTTCGAGACAATATATCTGTTAAAGCTTCTTTCACAATTTTGATAGCACTAGATTCATTGCTATCTAGCTCACAGAAGATTGTCTTTATTTGGGTGTAGTTGGTGTGGTAATACTCAGCAGCATTAAGCCAAGAACCCCGTGGTGTAAGAACAGGTTTAGGTGGGAGGGGCGTTGAAGGTGCTTGTTCCTTGAATTTCTACACCTGTAGCGGAGCCTTCACATAGATTTTCTTGCCACAGGAAATTAATTTGTCCACGTCAGGGTAATTTCATCGCACCTCTTCGGCAACTCTGTGCAACGCATGTGCAAGGCAAGTGGCGTACACCATACTGGGGTGGAGAATCTGTTAAACCCTTTGGCTGCTTTAGCCATATAGGAAGCGCCATCTGTTACAAGCAGCAAACCGTTGTCTCTTTTCACACCATCCAGCCACATTAGCTTCAGAGAGTTGTCAAACAAAATAGCAATCGTGGAATTGTTTCCTCTATCGAGAGCTTCACACGTTAATAGGAACATATCTCCAGGGTAGGAACATATCTCCAACATTTGCAATATATCGCCAACTACAGGGTGTTTCAAAAATGACCGGTATATTTGAAACGGCAATAAAAACTAAACGAGCAGCGATAGAAATACACCGTTTGTTGCAATATGCTTGGGACAACAGTACATTTTCAGGCAGACAAACTTTAGAAATCACAGTAGTTACAATTTTCAACAACAGATGGCGTTGCAAGTGATGTGAAAGATATAGAAGACAACGCAGTCTGTGGGTGCGCCATTCTGTACGTCGTCTTTCTGTTATAAGCGTGTGCTGTTCACAACGTGCAAGTGTGCTGTAGACAACATGGTTTATTCCTTAGAACAGAGGAATTTTTTTGGTGTTGGAATTCCACCGCCTAGAACACAGTGTTGTTGCAACAAGACGAAGTTTTCAACGGAGGTTTAATGTAACCAAAGGACCGAAAAGCGATACAATAAAGGATCTGTTTGAAAAATTTCAACGGACTGGGAACGTGATGGATGAACGTGCTGGAAAGGTAGGGCGACCGCGTACGGCAACCACAGAGGGCAACGCGCAGCTAGTGCAGCAGGTCATCTAACAGCGGCCTCGGGTTTCCGTTCGCCGTGTTGCAGCTGCGGTCCAAATGACGCCAACGTCCACGTATCGTCTCATGCGTCAGAGTTTACACCTCTATCCATACAAAATTCAAACACGGCAACCCCTCAGCCCCGCTACCATTGCTGCACGAGAGACATTCGCTAACGATATAGTGCACAGGATTGATGACGGCGATATGCATGTGGGCAGCATTTGGTTTACTGACGAAGCTTATTTTTACCTGGACGGCTTCGTCAATAAACAGAACTGGCGCATATGGGGACCGAAAAGCCCCATGTTGCAGTCCCATCGTCCCTGCATCCTCAAAAAGTACTGGTCTGGGCCGCCATTTCTTCCAAAGGAATCATTGGCCCATTTTTCAGATCCGAAACGATTACTGCATCACGCTATCTGACATTCTTCGTGAATTTGTGGCGGTACAAACTGCCTTAAACGACACTGCGAACACCTCGTGGTTTATGCAAGATGGTGCCCGGCCACATCGCACGGCCGACGTCTTTAATTTCCTGAATGAATATTTCGATGATCGTGTGATTGCTTTGGGCTATCCGAAACATACAGGAGGCGGCGTGGATTGGCCTCCTATTCGCCAGGCATGAACCCCTGTGACTTGTTTCTGTGGGGACACTTGAAAGACCAGGTGTACCGCCAGAATCCAGAAACAATTGAACAGCTGAAGCAGTACATCTCATCTGCATGTGAAGCCATTCCGCCAGACACGTTGTCAAAGGTTTCGGGTAATTTCATTCAGAGACTACGCCATATTATTGCTACGCATGGTGGATATGTGGAAAATATCGTACTATAGAGTTTCCCAGACCGCAGCGCCATCTGTTGTTGAAAATTGTAACTACTGTAATTTCGAAAGTTTGTCTGCCTGAAAATGTACTGTTGTCCCAAGCATATTGCAACAAACGGTGTATTTCTATCGCTGCTCGTTTAGTTTTTATTGCCGCTTCAAATATACCGGTCATTTTTGAAACACTCTGTAATATCCGTAGTTTCATCTATCGATAGCCAGATCTTTTGCTCAACAATAGAAATTCGTATTTTGTTGAGCACATCATTGTAGCATACGGGTAAATAGTTCTTTCTCAGTGTAGATTCATCTGGAACTGGATGTGTTGTGTACTTCTCCAAGAACCGTCTGAGGTGTGGATTTTTCAGCTTTTCCAATATGATGTTGCAGGACACCATCATCTCACACAAATCCTTGCAGAATGATTGCACAGTTGACGATTGACCTATCTGTTCGAATAACACCGTTTGCCTGCTGTTATTTTCAGCACTTCGTTTCACACAGCTGCTCTGTTTAGCTGTATTACAGTGTTGTTGCACATTAAAGCGCTTTTCTGTACTAACTTTAACCTCACACAGTTTACAAAATAAAATTTTCCCATCAGTATTAAAGAACTCCTCTCTAAACTCTCGAACATATCCTCGCAACTTCACGCTGTCGGAGCACTTTGCTTTGGGCATGTTGAACAAGGCAAAGGCTGTATTCAAACTGGTTACTGGGAACACCTGCGCGACTGCGATGATTATTACGGCAGAAGCCGCCTTTGTTGGCTATGAGAGCGTATTGTCGACTCTGCGCAACAATGTTTTATGTTCGCGAAACGACTGTTGTGGTACACCGATTTTCTGCTACAGTCCTGAGAAATAAAGCTGTGTACTAATTTATCTGTTTATCTTTCATAATAGCACGTTAAATATTGTCTCGTGAGCAACATATTCATTTTCTCATTCGTGTGTCCCGTAAGATGCGAGAAAAACGGTATATGCATTTTTGACAAATATGACCTATTATATTAAACGTTAGCCGCAATATGACCTATTACTAAAATTTGTGGAAATATGACTTTATATGCACAATCAAAATACATTTGCATTTTTCTAAAATTCACCCTATAGTTCAGAAAAAATATGACTTGTCATTAAAATCCGGGCCCTAGTTATGAGGCATACTCAGGCTGCCACATCACATCCAACAGAAGTGTCTGCATTTAAATATTTTTTTCAAGTGTAAGCAAAGGGGCCACATCGCTGCCGTTTGTATGCGGCATAATGCTATCAGTACTGACCAGTTGTATATTAACGCGCTTTCTGACCCAAGCTCACACACCTGGCAAAACACTCATAATCTTTTGCTACTGTCTGTTTTGGAATACTGAGTTGAATTTCAGCTCGATACTGATGCCGCAGCCTTGTTGATTAATGTGGCTACATGTCATAAACGTCGTAGTCCCCTATTAAAAGCAGTTAAAGAAACAATAGTCTGCTATAGTCGCCAACGAATTCTGTTGAGACGTCGACTGATAGTTGCAGCAGAATATAACAATGTGGAGGACAAAGTAACATTAATAGTGGTGGTTAAAAGACCAAGTGGGGCAATTCAGTTGTGTGGCGATTTTAAACCTTTTAGTCCTGAATTTTCTCTGTACGAACGAAATTGTTTTTGGTACTCTAATACCATTCCGTTTTTACTTTCATTTTTTTACAAGAAATATACTTTGTACACAATTATCTACAATGGGTTTGAATCACCAGGGAAATAACTGTAGACCAAAAAATTTAATTTACATCATGAATCTCAACTCAGTTCACATATTAACCTTACTTTCATTTAAGTAACCTTGTTACGCAACGAGCATCCATTCGTAATGCATCTGCTTACATACCAGGCTGATGTATAGGCTTGGGAATGGGGTGCAGGCTGTGCTGACACCCAGCGAAAGAAGCACAAACTGTATGGAATGGCACCTTTCTGTCCTTACAGATCTAATGGACTGCTGAGCTATGTACTGTCAAACAGAATCTGCCGGAACTGCCAGGTCCCACCAGCAAATAAAGTCAAAGTTAATGGCCAGAATGATGTGGAAGTTTATTCAGTTCCTCGCCCTGAGGAGTTATTGACGAGAGTGGCTGGTGGATAGGATTACCCATCAATTCTAAGTCACAGTAGTTGCTTGTTATTAATACACAGTTTGGTCTCTGTAAGGTTGCTAGATTGTCTTTTGGTGTTGCGACTAACGGATTGTTTACACTCTTCCCCTTGCCTTGTTTCCATTGATCCAAAGAAAAGCTTAAATCTGGCTACCGACGCACCGCAGTATGAGATTGGTGTCGTCCTATCCGACAGAAATCCAGATCGATCAGAACAACCGACTGCGTTCGCATCTAAGGCCCTCTCGCCCATCTAAAAGAATTACTCCCAGATAGAGAAAGAGACGCTGGCTATTGCGTGTTTGAAAAGTTTCGCGTTTTCCTGTATAGCTTCAAATTTCACTTGATCGTGGATCATAGAATGTTGGTATCGTTGTTTAATCCTAAGTCCAGACTCCCTGACAGGACGGCTCACAGACTACGGCGTTGGGCATTATTTTTCAGCAATTATTTTTATAGTTTCCATTATTGACCCACTGCATGCTAATTCTCATGCGTTGTCCACATTACCCATGGGTCCTGATAAAGGAGTTTGATAGGGAAGAAACAGTTTGTTTTGCGATTGACAAAATTTTAGAAACAATGCTACAAGATTGTCATTCCCACAGGAGCTTCAGTAGTCATATGTCACAACCAAGTGCTGCACAGCACTTCCGCTGTTATTCAAACGGCAAGGGCGCCCATCCAGATTTTCGAACTTATTTTAGTATCAACTAGCAGCTCAGTGTACATCAGGGAGTGTTGTTACGTACAATAGAGGATGACGAATGCTGTGTTATAGTTCCGCCTTCATTAGATCCATGTGCCTTTGACTTACTGCATTCTACTCACTGGGGGATGTTGCACATGAATGTGTTAGCTCGGCGGAATGTATATTGGCCTGCCATAAGCACCCATATCGACTGTACATTAAGGCGGTCTCAAGGCTGTTTGCAGACCGAAGAGGCACCGCTCCAGAACTGTTTGCCATAGGCACAACCAGCTAGATGGTCCCTTTTCCGGGTAAATGTGCGTGATACTGGTGGAAGCCCTGTCAGACTGCCACTACGTAGCACAGATGATCACCACTACAGCGAGATCCACCATCAGGGCCACCACGACCATATTTGTAATAGATACTGCACCACCCACGCCCATCTCTGAAAATGGACCCCAGGCTCCCTGTGTACAGCATCAGGCATTCTGTCTTCCTTTTCATCCGGCATCCAACTCAGAGCCATAGTGGATGATCAGAACATTTAAGACTCGAATGAGGAAGGCAGTGCAAACCATGCCAGTAGATGATTCTGTTTCGCATTTTTTAGCCACCTACTGCACCACCCCGGTAAATGGACGTAGTCCAGCAGAAATTCTGCATGGATGACAGCCCCATACATTGTTGAATCTCTTTTGTCCTACACCTCCATTCCCAGCAGTCACGTTTTACACTCCATTTACAGGAGCGCGTGTTGGTTTGGGCGTGAACGTTTGGGCGTCGGTCAGAGTCCGAAACTTTTTGAGGTCGTGGCCGGAGACAATAGATATAGAAGACACAAAAACTAACCACAACCACAACGTGAGAATACCTTGCAACCCCCTAACCAGCCTATTATGGGGCCTGCAAAAGTGGGGGGGGAGGGGCTCTGAGCACTATGGGGCTCAGCATCTGAGGTCATCAGTCCCCTAGAACTTAGAACTACTTAAACCTAACTAACCTAAGGACATCACACACATCCATGCCCGAGGCTGGATTCTAACCCGCGACCGTAGCGGTCGCGCGGTTCCAGACTGAAACGCCTAGAACCGCTCGGCCAGAACTGCCGGCACCTGGGGCCTACAACGAGGTCAGTATTTCCCATCAGCATGTAAGGCAACAGGAATGGCTAACCGTGCACCATTATTATTAATTACTTGACGCCATGGTAACATTCGTCCTCCACACTGCAGGGGGGGGGGGGGGGGGGCAACCAATGGAAGTTAAGCTGCTCCTTCCAGTCCGAGATCTGCAGCCATTTAAACACGGCGAGGAAGAGTTGTATTTTGGGCAGCCCTTTGTCCCAGCAGACACGCCTGAGCATACTGTCGTCCGAATGGAGCCGCTGGCTACGTTTCCAGACTCTCTTTCTCCCCTTCGTAAGGGTTTGAGAAGTAGGCCTGGGCAATATCATCCTTATGTGCCCATTAGAGCCGGGAGTAATTCGGTGCCGGCCGCAGTGGCCGAGCGGTTCTAGGCGTTTCAGTCCAGAACCGCGCTGCTGCTACGGTCGCAGGTTCGAATCCTGCCTCGGGCGTGGATGTGTGCGACGTTAGGTTTAAGTAGTTCTAAGTTCTAGCGGACTGATGACTTCAGATGTTAAGTCACATAGCGCTTAGAGCAAGTTGAACCATTTTGAGTAATTTGGTATCCACGCCTGTCGAAAATGCCATGGCAACAAAGGACGCCGAACCAACGATGCTGGCAGCCAGAAAACTGGTCACGGTAGACACCAACAGGGTGCACCCATGCCGTGTGTATTTGGAAGAGCATCTGGTGACCGATGCAAGAAGAGGAAGCGGCGGCAGACTCAGTTCACTTGATGCTTTCGCTAGTTTAGAAACCAGTTCTGCTAATATTCTGCCACACGCTTGTTTAGCGTATCTCTCTCTCTCTCTCTCCGTTTGCGCTTTCTGCGTATTTACGTACACTGATGACGTTTCTTGCGTGTGTACGCTTTCAATTGGTTTAGCTGTTTCAGTGTTAGAACACTCACTGTTTATAGCTTGGTACGGCCCATGCACAGTGCGGTGTATTCTCCCAGTTTGCTAGTTTTGTTCTTTTAAACCTACACATCGGGAACGACCAGTAAGAGTGTTCTCAGATCTATGAGTTATCGCAAATTCCTTGCGAGGGTGTGCTTCATCCACCTCAACATCATTTGTATGGTGTTTTATAGGATGAGAAAAAAGAACACACGTGTTACACAATCATTTAATTTACTTTTAATAAACTTTTAGTGACAGGGTATCCGAAGATGGTTACGACAAACGTCAAGGGGCTCTAGACGGCGTCTTGAGGAACAAATCGAGGATAGGAACTCGTGGGTTGGGTTGGGTTGTTTGGGGAAGGAGACCAGACAGCGAGGTCATCGGTCTCATCGGATTAGGGAAGGATGGGGAAGGAAGTCGGCCGTGCCCTTTCAAAGGAACCATCCCGGCATTTGCCTGGAGCGATTTAGGGAAATCACGGAAAACCTAAATCAGGATGGCCGGACGCGGGATTGAACCGTCGTCCTCCCGAATGCGAGTCCAGTGTCTAACCACTGCGCCACCTCGCTCGGTAGGAACTCGTGTTCGGAAACATTATTCGACGATGCTACAGAGCGTCGAAGTTTTAGGCACCGACACTGATTGTCTCGATCGACAGTGGAGAAGATGGAACTAGCTGCGGTGTAGAGAGGCCTTGTCTTCAATGAACGCCACGCTCTGCTGCCTCGGGAGATGACAGTTTCTGACACGGGTTTCCATCCGCAGTTTATTTTTCTCCTGGAACCCCCTACAATCTTACATGCTTTTCGGTACACAGGAGAAAAAAATGGTTCAAATGGCTCTGAGCACTATGGGACTTAACTACTGTGGTCATCAGTCCCCTAGAACTTAGAACTACTTAAACCTAACTAACCTAAGGACATCACACACATCCATGCCCGAGGCAGGATTCGAACCTGCGACCGTAGCGGTCACGCGGTTCCAGACTGTAGCGCCTATAACCGCACGGCCACTCCGGCCGGCAGGGGAAAAATAAACACCTGATAGATACCTGTGTCATTAACCGTCATCCACCAAGGTATAGAAGAATTACGCTCAAATTAGACAAAGGCTGTCTACGCAGCACCTAGCAAAGTTTTCCCTACTGGCTGTCGTGGCAATCAGTTGCGATTACTGAATAACAGACAACATAGCGAGGCGTTCAGCCTATGATCCGTCAGTGCCTATAACTTCGACGCTCTGCTGCGTCGATGAATGACATTTCCGGACACGGGTTCCTGTCCTCGATTTTTCCTCAAGATACCCTCTACAGTTCCTCGAAGTTTGTGGCAACATTTCTGGACACACTGAACAGCTGGGTATGTGTATATACTTAAATAAGAGCGCAGTTCTATGCCTGTATATACTGTGCTAAATTCACACATAGTTTCACGTACTGACGTGTAACGCACGACGAAATGTGGAGATACATTTTCTTTAGTGGGATTAGGAAATTTCCGTGGCAATTGGTCCGTAAATTTTCTTAAAAGCTGTAGGGGTCGTTGGAAAACTTTCTGTTCGAAGACCTTACAGTCCAGAATCGGTATGCCAATCAGGCAAATTGCCGTAAGCACTGAGGCAATCCCACCGACGCACCAGTTTGAAATACCCTTTTGGTAAAACACCGTCTCCTGCGACGTGAAGAGTTCCGTAATTTCCTGCTGCACATCTTCATCTGACAGATATCGTCAACCCTTCAAGGGCATTTTAGTGGACCGAAGCTTGATTATCGCATGGGGAGAGATGAGTACTATAGGGCGAGTGCTCGTGTGTCTCCCGCTGGGTAACTTTTACGCAGCGTCATCTGCGATGTGTTGACATGCGTTATGAATCAGCAGCACCTCTTGTCGCAGTTTTCATTCCACAACGGTGGTTTTAGAGAAGCACTCTGCCTCCTACGTATTCTTCATTCGCCAATGGATGCCTGTCTATGTTTGTTCTTCAGCAGAGAAGAAAAGAATAACACTCGATGGTCCTGTTTGGACGTATATGGTGACAACATCGTTATAATTCACGTCTCCGCATTTACCGCACGCATGTCTGAAAGACACGAATGCTACACTAATCACTTGCCTACATGTCGGTTCTTATACACCCACATCGGAGTCGTGCTACATTGCATATCTGCCCAGCAACGTCCTCGGGTGAAAAGTTTTTGATCGCCCCTATGTAGCCTTAAGGTTGCCAGTTCAGTCTCTGGTCGAATGCTTACTGCGTAGCATAGCTACTCTATAGCTAATTGGGGGATCTACTGTTTCAGTCCATGTAATGAACCTACTAGCACAACTAATGCTACTACACCAACCGCGCCGGCCAGAGTGGCCGTGCGGTTCTAGGAGCTACAGTCTGGAACCGAGCGACCGCTACGGTCGCAGGTTAGAATCCTGCCTCGGTCATGGATGTGTGTGATGTCCTTAGGTTAGTTAGGTTTAATTAGTTCTAAGTTCTAGGCGACTGATGACCTCAGATGTTAAGTCGCATAGTGCTCAGAGCCATTTGAAACATTTTGAACACCAGCCGCGTCACACCATCCATACTCTTTAAGAACTTCTAAGTGGATGATGATCTAATAGGAGGGCTGTTAATGTACGACTATCATTTTCGAGTTTCTTTATGTGCTCATTGAGTTCCATCAGCTATGATCAGTATACCTTTTCGTTATCACATTCGAAGATTTGTGACCTTCAAAACATATAGATACATTTAGTTTTTGGCAACCTGTTCTTCATTGATTACTCACATACTTACCCATTGTGTGCGGAGTAACTTGAAGCTCTATATATATTGAGTGAGGTGACAAGAGTCATTGGATAGCGATATGCATATAGGAAGGTGGCGCTAGTACCGCGTACACAAAGTATAAAGGGCGATACATTGGCGGAGCTGTCATCTGTACTCCCGTGATTCAAGTGAAAAGGTTTCGGACGTGATTATAGTCGCTCTACGGGAATTTACAGAATTATACATGAAATAATAGTTGGAGCTAGATGCATGGGACATTTCATTTCAGCAAGCGTTAAGGAATTAAATATTCTGAAATCCACAGTATCAAGAGTGTGCCGGGAACACCAGATTTCAGGCATTACCTCTCAACATGGATAACACAGTGGCCGACGGCCTTCACTTAACGACCGAGAGCAGTGGTGTTTGCGTAGAGATGTCAGTGCTAACAGACAAACACGACTGCGTGAAATAACCGCAGAAATCAACGTGGGAGGTATGACGATCGTATCGTGGCTCCAAACTGGTGTGGGATGCGTTCGTATGGAATGTACTGGTTCCTCTGGCCCAACTGCACTGATCATTGACTGACTTGCAGCTCTTCTTGAACTACATGCACCCAAACAATGTTGGAATATGTCGCCAGGCCACAATTGTTCGCGTCTGGTTTGAAGAACGTTCTGGAGGGTTCGAGCGAATGATTCGGTTACCCAAATCGCCCAAAATGAATCGCATAGAACCTTTATAAGACACAATCAAGATGACAGTTCAAGCACAAAATCCTGAACTAGCAACACGTTCGCAACTATGGACGACTGCTGAGGCAGCACGGATCTATATTTCTGCAGGGGACGTCCTACCACTTTTTATGTCCATTCCAGGTAAGTTGCTGCACCACGTGAGGCAAAAGGAGGTCCTCTGCGATATTAATAGGTATCTCATGACTTTTGTCATCTCAGTGTATACAGAAGAACCCTGACACTTGAAAGTAGGTCTCCACATTCCTGGCAAGTAGATAATATGTTCGCGCACTTTTACGTTATTTTGACATAGTACTGGAGAAAGTAATTCAGCTATAAATAGCGACCACACTACGATGACTGAATGCACAGCCAGTAGACGGAAGACATGTTCGTGTTAGCTGTAGGCATAAGAGGACCACAAAGTCCATTTTCAAGTTGAAATTAGTGATAAATTGCAGGGAAAGTTGGTGAGAAATAGCATTTCTGTACAAACGTAACAGGGTTTCTGTCTGCACTATGAATAGAATAGGGAAAATCGCAAATATCCAGTCTGGATAGGTTTGTCATTGGATTCTCACAGCCTCCAAAGGCTGTCGCATCCACCTGTTTGTCATACTGCACTCATTCGGTTGCTTGGTTCGTTGATTTGGGCAAGGGACCAAATAGTGGGATGAGAGGTCCCATCGGATTGGGGAAGGATGGGGAAGGAAGTCAGCCGTGCCCCTTCAAAGGAACTATCCCAACCTTTGCCTGAAGAGATTTAGGGAAATCATGGAAAATCTAAATCAGGATGGCCAGGCGCAGGTTTTAAGTATCATCCACCCGAATGCGAGTCCAGTGCGCTAACCACTGCGCCACTTCGCTCTGTGCACTAATTCGGTGCAGTGCAGGGGCTTAAGCCAGGTTGCACTAAGTAGTAGTGGGTTTCACGTAGCGAGGATGATAGCTGATGGTGACACTGAGCTTCTGACATCACGTGGGCCATCGATCTATGCCTTGCAGTTAGAGGTGCTGTGGTGGAGGGTGCTCTGATGTCAGTGCACTGTCTGGACAACCACGCCCAAAAAATTGTAGAAAAGCACATGAACAGTTGGTAGGCGCGGCTATGTGGCCCGGCTTAATCAGTGCATGTTGCCTGTTTCCTTGGCGAAAGAGCGTCCACGAACAGCGCTACCGGCCAGCGACGTGGGTGAGGTACTGTCCCCACATGGCCCCAGTGCAGGCCCACACAATGAGAGACACCACAGTCCAGCATGGGTGAGGCTTCTGAACATCCTGTGATCAGACCACGGGAGGGGTGTCCGCTATTTTGTTAAAATAAAGACGCAATTGTCCACTCTGTTTTAACTTAGGGTAACTGGAGTTGAGGAAATTATTTGAACACGCTATCTGAATGAGCATTAGATTTGGAGGAAGTGAATTTTTTAATTTTCACTCATTTTGTACTTAGAACAGGATTATAAACATAGAATGCACGAAATATGGCAAACATACAGGCTGCACCAGTATCCTCAGATCCACCACCTTGGATTCTACTTAACACAACTGACCTGAAAACTATATGGGGTGCACCGGTATCCCAGGGTCTGCTGTCTTGAATTCTAACATCGTAGGGCTAAAGAACAGACAGAAAGACAAGTTGGCATCGTGGATTGTCATCTTGCATTCTATACGTAGCACTTGTTACCTGACAGCCATGCAGGCTCCACCAGTATTCCAGGTCCATCTACTTGGATTCTGATGTCACAGAAGCTGTCCTAAGGTCCGCCATCTTGGATTGTATACGTAGGACAGTTGATCTACGTCTACCTTCATAGATTTTCATTTTCCGGCCATTTTACACTTAGCCCAAATAGGCTATTTTGAATTTCTGACCATTTTTTTGAATTTAGTGCCATCTTATACATAGGAAATGTTATGGAGCGTGAGAGATATGGGAGTGAGTGTGATGAAATCTGATAATGTTTCACGGTGACGTCAGTGATAACATCATTGGAAATCTCGTAACAATGGAGACAGCACCAGAATATATTCAGCCCCCACTACCGATATTATCTATTGCCATGCAATCAGCAACAAGAATCTCTTTTGAATCATAGGAAACACGGGCCATAACCTTTGGGATAGATAAAATCCGTTCCACATTACAAACGAACTGTGTTCATTGCATTGACTCCAATCTCTTTTTTTGACATGAAATATCGGACTCACGTCTCATTCAGTGCTACAGACTGAAGCACATTATCAGTTGGGGTATTTCTGGAATTGTCCAAACAATGCTGAGAAATTTGTTTTCGCACTTGCTTTTGATCACCATTTAACAGATGCAGCACCCGAATTCAACAAATCATCGTAGTAATACAGGGTGATTCAAAAAGAATACCACAACTTTAGGAATTTAAAACTCTGCAACGACAAAAGGCAGAGCTAAGCACTATCTGTCGGCGAATTAAGGGAGCTATAAAGTTTCATTTAGTTGTACATTTGTTCGCTTGAGGTGCTGTTGACTAGGCGTCAGCGTCAGTTGATGCTAAGATGGCGACCGCTCAACAAAAAGCTTTTTGTGTTATTGAGTACGGCAGAAGTGAATCGACGACAGTTGTTCAGCGTGCATTTCGAACGAAGTATGGTGTTAAACCTCCTGATAGGTGGTGTATTAAACGTTGGTATAAACAGTTTACAGAGAATGGGTGTTTGTGCAAAGGGAAAAGTTCTGGACGGCCGAGAACGAGTGATGAAAATGTAGCACGCATCCAGCAAGCATTTGTTCGCAGCCCAGGAAAATCGACTCGCAGAGCTAGTAGAGAGCTGCAAATTCCACAATCAACTGTATGGAGATTCCTACGAAAAAGGTTAGTTATGAAACCTTATCGTCTGAAATTGGTTCAGGCGATGGATCGGCCGCCAGGCAGCCCGTGACAGAGCACTTCATCACAGGCCTCCAAGAAGCCCTGATCTTACCCCCTGCGATTTTTTCTTATGGGGGTATGTTAAGGACATGGTGTTTCGGCTACCTCTCCCAGCCACCATTGATGATTTGAAACGAGAAATAACAACAGCTATCTGAACTGTTACGCCTGATATGCTACAGAGAGTGTGGAACGAGTTGGAGTATCGGGTTGATATTGCTCGAGTGTCTGGAGGGGGCCATATTGAACATCTCTGAACTTGTTTTTGAGTGAAAAAAAACCTTTTTAAATACTCTTTGTAATGATGTATAACAGAAGGTTATATTATGTTTCTTTCATTAAATACACATTTTTAAAGTTGTGGTATTCTTTTTGAATCACCCTGTATAAAGTAGTGTTGAAAAATAAAAACTACTTTACACTAACCCGTCATATGCTTATAGCATCTCTAACATTATGCGTGGTGTCTGTTTGTTCTATATCGTGTCTCCCTACCACTTTCGCGCAACGACGCTCTGAGCGTGTTTTTTAGGGAATTGACTAGTTTGAACCTGGGACCTGTTGCTGGTAAGGAGACGCCAGACCACACATGACATGTAGAGTTCAGAAGAGTTCAGTGAGACTAGCGATGATATAACCAAATACTTAAGGATTTCAGCGTCAGCTCCACTGCACTCCCTGTAAAAGAATCTTAATACTAACTAAATTTAGTGGAAGGGGTTCAAGGCTTTCCTATTGTTAGTTAGCTGGTAAAATAACGTCGAAAAAGCAGTTAAGTTTACCATTGGAAATTTTATTCTACTCACAAAACATTGTTCATAAATTGCACTATTGATAAAAGGAAATGTTTTAATACAGGATGGTAAAAACCAACTGCGTTCAACAAAAATGTGAACGAATATTCCCTGAATGGGTTTCCAAGTTCTCCAGTGGATCGAAGGATGACCTATGCCATATCATATCTATAATCTAGGTTTAAATTAAGTTTCACAAGAGAGAAAACTATCAAAATGGTCTACAGGGACCCTCAATTATCTTTAATTACTTATCTAACTTGTTGTAAATTACAGTGGCTGATGTAGCTTCTCAATAACTATATAACGGAAAAATCAACGCGTTTCAGATTTTTACTTCAAGTGGCAAATGTGAACACCATGAGCTTTAATTGACGATAGACACTAGTATTACGCACAAAGGGGGTATAACAGATGAGACTTCTGCAGTTCTGAGTGAAGCTTTATGCGCTGTTATGCGGCATCGCGTGCGTTCATTACCTTGTCAGTGTTCGTCAGGGGGCGGCGGGCAGCACAGCTCCGCTCACCTCGCCGTCTCGGAAGCAACTCTCACCTAACTTCTCCTTACTACAATTTACCGAAGTTGGTTTAAAAAGACTATCTGGCTGTGTTTTCATCTTACCAATCAGGGTCTCAATGTAACCTTAAGCTCTGCCTACAAAAATTTTGTTTATCCAATGAGAAACGTTATACTTTTCGTGATGTGGCAATGTTTTTAAAGTTTGCAACGTAACAGAGACACGAAAAAGTCTCAAGCCAAAACTTGCAGCTGGTGTGGTCCTTTTAGTGTTATCGTAAGATCTATACTGTTCTTCTGGAGGGCTATATCTTTTAACATGGGCTGGGGAGTGGTCCTCACGTAACAGAGATGTGAAAAAGTCTCACGCTAAAACTTGCGGCTGGGGTGGCCCTTTTAGTGTTATTGTAAGACCTATACTGTTCTTCTGGAGGACTCTAGCTTTTAACATGGACTGGGGGGTGGTCCTAGCGGTTAGCTGGCTACGTGGGTGCCCGTCCCTTATCATAGGGCCTTCTAGCTTAACACGGTTCTGCCCTCGGCTTCTGTTCTCGTTTCTCCCCTCGGAACTGCGTCTGTCTCACGGTGGGAAGGTATGACATGCATTTAGGCATTCTTGTGTTAGTCTGTGGTATTCCATTTGCTCACTCGTTACTCGTATTACTTTGGTTAATTTAATGTCACGATTTATGCAGAGCTATGTGACATACTACTGGATTTGCTTATCATGTCAGGGTTTTCACGGAAGGTGTTGGATTTGCCTTAATTTTTGTACTGAAGTTAGGCAATGATTGAATCGTTGTCTAAGCCAGTCAAAAATTATTCTGTTATCTAAATTTTGTTGCCTGCTGTTCAGCCACGTTATTCTGTTCTATGCTAGTTTGTATTACTAATTTATATTTTTATATTCTTCCACATTATTATCAAAAATATGTTTATATTGACAAGGGAAGAATATTTTTATTCTATTATAATTATTATTTTTTAATTATAAGCTTTCTTTATTTAATTGTGAAGTTTGTTTTTTAAGAAGTTTGTTATCGAAAGTGAGGAGTCCTTCACATCGATTTTCTTAGAAATATTCTTTTTATAAATATAATAATTAAGTAAAATCTATTCCCAACACATTTTCTCAATATCATGTACAAGTAAAATGTTTTTGTTTCTTGACACTCATTTCAACATTGTTACACTAACAAATAACAATTATTTCCAAGAATTGCTTTGACAAAGAAATACATATACACAAGTATTGAGATATTATTCTAACAAATGGTACAAAAGTTTAAAAAAAAGGGGGAAACATCCAACAAGATCATTTTTTATTCTTCGTTTTTATAAGGAGAAAATAAGTAAAATATAGCTATTCTTTTATTTTTATGAGGAGAAAATAAGTGGCATATAGTTTTAGTGTTTATTATGCCTTGCTTTTGTTCTTTATATACTGTCCATTTCAGAACTAATGACTTATTTTTATCGATAGTCTATTTTTTACTCAGTCCATAGTCAATGACTGTTATTTTGTAGTTTATTAGCTGTCTGGTGTGCTTAACTTATTTAGTTTTCTACACGTTTCTTTTGCACAATCCCTACATCACATAATTTCATTTCACACATTCACACAATCCTATGAATGTTTAAGCATGAGGTTGGCGAATGTTTTTTGCCCGAAGGTGATGGACTTGAGCGAGATGGATGTGGGCAAGTATTTGATGTACAGCTTCGTTCGTCATTCCTTGTTGGCTTTGCAAGTGTGTGTTGCTGTTGTGGAGGTCCCATAATGGAATGGAGCTGTGAATGCAGAATCTCGTGGTTTACTGGCTTCGTATACGTGAAAGTCATCGTTATGTGTCGCTGAAAGGGGTCGTCTTTCGTTGTAATACTTCGAAGACGACTAGTTTACAATAGAATAGGGATTTGGGAAGGTATTCTTCACCCTTGTTATTTCTTCGTCTCAATCTTGCGAATCTTCAACTTGTGTTCTTCCTGCTTTTTCTCTGCTTCTTACTTGCTTCTTGGTTCTTCTCTGGGCAGGACATGGAAATACTTATTGATAACTAGTCGCTTTGAAGTTCTCCTCTTAGTAACAGTTTGATAAATTGTTTGGGCGTGTCATTTTTACTTTGTGGAAGTTTTCTTCAGTTTCGTGCATCAGCGTGCTGTTTAATAGCAGTAGTGTGACTTTTACACATATATATTTTTTTTTGCCAGTGGTGGCTTGCTCAAGCGGTCTTCTCGTCGGGCCGTTTTTTGTTCTCTCTGTTGAGTCGGGGCGTTTGGGGACCCTTCTGGTGTTCGGTGTCCTGTCGTGTCTCTGCAGGGTTCTGCCACTGTGTGGTTCCGTGTTCTGTCCCAGCAGGGTTCCACTACCCTGTGGTTCAGCTTGGCAGCAGATTTATTTACTGCCCACTTCGGCTACAAGGGCCTTCTGTTGGTCTCACTGTCCTTTCCCTTCTCTCGACGCATCTGCCTTGTATCAATCATGTCTTGCTAATTACGTCCATTCCATTCTTGATACTTCTCGCATTGCAACTTGTGGGTTGTTGCATCTCGTGCTTGCTGGAGTTTTTGCAATGGTTCTTACAAAAAGTTTTACTTATAATCATCTAACATATGTCTAGTACCTACATTGTTTTACGCCTTCTTAAAAGTTTAACAAATTTCGGCGCCCTTTCCATGGTACAATTCTAAGATATTTTGAGTCTTAACATCTACAAGAATCCTCAAATTCGTTTTTTATTTTTGTGTAGTGTCGTGGTGTATACCATTTTAGTATTTCATGCTGTTAGACTATCTACGCTTTATCCCTTCACCTTAGTCTATGGTACTATTGATGATATTTTTGTTTTTGTTTTTATTGAAACTACTTTCTTTTTCCCACCTTCCTCTCTCTTCATTCTTCTTTCTCCTGACGATCTTATCTGCAACATAATATTGAAATATTGTGCTGATTATTTACCAGTAATAAAATTAATCTTCAAACTTTTTGATATGGCTCACATGGTGAAGTCCTAAGGTTTTGCCTGTTTTTGGGTTCATTAGTTCCACAGCATTATCATGAGCAATTCGGCTAATTATGACAGGTCCTTTGTATGCAGCGTAAAACATATGTATTTTGTGTTCCTGTTTGCTGGAGAGATGGTGTGTTTTTACGAACACTTTCTGGCCTACTGAGAATGTTCTTTTAATTGCTGTTCCATTTCTTCTTTTAATGGCTGCCTTTCTGATGTTGGAGAGTAATGTTGCTCTGACTTGTTTGTGCTGCCTACGTGCTACAATAGGAAATCTAACATTTTCTCTGGTTATGTTTGGGGGCTCAATATTTTTAAGTACAGTAACTGGAGGTAGTAGTGTAGTGCTATGTGGCATTTCATTTACTACTTCTTGAAAATCTTTAAGGTATATATCCCAAGTGTTGTGTCTTTTGCCTGCATATTATCGGCATAAAGTGCCTATGTCCTTCATAGATCGTCTGCTGGATTTACGCTAGGTTTGTACTTAGATATGTAGATGGGTTTTATTTTGTGTTGTTTTAACGTGTTCTGCTGTTCTGCCATTGCACTGATTTGTATTGTGGGCCATTATCCGAAATTATTCGTTCCACTCGACCTACTTGTCTGAGAAAATCTTGTCTAAATGCTTTACTTATAGTAAGACCTGTTGCCCATTTTAATGGTGTCAAGGTAACATATTTAGAAGGAAGTTCCAAATTGACAAATATGAAAATATATCCATTTTTTGTGAATGGGAGGGGCCCCATCAAATCTGTTACAGCTATTTGTTTTAATCTTCTAGGGATTATTGGAACCATAGGTGGCTTGGTTTGGAAAGTGACGTGTTTAGCCCTCATACTTTTTTGCATTTGACTAATACTGTTCTAATTCGTCTTTCCATATTAGGAAAATGGCTTGTTTGCTTTATTTTTAAAAAGCATTTCTTTGGTCCAAAGTGGCCATTACTTAAATGTGTATACCATATGTACTTATTAATTACTTCATCTGGGATATAAATTAACCATTCATTCGTTGCAACATTTCGTCTAAAAAATAAAACATTGTTTTTTACGAGATAGTGCTGTCAAATCTCTTGAAAATCCTTACTTCTCCACTTGTGTTTGATTCCTAGTATTTCGGGATCCTTGTCCTGTTCTTTGCTTTGTTTTGTCAATGCTGTCGTAATGTAGTTTTCGAAAGGTACTTGTTTCATACAGTACATTGTAAACTGGTCTTCTGCTGCTTCCAAACCTATGTTATTGGATGCACCTTGTGGACATCGTGATAAAGCATCGGCTAATACATTCGCTGGTCCTGGTATGTGTGTAATAGTGAAGTCAAATTCTTGTAGTATTAACATCCATCTGGCTAACCTCCCATGAGTTAGTTTGGCGGATAACAGAAATTCTAATGCTTTGTGGTCAGTGTATACTTTTGTTTCTCTTCCGAATAGGAGGTATCGAAAACGTTGGAAGCCCCATACAATGGCCAATGCTTCCAGCTCCGTGACTGAATAGTTTTTCTCGCTTTTTGTGAGTACCCGACTGGCAAATGCAATTGTTCTATATGATCTTAGCCCTGCCTGTTCGTATTCTTGGAATAAAACAACTCCTAAACTTGTTTTCGCGAGATCAGTGGCCGTACAAAAATTTTGTGTTAGATCAGGATGTGCTAAAATCGGTGCTGTTGTTAGTGCGTTTTTCACTTTTAAAAATTCTTCATTGGCTTGTTGATCCCATACCCATGGCGTGTATTTCCAGTCAATGCACATAGGCGTGGTGTTGCGAGAGAGTAGATCCAAATAAATTTTTTATAGAATCCGGTGAGACCTAGAAATCCTCTCAGAGTTTTCTTATTATATGTAGTACAGAATTCTTTGATTGCCTTTAGTTTTTCTGGGTCGGGCATTAACCCTTTTCTTGACCTCTCGCCTTTCAAATTTGGATTTTGTTATATTTACTGTGACCCCATGCTCTTTCATGATCTGTAGAAACTGATTTAATGTGTCGTTGTGATGTTCCCAAGAGTGTTCTGCTATAATCACATCATAAACATAACAAGTAATTGTTTGTAAAATTTCAGGACTGAGTATAGTATTAAATCCCCTAACAAACGCTGCTGATGATATGTTTAAGCCAAATGGCAATCGTTTAAACTGGTAACATCTACCGAATACGATAAATGCTGTAAATTTTCTACATTCTGGGGCCAATTCTATTTGCCAGAAACTACTCCGTAAATCAATTGATGAAAATATCTTAGCACCGTGGAAGTTTTGTATCAATTCCTCTAATTTTTCTGGGCGGTCTGTCTCAGTGATTATGATTGTGTTGATCTGTCTGGAATCAAGCACTAACCTGATGCTCCCATCTCGTTTTTGTACAATATGGAGCGGGCTGTTATATGTCGAGGTAGTTGGTTCAATAATATCGTCATCTAACATTTTAGATATCTCCTGGAATACTTTATTCCTGTAGCTTAATGGGATTGTATAGGGAGGCGCTCTAAATGGTTTGTGCTGTTTTACTTCAAACTTGTACTGAAAGTGTTTAATACTGCCAGTCTTAGGTAAAAATACCTCTGCTTTATCTCGTAAAATACCCTCTAATTCTCTTTTACTGTGTTCCGAAATACCTTGAACTTCTTGCAATTTTTCGTCGATTTCTTTATGGACTTCTAACATGAGTTGAGGCGATTCCCCCTTTTGTGCATACCATTCTAATTCTTCATCCTCTTTATCTCACGTCATTCTTAATTGTTTGTTTATAACTGGTATTTCTTCTAATTTAGATTTTGCTCGAAGAGAAGTGTGACATTCCCGAATGTTACGCTACCTTTCCCCATATCTATTATCGCTCGTCTCTCATTTAAAAAATCTGCACCTATAATCAAATCTACAGTTAGTTTAGGTATAATCACGAAGTTGGCTTCGATCTTTTGACCTTGACACGAAAGAGTTAACCGTGTTTGTCTCGTAACTTCCGCAGCATTGTTTCTATTAGGACCTCTTACTTTAATCTTACGTGTTTTCAGAACTGGCAATTCCTCATTGGCATTACACTGCATGAATAAATTTTCTGAGATCGCAGTCAGTTCACTTCCGCTATCAATTACAATACTGACTGGGATATGCTTTACCATGGCCTTCACAATTCATTGAATTTGAAAGGGTTGGTTCTGTTCTTCTTCTTCTTGCATCAACGAATCCTCCACTGAATCATACATGAGTCTTTTTAGGAATTTCCCTTGTGAATTCAAACTTTCTGTAGGATAAGCTTCGACTGCTACTTCTCCTCTTTTATTTCCTCTTCTCTATTTTTTCCTTCTTTTACGCTTTCTTCAACATCCTCTACTTTTTCCTCATCCTCGTCAATCTTCTCCTTCTTCGTCGCTACTTCCACATAATCGCATCTAAATGCTCTAATTATCGCTTCATAACTTCCTTCATTATATACGTTGGGTTGCGTGCCCACTCGCAACTTATTTTCAACTTCTGTCGACTGCGCATTATCGTCATTGAATTCGCTTTCCCTGGTTTCCAGCTCAAATAGCTCTGCAATACTCATTACTTCGTCCTTTCCTCCTACATTCGTTGTGCTTGCCTCTGGTAATTCATCTTCCTCGTCAGTATTCTCCCAATTAATTTCGTCCCAACACGATATTGTTATTTTCTTGTCTTCGTTTTCATCTGGTCCCTGCGGATTTGTTTCTTCCTTCTTCTCTTGTCGTGATAAGATTTTTACTTCTCTGTTCAAGGTGCTGCAATTGTCCTGGGTCGGTGTGTCATTCTCTTTGGCATGGGCGCTTAGCTGTCAATTCGAACGTTTATCGGGGTTTGGTGGTCTTACCTCCACCTCTTCTATCTGTATTCTCTTTTGTTGTTCAGGTTGTTGATAATTTGTCGGTCTATTGGTTCTCCAGTACCCGTTCCGGTTGTCGTTATTTTCTCTGTAACAGTTGTTGCCGTTCCTGGGTGAATTATAGTTATTGCCATATTCTCTTCTAAATCCATAACCGGTTCTTTGTTGAAATCTATTGTCGTTTCTTCGTGCGACGTTATCATATGGTTCGTAATTACTGTTTCTTCGCATTGTGTCTTGTGGATTCCACTGCTTTTCGCTTTCGTTTTCCCATGCGCATCGTTTTTTTCTTGCGACATCTTCCGAAAATATGAACTCTAGTTCCCTTAGAATAGCTTTAAATGCTTCGACGTCATTGCCTCCGCGACCTACTAATGATTGCTGGTATTTCAATGGTAGCTTCATCGCGCATAATTTAATCAACTCTCCGTCACTGTATGGTACATCTAAGCATTGATTTTTCTTTGCCATTAATTCGAAAAATTTCACGTGACTCTTCTCTCCTGAATTTTCAAAATATGGGTTCTGTAATAATTCGTACTTCACTCTGTTCTGTGCTTCGCTGGACCAATACCGTGAGAGAAACTTCTCTCAGAAATCTTCGTACGATCGGCATGTCGCTGCAACATTCTGCATGGTTTCTGCGACTGTTCCTGACATGTGTGCACATACAAAGTCTAATTTGTGTGCTAGCGTCCAGTGTTCTGGTAATCCTACTCGGAATTGATCAATAAAAGTTCGTGAATGTAATGAGTTTCCTTCTCGAAAGTGCTGAAATTTTCTGACTGTGAGGAAATGATCGTTGTCGTACTTCGTCATAGTTCCATTTGAAATTCGCGATTCTTCGGCACTTTTGTTTCCGATCATTTATCCCGTCGTTCTTTCCGGTTGTGGTAGATCCATTGGATATTGTCCACTGTAACTTTCGCCTACCCTTGTGTAGTATCGTTGGAGTGGTACTCAATAATTTTCTTCCATCGCTTGTGAACGTGTAGCTGAATGCATTGCACTGTACTCTTCGCGACCTGGCTTTCTATTGTCAGGTATTGGTTCGGTATCTTGCCTGGCTAACCTTACTGCTTCATTGCACGATCCAAACTGTCTTGAAACATACATTTGTGGTTCCGCATGTGTTTGTGATGACGTTTGTTCATCAAGAATTTCGAAACGTGTTTGTTGCTGTGCAGGCTGTCTGATTTCACGTATGTTACTTTCCGCCTGTGATTGGAATCGCAAATGCGTAATATCTTCGTTAATTGCTTGTTTTTCCGGTGCTGTTACAGATACGGATGTGGTTGCAGACCCTGTGCTTGTTCGATCCTGTTCACTACGCTCTTCAATGGTTTGCAACAACTCTGTTCGCAATTTCTGAAATTGTCGCTTCGTTTGCGCATCTATTTTGACTATGCGCTTATCATATCTTTTCAGCGCTGCTTTTGTGATACGTTTGTGTAACACACTGTTTTCAACAACTTCACGCGCTGTACTTGCTGCTTGTCTAGTAATTTCGTTTATCTGTTTCACTAGTTTCTTGACTTCTCCCTGGGTGTTGTTACGTAATGTTATGATCTCGTCCTGAATGTCATTACGCAATGTTTGTACGTCCGCTTGAACCTTGTCAATGTCTGTTCTCAATTGATTGAGACCTGTTATTAAGTTTCCTATCACTTCGCGAGATTCTTTTGCCTCGTCTTCAATATGACTTAGGTGTAACTGAATTTTTTTTTGTTTTTGTTCTTTAATCGCACGCATTTGTCTCGTGGTTTCTGCATTCTGAATTTGAATGTGGTTCGCTATGTCTTTATTTTGCCTTGTCATGGTTTCTGTAATTTGTTGTAATAATTCTGCCAGATTGGTGGGTCCTATTGCGTTTTCTTCCGACGTCCTACGCTCTGTGTCTTCTCCCAAGTGTTGGTTCGCAATCGATTGCATTGAACTGTGCTGTGACACGTTTCTGCTCGCATTCCTTGTACTCTGTGGTGAGGGAGCTCTGATTACTTGTACTATGCGTTCTACGTATTCAAGACGCAAGTTAAATTCTCATCGACTGTCTCTCTACTTTCCTGCTCCTCTGTCGTATGCTGACTTACGTTTTCTATGCCTTGACGTACATTATCCTCGTTATGGTGAGTTATATGTCCTATTTCTCGCGATACTGCATCGTCTGTTATACTGTCCTCTATTCTCTGTCCATTTTCATGCTGGTCTCGATCTGCCATTGCTAATCTTTCCGAATTCCTTATTTTCTGTTTTAAATTCACGCGCCCTACTTCGAGTCAACATGCGCTCATACGATCTCACGCGTTTCATAAACTTTTTGTTCACACGACTTGACACTTATTATACCCAAGACTGACAATCCATTCACTTACTTGTTGGGTCAGAACCAACTTGTCAACGATGTATCCGCCACCTGTGCGCTTGTATTGAGGAGAAAACTTAATTCTAACAATTTTTAAAATTCATAACTTAATTATGCTATTGTCTCTGCTAGAGTGTCTCACTATCTATCGCTGCAGCAACTGTTTTCCACTACTTATGCCTTTCAAAAAAAAATTTTTTTATTACGAAAATTTTTAACAGGATATTTCTCTGACCTAATTATGCATGTGGTCGACCTTCAATCATGGTATTTTACCATCCTGGCAGGGTCGCCATTTTCAAACATTCTGCGTGGTGTCTGTTTGTTCTATATCGTGTCTCCGTACCACTGTTGTGCAACGACGCTCTGAGCTTGTTTTTTAGGGAATTGACTAGTTCGAACCTGGGACCTGTTGCTGGTAAGGAGACGCCAGACCACACATGACATGTAGAGTTCAGAAGAGTTCAGTGAGACTAGCGAAGATATAACCAAATACTTAATGATTTCAGCATCAGCTCCACTGCACTCCCTGTAAAAGAATCTTAATACTAACTAAATTTAGTGGAAGGGGTTCAAGGCTTTCCTATTTTTAGTTAGCTGGTAAAATAACGTCGAAAAAGCAGTTAAGTTTACCATCGGAAATTTTGTTCTACTCACAAAACATTGTTTATAAATTGCACTATTGATAAAAGGAAATGTTTTAATACAGCATGGTAAAAACCAACTGCGTTCAACAAAAATGTGAACGAATATTCCCTGAATGGGTTTCCAAGTTCTCCAATGGATCGAAGGATGACCTATGCCATATCACATCTATAATCTAGGTTTAAATTAAGTTTCACAAAAGAGAAAACTATCAAAATGGTCTACAGTGACCCTCAATTATGTTTAATTACTTATCTAACCTGTTGTAAATTACAGTGGCTGATGTGGCTTCTCAATAACTATACAACAGAAAAATCATTGCGTTTCGGATTTTTACTTCAAGTGGCAAATGTGAAAACCATGAGCTTTAATTGACGATAGACACTAGTATTACGCACAAAGGGGGTGTAACAGATGGGACTTCTGCAGTTCTGAGTGAAGCTTTATGCACTTTTATGCGGCATCACGTGCGTTCATTACCTTGTCAGTGTTCGTCAGGGGGCGGCGGACAGCACAGCTCTGCTCACCTCGCTGTCTCGGAAGCAACTCTCACCTAACTTCTCCTTACTACAATTTACCGAAGTTGGTTCGAAAAGACTATCTGGCTGTGTTTTCATCTGACCAGTCAGGGTCTCAATGTTAACTTTAAGCTCCGCCTACAAAAATTCTGTCCATCCAATGAGAAACGTTATACTTTTCGTGGGGGGGCAATGTTTTTAAAGTTTGCAATGTAACAGAGACACGAAAAAGTCTCACGCTAAAACTTGCAGTTGGTGTGGTCCTTTTAGTGTTATCATAAGATCTATACTGTTCTTCTGGAGGGCTATATCTTTTAACATGGGCTGGGGGGTGGTCCTGACGTAACAGAGATGTGAAAAAGTCTCACGCTAAAACTTGCGGCTGGGGTGGCCCTTTTAGTGTTTTCGTAAGATCTATACTGTTCTTCTGGAGGGCTCTAGCTTTTAACATGGGCTGGGGGGTGGTCCTAGCGGTTAGCTGGTGACGTGGGTGTCCGTCCCATATCGTAAGGCCTTCTAGCTTAACACGGTTCTGCCCTCGGCTTCTGTTCTCGTTTCTCCCCTCGGAACTGCGTCGGTCTCACGGTGGGAAGGTATGACATGCATTTAGGCATTCTTGTGTTAGTCTGTGGTATTCCATTTGCTCACTCGTTACTCGTATTACTTTGGTTAATTTAATGTCACGATTTATTCGGAGCTATGTGACATACTACTGGATTTGCTTATCATGTCAGGGTTTTCATGGAAGGTGTTGGATTTGCCTGACATCTTACACATCAGATGTTTTATATTACCTTGATTACCGAGACTTTGATACTATTTTCCCAGTTGGCACGAGTCTGCTAATCGATAGCGAGTATGGATTGATCGGCTTTGAGTGTCAATTGCGGAAGGGATTGAGGCGGCAGGTGGTATGGGCAGTTGGGTGGTGAACCACGTAGTGCCAACGGCGAAGGATGTGAGTGCAGAGGTCTGAGCTGCAGCGGTGGACAGGGGGCCGCTCGTTACGTAAGGACCCTGAAGTGTTTGCTCTGTTTGGAACTACGTGAGGAATTCTTTATTCCACTGATTTCCACGAGGTAGTGAAGGGACTGTAGCATGGGCTTTAATGGTATGCAGACCTTTAATAAAAATTTGTGATGTGAAAGTAAACTTCTATTCTGAACTTGTACTTTTGGGCAGATTTGGACGTGTAGCGTAGGTGTCTTTCCTAGCATGATAGTTATGAGGATGCTACGTACTTCGCCGTCATTGTTACTTTTGAACAGTGTTTATCAGTTTATCGGATCCTTTGGTGGATGCGACCGTCACGCTGCCATGTCGAGCCATTCGTAAAATTCATTTGAGAATAGCAGAGGTATGTTCTGAAATATCCATGGGTCAGGACAACATATTGTTATTACCTACTTGTTGTCACTGGGTTCCGGGTAGTTACGCCCATGTAGTATATGTATGTATAAGCCTCGCGGTCATCTAAGCTGACCTAAGTAAGACAGCGAAGCAGGTGTACAATGTGTATATGTTGCAAATGAGAGTTATAATAGAAAATAGCCTCAGTAGATATGCATTTCTCCAGAACAGCAATATTGGCGACTGGTTTATGTACAGTGCACTTACACAAATTTGGTTGGTGAAACTGTTGAAATAAACTGTATCACCGGTCGGAACAATGGTGCTTCTGTATGCTGTTGGGTGTTGGGTGTTTCTTAAGTGGTTAATGAATATGTGTCTTTAGTACTAAGAAATAATGTTTTATGGAACTCTGGTAATTAAGTTTCGGAAGCAGTCAGAATTAAGGCAGGAAGCTCTCTGAAATATTATGTGTCACATATACACTGACGGAAAAAATCGCAACACTCAAATGTAATTAATGTAGAATAATAAAAATTTATGGAATACATTTAATCAGGTAACATATTTAAGTGACTGATATTGCAGGTGCACAGGTTAATGGCTCTGATGGTTCAAATGGCTCTGAGCACTATGGGACTCAACTTCTGAGGTCATCAGTCCCCAAGAGCTTAGAACTACTTAAACCTAACTAACCTAAGGACACCACACACACTCATGCCCGAGGCAGGATTCGAACCTGCGATCGTAGCGGTCGCGCGGTTCCAGACTGTAGCGCCTAGAACCGCTCGGCCACCACGGCCGGCCACAGGTTAATGTAATGGTACATTAATAACGGGTGTAATCGCCAGAATGTTGAATACAAGTATTCGAACGTGCATACATTGTGTTGTATAGATGCCACATGTCGGTTTGTGTGCTGGAGTTCCATGCCTGTTCCATTTGGTCTGTCAATACGGGGGTTGTGGATGACGCTGAGGTTGTCGTCCTATGATGTCCCATATATGCTCGACTGGAGACAGATCAGGTGATCCAGCCGGCCAAGGCAACCTGTCGGCACTCTGTACAACATGTTGGGTTGCAGCAGTAATATGTGGGCGAGCGTTATACTGTTGGAAACTCCATTCCGTTCATGAATGGCAACACAACAGGTCGAATTACCAGACTGACTTACAAATTTGCAGTCAGTATATGTGGGATAACCGCAAAATGACCTGTTGTCATACGAAGTGGCACGCCACATCATAATTCCAGGTGTAGGTCCAGTGTGCCTAGCACGCAAAAAATGTTCAAATGCGTGTGAATTTCTAAGGGACCAAACTGCTGAGGTCATCGGTCCCTCGACTTACACACTACTTAAACTACCTTATGCTGAGAACAACAGACGCACCCATGCCCCAGGGAGGACTCGAACCTCCGGCGGGAGGGGTCGCGCAGTCCGTGACATGGCGCCTCAAACAGCGCCGCCACCCCCGCGGCCTAGCATGCAGACTGGTTGGTTGCAGGCCCTCAACTGTCCTCCTTCTAACCAACACGCAGCCATCACTGCGACCGAGGCAGATCCAGATTTCATTAAAATTCATAATAGACATCCACTGTCACCGACACCACCCAAGTCACAAATGGCGGTGATTTGGAGTCAGTGAACTGCGCGCAAAAGGGCGCCAGACTTGGAACTGTCCATAAAGTAACCGATTCATAAGAGTTCGTTGTGGTACTTTAAATTGCTGCTGCAGATGTGGTATGATGCGCCAGAGCCATAAGCCGAACACGATGGTCTTCCCTCTCGTTAGTTGCCGTCCGGAGACCAGCCTTATTGTGACCTAATATTCTCGTGACCACTGTTTCCAGCGACCATATACTGTGGCTACATTCCTCCCTAGACTTCGTGCAGCATTGCAGAAGGAACATCGAGCTTCTCGTAGTCCTATTACATGAACTCGTTCTCGCTTCCCGTGCCCGGGTTCCCGGGTTCGATTCCCGGCGGGGTCAGGGATTTTCTCTGCCTCGTGATGACTGGGTGTTGTGTGATGTCCTTAGGTTAGTTAGGTTTAAGTAGTTATAAGTTCTAGGGGACTGATGACCATAGATGTTAAGTCCCATAGTGCTGGAAGCCATTTTTCCACGAACTCGTTCAAACTCAGTTAGATGTTAATAATGGCGTCTTTGTCGGCTAACAGGCGTTTTTCACTAACATTAACTCAACTCCTCAGTCTGAAAACCAGCTACCACTCATGGCCGTTCCAACGTTGATTTAAGGAAAACCTCATTTGCATCCTTATAGCGGCGCTACTATCGCCACTCTTATGCGACTGGCGCGAAATTCGAATAGACATCTTTCAGATGTAGAAACACGCCTACCGAATTTCGTTTATGTTGCACAGCTCTTTCTTGGTATTGCGATTTTGTTTTGTATTTATGTAGGGGACTAGTTAGTTGCATCTGAAGTATCTCTGCTAAACATCTGCTCCAAAAATACTTTGACAGATTGAAACTGTTTAGAGAATAGCATGTTAACTACAGCCTTTGAAGTCTATAAGGCTATTGTTATTATTAAAGCTGGCCTCTGTGGCCGAGCGGTTCTAGGCGCTTCAGTCTGGAACCGTGCCGCTGCTACAGTCGCAGGTTCGAATCCTGCCTCGGGCATGGATGTGTGTCATGCCCTTAGTTAAGTTAGGTGTAAGTAGTTCTAAGTTTAGGGGACTGATGACCTCATATGTCAAGTCCCATAGTGCTTATAGCCATTTGAACCATTTTTACTATTAAATAAAATTCTATGTTTAGGGCTGAGTTTTAAATAAATGTTATGTTTTTGGATTTATGGTGTGATTTTGATAAATGTCACCACGCACTCTGGTGTGAATTTTGGTGTACCACCAATCAGTGTTTCACGGACCGTAGGGGTTCATTGAACCCTAAACGCTGAAGTGGCTTAAGCCATTCCTGGTACCAGTTTATTGGATATACGAAATAGTTCATAGTTCATCCTCGAGGTAGCAGCACTCCATGCATTTTCGCGACACTCTGCTAAAGTTTAACGTAGGTTATGTTAATAGTAAGACACATGTACTGTTTTTCTCGTCTTACAACTTCTTTATCCAACGAGTGAAAAATCGATATTTTCACTGCAATAAGTGTCCGGTTTTATTAGATAAACAGTACTTCAGGTACGCTACTGGGCATTAAAATTGCTACACCATGAAGATGACGTGCTACAGACGTGAAATTTAACCGACAGGAAGAAGATGCTGTGATACGCAAATGATTAGATTTTCAGAGCATTCACACAAGGTTGGCGCCAGTGGCGACACCTACAACGTGCTGACACGAGGAAAGTTTCCAACCGATTTCTCATACACAAACAGCAGTTGACCTGCGTTGCCTGGTAAAACGTTGTTGTGATGCCTCGTGCAAGAAGGGGAAATGCGTACCATCACGTTTCCGAATTTGATAAAGGTCGGATTGTAGCCTATCGCGATTGCGGTTTATCGTATCGCGACATTGCTGCTCGCGTTGGTCGAGATCCAATGACTTAGCAGGATATGGGATCGGTGTGTTCAGGAGGGTAATACGGAACGCCGTGCTGGATCCCAACGGCCTCGTATCACTAGCAGTCGAGATGACAGGCATCTTATCCTCAAGGCTGTAACGAATCGTGCAGCCACGTCTCGATCCCTGAGTCAACAGATGGGCACGTTTGCAAGACAACAACCATCTGCACGAACAGTTCGACGAAATTTGCAGCAGTATGGACTATCAGCTCGGAAACCATGGCTGCGGTTACCTTTGACTCTGCATCACAGACAGGAGCGCATGCGATGGTGTACTCAACGACGAACCCGGGTGCACGAATGGCCAAACGTCATTTTTTCGGATGAATCCAGGTTCTGCTTACAGCATCATGATGGTCGCATCCGTGCATAGCGACATCGCGGTGAACGCACATTGGAAGCGTGTATTCGGCATCGCCATACTGGCGTATCACCCAGCGTGATGGTATGGGGTGCCGTTCGTTATACGTTTCGGTCACCTCTTGTTCGCATTGACGGCACTTTGAACAGTGGACGTTACATTTCAGATGTGTTACGACCCGTGGCTCTACCCTTCATTCGATCCCGGCGAAACCCTACATTTCAGCAGGATAATGCACTACCGCATGTTGCAGGTCCTATACAGGCCTTTCTGGATACAGAAAATGTTCGACTGCTGCCCTGGCCAGCACATTCTCCAGATCTCTCACCAATTGAAAACGTCTGGTCAATGGTGGCCGAGCAACTGGCTCGTCGCAATACGCCAGTCACTACTTTTGAAGAACTGTGGTATTGTGTTGAAGGTGCATAGGCAGCTGTACCTGTACACGCCATCCAAGCTCAATGCCCAGGCGTATCAAGGCCGTTATTATGGCCAGAGGTGGTTGTTCTGGGTACTGATTTCTCAGGATCTATGCACCCAAATTGCGTGAAAATGTAATCACATGTCAGTTCTACTATAATATATTTGTCCAATGAATACCCGTTTATCATCCGCATTTCTTCTTGGTGTAGCAATTTTAATGGCCAGTAGTGTAATTCCTACGTAAAAGGTTAACTACAAATCACTTTTAAAATGTTATTCATCTAACAAGGGGAGACCGCCAATTGTGAAATTCAGATTCGATTCATACTGCGCATAATAAAAGCTCATGGCCAGAGGTGTAATGTGGCAAAGCACCTAGATTCACTTCTCAGCCGTTGTCGAAAAAATCGACAGTTAAAAGAAACTGTTGTGGTGAAATACTCTCTACGATTAACAATTTCCCACAGCGTCATGGCGCAGCGGTAAGCTCTCTGGTTCGTAATCCGAAGGTCGCCGGATCGAATCTCGCACCATGCAACCTTTTTTTTTTTATTTTTTATTTTTTTTTGTATTTGTTTTTTGTAATTCAAATGTGTATACACACACACTCACACATTCATATATATATATATATATATATATATATATATATATATATATATATATATATATATATATATAATTCGCGGCAATCAGTTGCAACAATTATGCATATAATAAGTTGTTGAATCTCGTTTGTCGTGGAAAAACTGGCGACTTCGAACATCATTATGTTTTCCGCAAACAAAGTTGTATTTCACAAATGTTATTAATTTTCTTCATAATATTAACCACGTATAGTTAACGGAAGACGTAGAATCGATATTCCGAAACGAATACGTATAGCGTAAGTCAAACGTTCGAATTAGAATAGAGCCCCCACGAACACAAATTCGCTGTGGCAGGTATGAAATATAAACTCTGTTACTCGCTCGTTACACTTGAAGGACAGATGTTGAATGGGCCGAAACGAGCCGCCGCATAACAGTGTAGTTGCCAGTTAACTTCGAAAGAAGGTAGATGCGGTTCCTAGCGCAACTTATAACATCGTCGAAAATCAGTGCGGACGGGAGAGCTTTGGTACACCCTGTTAAAAAAACGGAAAAATGGAGGCGGTGCAATTGGAGAGCGATCCGCCTTCACCAACACGCATAAGCAATTCATTAATATATATATGTATATATATATATATATATATATATATATATATATATATGAATTACAAAAAACTAATAATAAAAAAAGTTGCATGGCGCGAGATTCGATCCGGCGACCTTCGGATTACGAACCCAAGCGCTTACCGCTGCGCCAGGACGCTGTGAATACTTATTCAGTGTAGAGAGTATTTCACCGCAACGGTTTCTTTTAACTGTCGATTTTCTCTACAACGGCTGAGAAGTGCATCTTGGTGCTTTGCTACATTACACCTCTGGCTATGAGCTTTTATTATGCGCAGTATGAATCGAATCTGAATTTCACAATTGGCGGCCTCCCCTTGTAAGACTATGCTGGTGTTCAGGTAACCAAATACAAGAGCTACTGAACTACTGGAACCCATGACCGACTTGGGTCCAAGTCACCCTCAGAAATGTATATTCCTCATTTACAACAAAATCGAACACCTGTTACAGATTACTTTAAGTTATTTTCAATACCTGTATGATAGAAAATATATTAGAAACAATGTAGGTTTTTTCTATACAGGTTCAAGGCTCGCTATGCCGTCTAAATAGAGAAGTTTCCCTTGGAAACGCAAGCAGCGTGATTTTGCAGATGAACAACTGGAAAAATGCTTAAACGTTATGAGATTAGGTGCATCCTCCCAAAGGCAAGCAGAAAGTTTTTCAAAATCAGCAAGTCCAGCATCAAACGACACTGAGTCAAGATCACAAAATGCTGATGATGTTAGCCTGCAGTCTTTAGGAAAAAGTGATTTTATTTGTTTAGCAGCGAGGATAAAGCGTGTAACATGAGGGATATTGGTTTGCAATCTACACTCCTGGAAATGGAAAAAAGAACACATTGACACCGGTGTGTCAGACCCACCATACTTGCTCTGGAAACTGCGAGAGGGCTGTACAAGCAATGATCACACGCACGGCACAGCGGACACACCAGGAACCGCGGTGTTGGCCGTCGAATGGCGCTAGCTGCGCAGCATTTGTGCACCGCCGCCGTCAGTGTCAGCCAGTTTGCCGTGGCATACGGAGCTCCATGGCAGTCTTTAACACTGGTAGCATGCTGCGACAGCGTGGACGTGAACCGTATGTGCAGTTGACGGACTTTGAGCGAGGGCGTATAGTGGGCATGCGGGAGGCCGGGTGGACGTACCGCCGAATTGCTCAACACGTGGGGCGTGAGGTCTCCACAGTACATCGATGTTGTCGCCAGTGGTCGGCGGAAGGTGCACGTGCCCGTCGACCTGGGACCGGACCGCAGCGACGCACGGATGCCCACCAAGACCGTAGGATCCTACGCAGTGCCGTAGGGGACCGCACCGCCACTTCCCAGCAAATTAGGGACACTGTTGCTCCTGGGGTATTGGCGAGGACCATTCGCAACCGTCTCCATGAAGCTGGGCTACGGTCCCGCACACCGTTAGGTAGTCTTCCGCTCACGCCCCAACATCGTGCAGCCCGCCTCCAGTGGTGTCGCGACAGGCGTGAATGGAGGGACGAATGGAGACGTGTCGCCTTCAGCGATGAGAGTCGCTTCTGCCTTGGTGCCAATGATGGTCGTATGCGTGTTTGGCGCCGTGCAGGTGAGCGCCACAATCAGGACTGCATACGACCGAGGCACACAGGGCCAACACCCGGCATCATGGTGTGGGGAGCGATCTCCTACACTGGCCGTACACCACTGGTGATCGTCGAGGGGACACTGAATAGTGCACGGTACATCCAAACCGTCATCGAACCCATCGTTCTACCATTCCTAGACCGGCAAGGGAACTTGCTGTTCCAACAGGACAATGCACGTCCGCATGTATCCCGTGCCACCCAACGTGCTCTAGAAGGTGTAAGTCAACTACCCTGGCCAGCAAGATCTCCGGATCTGTCCCCCATTGAGCATGTTTGGGACTGGATGAAGCGTCGTCTCACGCGGTCTGCACGTCCAGCACGAACGCTGGTCCAACTGAGGCGCCAGGTGGAAATGGCATGGCAAGCCGTTCCACAGGACTACATCCAGCATCTCTACGATCGTCTCCATGGGAGAATAGCAGCCTGCATTGCTGCGAAAGGTGGATATACACTGTACTAGTGTCGACATTGTGCATGCTCTGTTGCCTGTGTCTATGTGCCTGTGGTTCTGTCAGTGTGATCATGTGATGTATCTGACCCCAGGAATGTGTCAATAAAGTTTCCCCTTCCTGGGACAATGAATTCACGGTGTTCTTATTTCAATTTCCAGGAGTGTATATGACAAGCTAAGATGGGCAGTGCAAAAAGCGGGAAGAAAAAAGAAGTGGTAGAAAAGTGAGTAGTCGTAAACGGGCATTGTAAGAACGCAATTTTATAATCGTTTTGTGGGAGAATATTGAATTTCCTGTCATTGTGAAAATCATAGACGAAAACTGAGCTGTCGCAGGGCGTATGCAGCAAACAAATAATTCTACATTATGAATGGTGCAATATTAAGGAGAAAATTAACTCTCCAAAACTTCTCAAAACAGGATTATTTTCTGTTCCAGCAATCTAACACCATGTTTAGAGTCTTTTAAGGTTCTTAAATTTTTTTCGCTGCCCTACTTTTTTCACTATTTAGCAAAAACAAGATAATACCTATCACAAATAGTAAGTATAGAAGTTGTAGTTAAGGACAGTACAGTTACCAGTACCAATCTTTGGTAATTACAAGAACATGTATCAGAAATACTGAAAAACTGGGTCCAAGTAACCCTTGTTTAAGATACCTTCAATTCCATGATACAGCATATTGTGCACTTTCTCTGAGTTTTCATTTACAGTTGCAGTTTTGGAGTCTCTTTCGAGTGGACCGTTTTCGATAGCATACTATGAATTCAGTTGCTCATTTCTTAACTGTTGAAACAGCAGAAGCGGAATCATAACAAAACTCCATCGATGAAAACTCTTGGCTGGTTGACAATGAATATTACGACATTTTCACACACCACCTGATCAAGTAGAAGGATGTGTACTGCGTGACCACTTTAAAACTCAGTAGAAATAATACTATTCCACAATTAGTATATACATTTCAGTTATTCACCTACGGGTTTGCTCAGTATGTGCAAATACAGCACAAACAAAATTTCATTGGTATCAGCTAGTTCCAAGGTGTGTACAACGCATACTTTCGACTTATGTATGGCCGCTTCATGACAATTGCTGCATGCAGTTAGTCTGATTCCAGCGCGTTTGAAAGGTATCTGTCATCGGTGATTGACGCTACAGTTTGTCGACCATTCCGACAGGTATTTTGCGTTAACTGTTTCCACAGCGTAAAGACCACCGAATGGCGAGTATTGAGCCTCATTGCAACGGCAACGTGCCTTTGTTCTGCGTCCTATCTTCTAATTGCGTGCCATTACAGTTCATCAGACAAATGTCGGATGCTATCCATTTCCACTGTTCTCACTCTCCATCCCACGAAACAAGCACTCCATTACAGTTGATCACTAACTCTGACGGCCGAGGCTACTGTAGCAACTCAGCATCAGGGGAAACACTAAGTATGCGCGATACTTCATTTGTACTGGGTTCTAAATTAGTTCGGTTTTACAGACTTTTCTTCCCACGTTACTTTCTATTCTCCCACCTGAATTTATGACTGTAAACTTCAGAATTAATGAAGTATATTGCAACAAGTATTATAGGTCCATTGTTACTATTACTTGCAGCTATTAAATTATATGTTAGTGGCATTTGGTACGGAGTTGCCAAATACGATTATTCTAACTTTAACTTTAGTGCCTTCCCCAAGACTGTGATAGGCCATTTGCTAATTGACACCCTGTTGTTTTCCAAAACAGAAACGTCAGCATACCCGTCTGGAAGAAGCGACGTATTGTGTGTTATGGAAGCACTTTCCATAAATCAAGCAGTATGTGATTAGGTGTTTCACCCGAATTTGTGTGCAGAAATGTTGTGGCAGAAGAGCATGGCTACGTTTTCTGCAATTGAAGCAGCTGGTGATAATACTCAAAAACGCACTAACACTTCAACAAACAATCTTAAATATCTCACATAATTTCACTTATTGCAGTCCGTTTTGTTCATACTGATTTCAGATCAGAAAAACGGTTAGCTTTGCCACGCCAGGTTTCGAACGTTTCAACAAAGCTTTTTTCCATAGAACACTGTTTATCGGATATTTTTCGTCGTCCTTGGTTATTTTTCATGGAACCCTTCAATTATCTGGGAATCCTGGCTCGAACTCTAATGAATATATCCTCTACAAACAGTTTTTGCATACGTCGGAATATTTTCAACTGTAAACACCGACGAATTGGTCGCTTTGCTCATGAGAGTAACTATGGTCACTTGTTACGAAGAAGATTCGTCCACCAACTGTATTAACCTAAGTGGATGGAGCGGAAACTACCACCTCCGATCTTTACATTCCCACCGAAATTGAAAGAAGGAGTTTATATATCAACAAATAAGGAATATAATTGGTGAGCGCCACTTCGAAGATTTACTACAAATGAAGCTTGGCATCTTGCTTGTTTTATGAGCTGGCTAATTGAGATTATCTGAACACAGACGTCGCAAAATGCATTCCACAGTTGGCAACAGTACGTAACATTGAAGAGGTTAACATGGTGGAAGAGTGTGTGTGCAATGAGTACAGTTTGTGTTCTGTATAAAAAATTGTTTTTAGTGCAACAAGAAAAACAACAGCTTCATTATCCGTACATAAAGGGCACATACAGATGAACATCAAAGCTCAGAGTAAGTAATTAAACACAAAATGAGCAAAAGGTGATACGGTAGAAACTATTTTTAACTAAAATGCACAATAATAGAAAATGTAATTTGAAACTGCTGCATTCAAATAAAAAAGTATACATATTTCAGGCCCCTGATAAGACCTTAAAACGCGTCTGGCAAAATAAATATTACTTTTCTTCGGTTACATACAGATTTTCCTAAATCAAAAATCAGTAACACAATAGAACTCTGGCTACTTCGGCAGGGACGGAAAGCTGTAACTGCTGTGCGAGAGCCTTTCATCCGTATCGATTCAGCTAGCTCCCCTCAGTACTCGGGCGAGTGCCTTCATGGAATGCGGCAATCGTCATCTGCTCTGCACAACCTAAGGACTGGATAGATAAAGTATCGTAACATATTAACTACTCAGTGGAAATGAATGAAAGTACGGGAGAATGTTCCAGAGGTCTCCTAGTCTATAAGGAGAGCCGGCCGCAGCGGCCGAGAGGTTCTAGGCGCTTCAGTCCGGAACCGTGCTGCTGCTACGGTTGCAGGTTCGAATCCTGCGTCGGGCACGGATGTGTGTGATGTCCTTAGGTTAGTTAGTTTTAAGTAGTTCTAAGTCTAGGGAACTGATGACCTCAGATGTTGAGTCCCATAGTGCTTACAACCATTTGAACTATTGTTTGGTCTCCTAGTCGTACACTGAAAGCTGTACGTCAACATGGCGTGAGATCAGCATGACAGTAGATCCGTGAAGTGCTGGCCCCGCAACACCTAGCACTTGATGGAACAGTAACAGACACTGTAAGTCAACCAGCCTGCAGTCACGCTGCACTGTGGTGGTGTTCTTCATTACAATATGGACCGCAGATTACGTCTGGAGGACTTCACATGGGGAGGAATCATCAGGAAACTGGAAAAGGACGAAGTGTGACGAGCGTAACTTAAGGATGTGGTATTGCTCACAGTATTGTTCCACGTGCACGGGGAGCGTTCCGAACAGACAATATAAATAATAAATGAGAGTACCCGAGCACGTTACCAAGAGTCTTACAATCGTGCATAGAAAGTTGATATCATATGACGTGAGGTTAGCGTGACTACAGCGCTAAATGGAGCTGGCTCCATAACACAAGGCAGTTGAAGGAAGGGGAAAAGTCAGTGTGTGCCAATACAGTGCGCTGTATTGGTGTTCTTCATTACAACACGGAGCGGAGACAACATCTGGACGATTTCACACGGGAACAATCAACGGGAAACTGGAACATGGACGCCGGCCGAAGTGGCCGTGCGGTTAAAGGCGCTGCAGTCTGGAACCGCAAGACCGCTACGGTCGCAGGTTCGAATCCTGCCTCGGGCATGGATGTTTGTGATGTCCTTAGGTTAGTTAGGTTTAACTAGTTCTAAGTTCTAGGGGACTAATGACCTCAGCAGTTGAGTCCCATAGTGCTCAGAGCCATTTGGAACATGGACGAAATGTGGCGATTGTACCCTACAGAATTGTTTGACATGCATGGGCGATTCGAACCATATGCACAACTGCCCAAAGGAGAGTAGGTAGTCGACCACAGTCTATTACAGTACCCGCTGAACGTTAGACCGTGGAACTTGCAAGAAGAGACGTACGTCAAACAGCGGGTGCAGTTACAACCACATTTAACAGGACAGAAAGGCACACCGTATCACGCTCGACAATGACACGGCGACTTTGCCCGACGACCAGTACACTGTGTTCCGTTGACACCAGAACATCGGCGGCCGGCCGAAGTGGCCGTGCGGTTAAAGGCGCTGCAGTCTGGAGCCGCAAGACCGCTACGGTCGCAGGTTCGAATCCTGCCTCGGGCATGGATGTTTGTGATGTCCTTAGGTTAGTTAGGTTTAACTAGTTCTAAGTTCTAGGGGACTAATGACCTCAGCAGTTGAGTCCCATAGTGCTCAGAACCGTTTGAGCCATAACATCGGCGGCAAGGGTGTCAAGAGCGCAGGAGCTGGACCAATGAGGAATGTTGTCGCGTGCTCCTCTCACGTCTACATCTACATCCATACTTCGCAAGCCACCTGACGGTGTGTGGCGGAGGGTACTTTGAGTACCTCTATCGGTTCTCTCTCCTATTCCAGTCTCGTATTGTTCGTGGAAAGAACGATTGTCGGTATGCCTCTGCGTGGGCTCTAATCTCTCTGATTTTATCCTCATGGTCTCTTCGCGAGATATACGTAGGAGGGAGCAATATACTGCTTGACTCCTCGGTGAAGGTATGTTCTCGAAACTTCAACAAAAGGCCGTATCGAGCTACCGAGCGTTTCTCATGCAGTCTTCCACTGGAGTTTATCTATCATCTCCGTAACGCTTTCGCAATTACTAAATGATCCAGTAATGAAACGCGCTATTCTCCGTTGGATCTTCTCTATCTCTTCTATCAACGCTATCTGGTACGGATCCCACACCGGTGAACAGCAGTAAAGCAGTGGGCGAACAAGTGTACTATAACCTACTTCCTTTGTTTTGGGATTGCATTTCCTTAGGATTCTTCCAATGAATCTCAGTCTGGCATCTGCTTTACCGACGATTAATTTTATATGGTCATTCCATTTTAAAACACTCCTAATGCCTACTCCCAGATAATTTATGGAATTAACTGCTTCCAGTTGCTGACCTGCTATATTGTAGCTAAATGATAAAGGATCTTTCTTTCTATGTATTAGCAGCACATTACACTTGTCTACAATGAGATTCAATTGCCATTCCCTGCACCATGCGTCAATTCGCTGCAGATCCTCCTGCATTTCTGTACAATTTTCCATTGTTACAACCTCTCTATATACCACAGCATCATCCGCAAAAAGCCTCAGTGAACTTCCGACGTCATCCACAAGGTCATTTATGTATATTGTGAATAGCAACGGTCCTACGACACTCCCCTGCGGCACAACTGAAATCACTCTTACTTCGGAAGACTTCTCTCCATTGAGAATGACATGCTGCGTTCTGTTATCTAGGAAGTCATTATACAACTGATCTGATAGTCCATATGCTCTTACTTTGTTCATCAAACGGCTGTGGGGAACTGTTTCAAACGCCTTGTGGAAGTCAAGAAACACGGAATCTACCTGGGAACCCGTGTCTACGGCCCTCTGAGTCTCGTGAACGAATAGCGCGAGCTGGGTTTCACACGTACGTCTTTTTCAAAACCCATGCTGATTCCTACAGAGTAGATTTCTAGATGAGGACAGATTCAGTATAAGTAGTGATTCTGGACGTACCCACTTACGGCGGGATAAACACGTAATGCACCTATGGACATGGCAGAAGAAGATCGTCTTAGTGGTCCAGACGTTGTGGTGTGGGGACGCATACTGCTGCATGGATGTATTCACCTTAAAATCTTTGAACACCGTTCAATTACCCGACAACGTTATTGTAATACTGTACTCCCTCCCCATGTACGTTTTTTAAGGGTGCCATAGGCTACAAGTTCTTTTTATGGATGACAATGCGCGACCGAATCGAACAGCCCAGGTCTAGGAGCTCTTGCAGCGAGAGTATATTCGACGGATGACTGCCCTGCCTCTTCCCCCGACTTATATATCATCTAGCACGTGTGAGATGCGTTGGGGGACGTGTTGTCGCACGTCAACATGCAACATCGACCATCCAGAAGCTGTCAAACGCACTGGTGGAGGGACGAAACATCCTACCAAAGTAGCTCCTAACCAACCTTTTGGCCAGCATGAGAGCGCATTGCAGAGCATGAACAACAGTCTGTAGTGGTCACACACCCTATTGAAAACGATGTCCCGCGTTCTGTATTGTTTATGGGACCATCATAAATCACTGTGACCTCTTTGCGAGAGCGCAAAATACGGGAGGCGATCGAAATTATTGAGCAGCCTGACAATATCAACAAAGAAGATGGCTAAGAACTCCCGGCGTCCTGGCTGCCGGCCATCCCAGTCCAACATGGCCGCGACCGGTCGCGGGGCAGAAGCTACACGGGACACGGACGTTTCTGCACAAACTGCTGTAGAGCAACCGTCAGTCCACTTCCGCGCACACCAGGAGGAAAACTTGCCGACCAGAAGCCGAACGCTGATTGGTGGACAGCTACCAATCGTTGACGACATGGACATCAAAATGGCTCAAATGGCTCTGAGCTCTATGGGACATAACATCTATGGTCATCAGTCCCCTAGAACTTAGGACTACTTAAACCTAACTAACATAAGGACGTCACACAACACCCAGTCATCACGAGGCAGAGAAAATCCCTGACCCCGCCGGTAACCGAACCCGGGAACCCGGGCGCTGGAAGCGAGAACGCTACCGCACGACCACGAGCTGCGGACGATATGGACATCCACGAATAGCCTTTTTCCTTCCGTCTTCCCTTATGTCATGACTAGCCAATCATATTAGACGGTCAATTAAAAGTTTTACAACAGTGACGTCAGACATCGATAGTCTGTAATAAACAGAAGCAGCTATCCCCATGCAAAACCAGTCGTGCCCTGAGGAAGGCCGTTGCAATTCGGTCGAAACGTCGGTTTTAGTTTATTATTGTTGCTAGTTTTTAACAATGACGCGGCATAATACCCAGAAGAATTTTAATCACCATGAGACCAGCCACGGAAGCCTACGTTCTTATATTCTGTGATAACTGTTTAAAAAAAATGATTCAAATGGCTCTGAGCAGTATGAGATTTAACACATCCATGCCCGAGGCAGGATTCGAACCTGCGACCGTAGCGGTCGCGCGGTTCCAGACTGAAGCGCCTAGAACCGCTCGGCCACACAGGCCGGCTGTTTTTAAAAGGAAACATTTCTGTTTGTATCATTGTGTATTTCTTTCAGTTACTTTCTGTACTGAACTACAATGTACTGTACTGTGCCAATTCTTTAAATGTATGGATCAAGTTTCATCGAGCTATGTTGCTTGGCAGCGAAATATCATGCGAGAACTAATTTCGTCCCTTAGTATTGCACATCAGTGTACTTTAGTCGTTCTGCATATCTGCTGATGCCAATCACTGCCACCTGGTTAGTATCAGGTTCCAACGGTTCTTCGTTTCTGATGATTTTGTTATTAATTCTGAGATCCGAAATACGATGGCAATGTCCGAGATGGAAACAGTTTATGAAAGCATGATCTGTAACGTCGAAAACTCAGAATCTGGTGCAGCCGGCCGGAGTGGCCGAGCGGTTCTAGGCGCTACAGTTTGGAACCCCGCGGCCGCTACGGTCGCAGGTTCGAATCCTGCATCGGGCATGGATGTGTGTGATGTCCTTAGGTTAACTATGTTTAAGTAGTTCTAATTCTAGGGGACTGATGACCTGAGATGTTAAGTCCCATAGTGCTAAGAGCAATTAAACCATTTTTTGAAACATCTTTGATGGAAGCTATATCTAAAGCTCATCAGCGACGTAACTCTTGTGAGTTCCTGCAGATTTAATTTTAGTGAAACTCTGTGCCTCGAAATCACGTTAAAGAAGTCACAGTCGATCGACTACCAGATGGCTGTGTCCAAAGCTATCTGGAAAACACTCCAGTAGGAAAGCCCAGTCGCGTCGCGTGCCTTGCTAATATAGCGCGGACATCATGTATTGTGGTTACGTACGATACTGGTACAGGCCAGCCTTGAACTGACTCGTTTACAACACAAATCACCTGTGTAGATAGCCAGCCCAACAAGAACGAGGAGTGGCTCATTGCCCCCCACCCCTCACGACCAAGCTTTTTATACTAAGACTTTGTTTTTGCTCTCAAAGGCGAGTCCATACAGGATTATCGATGTCAACGGTTGCTATCATTCTCTTCCCATCCTTCACTTCTCGTCGTCTGACTGGTTAACTTTTAGATATATTTGTGTATGCTATCAGTATCCTGTGTTTTAGTTGTATTTTTATCTTTTTTTCTTTTTATTGTTGCGTGTTCTATCATGTTGCCTTTTAGGCAATTTTCCTTAACTATTACGTTTTTGTATTATGATATTTAGTGTCTTAACGGTAATACTACCGCTTATTTAATATTGTTTACGTTTTTTCATTTTAACCACTCAGTTGCCGCAATAATCCTTTTGTGCCCGAATTATAGTGTTTTCATCGACTACATGTAGGCTTAGCTTCTTTACTTGCTTCCTCAAGCCCTAGTTTATAGACCTTTTATTTCTCACTTACTTTTATTACTTCTAGTGTTGTGTGGCTGCACTGTGATGTGCACGCAGGTCTAGTAGAACACAGTTTTATGTGATCAGAAGGGTCTCTGTTTACAACGTCCCACTTCACTGCCGAACGTTATTTTATTAATTCATTTACCATGCAGCGACCCACAAAGATTCACAATAGAACGTGCACGACGCGCTGCCATTAATTAATTTCAAGTTGAAATTCCAAAAAATGGCTCTGAGCACTATGGGACTTAACATCTAAGGTCATCAGTCCCCTAGAACTTAGAACTACTTAAACCTAACTAACCTAAGGACATCACACACACCCATGCCCGAGGCAGGATTCGAACCTGCGACCGTATCGGTCGCGTGGTTCCAGACTGTAGCGCCTAGAACCGCTCGACCACACCGGCCGGCTTGAAATTCCTGACAGTGTGTTTAAGTCCGTTAGACAGTTTTCCATGGTATTAATCCTATTATCATATTGGTATTTTAGCTCTATTCTTTTCCACTAATCCACAGCACCACGACTCAGAATGAAGTAATACAACGTGAGCAGTTGCTTCTTTATGACCAAGTGTTAGCGGTTAGTAACTGCTTACCTTTCTCCTTCAACAACTGCATATTATTTCACCCACTATCACGTAAGTATGTTGTCACTTGACATACTGGGACAGATAACGGCCTTACCTCATGGTCACTGAGAAGGGCTTCCGGTGTCAGGTTACACACTTGGGCGACATATAATTCGGGTCACCACCCACTCTGCTCCCTCCACCCCGTCCGAGGAGCCGTTGGCAATTGATGGCGGTCACCCATGGCAACCATCCCTCTTCACACGTCCCCCACAGCCTGGACCAACAGGAAGATTAGACCAATAGGAGTCGAGTTCTCCCTTCTCCTCACCTTTATTATAATATGAATCCAACTGCCCGAGACCCACTTATTCGAGGTCTGATCTTCATAGTGAAAGGATGAAGCACCATAAAGGGCGAGCCAGTGACCCCAGGAATAAGAAGAATAAGACTGTTATATTTGAAAGTAAGTACCTGTTAATATTATCATTAATAATATTGCTATTAATAAATATATATTACATTGTACTGACGATTTGTTATATTTTTATTTCAGCAGTGGACCACATTCCTGAATTGGTAGTTACAGAACTGCTGGATGAGGACATTTACATACGGTTGTCTGTGCTACTAAAGCAGCCACCCTCTAATGGTCTTTCTGATTCATCGGGCATAATGTCGTTCGACTACAATGCATCACTGTCAAAGCCAATTCCATTGGAACTACCTTAGCTCGCAGAGCTGCAGGCAAGTCCCCCAAGAGTGCTATCTTTCGCCAACACAGCGTTACTGCGAGTAGATCGAAACGTGTAAAAGTAGGCTTGGCAACTAATAGTGACTTTACCATGGTGATTGAAGATGTAAACACACACCATATTAATGTCAAACTTCATTTTGCATGCTACGAATATCTGTGCAGTTTGATGGGACATACAGAATAAAATGGTGATAGAATATGATCCATCCCCTACTCCTACAGACTTTCAAATGATATATATTTCGAGACAATACTAGAATTAACTTCATGGAGCACCAACGTATACTTAAAACATTCATGTGTTGTGAATTTAGATGATCTGTATTCCACATTATCAAGCGCCACAAAAATATTGTGCCACTGGCACTAATATCGAAGAGTGGTATACTATGACTTTGTTTACTGCTTCAGCAAATATAGTGTTACTATGTACCAATTTGAACAGTGCATCTATGCCTCTGTTCCCCCTGTACCGCAATGTGTAAGCGCAGAAATTCTCAAATCTGTAGGGGCTGAATCCGCTGACAGAATTCCTATGTTGGTAACGTGTCCTATTGTCCTGAATGTGATAAATGCGCAATATAAGGCTTACAGAACGCAGAATTTAAAAAAACTCTCGGATGCCAGTATGCTATGAAATCTGTGTGTACAAAAATTTACAAAGCACAATATATTTCCTACAAAATGTTGCTATTTCGCACTCCTCATGTCCTATGCAGCTACCGGTGAAAAACACAAAGCACCGAGGCGCCGCTTCCACTGCCAACGACAATAAAGCTACAACCGCCGCCTCCGCTGTCGCCGCCACCTCATCCTGCAATGCTGTGTTCCATTTTGTCAAACATATGTGGATGAGTGTCCGATACGGATGTACGTTGACAGCCGCAGGCTTGCGGCATACTGGGGATCTGGTAAATAGCCACACACAGTGCGCACAGATTCATAATGGATGAATGGACAAAAGGCTGGAGTGAGACGCAGTCAGTTTGTCACTATTATACGAATGAAGAGATGATAAAAGATGTAACGACTACGGCTTAGCCGGTAGGGTCTTAAATATTATCACACACTTGCTAAGGTGCCGTATCTACATGCATGATTATTTGCAAAAAAGAAAATGCAATGGGCAGAAAAATCATTTAATTTCCGTTTTACGACTTATACAGAGCATTTTAATAGGAGGCGTTCGATCAATCTGGCAACCTGCTTTCGCATCACAATATTTATAGCAGGGCTTGGTTCAAATGGCTCTGAGCACTATGGGACTTAACATCTATGGTCATCAGTCCCCTAGAACTCAGAACTACTTAAACCTAACCAACCTAAGGACATCACATAACACCCAGTCATCACGAGGCAGAGAAAATCCCTGACCCCGCCGGAATCGAACCCGGGAACTCGGGCGTGGGAAGCGAGAACGCTACCGCACGACCACGAGCTGTGGACTATAGCTGGGCTCACACATAAAAAGGAGCACATTATTCTTAAACAGTTGAGGCAGCCAGTTAGATCTGTGTGAAATATCACGTAGCAATGATATAAGCTGTGCCTGAAACAAGTAATAGTCGACAGCATACAAATTACAACATCTTCCAGTGAGTTTCCTATAAATATTCAAAACAACTTTACAAATATTTATTGATGTCAGCCATTCGAACATGGAACAGGCAACCATAAATTGCTCGTCATCATCATCATAAAAACCCGTAATCCTCCAGCTGAATCGTCATTGATATTCAGGAATATCCAGAGGATCGTTTTCTTGAATACACCAAAGTTGAACAGTTACTGTTCACCCTTAATAGGTAACGGCCAACACATCAGTGGACACTCACTGCACTTCCACAAGTTAACAGTAGCACCATTGCTTCACAAATGATCATAACCTTGATCATTGTGATGATGATCTGGCAGTAGAGGCCAGTTTATTCGTCGTTTATACAGTGATGTTGTTTCAAGTTGCCTACAATGCTGCAAATAATGCGTATTGACAGTTCACCCAGTAATGAACCAGCAATGGGTGAAGATATCAAGGCGCATAGCAGGTGAGGTGAAGGAAAGCCACATGACACAGTAATTATGTTGTTTGTTGTTAGCTACAGTTTAAAGTACTCTGGAGCCAATCCTTAATTTAGTGTTGCTAAAGTGATATTATCACGTATGAATGGTTTCGACTTTTTGTTACGTCAATGCCGATTTCTGCCTTGTTTCACAGGAATGTTGACTCGCCATCAGTAATGCTGGGGGATCTTAAGTCGCTGTGGATGATTTCCCTGGAACAATTAAAACATTAACTTAAGAGTGTATACATCTACAAGAACACACGTTTATGAATTTCATGTACAAAAGTTATGCTATAAAGCATGCTGTAGATTGTCAACTAACATGGATCCCCATGAGTGCGAGGTCGCAAAAGGCCAATGATGTTTACTGCATTTGACGCCCCACATATTGTCTACCATGCAACAACAGTATTTGCTGCTAACGGCAACAGGGGCAAGACTGAAAGCAGCCAGTGATGAGCACAACACGAGGCTATGGAATCCAGTTGAACTGCGTAGTCGACGAGTAACTCAAAACAGTGCTTCAGTGGTAGTGGTGTTGATGCAAAACAGAACAATAGTGGCGACAAACAAATCAAACATTGCATTATACCTATAACAACAGTTGCTGAAGCTGACATTTTGTCATAAAGGAGCCCAAAGAGTTTTGCAAGATGACAAAGAAGTGACAGATGAGTAGAAGTATTTAACCAGCCCTAGTTCAGCTGGCTTCGTCCAGGCTCACCCCAGGACCAACCCAAGATATGCAGGACCAGTTTAATACTTCTACTACAGTAAACTTTTTAGGTATTTTCATTTAAAAAACTCCTTTTTTGGTATAAATTATTTAGAAAAATTAATAAAAGTGAATATTTTTTCTTATCATTTTCACCTATGTAAAAATAATAATTTCTTCCTACAAAAGGTGAATGTAAGGAAATAAATCTCATATTTTGTAAAAGGTACACATAAGAAAAAGATTTAATTCATTATCACAAAGAATAATTCATATTAAAAATTTACCGGCTCTCCAGTTTAGTGTATTTTAATATTTAACTGGGTGGTTGGAATGAATTTAAATAAAAAATTTGTCCGCAAGAAGTCCTAAAACATTCGGTGCCAGATGAAGGAAACCTGGAGGACCTTTCCTTAGTGTTTACTGTCTTTATTTAATTTTGAACCTCTGTGTTTTTTCGAAGTCCACCTCGAAGTACAGGTAGCTGTCCTTATTTGCATCTGGTCCTGGTGTCTTTAATTGAGGGGCAGAGCTCGATCAGCAGCGACTTCATAATTAATTATCCCCATTGCTTGGGTGGTTAGCCCACTCTTGCTCTGGAGCATTCTGGAAGCAAACGTTTTCGATCACAGCTTGCATATACAGCTGGTATTCGATGGACGAAGTTCATTCTGAAAATGCTATTTTCATCAGTTTATTTAGGATGTAAGAAAATTATTTTCTTCACATTTTCGTATTGTATTTAAAGATACGAAATGTAAATAACATGTAATGTTTCTTTACAACATGTTTCTCATTCTGTTAAAATCGAAATATATTCCCATGCTGTTCTGAAGGGCGACTGCTTTAGTACCATCTCTGAATGAAGTTATGAACTGCTTAATGAAGGGCGCGCGAGAGTGTGTATGCAAGAGGAAGCAGCGTCATTCAGTGCACAGCCTTATCTCATTTCCTCTGACGCCAACACTCAACAGAAGTGTTGCACTTGGTCGGTATTGTCTTATCTAGAGGTCACAAGTTGCCCAATAAATACGAGCCGTAAGATCTCAGAGCTGGCAGTTGCGTGGGAAGGCTTTCACAGGCAAGATGTATGTTGTTTTCTGTGGTTGTGTAGGGGAACAAACATCGATTTCATGTAATTAGTAATCTGTCTTGAAAATTCAAAATGATAACATACTCTAATTGATACACTATTTTTGTTGTTTGTTTTTATTTCCTCTATCTTTCTGAACCTACTTCAAAAGAAAGTGCAAACAGGAAGTTAAGTCTTCTGTAACTTTTCCTAATTGTTTATTAAATTATATAGTTAAAATTTTTCAGTAACTATTCTGTGCTGTGCATTGTAAATTAAATTTTTGTTGTCATACATTGTTATATATACTAAAGTATCTGAAGGAATTTTTTAATTAATAATTGAGGAAAGATTCATAGTCATTGTCTGTGAAGCTACAACACTGTTTCTATTAGTCATGTTTATTAATAAATCAGCTGATTTGAGATCAAATTATATGGAGTTATGTCAGTGGCTGATTTGAGTGTTGTAACTCGTTTGAAATCGAGAAATGCATTGAATCTTTCAGAAAATTGTTTAGAGATTTAATATTTCACATTTCCTGTGGGAAAATTTCGTTTCTTCCAATTTTCAAGTATATATTTTGTAGATTAACGCGGTCCAATAATGAGGAGTCAAGTAACCGATTATTTTTACGATTTATCTGAAATGTAACAAATTTCAAGTATGACACATCATATTCTGTAAAATTATAGTAATTTGTGATATGAAGTGCAAAATTTTTCTTGAGACTCAATCCTGCAACTCCTACTTCATGTCATTCATAAAAATCTATTGGAGCTCTTAGATTTTTTAGATACTTTATTATTGTTCTAACTCGTAATTTGGTTCATGTTTAACAACAGGAACTCGAATTTCCATCTGTTCTATCACAATTTTACCTTCTTTTAGAAGTGTACCTTTTATTTCAACTACAGCATCATTACAGGCAGGCCATCTAAGAACCGTATCTCCAGAATTTTAATTATGTGTAAAAATTATTAATTTTTTATTGAATTTTCCATCATATGTTGGATAAGCTGACTGTGATCCATCAGGATTCTCTATAACAGTTCTAAACTTCATGTACAATTCAAAAAGATTTGGATGAAGCCATCCATCACCAACATTTATTTCAATCTCTGTGTCCTTGTTGGGTGTATTTAAATTATTTTTTGTTTTCTCATTCAAAGGGAATGAGTAAAACTGATAACTCTTGATTTTCTTCGTGATTTATTAAGTTTTAAATTTATTAAGACATCGTTAGAACAACTGCTACGCTAGTATGACTAAAGCTAATCAGATTGTCATTTTCATCATTTAAATTGATTTCTAAACCTTGAATAGGATCAAAAATAGGAATAGCTACAGGATAATGGGGATTGTGAATTATTGGTCTTCCAAATTCAGCATTTGGTTTCAATGAAGCAATAATATTAGTTTCTCTATGAATATGATCAGTATGTTTAACAAACATTCCATCAGATTAAAACTTATTTATTAATTCGAATGGAATAATTTTAGGAACATCATTACCAACAATCCTTTTAATAGCTTCAACAATTTGATTATTAAATCGTAGCACACTTGCAACATTACCATCTCTTATGTCCATATACACCCTAACATCACTATCAATACTAACACTATTTAAAATTTCGTCATCTTTAATGTGAATATTCGGATTTTTCAATTGAATAAATTTTTCCAAGGGTTTTAAATTAAACTGACCAGTTGTAATTTCTGTTGTTTCTCCATCACAATGCAGTTTATTATGGAAGTAGATTTTACAGTAAGTATGGAGGGCAATAATGGAGAGATATGGAATAAGTCACTACTAAACAATCTCCCACACGAAAGCGAGTATTATAGAGCATGGGAACAGAACCATTAAAATCCATATGTTGATATAATTTAATCATCAGTGTTCATATACGTGGCTAGACATTTGACTGCTATAATCTAAATGAACTTCATACGATTAAGATGAGACCTATTGATGGGCTTCTAAATACAGTATACAGTCATATTAAGATGGTAGATCTAGACAAGCAGAAATTCAGTGTAGGTGGTTTGATGTATGTTTCGAAATATAAAAATATGTTTGAGAAGTCTGACCTTCCAAAATTGTCAGTGTGGATATTTGCAGTAGCCAAAGTACGGAGGACAAACCTGAGAACTTAGATTTTGTGAACTGGATATTTTTGTTGCAAAGCATGTCATTAGGCATCACAGAAACAAGGCTTTAGCGAAATCGCTTGGTTTTCCATCACGTCAAAACAGTTTCGTGAATGTACATGATCTGCCATATAACAGTACAGTAGCGTAACGATGAGTGCTAGGAAGAACGTCAGCGGTGGTAGGGAGGGTGGAGGTGGTGGTATTCTAGATAAACTGCCGTTTGAACTTCATATTCCTGGATACAACTACTGTGGATCTGGAGCAAAACCAAATAACCATCTGGTTCGTGGTGATAAGGGGATTAATATACATGACGAAGCCTGCAAGGAGCATAATTTAATATATGCTGCAAATCAAGGTATTTCAGAACGTCACGCTTCAGATCGAACTATAGCCGATAAAGCCAAGCAAATACGTCACAGAAGGGACATGGGCGTAGAATAACGTTTCTCGGCATTCACAGTTGATGTAGCAATCGTTACCAAATTTAAATTGGGTGCTGGAATAAATTTCAAGCAAATTATGAACGCAGGTCATTGCACGCTAAAAAGAAACCTATGGGGTATTCAAATAACTGCATCCAACGAGCGAGGCTAGCGTCAAAATGCTTCTTCAAGAAGACGGAAGTAGTAACCAGAAGCCATGATGAAACGCCCAGGATTCTGCCAATGTCTAAGATATTTTGTGGAATTATATCGTTTCTAGTGCCAGTGTTAGCGGGGCTATTGGGAACTGGTTCATTAACAGGGGGAGCTGCTGCCATAAGTCAGACAGTGAAGAATGCACAAAACGCTCAGCAGCAACTACAGAAATATAAAAGGAATGATAGAATGACGGAGACAATTGCTGTCGGTAAGGACTATATTTAAAACGATGCATGAAACAACGTGGACTGTATTAAAAAGAAGTCTCCTAACTTTACTACCAGACAGATTGCTTACCACACAGACCTGCTTAAATTCCTCAAGAAACTCAAAACTCCAAGATTTTGTGGTGTGTTTTCGCAGAATACTATGACGAAGACATTTTGGAAATGGAAGCAATGTGGAATCGTAAATCTGGACGTTCAGGTGGAACACACTGTGTTGCGTATGTTAAAAGGAAACAGAATAATGTGCTCTAATATGACTCATGCAGGGATTTACATCCACCAGAAGAATTGCGCTGGTGCTTCGTCAACGTCAACTACAGTGTGTTCTACAATTTACGATGCTACAAAGACTTTGATTCATGTATCTGTGGAAACATCTGACTAATTTTTCTCCTGGTGAATGCATAAAAATAAGGAGCAGGCATATCGACACGTCAGTTGAGCGTTAAATATCATGTCGCACACTGTGATTTTAAAAGAGCACTCGTCCGTATTAAGTGCAAAGCACTTCCTCCAAATAAATCCAAGTGCGCGGGTGGTTATAATTAAACTTTCGCTACTTAAGCCAGTGTAAATGGGATATTATTTACTGTATCAGTATCCATCTTGATAGGAGTTATGTTCAGACTGTGTCCTGCTGGATTTGTCTCGTCAGTAGTGTCAGTGACATGATTTGCCATTAGGCGCCTTTACTAGTATGGTGACAGGGTTGAAATACAAGCATCAGCATATCTTGAAGTTTCAGACAGCCAACATGGGTCTGGGAAAGGTCAGCAGGGCTTTACTCGTAAAGCCGTTTTATCAAAAGCAATGGAGCTGCTCTTCTTCACGAGTATCAACACATTAAAGGAATGCAGAGACATCCTCTTTCCACGCTGGGGTTGAAGAACATAATTCAGAAGTTCGAACAAACTGGCGACTTGCGAATTTCTCGTGGGAGAAGCTAATGGCCAATGGTGCCACAACTTGTTGACGAGGTTACTGTTTCCACGGCTGAGAATGCTGAGTGCACTGTGCGATCTGCAAGCAATACGAAAGCTATGTCATGACAGTCGACAATTCCACGGTCCACCGTGCGGTGAGTGCTGTGAACAGTTGTGAAATGGTATCTGTAGTGTGGCTCCAGGCTGTCGTGCAGGCAGACTGTTGTCACATCGAGCAACGTTTGTAACCCGGAATTTGAAAATGGTAGGCAATTAACAAATGGTACCCATTCATATGGAGATTAAATGGCTTTCTTCCATTGGTTTATTTGTTATTTCTATTCCAAATGTCCTTACAAGCGTTTCCACAAAGTTTCATTCTCCCACGTTCACTCGTTTTCCATGGTGGCCCTCTCAAGTACCTAAAATCCAGTTATAAGCACCTCGTAATCCATTGTTCGATCTGTAAACTTATAACAGAATTTCAAATATCACCACGGTGAACAATAAACGTCATCTATGGGGTGACAAAGTTGTGGAGATTCCTCCGCACTCGTATGACCTTGACGAGCTAAATACAATTATAAAACTATCTGTAAAAGGATTTGACTTACATGCATTCGTTAAAACGGTCAGAACAGAGATTTAAAGGCAAAACACAGTTCACTTACACCAGGAAGGTTCAGTAAGGTGCATAACTGGTTTCTCCAGGAGTCAATTTTGGTTAATAATACGAAGAAAATTAACGAGTTAGATAAACCAGAGGAAATTTTACCTGTTAGCATAATCAGTGTCAAGTGTAATAGTGTAATGAATTCATACCTCAACGACTGATTAATACATACTCTATATGGCTTTTTCCTACACTGGGGCCAGGATACAAACCCAGCCAGGTGCTGAGTAGTCTGATGTACTTTCTAGCGACGTTTGACCACCTCTAGTTTAACTTCGTTGATCAGGACAGGGATCTAGTTGATTTTCGCGGAGAGGATATTGTGGTTCAAATGGCTCTGAGGACTATGGGACTTAACATCCGTGGTCATCAGTCCCCTAGAACTTAGAACTATTAAACCTAACTAACCTAAGGACATCACAGACATCCATGCCCCAAGGCAGGATTCGAACCTGCGACCGTAGCGGCTATGCGGTTCCAGACTGAAGCGCCTAGAACCGCACGGCCACACCGACCGGCAGAGGATATTGTGGTACATCTTCATTTGAAGTAGAATTATGGGAACACCAGCCCACACACCAGTCAGTACTCCACTGTGGATTGGGAAGCCAATGTGATAACACGTCAAAATTACGACTTACCCAAGTCGATACGAACGAAACCCTGCAATGTCGTCACTCACTAAACAACAACTCCAGTTCAATACGATGAACGAATAACTCATAAGGAATATATCTCAGGCAAACCTTTTGATTCAACGTTATTAAATAATGATGACAAGATAAGAATTCTGATTCTGCAGCAGAAGTACTGCAGCAGAAACATCGCGACTTGCATGTAATGCGTTTACCTTTCTGTTCCAAGAAATGCGACACGAACTTAATACTGTCGAACTCAACCACACAAGAAACACTGGAATCACATCAACACTCAAAATTTACGCATACAAACCAAATTGGACCTGAATGTTCCACAAATTACAAGATATTTGATTGATGGATCGAAAAGTAATCACTTTAGTATGTGCGATCCTCTCAAAATGTTGATAGTATTCTTTGAAAATAATAAACCTGGCACTGGGAACGCCGAACTGGAAGTCCTACAGATAATAATATATACATTAAAGAATTTCAGACAACAGAAACGAAACTGTCTTGAATAAACTGGAGTGGAAAGTACCGCCTTTATCTGTATCTCATGCGGACTCTCCGAAACGTGGAATTTTCCAATGATCTGAAGATCTTATATATAACTACTTAATTAAACTGACAATACAGCGGTTATGACTTGGACAAGAGCTGAAATGCTGTTCTATTGCAAAACTGATTGTGGAAATCTCTGTCCAGTGTCATCCAGCAGGTTGACAAGGACTGTTACGCATACAGATATTCTAAAATATTCTGCATCCGAAGTAGCCGCATCGTTAAACCTCGGTGTCTAATTACTACAGAGACGAGCTGCAGTGATTACACCTCCGACACTAGAAGCCTTCCTTTCTTTTCTGCTCCAGACATGTTGGAAACGAATTTTTGTGTTTTCGCGACTAGTACTCCAAACTGAGACGAGAGACTATACGGTACTCGAAACTTCCTGCAGAGTATTTGACTTTCCTTATAACGACCTACTTAGAGGAAGTGAGAAATGTAGCACTTCACCCGGAATGAGCAGTGATATTATAAACTTGGTATCCTTTACTGCTACGAATATATGGGATGCATTGGTAGCTCGGCCGCGGTGGTCTAGCGGTTCTAGGCGCTCAGTTCGGAGCCGCGCGACTGCTAGGTCGCAGGTTCGAATCCTGCCTCGGGCATGGATGTGTGTGATGTCCTTAGGTTAGTTAGGTTTAAGTAGTTCTAAGTTCTAGGGTACTGATGACCATAGATGTTAAGTCCCATAGTGCTCAGAGCCATTTGAACCATTGCTAGCTGGCTGTATGTCTCTTCATGTGGCTATTTGATCCAACACTTCCACCAGTACATCTAAGTCTTCAGCGAACTGAGGCACAGCTGCATGACGATTTACTCATCCGTGTTCACACAGAGACTTCAGAGAATTTCTTAACTTTGACAACAGTAGAAATCGACTTTTTGAGTGTTTCCCAAAAAAGGTTGCTGTAGCTTTGATTGTACCAACGGGATTTCTCACTTCAGGTACCTTGTTCGAAGAATATACAGAATTGTTCAACTTATGATTGAAACATTAAGTCCGCTATGCATACGGAACCTATAACTGGATTTCCTTAAGTGCTCCTGCTGCTTCAGAAACCATGGGGGCACATTCGTCGGTGTAGATTCTAACGCATTTATCTGTTGGCAGCCGTATCTTCTTCAGTTTCTTCAAGACGATTCGACCAACTGCCTTTTCTACTCGTAATCGAGCTGATTAGTTTGTCAACCACGATGAGTTGTCTTCGATCTCTCTTTGGATACTTCCTTATGAATAGTTTCATATTCTTATTCATCGTAGAGCTAAGAACTGTTTTCGTTTTTATTAGCTTCTGCAGGGACCTCAAACGTCCTGACGAAATCTATAAAGTCCTCATGTACTTTTCGGCGGTAAACGTATCGCAAAAGTAGGCTGAGTTGAGAAATTCCACCAGTATCAGTGGCTTCATCAAACCCGATTAAGTGGATACCACTCTCGCTAACTATCTTCAAAATCTCCTACATTATTTTCTGTCCACGAATGGAAATAAATTCATTCTCGACAATCTTTCTATTTAAGCAGCTCTTGAAAAACTGTCTTAAGATGATTTTTTAGCTTCGTCCCGCCACTGTCCACTCTAAATCGAAGAAGTGATCGGAAATAACTGTCATTCGAAACTTCATGCTTACAATCTTGACCGCATAAGAGCCATTCCTTAAAAGTCAAAGGTCCATTGTATCGGTGACCTTTTAACGGGATATTCTGAGGACCTAAAAATACTATGCTATCAACAGTTGGCTTAAGACCCTCCCTTCTTTCTATTGTTTCTGAGGCAAGCTTCTGGATAATTTTGCAAATAATGTTCTCCCCTTGATATTTGTAGATGCGCTAGAAATTATGTTCTGCCTCAACAGATTATCCACCGTACTGATTCTAATCATGAACTGAAAGAGCTCCATCCTCCCTGATGGTTTTATAATAGATTTTAGTGGCTGTGTGACGAAATTTCTTAATGTCACGTTTTCGTCAACACGACGTACTACGAATCATGGGCAGTATCTACAAAATAGCCCACCAAGTGACGGCCTATAGAAGACCCATTCGTCCTGCTTTATGGAATGTGAGTACTCATAAGTTTTTGGTGGAACCCAGGGACGCTTCAGTAACTGATATTTCATGTAATCGCTAATATCGTTATTTATGAATTACCCTACATCGCTTGAAACACTAAGACTACTACTTGAATCCTGTGACTTGACTTGCTCAACTTCCACCAATTTCTCAGCAATTTTCACGTCCGTAGATGTTGATGCACTGAAACTACAGTTTTCTAATAGATTTGTATATTCGGTTGCAATTAAAACTGTATCGTCCTCCTTAGCGTTGATATTATCGGCATAGGGCACCACTGAAGAAGGAGGTTGCAAGCAACGCGTATGGCCCTCTCACTCTGAAGCTCGGAATCAGTATCATGAGGCTTGAGCATCAACTGCTTCGTGGAATAGAGGGCATCAACTGCTTCGTGGAATAGAAGACTGATTAGCGCTTCGCTGCCTCGCTGGCTTGAAGTATGTTTCCTCGTGCACTCTGAATGGAGAAAATAATTTTGAAGATAGGTACGGCCATTTTCCTTAACGTCGCATCTATTATTATTATGTCCCGTTCTCTTTGTTCTGTTAACAGAGCACAGGTGATATTTCTTATTACGAGGGCAGTTCAATAAGTAATGCAACACATTTTTTTCTGAAACAGGGGTTGTTTTATTCAGCATTGAAATACACCAAGTTATTCCCCAATCTTTTAGCTACACAACACTATTTTTCAACGTAATCTCCATTCAATGCTACGGCCTTACGCCACCTTGAAATGAGGGCCTGTATGCCTGCACGGTACCATTCCACTGGTCGATGTCGGAGCCAACGTCGTACTGCATCAATAACTTCTTCATCATCCGCGTAGTGCCTCCCACGGATTGCGTTCTTCATTGGGCCAAACATATGGAAATCCGACGGTGCGAGATCGGGGCTGTAGGGTGCATGAGGAAGAACAGTCCACTGAAGTTTTGTGAGCTCCTCTCAGGTGCGAAGACTTGTGTGAGGTCTTGCGTTGTCATGAAGAAGGAGAAGTTCGTTCAGATTTTTGTGCCTACGAACACGCTGAAGTCGTTTCTTCAATTTCTGAAGAGTAGCACAATACACTTCAGAGTTGATCGTTTGACCATGGGGAAGGACATCGAACAGAATAACCCCTTCAACGTCCCAGAAGACTGTAACCATGACTTTACCGGCTGAGGGTATGGCTTTAAACTTTTTCTTGGTAGGGGAGTGGGTGTGGCGCCACTCCATTGATTGCCGTTTTGTTTCAGGTTCGAAGTGATGAACCCATGTTTCATCGCCTGTAACAATCTTTGATAAGAAATTGTCATCCTCAGCCACATGACGAGCAAGCAATTCCGCACAGATGGTTCTCCTTTGCTCTATATGGTGTTCGGTTAGACAACGAGGGACCCAGCGGGAACAAACCTTTGAATATCCCAACTGGTGAACAATTGTGACAGCACTACCAACAGAGATGTCAAGTTGAGCACTGAGTTGTTTGATGGTGATCCGTCGATCATCTCGAACGAGTGTGTTCGCACGCTCCGCCATTGCAGGAGTCACAGCTGTGCACGGCCGGCCCGCACGCGGGAGATCAGACAGTCTTGCTTGACCTTGCGGCGATGATGACACACGCTTTGCCCAACGACTCAGCGTGCTTTTGTCCACTGCCAGATCACCGTAGACATTCTGCAAGCGCCTATGAATATCTGAGATGCCCTGGTTTTCCGCCAAAAGAAACTCGATCATTGCCCGTTGTTTACAACGCACATCAGTTACAGACGCCATTTTAACAACTCCGTACAGCGCTGCCACCTGTCGGAAGTCAATGAAACTATACGAGACGAAGCGGGAATGTTTGAAAATATTCCACAAGAAATTTCCGGTTTTTTCCACTAAAATTGGCCGAGAAAAAAAATGTGTTGCATTACTTATTGAACTGCCCTCGTACATGTCAGAATGATTGGCACATCTATCAGGCTAGTGACGATTCAGTCTCACTTACGGATTCGAGCCCATTCATGATGACTGTTCACCACTCTCTTGAACGTTTTAGTGGTGAGCACTGAGCATATTTTGACAGTCACAAGGCTCACCACCATGCGTCAATTGTACACAAAACAATAGTTTGTTGTGTTTCAGTTGACTCCGCTGCTCACGGAGCTCTGGGAGATGAGGAAGTGGCAAAGGTACTCGCGTTGTGAGAGGAGAGCTGAGGGGAGAAGGAGTTTTCTCACCTCCATCGGTGGCGACATCCCTGACACCTTTCTCGCTTTATCCCTACCATATTATATGGTAAAATGATGCATGAAAGCAAAAGGTTTCGTGAAAGTGCCTTATACAGACGCGCTTTAAGTAATATAGTAAGTAACGTGTTTTGTAAGAGGTTGCCGAAGTTTTTATTAATATAGTTTCTAACTACAAGGTATACAGGGTGCCCCGTCTAAGTTTGTGATCACTTATCGGAATATGTCACCAAATGTACATTGTACTAGAAAATATTGTGGAATAAACTGCTAAAGTCAATAATTAAAATCTAGATGCAGATTAATAATTATAACAGTCATACACACAATATTAAAAGTTAATGTTAAATGTCAAGTCAAATTAAATGCTGCCCTATTTTATGTGTGTTTCTTTAAAAAGTTCTGAAACAAAGGTTTGAAGCGGGGCTAGAACCATATGTGCAAATGAAATTCATAAGTATTACTGTTACACCATCATATTATTGCTCGACAGACTTCTTCTCAGAGTTTCCTGTTAATCGTATTGTGCTCGTATGATAGTTTCCCCAAGATCCAATAAAAATCTACTTATAAAAACAGCACTGATTAACGTACCTAAAACACCACTACAGTATTAAGGAATCTGTGCTTCTGCCTGGTATGAAACTGCTGAAATGAACAGAATTGTGTGAAGTTACATTGGAGATTTTGTTTTAGTGATGAACAACACACGTGATAGTTATATTGAAATATTAGGACATTCTTTGCAAATTGCCACAACACCGACCTAAAAGTTTCTGTAAAGAGGACAACCAATGAAGACTTTGGGTAACTATAAAGACCTTACATTGCACAGAGAACACATTTTGGAATCAATCAGTGTATAAACGAACATAGATGGTAATCCAGTAAAATGAGGTACCTAACACTCTCATCATATTTAGAATTCAAAATTTTTAGAAAAACTCACTGTGCTATGTTCAACAGTTTCCGTAGATCACAGGAAGGCTACGGTCACGAGATCGTGACGTGTGTTCTAACTGCGGAGTACGGTTAGGCTGGAGCGTTATCGCCAGAGGCTGCGAGTTTATGGAAAAACAGGTATCAGGATGGAATGCTTTGAGTCACCTCAGCCCTTAACCGGCCACACCGCACACATTATGACCTACCGTTTTGAATGCTTACCTGCTACTGTACAACAGACGGTGTTATTTAATCCAGCGAGTCGACCATGGTAGGAGATGTGATGGGGACAACGAAAGGAAACTTCCAGTAGCCATATGCCAGTAACAACAATCGTGTATTCCAGAACGGATCTGGGAAATGAATATGAATGCGTTGCCACAGTCCGAACGGACGTAGCCACTCGTAGAAACGTTGCGGCGGGGCTGACAGCTGTTCCGCACAAACTTCCGTTTGCTGCATAAAGACAAAATTTCCTTCTGTAGGGAGTGCTGGGCATTGAGCACATTCTGCCAGTCACAGCGCTCACCATCGAGCGTCTATTGTACATACCGTAAACCAACAGAGATTGTTGTGCTTTAGTTGACTCCGATGCTCGCGGTAGCGAAATCTTAATCTAATCTAACATAAAATAATGTTATCAAAGGAATCACAACCCGTACATCGTCGTTCTCTGTACGCAACAGCGGAACACCTGATCGCGCAGAAATTGCGTGATGACGCGAAAAGTAGCGTGCCGCCACTGGGTGGAGAATGTCTTTTACACTGTATAGCCGCCCATGGTGCACTGTTCCAAAGAAACCTGTAGAACTGTGTCAGAGGAAATTGCAGCGACAACACGCCGAAAACGGAGAGAAAAATTTTGAACACTTTCAAAATCGTGGGTATGGAATTGAGAACACGATTCCTCAGATGAATCAAACACTGTGTCCGTATCGACCGGTTACCAAGTAACAAGCCGGCCGCGGTGGCCGTGCGGTTCTAGGCGCTGCAGTCCGGAACCGCGGGACTGCTACGGTCGCAGGTTCGAATCCTGCCTCGGGCATGGATGTGTGTCATGTCCTTAGGTTAGTTAGGTTTAAGTAGTTCTAAGTTCTAGGGGCCTGATGACCTCAGATGTTAAGTCTCATAGTGCTCAGAGCCATTTGGACCATTTGAACCAAGTAACAAATCGGAGTTCGAAAGTTTGGCAGTGGACGCGTATAACAACTCATACTGATAATTAGATAATATCACTACCTAAAGTTACAATTTTAGCACTGACCGAGGTGGGACAGACTTGACAGGATTAAATAATGCCGTGAAAGGCCGGTGATCTGTCAGTAAACAGAACTTTCGACCTATAACTTTTGGTGGAACGTCATAACACCGTAGATAATTGCGAGTGCCTCTTTTTCAACATGACTGTAGTTACACTGCGTACTATTAAGATTTTATGAGGCAAAAGCAATACGTCTATCAGAAGAACCAATTTTATGGGAGAGCACTGCTCCGATACCATAACAAACCACATCTACAGCTAACACGACAGCTTTAGCTGGGTCAGAATGAATCAAACGTCGACGACTTAACAACGTGTCAAATGTTCAAATGTATGTGAAATCTTATGGGACTTAACTGCTAAGGTCATCAGTCCCTAAGCTTGTTGTTGTTGTGGTCTTCAGTCCTGAGACTGGTTTGATGCAGCTCGCCATGCCACTCTATCCGGTGCAAGCTTCTTCATCTCCCACTACCTGCTGCAACCTACATCCTTCTGAATCTGTTTAGTGTATTCATCTCTTGGTCTCCCTCTACGATTTTTACCCTCCACGCTGCCCTCCAATACTAAATTGGTGATCCCTCGATGTCTCAGAACATGTCCTACCAACCGATCCCTTCTTCTAGTCAAGTTGTGCCACAAGCTCCTCTTCTACCCAATTCTATTCAATACCTCCTCATTAGTTATGTGATCAACCCATCTAATCTTCAGCATTCTTCTGTAGCACCACATTTCGAAAGCTTCTATTCTCTTCTTGTCTAAGCTATTTATTGTCCACGTTTCACTTCCATACATGGCTACACTCCATACAAATACTTTCATAAACGACTTCATGACACTTAAATCAATACTCGATGTTAACAAATTTCTCTTCTTAAGAAACGCTTTCCTTGCCATTGCCAGTCTACATTTTATATCCTCTCTACTTCGACCATCATCAGTTATTTTGCTCCCCAAATAGCAAAACTCCTTTACTACTTTAAGTGTCTCATTTCCTAATCTAATTCCCTCAGCATCACCCGACTTAATTCGACTACATTCCATTATCCTCGTTTTGCTTTTGTTGATGTTCATCCTATACCCTCCTTTCAAGACACTGTCCATTCCGTTCAAGTGCTCTTCCAAGTCCTTTGCTGTCTCTGACAGAATTACGATGTCATCGGCGAACCTCAAAGTTTTTTATTTCCTCTCCATGGATTTTAATACCTACTCCGAATTTTTCTTTTGTTTCCTTTATTGCTTGCCCAATATACAGATTGAATAACATCGGAGATAGGCTACAACCCTGTCTCACTCCCTTCCCAACCACTGCTTTCCTTTCATACCCCTCGACTCTTATAACTGCCATCTGCTTTCTGTACAAATTGTAAATAGCCTTTCGCTCTCTGTATTTTATCCCTGCCATCTTCAGAATTTGAAAGAGAGTATTCCAATCAACATTGTCAAAAGTCTACAAATGCTAGAAACGTAGGTTTGTCTTTCCTTAATCTTTCTTCTAAGATAAGTCGTAGGGTCAGTATTGCCTCACGTGTGCCAACATTTCTACGGAATCGAAACTGATCTTCCCCGAGGTCGGCTTCTATCAGTTTTTCCATTCGTCTGTAAATAATTCGCGTTAATATTTTGCAGCTGTGACTTATTAAACTGATAGTTCGGTAATTTTCACATCTGTCAACACCTGCTTTCTTTGGGATTGGGATTATTATATTCTTCTTGAAGTCTGAGGGTATTTCGCCTGTCTCATACATCTTGCTCACCAGATGGTAGAGTTTTGTCAGGACAGGCTCTCCCAAGGTTGTCGGTAGTTGTAATGGAATGCTGTCTACTCCGGGGGCCTTGTTTCGACTCAGGTCTTTCAGTGCTCTGTCAAACTCTTCACGCAAAAGCTTACACACTACTTAACCGTAAATTATCCTAAGGACAAACACACACACCCATGCCCGAGGGAGGACTCGAACCTCCGCCGGGATCAGCCGCACAGTCCATGACTGCAGCGACTCAGACCGCTCGGCTAATCCCGCGTGGCAACAACGTGTCCTTTACTTGCTGAAATGCGTTCTGTCATTCTTTGCACCAGACAAAGGGAAACTTTCTCGACCGCAGCCGGTTGAACGTTGAACGGTGCACCAATTTGGCACAGCGCTATGAATAAATTTTACATAATAAGTGAGCTTCCGCATGACAGATTGGAGCTCGTTAATGTTACGGGGCGCTGGCATATCTCTAATAGCAGCCAAGCGCAAAGTAGTAGGATGAATGTCCCGTGCATTAATTACCTGACCTAAGTAGTTCATTTCTTCCTGGAAGAAGCAGCACATTTCCTTGTTGCACTACACGCCAGCCGCACAAAAAAAACCTGCAGAACTGTATCAGAGGAAATTGCAGCGACAACACGCCGACAACTGAGAGGAAAATTTAGAACACTTTTAAAATCGTGGGTATAGATTTGAAAACACGATTGCTCAGATGAATCAAATACTGTGTCCGTGATAAATGTTCATCAGACGTACGACCCGAAAAATGGTTCAAATGGCTCTGAGCGCTATGGGACGTAACATCTGAGGTCATCAGTCCCCTAGACATATATCTACTTTAACCGAACTAACCTAAGGACATCACACACATCCATGGCCGAGGCAAGATTCTAACCTGCGACCATAGCAGCAGCGCGGTTACGGAGTACGATCGGAGACTAAAATATTGTCTGTATCGTTTGCACAGGAAGGGATTTTTACTGTCGTCTATTCCAGGAATCGTTGTAAAACTGCAGAAGCAGAAGCACTTCCAAACGGTTGTCTTTGAAACTGGAAAAAACCTACGTGAGTGTTTATCACAAAGTGTGTCTTGGACTGCTCTTCCAGCACCACTGTAAATATTCCTTCCATAAATCCCCCTTTGAAAAGCGTCTGCCGAGTCCCAGTGTGTTGTTTGGACTGCTCGTCTGGTGGTAGCTGTAAATGTGCCTACCGCAAATTTATCTTTGAAAATTATCTGTTCTGTCCCAGTCCGTCCATCAATTCCTCCGGACGTGGAAGGCGACAAGAATGAACGACAGTTTGTGGAATTACTGTTGCTTTAAAATCAGCACACAGACGTAAACCACCTGAAAGTTTATTTACGTTTATTTACAATTATCAAGGGTAAAGCCTCTATTGGTTTGCAGAGTCGGGTTGGGTAACCCGCTGTCCTTCCATCTTTGCAGTTTCTGAGCTACCTGTCCACGAATTACATGGGAGACGGACGGCGCGCAAAAAAAACATGTGCCATGCAAGTCTGAAACATTCGTGTGAGACACTGAAACACTGATTTGTAACACATTGTCTTGTATGCACAGATTTAACAAATCTTATAAATGAAACTCTGAAATGTTTGCCCTGTTTTTGGAATTCAAATATGAAACGAAATACACTTTGTCACTCCACGAAAGTAACTGGCAAACTAGCAAACTACATAGCCAAGGACTTGGATTTCTTGTCTATTGTAGGCAGACAAAATAGGAGTAGGCTACTGCAGCAGCTTGCTACAGATTCTGTCATATGTCTTTACTGATCACGGAAACAAAAGCACCAGTGACCAACTGTAATTAACTGTCGTTTTTTCGATTCGTAACTGAACAAAAAGTTTGTCCCCCTGCCTGTTTATATTGGCGGAAGATTTCCGTGATGACAAAGTGCATGTCCCGTAGTGACTGGCATTTCCTGAATCGTATGCACTTTTTGACAGCGGAGCTGCGGTCCTATTGCACCCTCTCGGACTGACTGTGACCTTTACTCCTGCGTTGAAAGCATTGTGCATTACTACAAGGAAAGTCTTTCCGATCATGTTTCGAACACCACTGCGGACAATATTTCCTCACAGAGTTTCGTAGCGCATGCCGTGTACCATGAGACTGAAAGGTTTTTCTGCTACTTATACTGTTGTTACAGATTGTGTGAGACCTATGTTTAATCACTTTAACACTGTACCTGAGACTGAGTCTCTGCAGCACTATGAACAACTGAAATACATGGAGCCTCTGTTGAGTTCACAGTCTTTTGAAATTCTACAATAGACGTTTTGTTTTTAAATCAAGATTTAGCACTTTTAGAATTTCAGTACGAATGCGTGCGTCTGACATTCTGAGTGATAAAATCGCCTGACATGACATCGCTTTAAACGATACCACAAGAACACTTAAATTTGCAATACCTTGTGAGACTTGGGTTCCATGATACATTGTTTTATTGTCTGAGCAAGCTGCTGCTTCAGGCGGAAAACCTTAAACCTAGCGGCTGCTACATAGACCTGACTGTCAAAATGTTCAATCCAGTAATTTAACCAGATCGTCGTACCCGACTTTCTGGGGGACAATTTCTGGACCGTTTCCCGCACAGGCGGTATACGTCGGATCCCATCGTAGACAAGAAATAAGCATTGCGCTTCATACCTGTTATTTTGTAGGCAGCAAAATAGGCCCCCAATTGCGCCCGATAGTCCAATGATTCTTCTTCCTGGCTATGCTGTGTGTAAAATTTTGGTACAGCTTTGGTGGAGCTGCTTGTGTACTTACGAGGGAACCTCCCCATCGCACCCCCCTCAGATTTAGTTATAAGTTGGCACAGTGGATAGTCCTTGAAACACTGAACACAGATCACTCGAGAAAACAGGAAGAACTTGTATGGAACTATGAAAAAAATAAGCAAAATATACAAACTGACTATTCCATCTGGAAGATAGGCGACATCAAGGATAGATGAGCTAAGGATCGCCGTGGTCCCGTGGTTAGTGTGGGCAGCTGCGGAACAAAAGGTTCTTGGTTCAAGTCTTCCCTCGAGTGAAAATTTTATTTTCGCAAAGTTATGATCTGTCCATTCTTTCATTGACGTCTCTGTTCATTGTAATAAGTTTAGTGTCTGTGATTTGCGACCGCACCGCAAAACCGTGCGATTAGTAGACGAAAGGACGTGCCCCTCCAATGGTAACCGAAAACATTTGATCGCAGGGTCATAGGTCAACCGATTCCTCCACAGGAAAACACGTCTGATATATTCTATACGACACTGGTGACGGCATGTGCGTCACATGACAGGAATATGTTGTCGACCTACCTAACTTGTACACTTGGCGAATGGGTAAAAAGATTCTTCTACCTTGCCCGATTTAGGTTTTCTTGTGGATGTGATAATCACTCCCAAAAAAGTGATGAAAACATAAGAGTTTGTCACATAAATTGCAACAAATGAATGCAACAGTTTCACAGTCACTCAGTTTTCCCTGTGCTCTGTCAAAACATATGTTTTTAACGTTTTCAAATTTTTCCGTGTGTAGATCGTCAAATCCTGCATATGTCCAAGCAAATCTGAATATGTCCTTGAATTTTGGAGAGCGAAGTCGATTTTGTGTGAGTGCCTGAACTTTGATAATTGTCTGAAAATAAAAAATTAAAATTTTCACTCAAGAGAAGACTTGAACCAAGGACCTCTCGTTCCTCAGCTGCTCACGCTAACCACGGGACCACGGCGCTCCTAAGCTCATATTATCCTCTATGCTGCCTGTCTTGCGCATGGACTACTCAATTTGTATATTTTGCTTATTTTTTCGTAGTTCCACACAACTTCTTCCTGTTTTCTCGATTGATCTGTGTTCAGCTTTTCAAGGCCTATCCACTGTGCCAACTTATAACTAAATCTGAGGGGGGTGCGATGGGGAGGTTCCCTTGTTAGTAATGACTCAGTTGTCTGACACTGAGCAGTAGGCATTTGGCCTGCTGAAACTATGCCAGGTCTGTTACAGAACTCGGGGGGACTCAGACATGAGGACTCAGACATGGTGAAATATGGATTAGGACACACTGATCGTAAAGAACAAAGTTAGAGCAACAGTAATTATCAAAAACATATGTGCAACTCGTACTCAGTCAACGGCAGGTGAACACGAACTAGTTAGGCCCAGTTTCTCGACGCATTTTGTTAAGACCTGACGAAACTACGGTCGTCCGGTTGTAACTGTGGGTTCTTTGACTGTTCTGGGAGATGGTGGAGTAGAGCTATGACAGATGAAAGAATAGTTCATATTATTACAAGAACGATAAAAAGATTTTCTTAACTTCATATAGTCCATAGCCACAGGATGTGCCGAATAAGTACTACTATCTTTGAATATTAAAGCGTCACTAGATGCATACATTTACTAAACTCTCCTTTCGCAGTATACAGATGACGAATTTCAGAAGTACAGTTCCATCTAAGAGATGAAAACACTTGAACCCTAGCTAGTCGATGTTTTCTTCTTGATCGGAGGTCACGAACTGAACAGAGCCCTCCTCTTTTCGACTGTATATCAGCCTCATTGCGGTGGCGCTGCGGAGCTGGGAGCGAGGGTCGGCCAGCTTCTCTCATCCGTCGGTGAGGATTAAGCGAGACACCGCTCACTTCTGTGGTATAGATGCGAGTTGCCGACTGTGGCATGGCATCGTGGTCTTTGGACAATATCACGGCGTCTGTGTGACTACGCATACTTGGCTACGCACTATGTGTGCGTATATTTACAGTGTCTACCACATACTCGACTGCACACGACGTGTGTGTGTAAATATTGTGCATACATTTCGGTGTGAGTGTTTTTGTCTGTGCATGTGGTTTCTTCTTCATATGCTGCTGCTAGTCCTCATTTCCCATGCATTGTATATAGAAAAAATGAGCAGAGAGAGCTGATTAAAATGTAAATACTGTATGTAGAATTATTAAACTGTAAATAATCTACACAGAATGATCAAAACCATAATGTAAATACTGTATATGTATACAAAATGGAAATCGTAATACTTAAGTTCTTATTCTCTGTACTAGCTACAATGTAAATAAATGTACCTGATAATCATAAGTTATCAGAAAAGAAATCAATCTGTAAATAAGGCCAATGATGTAATGCAGGAAAAGACAATGGGTATTTAAATACACAAATAAAATTCTGTAAAAATATTATTGTACACAAGGATAAAAAACTTTGTACAAAGAACCACTGTGTGCATGTCCTCAGAAACAAACATCTTTTTAAATAAGGCTATAAAAGAAGAACATGTTAATAAATATCAAAAATTGTTGTTAACATTATTGGAGAAAGTTGTTAATATTTTACAATTAGTTAATTTGTTACATCATTGTTACTATATTCAAACCCTGCTTCTACAGAATTATTGTTAATTTCTGTACCACAAACTGGAAGCCCTCCACGTGATACACACACCTCAATTGAAGAGACTAACGCAAGTGAATTGGCTATAAAGTTTGATAAATGGGACGGGGAGCTTGAATGTTATTAGTCCATGATGGGGGGGGGGGGGCAGTTATCCACCATTTTAAAGTTCTCACAATGGTCCAGAGGCTTCCCACCAATTTTATACCATGTGACTGGTATCTATCTACAACATGACCTACGTTAGTTAGTGTAGTGCGGGGATTAACCGGGGTGCCCTTAAATGTATGTCGCACAATTGGCTAATGTGATTGTGTAAGACAGGCGTTCCCCAGAATGGCTTTGATTAGTTGCCAGCGGTTTCCCAGGAAGAGAGGTGTGGGGGATGTCCTATATATGCGTCTCCCAAGTGTGACCTCGTACTTAAAGTCCCTATTAGTGACCTTGAGACATGATCGTTGACCGTCCCAGTATGCCTAATGATAACCTATTCATTTCCTCACAATTGATAAACAGCCAAATCCATGTGAGAGAATAGGTGGAGAGAAAATACAAGAAGACGATTATATGCAGAAACATTACGGTAATTTGTTCACGCCCCAGATATTTTATACCAACCTAGGTCAGTGACAAGGCATTATATGAAATGTAAATGCGAAAAAGAGTGTCATAACGCTTCCTCAACTTCGAAGCCAAACCTCATCATTTAAGTCAGTTAGAAAGTTGGAGAACGATCAGTTCACGTGACAGAATCTGATATTTAAAAACCAACTTGCATTACGCAAACAGAGGTCTTACGAATTGCAACTCATTCTGTTCACCCATGCACAGTACAGTAGATAATGGCGCCCAGATTAATGCCATGTTCGTTCACTTTCCAAAGGCATTTGATATACAATGCATTACAAAAACAGTGAAGCACCCAAGAGATATGGTCGGATGTCAATATAACTTTGAGACGTTCACACCATGTAGATATTTAGAGTTGCAATTCTCTGTGAAGGGAGAACGGCCACCAGTGCCCATTAGTGTTGTTCGGGTTTACTGTCACTACCACCACTGGTAGAATATATAAATGGCATGAAACGAGATAAAGGATGGAAGTACAGGGTTCAACGCCCGTCGACATCGAGGTCATTAGAGACAAAGCATAAACACGGATTGTTTCAAGGATGGGGAGGGAAATCGGCAGCGACCTTTCACAGGAACCATATCGGCATTTGCCGAGAGTACTTTAGGAAAATCATGGAAAACCTACATGTGGATGGCCGAACTCGAATTTGAACCGTCGTCCTCCCACGTGACAATCCAAAGTGGAAGGCATCAGGTGCTGAGTCATCACTGTGAAGGACAAGGAGAGGCCAGACACTCGTATGAGACAGTGGCAGAATTTAAAAATGGCCTCAGTATGCGTCTCCATTTGGGCAGCTGGTTGAATCGTGCAATATTCAGAATTGTACTGGATTCAGGTGTGACGGTGTCCCAGTGGATGGACTGCATGGGAACCTGAGCGCAGCCATACTTGTCGTCAAGGTTCCGATCGACCAGATTTAACCCCAAAGGAGACTCGCAGTATTGTTAACTAAGAACATAGTAGCCCCTTCACTTCGGTGCCTGACATGATAGAACGAGTATTAGACTCTCGGCAACTCCACTGGATGAACGTAGTCGATAAGTATGGCTGCGACGTGGGGAGAGGTTTCATGCTTCTATTGTTTTAGCAAGGCATAACGATGTTACTCCTGGAGTTACGATATGGGTGTCTGTTGGCTATGGCTTCAGGTCACGGCTGGCAGAGGGTGATGGAACTATAGCGCGGAAATTCTGAGTACTCATGTGTTACCTTTTATGCGGCAGTACCCTGTTGCCGTTTTTGAACAGGAAAATGCTCGTCCACAACTTGCACGTGTTCTGTGTGAATTGTTTGCGGGAGATGAGGTACTCTCGTGGCTAGCAAGAAGCCCACATCCATCCCCGAGAGAACATGAGTGGAGCGAGTTAGGATTTCAACTACACCCTAGAGCTGATATCTAGGATATCAAGGTCCAGTTACTACAGTTTGGGGCCACCTTATGTCAGGAGAGGATACAACAGCTTCATGACATCCTTCACATTTTTGTCAGGCAGTGTATATAAATTATCGATTGTTAATATCGGAAGCAACATGAGTCCAAAACCAGAAAGGTTGTAGCAAATTGCAAGAACTCCTGCAGAGGTTCCACAATTGGTCGGGGAGTAGTAACCGACACTGAACATAAATATATATAAGGAATAGCCCATAAATAGGTGATGAGATGCACTGATATTCCCTTAAGAAATTGGAGACCAACCTCGCAAAACAGAATGTGTCATACCATACCTATGAGTAACCATCCAGAGCGGCCTGAACTGGATTAACCAAATGAAGCGAACTGTATGAAAAATATAGCCATGCTGAGATTCTGTGCGAGAATCGTTAGCAAACATAATTCATCCACGAAAGAAGTGGCTTGCAGAACATTCGCTCGACCGATTCCTGAGCGTTGCTCATCGGCCAGACGCCCATACCAGATCAGATTTATAGAGGAGTTGGAAAGGTTCCAACGAAGAGTGGGACATTTCAACACGGGATCGTTAGGTTGGCGTGAGACGATTATGGAAATGTTCACAAATTCTTGTGGTAGACTTTCCAAAAGAAGTGCTGCGCATCACAGAGAGGTTTAATGTTGAAGTTTTGAGAGCATATGTTCCATGAGCCGTCGGGCAACATATAACTTACTCCCATTTCTGTCTTGTGAAATGACCAAGGTAAGAGAATTTTAGAAATTATACTCGAACAGTCCACCGGTGTACTTCCGGTCCATAGTGTCCAACGGGCACAATATTTCGGCGATCAGACATGCCGCCATCGTCAGGTGCGCTGACGCACTGAGCTCCTGTTGGCGGGCGGTCGTATTAAATCCCCTCCCCACACGAGGCGTTGTCTTCGCGGTCCGCGCTTTGCGTCAGCGATCGCTGAGACACTGGCGTCGGCATCTGTTGTGGCGTCGGTGTACTTGCCTCGTCCGCCCTAGTCGCCCGTTTGTTTCCTTTGCTGAGCGTCTTTTTCATCAGACTCAGTGCTGGTTCCCATGCCCTGCTGTGGTAGTAGCCGCAATCACGATTGATGAGTTCGTCCCTGGTACGAATTTCGATGGCGTCTCTACCGACGCTGTTCCAGTATTTATATGTCTGTGCCAAGACCCTAGTATGTTGGTAGTGTTTTTAGTACCCCATTCCTCTGCGCAGGGTGGTGGCAGCTATCCGCAAGCCAATACAGGTTGGTGTGCGTTTTATTCCTGTATACCCCGTGGTCCAGGGCGCCATCCGCTCTTCTTTTGACTATGACGTCCAGGAATGGTAATCTTCCTTCTGCTTTGGTCTCCATAGTGAATTTGATGTTCGGATGTATGGAGTTCAGGTGTGTAAGGAAGTCTCAGAGCGTGTCCCTTCGATGGGGCCAGATCACGAACGTGTCATCTACCTAACGTAGAAAACAAGTAGGTTCCCATTTGGATGACGCCAAAGGTTCCTTCTCGAATACTCCATATAGAAATTCGCGAATACAGGCGAGATTGGGCTCCCCATAGCGACTCCGTCTGTTTGTTCGCAGTGTTCTCCAATCAAGAGAAAATACGTGGAGGTCAGAACGTGCTTGGAAAGGTCGGTCGCCTTCTCGTCAAATTTCTGTGCAATAAGCTCAACTGACTCTCGAAGAGGCATCCTGGTGAATAATGAAACAACGTCAAAAATCACCAGGATATCTGAGTCTTTCAGCTTGAAGTTGCCGAGACGTTTTACGAAATCCACAGAATTACGAGCGTGATGCGGGCATTTACCCACATAAGGGCTTAGTAATTCTGCCAGGTATTTGTCCAGCAACAATGTAGGTGCCCTAATGTTGCTGACAATTGGGCTTAACGGCACCCCTTCTTTACGGACTTTAGGGAGTCCATAATGTCTTGGCGGTACAGGTCCTTCAGGTGTCAATGTCTTGGCGACATCCTCTGCCAAATCTGCGTCCTTGAGAAGAGCTCTAGTCTTGTATTGGCTTGCGGATAGCTGCCACCACCCTGCCCAGAGGAATGGGGTGCTAAAAACACTGGTGCACAGGGTGCGCACCATATCTGACGCAGAGAGTCTGCCCCAAGAGCTGGAACACTTCAAAACTGTATTCAGGAAAGACGGAATGGCAGATCAGACAGCCCCAACTCTACAGTACAGCGTGTGGAGACTGAAAAAGGCACGGAGAAAGAGATAGCCACTGCATATATACCGTATACTGGGGCACTATCGGGGAAAATAGGACGAATATTGAGGAAACACCGAGTAGGAACTATCTTTTGCCAACCAAATAAAACACTAGCATTATTGGGAAGGGCCAAAGACGATCTCGGTTTGCGGAAGTTCGGCATATGCCAGATTCTGTGTCAATGTGGGAAGACTTATATTGCGCACCAACGAAGATCGTTGCCGATAACATCAGAAGCACACTCGACTTGGGTACCCCAACAAGTCGGCGGTCGCAGAGCAATGTTTGTCCGAAAATCACGAGATGGACTACCAACATACCAGGGCCTTGGCACAGACATCTAAATACTATGACAGCGCCGTTAGAGAGGCTATCGAAATTCGTACCAAGGACGGACTCATCAACCGAGATTGCGGCTACTATCACAGCAGGGCATTGGAACCAGCACTGAGTCTAATTAAAAAGACGCTTAGCAAAGGAAACGAACGGGCGACTAGGGTGGACGAGGCAAGTAAACCGACGCCACAACAGATGCCGACGCCAGCGTCTCAACCACCGCTGACGCGCGGGCGCAGAAGCGCGGAACGCGAAGACAACGCCTCGCGAGGGGAGGGGATTTAATACGACCGCCCGCCAACAGGAGCTCAGTACGTCAGCGCACCTGACGATGGCGACATGTCTGATCGCCGAAATATTGTGCCCGTTGAACACTATGGGCCGGCAGTACACCCGTGGACTGTTCGAGCAAGAAACACGCCAGGAGAAACTGAAGAATCACATAGAAATTGTCGTTCATGCGGAGGTATACCGCTGATTTTCCTATGCATCATTCACGAACGAAGCAGCGAACGGGGGCAAAATATTGTGGAACTAGAAGCATCTTCAGCCCTACACCGTAAGATGGCTTGCGCAGTTACAGATGTAGAGGTAGATGTGTTCAGTATCTGGATAGTAGAGGATCAAACCCAGCGACAGGCCGTTACTGGGCCAATTAACGCACCACAGCACTGAAAAACATCTAAGCACCTAGATCGTAACGTACTGCATGACCTCGTCTACATTGTTGACTCGATACGCGAGCACTGCAACCAGTGAGCCTATGTCTGGATTGAGGTATCGCTGCACCCCGCTGCTGGACTAACGGTACGCGTCTCGCAGCTTGCTACTATTTTCTGGGAACCATAGACTCCTTATACAATGACGGAAAAAATTACACCAAAAAAAATAATGTAAGGTAATGATATTTTGGGAATACATTCGATTAGGTAACATATTTAAGTGATTAACATTGCAAGATTACATGTTACTGAAAACGCGAGATGATCTATTTAAAATGTGAAATTCTAGTACATTAATAAACGGTGTAACCACCATAATGTCGAATTCAAGCATGCAGACGTGCATACATTTTGTTTTACAGGTGACGGGTGTCAGTTTGTGGTATGGATTTCCATGCCTGTTGCATGGTACAGGTACGATTAATGCTGTACAGGATGGAGCTCACAGCGGGGAAAGCTTATTCAACAGGAACGTTCTTTATTACTTGATGCCTTCCATACAGTTATTGGAAAATAGCGGCCCAGGAGCGGATCGTGGCTATTAGGTAGCTGTTTCGGCTTACCGGTTGGCTAACAACCAGGTAACATGCGCTGCTGGGCCGCTATTATCAAATTACTACGGGGTAGGCAAGACAAAAGAGGCCTCATTTCATGCTGAATGTGATATTTGAAGTTAACTGAGTGTTATTATTTCTTAACGCTAGGGCGGCGCTCAAGCGGGTTACGTGATGTCATTTGATATCGCGCGGTGATTTCCTGATCAGTGCTGTGTTGCCAGTAGTCAGTTTGAAGATTATTGTGATTACATTTCTGCAGAGTGGCTTTTTCAGTCGAACAATGAGTGTTTATTGGTGAATATTTTTTAGATGTAAATCGTTTAAACGATAAGTGAAAGGTTCATGATAAAACATCCAGAAATAGCCGATCCTGCAAAAACCGTTGTGCAGAAATTAATCACTAAATTTAGAGCAACAGAGTCAGTCGTTAATGTCATACATAACCGTGTAAAGAAATTTTGTTCGCCGGAAAATCTTGAACGTGTTCATGAGACTATGGTAAATGGTTCAAATGGCTCTGAGCACTATGGGACTTAACTTCTGAGGTCATCAGTCCCCTAGAACTTAGAACTACTTAAATCTAACTAATCTACGGACATCCATGCCCGAGGCAGGATTCGAACCAGCGACCGTAGCGGTCGCGCGGTTCCAGACTGTAGCGCCTAGAACCGCTTGGCCACTCTGGCCGGCAGACTATGGTAAGAAGTCCACGGAAATCAACTAGGCGTCTATCTAAACATCACGCGAGCGTCATGCCAGAACATGCTGAAGCTGTTACATCTACGAGCATACAGAGTAAGAGTGATGCAAGCATTAAAATCTACGGATTATGCACAACGACAATACTATTGCGAATGGTTACTCATGCATGTCGCTAATGGTTATCACACGAAAAGGGTTAGCAAAAGTTTCCAGAAACATGTTGAGACGTACGTTGTTCTCCATAGTAATAATTTACTACAATAAGTTCTGTATTTACAGTAAACGAGTGAATTGTCTGTAAGTCTATGTTATTATGTTTTGTTTTTGCCATCATGTACATAGAAGGCACCAAGTAATAAAGAATGTTCCTGTCGAGTAAGCCTCCTTGACAGTGAACTTGCCCTCATACTGAAGGTCCCATAGCCCAGCTTGTGCACCCATAACATCAAGACAAAATGGGTACTCTACGGCACCATTTAAACAGTCTACGCCTATTTCACTTTGGGTAAAATGACAATGAGGCATCAGGAACGGCTTCTGACCACAGACGTATAAAAAGAGTGACACTGAATCCAGAAATCCCAACCCCTATAAACTGCAGAGTCCCAAACCGCGAAATCTATCCGAAGGGAGAGAATTATTCATGATGGTCATTTATGTGAAAGCGTTACACTAACCTACGATGTGACATATTTTCGAAATAGTGATGTATATGTCATTAGTTTCACGCTTAAATGTTCATTTATATTTCGAACTGAACCCCGACCTACTACGTGTTATGGTTCAAATGGCTCTGAGCACTATGCGACTTAACATCTGAGGTCATCAGTCCCCTAGAACTTAGAACTACTTAAACCTAACTAACCTAAGGACAACACACAGCCGGTCGCAGGTTCGAATTCTGCCTCGGGCATGGGTGTGTGTGATGTCCTTAGGTTAGGTAGGTTTAAGTAGTTCTAAGCCCTAGGGGACTGATGCACCTTAGATGTTAAGTCCCATAGTGCTCAGAGCCATTTGAACCATTTTTTTGACAACACACACATCCGTGCCCGAGGTAGGATTCGAACCTGCGGTCGCGCGGTTCCAGACTGAAGCCCCTAGAACCGCTCGGCCACAGCAGCCGGCACCTACTACGTGTCAACAATATCATTACTAGTATCTTGATCTTGTTCGTCAGCCGTCTTTTACATCCTGCAAATATCTCTTGACCCTCTGATCTCTCAAATCACCTCTGTCTTTTGGGTTCTGATTCCCCCACAATACCCTAATAGCTCTTCACCATCGGTTTGATGATGATGATGATGATGATGATGTTTGGCTTGTGGGGTGCTCAATTGCGCGGTCATCAGCTCCCGTACAATGTCTCAGCTTTTACGCAGTCCAATTTTTACACAATCCAATCTAGCGACTGTCCCATATGATGGTGATGATGATGACGATGATGATGATAAATACAACACAAACACCCAGTCCCTGGGCACAGAAATACCCCTGTCTGGCCGGGAACCGACCCCGGTTCCTCGTGATCTAGAGGCAGCAACGCTAGCCACTAGACCACGATCATCGGTTTGAAATATCTTTGTCATTTATTTTATCTTCAGAACTTCTCTTTTCTCGTAGACCTCTCTCACATTCTTGAAACCGTCTTCATTTATTATTTAAACTGAGCGTGGAGGGGGAAAAGGAAATGAAAGGGAAGGAACTAATGATGGCAGCTGCTCATGGATTTTATGCGGAATCAGTGGGGAGGAGTGAAAATGTGCCCTAAGCCGGGAGTCGAGGCTGGACTCTTCTGTGTATTACGCAGCTGCGCTAACCACTGCGGCCTGCCGCGGAGGTCTCGCGGTTCTAGGCGCGCAGTCTGGAACCGCGTGACTGCTACGGTCGCAGGTTCGAATCCTGCCTCGGGCATGGATGTGTGTGATGTCCTTAGGTTAGTTAGGTTTAAGTAGTTCTAAGTTCTAGGGGACTGATGACCACAGCAGTTGAGTCCCATAGTGCTCAGAGCCATTTGAACCATTTTTTTTTAGTTCTAAGTTCTAGGGGACTGATGACCACAGCTGTTAAGTTCCATAGTGCTGAGAGCCATTTGAACCATTTTTTTTAACCACTGCGTCACTCAGACACACTGTTTCTCGCAAACGCACGGAACCATCTAGGCACGCTCCGCGGCAGAAACACACTCAGACCAAGGGCCACCTATCCGCAGTCCACGTTTATATCCTCCATGCTCGATAATTTTATATTCCCGTTGGAGGTCGAACGTAAATGTACATCCTCACTGAAGGTTGTGGTTTCATGGCCCATAGAGGCGAATCAGTTATATGAACCCGAGCCGTCTGTTCTTTCGGACATGTTCAAAAGCACAGACACCACCCATTCAGATAGCATTTTCACCGAAATGTTGTCAGTTTTACTATTTTCAAATATTTTGTTTTAGCGTGAACAGCAATAATTTCCCGATTATTTTCCAGCACGCAGTGCATAGTTTTACGACTGTGGGATGAGCAGAGGGCTTGATGCTACTGCTCACCGAGGGCAGTCATCGATGACCATTAATGCAATGGATTTCGGGTAATCATAACTACAACCATTCAAAAAAGGAGGCCGAAGATGGCACTCCAAAGTCGTTCCACAGTTTTCGCTGACTCTCGGCGGGTGGGCTATTTTTATCCGTCAATATTGAGATCAGCGAAGCGTTGTTTTTCACAGCGTCGAGCTTACAAATAACAGCAAAAAATAAGAAAATAAAAATATGTGTTTACGCCCCAGTTATTTGATAGCGACACGTGTAGAAGCTCTTACATCAGCCGGTTTTAGCTTCAGTATAAACAGATTAAGTGGTAGCGCTCTGATTGCCCTCGTCGTTAGCTGATTCCAAAGTTAGCCATTTTTGGCATCAATTAAAGTTGCTCACAAAAATTTAATCATGGCGCTGGCACGTTTTTCCGCTGTGGCGCTCTAACTACCTAGCTTCGGTTACGCGGTATCCGCAGCTATCGAGGGCGTGGCTCGCGCCTGCGGGCAGACTGCCACCCACGCGTTCGAAGCGCCGCCGCCCACGTGCGGGCCGCAAACGCTGTAACACAACAGCAGCCGCGCTTTGCGTTTCCTGGCCGGCGCTGCTAAAGCCGGGCGACACACGTGCCGGTGGCGGAACTGAAACTGCACCAGCTTTCTGCGGCCCTTTCGGGTTGCAAATAGATAACATGAATCCACCTGATGATACATTTGTGATGTATTCTACAAGTTTCGAAAAACACTGACCGCCGCGGGTGTCACCTGAAGCGTGAAATAACCGAATAAGATGAAATACGTATCTGAAAACATTAATCTCTGGGGCAGTCAAATGAAAACGAGACAGGTGGAAAAAGGGTAAGTAAACTGTTTATTATTTCAAAGGTAATCGCCGTAACTGTTAATACCGGGTGATCAAAAAGTCAGTATACATTTGAAAACTGAATAAATCACAGAAAAATGTAGATATAGAGGTACAAATTGACACACATGCTTGCAATGACATGGGGCTTTATTAGAACGAAAAAAATGACCGACAGATGGCGCTTCATCTGATCAGAATAGCAATAATTAGCATAACAAAGTAAGATGTTCTTTACAGGAAATCCTCAATATGTCCACCATCATTCCTCAACAATAGCTGTAGTCGAGGAATAATGTTGTGAACAGCACTGTAAAGCATGTCCGGAGCGCGTCGGATGTTGACTTTCAGCATCCCTAGAGATTCGGTCGATCACGATACGCTTGCGACTTCGGGTAACCCCAAAACCAATAATCGTTCGGACTGAGGTCTGGGGACCTGGGAGGACAAGCATGACGAAAGCGGCGGCTGAGCACAAAATCATCACCAAACGACGCGCGCAAGAGATCTTTCACGCGTCTAGCAATACTTTGTTTTCTTTGGTTCTAATAAAAACCCTATGTCATTCCAAGCATGTGTATCGATTTCTACCTCTCTATCTACATTATTCCGTGGTTTATTAAGTTTTGAAATTTGTACTGACTTTTTGATCACCCGGTACATTTATCCCACTGTGAGACAAAGCGGTTAACGTCTTCATGGAAAATTGTTTGTAGTTGGGTATGGAGCCATTACTGCACCAAGGCGTGCGTCACTTCGTCTGAAGCACATCAACTGCCACGAATGTCTTTCTTCAGGGCTCCAAAAATATGGAAATCTCATGGGGATATCACAGATCACAACCGTCTACAAAAAGGGTTTTGGAAGTGGTTCAAAAAACTACCGTCTAATATGTCTTTCATCCATCTCTTGTAGAATATTATAATGTAATTTGAGATTAAATATAATGAGGCAAATCGATCAAAATGCCTTCCTCCACGCAAACCAGCATGGATTCCGAAAACACCATTTATGTGAAATCCAACTCGGGCTCCTCACATGCCATCCTAAAGGACATGGATTAAGAAAATGAAGTAGATACAGCATTTCTTGACTGCAGAAAAGCATTTCACTCCGTAAAAAATGCGTAATGTGGGGTATCAAGTGAAATTTGTGACTGGGCTGAAGATTTCTTGATAGGCAGAGTGCTGCATCATACCTTGCATAGACAGTCATCTCCAGTTAAAAGAGTAACATAAGGCGAGACGCTGAGAAGAATGCTAGTGTACAAAACTTAAGTACGAAAGTAATTTTGGTAAGATGTGTCACTGGCAAGTAACTTAGCTGGATGGAACCTGGACCATACACAGAGAGAAATGCTACAATATGGTACAGAAATTCGTAACAGGACGAACAGAAATGACACTTTTATTCAAAGATAAAAATTACATTGAAGTCACCGCAATTAATCATGCTCCTCTCTACTTTAGAAAATGCGCTACGTGGTTCGTAATAGACTGTGTGATCACCACGGGTGGTAGTGCATGCTCTGCAACGTGCTCACATGCTGGCCACAAGAAGGGCAAGTGTTTCTTGTGGCAGGGAGTTCTATTCCTCTAGCCGCGTGGTTGACAGCTGCTGATGGTCGTTGGTGATGTGGACGTGCTGCAGTAACTCTCCGCACCACATCCCACACGTACTTTATGGGACTGAAGCTGGTGATACGCTCAGGCTACCCTTTTTTTCGAGTATCCTCTCGTTCCAAGAGCTCCTCCCACCTGCTCTATACGATGCGGTCGCGCACTGTCATCCATGAAATTGAAGTCTGTGCGCAATCCACCCATGAAAAGACGTTCATGTTGACGGAGCAGAGTCACAACAGCGTTGACCGGTGAGAAAACCGTGTTTGCTGGCCGCGGTGGTCTCGCGGTTCTAGGCGCGCAGTCCGGAACCGTGCGACTGCTACGGTCGCAGGTTCGAATCCTGCCTCGGGCATGGATGTGTGTGATGTCCTTAGGTTAGTTAGGTTTAAGTAGTTCTAAGTTCTATGGGACTGATGACCGCAGCAGTTGAGTCCCATAGTGCTCAGAGCCATTTGAACCAAAACCGTGTTTAAAGATTTGGAAGTATGTCGCCCATGCACTATTATGACACCTCACACTATAAAATCTGCACCACCAAAACGATCATGATCGACAATGTTCCTGGGTGCATTACATGTTCCCATCTCCCACCGTATGAGGGTGCATAGAGAATCACTATTCAGACTGAATCTGCTTTCATGTGAGAAGAGCACGCGATCCCATTACTCATTAGTCCGGTTCCTACGCGCTTGGCATCGTTGCAGACGACGCCGGCGATACGCGAGTGTCAACGGAACACATATGTGCCTTCTAGTCCCTTTAAATGTTTGACATGAGTCTCTTCTTGCATGTTGCCCAACGTAAAGGTCATCTGCCGCTACGACTGACCGTGTTCAACCCCCTCTTCTGCATCTCGTAGGTCTGACTGTGGTTCAAAACGCCCATGCATGTCAAATAATACTGTGGGTTACATTCGCCACTCTTCGTCCTTCTTCCAGTTTTCTGATGATAGCTCCTCGTGAGTAGTCCCCTTAACGTTGTCTATACGCCATGTTGTAATGAGGAGCACCACTACAGCTCGCTGTACCTACTCGCTGACTGACACATACCGCCTTTCACCGTACATCCAACGGTCTCGTGACGCGGGAACAGCCCCATTTAGCGCAACAGTCACGCTAACATGACGCAGTATGACATCCAGTTTTCTTGTACTCAATTGGAAGACTCCTGGCAACATGCTCCCACACTTTCATTCATTTCCACATAGTAGTTAGTAAGTTATGGTTCAAATGGCTCTAAGTGCTATGGGACTTAGCATCTGAGCTCATCAGTCCTCTAGACTGAGAACTACTGGGTGATCAAAAAGACAGTATAAATTTGAAAACTGAATAAATCGCGGCTGAGCACACGATCATCACCAAACGACGCGCGCGATAGAGCTATCAGGCGTCTAGCAATACTTTTTTTTTGTTCTAATAAAACCCCATGTCATTCCAAGCATGTGTGTCAATTTTTACCTCTCTATCTACATTATTCCGTGGTTTATTAAGTTTTCAAAATTATACTGACTTTTTGATCACCTGGTACTTAAACCTAACCAACCTAAGGACATCACATACATCTATGCCCGAAGCAGGATTCGAACCTGCGGCCGTAGCGGTCGCGCGGTTCCGGACTGAAGCGCCTAGAACCGCTCTGTCACAGCGGCCGGCTACTAAGTTATGTTGCTTTATGCAGGGTGTTACAAAAAGGTACGGTCAAACTTTCAGGAAACATTCCTCACACAAAAATAAAGAAACGATGTTATGGGGACATGTGTCCGGAAACGCTTAATTTCCATGATAGAGCTCATTTTAGTTTCGTCAGTATGTACTGCACTTCCTCGATTCACCGCCAGTTGGCCCAATTGAAGGAAGGTAATGTTGACTTCGGTGCTTGTGTTGACATGCGACTCATGTTGTTTCCGTACCATGTACAGCGTGTGCAGGCACTATCAGCAGCTGATTGGCCTCAACGGGTACACTTCTGCGAATGGTTGATCCAACAATGTGTCAATCCTAATTTCAGTGCAAATTTTCTCTTTACGGATGAGGCTTCATTCCAACGTGATCAAATTGTAATTTTCACAATCAACATGTGTGGGCTGACGAGAATCCGCACGCAATTGTGCAATCACGTCATCAACACAGATTTTCTGTGAATGTTTGCGCAGGCATTGTTGGTGATGTCTTGATTGGGCCCCATGTTCTTCCACCTACGCTCAATGGAGCACGTTATCATGATTTCATACGGGATACTCTATCTGTGCTGCTAGAACATGTGCCTTTACAAGTACGACACAACATGTGGTTCATGCACGATGGAGCTCCTGCATATTTTAGTTGAAGTGTTCGTACGCTTCTCAACAACAGATTCGGTGACCGATGTATTGGTAGAGGCGGACCAATTCCATGGCCTCCACGTTCTGCTGACCTCAATCCTTCATTTATGGGGGCTTTTGAAAGCTCTTGTCTAAGCAACCCCGGTACCAAATGTAGAGGCTCTTCGTGCTCGTATTGTGGACGGCTGTGATACAATACGCCATTCTCCAGGGCTGCATCAGCGCATCAGGGATTCCATGCGACGGAGGGTGGATGCATATATCCTCGCTAACGGAGGACATTTTGAACATTTCCTGTAACAAAGTGTTTGAAGTCACGCTGGTACGTTCTGTTGCTGTGTGTTTCCATTCCATGATTAATGTGATTTGAAGAGAAGTAATAAAATGAACTCTAACATGGAAAGTAAGCGTTTCCGGACACATGTCCACATAACATATTTTCTTTCTTTGTGTGTGAGGAATTTTTCCTGAAAGTTTTGCCGTACCTTTTTGTAGCACCCTGTACACCTCGTCGATACGTTATGCAGAGCAGAGCATGATGCGATCTATAATATTCGTGTTGTATTGTAAGGACGTGGCAAATACTATTGATAGTGAATTCAGACGAGACAGATGATGGAGTCATCTATAATGAAGTACAATCTTAAGGAAAACGCCGGCCAGAGCGACCGAGCGGTTCTAGGCGCTTCAGTCTGGAACCGCGCGACCGCTACGGTCGCAGTTTCGAATTCTGCCTCGGCGTGGATGTGTGTGATGTGCTTAGGTTAGTTAGGTTTAACTAGTTCTAAGTTCTTGGGGACTGATGACCTCAGATCTTAAGTCCCATAGGTCATCAGTCCCCTAGAACTTAGAACTACTTAAACCTAACCAACCTAAGGACATCACACACATCCATGCCCGAGTCAGGATTCGAACCTGTGACCGTAGCGGTCGCGCGGTTCCAGACTGAAGCGCCTACAACCGCTCATCCACACCGGCCGGCCCTGGAATAAATACGACATAAAAATCGAAGTTCTTCAACTAAAACTTTTCGTTAGTGAAATCTTACCGGATTTAATCTTACTAAGTGAAACTCACTTGCGCCGTTCAAAAACGTTTAAGATATCACGATTTAAATGCTACCGCACTGATAGACAGCTCCGACAATGTGGTGGCACTGGCGTACTCGTCCAGCAAAACACACAACGCTGGGAAATTCTTTTGCCCCAGACGGTTAACGTAGAAGCGACAGCTGTGAAGATACGAACTACTCAGGGTGACATAACATTAGTCTACGTCTACCAGTCCCCCACAGAAAACTTCTACTGACTGATCTCAGTAGTGCCTCAGGCTCTCCTCGTGAACCCATAACACTAGCGGGTGATCTGAATTCCAAACATCCCTAGTGGCATTCAAGGTCCACGAAACCTAATGGAAACATGTTGTTTACCTGTTACAATACCTCGAATTTAGCGATTCTTTCACCAAATGAATGTCCGCCCCAGTAGCTGAGTGGTCAGCGTGACGGATTGCCGTCCTCTGGGCCCGGGTTCGATTCCCGGCTGGGTCGGAGATTTTCTCCGCTCAGGGACTGGGTGTTGTGTTGTGTTCATCATCATTTCATCCCCATCCGGCGTGCAGGTCGCCCAATGTGGCGCCGAATGTAATAAGACCTGCGATATGGCGGCCGGACCTGCCCCGCGAGGGGCCTCCCGGCCAATGACGCCAAACGCTCATTTCCATTTCCATACCAAATGAATCAACTTACCGCTCAAGTATTGCGGTCTTACCAGATGTTCTGGACGTCGAGCTCTATAAAAATGTGCCGACCTCTGTAACTGTTGAATCTCTTTCTATCCTAAATTCTGATCATAACCCGTTATTAGGATCCGTCGGAGATACGTCTCCAGACAGAGAGATAATTAAGCCGCCAAGGAATATTAACCGGGAACTATATAAGCCACGATTTGAAACGTTGACTGACGTCCCTCACATAAAGACTGTTGAAGAGCTCGAACTGCAAGTTCTGTTATCTACCGACCTTTTGACCGCAGCGGCTAACCTCAGTATCTTGCCCCCCTTCCTTCGCACAAATTACGCCCCTGAATTTCATCCCGAATTTCTTCGGTTAAGGAAGACTAAGAATTATGTACGAAATTCTGACAATGGACGCTTAGTCCAGTAGTAAAAACTGAATTAAATTGGCTATCTAGGGAACTGACCGAAAAAATAAAGCAACATGAGAACGGGGAATGGCACTATAGACATAAACTGATCATCCCAGGTACAAATACTGTCTTGAATATCACTTGGAAAATCCTTCGTAAGCCGACTGTTATTCCACTACTACATGACGGACCTTCTGTGGCTACTTTACCAAGAGAAAAGGCTCAAGATTTGGCAAAATAAATTGCTTCATCCTTTAAGCCAAATTCTGTACCCATCGTATCTTAATGTTAATAATACTGTCACCAATTGTATTGTATTGTATTGTACGAAACTGGGGACCTAGAAACGACAGAGAGTTTTCGTCCCCGCCGTAGCCCGCAGTGGTCCACAAGCCCACAACAGGCTACAGCAGTCCACTCACCCCACCGCCGCTCCACACCGAACCTAGGGTTACTGTGCAGTTGGGCCCACAGTGGATCCACCACGAAGTTACTTTGAGCGCCCACTCCGCTGCAGAGCTAAATATTCGTTCTGGAAACAATCCCCGAGGTTGTGGCTAAGCCATGTCACCGCAGTGTCATTACTTCCATGAGTGCAAGGCCTGTACATTACGCAGGAATGTAGGAAACGAAGTATTGATGGAAGTAAAGCTGTGAGGGCTAGTCGTCAGATGTGCTTGTGTAGCAAATCCTTTACCGAACTTGTCCGCCAAAGGCGAAAGTCCTTGGTTTGAGTCATTGACCGGCACACAATTGAAATATGCTCGGAAGTTTCATATAAGCCCTCACTCCGATGTAGAGTGAAGTATTCGTTCTGGACACTGTCCCTCAGGCTGTGGCTAAGCCATGTCACAGCGGTGTCATATCTTCCTCACGTGCAATGACTGCAAATTACGCAGGTTACCCTCTGTGACACTTGAAAGATTCTAGACGAGTTACTGGCGGAATTAAGGCTGCGAGGACGGGTCGTGAGTCGCCCTTCTGTTGCTCGGCAATTGTAGATCTTGTTCGCGAAAGAAAAAGTTCCTGAGGTCGAGTTTCCGACTGGCACACGGTTGTGACCCTCCAGTAAGTTTCATATAAGTGCACATTTCTGTGTAGAGTGAACTACTCATTCTGAAAACAATAGAGAGAACTACTCATTCTGAAAACAATCATCCAGGTTGTGGCTAAGACGCTGCGCGGGATTAGCCGAGCGGTCTTGGACGCTGCAGACATGGACTGTGCGGCTTGTCCAGGAGGAGGTTCGAGTCCTCCGTCGGTCATGGGTGTGTGTGTTTGTCCTTAGGATAAGTTAGGTCAAGTAGTGTGTAAGCTTAGGGACTGATGACCTTAGCAGGTAAGTCCCACAAGATTTCACACACATTTGAACATTTTTTTATGGCTAAGACATGTCACAGCAATGGCATATATTCCATCTGTGCTAGGACTGCAATTTGCGCAAGAGACCCTCTCTGTTATTTAGAAGTTAGAAAATGAGGCATTGGCGGAAGTAAAGCTGCGAAGACGGATATGAAATCGTGCTTGTGTATGTCAGTCCGTAGGGAACGTGTCCGGGAAAGGTGAAGGCTCTGCGTTCGAATTCCAGGCCGGCACACAGCTGTAATCCACCTGGAAGCTACATAGCACCGCTCACTCTGCTGTAGAGTGAAATATTCGTTCTGGAAACAATTCTCCAGGCTGTGGCTAACTTTACGATATATTATAAATTCTGAAAAAATTCTAAAATAACAAGAACATTGCATTTAAGAAAGAGAAAAGTAATATAATAGGAAAATAATGTATGTAAGTTTGTATTAAAGATCTCACCATCAAGCTATTGCGGGTGTGAGGGCTCTGGAAATCACCAAGCTTGTCACATTCGATGTAGATTACAAAATACATATTTAATTCTCATTTGATAATTCATGTGTACACACATGTGTTGTGTTATTCTTATATTACATAATTTTCATTACAGATATAATTTTACCTAAGTTACTAAACAATAATATCATTTAAATTTCACGTATAACTCAAGACGGTTCCACACATGTTGAAATGACAGTTGATCCATTTCTGTGTTCCTTAATTTAGTCTTATTTTACATGTATGTCTGTGTATTAATCCCACAATCTCCATCTGTTCCAGCATCTGAGTCAGTTTCTGTGTTTGTGTCTGTTTCATTCCAGATATCCTATTCCCATGTTTGTGTGTTTGCTCTTATTTGTCCATATGTTTGTTCTTGGTTGTGTGATTCGTGTAACGTACGTGACACATTATCCGTTATGTCGTTCAGTATGCCGGCCGCGTTGACCGAGCGGTTCTAGGCGCTTCAGTCCGGAACCGTGCGACTGCTACGGTCGCAGGTCCGAATCCTGCCTCGGGCACGGATGTGTGTGATGTCCTTAGGATAGTTAAGTTTAAGTAGTTCTAAGTTCTAGGGGACTGATGACCTTAGATGTTAAGTTGGGGCTGCGTTGTTTCGGGGAAGAGACCAAACAGTGAGGTCATCGGTCTCATCGGATTAGGGAAGGAAGTCGGCCGTGCCCTTTCAAAGAAACCATCCCTGCGTTTGCCTCGAGCGATTTAGGGAAATCGTGGAAAACCTAAATTAGGATGGCCGGACACGGGATTGAACCGTCGTCCTCCCGAATGCGAGTCCAGTGTCCTAACCACTGCTCATATGTTAAGTCCTATAGTTCTCAGAGGCATTCGAACCATTTTACGTTCAGTATGCCCCAATCGTCCGACTGTCGTAAAATTTGCCCTATGTTATTGTATCAGTCGAGATCGTATGGCTCTCTCTCTCTCTCTCTCTCTCTCTCTCTCTCTCTGTCTCTCTCCATCACAGTGTAAAGTGACACGATCAGGAGTTCCTAGTTCTCCGCAAGCGCACATGGGTGTTCGGCTGGGATCAAACCGATGGATGTGTTATCGATCTCTGCCATGGCCCATCCCATGAGGAAATGGACCATGCGACGTGCGGGACCTGTATGTTTTAGGCTCATTCGTCCCTTCCCTTTCTCTCTACCAGGTACAATTTCTCCAGATGTTTAGTAGGAGTCTATATATGCCGTCCTGTCCTATAATTTCAAATACCTCGCTCTGTCTGCCTTTGTTCAACCAGTATTCTGCTGCTCTTTGACGGAGAGTAATGTCAGTGGGCACACTTCCGTCACAACGCATAGTACCTCTGCCGATGCTGTGCCGAAGGCCCCCAACATCTTGAGCAAACACTTCTTTGGCCGCGTCTCACAATCATTTTATGTGTTGCAAGTCTCAGTCGATTCGCTCAGGCGCTCGCTTCAAAACATGTTATAGAATCGAATATTACAAGATAATACGTATTGTTTTTATGGGTAGTCTATATTTTTTTACTATTTAGTCTTGCTAATTTATCCATTATTTCCATTGCTTTGTCGGTTTTAAATGTGACGTATTCAGTGAACTTCAGTTTGTCGTCAATGCGTAAACATAGATACACTATGTGATCAAAAGAATCCGGACACCCCCCAAAACATACGTTTTTCATATTGGGTGAATTGTGCTGCCACCTACTGCCAGGTACACCATATCAGCGACCTCAGTAGTCATTAGACATCGCGAGAGAGCTGAACGGGGTGCACCGGGGAACTCACGGACTTTGAACGTGGTCACGTGATTGGGTGTGACTTGTGTAAAACGTCTGAACGAGAGATTTCCACACTCCTAAACATCCCAAGCTCCACTGTTTCCGATGTGATAGTGAAGTGGAAACGTGAAGGGACACGTACAGCACAAAAGGGTACAGGCTGACCTCGTCTGTCGTAATGTGTAACAGGCATACATCTATTCAGACCATCAACAGGAATTCCAGACTGCATCAGGATTCACTGCAAGTACTATGACAGTTAGGCGGGAGGTGTGTGGGGTGACCAATCATGGCACACAATGTGGCGATCCGATGGCAGGGTGTGGGTTTGGCGAATGCCCGGTGAATGTCATCTGCCAGCGTGTGTAGTGACAACAGTAAAATTCCGAGGCGGTGGTGTTATGGTGTGGTCGTGTTTTTGGAAATGGCTTGCACCGCTTGTTTTGCGTGGCACTATCACAGCACAGCACTACATTCATGTTTTAAGCACCTTCTTGCTTCCCACTGTTGAGGAGCAATTCGGGGATGGCGGTTATATCTTTCATCACGATCGAGCACCTGTTCATAATGCACGGCCTGTGGCGGAGTGGTTACACATCAGTAACATAACCTTCCAGCACTTGCCTGAACGCATGCCTGTGAGAGTGGAAGCTGTCATCAAGCGAAAGGTAGGCCAAGACCATATTGAATTCCAGCATTATCAATGGAGGGCGCTACGAACTTTAAGTCATTTTCAGCCATGTGTCAGGATACCTTAGATCACAAAGTGTACCTTGTTGCTCCTTTGTGTTGCAACGTTGTACTATTTAGCTTGATATTGGGGTTTCTTTTAGCCTCGCCTTTAAGTCGTAAGTACACAGTTTTATTAGCTGCAATTGTAGGTTTATTGCAATTACACCATTAATTTAAATCTACGAGGAACTGCGTGGTATTTTATTCCGAGTGCCTGCCTAAGCAATGTAAATAATTCCATGAACTCTATGCGTGCAAACTACGCAGGACTCCTATGATTTTGAGGGAAAGAAAATGAAGTACTGGAAGTGTTATAGCTGCGACAATGGATCTTCTGCCGTGCCTGTGAATAACCGCACGTAGAGAAAAAGTCCGCGAATGACGAAATTAGATATCAGTACTCAGTCCGCTGCAAAGAGAAATATTTGTTCCGAAAATAATCCCCCAGACTGTGTCTTAGCCATGTGTCAACGATGTCATTGTTCTCATGAGTGTCAGTCATGGGAGTTCCGCAAGAGGACATCTGTGATATTTATAAGGGTCATGATTAGGCGATAATGAAACCGTGAGGCCGACTCGACCTTCTCGGCAGCGTGTCACAGGACGTAGATAAACAGTCCACGAAAGGTGAAAGTCCTGAGATCGATTCAAACCCCGCTCATAAATGTTACCAACCAGAAAATTAGATACCAGCACTCAGTCCGCTGCATAGAGAAATATTTGATCTGAAAATAATCACCCTGTCAATGTATTAGCCATGTGGCAACAGTGTCATTGTTTACATGAGTGCTAAGCATGGGAATTCCGCAGGATGACACCTGCGATATGTATAAGGGTCGAGATTAATCTGAAATGAAGCTGTCAGGTCGACTCGCCTTTCTTGGCTGTGTATCACAGGACGTAGAGAAACATTCCACGAAAGGTAGAAGGCCTTGGTTCGAGTCCTATCAAATAGAGATATGTTACCCACCAGGAAATCAGATATCAGCAATCATTCCGCTGCAGAGACGAACATTTGTTCGGGAAGGTACACCCAAGAGTGTGTCTAAGCCATGTGTCAACAACGTCATTGTTGTCACGACTGCAAGGGAGGGGAATTACGCAGGAGGACACTTGTGATATTTATGTGGGTCGAGATTAGGTGGAAATAAAGCCGCGAGGTCGATACGCCGCTTGTAGCTGCTTGTCACAAGATCTAGAGAAGCAATCCAAAAAAAAAGCGAAAGTCCTGGGTTCGAGTCCCCGCCCGGCATAGAAATAATACCCACCAGGAAATAAGATATTAGCACACAGTCTGCTGCAGAGAAATATTTGATCTGAAAATAATCTCCCAGTCTGTGTCTTAGACATGTGTCAACAAAGTCATTGTTTTCAAGAGTGATAGGCATGGAAATTCTGTAAGAAGACACCTGTGATATTCGTAAGAGTCGAATTTAGGTGGAAAAGTAGCCGTGACGTAGACTCGCCTTTCTTGACTGTGTATCACAGGACGTAGAGAAAGAATCGACGAAAGGCGAAAGTTCTGGGTTCAAGTCCCAGCCCGCACAGTAATGTTACCCACCAGGAAATTAGAAAATAGCACTCGATCCGCTGCAGACACGAACATTTATTCTTGAAGCATCACCGTAGAGTGTGTCTAAGCCATGTCTACAATGACTTTGCTTTGACGAGTACTAGGCACGGAAATTACGCAAGAGGACACTTGTGATGTTTATATTTGTCGAGATTAGGTGGAAACAAAGTCGCAAGGACGATTCACCTGTAGTGTCTGCTTATTACAAAATGTAGTGGACCAATCCACAAAAGACGAAAGTCTTAGGTTCGAGTCCCTGCCCAGCGCAAAAATGTTACATATCATTAAATTAGATATCAGCACTCAGTCCGCTGCAGAGAGAAATATTTGATCTGAAAATATTCTCCCTGTCAATGTCTTAGCCACGTGGCAACAGTGTCATTGTTTTCATGAGTGCTAAGCATGGGAATTCCGCAAGAGGACACCTGCGATCTGTATAAGGGTCGAGATTAATCTGAAATGAAGCTGTAAGGTCGACTCGCCTCTCTTGGTTGTGTATCACAGGACGTAGAGAAACATTGCATGAAAGGTGGAAGGCTTTGGTTTGAGTCCCATCAAAAGAGATATGTTACCCACCAGGAAATTAGATATCAGCACTCATTCCTCTGCAGCGACGAACATTTATTCTTGAAGCGACACCGTAAATTGTGTCTAAGCCATGTCTACAATGACTTTGTTTTAACGAGTACTAGGCGCGGAAATTACGCAAGAGGACACTTGTGATGTTTATATTTGTCGAGATTAGGTGGAAACAAAGCTGCAAGGACGATTCACCTGTTTTGTCTGCTTAAAACAAGATGTAGTGGACCAATCCACGAAAGAAGGAAGTCTTGGGTTCATGTTCCTGCCCCGCGCAGAAATGTTACATGTCAATAAATTAGATATCAGCACTCAGTCCGCTGCAGAGAGAAATACACTCCTGGAAATTGAAATAAGAACACCGTGAATTCATTGTCCCAGGAAGGGGAAACTTTATTGACACATTCCTGGGGTCAGATACATCACATGATCACACTGACAGAACCACAGGCACATAGACACAGGCAACAGAGCATGCACAATGTCGGCACTAGTACAGTGTATATCCACCTTTCGCAGCAATGCAGGCTGCTATTCTCCCATGGAGACGATCGTAGAGATGCTGGATGTGGTCCTGTGGAACGGCTTGCCATGCCATTTCCACCTGGCGCCTCAGTTGGACCAGCGTTCGTGCTGGACGTGCAGACCGCGTGAGACGACGCTTCATCCAGTCCCAAACATGCTCAATGGGGGACAGATCCGGAGATCTTGCTGGCCAGGGCAGTTGACTTACACCTTCTAGAGCACGTTGGGTGGCACGGGATACATGCGGACGTGCATTGTCCTGTTGGAACAGCAAGTTCCCTTGCCGGTCTAGGAATGGTAGAACGATGGGTTCGATGACGGTTTGGATGTACCGTGCACTATTCAGTGTCCCCTCGACGATCACCAGTGGTGTACGGCCAGTGTAGGAGATCGCTCCCCACACCATGATGCCGGGTGTTGGCCCTGTGTGCCTCGGTCGTATGCAGTCCTGATTGTGGCGCTCACCTGCACGGCGCCAAACACGCATACGACCATCATTGGCACCAAGGCAGAAGCGACTCTCATCGCTGAAGACGATACGTCTCCATTCGTCCCTCCATTCACGCCTGTCGCGACACCACTGGAGGCGGGCTGCGCGATGTTGGGGCGTGAGCTGAAGACGGCCTAACGGTGTGCGGGACCGTAGCCCAGCTTCATGGAGACGGCTGCGAATGGTCCTCGCCGATACCCCAGGAGCAACAGTGTCCCTAATTTGCTGGGAAGTGGCGGTGCGGTCCCCTACGGCACTGCGTAGGATCCTACGGTCTTGGCGTGCATCCGTGCGTCGCTGCGGTCCGGTCCCTGGTCGACGGGCACGTGCACCTTCCGCCGACCACTGGCGACAACATCGATGTACTGTGGAGACCTCACGCCCCACGTGTTGAGCAATTCGGCGGTACGTCCACCCGGCCTCCCGCATGCCCACTATACGCCCTCGCTCAAAGTCCGTCAACTGCACATACGGTTCACGTCCACGCTGTCGCGGCATGCTACCAGTGTTAAAGACTGCGATGGAGCTCCGTATGCCACGGCAAACTGGCTGACACTGACGGCGGCGGTGCACAAATGCTGCGCAGCTAGCGCCATTCGACGGCCAACACCGCGGTTCCTGGCGTGTCCGCTGTGCCGTGTGTATGATCATTGCTTGTACAGCCCTCTCGCAGTGTCCGGAGCAAGTATGGTGGGTCTGACACACCGGTGTCAATGTGTTCTTTTTTCCATTTCCAGGAGTGTATTTGTTCTGAAAATAATACCCAAAATTGTGGCTTAGTCATGTGTTAACAATGTCATTGTTTTCGTGAGTGCTAGGAATTGGAAGTTCGCAAGAACAATCCTGTGATATTTATAAGAGTTGAGATTAGACGGAAATGAAGCAGTGAGGTCGACTAGCCTTTCTTGGCTGTGTATCACGGACGTAGGAATACAATCCACGAAAGGCGGATGTCCTGGGTTGTACTCCCTGTCCCGAACAGTAATGTTACCCACATGGAAATTAGATATCAGCACTCATTCCGCTGCAGAGACGAATATTTATTCTGGAAGCAATACCCCAGACTGTGTATTAGCCATGTGTCTACAATGTCATTGCTTTCATGACTGCTAGGCACGAGAATTACGCAAGAGGACACTTTTGGTGTTTATAGGGGTTGAGATTAGGTGGAAATAAACCCGGGAGGTCATTTCGCCTCTTGTGGCTGCTTATCACAAGATGTAGAGGACCAATCCACGAAAGGCGGAAATCTGGGTTGGAGTCCCAGTCGTGCACAGAAATGTTACCCAAAAGGTTCAAATGGCTCTGAGCATTATGGGACTTAACATCTGAGGTCATCAGTCCCCTAGAACTTAGAACTACTTAAACCTAACTAACCTAAGGACATCACACACATCCATGTCCGAGACAGGATTCGAACCTGCGACCGCAGCAGCCGCGCGGTTCCCGACTGAAGCGCCTAGGACCGCTCGGTCACAGCGGCCGGCCTCCATGAGTTCTAGGAGTGCACACTGCACATGATGGCATGTGCGATATCTGGAAGGGACGAGGTTAGGTATTGACGAAAGTAAAGCTGTAAGGACGAGTCGTCTCTCGTGTATGTGTGGCACACTACAGTCAACCAGAGACGAATGACATGGGTTCGAATCCCATCTAACTATAGAACTGTTATTCGCCAGGAAATTGCATATCAGCGCTTATTTCGCTGCAGAGTTACATATTTGTTTTGAAAACAATCCTCCAGGTTGTGGCTAAATGTAATCCACCAGGAATTTTCATATCAGCGCCTACTCCCTTGCAGAGTGAAATATTTGCTGTGGACAAATTCCCCATGCTGTGGCTAAGCTATGCCACTGCAATGTAATTGCTTCCATTAGCTTTAGGGGCGCAAATGACACAATAAAACATCTGTGATATCTGTAAGGGAAGAGATTAGATATTAGCCGAAGTAAAGATGCGAGGACAAGACTTGTAGTCTGTCATGTCTGTTTACCACAGTAGCTAGAGAACTCTCCTGCGACAGGCGAAGCTGCTGGGTTCCTGTTCCAGCCCACAGCACACATTTAATGAGCCTGGAAGTTACACATCAGCGCTCACTCCGCTGCAGAGTGAAATATTTGTTCTGGAAATAAGCACCTCGGCTGCGGCTAAACCATGTCGCTGCAATGCAGCTGCATCCATGAGTGCTAGGTGTGCAAACTATGTTGTGCGACATCACTGATATTTCGAAGGGACAATATTTGAGACTGGCGGAAGTTGCGAGATCGATTCGTCTGTCGTCCATGGGTACCACAGTACGCAAAGATACATTGCACGAGATTCGAGGTTCCTGTAGTCAAATCCCAGCGTGGCGCACAACCGTAATGCAACACGATGGTACATATCAGCGCTCATTCCGCTGCAGAGTGAAACATTCGTTTTGTAAACAGTTCCGCGGTTTGTGGCTAAGCCATGTCACTGCAATTTAGTTGCTTCTGTGAGTGCTAGGCGTGCGAACTGTGGAGGATGACATCTGTGATATTTGCAAGGAACGATTATAGTAACTGGCGGAAGTAAAGCTGCGAAGAAGAGTCGTCTGTTGTGCCTTTGTACTACAGGCCTACATAAATATTCTGCGAGTGGCGAACGTCCTTGTTTCGAGTCCCATCCCACAACACAACTGTTATCCGCCAGGAAATTACATAACAGCGCACACAACGCTGCAAAGTTAAATATTAGTTCTGGAAACAATGCTCCAGTAAGCATATAATCGTTGGCTATTAAGTTACATATCACTGCTCACTTCGCTACAGAGTTAAATATTCGTTCTGGAAACAATCCTTCATTTTGTGACTAAGCCCTGACCGTCCAATGTGTTCGCTTCCATGAGTGCATGGCTTGCAAATTACACAGAACATCTGTGACATTTTGAAGGGAAGAGATTAGGCATCGGCGGAAATAAAGCTGCTAGAACAAGTCGTCCTTGGTGCCGATGTACCATATCAACTACAGAATTATTCCGCGAGAGGCAAAGGTCTTGGTTTCGAGTCCTGACGCGGATCAGAACTCTAATTCGTCAAGAAATTACATATCAACGCCCACTCCACTGTACAGTGGAATATTCGTTCTGGAAAGAATCCCCCAGGCTGTAGATCAGCCATGTCAGTGTAACATAATTGCTTCTATGTGTGCTAGCCGCACAAATTACTAAAGATGACATCTACGATATTTGGAAGGATCGAGATTAGGTATTAGTGGAAGTAAATATGCGAGGAAGAGTCGTCGGTCATGCCTGTGTTCCGCAGTACCAAGAGAACTATTCCCCGAGATGCGAAGGTCGACCGGCCGGTGTGGCCGTGCGGTTCTAGGCGCTTCAGTCTGGAACCGTGTGACCGCTACGGTCGCAGGTTCGAATCCTGCCTCGGGCATGGATGTGTGTGATGTCCTTAGGTTAGTTAGGTTTAATTAGTTCTAAGTTCTAGGCGACTGATGACCTCAGAATTAAGTCGCATAGTGCTCAGAGCCATTTGAACCATTTTTTCCCGAAGGTCGTGGGTTCGAGTAGCAGCAGGGCACACATCTGCAATCAGTCAGGATGGTACATATTAGCGCTCACTCCCCTCCAGCGTGCAATATTCATACTGGAAACTATCCTCCACTCTGTAGCTAAGCTATATAACTGCGATGTAATGCCGGCCGGAGTGGCCGTGCGGTTCTAGGCGCTACAGTCTGGAGCCAAGTGACCGCTACGGTCGTAGGTTCGAATCCCTCCTCGGGCATGGATGTGTGTGATGTGCTTAGGTTAGTTAGGTTCAATTAGTTCTAAGTTCTAGGCGACTGATGACCTCAGAATTTAAGTCGCATAGTGCTCAGAGCCGTTTGAACCGTTTTTTTGCGATGTAATTACATCGATGAGCGCTAGGCGTACAAATTACGCAGCAGGACATCTGTGATGTTGGGAATGGACGAGATCAAGTACCGGCGGAATTAGAGGTGCTAGGACGAGTCGTGTGTCACGTCTGAGAACCACAGATCCTAGAGAACTATCCAGCGAGATTCGAAGGTTTTGGGTTCGAACCCCAGCCCGGCACACATCTTAAATCCGACAGGAAGCAACATATCGGCGCTCATTCCACTGCAGAGTGCAATATTCGTTCTGGAAACAGGTGTCCAGCCTGTGGCTAAGCCACGTCAATGCAGTACAATTGAATCCATGAGTAACAGGTGTGCAAATCACTCAGGGGGACATTTGTAATATTGGGAAGGGCCGATATTAGGAATTGGTGGAAGTCAAGCTGCGAGGACGAGTCGTCTGCCGCGCCTGTGCACAACAGTTCCCATATCATTAATCGAGCAGAGGTGGTGGTCTTGGTTTCGAGTCCCAGCTGCTCACACATCTGTATATCGCCAGGAAGGTACATATCAACGCTCCCTACGCTGCAGAGTGAAATTTTCATTTTGGAAACTATTACCCAGTCTCTGGCTAAGTCATGCTCTGCATTGTAATTGCTTCCATGAGTGCTAAGCGTTCAAATCTCAAAGGAGGACATGTGTGACATCTCTATGGCTCGAGTGTAAGTATTAGCGGAAGTATAGATGTCAGGATGGGTCTGCGGTCTTGCCTCTGTTCCCCAGTAGCTACAGAACTGTTTCGCGAGACCCGAATATTTAGGGTTTGAGTCCTAGCGTGGCACACAATTGTCATCCTCCTAAATTATGCATGTGAGCGTTCACTCCGCTGCAGAGTAAAATTTTCGCTCTCGAAATAATCATATGAGGCTGTGGAAAAGCCATATCACTGTACGTGAACTGCCTTCATGAGTGCTAGGCGTGCAAATAACGCACAAGGACATCTGTGATATTTATAAGGGACGAGATTAGGTATCGTTGGAAATAAAGCTCCGTCGGGCTTGTATCCTATGGGAACTAGAAAAATATTATCCGAGAGGCAAAGGTCCTGGGTTCGAGTCCCAGCACACCACCTAACTATAATTCGTCAGGAAGGTACATATCAGCACTCACTCCTCCGTAGTGAGAAGTATTTGTTCTGGAAACCGTTCTCCAGGCTGTACCTAATCCATGTCACTGTAATTTCTTGCTTCCATGAGTGCTTCGCGTGCAAATTAGGCAGGAGGACATCTGCGATATTTAATAGGGACGATATTAGGTATTGGCGGAAGTATAGGTGTGAGGACGAGTCGTCTATCGTGCCTCTGCACCACAGTATCTAGAGGCGAGTGCAATGGGTTAGTGCCCCAGCCAGGCGCGCAGCTGTAATCCGCCAGAAAATTACGTATCAGCGCTCACTTCGCTGAGTAGAGATATATTCGTTTTCGAACAAATCCCCCAGACTGTGGCTAAGCCATGTCACTGTAATGTCACTGCTTTCATGAGTGCTAGGCGTGCAAATTAGGCACGAGGACATCTGTGATATATGGAAAAGACTAGATTAGGTAACGGCGGAATTAAAGCATCTAGGACGAGTCGTCCGTCATGCCTATGAACCACAGTTACTGGAGAATTATTTCGTTAGAGACGACAGTCCTGTTTTCGAGTCCGGGCGCACCACACAACCGTAATCCACCAGGAAATTTCATATCAGAACTCACTCCGCTGTAGGATGACATATTCGTCCTAGGAACAATTCCCCCCCCCCCCCCCCGGCTGTAGCTAAGCAATTCTGCACCAATGTAATTGCTGTGATGTGTGCTACGCGTGAAAACTACGTGGGAGAACATCTGTGATATTTGGAAGGGAAGATATTAGGTGGTAGCTGAAGTAAAGATACGAGGAGGAGTCGTCTCTCTTTCCTGTGTACCGCAGTACCTAGAGAACTAATCCGCGAGAGGCGAAGGTCCTGGTTTTGAGTCCCAGCACAGAACACAACCGTAATCCACCAGGAAATTTCGTATCAGTGCTGACTGCGATACAAAGGGAAATACTCGTCCTGGAAATAATCACCTCAGGCTGTCGATAGCCCATGCACTGTAAATTCTTCCGTGAGTACTAGGCGTGAAAATTCGGCAGGAGTACATGTGTGAGATTTTGAAGGGACGACGTTTCCAAATCGCCTGTCGTGCTGGTGTACCACAGTACGTAGAGAAATGTTCAAATGCGTGTGAATTCCTAAGAGACCAAACTTCATAGGTCATCGGTTCCTAGACTTACACACTACTTAACTAAGTTAAATTAACTTATGCTAAGAACAACACACACACACTATTATCCGAGGGAGCACTCGAACCTCCGGCGGGAGTGGCCGCGGAGCCCATGACAAGACGCCTCAAACCACGCGGCTACTCTGCGCGGCATAGAATTATTCCGTGAGGGGCAAAGGTCCTCGATACGAGTACCATCCCGGAATATGTCTGCAATTCGAAAGGATGTTACATATCAGCGCAAACTTCGCTGCAGAGTGCAATATTCGTGCAGGAAACAATCTCCCATGCTGTACCTAAGAAATGTCACTACACTGTAACTGCTTCCATGGGGGCTAGGCATCCATATTACGGTGGAGGACATGTGTGATATTTTAAAGGGAAATACTAAGCTTTGGCGTAAGTAAACACGCGAGGACGAGCCGTCTGTCGTGCCTGTGTACTGCAGTACATAGAAAACTACTCTGCGAGAAATCCGACTGGAAGTTACATGTAAGTTCTAAAAAAAATGGTTCAAATGGCTCTGAGCACTATGGGACTTAACATCTGTGGTCATCAGTCCCCTAGAACTTAGAACTACTTAAACCTAACTAACCTAAGGACATCATACACATCCATGCCCGAGGCAGGATTCGAACCTGCGACCGTAGCAGCCGCGCGGTTCCGGACTGCGCGCCTAGAGCCGCTAGACCACCGCGGCCGGCGGTAAGTTCTCACTCCGCTGCAAAATAAAATACTAGTTCTCAAAACAATCCCCCATAATGTGCCTAAGCCACGTCCCTGCAATGTAATTAATTCATAAGTGCTAGGCGTGCAAATTGCGCAGGAAGACGTCTGTGGTATTTGTAAGTCAAGAGAATAGGTGTTGGTGGAAGTAAAGCTGTGAAAATGTGTTTCTGTCATGCCTGTATATCCCAGTACCTAGAGAAGTATTCCGCGACAGGTGAAAGTCTCGGGTTCGTGTCCCAGCATCCAACACGATTTGAATCGCCAGAAAGGTACATATCAACACTCACTCCTCTGCAGAGTCGTATATTCGTTCTGGACACAGTTCCCTGGGTTGTGACGTAGCCATCTCACTGCAATTTGTTGCTTCCATAAGTGCTATGCATGCAAATTACGCAGGAGGATATCTGTGCCATTTGGAAGCGACGAGAGTAGGTACTGGCGGAAATGAAGGTACTAGGATGAGTCGTCTGTCGCACCTGTGTACCACAATATATAGAGAAATTTTCCAAGAGAACGAAAGTAAGTTGTTCGTGTGCCAGACTAGTACATAACTGTAATTCTAGAGGAAGGTATACACTGAAACTCAATCCTTCGCAGAGTGATATATGCGTTCAGAAAACAGTTCCCTTAGCTATGGTGAAGCCATGTCACTGCAGGTTGTTGCTTCAATGTGTGCTTAGTGTGCAAATTACGCAGGAGGAAAAAAATGCTCAAGTGTGTGTGAAACCTTATGGGACTTTACTGCTAAGGTCATCAGTCCCTAAGCTTACACATTGCTTAACCTAAATTATCCTAAGGACAAACATACACACCCATGCCCGAGGGAGGACTCGAACACAGAACATGTGTGACATTTGGTAGAAGCCGTTGATGAAATTAAAGATCTGAGAACAGGTAGTCGGTTATACCTGTCGACCCCAGTACATAGAGGACTATTCGCTCGAGCCGAAGGTCCTGGTTGGAGTCCCAGCATGCCACACATGAGTAATCAGCCAGAATGTTGCTTATCAGCGATCACTCACCTTCATAGTGAAATATTCGTCCTCGAAATAATCATCTCAGTCTGTAGCTAAGCCATGTTACTGCAGTGACACTGTTTCCGTGTGTGCTATGCATGCAAATTACGCAGGAGAGCATCAGTGATATTTGGAATGGGCATGATTAGTTATTAGCAGAAGTAAAGTTACGAGGACGAGTCGTCTCACGTGCCTCCGTACCACAGAACCTACATTGAAGAGCCAAATAAACTAGTACACCTGCCTAATATCGTGTAGGGCCACAGCGAGCCCGCAGAAGTGCGGCAACAAGACATGTCATGTACTCGAATAATGTCTGAAGGAGAGCTGGAGGGAACTGACACCATGAATCCTGCAGGGCTGTCCATAAATCCGTAAGAGTAAGAGGGTGTGGAGATCTCTTGTGAACTGCACGCTGCAAGGCATCCCAGATATGTTCAATAATGTTCATGTCTGGGGAGTCTGTGGTCAGCGGAAGTGTTTGAACTCGCAATTCTGGTAGTGTGGGTGTCGCATAGTCCTGCTGCAAATGCACGTCAGAATGCATAATGGACATGAATGGATGTAGGTGATCAGACAGAATGCTTACGTACGTGTCACGTGCCAGAGTCGTGTCTAGACCTATCAGGGGTCCCGTATCACATATTCCACAGAGCTTCCACGAGCATGACCTGTCCCCTGTTGACATGCAGGGTCCATGGATTCGTGAGGTTGCCTCCATACACGAACACGTCCATCTGCTCCATGCAATTTGAAATGAGTCTCGTCTGACCAGGCAACATGTTTCCAGTCATCAACAGTCCAATGTCGATGTTGAGGGGCCGAGGCAAGGCGTAAAGGTTTGCGTCGTGCACTCACCAATGGTACAAGAGTGTGCCTTCGGCTCCAAAAGCCCATATCGACGATGTTTCGTTGAACGGTTCGAATGCTGACACTTTTTGATGGTCCAGCATTGAAATCTGCAGCAATTTGCGGAAGGGTTGCACTTCTGTCACGTTGAATGATTATCTTCGGCCGTCGTTGGGTTCTTGCAGGATCTTTTTCCAGCCTTAGAGATGTCGGAGATTTGATGTTTTACCGGATTCCTGAAATTCACGGTACACACGTGAAATTGTCGTGCGGGATAATACTCACTTCAACGCTACCTCGATGATGCTGTGTCCCATTGCTCGTACGCCGACTGTAACATCACGTTCAAACTTCCCGAAATCTTGGTAACCTGCCATTGTAACAGCAGTGACCGACCTAACAATTGCGCCAGAGATTTTTTGTCTTATACAGGCTTTACCGACCGGAGCGCCATGTTCTGCCTGTATACATATATCTGTATTTAAATAGACAAGCTTATACTAGTTTCTTTGGCGCTTCACTGTAGAAAACTACTTTGCGAGAGGTGAAAGTCTTGGGTTCGAGTCCCAGATCGGCACACAACTGTTGTTAACCAGAAAAATAAATATCAGCGCTCACTCCGCGCAGAGCAACATATTGGTTCTGAAACCAAACCCCAGGCTGTGTCTAAGGCTTGTCACTGCATTTTAATGCCTTCTGTCAGTGCTATGCTTGCAAATTAAGCAGGATAACGTCTCTGATATTTAGAAGTGACGATTTTAGGTATAAGCGAAAGTAAAGATATGAGGACAAGTCGTCTGACGTGATTGTGTACCATATTACGTAGAGAGATACTTCGCGAAAGGCGAAGGTCCTGGTTTCGTGTCCCAGCTCGGTACTTTATTCCGACAGGAGGTTAGATATCAACGCTGGCTCTGCTCCAGACTGAAATATTTGTTCCACAAACAGTTCTCGCGGCTGTCGCTAAGCCATGTCACTGCAATGTCTTTGCCTCCATGAATGATAGGCATGCAAATTACGCTGTTGGAGATCTGTGATATTTGGAAGGGACGTGGCACACGACTGTAATAAGTAAGAAATTTTCATTAAAGTGCTCACTCCGTTGCAGAGTGAAATATTTACTTGGAAATAATTCCCTATGGTGTGGCTAAGCCAAGTCACTACAATGAAACTGCTTCCATTACTTCTAGGGGTACAAATGGTTCAAATGGCTCTGAGCACTATGGGACTCAACTGCTGTGGTCATAAGTCCCCTAGAACTTAGAACTACTTAAACCTAACTAACCTAAGGACAGCACACAACACCCAGCCATCACGAGGCAGAGAAAATCCCTGACCCCGCCGGGAATCGAACCCGGGAACCCGGGCGTGGGAAGCGAGAACGCTACCGCACGACCACGAGATGCGGGCAGGGGTACAAATGACGCAGGACGACATCTGTGAAATTTGAAAGCTATGAGATTAGTTATTAGTGGAAGCAAAGATACTACGACGACTGTGTGACTGTGTAGCGCAGTAACTGAAGAATTATTCCGCGAGAAGAAAAGAACTTGAGTTCGTCTCACAGCTTGGCAAACACTAATATTTCACCAGAAAGTTACATATCAGCGCTCACTACGCTGCAGACTGAAATATTTGTTCTGGAATCAAATCCCACATGCTGTCGCTAAGACATATCACCGCAGTGTAATTGCGTCCGTGAGTTCTAGGCGTTCAAATCACGCAGGAGGACATCCCTGAGATTAGGAATGTACGAGATTATGGTTTGAATGGCTCTAAGCGCTATGGGACTTAACATCTGAGGCCATCAGTCCCCTAGACTTAGAACTACTTAAACCTGTCTAACCTAAGGACATCACACACATCCATGCCCGAGGCAGTATTGGCACCTGCGACCGTAGCAGCAGCACGGCTCCGGAATGAAGCGCCTAGAACCGCTAGACCAGAGCGGCCGGCGTACGAGATCAGGTGTCGGCGGAACTAAAGCTGCTAAGACGTCGTGTCTCTGAAACACAGTTCTTGGTGAATTATTCCATGAGATTCGAAGGTCGTGGCTTCGAGTCCCAGCCCGGCACTCAACCCTAGTCCGCCAGCAACTTCCATATCAGCGCTCACTCCGCTGGAGAGTGAAATACTCATTCTGTAAAACACTTTCTGTGTCGTGACTAAGTAACGTCACAGAAATTTAAGTGTTTCGATGAACGCTAGGTGTGAAAATTACGCAAAACGACATCTCTGATATTTGGTACAGAAGACAGTAGGCATTAGCAGAATAAAGTTGCTTGGATGAGTCGTGTTTCATGCCTGTCTACCACAATACATAGACAATTATTCTACGAGAGGCAAAGGTCCTGGGATCAAGTCACAGCCATCCCAGGCAGGCACACTACGGTATTCCGCCAAACTAGCATATCAGCGTTCACTCCGCTGCAGAGTGCAATATTAGTTCTGGAAACAATCCACCAGGTTGTAGGTAAGGAATATCACTACAATTTAATTGCTTTGATGAGTCCTAGGCGTGAAAATTATGGAGAAGGGCATCAGTGAAAATTAATTAGGACGACATTATGTATTGTTGGAAGTAAAGCTGCTAAGAAGTGTCGTCTGTCACACGTGTGTACCGCAGTAGCTAGAGAATTATTCCGCGGGAGATGAGGGTCCCGGGTAGGAGCCCCAGCCTGGCACACAATTGTAATCTGCCAGGAAGTTACGTATCAGCTGTAACTCCGGTGCACATTGGATTATTCTGTTCTGGAAAAAATTCCCGAGGCGGTTGTTAAGACATGCCACTACAATGTAGTTGCTACGTTGCAGGAGGCCTTTTGTGATGTTAGGAAGCGACGAGATTAGGAAACGGCGGGATTAAAGCTGCTCTGACAAGTCTGCCGTCTTGTCTGTGAGGCACAGTACCTAGACAATGATACCGCGAAAGGCTAAGATCCCTGGTTCGAGTCCCAGCCCACCACACAGCTGGAAACCGCTAGGAAGTTTCATATCAGCGCTCATGCTGCAGCAGAATGAAATATTCGTTCTGAAAACAGTTGCCCAGCGTGTGGCTAAGTTACGTCACTGCAGTTTGTTGCTTAGATGAGTGATTCAAGTGCAAATTACGCCGTACGACATCTATGATATTTCGAGGTAAAGGTATTTGGTGTTAACGGAAGTAAAGCTCTTCTTACAACTGTAATAAGCCAGGAAGTTACGTATCAGTGATCACAGCAGTGCAGAGTGAAATGTTCGTTCTGGAAACAGTTCCACAGCCTGTGGCTAAGTCTTATCACTGCAATGTGATTGCTCGCATGAGAGCCATGGGTGCAAACTACGCAGGATATTTGGAAGTTAAGAGATTAGTTGTTAGCGGAAGTAAAGCTGCTAGGACGAGTCGTCCGTCGTGTCTGTGAACCACAGTTTCTACAGAATTATTCCGCGAGAGGCGAAGGTCCTGGTTTCGAGGCCTAGGCTACAACGAAGTTGCCATTGTCCTCCCATGTAAAGTATTCGTTCTGGAAACAATTGCCTACTTTGCGGCTAAGCCATGTCACTCCCATGTATTTGCTTTCATGTGTGCAAGGTATGCAAATTACGCTGGTCCTGAGTTCGAGTCTCAGCCTCTCGCACAACTGTATCCGAAACGAAGTTATGTACTAGTACTCACTCCGCTGCAGAGTGAAATATTCGTTCTGGAAATAACCACATCATGCTTGTAACATTATGTGATTGCCTTACCATTGCAAATCATTCACTAACCGAGCAGTCGCTCGGCAACAGGTACAGTTAACAAATAATGTTGCGACAATGTAAAAAACGAACGTCCTGTGACGTGATGTGTTTATTGTCGAAGCGCCGTCAGAGATGCAGTGAGCTATTGACTTTGAAAGCTGTTGTGCGAAAGGCGGATAAAAGAAGAACACTCTTACACATTCTTTTGATGTACGAGGTATTCTCGATGAACAGTTACTCACCCCTCTGTCTCTTGTAATTTGTGTCGGACATGCATGTCTTGCCACCGTATTACTATTGTTTAAAAATACTATTTTAGTGTAATGTGAAAGTGCCATACTGCATAGCAGTAGATTTGTGTGAGAAGATATATTGTGCGACGTATATCTGAAAATGTCAAAGGATTTATTTTCATCATGAGAAGAGAAGTGTCAGTCAAAACGGCATCCATGTTTAATCATTCAGAGCACTGTAAATTCGTTATCTATTGAGTGCCATAAATTCAAAATTAAATGGAACTTGTGTACGAATTATTTATTTAGTATAGAACCTATGTCTCACTACTTCATGACTATTTTAAGATGTCGTGGTCTCCTGACCTTCATTGCTTACATATTCCGCCCTCACAATCATATTCCGCACATCAAGGCGCCTCATTCGAACCCAAACTCGATTAGATAAAGTCAATGTTGTATGAATTCATGTAAACGATATCCAAATAACTAATAAACCGCAAATGCGCAACGAGATTGAAATTCTCGAGGCTGGTGTACACACACACATTCAAGACACGACGGTCGCAGGGGCTTTTAGTTCAGGAGAGCAACCGCACGCCAGGAGTCCGGTCCCAACCTATCTACGTCGGCCGGTGACCGCCCGTAGAGCAGACCGCGTTTGCCTGAGTGAAAGGACGACCCCGTGTTCGGCTTAAAAGCAAATTCCGCTACATTGTGTGGGAGTGCCCAGCCTACGCATTCTTTACAAATATAGCACGCAGTTTCAGAGATTTTCACAGGGAGACAGCAAACGCCAAACGCCGATGCTACAGATTTCCGGATTGGTCGCCTTAAACGAAACGTCATTCTCCCGTTTTAGAAGAGCAATGCTGATTGGCAGACGATATTTCTGACGCCTTGAGCTGAAGGAGTAATGGAAGAGACTGAAAGATATGCCCCTTCACGACTGGCGGGGAGAGGGGCCATTCCGTTGTCGCTCTTGGAGCGAGAACACGTAACAAGAGCGTGCGCGCTCGTACGTGTACTCAAAGAGCGAGAAACAAGTCTCTCCTCAGTACTTCACTGGGAGAGCACCTCTGTCGAGAGCGAATCAGACTGCGACTCTGTATTGAGTCCTTGCGATCAAGTGCTGTTCACTGTGTTGGCCGCCACACTTATTGTGTAGTGTGAACGGACAGAGTTATAGTTAAACGCCTGCGAGCGAATTTTTGAGAGGCATCGTGGTGGACTGGTTATCTGACTGGTGTACCACGCCAATAGTTAGACTAGGGGCGAATAGGAGTCCTTGACTTCACCAAGGCGTAGGGATAGTTTGATTGGCGAAGGTCAATCCAGATAGAACGAGAGTTATCTTATTTTTCAGCAGCGAGCGGCGCAGACAGCAGTCTTCGCAGCTTACGGTATTGTGCGCTATAGCTCTTGTGAGCCCCATATTTCCTCCACAACAGTACACTTCACTGCATTTCACGTGCGACAGCCTTGACCGTACTTAGCACATTCTAACAGATAATTATTCAAGTTGAGTAGGCGCAGCTCTCAGCCATTCTGACAAGTCAATAACAACTTAAACTTAGTATAGAAATTTCATTAGCGAATCCTATCCTTGAGAGGTAACTTCACATTCCGAAAAGAACCCTGGAAATAACTTGTTCAGTTCATAACTAAAGGTGCCATTGTGATTTCTCAGAACTTTAGCAAAATAAATAAAAATTTTCGTTAGTTTCATGTTTTTCTTACACTAACTAGCACTACTCCAGTACCCCAGTAACCCACCAGTTACGTAAGAAATTGTGTGAATTTTTATGTCATTTCTTTACAGTGGACAGCTCCAGAAGATATTTATTGCTGAAAGTTTTTCAGGCATTTCTGTTTAGAACGTTAGGAGCGTCTGTCTGACTTCTGTAGTAGTGTGGGGGTGGAAATTGCATTTTGCACGAGTCGCAGGGTAAAGGCTACATCTCAGATTAATCCGTTGCGCAGAATGACAGAACAGCACCCACACGCTCACACTATATGTATCTGATTTTCTTTTATGTTTCTGCAAAATTTGATGGTTTACAGTCACGAACTGTTTCGTCGAAATCGGACGAAAGACGCATACGGCGAAATATTTTCTCCGCACCTTTTTTTACTGGTAAATGCACGATAAACATCGGTCCCTTAGGAAATTCGTGTTGAGCTATCCAAAAACAATTACATTTTCGATAGTCATTCACCATCATCTGCAAAGCAACTTCTGACTGATTAGACGATTCAACAAGAAACAGCCGCACGCAGTCGGCGTAAAATGACGAGTAATGGTATTCAAAACCACTACAATAACTAGTTATGTCTATTGGCCTAAAATACAATATATCATGATGTGCCTTTCTCTGCAAATATATTTCCACCGCCGATTATAGCTGTATGTTAATGCACAAAAGAATTACGCCGTACGCCATCTGTGATATTTGGAGGCGAAGAGATTAGGTGTTAGCGGAAGTAAAGCTGGGAGAACAAGTTATCTGTCGTGCCTGTGTGTCTCAGTACCTATTCCGCGAGTGGCAAAGGTCCTGAGTTCGATTCTCAACTCCTCTTACAACTGTAATAAGCCAGGAAGTTAAGTGTCAGTGATAACAACAGTGCAGAGTGAAATATTCGTTCTGAAAACAGTTTCACAGCCTGTGACTAAGCCTTATCACTGCGAAGTGATTGCTCTCATGAGAGCCACGTGTGTAAATTACGCAGCAGGACATCTATGATATTTGGAAGTTAAAAGATTAGTTGTTAGCGAAAGTAAAGCTGCTAGGACGAGTCGTCCGTCGTGTCGGTGAACCACAGATTCTAAAGAATTATTCCGTGAGAGGCGAAGGTCCTGGGTTCCAGGCCCAGGCTGCAACGCAGTTGTCATTGTACAGCAAGTTACATATCAGCGCTCACTCCCCTGTATAGTAAAATATTCGTTCTGGAAGCAACTGCCTAGTTTGCGGCTAAGCCATGTCACTCCCATGCATTTGCTTCCATGAGTGCAAGGTATGCAAATTACGCTCGTCCTGAGTTCGAGCCGGCCGCGGTGGTCTAGCGGTTCTGGCGCTGCAGTCCGGAACCGCGGGACTGCTACGGTCGCAGGTTCGAATCCTGCCTTCGGCATGGGTGTGTGTGATGTCCTTACGTTAGTTAGGTTTAAGTAGTTCTAAGTTCTAGGGGACTTATGACCTCAGATGTTGAGTCCCATAGTGCTCAGAGCCATTTGAACCTAAGTTCGAGTCTCAGCTTCTCACACAAATGTATCCGAAACGAAGTTATGTACTAGTTCTCACTCCGCTGTAGAGTAAAGTATTCGTTCTGGAAATAACCACATCATACTGTGGATAAACCGTGTCACTGCACTCTAAATTCTCCCATGTGTACTAGGCGTGCACATCACGCAGGCGTACATCAGTGAGATTTCTATGGAACGAGATAAGGTATTTGCGGAAATATAGCAGGAAGGGCAAGTCGTCCGACGTGCCTGAAAGCCACAGTATATACAGAATTATTCCACGAGAGTCTAAGGACCCGGATTCCAGTCCCAGAACGGAACACACCTGTAACTCGAAAGGACGTTACATATCAGCTAAAATTCCGCTGTAGAGTGCAATATTAGTTCAGTACACAATCCTCCATGCTGTAGCAGAAATATCTCTGCATTGTAATTCCTTCCATGAGGGGCAGACGTGCATATTCCGCAAGAGGACGTGTGTGATATTCGGTGGGTCGAGGTCAGTTAGAAACGAAAGGGAATTTGGGAGTACGCGTCGCCCGTCGTTCCGGTGTATCACAGTATGAAGAGAACTATTCCGCGGGAGGAGAAATTCCTGAGTTCTAGTACCAGAATGACAGAAAACTTCAGTCCACCAGGAATTTACGTATTAGCGCTCATTCCAGTGAATAATTAAATATTAACTCTGGAAACAGGTGCCCACCCTGTGGCTAAGCCATGTCACTGGAACTGAATTTCCTTCATGAGTGCTAGGCGTGCAGTTTACGAATGAGGAAATCTGTGATATTTGGAATGGAAGCGATTAGATGTTAGCGGAAGTAAAGCTGCGAGAACAAGTTGTCTGTCGTGTCTGTGTACCCTAGTACCTATAGAACTACTCCACGAGAAGCGAAGGTCCTGATTTTGAGTCTCATCCCACACACAACTGTAAAAGGCCAGGAGACTACGTAACAGTGTCCACGCTGCTGTAGAGTGAAGCATTCGTTCTGGAAACAGTTCCCCAACCTGTTGCTAAGCCTTGTCACCACAATGTGATTGCTTTTATGAGTTCTAGGCGTGCAAATTGCGCAGGAGGACATCTGTGATTTTGTGAAGGTACGAGAGAAGCTATTGGAAGAAACAGAGGTCCTAGGATGAAGCGTCCGTCATAACTGTGTACCACAGCAACTACAGAATTATTCCGCGAAATGAGAAGGTCCTGCGTTCGGGGCCAAGCGTGGAATGCAACTGTAATATGACAAGAAACTACATATCAGTGCTCACTCCGCAATACAGTGGAATATTCATTCTGTAAACTATCCCTCAGGCTGTGGAGAAGACATGTCACTGAAATGTAATTCTTTCCATGTGTGCTAAAACTAAAGTTCGCCGGAAAAGGCCATGAAGGCCCACTGGCTCCGACCGTCCTCCGTATCACCCTCAGACAACAAGCGTCACTGGATAGAAATGGAAATGTCGTCTGGCTATGGCCTCCCGTCGGGTTACCGGTCGCCTGGTCCAAGTCTTTTGAGTTGGCGCCACTTCGGCGACTTGCACGTCGATGCGGATGAGATGATGATGATGAAGACAACACAACACCTAAAATGCGCGTCATTTATGACGGCGGCCGAGTTTAGGTTCGTTCTGCGCATCTGACGTCACAAAACACAGGCAGCCAATGAACAGAGAACGATGTTGTCAGAGCTCGATTGCAGTGCAGAGCACGGACGAGTGTCTTCGGTTTTAGAAACGTTCAGTCATAAATAAAGTAATTGAACAAAAGCAATGTCTTGGTAGCAGACTTTCTTTTATAGAAAGTTTGGAAAAAAAACATTTCTTTATACCAATTGCTTCATATTCTATCAATCAATTAAACCAAACGAGCAATAAGCCTCCTAATTAAGGCGATAGCAAGGAGTGGTGTTTGTATCATTCTCACTAACCGCTTTTTTGCAATAAAGAACAGCGGTAATTGTTTATTTCCTATTGTACTTCGACGAAACGTGAGTAATTCATAATCATACCAACAGTGTTTGTCGGTATTTTGCGTGATATTTTAAAGTCCTCCGGGACATAAATTGAATGACGAGCTGCGTTAGCGTAATGGTTAAAGTGTATGGCTGCTAAATGAAAGGTTCTAAGTTCAAACCTTTGCTGGCACGGTAGCTGAGCGTGTTCGGTCAGAGAGCTGCTTGGTCTCTGTAATAAAAAAAAAAAAAATTGAGTGAAACGATCAACAAACGAACTTGACCGGATGTCATGTGACGTGCGCAACGAACAAACACAACGAACAAAATGAAAAAAAAAAACCGTGATCGGTGCTTAATATTTTCTTTATTTTAAAAACAATATCGAAGTGTCTTACTTCATGAATTTTATTCATTTGAATGTAATTTTTTGAAATTTCTAGTGGCAACTAAAATCGACCATATGGAAAGTATATGCTATGGACTTTTACCTCTGCAAACTCTTCAAAATTTCGTGCAATGGTTTACTAAATCTAATGCTACACAATAACTGCGTTGAACATCGAAACAAAATTAAGTCATTTATGGGGGGAAGGTATCAGTCAAGAAGATGTGTAAAAATCAAATTTTTTGGCCAAATAGTTTTGTGAAATCGAATGATAAAGTGTGTCAAAGCAGTCGAAACACCATGTGTCTGCACAGGCGAACAGTGCAATGATGACAAAATCGCGCACATCGAGGGATGCGGGGAGTACGTCTCTGTAGTAGCGAAAGGGTTAATGCGGCCGTGGTGGCATTACTTCATAAACTGCGCGCTCCCCCCTAAACGGAAGTTTGCGAACTATACCATGGCGCTGCCTCTCTTGGCGCGTACAACTGGCAACGCAGCAATCTCCCGCGTCTGGGCGGGCATGCGCGAACCGCCAAGATAAAAGAATTGAACTACAGTCCCTGAGCGGAGAAACTCTCCAACGCAGGCAGCAATCGAACCCGAGCATCTTGACAGTCCGTCCCACTGACCACTCATACATCGGGGCGGACGGCGTCATTGAAGGAGGTTGTGGAGAGGTACGTGGTCAGCATACCGCTCTCGGCTCGTATGTCAGTTTATTAGACGGTTCCATGACTGCTAGGCATGAAAATTACGCCAGAGGAAGTCAGTGATATTTGAAAGGATCCATATTAAGTATTGGCAGAAGTAAAGTTGCGAAACAAGTCGTCTGTAGTGACTGTGAACCACAGAATCTAGAGAAGTATTCCGCGATAGCCGAAGCTCCTGGATTTGACCCCCGGCATGGCACACATCTGTAATCCGTCACAATGTTGCTTATCAGCGGTCACTCCCCTGCAGAGTGAAATATTCGTTCTTGAAATAAACATCTCAGGCTGTAGCTAAGCCATGTTACTGCAATGAAATTGCTTCTGTGAGTGCTATACGTGCAAATTATGCAGGAGGACATCTGTGGTATTGGGAAGGGAGGAGATTAGGTACTGGCGGAAATAAACTTACTGGGACGAGTCGTATATCGTACTTGTGTGCCGCAGAAACTACAGAATGATTACACGAAATGCGAAGGTCCTGGGTTCAGATCCAAGCGTGCAATGAAAATGTAATAAGCCAAGAATTACGTATCAGTGCTCACGTCGCAGTACAGTGGAACATCCGTTCTGGAAATAGACCCCTGCTGTGCATAAGACATTTCACTACAATGTATTTTTTTCCATGAGTGATAAAGCTAAACTAAATCCTTCTGAACAGGTTCAAATGGCTCTGAGTACTATGGGACTCAACTGCTGAGGTCATTAGTCCCCTAGAACTTAGAACTAGTTAAACCTAACTAACCTAAGGACATCACAAACATCCATGCCCGAGGCAGGATTCGAACCTGCGACCGTAGCGGTCTTGCGGTTCCAGACTGCAGCGCCTTTAACCGCACGGCCACTTCGGCCGGCTTCTGAACAGGTCATAAAGGCCCTACGGTACCGACCGTCCACCGTGTCATCCTCAGCAAACTGGCGTCACTAGATGCGGATGTCGAGGGGCAAGTGATCAACAATCCAACACGGCCGTATGTCAGTTTACGAGACCGTTCCATGAATTTTAGGCGTTCAAATTACGCTAGAAGACATACGTGATATTTGTAAGTGACGATATTACGTATTGGTGGGAATAAAGATGCTAGGACGAGTCGTCTGTCGGCTGTCGCGTCTGTGTACCACATTATCTAGACAATTTTTCCCAAAATGACGAAGGTTCGGGGTTCGAGTCCCGGCCCGGCACACCATTGTAATCCACCAGGAAGCTATGTATAAATACTCACTCCACTGTAGAGTGAAATAATCATTCTTTATATAACGGAAACGAACCTCCACTCTGTGGATAAGTTATATGACTGCAATGTATTTGTCTTTATGAGTGCTAGGCATGCAAATTACGTAGGAGGACTTTTGTGACATTTGGAAGGGATGGTATTAGGTACCGGCGGAAATAATGCTGCGAGAACGACTTGTCTGTCGTGCCTGTGTAGCAGAGCTATTCCACCAGTGGCGAAGGTCCTGGGTTCGAGTTCCATCCCGGAACACAACCGCAATTCGAACGAAATTTAAATATCAGCGTTCACTTCGAAGTAGAGCGAAATATTCGTTCTGGATGAATCCCCTAGGCTGTGGCTAAGCCATGTCACTGAAATGTAATTGCGTCCATGAGTGCCAGGCGTGCAAATTTCGCAGGATGACATCTCTATGACTAGGATTTCACGAGATGAGGTATTTGCGGATACAAAGTTGCTAGTACTAGTCGCCTGCCGTGCCTGTGTATCACAGAAACTAGAGAACTACTCCGCGTGAGACGAATATCCGGGGTTCGAGAACCAGACCACAACACAACGGTAATTCGATATCGAGGTACGCACCAGTACTCATTCCTCTGCAGAGTGAAATATTCGTTCTTAAACCAGTTCCCCAGGCTGTGGCGAAGCCATGTCACGGCAGTTTGTACACATCCATCTGTGCTCAGCGTGAAAATTACGCAGGAGGACATCTGTGATATTTGGAAGAGGCAGTGATATTGGCTGAAGAAAGAATGCGAAGACGATTCGGCTGTCGTGCCTGTGTAGCACAGTATTTAGAGAATTATTCCTCAAGGGTGAAGGGTATGGGTTCGAGTCCCAGCCCATCTCACAACTGTGAAACACCATGAAGTTACATATCAGCAACACTCCGCTGTGGAGCGAAGTATTTGTTCTTGAAACAATGCCTCAAGCAGTGGCTAAGTCATGTCCGTAAATGTCATTAGTTCCATGAATGCTAGGTGGGCTAATTACTAAGCAGGACCTCAGTGATATATAAAAGGGTCTAGAATAGGTATTGGCGAAAGCAAAGCGGCAGTGCTGGTTTGCCACAGCACGAGAGAGAGCTCGTCAGCGAAAATCGAAGATTCTCTGTTCGAGTTCGCCTCCAGCACACAACTCTAACCCGCCAGGGCGTTACGTACCAGGTACCAGCAGTCATTCCGCTGCAGAGTTAAGTACTTCTTCTGGGAATGGTCCAGAAGTCTGTGGCTAAGCCATGTGATGGTTCAAATGGCTCTGAGCACTATGGGACTTAACATCTATGGTCATCAGTCCCCTAGAACTTAGAACTACTTAAACCTAACTAACCTAAGGACAGCACACAACACCCAGCCATCACGAGGCAGAGAAAATCCCTGACCCCGCCGGGAATCGAACCCGGGAACCCGGGCGTGGGAAGCGAGAACGCTACCGCACGACCACGAGATGCGGGCTAAGCCATGTGACTACACCGCCACTGTTTCCCTGGGTGGTAGGAGTGCAAATGATATTGGATGACATCTGTGATACTGGAAGAGGCGTGCTTAGGTAATGGCGGAAGTACAGCTGCGAGGACGACACATATCTCGTGCCTGCCTACCACAGTTCGTAGAGAACTATTCCGCGCAAGGCGAAATCCTGGGTTGGAGTCCCAGTCCATCATACAACTGTATTCCTGCAAGAAGTTACATACCAGCGCTAACACTGCTGGAGAATGAAATACTCGTTCTGGAAAAAATCCTACAATCTATGGCTAAGCCATGTCTCTACGTTGTCGTTGCTTCCCTATCTGCTAGGCGTGCATTTTAAACAGGAGACATCTGTGATTACTGGCAGGGACAAGATTAAGTATTGGCGGAAGTTAAGCTACTAGAAGGGTTCGTCTGTCGTTCTTCGTACCACAGTACCTAGAGAAATATTCCTGGAGAGGAGGAGGTCTTTTGTTCTTGTCGCTGACTCACACATAAGGTTACGTATCTATTTTCGTCGTGCACTCAACTCTAATCCTTCAGAAGGTAATAGCCTGGCACACAGCTGTAATCCGCCAGGATGGTACGAATCAGCCATCACTTAATTTCAGAGTAAAATATTCGTTCTGGAAACAATCACCCAGGCCTTGTGTAGGCCATGTCACTCCATTTTAATTGCTTCTGAGAGTTCTGGATATGCTAATTACTCAGGATGACATGTGTGATATTTGGAAGGCATAAGATAATGTGTTGGCGGAAGTAAAGCTGTGCGGACGAGTGCTCTGTCGTGCGTGTGTACCACAGTACCTAGAGGAACAATCTGCGGGATACGACGGTCCTGGGTTCGTGTTCCAGCCCACAACACACTTGAGATCCGCCATGAATTTGCATATCTGTGCTCAATCCATTGCAGATTGAAATATTCCTTCCGGAAACAATCCCTCAGTCTGTGGCTATACCATGTGACAGCAATGTAATTGCCTCCGTGAATGGAAGGCAATTACGCAGGAGGGTTTCTATGATATCTGGAAAGAACGAGATTAGGTTTTGGTGGAAGTAAAGCTGCGAGGAACAATCTTCTGTCGTGGCTGTATACTACAGTACGATTCTGAAAGAGGTAACGGTTTGTTTTATAGTCCTAGCTCGGCATACAATTGTAATCCTCTAGGAAGTTACATTGCCGAGAGGTTCTAGGCGCTACAGTCTGGAGCCGCGCGACCCCTACGGTCGCAAGTTCGAATCCTACCTCGGGCATGGATGTGTGTGATGTCAGGTTAGTTAGGTTTAAGTGGTTCTAAGTTCTAGGGGACTGATGACCACAGAAGTTAAGTCCCATACTGCTCAGAGCCATTTTTGCAGTTACATTGAGCGCCGACCGAAGTGGCCGTGCCGTTCTAGGCGCTGCAGTCTGGAACCGCGAGACCACTACGGTTGCAGGTTCGAATCCTGCCTCGGGCATGGATGTGTGTGATGTCCGTAGGTTAGTTAGGTTTAAGTAGTTCTAAGTTCTAGGGGACTAATGACCTCAGAAGTTGAGTCCCATAGTGCTCAGAACCATTTAGTTACATTGAGCGCTCACTCCGCTGCGCTGTGAAATATTCGTACAGGAACAGATCCCATAGGCCGTGGGTAAGCCATGTCACTGCAGTGTTATTGCTTCCATGTGTGCTAGGCGTGCAAATTGCGTACAGCATGTGTGATATTTGAAATGGACGACACTACGTATTGACTGTGTAGAACAGTACCTAGAGAACAAGTTCGCGGGAAGGGAACGTCTTGGGCTCGGCACACAACTGTAATCTGCCAGGCAGTTACATGACGTCGCTTTCTCAGCTGCAGAGAGAAATATTTGTCGCAGAAACAATGCCCCAGACTACGGCTAAGCCATGACACTAAAATGTCTTTGCTTCCATGAGTGGGAGGCGTGCAAATTACGCAGGATGACATGTGTGATGTTTTCTAACTGACGAGATTAGCTATTTGCGGAATTAAAACTGCAACGACGAGTCATCTGTCGCGCCTGGTACCACAGCACCAAGAGCACTATTCCGCGAGAGGTGAAGCTCCTGGGTTCGTGTCCCAGCCCAAAATGCACCTGTAATCCGCCAGGAATTTGCATATCTGCGCTCAGTCCACTTCAGACTGAAATATTCGTTCAGGAAATAATCACCTCAGGGTGTGGCAAACCAATGTTACAGCAATGTAGTTGCTTGCACGAGTGCTAGGTATGCAAACGGCATCTGTAATATTTCGAAGGGGCGACTCTTAGACACTAACGGAAATAAAGTTCAAGGTCGAGTCCCATGTCGAGCATGTGTACGACAGTACCTAGACATACTTTTCACCAGATTCGAAGTTTCTGGGTGGGAGTCCCAGCGTAGCACACAATTGTAATCATCCAGGAATTTACATATCTGCGCTCACTTCACTGCAGAGTGAAATATACTTTCTCGAAATAACCACCCGGACCCTGGCTAAGCCATGTCTCTGGAATGAAATTGTTTCCATGAGTGCTACGGCTGCAAATTACGCAGGAGGACATTTGAGTGATAAGGATTTGACGAGATTAGGTATTGGTGGATATAAAGTTGCTAGTACGAGTCGTCCGTTGTGCGTGTGCACATCAGTATCTAGAGAGCAACTACACGTGATACGAAGGTCCTCCGTTCGAGTAACAGTGCGCATCTGAACTTCAATCCGTCAGGAAATTTCATATCAGAGCTGACTCCGTTGCAGAGCGAAAGATCCGTTCTGGAAACAGTCCAGCAGGTTGCAGCTAAACAATGTCACTGCAGTATTATTGCTTCGATGAGTGCTAGGCGCGATACAAGAGGACACAAGTGATATTTAATATGGACGATATTAGGCAGTGGCGGAAGTAAAGCTGCTAGGACGTTTCGTCCGTCGTTCGTATGTTTCGCAGTACTTAGCTATTTATTCCGTTGGAGATGAATGCCCCGGGTAGGAGTCCCAGCCCTGCACACAAATGTAATCCACCAGGAAACTACATATCAGATGTAACTCCGGTGCGCATTGGAATATTCTGTTCTGGAAAAAATTCGCAACGCGGTTGCTAAGAAATGCCACTACATTGTAACTGCTTCGATAAGTGCTAGGCGCACAAATTACGCAGGAGGTTGTTTCGATATTCGTAAGGGACGAGATTAGGTATCGGCGGCATTAAAGCTAATAGGACGGGTCATCTGTCGTGCCTGTTCACCACCCTTCCTAGAGAATTTTTCTGCGTGAGACAATGGTCCTTTATTCGAGTACCAGCCCCACAGCTGTAATCCCCCAGGAAGGTACATGGCCGCGCTTACTCCGCTGCAGAGGGAAATTTTCATTCTGGATCTCGTTCCCCAGGAACTGCCTTCATGAGTAACAGGCTTGCAAATTTCGCAGGAGAACATCTGTGGTATTTGGAGCGGGCGGTATTAAGTATTGCCGAAAGTAACGGTGCGAGAACGAGTCGTCTTACGTGCCTCTATTCCATAGCGAGAGGCTAAGATCTTGGGTTCGAGTCCCAGCTGCTCACACAACTGTAATTCACCAGGAAGGTACATGTCAGCGCTGTCTCGGTTGTAGAGTGAATTTTTCGTTCTGGAAACAGTCCCCAATAATATGGCCGAGCCATGTCACTGCGATGTAATCGCCTTCATGAGCGCTAAGGGTACAAATTACGAAGGGGGACATCTGAGACATTTGGGATGGACGAAGTTAAGTATTGACAGAAGTAAAGGTGCTAGGACGAGTCGTCTGTCTTGCCTGTGTACCACAGCTCCTAGAGAATTATTCTTCGGTAGGCGACGGTCCTGTATTTGAGTTCCAGTCCGACACACAACTATAATCCGCCAGGAAGTTACATATCAGCGCTCCCTCCGCAGCATAGTGACATTTTCGTTCTGGAAACTGTCCCCCAGATGGGCCAAGCCATGCCATTGCAGTGTCATTGCTTGTATTGCTACTAGGCGTGGCCTAGCGGTTCTAGACGCTTCAGTCCGGAACCGCACTAGTGCTGCGGTCGCAGGTTCGAATCCTGCCTCAGGCATGGATGTGTGTGATGTCCTTAGGTTCGTTAGGTTTAAGTAGTTCTAAGTCTAGGGGACTGATGACTCCGATTTTAAGTCCCATAATGCTTAGAGCCATTTGAACCAAATTACGAAGGAGACATCTGTGACGTTTGGAAGTCACGGGGTTAAATATTAGCGGAAGTAAAGATGCAAGGACGGGTTGTCAGTCGTGCCCGTGTACTCCGATACCTAGAGAGCTATTCCGCGAGAAGCGAAGGTGCTGGAGGCGAGTGAGTAGCAGCTGCTCATAAAACTTCAGTCCTCCAGGAAGTTATGTATGAGTGCTCTGTCTGCTATAGAGTGAAGTATTCGTTCTGGAAATAATGCCATAGGCCCTGGCTAAGCCATGTCACTACACTGTAATTGCCTTCATGAGAGCTATCTGTACGCGTGCAAATTACACAGGAGGACATGTGATATTTGGAAGGGAAGAGATTAGGCGTTAGTGGAAATAAAGCTACGAGAATGAGTTGTTTGTCACGCCTCTGTACCACAGTACCTAGAGACTTATACCGCGAGATACAAAGGTCATGAGTTCGAGTCCCAGCCCAGACGCAACTCCAATCCGGCAGGAAGTTACGTATCAGCGCGCACTCCACTGCAGAGTGAAATTTTCATTCCGAAAACCGAATCTCACTCTGTGGCTAACCCATGTGACTGCAGTTTGTTGCTTCCATGAGTTCGTAGCGTGTAAATTATGCAGGAGGACAGTCGTGATTTTTAATAGTTACGACATTATTTATCGGCTGACGTATAGCTGCGTGGCGATTCGACTGTCGTGCCTGTGTGCCACGCTTCCTAGGTAATTATTCCGCTAGAAGCGGGGATCCTGGCTTCGAGTCCCAGCCCGGCACACAACTGTAACCCTCTAGGAAGTTAAGTATCAGCGTTCACTCTGCTGCAGCGTGTAATATTTGTTCTGGAAACAAAATGTATGGCGGCAAGAAATGGGATTACTCCCGGATACATTTGATGACACTGAAATCCTCACCTTCATCGTTTGCCAGCGACGCGGTTCAGCGTCATTACTTACAGACAACGGAACACATCATCTACTGTGCATGGAAAATGCCATGGACTATGAGGTAGATACAAACCTAAAATGTGAAATGAAACAATGGGCTGTCGTACCAGTGACATTCATCTCAGGAAGGGTTCACAAACACAAATAACACAGCACGCAATATCACAACGCATGATGATGAACTGCATTGAAGGAAAAGAAAGCGAAAACACGAGGATTCCAAAATAACACAAACAAACAGACAACCCAAGACAACTTCAACCACAGAAGCTCGAACGTAAACAAGAATACGACACAAAGCAGGAAATACAGACACTCACAACTCACTCGTAGCCCGAGAAGACAGTAAGAGAACAATCTGATCCAGACAAAGAACCCAGACCTTGGGGAACAGACGACGTTTTAAAGCTGGAAGAAACATAAGCCCCTCGAGGCTGGAAAACAGAGAAACCTTCCGAATAGTACTGCGACTTGTGACAATAATTGGCAACTCAAAAGGTGTCACAATCTGCTATCCGGCGACCGAGGAGACAGATAGCCTCTTGCTGAAATCAGCTAATACATTCCTGGAAATGGAAAAAAGAACACATTGACACCGGTGTGTCAGACCCACCATACTTGCTCCGGACACTGCGAGAGGGCTGTACAAGCAATGATCACACGCACGGCACAGCGGACACACCAGGAACCGCGGTGTTGGCCGTCGAATGGCGCTAGCTGCGCAGCATTTGTGCACCGCCGCCGTCAGTGTCAGCCAGTTTGCCGTGGCATACGGAGCTCCATCGCAGTCTTTAACACTGGTAGCATGCCGCGACAGCGTGGACGTGAACCGTATGTGCAGTTGACGGACTTTGAGCGAGGGCGTATAGTGGGCATGCGGGAGGCCGGGTGGACGTACCGCCGAATTGCTCAACACGTGGGGCGTGAGGTCTCCACAGTACATCGATGTTGTCGCCAGTGGTCGGCGGAAGGTGCACGTGCCCGTCGACCAGGGACCGGACCGCAGCGACGCACGGATGCACGCCAAGACCGTAGGATCCTACGCAGTGCCGTAGGGGACCGCACCGCCACTTCCCAGCAAATTAGGGACACTGTTGCTCCTGGGGTATCGGCGAGGACCATTCGCAACCGTCTCCATGAAGCTGGGCTACGGTCCCGCACACCGTTAGGCCGTCTTCCGCTCACGCCCCAACATCGTGCAGCCCGCCTCCAGTGGTGTCGCGACAGGCGTGAATGGAGGGACGAATGGAGACGTGTCGTCTTCAGCGATGAGAGTCGCTTCTGCCTTGGTGCCAATGATGGTCGTATGCGTGTTTGGCGCCGTGCAGGTGAGCGCCACAATCAGGACTGCATACGACCGAGGCACACAGGGCCAACACCCGGCATCATGGTGTGGGGAGCGATCTCCTACACTGGCCGTACACCACTGGCGATCGTCGAGGGGACACTGAATAGTGCACGGTACATCCAAACCGTCATCGAACCCATCGTTCTACCATTCCTAGACCGGCAAGGGAACGTGCTGTTCCAACAGGACAATGCACGTCCGCATGTATCCCGTGCCACCCAACGTGCTCTAGAAGGTGTAAGTCAACTACCCTGGCCAGCAAGATCTCCGGATCTGTCCCCCATTGAGCATGTTTGGGACTGGATGAAGCGTCGTCTCACGCGGTCTGCACGTCCAGCACGAACGCTGGTCCAACTGAGGCGCCAGGTGGAAATGGCATGGCAAGCCGTTCCACAGGACTACATCCAGCATCTCTACGATCGTCTCCATGGGAGAATAGCAGCCTGCATTGCTGCGAAAGGTGGATATCCACTGTACTAGTGCCGACATTGTGCATGCTCTGTTGCCTGTGTCTATGTGCCTGTGGTTCTGTCAGTGTGATCATGTGATGTATCTGACCCCAGGAATGTGTCAATAAAGTTTCCCCTTCCTGGGACAATGAATTCACGGTGTTCTTATTTCAATTTCCAGGAGTGTATATCGACAGATATTAAGAGACTGATTGCGCTACTACACAAAGCCTGCACTAGAAGGGGCGAAAAGTTCATTCTAGAGAATGTATAAAAAGACATTACGAAGACCCCCGAACGAGTATACTTCGATTACAATGAAGGGCGATCTAAATGTTGTGTATATACCTCACATCCATGAAACTCTTACAACTGAATGCAAACAACCAGACAATAGTTAGTATGGAGCTACATAAACTAGTGGATGAAGGGCACGCGGATGTGGTCTACGTGAAGAAATCCTACACCAGGAATGGCAAACTAGTACGTTTTGACCACAAACAAATCATCGTTACAGGTACATCCAATACGAAGGCTGCGATTGTTGTCACAAATCGAGACTTCACAGTTACATAGATAGTGCACCCACGTAACGAACATCTCGCGAAAGTGGAAGTAGTGCAAGAAGGTAAGAAGTGGGTTATTGCGTCGTTGTGCGTGCAGTACTCGTACGACATTGAACCACATCTCAGTTACATCAGAGACGTTGTCGAATATATCCGTACTTATTAGTAGCTGCAGACATAAATGTTAGGTCGACTATACGGCACTCTGACACAACGAACGACTGTGAGCGCCAATTCCATGAGGTGCTAACTGAACACAACCTACACATCGTCAACAGTCCGAATCAGCAATCGGGAGCCAGCAGCAGGATTGACATAACAACTGCAAATGCAAATGCACTCCCGCTTATAACGGGGTGGGAGGTCGTGAATGACGCTACTCAAAGCGACCACAACGCTATTATCATGGACATAGACACATAAATATACGCACCTACGTAGGACAGACATCAACTACTGTTGTTTCATAAGGCGGAGCCGGCCGCGGTGGCCGAGCGGTTCTAGGCGTTTCAGTCTGGAACCGCGCTGCTGCTACGGTCGCAGGTTCGAATCCTGCCTCGGGCATGGACGTGTGTGATGTCCTTAGGTTAGTTAGGTTTAAGTAGTTCTAAGTTCTAGGGGACTGATGACGTCAGATGTTAAGTCCCATAGCGCTCAACGCCATTTTGAACCATAAGGGACTGGGGAAAACTAAAACAGATGATTGAGGCCTTCCCCCTTCATGTAGTTGATGGGTCAGTGGATTATAAAGTACATATTTTTACTGACTTACTATAAAAAGCGCAAATGGCTGCAATTCAGACCACTGAGACAGGACGAAAGCTAAACATACCATGGGCTAGAAGACTAATAAGGTCTCGCAATGAAGAAACAAACAGACAGAAATGGTATCAAAAAGCGACAACGGCAAGGGTCAGAGATTTCAGACTTATACAGATCAGGGAAGCATAAAAACGCTGCAAACAAGAGTTACAAAAAACAGGAGAAGGACATTGGAACACACACGTGCAGTCACAGCTCCAAACCAACATTTGGGGGGGAACCCTTCAAAATACAAACGGAGTGTCTGAAGACGCTGCTAGTCTTAGCAACGCTGAGACGAGATGACGGTAACATAACAGAGGGATGGAGAAGTTCTGCAGAATTCTTGCTAAACAAACTCCTCCCCGATGACGAACCACAGTTGGATGAAAAGATTCATACTGGACAACGAACCTTAATGGACCCTTGCTATGAAAATGGTACTGTCATTATTCCCTTAGCATGTGAGGAAGTCGTGCTTGCTATTGTCAAACTAATGAACAAAATCCTCCTGGACCAGATGGTATCCATTCCGAGACACTGAAAATTGTCGTTCCACAGGCTGTTCCATACCTTACCGATCTACGCAACGAAGCGTTACGGCTGGGACCGGTTCCTGCGGTCTGGAAAACAGCAAATGCCGTAATAATTTAAAAAAAAACAGGGGACAAGGATCCTTCAGATCCAAAAACGTATAGACGTATATGCTTAATTAAAACCTTGCCCAAGGTCATGGAACGACTTCTGTGCGATCGCTTGCAAACGCACAAAGGACACCTTGGCTTTAGTCCGCACCGATTCACTTCCAGGACGGGAAAGTATGTAGATGATGCTCTAAATAAGGTACTAAACACTGTTAATAACATAGAAATCAAATCACGCAGTTGCTGTTGTTATAGTCTACGGGTGCTGTTGTTACAGTTTTCAGGCGCCTTTGATAATCTCTGCTGGCCCGCAATTTTTGCAAGACTCAGAGAGATGCAGGTACCTTATGCCCTCCACGATAGCCTCTCGGGTTACTGTAGGAACAGGGTGGTTGAATGGCATACGTGAAGTCAGAAAGTAATTAAAAGACTCACCAAACGTTGCCCACAAGGATCAGTATGTGGCCTAGTTTTTAGGATATCGCCCTTGAACTCCTCCTACATCAAATGTATTGCGAACGGGGCAATAGCATACGCAGTTGACCTCCTGGTGATGATCTGCACGGACTCAAGAGCGCAACTCGAACACAGGGCAACACAGCTACTCACGAGCATCAGTGGTGCAAACATAATAAAACTTCAGACTGCTCTCCACCAAACTGTTTCTATTCTACTCAGAGGAACACTACAAGGTAATTCAACCATAACACTACACGACATTAGCATATGTAGACAACGGAAAACACGTTATCTTGGTGTGCAACTCGATAAACGACTGTCCTTTGACGAACACATCAGAATAACGACTGACAGGGCTGCCAAGATCATGCACAATCTGGCCATAATCAACATAACAACTTCAAGGTACGTCCGCCCCAATAGCTGAGCGGTCAGCGTGACGGATTACCGTCCTACGGGCCCGAGTTCGATTCCCGGCTGCGGCGGGGATTTTCTGCGCTCAGGGACTGGGTGTTGTGTTGTATTCATGCACCACGGCGGCCAGACCTGCCCCGTAAGGGGCCTCACGGCCAATTAGGCCAAACGATTTCCAATTCACGGTACCATTATACACCCTGAGAACTTACGATTGTGCGCTCTTTGAGCCTGTGGTCTGTTTTGCAGGCCAGTGTATGGACCCACCGAGTACGTCTGGTGACGAGTCGGAACATCGTACGGCAAGGGTAGAGAAGTGCCCTGGTAAGGCTGTCTGGAGCTTTCAACACAACTTCAGTGAAATCACTCTGCGTGTTGCTTCCGTGAGTGCTAGTCGTGCAAACTAAGCTAGAGTATATCTGTGATGTTCGGTAGCGACAAGATTAGGTATTGGGGAAGTAAAGCTGTGAGGAAGAGGCGTCTGTCGTACTATAGTACATAGAGAATTATTCCGCGAGATGACAAGTTCTGGGTTCGAGTACCAGCCTGGCACACAAATGTAATCCGCCAGGAAGTTACATATCAGCAGCCGCTCCACTGCAGAGTGAAATACTGATCTGAAAACAATGGGTCAGGTTGTGACTAAGCCATGTCCCAGCGATATAATTGCTTCCATGAATGCCGTGCGTGCAATTTACAAAGGAATCTCTCTATGATACTTGTATAACGAAAATAAGATACTGGTCGGTGTAAAGCTGCGAGGAAGAGTCGTTTTTTGTGCCTGTGTAGTACAACTGGTACAGAAAAAGTCCATGAATCGGGAAGGCCCTGGGTTCGAGTGCGAGGCCGGCACTCAGCTGAAATCCGCCAGAAAGTTTCATATCAGCGCTCAGTTCGCTGCATAGTGAATTATTCCATCTGGAAAGAATCTTGCAGACTGTGGCTAAGCCTTGTTCCCGCAATGTCATTGCGTCCATGAATGCTAGTCGTGCAAATTACGGAATATTCCTTCAGTTAGATCTGGAAGGTAGAAGATTAGCTATTGGTGGAAGTATAGCTGCGTTACAGAATCGTCTGTTCGTGCCTGTGTAGTACAGTAATTTGTTAGCTACCCCTGACTTGCAGATAAGAGCGTGTTTTAATTTATTTCCAATTTTGCTACGTCACATACGTTAACTGAATGTATCAGCGTTGCAACATGTACGGTGTATGGAGACTGTGGTGGCTCGACACGCTGGCTATCGGAGGCAGTTGGCCATCTGGCGGTTTCCGTGACGTCAGTAGAGAGATACGTAGGGAATGTTAATTTATTCTGGCGCGAAACAAGGAAGTATTATTACTAAATATTTGGTGACAAATGTTTCCTTTTGAAATTCACAGTATGTGGAGTCTACGTGCCGTAAATGCTATCCCTAAGTAATTTTACAGTGCCAGGAAACGATGATATTAACAAATAATTGAATAGCTTTGGCATAACCGACGAAGTACGATCTTATACGAACTATAACAACTGCACGCTCATGTTAAAGTCCGTGCACTATAGTCGGCAGTAGTCGATAGGACGCCTTTCGATCTGGTCCATGGTCTCGTATCGTTAATAGATAGCTTATAATCAGTGTCAACAATTTCATTTAACAGAACGTCTTAAATAAAAGCACCATGATGGCATCCCGTGTAGAAATTATTTGCACAAGGAACTTCTGTCGCTTCATTACGTAAAACATAGGAAGCAGTATTTCACTTTCTAAATCCAGCGGCACTGCTACGGCTCTGCAAGGGAACGTAAAACTACGAGAACAGCTCCACATAAGAGATAGGAAGAAGTCCTACGCGACGGCCCCCTAAGTCAGTTCAAGGACGGACTGACCTAATATTGTGACATTTCTAGAAGTTTAGTAACGGGGTGGGACGGTGGTTCCTACATTCGGCGTCCCTTGTGGGGATGAATTCTCGCTAATTTGTGTAGATTGCAGTGAATGCTTCTTGCACGTCGTCGCAATTTGGATAATTTGCAGTGGATGTGTCTTGCAGTTGCCATCTTGCAAGTGATAAGAGAAAGTCCTGGGGATATTAGAAATTTTTTTTTTTAATATACAATGAATAATAAAGAGGAATACTAACCAGTTGTAGATGGGGAAATTATTGGAATTAAAGCAATTGCTGTTATTGATACAATTAGCGAGTTATGTTCTGTGCCGTAGGGGCTCTATGACCAAATAAGAGGCAGAAGTGTAGTATCAGTATTGACGTTAGAAGGACTTAAGGCTATAGGTTAAATAGGAGGAAAAAAGTCAGAAAATAAAGAAACACACAGCAATTCTGGATTTAGGAAAGGGTGGTATGACCTTAAGAGTAAATAGTACTCAGACAGACATTAAATTTGGTTACAGGGTTAGTGCGAAAGTGCAGGATTAGTAATACCTAAAAATAGTGCATGGGCGTTTTGAGTGGGATATAAGTAAAGAATAAGATATTCCACAGAGAAAAGGGAATCTGAATCAGGGTGAGGTTGGTTCAGGTATAGTGAATGATATAAAGAATAAAGTAAACAATATTGATGTTGTTGATACAATGGCAAAAGAGGGCTAGAAAATTTGTTGTTAAAACGTAGAGACGTATGTTCTGATAAACTGGCATTAATGAATGGTGAAACTTATGAATTTAAAGTCAAGATACATCAACCTTTTAAGTTGAAACTACATGTAATACTAGTATTAAAAAACGAACAAGAAAAAGATTCAATTTTTGCTATGGTAAAGTAGAAGTGGCAAGAAAATCAGGAGCCCAAATAATGGGATATTATTTGATGGAAAAGGAGTGCTGTACTACGGAACAAATTTAGTGTGGGAAGACTGCAGTTTATATTTACCCAGCCATACCATAGACCAGTTCATATGGTATGTACACATGAACTATGGTCATTTAGGACCCAAAAAGTGTGCGTAAACATCGAAAAAGCTTGCATTTTTAATAATATTAGAAAGATGTGAAAAGTGTAAAATGACGAAAACATCTGAACCAGCAGTAAGGGGCAAATTTACTGTATCTTACCAACATAATTAGGTGAGCTAGCTGCAGATGTTGTGTTTGGGTCTCTCCCAATCACCAGAGGAGGATTTAAATATGTACTGGTAATAATGGACATGTTTTCTAAATTTTTAAGATTGCTCCCTAGGAAAAGCCAGCGGCCTTGCTACATTGGTAACACTGTTCCCGTCAAATCACTAAACTTAAGCAGTTCAGGCTTGGCTAGCACCTGAATGGGTGACCATCCAGTCTGCCGAGAGCTGTTGGTAAGTGTGGTGCACTCAGCCCTTGTGGGGCCAACTGAGGAGCTACTTGACTGGGAACTTCTGGTCACAAAAACTGACAATGGCTGGGAAAGCGGTGTGCTGCCCACATGGCCATCTGTATCCGCATCAAGCTACACCTGTGGCTTTAGGCTGATACGGCGTGCGCTCGGTGCCGTTGGGCCTTCATGACCTGTTCGGACAGAGTTTAGTTTGTTTGTTCTCTATGAGGGAATGTACTGGAAAGGTAACCTCTAGTAAATTAGGGCGAAATTAGGTGCATACAGCATGCAGACCTAAACAAATACTTAGCGATAATGGTTCCCAGTGTTAATCAAAACCTTGCAAGAATATCTTGAAAAGTCTGGTTTAAAAGCTATATATATATATCCAGATACCATCCATCATCAAACCCCATTGGGAGGGTTATAAAAGAGCTAGGACGACTATGTAAAACTCTTTTCCATGACCGCTGTACTTCTGTTAAAGAATTTGATGAGGTAGTTAATGAGTTTCCATATTCAACAACAGAAATATCGCTGTATGACTTGTTGATAGGTAAAAGACCTAAAACTATGATCGAACGAAAAACTCACTTGATTTTGAAGAAAAACGTAAATTAACTTTGGAAAAGATAATAGCAAAGGGAGAGTCTCGTGAGGTGAGGTATAACAAGAATACAGGGTGTTACAAAAAGGTACGGCCAAACTTTCGGGAAACATTCCTCACACACAAAGAAAGAAGAGATGTTATGTGGACATGTGTCCGGAAACGCTTACTTTCCATGTTAGAGTTCATTTTATTACTTCTCTTCAAATCACATTAATCATGGAATGGAAACACACAGGAACAGAACGTACCAGCGTGACTTCAAACACTTTGTTACAGGAAATGTTCAAAATGTCCTCCGTTAGCGAGGATACATGCATCCACCCTGCGTCGCATGGAATCCCTGATGCGCTGACGCAGCCCAGGAGAATGGCGTATTGTATCACAGCAACTCAAGAGGGTTGAGGTCAGGAGAGCGTGGAGGCCATGGAATTGGTCCGCCAACACCGAATGTGTTGTTGAGAAGCGTACGAACACTTCGACTGAAATGTGCAGGAGCTCCATCGTGTATGAACCACATGTTGTGTCGTACTTGTAATGGCACATGTTCTAGCAACACAGGTAGAGTATCCCGTATGAAATCATGATAACGTGTTCCATTGAGCGCAGGTGGAAGAACGTAGGGCCCAATCAAGACATCACCAACAATGTCTGCGCAAACGTTTACAGAAAATCTGTGTTGATGACGTTATTGCACAATTGCGTGCGGATTCTCGTCAGCCCACACATGTTGATTGTGAAAATTTACAATTTGATCACGTTGGAATGAAGCCTCATCCGTAAAGAGAACATTTGCACTGAAATGAGGATTGACACATTGTTGGATGAACCATTCTCAGAAGTGTACCCGTGGAGGCCAATCAGCTGCTGATAGTGCCTGCACACGCTGTACATGGTACGGAAACAACTGGTTCTCCCGTAGCACTCTCCATACAGTGACGTGGTCAACGTTACCTTGTACAGCAGCAACTTCTCTGACGCTGACATTAGGGTTATCGTCAACTGCACGAAGAATTGCCTCGTCCATTGCAGGTGTCCTCATCGTTCTAGGTCTTCCCCAGTCGCGAGTCATAGGCTGGAATGTTCCGTGCTCCCTAAGACGCCGATCAATTGCTTCGAACGTCTTCCTGTGGGGACACCTTCGTTCTGGAAGTCTGTCTCGATACAAACGTACCGCGCCACGGCTATTGCCCCGTGCTAATCCATACATCAAATGGGCATCTGCCAACTCCGCATTTGTAAACATTGCGCTGACTGCAAAAGCACGTTCGTGATGAACACTAACCTAGTGATGCTACGTACTAATGTGCTTGATGATAGTACTGCAGAGCAATGAGTCGCATGTCAACACAAGCACCGAAGTCAACATTACCTTCCTTCAATTGGACTGACGAAACTAAAATGAGCTCTAACATGGAAGTTAGGAGTTTCCGGACACATGTCCACATAACATCTTTTCTTTATTTGTGTGTGAGGAATGTTTCCTGAAAATTTGGCCGTACCTTTTTGTAACACCCTGTGTAACACCTAAGGAATACATTGTGGGTGATCTGGTACTGAGAAAGGCTCACAGGAAATCTTCTAAAATAGATGTTGAAATAAAATCTTTTTAACAAAATTATTGAAGGACCATAACGTAGTGGAAGAAGCATGTGCCATGTGGTAAGAGACATATACAATGCAGTCAATGTTAAGAGATTCCACGGTAATTAAAGGAAAGTCTCCAAAGGCTGACGTGCCTGATTATTAGTTACAAGACAGAATATCTCTCTGGTAAAATGATAAGGAATATACTTTGTGAAAGACACAGACATGACCATGAAATGCATTGTAAAGAGTAGTTCTATTACACAGCTGGGAGAAAAGTAGTTTCTAGTATCGTGAAATAAAACTATGTCCAATTTACATGTTTTAAAGAAAAGGCAATGGATAAATGAACCTCGAACATTGTGTGCATGCGTATTGTGACGTCATCAAAGCCATTAAAGGGATCTCATAGGCAATGAGATGCTAATGACATGTGCAGAGCAGAAGTGACTGCTCAAATAGCTGAGTCAGCTGACTATGTGATGTGGGCGGCGTGATGTATGCTGAGACGCGACTTGATCACGACACTGGTAAACATAGCGACACTTTATACAGTATAAACAGCGCAAATATAAATAATTTAATAATAAGACTTAACAGTTGTTACTACAGAATCAATAAAGTAAAGAATAATTTTTCCATAATTTATGTAGATGATAGACTATCACGTATCTGTTTGTTACATGATACTAATTCTAAAAGAGTCACTAATTCATGAAGGTAGTAGTTAATCAAAAGTTTTGACTTTTAGCCACCTGGGCAGATCTAGTAGAGTTAGAAGAAACAATCCAGTCTTTGTGAAATGTAATTAATTATTATTATGGTGATTCTAAAATACGTGTTTTTGTTTCATGTATTCATACTTGATGTCTTGATGACGGGAATACGGGGAATTATGAGCACATCTGCCCAGATGAAGTGCATTGATAACAAAGCTTGATGACCAGTCAAGAGCAACCGACACTGTTGGCATATGCGCAAATTATGGCTGCAATCATAAAGCAATGCAAACACGCCGCCTAGGACCAACAATTTCGGCTAGCGAATAATAGTGCACGTCGCCAAGTAAATGTGTCAGTTCTTTGATGTGCCAAACAATCGACCTAGAGTTGTAAGTGCTCCATAAATTTAGATCTACGATCTTATTCGAACTATACCGATTGTATGCTGAAGTTGCAGATTGTGTGTCATTATCGGCAGTCGTCGATATGATGCTTCTTGATCTACGCGTGCAGCAGACCATGCTGCCGTACCATTAATATTTAACTTATAATTACTGTGAACAAGTTCATTTTACGATGTTTCTTAAATAAACGCACCATAATAGCATTCTGTGTAACAAATTATTAACAGAAAACACTTCTTAAAGCTTCCTTACGTAAAACATAGACAGCAGTAATGCACTTCCAGTATCCGACAACGCGGCTATCGCTCTGCAAGGGGACATAAAACTACGAGAGCATCTCCACGTAACAGGCAGGAAGACTTCATATGCGACGGCTCACTAGGTCATTTGAAGGACGAACTGGCTTAGTTATCGCAAAACTCGGGTAGGAAAGCGTGGATAGTTATGTTTTACGCCATTTATATCACCATCTACGGACTCACTGGCTAAGCTCAGACATTTCTCGAGGCTCAGTACAAGCGAAGGTTCCTCCAACGTAGAGAACTGCACAGGGAAAGGCGAAGGTACTGGGATCTATTCCCAGGCCGATACTCAGTATTAACCTACCAGAAAGTTACATATCAGCACTCATTCCTCTCCATAGTGAAATATTCGTTCTGGAAACAGACCTCCAAGGCTGTGGATAAGCTGTGTCATTGCAATATCATTGTTTCCATGAGTGGTAGGCGTACAAATTAGACAAGAGTCTTTTTTGTGATAATTGGAACAGAGGAGGTAAGGTATTGAAAGAAGTAAAGCTCCAAGGACGGGTCGTCTATCGCGCCTGTATAGCACAGTTCGTAGAGAACAGTCTGTGAAAGGCGAACACGCTGGGTTCGAGTACCGGTCCAGCATACAGATGTAACACTCTAGGAAGTTACATATTAGCGCTGACGCCGCTGTATAGTGAAACATTCCTTCTGGAAACAATACCCCAAGCTGTGGCTAAGCCAGGTCACTGCAGTATCGTTGCTTCGATGAATGCTAGGCGTGAGAAGTAGGGTAAAGTTCGTTGTGGTGCACATTTGGTGTCAAATTGATTTCAAAATTAATTTTTCATATTAATGATTGATCAGTTGATGATGCCCCACTCCCTGATGAACTTGTGGGTTTTCCCTAGCTAGCACGTGGGTTCCTTCCCCTTATAGAAATGGTGGAAAATGGAAATTTTGGTGTGGAATTCTAAAAATGTCAATCAATTCAAATTTATTGGCAGGAGTATCAGAATATTGTGTGTTCATCTTGAGGTCCAGAAACCAATTGACCTATTTCACAATACTTCCACCACTATAAGACGCAGTTGGCCTTCCCCACTCCTACCACCTTCCTACCCCCCCCCCCCCCCACTACCCCACATTCCCTTCCCTCCTGAACTTGGGATGGAGCTTCAGTGTGTGCTGGGCTGTCCGACAAGACTGACGTAATTCTTTACTGTGTACGATGTGTTCTTTGGACGAGGTGTCTGTGTTACTGAAGAAGGAGCTGAACGGTTAAATTAGCTTCAATCTTGTAGCTGATGATTGTGCCCATGGCTCCCTACACACTGCTTGGAAAGCGATGATACTGAACGATTGTTTGAAGAACACAAATATGCTTCATCAAATAATGAAAATGCAGCAGGATAGGGTTAGGTTACCGTTCACAACACATGCTGATAAAGGTCTGTGCTGGAACTGTAGATCATTCGAAAAAAGCCCAGTCAGTCATCCAAAGCACAAGATGCAAGACGTTTGCAGAATCTGGCGCAAGCACCTGTGTATGCATGATGTGTTGAATTGAGGAGATGTTCGCCATGAATACCTTAATAAGTGCACCAAATGCAAGCATGACACTGAGAACTGCTCCCACAGCTACCTACATGAAGACTGGAAAGAAAAGATAATGGATGAGCGTAGGGTGGATACTTTCTGACAAATAATAGCGATTCAGAGAGATGAGGTGAAGAACTCACGCAGATAGGTGCTTGTGCTGGAACTACCTACTTTTCTGAAATTGCGAGAGGTATACGAGTTTCAAATGAGTTAATTCATAATTTCAGCAACCGAGGGCGCTCTTGTCCACCTCCACCACATCCTTCAGAAGTCAACAGGAGTGTAGAAACTCCACGTCCAGCCACATGATCGTGATGTAGAGGATACAAAGCGAATGTGGGTACTTACCACATTCAGTCAGTCTCTGGAAGAAGAAGATCCATGAAGCGTTACCAGCAGCAGTTGCGATCATGTAATACACCTCAGCAGCGCAATAGGAAGAGCTGTAAAAATAAGTGTGTGTGTGTGTTTAGTTTCACTGCAATTCCAATTTTTTTCCTATCTTCAAATGGTTCAAAAATGGCTCTGAGCACTATGGGACTTAACATCTGTGGTCATCAGTCCCCTAGAACTTAGAACTACTTAAACGTAACCAACCTAAAGACAACACACACATCCATGCCCTAGGCAGGATTCGAACCTGCGACCGTAGCAGTCGCGCGGTTCCGGACTGAGCGCCTAGAACCGCTAGACCACCGCGGCCGGCTTTCCTGTCTTCGACTCCATTTCCTTTGTCTATGTGGATGCTTATTGCTTCTTCTTCTCTACTCAGCAGCGACCTCCAAGATGTCCAGACCAGCAGCAGCAACGACAACCAAGGGCCTTCAGTGTCCTCCAACGTGTCAGGACAAGCAGCAGCATCAGGACAGTGGGATCCTGCTGTGCACATTGTCAGCATACTGGAGTAGAACAGTGATGTGCGGTTGTCTATACCACTCAGTGATGAATACACTCAGCCTGTCCCAGACTCACACAAGAGTTTAGGTTGTCTTACCCTACGTGATACAGATCAGTACTGGTTGCCAACATATGAGCCATATCAGAAGATTCCTACGCCACTGCAAGAAGAACGAGATGCAGATAATGTGGACGAGAAGTTAGCAGTTCACTCTAGCGTTTTAATACTTCTCACTTTAACATACAATTTAACATCTACAGATTGAAAGGGTTTAAATATCGTTATACAAGCAGATGTAGATGCCAATGACTGGTGTGTGTTATTATAAATTGAAAACGTGTCTCCAATGTTAAAGTGCAGCTAACTGAACACAAATTGGATGGAATGATACATGCTGTAGCCTACGGTATATCAATCAGCAGATGACCACCCAGTATAAGCCAACTTGTACCACACTCTAAGTCTGTCAGTTACAACAGTGTATGATGACTCAGTACTTGAGGTGAAATCAGGGAACACAATCGTTTATCTGTGATACTAAACTGTTACAAAAATGTTCGGCCTAGGGATGGCACTGTCATGTCTGTTGTAATGACTGAACCAATATCTCCATTGTGTTAAGAGTGTGTATAAAGACATTGCAAGCTATCTCTGAGTGAATAGTATGCATGCAGACGATAAACAACTATGTATCAATACAGTGCCAAAAGAAACTAAAGGACCAAAAATAAGTTTCAGAGAAATTCAAGCTGAATTCCACACTTGCATAAAACCGTTAGTCTGTATATTCTATACAGCAGAGATGGTGCAGAAAGAAAGAAGGAACCTGTTGATTTTTCAGATGTATTGCATCAACTCATCCACAGTACGATTTTTTAATTAGACAGTTGTGAAGTAATATGATTGATAAATTAGCTTCTTCTAGGGTAGGCCAATTATGATACAGCATACAGAATTTTCATATATATAAACAGGGTGTTTCAAAAATGACCGGTATATTTGAAACGGCAATAAAAACTAAACGAGCAGCGATAGAAATACACCGTTTGTTGCAATATACTTGGGACAACAGTACATTTTCAGGCGGACAAACTTTCGAAATTACAGTAGTTACAATTTTCAACAACAGATGGCGCTGCAAGTGATGTGAAAGATATAGAAGACAACGCAGTCTGTGGGTGCGCCATTCTGTACGTCGTCTTTCTGCTGTAAGCGTGTGCTGTTCACAACGTGCAAGTGTGCTGTAGACAACATGGTTTATTCCTTAGAACAGAGGATTTTTCTGGTGTTGGAATTCCACCGCCTAGAACACAGTGTTGTTGCAACAAGACGAAGTTTTCAACGGAGGTTTAATGTAACCAAAGGACCGAAAAGCGATACAATAAAGGATCTGTTTGAAAAATTTCAACGGACTGGGAACGTGACGGATGAACATGCTGGAAAGGTAGGGCGACCGCGTACGGCAACCACAGAGGGCAACGCGCAGCTAGTGCAGCAGGTGATCCAACAGCGTCCTCGGGTTTCCGTTCGCCGTGTTGCAGCTGCGGTCCAAATGACGCCAACGTCCACATATCGTCTCATGCGCCAGAGTTTACACCTCTATCCATACAAAATTCAAACACGGCAACGCCTCAGCGCCGCTACCATTGCTGCACGAGAGACATTCGCTAACGATATAGTGCACAGGATTGATGACGGCGATATGCATGTGGGCAGCATTTGGCTTACTGACGAAGCTTATTTTTACCTGGACAGCTTCGTCAATAAACAGAACTGGCGCATATGGGGAACCGAAAAGCCGCATGTTGCAGTCCCATCGTCCCTGCATCCTCAAAAGGTACTGGTCTGGGCCGCCATTTCTTCCAAATGAATCATTGGCCCATTTTTCAGATCCGAAACGATTACTGCATCACGCTATCTGGACATTCTTCGTGAATTTGTGACGGTACAAACTGCCTTAGACGACACTGCGTACACCTCGTGGTTTATGCAAGATGGTGCCTGGCCACATCGCACGGCTGACGTCTTTAATTTCCTGAATGAATATTTCGATGATCGTATGATTGCTTTGGGCTATCCGAAACATACAGGAGGCGGCGTGGATTGGCCTCCCTATTCGCCAGACATAAGCCCCTGTGACTTCTTTCTGTGGGGACACGTGAAAGACCAGGTGTACCGCCAGAATCCAGAAACAATTGAACAGCTGAAGCAGTACATCTCATCTGCATGTGAAGCCATTCCGCCAGACACGTTGTTAAAAGTTTCGGGTAATTTCATTCAGAGACTACGCCATATTATTGCTACGCATGGTGGATATGTGGAAAATATCGTACTATAGAGTTTCCCAGACCGCAGCGCCAACTGTTGTTGAAAATTTTAACTACTGTAATTTCGAAAGTTTGTCTGCCTGAAAATGTACTGTTGTCCCAAGCATATTGCAACAAACGGTGTATTTCTATCGCTGCTCGTTTAGTTTTTATTGCCGTTTCAAATATACCGGTCATTTTTGAAACACCCTGTATATATATACAGGGTGAGTCACCGAACGTTACCGCTGGATATATTTCGTAAACCACATCAAATACTGACGAATCGATTCCACAAACCGAACGTGAGGAAAGGGGCTGTGTAATAGTTTAATACAAACCATACAAAAATGCACGGAAGTATGTTTTTTAACACAAACCTACGTTTTTTTAAATGGAACCACGTTAGTTTTGTTAGCACATCTGAACATATAAACAAATACGTAATCAGTGACGTTTGTTGCATTGTAAAATGTTAATTACATCCGGAGATATAGTAACCTAAAGTTGACGCTTGAAACCTCCGACGTTCAGTTGAGTGTTGTAACAAACACAACATACATCGCGTTTCTACAGAATGATCTGCCAACGTTGCTCGAAAATATCCCACTGGAAACGCGTCGACGTATGTGGTATCAGCATGATGGTGCACCTGCACATTCCGCAATTAACACTAGGCTGACCCTTGACAGGATGTTCGACGGGCGTTTCATAGGATGTGGAGGACGCATAAATTGGCCAGCCCGTTCTCCTGATCTTACACCTCTGAACTTCTTTCTGTGGGGTACGTTAAAGGAGAATGTGTACCGTGATGTGCCTACTACCACAGAGGATATGAAACAACGTATTGTGGCAGCCTGCGGCGACATTACACCAGATGTACTGCGGCGTGTACGACATTCATTACGCCAGAGATTGCAATTGTGTGCAGCAAATGATGGCCACCACATTGAACATCTATTGGCCTGACATGTCGGGGCACACTCTATTCCACTCCGTAATTGAAAACGGAAACCACGTGTGTACGTGTACCTCACCCCTCATGGTAATGTACATGTGCGTCAGTGAAAAAGACCAATAAAAAGGTGTTAGCATGTGGACGTAATGTGCTGTTCCAGTCTCTTCTGTACCTAAGGTCCATCATCGTTCCCTTTGGATCCCTACGTAATTCGGTGCTCTCCGATACACACGATCGAACAGCGGAGGAGTGGTACTCAAGCGTCAACTTTAGGTTACAATATCTCCGGATGTAATTAACATTTTACAATGCAACAAACGGTACTGATTACGTATTTGTTTATATGTTCAGATGTGCTAACAAAACTAACGGGGTTCCATTTAAAAAAAAACCTAGGTTTGTGTTAAAAAACATACTTCCGTGCATTTTTTTATGGTTTGTATTAACCAATTACACTAGCCCCTCTCCTCACGTTCGGTCTGTGGAATCGATTCGTCAGTATTTTGATGTGGTTTACGAAATATATCCAGCGGTAATGTTAGGTGACTCACCCTGTATATATATATATATATATATATATATATATATATATATATATATATATATATATATATATGCAAATTCTGTGTACTATATCTTACGTCATAACCAACTCGTTGTAATGTAAACATGGTAGTTCAGTTGGCAAGATGAGTATGTTATAGTGGCTACAAATATTGTTATTACTACAAGTGCTCATTTTTCTATAAAATCCATTCCATATTACGACCTGATGTAGTTAGTATAATGGCAGGGTGGGTGAAGCATCAGAACTTTGTTGTAAGTGACTAATCCTGTGATGGTGTGGAAGAAGACCCTAATTATAAGAAGAATGGGATACTCCTTGCTGATAACATAACAGCTATACTTGTGGGTCCATCCAATTGCGGCAGACAAATTTTGTCATGTCACTACTAACACATGTGGATGGGTACTGCTTTGAGCATGTATGTGTATTTTCAAAAACGCTGTTTCAACTCAAATACCAGCTACTGCAAACGATACTGCAGGGTGTAGATAGTATAACACACATAGCACTTAGTCAAACCAGTCAAATCCTCCATCCAGAAAAACTAAAGACAAACTACACAGTCTTCATATTTGATGATGTCGCTGCGGAAATTCAAAATAAAATTCTGTGATATATCAGCTTTGGTTGTCATATGCGTATTGATGCAGTATTTTATTTCAGTCAGGCATATTCCAGATTCCAAAAACAGTTGGTGAGAGATAATGCAAATCTCATTACAGCTTTCAGACAAGATCGTTTGAATCTAAAACACATTTACCAGGATAATGTAGGAAACGACATGTCACTCAGGGATTTCTAAAGAAGTCGGCAGATTACTGGAATCAAACAGTACTAGTTTTACATTATTGATTAATCAAGAAAACAGCTTGATGGTTGGTACAGACTGAACTTCCAGCTATGAACAAGTGATGAGTATGTTAGTATACATCATACCATGGACAAGTTTGCATGTATGACCATCATTCAGCCCAAGAGGACAGATATGCATAGAGAGAGAATGCGTTTGTACATGGATGGAAAATTTCAGTCACTCAAACATAAAGTTAAAAGTTACTGAGATTAATCAACGAATTAGATGCTAAGGTTAAGGAAATAGAGATGTACACCCACATCTTTCTGCGGAAGAAAGTAGACCAATTAGCTGTAAACGTCGATGGAATTTAAAAGAAAATACATGACGCAACTGTACAGGTAGTGTGAAATGAATACAAAGTGCATCCAGTGAAGCAGCACGTTTGGTATATAGCAGTTTGTCAACTAGGCATAAAGTCATCACTGCGCGGAAGTCCGTTTAAGAGATGTTATGGCTGCAGATGTTAGAACATTTCGATAGAGAGCAAACCTGCAACAAACTATTAAACAAGCTGCTGAATCTCTCAATGAACTCTCACTGAAACTACGTGACGACAACGGTGACGCTATTGCCAGTATCATTAAATTTCACAGCGACGCTAGGAAAGACAAAACATTGGGTGTCAGTAGTGAAAACCATCATGTTGGACATGCAGCCTATATCTTTAAACGAAAAAAACGATACAAATAGGGGAGAGGGAATTTCTAAGAATAACGGATCTACTGAACCGCATTTTCCTCATATCCTTAAAAACATTAAAATTTTCACGCGACGATTACTAGGTGTATGATGAAATACTACAACTGACTGGTGTATACAGGAAAGCAGGAAACGCCGGCCGCGGTGGTCTAGCGGTTCTAGGCGCGCAGTCCGGAACCGCGCGACTGCTATGGTCGCAGGTTCGAATCCTGCCTCGGGCATGGATGTGTGTGATGTCCTTAGGTTAGTTAGGTTTAGGTAGTTCTAAGTTCTAGGGGACTGATGACCACAGATGTTAAGTCCCATAATGCTGAGAGCCATTTGAACCATTTGAAAGCAGGAAACCAACACATTGCGGAATATACAGACATTATAAAATCGTTATAATTAAAAAAGAACGATACAAATAGGGGAGAGGGAATATCAAAGAATAACTAATCTACTGAACCGCATTTTCCTCATATCCTTAAAAACATTAAACTTTTCACGCGAAGACTAGTAGGCGTATGATGAAATACTACAACTGACTGGTGTACACAGGAAAGCTGAAAACCAACACATTGCGGAATTTACAGACATTATAAAATCACTATTATTAAAGGGTCGGTACAGCAGTAATGAAGGTATTGACATTTAGCAGAAAGAGTCAGCAATGTGCCCCATCAGTATATGTACTACTACGACCCCAATGAGATAATAGATCGACTGTGACCACTCATGGCATCAGCTGATGCGGGCAATACCACTCATTCGAATGAGGCTCTCTCAGTAATTTCATAGCGCAGAGAAAGAGGTATAATCGAATAACCGTGGAGGTGGTAGTTCGAGAACTGCACAAACCAGCAAGCGAAACATTACTCTCTCGTATGTCGTGCAACTAGTAAATATTTGTCCAATACGGCGTATCCATCTAACGTGCCACTGATGTGTAAATACTATTCCTCGGTTCCGCAGTACAACACTAATAGGAACGTAAGACTAGTGTCATCGAACAAGCGAATGTGAATGACGTATTCCGTCGAAGAACATGCTTCTCATTTACGGAGAATTCCAACGAAATACGATGAAAGCTAGAGACTTATACGCTAAAAGATATCCTCAATGTACTGCCGCTACACGTCGTACATTTAAATATGTGTTGTAACAGTTCTGTCACTAAATGTAACTGGGTTTTCTCTTTTGATGCTAGTCAATTGTCAGGATGAGCATTACTGCAAAGGGCATTTGATCCTAAAGCATTATGTCAGGGTGAAAATACTAAATAAATTAATTTTTCTCTCTTAACAACATGTGGGCAGGGTGGGTTCTTCCTGGGCTCGGGTATGAGGTAGAATGAAACAGCATTTTTACATAAGATAACTTTTATTGCAAGTTTCGTACAACTGTTTCCTTACTCGATGTCTGGCTCAGAGAACGGCAGCTGTGTCGTTTGCGAAGCCTTCTGCTGCGGCAGCGGCGGCGGCGGCGGCGTCTGATTACGCGTGGCAGTGTCGCCGTCTCGCCCAGTTCACTGGAGACGCGCAGCGCGAGGTGGCCCGTTTAATTATTGCGAGCAAAGTCGTGTATCGGATGGTGATACCTTGGATGTGGCGTCCCAGTGTTTCTCATCTCTAAGCGGCCGTGTGTGTTGTGCATCGGCCAGCGGAGCAGCGCGGCGGGGGAAGGCCAGTGTCCCGGACTCGAACAACAGGCTCCCGCTTGCCAGTCTTCGGCTGTCAGATCTTCATCCCAGCTCACAGGTGACTGCTGATGTGAGGCCGTCTCCTTCCCGTCCTCACGAGTCACCCGGGTGCGTAAAAATCAGACTTCAAATACCTTTTAACTTCTGTCTTCTGGCGCCGAGGCTGCTGCTTGCTATTCCATTACAGCGGCGGACTTGGTGCGTCTGTGCATGATGTAGTCTCTTCTTGCATGACGGTCTTCAGCACCGAAACTGACTGAAAACTACTGCTACTCTTCTCTTCTTCCTTCGTCTGTCGGGCCCACTGCATCTCACGTGTTTATTCACTTCAGTTTACTGGAGGTGAACGACTTCACGGTCATTGCCTCTTCTGTCACGTTGAAAAGCTTCTCGAAGAATCTTCTTAACGTCGGTCATTGGCTCTTGGAATGTAGGCGAGGGCCTTTGCTCATATGTGACAACTGAGAAGCACGTGAGCCAGTCGGGCGATGCCCTGACGGCTGAATCGACAGCGTCCACTTATGTGGAACTTGCTGACTTTATGGTCATTGTCTCTTCTGCTCTGCTGTTCTGCCCGCTGTTGGCCAGTGTGTAATTCTTCTAAACTAAACTAAGTTTTTCATTTATGTTGTAATTTCTACTTCACTTTGATTTCACTAATTTATTTACTTAAGTACCACTCAACAGTGTATGATAAATTGAGAACAACTGGATCTTTAAGGCATCGGAAACATATCCGGCAAAGGAAAGTTACTAACGAGGAAACGGAAATTGGTACTCTTGCCACTGCGGTTCGAGATCCTTCTGTTAGTTCGAGTCAAATCGCAAGGGAATCTGGCATGAGCCAGAGTAGTGTTGCTTGTGTTCTGCGTCGCCATAAATATCGTCCTTACTATGTCAGTCTCCACCAAGAATTAAATGTTATGGATTGTATGTGCCACACTAAATTCTGCCGATGGGCTCAACTTCAGATTCAAAGGGATGACACATTTATTAATTCTATTTTATTTACTGATGAGGCTTCATTCACAAACCATAGAAATATTAATTTGCATAACATACATTACTGGGTAACTGAAAATCCATGTTGGCTGCGGCAAGTTGCACACCAAAAACCGTGGTCGGTGAATGTATGGTGTAGGATTCTGGAGGACAGAATTATTGGCCCCTTATTTCATCGAAGGTAATCATAACGGTAGGAAGAAAATCACGTTCCTGCAAGAAATATTACATCTGTTATTGGAAGAAATACCTTTAGGAACAAGGAATAAGAGGTGGTATCAACACGATGGGTGTTTGGCACATTTTTCGCTGATGACCAGAAATGAGTTGCAGAGACAATTCCCAAATCGTTGGATTGGACGCCGACTCGTTCGCCAGGCTTGGCGCCTCTGGATTTTTTGTTGTGGGGATTCGTAAAAGACATTGTTTATAAAGAGGTTCTAACTACACCTGAAGATATGCGAGAGAGAATTGTCAGAGCATGTGCTTCGATAAGTGACGAAGCGATATGGAATACCACTCTGTCCATGATGAGAAGATTGCAGCACTGCATTGATACCAATGGTCATCACTTCGAACACCTTCTTTAAATGAACGTTCATGCCACCTTTTTGACCTTCAAAGACATTACTGTTACAGATCATTGGATAACCGCTACCAGAAAATAAGTACCAAACTACAGCATCCCATTAAAAAAAAAAGTTGACCTTCATTTCTCTAACACGACCCCACCTAGCAACAAAAAACCAACGTCATATTATGGCCCCCGTTTTCCCATGCAACCTTTGTCCCACAAAATTTTCAGCTCCTATCATACTTTCGGAGTTATTCTAGGTGGCAATAGTTAGTGACTCCCCCCGTATAATAGGGTGCATAGCACATGACCAGCACAGTAGCATAACATGCGTGATAGGAGGTGAAATATAGCAGATGGTGGTATTCTGCACAAACTTCTCGTCGAATTGCTCATTCCGGGTTATAATTGCTGTGGACCTGGTTTGGCTTGTGGTGATAAGGAGATTAACATGCTTGACAAGGGGCGTTTGAAATACGACACTGAATATGTAAAATATAAAGATCTTTCAGGAAGTCACGCTTCAGATCGAATTTTAGCTGATAAAGCCAAGGCCCTAAGTGTGAGAAAAGATATCGGTTTAGGACAGCGCATTGCTACATTTGTAGTTGATAAAACTATGCGTTGTAAAATTAAGTTGGGCTTGGATGTGAATTACAAGAATGTTATGAACGCTGCACATAGGGCATTGGAGAAGAAGAAGAAGCGGTGTTCAAAAAACTGTATACTGACAGTGATGTATGCAGCTAAAAATGCTCTGAAGCGTGAAGGACCAGTTAAGGCACCCAGGGTTTTGCCGATACCCAACACATCAGCTGAAATTATTTCTTCCCCATTCCCCTCTCAGCGATGGGTTCACTAGCTGGTGGTGCTGCAGTTATTGCAGTGCCAGAAAACTGAAGAACGCACAGAGTTCCCAGGGCAGCTACAGAAAGCAATAAGACACAATTGCATGATGGAAGCAGCAGCCATCGGAAAAGGACTACATCTGAAACTATTCAAAAAAAGTCTAGGTCTCTTCATAAATAAAAGAAAGCTTGTTTGCATTTCTACCGGGTGAAACACTTAAAAAAGAAATCTGCTCAATTCCGTCAGGAAAAAAATTCAGCTTTCCACGATTCCGTGATGTGGTTATGCGGGATACTCTACCGAAGACTATTTGGAAATCTTGAGAATGTGGAAAGGTGAATTTTGATGTTGCTGGGGGACCAAGAACCCACTGGATGGCGTATGTTAAGAAAGATACAAATAAATTCTACTCTTTCACCTCATTTGGAGATTTGCAGCCACCAGAAGAGTTACAACGATACTTCACCGACATAAAACGTGTGTTCTACAGTTTTCATCGCCACCAAGACATTAATACCTACTTACACGGACATCTGTGCATCACGTTCCTCCTTACGTTTACAAAGAAGCATCAGTATAAGGAGATGCATGAAGTATCCACATTCGGAGTTCAGATGCAAAGTCATACACTCTGACTTTAAAAGAACGATCGTTAGTATTTCGCGCGAATTACTTCCCATCAACTGACTTAAGCAACGGGGAGTAGAGTAATGCTCTGATTGGACTGATGAGTTACAACAGCATCCCGAATACAACGGAAACTAACAGTAAACATCATCCGGAAATTAATGGTGGAAGTGAAATTATGGAAATTGAACCTCATGATTTAAATGTAGTTTTGGAAAGGTCGGGGAAGGGATTCCAGTACGTGCAAACATCAATAAACCCAAATCTTTGATAGAGACAACGAGTGCAACGATTGACTTTAACCAGAAAGGATCAATAGGACGGCTACTGGGTATCACAAAAGGACAGGATTTGAAGAAGAATCCTAATAAAACTCGCCATATTGTCAACGAAGACAGGATGGACGTAAGATATAAAACCAAAGTGTACAACGCGCACGTGGCACTTCACGACAGAACAGCAACGTGATTAACAAGTGTAAACTACGTGTTTCTTAAATAAGTGCGGTCTGAAGCTATTCAGTGACGTCGTTCGGTATACTTTGCCCAGTGGAATATGAAGAAAGTATTATAGGCCACGAATACTTCTTATGCATCAACCATATTTAACAAGAACGATTAAATTAGGATTGTCAGCCAACACCGGAACGGTTTAACCCTACAGTGTAAGAGTTTCATTCTGTATGTCTTGAAGGATCATTACGAAAAGGGATAGTACTGCTACAGTAGCATCGAATCTTACATGTAATGTTTTGGCGTTCCTGTTTCATGAGATACGATGCTAACTTAATGGGGTCGAGACTGACCATACGTGCAACGTAGGCATAACATCGTGTTTTAAAAGTCATGTCTCTGTTTATCCCTCGGATTTGAACGATTTAAAAAATGCATAGACGAGCCAGTCGATAGGACAGTGGAAGAGTACAAGACATTTACTGCGTGTATATCCTTAAAATAGCTTGTGGGATACTTTGAAGACATGCGGCGAATTGTTATGCTTCACAATGAATGCTACACATGAAACTATTCTGGTACAGAGTGGAACGGATAACAACTCATATAGTCAAGGAGCTCAAGAGAAGAACATCACCACCAATAAAATAATATGGAAAATGAAGTAAAGCTGTGAGTACCTGGCGTGAGTCGTGCTTCGGTAGCTCAGATGGTAGAGCACTTGCCCGCGAAAGGCAAAGGTCCCGAGTTCGAGTCTCGGTCGGGCACGCAGTTTTAATCTGCCAGGAAGTTTCATATCAGCGCACACTCCGCTGCAGAGTGAAAATCTCATTCTGGAAATATGGAAAATGCCACACATCACAGTATCAGATGAGCAGCGTTTGAAGCTATTAAAGATTTTGAATACCGGTGTATTTCCACCGTTATCTTTCTGTTCGTGGAAGTTTTTCGGTTATCCAGTGCTACCCACTGCAAGCACACAAACGCGATCTATTGAAACATCTGCTCAACTGGAGACGCCCAGGTGTATCATACTTGCATTTCAGACCAACAGAAGAGGGAATGTAGCAAATAATTCCACCAAATTTGGTAATTGGTGTTCGGTATAATGACTTGGTTTGATGTGTCCTGTCACGGGCTGCGCGGCCCCTCCCGCCGGAGGTTCGAGTCCTCCCTCAGGCATGGGTGTGTGTGTTGTTCTTAGCATAAGTTAGTTTAAGTTAGATTAAGTAAGTCTAGAGACCGATGACCTTAGCAGCTTGGTCCCTTAGGAATTCACACACACAAGTTAACTAATGCCAGAGTCTACCTGAACTCCAAATTCTACCTGTATGATAACTTAAACCAGCAATGGGATGAAAATGTGTAAGTCTAGCATATGACATGTACACGATGTTCTGTGCTTCATACTAGGAAGAGGAAGGATGTCTACTCTTCCCACGAAAAGTCAAGGAGCTGGCGCCAGTCATCGTAATAGACTGCTAAAAACAGAATGAAATAATAAAATCTGGACCTATAGATGTATGAATTGAATCTGAATCGTCAGAAAATTTCCTGGAATACACTGCAGTGTACTCTCTGGTTTTACATGACCGTGTGGTTAAGTACTGCCCAGTCACCGGTATTGTGGAATGAGCTGTATACCTTACCAGGTACAGCGGCATACTCTGAGCACTTCCCAATGGTATCTCTGTGTGTGAACATCATTGTGGATGCTCACAGTTTTTATGATGATGAGCGTAGACAGTTCGTATTTAAAAATGTTGCATTTGTAGCAAATACAGAAGATGCCAGAAGAATTGAGACATTCTCACCAAACATTGCATCACTGAGGTATTTCCAGGATGAGAATTGTGCCAAAACACTGAGGAGTGCAGAGCGGTTAACACATTTCTACCACGGAATTCACTGGGATAATCCTGGTATGCGCTACAAAGATATGGTGACCTCGCTTCTATTATTCGACCACATGACTACCATTATCAACGTGAAGGGTAAGGAGAAGATCGCGTGAATGCATCGAAACCTCAAGCTTGCTGCTATTCAAGACCTGCAGTTCTATGGGTTTCCTGCTCTCTATCGACTCAAGACAAAGAAGAAGATGTGTGAACGTAGTGTTGGGTCTGCTCATGAAAATGTAAATTTACTTTTAAGTTGGATAAGAAATAAACCAAGTTTTACCCCATGATATGTGTGTGCTTCCTTTTACTGATTTCAGCCTGATTCATGTAGTTTATCTCAAATACTGCGCCTGTGATTTTCCTCAAGTACTGGTGATATAACTTTAGACATGTTTGCTACACATCTTTTTAAATGCCGTTGTGGCAGAGCGGTTCAAGGCGCTTCAGTCTGGAACCGCGCGACCGCTACGGTCGCAGGTTCGAATCCTGCCTCGGGCATGGATGTGTGTGACGTCCTTAGGTTAGTTAGGTTTAAGTAGTTCTAAGTTCTATGGGACTGATGACCTCTGCAGTTAAGTCCCGTAGTGCTCAGAGCCATTTGAATATTTTTGCAGCAATGTGGAGATTCCCTGCTGTTTTGGGGTGGCATTATATTATTGCAACAAAGTTAAATATTCGTCCCGAAAACAACCCCTGGGCTGTCCTTAGGCCATGCCAGAGCAATGTAATTCCTTCCATGGGAGCCTGCCGTGTAAATTACGCAGGCAGACCTCCGCGAAAATTTTCAGGGCACGAGATTGGGTACTGGTGGAAGTATAACTGCTTTAAAGAATCGTCTGTAGTGTCTGTGTACCACAGAACCTAGAGAATTATTCCGAGAGAGGCCAAGATAGTTGGTGCGAGTCCCGGCCAAGCATACAACTATGATCCGCCAGGAAGTTACATATCAGCGCTCTGTCTGCTGCCTAGTGAAATACTCTTTCTCGAACAATCCCCCTGCCTGTAGTGCAGCCATCTCACTGCAGTGTAATTGCTTTCAGTATTAGGCGTGGTAACTAAGCAAGAGGACATCTGTGGTACTAGGAAGGGACTAGTTTGGGGACGGGCAGAAACAAAGCTGCGAGGAATGGTCCTGTGTCGTGCCATTGTACCACAGAACCCAGACAAATATTCCATGAGGGGTGAATAAATGGTTCAAATGGCTCTGAGCACTATGCGACTTAACTTCTGAGGTCATCAGTCACCTAGAACTTAGCACTACTTAAGTCTAACTAACCTAAGGGCATCACACACATCCATGCCCGAGGCAGGATTCGAACCTGCGACCGTAGTGGTCGCTCGGCTCCAGACTGTAGCGCCTAGAACCGCACGGCCACTCCCGCCGGCTCGGGTGAAGATCGTGGGTTCACGTCCCAGACTAGCACACAACTTCAGTCCGTCAGGAAATTACATGTCTCCACTCGCTCCGCTGCAGAATGAAATATGGGTTCTGGAAACAGTTCCGCAGCCCATGGCTAGGCCATGTCATTGCAATGTAGTTGCTTCTATGAGGGCTGGGATTGAAAATTACTAGGAGGAGGTCTGTGGCATTTTGAAGGGAGCGAAGTAAGTGTTGGCAGAAGTAAAAATGGGAGGAATGGTCGTATGACGTGCCTAAGTAACACAGTTCACAGAGAAATATCACGCTTAAAGCGAAGGTCGTGTGTTCGTTTCCCAGGCCACCACTCAGCTGTAATCCACCAGGAAGTTTCATATCTGCGTTCATTCCCCTGCATAGTGAAATATTCCATCTGGAAAGAATCTCCCAGACTGTGGCTAAGCCTTGTTACCGCAATGTCACTGCGTCCATGAATGCTAATCGTGCAAATTACGCAATAGTCCTTCAGTTATATCTGGAAGGCAGGAGATTAGCTATTGGTGGAAGTAAAGCTGCGTTAGAGAACCGTCTGTTCGTGCCTGTGTAGCACAGTAATTTGTTAGCTACCCCTGACTTGCAGATAGGAGCGTGTTTTAATTTATTGCCAATTTTGCTACGTCACATACGTTAACTGAATGTATCATCTTTGCAATATGTTCGGTGTATGGAGCCTGTGGTAGCTCGACACGCTAGCTAGCGGAGGCGGTTGGCCATTTGGCGCCTTCATAGCCAGTGGAATAAGGCGCTGATGCAGAAATAGATCGTGACGTCAGTAAAGAGATACGCAGGGAATGTTAATTAATTCTGGCGCGAAACAAGTAAGTGTTATTACTAAATATTTGCTGACAAATGTTTCCTTTTGAAATTCAGAGTATGCGCAGTCTACGTGCCGTAAATACTATCCTTCAGTAATTTTACAGTGCCAGGAAACGATGATATTAACAAATAATTGAATAGTTTTGGCATAACTGACGAAGTAAGGTCTTATACAAACTATACCAACTGCACGCTCAAGTTAAAGTCCGTGCACCATAGTCGGCAGTAGTCGATGGGACGCCTTTCGATCTGGTCCATGCTCTCGTATCGTTAACAGATAGCTTATAATCAGTATCAACAATTTCATTTAACAGAACGTCTAAATAAACGCACCATGATAGCATCCCGTGTAAAAATTATTTGCACAAGAAACTTCTGCCGCTTCATTACGTAAAACATAGACAGCAGTATTTCACTTCCTAAATCCAACGGCACTGCTACGGCTCTGCAAGAGAACGTAAAACTACGAGAGCAGCTCCACATAACAGATAGGAAGAATTCCTATGCGATAGCTCACTGGGACGGACTGGCTTAATATTGTGACATTTCAAGAGGTTTAGTAAGGAGATGGGTCGGTGGTTCTTACATTTGGAATCCCTTGTGGGGATCAATTTCTCGCAAATTTTGATAGATTACAGTAAATGATACTTACACTTCGTCGCAATTTGAATAACTTGCATTGGATGCGTCTTGCATTTACCAGCTTGTGAGTGAAATACGACAGTCGAGAAATAACTTGCGACAGAAGAAACTATTTACTGCAAAATTATGGGCAAAATAGGAAGTACAATTTCGATGAAAAACGAGACGAGAAATGAAGCGGAAAGTGAACAATAACTGTTAGAAATTATTACAATGTGAAACATTAATAGTGTGGCAGTCAAGTGATGCAGGAAGTGTGTCATGTAAAGTGATAAGTTTCGCATAGAGAAAAGTGCAATTCCCGTCACTGGAGTACGAACATGTCGTGACTGAAGAATAGCGAGCGACTGCCGAGAAGTAGTGGTAGCAGAAGAAAGCAGGTAGCGATGTCCATGGTGGCAAGGCAAGCCGCGTAACCAGAGGAACCAACGCGACGCAGCGGCATCGCATTGTTGGCAACTCAGCGTAGCACAGTAGCAGAGAAGAGGTGCGCTGGGGGCGCTCTTATTGAGGTCCGAGGTACGATGCACGGCATTGCAGCGGAGCATTAGTGAGCTCGCTAAAATATACAATTTTCAAAGTAAGTTAAAATGGTAGAATAGTTTTGCATACCGTTAGGGGATCCATACCTAAGAGTGGCAGTCGAGGAGTACCATTAAATATCTGTGTTATTATCAATAGGAAAAGAAAATCATTTTAGGTTTATATTTATTAACACAAAAACATCATGTCCAGAAAACTACAGCAGCAGAGAGGTAATAATTTTATTGAACTTTTCAAAAATACAAAAAACAGAAAATGCGCTCTCTTTCGTTCATCTGCGCTAAAGAGTACGCAAAATATGCTCAAAGCGAACACATTTAGCGAACGTCACAAATGAACACAATATCACCCTCGTGTCACCATCTCCCACACTTAATGCACTGGATCCAGTCTTCTTAGCCGGCCGGTGTGGCCGTGCGGTTCTAGGCGCTTCAGTCTGGAACCGCGTGACAGCTACGGTCGCAGGTTCGAATCCTGCCTCGGGCATGGATGTGTGTCATGTCCTTAGGTTAGTTAGGTTTAAGTAGTTCTAAGTTTTAGGGGACTGATGACCACAGATGTTAAGTCCCATAGTGCTCAGAGCCATTTGAACCATTTTTCCAGTCTTCTTGCCGCGCGGGGTAGCCGCGCGGTCAGGGGCGTCTTGTCACGGTCCGCGCGGCAGCCCCCGTCCGAGGTTCGAGTCCTCTCTCTGGCATGGGTGTGTGTGTCGTTCTTAGAGTAAGTTAGATGAAGTTAGATTAAGTAGTGTGTAAGCTTAGGGACCGATGACCTCAGTAGTTTAGTCCCACAAGACATTACCACAAATTTCCAAAATTTTACAGTCCTCTGGAAATACCAAAATCTATGTTGTCTACTGACAGCTTTCAGTCTTTTCCTTAAAACAGACTCATTAAAACCAAGAACAGCGGCAACCTAATTTGAAGTCATTCAGAAACGAAACCTAACATTCGGGCTCCTCAACAGACTCAAGAGGTACAAATATGCAGATTTGCCCTAAAGGTAACGCACACACTTTTTGGGGACGTCATATGTGCGCTCTTTTGTACGAAATCAATAATTCCAAGCCAAGTCGAGAGATGGCACCACACGTCACATTTGCAAAATAAGTGGCCGCAGTATAGTAGACTGCAAGACAGCCTTTCAAAATGCAATCAGGAATTAAAGGTTACGGCTTGTACATCCTGTGAACAATTGTGCAACAGAGTACCAGAACTACATCAACGAAGATGAAAAGTGATTCTTACCTGTTTCACTTTGGAAAAACAGGATATCTTCACACAACTTCTATCCGGTTAGGTTCGGCAGCTGGGTTGCAAGTCTTACTTCCGGTGACGCCCCATTGCATGGCCTGTGCTTCGGTGATAATGAAATGATGATTACAACAACTCAACACCCAGTGTACGAGCGGAGAAAATCTTCAACCCGGCGAGAAATCGAACCGGGGCCCACTGCATGGTAGGCAAACACATTACCACTCAGCTTAGCATGCGGACTGGGGAGGAATGATATTGTAGGTAATGAGGAGCAGAAAGAACCATTAAATTCCTTAGGTACCACAGAAAATGAGGCTGGAGTCAGACACTCAGACAGTGGTTAATGTAAGTATGACGACAGATAATGAACCCAAAAAAGTTAGTGGTTTAGTATTTTCAGGTATGATGATCAAACTAAAGGAAAGTGCTAGGGGAACTAAACAACTAAGCTAAACTGGAAACCACAAATAACGAAATAGAAGAAATTTCTAGGAAAACTAACAAGAAACTAGAAGAAAATAACCAAAAAGTCGAAGCAACTAATAAGAGAATACAGGAAAGTGCTACAGACACTAAAGAACAGTTCATAAGAACTATGAAATAAATTAATAAGAACACAGCTAATATGTTGGATAACTGTATTAGTGATACTAACTAAAATTTCAAAGTGGTAGATGAATACATTTGGAATATAACCAAGGAACAGCGGGTAGTGGCTCAAAATTTGGAGAAAAGACTCAACACTTGGGAAGTAGGATCAGTAAACCACAGTAAATTTATTAAAGAATTACAACGGAATGTTCAACTTTTACATAACAATTTTGATAAAGCTATTAAAAATGTAATTCGTTGATCTCCAGTGTAAATAAAAAAGTAGATGAAACAGAGACGGCTTTATCTATTAGACTATGTCCACTACAAACAAATACTAAAGAACTATTAACAAATGTAGGTAGTATTCAGAAATAGATCAGTGATTTTACTGAGAGAACACTCATTACTTTGCTAGAAGGGTTGAAAAGAAATTAGATTCGAAACTAAACGATAATATTACTGTAAATAATAGTGTAAGCAACACGAATAAAGACTACTATTTTAAATTTTGTGCTGTTCATAACCTTTCGGCGTAAGGCAAACTTCATCCGCAAGCCTTTGTGAAACATATGCAAGGTCTGTTACCAGAAAAATGGAGTGAGAGGAGGAAAATAGGATGTGTTACAAGTAGAATGGAAGGAGCTTCTCTTTCATGTGGTAAGAGAGCCGGCGGATCATGTCAAACGTATGACAATTTAAAAAAAAAAGAACTTAGATAAGTACTGGTCTAACAGAATTGAATGCAACTTTACAAACAGCATCTTCCACAGGAGAAATTTCTTAGAAAATGGATATGATAGCTATAAAGATTATTTCCACAGCTTCTGCAAGGATAACTTAGATTTAGATAACCCAGTTAGCGAGGAAGGCGTTATTGATGTAGCACTGTTAAAAACTACCAGTGGGTGTTCAGGAAGAATTAATAGGGATATCGAAAAAGAAAACAGAAAATATTTCACAAGCCTTAGACCTGCTGGATGCAATTTGTGGAGAGAAAGTATACAGCAATGGTTGGAGAGGAGAGAACTGGAGATCGAGAGCAATTGGCAACTGGAGGGAACAAGAGAGAATCCATAATGAGCAGAGGGAACATAGCAGAAATCAGAATTGAACAAACGATGAGAGGCATGACAATAGGTTCAGCAGACGTGACAGAGAAGTCTGGAACCGAGGAGAAAGTAACAGGCGATATCAAGAACAAAATTAGAGACTTAATAATGACAGGAAAGAAAGGAACCACGAAAGGGAAGACGAGAGAATGGATAACTAGAAAGGAGTTTGTGTCAGGTCCGAAAACACGCTCAGATAAGTTACGGATCATTGACCATGGAGAGATTGAAAAGGGAAAGTCCTGGAGATATTAGTGAAGTTATTTTTGAAGAAGATGAAATAGATAGTAATGAGGAATACCAGGCAGTTGTAGATGTGGAAATTAATGGAATTAAAGCAGTTACTGTTATTGACAAAATTTTGAGCTAGAACAGAGGGGCTAAATAAGAGGCAGAAGTGAGGTATCAGTATTGCTGATACAAAGAGTTACAGTTATAGGTGAAGAAGGAGGAAAGAATTCAGAAAATAAAGAATCAAGTGTTATTAGAGGTAAATGTTCAAGGAATGTTATTGGAGGTTAGTACTATGGTGGTCTCAAATCTTTGTATTGGATTGATAATAGGGACAGACTTTTGGTGGACCACGCAGCAGTTACGCATTTAGGAAAGGGCAGTATGCCCTTACGATAAATGGTAACCGGAGAGAAATTAAATTTGGTAACATGGTTGGTCCCAAATAGAAATTGCAGGATAAGTACTACCTAAAAAATGCATTTGTGTCTTCAGTGGCATGTAGGTAAAGAGGAAGGTAGTCCACAGGGAAATGGGAATCAGAATCAGAGCGAGGTTGGTTCAGGTATAGTAAAGGAAATAAAGAATAAAGTAAAGAATATTAGTGTTATTGATACAGATGGGAAAAGAGAGCTAGAAAATATGTTGTTAAAGCATAGAGAAGTATTTTCTGATAGCCCAGGATTAATGAAGGGAAAACCTTATGAATTTAAAGTAAGGTACATCAACCTTTTCAGTTGAGACCTCATATAATATCAATATCAAAGAAAGAATAAGAAAAAAAAATGGCTATGGTAAAGCAGAAGTGGCAAGAAAATCAGGACCTCAAATAAGGGAATGTTATTTTATGGAAAAAGGGGTATTGTACCCCAGAACAAATTTAGTGTGCGGAAATTGCCAGTTATGTTTACCTGAACATACCAAGGAAGAGTTCATATGGTATATACACATGAGTTGTGGTCATTTTGGACCGAAAAAATGCGTAAAAGTTGAAAAAAACTTGCACTTTTAAGAGTATGTCAAAGAGGGCTAGATAAATATTAGAAAGATGTAAAAATTGTCAGAAAAGGAAAACACCTACAAACAACAGTAAAGGGCATATGTATTGTACCATACCAAATTAATTAGGTGTGCTAGCGGCAGTTGATGTGTTTGAGCCTCTCCCAACCACCATACGAGATTTTAAACATGTATTGCTAATAATGGACGTGTTTTCTAAATTTGTAAGATTGCTTCCTATGAGGGGCCAGCGGCCTAGCCACGCTGGTAACGCCTTTCCTGTCAAATCACCCAAGTTAATTGCTTTGGGCTTGGCTAGCACTTGGATGGGTGACCACCCAGTCTGGCAAGCGCTGTTGGCAAGTGGGGTGCACTCAACCCTTGTGAGTCCTATTGTGGAGTTCTTTGGTTGGGAAGTAGCGACTCCAGTTACAAAAACTGACAACTGCTGGGAGAGTGGTGTGCTAACTACATGCCCCACCATATCTCCATCGAGTGACGCCTAAGGGCTGAGAAAGAGACGGTTGATGGTTGGCACTGCTGAACCTTCAAGGCCTGTTCAGAAACGGTTTAGTTTAGGTTCACCCTATGAGGAAACGTGCTGGAAAAATTATAACTACTGGCCATTAAAACTGCGACACCACGAAGATGACGTGCTACAGACGCGAAATTTAACCGACAGGAAGAAGATGCTGTGATATGCAATGATTAGCTTTTCAGAGCATTCACAAAAGGTTGGCGCCGGTGGCGACACCTACAACGTGCTGACATGAGGAAAGTTTGCAACCGTTTTCTCATACAAAACTGCAGTTGACCGGCGTTGACTGGTGAAACGTTATTGTGTGAAACGTTATTGTGATGCCTCGTGTAAGGAAGATAAATGCGTACCATCACGTTTCCGACTTTGATAAAGGTCGAATTGTAGCCTATCGCGATTGCGGTTTATCGTATCGCGACACTGGTGCTTGCGTTGGTCGAAATTCAATAACTGTTAGCAGAATATGGAATCGGTGGGTTCAGGAGGGTAATACGGAACGCCGTGCTGGATTCCAATGGCCTCGAACCACTAGCAGTTGAGATGACAGGCATCTTATCCTCATGGCTGTAACGGATAGTGCAGCCACGTCTCGATCCCTGAGTCAACAGATGCGGACGTTTGTAAGACAACAACCATCTGCACGAACAGTTCGACGACGTTTGCAGCAGCATGGACTATCAGCTCGTACACCATGGCTGCGGTTACCCTTGACGCTGCATCACAGACAGTAGCGCCTTCGATGGTGTACTCAACGATGAACCTGGGTGCACGAATGGCAAAACGTCATTTTTTCGGATGAATCCAGGTTCTGTTTGCAGCATCATGATGGTCGCACCCGTGTTTGGCTACATCGCGGTGAATGCACATTGGAAGCATGTATTCGTCATCGCCATGCTGGTGTATCACCCGGCGTGATGGTATGGGGTGCCGTTGGTTACACGTCTCGGTCACCTCTTGTTCGCATTGACGGCACTTTGAACAGTGGACGTTACATTTCAGATGTGTTACGACCCGTGGCTCTACCCTTCATTCGATCCATGCGAAACCGTACATTTCAGCAGCATAATGCACGACCGCATGTTGCAGGTCCTGTACGGGCCTTTCTGGATACAGAAAATGTTCGACTGCTGCCCTGGCCAGCACATGCTCCAGATCTCTCACCAATTGAAAACGTCTGGTCAATGGTGGCTCGCCACAATACGCCAGTCACTACTCTTGATGAACTGTGGTATCGTGTTGAAGCTACATGGGCAGATGTACCTGTTCACGCCATCCAAGATCTGTTTGAGTCAATGCACAGGCCTATCAAGGCCGTTATTACGGCCAGAGGTGGTTTTTCTGGGTACCGATTTCTCAGGATCTGTGCACCGAAATTGCATGAAAATGTAATCACATGTCAGTTCTAGTATAATATATTTGTCCAGTGAATACCCGTTTATCATCTGCACTTTTCTTGGTGTAGCAATTTTAATGGCCAGTAGTGTAGCTACTAAATTAGTACACAGTATGTAGACCTAAACAAATACTTAGTGATAATGGGCCCCTGTTTTAATGAAAACCTTAGAAGAATACCTTGAAAGTCTCGATATATATATATAGGTTCCATCCTTGATACGTGTGGAGTTAGTTAATAAAGGGCTAGAAGGACTACGGCGAGCTTTTTACTATGACAACTGGGGAATGTATTTTAAAGAGTTTGAGGAGATACCTAGTGAGCTTCCGCATTTAACAACAGAAATATGGCCATATGAATTGTTGACAGGTGAAAAACATGGCTGTATGATCGAACAAAGAACTGACTTGAGTTTGAAAGAAAATCATAAATTAAGTTTGGAAAAGATAATAGCAAAGGGAGAGTCTTTCAAGGCGAGGCATAAGAAGATTATAACACCTAAGGAGTACATTGTGGGTGATTTGGCACAGATAAGGGTGCACAGGAAATCATCTAATGTAGATGCTGAAATAAACAAATTATCCGAAGCTTAGGATGTACCATATGTAATTAGCAGGATGCTATACCTCAATGTACCACATCAAGAGTCCCATATAGTAAGACACATATACAATGTAGTTGATATTAAGAGATCTGTGGTAATTAAAGGGATGTCTCCAAACACTGACGAAACTGAATATCAGTTACCAGAAGCAATATCTCTCTGGTAAGATAACAAAGAATATACCTTGTGAAAGACACAGACATGACCATGAAATTAACTGCAAAGAGTAGTTCTAAGTATTTTGAAACAACGTACGTCAGTTTATCTGTTTGTAAACAGAAGGTAGGGGTTAAATGAACCTCGAGTGGACGTGGTGTGCTGCCTTATTGTGACGTCAGCAAAGCCATTAAAGGGATTGCACAGGCAGCGAGAGGGTAATGACATGAGCACAGCACAACTGGCGGCTGAAATAGCCGAGCCAAATCATTATGTGACGCGGCCAGCGTGATGTAACCAGACGCACATCACTGCTACGGCGTTGGTAAACATAGAAATGCTTTATGAAGTATAAATAAACCAGCAATGTAAACCTAAATAATTTAATAATAAGACTTAATAAATGTTTTTAAAGAATCAACTAATTAAAGAATAAAGTAACTGAAACAGGATAATTATTTAAGAATTAATGAAATTAATAGACATTATGTAACTTTAAAACTGTTTGTTGCATGATGATGCTTCGCAAAGTATTGTCTAATTCATGAAGGTAGTAGTTAATTAAAAATGTTGAATTTTTGATCACTTGGACAGAGCCAGTAGAGTTAGTTAGAAGAAACAATCCAGTGCTATGGAAATGTAACTTATTATTACTATGTTTATTCTAAAACATTTGTTTTAGTTCATGTATCCATACTACATGTCTTGATGATAGGAACACAGGGAATTCTCAGAATATCTACCCAGATTAAATGCACTGGTAACTGGGCCTGATGATCACTCAGCAAACAAAGACGCTGTTGGTATATGTGCAAATAATGGCTGCAGTCATCAAGCAATGCAAGCACGTCACCTAAGACCAACAGCTTCGGCCAGCGAATAACAGTGCACCTCGCCAAATAAGTGTGACAGTTCTGTGATGTACCAAACATCGACAAATCGCAAGTGCTCCGTTATATCTACGATCTTATACGAACTATACCGATTATACGCTCGAGTTAGAGATTGTGCCCCATAGACGTCAGTCGTCGATAGGCTGCCTTTCGATCTACTTATACAGAAGACCATGCACTCGACTATTAATATTGTTAGCTTATAATAAGTGTGAACAAGTTCATTTTACGGTGTTTCTTAAATAAAAGCATCATAATGGCATTTCGTGTAAAATCTTCTTACCGCTTCATTACGTAAAACATAGACAGCAGTACTGCACTTTCAAAATCCGATGGAGCCACTATCGCTCTGCAAGGGGACACGAAACTACGAGAGCATCTCCACATAACAGGTAAGAAGAATTCATATGCGACGGCTCACTAAGTCATTTAAAGGGCGGACTGTCTTAATTACCGCAAAACTCGGGTGGGAAACCGTGGATAGTTATACCGTACGCACATCATACCACATCTACAGACTCATCGGCTAAGCTGAGACATTTCTCGAGGTCGAAAAGTTTTAAACATGGCTGCTTGGTTCAGTGACAGTTTCTAAATTACAATTGAAACAAATGAGTCCTCGGTCAAAATTATTTTTAGTCTTATTGACTAGGTTTCAACACTTCTAAGAGTGCCTTCATCAGAATTGAAACAATCAAAATGGCCTATAACGTAGTTACAAATTTATAGGAAAATAATTTTCTATATAAAAAGTGTAAGTACTGACTAACAATAAACGACAGAGGCAGTACTTACATGTCACATATAAAATAATTAACAGGCCAGAAGGGCTTTAGTCATAAAATATTTAAAAAGGAATGCGTGAAAGCGAGCTACTGTGGGCTGCTTGTACTTATACAGCCACAAGTTGCAAGGGACTCTTTTGTGGCTAAAGCCCTTCTGGCCTGTTAATTATTTTATATGTGACGTGTAACTACTGCCTCTGTCTTTTATTGTTAGTACTTACACTTTTTATGTAAAAAATGTCTTTTCCTGTAAATTTGTAACTATGTTATAGGCCATTTTAATTGTTTTAATTCTAATGAAGGCACTTTTAAAAGTGTCGAAACCCGGTCGATAAGACTAAAAATAATTGTGACCGAGGGCTAATTTATTTCAATTTTAATTTCTCGAGGTTTAGTACGAGCAGGGTTAATTTGCAACGTAGAGAACTATACTGGAAAAGGCGAATGGTCTGGGTTCTACTCATAGGTCGACACTCAGGAGTAATCCGCCAGGAAGATACATATACTGCCTCTGCTGCATAGTGAAATATTCGTTCTCGAAACAATCTTACAGGCTGTGAATAAAGCATATCATTGCCTCCATGAATGTTACACGTGGAAATTACGTTTGAGTCTTTCTGTGATATTAGAGAGGGAGCAGATAACGAACTGGCTGATGTAAAACTGTAAGGATATGTCGTCCGTCGTGCCTGCGTAGCACTGTACGTAGAGAACTACACCGCAAAAGCGGGAAGATCCTAGGACCGAATCCTACGCTGGCACACATCAGCAAGTTACATACCGGCGTACCCTCAGCTCCACAGTTAAATATTTCTCCTGTCATCCTGTAAGCAGTCCTCTAGGCTATGGCTAACCCATGTCACTACTATGTAATTTCTTCCATGAGTGCTAGGAGTGAAAATTAGGCAGGAGTCTTTATGTGATATTAGGAAGTTAGAGATTAGGTACTGGTGGAAGTAAAGCTGCGAGGACGGCTAATTTGTCGTGGGTGTGATGCAGCTCGTAGAGAACTAGTCCACGAAAGGCGAATGTTCTGGGTTGCAGTACCTGACCGACAAGCAGCTGTAATCCGGCTGGGCACGCTCCGCCGCAGAGAGAAACATTCTTTCTGGAAACGATTTCCCAGTGTGTGGCTAAGAAATGTCATTGTAATGTCATTGCTTCGACGAATGCTAGGTGTGCAAAGTATGCAGGAGCTTATCTTTGATATGGAGTAGAGATAATATGAGTTATTGGCGAATGTAAAGCTGAGATGACAGGTCATTTGTCGTGCTTGTGTTACACTGTGCGTTGAGAACTAGCGAATGAGAAGTGAATTTCCTTGATTCGAGTCCCAGGCTGGCTCACAACTGTAATCCTCAAGGAATTTACATATCAGTGCTCTCTCCGCTCCAGTGTGCAATATTCATTCTATAAAACATCCCCGATGCAGCGGCTAAGCCATTTCACCGCAATGACATTGCTTCCATGAATGCTACTTTTTCGCCGGCCGAAGTGGCCGAGTGGTTTTAGGCGCTTCGGTCTGGAAACACGAGACCGCTACGGTAGCAGGTTCGAATCCTGCCTCGAGCATGAATGTGTGTGATGACCTTAGGTTAGTTAGGTTTAAGTAGTTCTAAGTTCTAGGGGACTGATGACCTCAGATGTTAAGTCCCATGGTGCTCAGAGACATTTGAACCAGTTTTTGCTACTTTTTCAAATTGCGCAGGAGTCCTGCTGCAATATCTCAAAGTTGGGAGATGAGGTATGGCCAAAGTTAACTTGCGAGGACGGGAGGTCTGTTGAGATGTAAACCACAGTTCATAGAATACAAGTATACGAAAGGGCAAGGTCCTGGTTTCTAGTACCGAGGCGATAAATAGCGGTAATCCACCAGGAAGCTGCGTATCAACGCTCTCTACGCTGCAAAATAAAATATTCGTTCTAGAAAAAATCTCTCAAGCTGAGGCTAAGCCCTGTAACCGCAGTGTCGTTGCTTCGCTGAATGCTAAGCTTTCACATTACGCAGGAGTATTTTCTGTGAAATTTGGATGAGAGGAGATAAGGTATTGGCTGCAAGGACTGTTCGTCTGTCGTGCCTGTGTAGCACAGATGGTAGAGAAATAGTCCTCTAAAGGCGAAAGTCCTGGGTTCGAGTATCAGTCTGACATACATCTGTAACCCTCCAGGAAGCTACATATCAACTGTAAGTGCGCTGCAGAGAGAGATAATCGTTCTGGAAGTAATCCATGAGGCTGTGGCTAAGCCATGTCACGCCAATGTCATTGTTTCAATGAATGCTAGGCGTGAGTAGTGAGGCAAAGCTCGTTCTGGCACCAAATTTATGTAAAATTAATTATGCAAATTAATTAAGTGATCAAATAAAGACGCCAACCTTGACGATGTTATAGGCTTTCCCCAGCTAGCACGTGGATCACTACCCCCTCCCCTCCCTTCCTCCCTCCTCTGGAAATAGTGGGAAATTGAAACTCTGGTATGAAATTCTAGAAATGGCAGGAAATTCATATTTATAGGCGGGAATATCAAAATTCTGTATGCTCACCTTGAGGTCTGGAGACCAACTTAACAAGTTCATGACACCATCACTAGAGGACATCGTTGGCCCTCCCCAACTCCACCACCACACCTCTCCCACTACTCCACATCTCCTCCCCTCCTATACTTGGGAGGGAGGATCAGTCTGCACTGAGTTGTCTCACAGGACTGACATAACTCTTTACTGTGTACTATGGGTTCAATGGGTGAGATGTCTGTGTCGCTCTAAGAGGAGCTGAATAGTTATATTCGCTGTAATCATGTAGTTGAGGACTGTGCCCATAGCTCCCTACATACTGCTTCGAAAGTGATGATACTTAACAATCGTATGAAGAACACGAATACACTTCATCAAATAATGAAGATAGAGCAGGATGGGGTGAAGTTACCCTTCACAACTCATACAAATAAATGTTTGAGCTGGAACTGTAGATCATTCGTGAAAACCCCAATCAGTCTTCCAAAGTGCAAGAGGGAAAACGTTCACCCAATGAGACGCAAACACCGTTAATTGCAAAATGTGGCCGGCCGAAGTGGTCCTGCGGTTCTGGGCGCTGCAGTCTGGAACCGAGCGGCCGCTACGGTCGCAGGTTCGATCCTGCCTCTGGCATGGATGTGTGTGATGTCCTTAGGTTAGTTAGGTTTAATTAGTTCTAAGTTCTAGGCGACTGATGACCTCAGAAGTTAAGTCGCATAGTGCTCAGAGCCATTTGAACCGTTTTTTTGCAAAATGTGTTCACTTGAGGAAATGTTTGTTATGAATAGAGAGAAGCTTGGTAAGTGAACTACGTGCAAGCATGGAACTGAGGACCGCCCCACAGCCTCCTATACAAAGATTGGAATGAAAACATAATGGATGAGCGTAGGGTGAATACTTTTGAACAAAAAATGGTAATGCAGCGAGATGGGGTGAAGACGCATTTCAGAGCTCACAAAGATAGATGCTCTTGCTAGAACTTCCTACCTTTCCTGACATTCCCAAAGGTATTTGCGTCTCAGCTGAGTTAGTTCATAATATCAGCACCAGAGGATGATGTTGTCCAGCCCCACCACATCCCTCAGGAACGAATAGGAGTTCAGGAACGCTATATCCAGTCACATGATCGCGATGTACAGGGTAAAAGGCGAACATGGCAGCTCACCAGTCTCAGTCAGTCTGTGAAAGAAGATGAATCGTGAAGTGTCACCAGCAGCAGTCGAGATCATGGATCACAGAACAGCAGCACAATAGGAGGAACTGCAACTTCTCCTATCGTGCTGCTGAGGTGTGCTGAAATATATTTCTTTAGCTTCTCTGTAATAACATTTCTTCCTTTGTTCAATTCCAATTTCTTTGTTTGAGTGGATGCTTCTTGTATCACCTACTCTAATCAGTAGAGTCATCCGATGTGTCCAGACCAGCAACAGCAATGACCACCAACTTTTCAGTGTCTACAGAGAATTCCAACGTGTCAGGACCAGCATAAGCACTGGCACCATAGGATCCTGTTGCACACATTGTCGGCATACTGGAACAAGTCAACAATGAGTTGTGTTCTACACCACTCAGTGATGAATACACCCAACCTATTGTAGGCTATAGCCATGTAAATTGTGTGCATGCTGACTATTTACACCAATGTGTCAATAGAGTGCCAAAAGTAACTAAAGGACAACCAATAAGTTTGAGAGAAATTCAAGTTGAATTCCACACATACAAGAAATCGTTATTTGGTACAAGGCTCAAGGTGAAGAAGGAACCTGTTGATTTTTCAGATGCATTGTATCCAAGATATATATATATATATATTTGGTAAAAAATATGTGCCAGAATGAACTTTGCCTCACCACTCGTGCCTAGCATTCATCGAAGCAAAGACATTTGTGTGAAATGGCTTAGCCATAACCTCATGGATTATATATACTGGGTGGTCCATTGATAGTGAGTGGGCTAAATATCTCATGAAATAAGCATCAAACGAAAAAACTACACAGAATGAAACTGGTCTAGCTTGAGGGGGAAACCAGATGGATCTATAGTTGGCCCGCTAGATGGTGCCGCCATATGTCAAACGGATATCAACTGCGTTTTTTTTTAAATAGGAACCCCCATTTTTTACTACATATCCGTGTAGTATGTAAAGAAATATGAATGTTTTAGTTGGACCACTTTTTTCGCTTTGTGATAGATGGTGCTGCAATAATGACAAACGTATAACTACGTGGTATCAAGAAACATTCCACCAGTGCGGACGGTATTTGCTTCATGATACATTACCCGTGTTACAGGGATCGTTTACCAATTGCGGAAAAGGTCGATATCGTGTTGATGTGTGGCTCTTGTGATCTAAATGCCCAACGAGCGTATGCTATGTGTGCTGCTCCGTATCCTGGACGCCATCATCCAAGTGTCCGGACCGTTCTCTGCATAGTTACGTTATTTAAGGAAACAGGAAGTGTTCGGCCACGTGTGAAACGTCAATCACGACCTGCAACAAATTATGATGCCGAAGTAGGTGTTTTAGCTGCTGTCGTGGCTAATCCGTACATCAGTAGCAGACAAACTGCGCGAGAATCGGGAATCTCAAAAACGTCGTTGTTGAGAATGCTACATCAACATTGATTGCACCCTTACCATATTTCTATGCACCAGGCATTCCGTGTCGACGATTTTGAATGTCATGTACAGTTCTGCCACTGGGCACAAGAGAAATTACGGGACGATGACAGATTTTTTGCATGCGTTCTATTTAGCGATAATGTCATTCACCAACAGCGGTAACGTAAACAGGCATAATATGCTCTACTGGGCAACGGAAAATCCACGATGGCTGCGACAAGTGGAACATCAGCGACGTTGGCGGGTTAATGTATGGTGCGCCGGCCGTGGTGACCGAATGGTTTTAGGCGCTACAGTCTGGAACCGCGCGACCGCTACAGTCGCAGGTTCGAAACCTGCCTCGGGCATGGATGCGTGTGGTGTCCTTAGGTTAGTTATGTTTAAGTAGTTCTAAGTTCTAGGGGACTGATGGCCTCAGAAGTGAAGTCCCATAGTGCTCAGAGCCAGCCAATGTATGGTGCGGCATTATGGGAGGAAGGATAATTGGCCCCCATTTTATCGATGGCAATCTGCATGGTAAAATGTATGCTGGTTTCCTACGTAATGTTCTACCGATGTTCCTACAAGATGTTACATTGCATGACTGAATGGCGATGTACGTCCAACATGATGTATGTCCGGCACATAGCTCGCGTGCATTTGAAGCGATATTGAATAGCATATTTCATGACAGTTGGATTGGTCGTTGAAGCACCGTACCATGGCCCGCACGTTCACCAGATCCGACATCACTGAATTTCTTTCTGTGGGGAAAGTTGAAGGATATTTGCTATCATGATCCACCATCGCCGGCCGGTGTGGCCGTGCGGTTCTAGGCGCTTCAGTCCGGAGCCGCGTGACCGCTACGGTCGCAGGTTCGAATCGTGCCTTTTTTCGCGCCGATTTATTTCGACAAAGAGTACTGTTTAATAGTGCAAGTGGGCAAGCAAATATTTGGTGAACTGGAACTGCTACGATTATTTGTGTGAGTACGAATTACGAGGTACACAGTGTCGTAAGTGAACATGTGTCCACCTGTGATTTCGCGCCAAAACTGTTAGAACAAGGAGGACAGTGGGACTTGTGGTTCTGTTCGAATTGATTGAGTAATTTTCGATTATAGCAGCTTACATTACTGCTATTGGGGGCTCGGAGTCAAATTATTATTAAAGTGAAACTGTAAACCGTCTCACCAGTGCTAATTTCATTGTGTGAAAGAAAAGGAAGACGCCAATAAGTAGTGATTGAGCTGTGTCGTGAAAAATGATTTTTCTATAATAATAATTTTTGTTCCCTAGTATAAACTGTATTCATGTCTGAGTGAATATTGATTCAAAAACTATAACTAATGTGCGGGTGTGGAAAAGTAGAGTATGAAAATCATCCCCTGAGACTTACATGAGAGCCAAGATTTGCACTAACATTTGTTAACGAACATTTGTACATGCACATTCGTGTGAACTCTGCAACCACACTTATTTTCCTCCCCGGCGCACCACAGCACATACGCCGTGTGCGGTACTGGCAATCACAAGCGCAAGACGACGCTGACCAGTACGGTGATGACTCAGAGTTGCCGGAAAAACCGGACAATCGGTGTCCCCTCATTGAAATAACTGTGGAAGGAATTAAGACGAGAGCATGTCTCGATTCTGGGTAGAAAGTGACAGCACTTTCAACGTCGTTTTACTGAAAGCTGGTAGAAAGTGGTAGTACATTAGCTGAGGTACCCGTAAATGGAATTTCACTAATTGCCGCTTTTGGAGCGAAAAGAAAAAATGTAGAGAAACATGTCTTGGTGTCGTTAAGTGACGGCAGAAGTACCTCTTAGTTAAATACAATCGTCATCTGTGGGTTGTCGTTCGATTTTATAGTCGGGAATGACATGCTCTCGAGTAGAGCGGTGGTCATGGATTGCACCACTAAAACCGTGGTCAGTTTGTTCGAAGATTCGATCGAATGGGGCGCAGAGGGCACAAAGGGCGCAGTTAATTTATTAAAATGTAGGGAGAACGAGGAAATTTTCATAGATGGACCACGGGAGCTAAAAGGTGATTTATTAGAGGCAACAGGGGTTCCAGATGAAGTCAGTTTGCCGTCCACAAGTCGTGACGAGAATTCCACGTACACAGCCAACGAAAGTGAATATGACGGACATAATGCGACTGGTCGTGGGTTAGAGACCCTCGCACATGTTCTATTAGGGTTTAGAGGGCCAGAGGCCGTAAATGAGTATGCTCCCGTGACACTGCAACCCGCCCATGCGGGTATGAACGATACGCTCCAAAAGGAACGTAATTGTACGCACAGAGAGACCACAGTCAAGTACCGTGATGATGAGCGCGCCGAGAAAATGAAACAGGTTGAAGGTGAAGCCCCCACAGCAACACAAAAGTTCTTGTGGACTATAAAACGCGAAAGTGATTCCAGAGTGGCAGAGAAGTTCCACAGAAGTACTAACGCCCACTCACCAGTAGTAGAAGACAATGTTGTTCCCTCCACAGTCGCAATATGTGCAAAAGTCAGACGGTTTTCGGAGGGTCGCAGGTGTTTCCATGCTACCAAGTGGCGAGAAAAAATAAGCTATTATGATGTCTAAAACGAGGTTGATATTTTAACGCCCGCAGCCTGATAGCGTGTGTTGCTCAGTAGAGTACTGTACAATAGTAGTGGTACAGAAAATTGTAAATGTCTTTTAACAGCACACTGTACCTTGTGAATAAATGTTCTGTGGTAGTAATTAGTACTTATTTATTATGTTTACCATAGAAAGTCATTTTATGTGTACGTAAAGCGTGGGACAATTGCTGTGAATGTGGAGAGATGATATGACGGTTGCATGTGGGTGTGCCTGGGTTTAGCCGAGCGGTGTAGGGTGCTGCAGTCATGGACTGTGCGGCTGGCCCCGGCGGAGGTTCGAGTCCTCCCTCGGGCATGGGTGTGTGTGTTTGTCCTTAGGATAATTTAGGTTAAGTAGTGTGTAAGCTTAGGGACTGATGACCTTAGCAGTTTAGTCCGATAAGATTTCACACACTTTTTTTTTTTTTGTTCCGTGCGCAACCCGCAGTATTTGACAGATTGATACTTCCCATAGCTCTGGATTATCACGCAACTCACTCAAGCGCACTGCCACTTCCATGTCATTCAATTTTTGTTTGTTTGTTTGTTGTATATATTTAACTGGAATGCAGTGTGATGAATTTATGTGTTATCGTGTTACCTTGCAAGATGTTTAGTGAACGCTCCATTACTTGATGAGATTTCTGTTGCAGCATACAGAGGCATAACAAAGGCACCTAGCAGTTGGCGGAGAAGACATTTTACCCTTGCAAATTAGTGCATGAAAGGTTGATCGAAGCATGTTAGGATTATTTTGCATGTCAGAATTTAAGGACTGGGTAAAATATCACGAGTGTACAAAGTTCCTAAATAACAGAAAACAGCATGTCATTCTCAATGGAGAGAAGTCTTCCGATGTAAGAGTGATTTCAGGTGTGCCCCAGGGTAGTGTCGTAGGACCGTTGCTTTTGAAAATATATATAAATGACCTTGTGGATAACATCGGAAGTTCACTGAGGCTTTTCGCGGATGATGCTGTAGTATATCGAGAGGTCGTAACAATGGAAAATTGTACTGAAATGAAAGAGGATCTGCTACGAATTGACGCATGGTGCAGGGAATGGCAATTGAATCTCAATGTAGACAAGTGTAATGTGCTGCGAATTCATAGAAAGAAAGAACCTTTATCATTTAGCTACAATACAGCGGGTCAGTAACTGGAAGCAGTTAATTCCATAAATTATCTGGGAGTGGGCATTAGGAGTGATTTAAAATGGAATGACAATATAAAATTAATCGTCGGTAAAGCAAATGCCAGACTGAGGTTCATTGGAAGAATCCTAAGGAAATGCAGTCCGAAAACAAAGGAAGTAGGTTACAGTACACTTGTTCGCCCACTGCTTGAATACTGCTCACCGGTGTGGGATACGTACCAGATAGGGTTGATAGAAGAGATAGAGAAGATCCAACGGAGAGCAGCACGCTTCGTTACAGGATCATTTAGAAATAGCGAAAGCGTTACGGAGATGACAAACTCCAGTGGAAGACTCTGCAAGAGAGACGCTCAATAGCTCGGTACGGGCTTTTGTTGAAGTTTCGCCAAGATGCCTTCACCGAGGAGTCAAGCAGTATATTGCTCCCTCCTACGTATATCTCGCGAAGAGACCATGAGGATAAAATCAGAGAGATTAGAGCCGACACAGAGGCATACCGAAAATCCTTCTTTCCACGAACAGCATGAGACTGGAATAGAAGGGAGAACCGATAGAGGTACTCAAGGTACCCTCTGCCACACACCGTCAGATGGCTTGCGGAGTATGGAAGTACATGTAGTTGTAGATAGTAACATACACAAAAGATTCATTTTTAGGTTGTAGACAATCCAGGCGTCGGCACGGCTCACACAGCTGACACTATTTAATTTAGTTTAAAAAAAAAATGTTGCATGCTTAAGTTAAGGGAATAGAAAGTTAAGTACATGAACAATTTTTTTGCTTGACATCAGAGTCAGTCCATGCAACTGGCATAACTGACGCTATGCAGCCTAGTAAATGAGAAGAAGGCCTCCCAAAGATCAGTAATGAGTGTTTTATACATATTGTGTGTGGGTTCTGTGGAAGAAGGTAAGGTACAAATCTTATTTTTGTGCATCTTATAAGGTAACAAAACACGTGCACGATTGACGAAAACGTGAAGGTGCTACCCGTCCCATCCTATCTATGATATCCTTACCAGTTCAAGAAAGAGTGTCATTAGAAAATTTATTGTTTTGTGTCACCAGATGTTTGAACTGACATCTATTCTGTATCGATTTCATAGAGCTCTTCGATGAACAATGCCACTTAAGACCAACTCTTATGTCACTTGCCTTATTTCTGTCTTATTTATTTTCCATGATGACGTTTCAGACAAATAAACCTTTAATAAACATTGTTGCTATGTAAAGTGCATTTTAGTTTGAAATGTCTTAACTCTATATGTCGTATAGATGTATGGTATTCCTGTCTGCGATGTATTTGAACAGTATTATTGTGAGCAGTTTACTTTGATATAAATCGTCTTGAATACATGTTTACTTTGCATACATCTTGCGTATTTCTGTGTCGTTATCAGCATGTTCATTGTGTTCAATGTTTTTTGTGCTCCTCATGTATTGTTTACTTGTTTTGATTTTCATTTATTTGTGCATGTCTTGTCTTGTGTACATATGCGAAGTTCAATGTAGCTGTGGTTTTCACGAACAGTTTATTTGTAAGGAAATTTATATATCTGTACATACCGTGTACCTCTTTACTAAGAGCAACCATATAAGTAAACGGTCGACTGGGCTTGACACGCTAGGGTGCAACTGAAAACGTAATATCCCCACAGTACCCCACATCAGTGAATGAGTGTCAGTGTAGCTGTTAGAGAGTGAAGATTTTTGTTTTGTTCTGAAGTGTGTGTGCAACGTGCCAAGTGAACATAGATGGGCCACTTTGCCATGACATTCAACCTTCCATATCAGAGGCTTAATAGCCATGACAAGGATCTGTGTAATTCGTCCGACCACGGTCACTTTCTCCAACGCACCACGAGCGGCCGAGCCGGACACCCTAGGCCCTAGGGCGAGCCCCTGCATCCTGCAAGGACACAGCGCAAAGCCGGGACTAACGCATCCACCTCGCTCAAGGACGGACGCGATGCGAAGGGCCGGTCTGACAGTGAGAAATGTGCCCAGAATTAACGGACACCTGCAGCCATTAGGACGGAACGCCAAGAATGTACACACGAAATCATCTGAGTTCTTCTGGCTGCGGACAGGCATTTTACCTGCCTTAGAAAGCAGGGATGTGTCGACAATTCCAGCACCCCATGGACACAGGGAGCAGCGGGCAAAAAGCACGGTGAATTGGCGCAGGGAGGCATGTGAAAGAAACCAGCATTCTTAAGAAGATATTTTCCTCAACAGTGAGGACATTCTTTGTAAATGACGGACGCCGGCAGATTTCAGACAGAGCCCAAACATGAGTCTGTCTAAGGCTAATGCAGAGAGAATGGTTGTAAAGAAGTGTTGTGTAGCTGTTCTCCCAACAGCCTCGGAATGCAGGAAAACATCTTAAGAATATGAAATCGTGAGAAAGATACCGATTCACGAGGCACTCGCCAGTCCACGCCAGATACAAAATTTCCAAATGGCACGGAGAGGCGTGGCGATGAAACAGCGATCCGTCAATGGGCTGCATTGAAAATTTCGTCCACCCATGACAACGCCGAAAGGAGGAATATTTCGAAGAGGAGTCGAGCTGAGAGATGGATGAGAAGCGAAAAGAGGGGGTCTTGGAGATACAGCGGAAGTGAGAGGACATGGGCCCTCTTCCACCCAGAGGGACATCTGCCTTCCGACACTGTGACAGCACAGCTTCGTCCACGCCACTGACAACGGGCAGACAACGCGGAGATGGTAGCTGGGCCCCGCCGCAAAGCCGCAATTTCTAATGAGGGCAGCCAACGCGTGCAGCACATCACCGACACGACGCGCCGCACAGACGCAGCGCATGCCGTCGACAGCAGTATACGACGAACGATAATGAAGAATGGCGAGACGATTCGTTCTCTCCTCCTTCCTCTTAATAACTGAGTCGTGTCTACGCCCAGTCAAATCGGACCTGAGATTAATTATTTTGTTCTAGTTTGTGTAAACAGCACGAAAATAAATACATTTCTTCCCTAATTTGATCATATAAGCAATATTTTATATTCTTACATAAACCCCTTAATTTTGTATACTTTGTGTTTGATTTCATTTAATCTCTCGAGATCAATACATTTTTGGCGCCCAACGTCCGGCAATATCATCAGTTATCTGGTCGTCATTTCATGTAAGACAGCAGAGAGTAGAATTCACCGTTCACTACATTTTTGGCGCCCAACGTGGGGCGACCTGATGGGTAATGTTCATAGCACCTGATGTCACAAAATAATTTCTCGACTTCACAACAATACGTCGGTACACTTCGGATAGAGAAACTTCAAATTCTTGCAGAATTCTTGCCCAATAAATCATATGAAGTGGGACATACAAAATTTTGTTTCACAAAAGGTTTAAAAATATTCTCTATGTCCCCAAGAAAAGTAAATCAGTAGTTAAACTATCATCAACGCATCATGACAAGCGCATTGATCAACAGAGTGGTAAGCCTGACATTATTCTGCTTTAGAATTCTATAAGCGGGTCGTGGATGCTCTTGTTCAGAAATGTGCTCTCTATAAATGTTGAAGAAGATGTAAAAGTTGGCCACTAGCCACATGGTGGGCTGTAATGGATGTTGCTTTTGTTAACAGTTATGTAATATGGAAGTACTCCAATCCTAACACAAAGATGTCACGTTGTCAATTTATGAAAGAACTGTCGACAATTGTAACTGAAAAGCACATGAAACAACGTGCTACTGTACCAACTCTATCAACAACTTTGAAAACATTAATTAATTCCAGCATTTCGTTTGGAAGAGCAGTTCCATCCATCAAGTTCATGTGAGCCCAAAAAGCGCCAAAGATGTAACTTTTGCACAAGAAATCATGACAAAAAAGTGTCAATCAGGTGTTCAAGACGCAACAAATATGTCTGAAAGAACGACTTTCAGCAGAAGACATTATGTGTACAATGAAACGAAAAGTAACTTTATTACGAACAACAATATTTTAGGAATTGAAATTTTTGTTAAGTGCAAAGTAATGGCTGTTAATTTCCTTACTACTCATTAAAAATTGCATTTCACCTTTCAGAGATTAATTTGGACCTTAATCAACTAGGCAGATGAAGCAAAAAAGTAGAATTAATGAGTTCTGGCTTTCTTATACCTCATATTTAGTTTAAAGCAGTTTTAAACAAGTTGAAATGCATGTGCATTAAACACTCAGTATAAAAAATTGAATCAAAGTAATTCGAGATACTAGCGAGTTTTGGGGTCACTGATGACCCCACAATAGTGGTTGTGATAGTCAAAAATATCGATAGGAGATATATCCGCACATCCTGTATACTATTTCGTACTTCATAACCCGCTCAATGTAATGTAAATATGGTAGCTCAGTCGGTAAGATTATTACACTGAAGTGGCTACACATATTGTTATTACTACAAGTGTTCATTTTTCTATAAAAGACTATTCCACATCATGACCTGGTATACTTGGCATAATGGCAGGGTGGTTGAAACATCAGAACTTTGTTGAAAGTGACTGGTCCCATGATGATGTGGAAGATGACCGGGAGAAGAAAAAGGGGTACTCCTCCCTAATAGGCATAAGTGCTATAATCGTGGGTCTATCCAACCGCGGCAAGACAAATTTTGTCATGTCACTACTAACACACACGGATGAGGACTGCTTTGAGCACGTATGTATATTTTCAAAAACGCTGTTTCAACTCAAGTACCAGCTACTGCAAAATATACTGCAGGGTGTAGATCGTGTAACGTACACGGCATTCAGTCAAAGCAGTCAAAAACCCTCAGCTAGAAAACCTAAAGCTGAAAACAGTGGCCGCGCGGGATTAGCCGAGCGGTCAATGGCGCTGCAGTCATGGACTGTGCGGCTGGTCCCGGCGGAGGTTCGAGTCATCCTTCGGGTTTGGGTGTGTGTGTTTAGGATAATTCAGGTTAAGTAGTGTGTAAGCTTAGGGACTGATAACCTTAGCAGCTAAGTCCCATAAGATTTCACGCACTATCTATCTAAACACAGTGTTTATATTTGAGAATGTCGCTGTGGAAAACCAAGATCAGAGTCTATGATATTTGTGCTGTGGTCATTACATGTGTACTGACGTATTTTATTTGAGACAGATATGTTCCAGAATAACAAAACAGATGGTGAGAAATAATGCAAATCACATTATAGCTTTCTGATAAGACAATGTGAATTTACAACACATTTACCAGGTGTGTGTACAAAATTGACATGTCATTCAACGATTTTCTAACGATGTGTGCAGATTGCTGGAATCACGAACAGTATGAGTCCCTCGTTATTGATTAATCAAGAAAATTTCATGATGATAGGTATAGACGGTACTTCCAGGAGTTTCTACTTATATATAGCCATGAAAAGAGTAACGAGTGTACACAATACCATGAGCAAGTTCGCATGTATGTCAGGCACTCAGCCGGAGAGGATAGATATTCAGAGACATTATAAAACCATTATTATTAGACAGTCGTTACAGCAGTGGTGATGGTACTGACAGCAAAAACAGTGATTAATGAGCCCCCTCAGTATATATACTACGACGACCCTAGTGGGATAATAGATCGACTACGACTGCTCATGGCATTAGCTGCTTCCAGCTGTACCACTCATTCGAATGATGTTGTCTCAGTAATTTCAGAGCTTAAAGAGAGAGGTATAATCAAATGAGTATGGGATAGTAGTTCAGGAACTGCACAAACCATCACAGTGTTGCACAGTGAGTGCACTAATGTGTGCAATCTTAGCTTACCACTTAGCGTGCAAATGCACAAAACATCTGAACTGTCTTCTCAAGCCCACGGTGCCAAACAGAAATTCTAAATAAATATCATCCTGGCCGTGTAAGGCAGCTAATATCAGGTGTGGACCATACCAAAATTCATTGGAAATGCTGCTGTCACGTAACTACAACGCATGATTTAATAAAAGTGGAAGTTTGGGATCTATTCTAGAATGACAAAACAGCTAATCCCTTATTTATTCTACATATAATTTATCAGCTGTTCTCTCAGGGGTCAAGTGACAAACAACAATCATGTTCAATAACTTTTGACACTTAATAACAAAATATTTAATTCTTGGACATATTAAAATGGCGATTATTGAAATTGTGATCTCTACACAAGAAAATTTTTTATCACAGGAAATAATGATTATTAAAAATCCTCATTAGCTCATTTAAATCTACGTTGTCGTTTCTGTTCAATGTACTGAGTTGGTGGAGAGTAAATTTACTTTTTTGAAACAATGAAAAAACTCAAATGTACTCAGTGTGAGGGTACGTTAGAATCCTAGCTATAGTGTGGTCAAAGCGTATGCAAGTTGGAGTGATCAAAATGTATACTCGGCATTTACTGTGGTCTAATGCACAATGGTACTTTACCAAGCGGCATCTGCAATGGCGTTGTCTCCTTGCTGGATCTGAAACGTTAATTTACTACTGTGGCCTTGACTTAATTCACTCAGTCACAACTTTCCTGCATTCCGTATACCGTTAATCTCTCCCTTGTCAAAACAAAGGCTGTTGCATACTCGCTATAGGTTGGAGCCACATGCACAATTTCTTTGTCCGCAAAAATTCCCGCAGAAACAATTAACTACCGCTTTTCTATCTGTCACAACGATACGTGTAGCGTATCGTCCTCACTTCGCAGAAAGCAAAGCTCTCAATACCCTTGCTTATTTCCGCACAGTTGTGCGGTCCGCCACGAGACGAGAGATAGATAGAGCCTTAATTTTACGTCTCAAAATGCTTTTATATTATGTGGATCTCCCCACCATGTCACGCCTGCATCACCAAGGAGGCTTCAACCAATCGCAATCTTGCTAGAGGGGAATAAACATTTTTATTTTTCTTGCTGGGTCGCAGCCTAGCCCTATTGATGATGTGCAGCCACCTACCCTCAGTCCCAGGCTTATTTATATTAAAAGGAATAATGAATTGTTCTGGCGTTAACCCTTTCTGTGCTGAAGCCCGCCATTCTCTTACGAAATAGGATTTTTTGATGTCATTAACCACCTGCTCGGTTCGTCTCCAAAATGCGTTACACTTTAACTTGTTTGTTCATGCCAGTCCATATATTGGTAGATATTGTTTTGTTAGTTTTCGGTACATGAGATTAACTGCAATTGCCTTTTGTTGATATAATTATTATTTTCGAAGGATCTCATACTGTGTCGTCCTGTTGTTATGGATCAAGCTCATGTAAGGTCCGTAAAATCCGGATGCATTACAACGCAAAACGTACCCTCGGAGGAATTTTTCGTTTGTGCAGAATCAAACATGTGCACCATATACATTAATGCGTCGTCATAATCAAATACTTCATTACTAGGTAATGCTGGGAATTCATCCTCATCGTCAGTGTCAATCCAGCCTATCTCGTCCCAACACTTCATTTGTGACTTCCTCCCTATTTGTAGTATCTGTGCAGATTCCTTTGATGATCTTTCAGTCGTTCCTGTTCCCAATTCCGACTCTTGTACGTCACACCTTAGCCTATTTATTGCTGTGGACACTTTGTCATCCGTTTCTGTAGAAAGTGTGTTATCTGCTTGAATTCCTGCAATACCTAACATCAGACAATCGTCACGTTTCCCAGGATTTGGCGGTCGTAATTCAACCTCCATCTGTGTTTCGTTTCTCTGGTAATTACCCGAAGTATTTGCCTGTGGCTGCGTTCTCGCACCACCTCCCCATCTGCTTTCTCTATAGGTACCTGGAGATCGCTGATTAAAGTCAGTCTGTCGGTTATCACGAGTTCTCCAGTTTCTATTCCCGTTTTCGTCTATATTCCACCTGTTCTAACCACTATTAAAACCATTTCCATTACGCTGTGGTCTAGTGTTTCCCCCACTCCCATTTCTGTAATTGTTACCATTTCGTCCAAGATTTAATCCCAATACTGGCCTACCATCCCTGCCGTTACCGTTATTCTCCTTACTATTACGTGTTCTTTTAGAATTACTCTGTCCTGATTCGTGACATCTTTGAGCGTCGTTTTCATACATGAATTCTACTTCTCTCAAAATACTTTTTAAAGTTTCTACATTATCGCCCCCACGTCATATCAAGGCTTGTTGATACTTTATTGGCAGTTTCGTTTTGTATATTTGAATCAATTCTCCGTCGCTATATGGATCATCTAAGTATTGGTTCCCTTTAGCCATATCCTCAAAGAATTTGACTGCTGTTTTCTCACGCGAATTTTCGAATGAGACATTTTGTAATAATCCATATTTTATTCTCATCTAAGCCTCAGAAGACCAGTATCTTGCTATAAAGGCAGCTCTAAACGAACCATACGAATCGCAAGTTTCTGCTATCTTCTGCATAGTTTCTGCAACACTTTCCTCCATATGTGCGCAATTAAAATCTAACTTATGTTTCAATGGCCAATGTGTCGATATTTCTGATATAAATTGGTCAATAAGTGTGCGGGGTGGAGAATATTTGCATCTTCCTCCTAGTGCTGGTATTTCCGCACTGTAAGAAAGTGGTTATCATCAAAACTTCTCGCTTCTCTCTGTAATGTATCACCGGCCACGGTGGCCGAGCGGTTCTAGGCGCTTCAGTCCGGAACCGCGCGACCACTACGGTCGCAGGTTCGAATCCTGCCTCGGGCATGGATGTGTCTGATGTCCTTAGGTTTAAGTAGTTCTAAGTCTAGGGGACTGATGACCACAGATGTTAAGTCCCATAGTGCTCAGAACCATTTGAACCATTTGTAATGTATCTGATGGGTTTTGAAGACTGAAACTCTGTCCTTGGTTTGCGTCAAATCTACACAAACGTGTGTAACTTGGTTCATTCTGTGAGATTTGTGCCTTAGAATCACTTGCAGGTTTCACTGCGCAATACTCGTGCATAACGCCCGCTACCGGCTCTGTATCTTGACGTGGAAGCAATTGTGGCTCGTTACGCACCGAACTGTAACCCGTCGGTATTCGTCCTACAGGATGTGGCGTTGTGTAAGACATCTCTATGGTTTCATAAGCGTGTGTCACGCTTTGTGCTTGACGTACTGAACCTCGCTGCAAAAAAAAAAAAAAAAAAAAAAAATGGTTCAAATGGCTCTGAGCACTATGGGACTCAACTGCTGAGGTCATTAGTCCCCTAGAACTTAGAACTAGTTAAACCTAAGTAACCTAAGGACATCACAAACATCCATGCCCGAGGCAGGATTCGAACCTACGACCGTAGCTGTCTTGCGGTTCCAGACTGCAGCGCCTTTAACCGCACGGCCACTTCGGCAGGCTCCTCGCTGCAAACCACGCTCTTATGTTCCAGAGTGACCTGTTATTCTTTCTTGGTCAAGTGGTCGCATTCCAAACTGTTCCCTACGGTTACCGTGATGTTCTGGCTTACGCTGGTTTGGACTAATTCCCCGTTCGCAGTTTGCGGTTTCGGACGGGCATCCACATGTGCCTTTACGTCTTACGTCACACGTAATTTTGGTTAGCGTTTCCGTCGTATTCTAGGCAACTGTTGATTTTGCAGTATTCACAGTAATATCTACCGACACTAAAGTAGATTCTGTTGTCGTCTGCGGCTCCTCACTAACGCTTTCTATGTCACCACGACTTTCGATCGAACGTAAAACTTCCGATCTCAGCCGTTAAAATTGGTTTTCGTTTTTCTCTTGCATTTTTAAAATACGAGCATTGAATTTCTTCAATGCTGCTTTTGTCGCTCTTTTATGAGACGTAGTCTAAGCAGTAACATGTTTCACCTTCGTCGTCGCTTTGATGGCAAAAGTTTCGACTTTTTGTTTAACCTTTTTGACACTTTGTTGCGTATCTTCACGCAACGTAATCATGTCTCTTTGGACAGTGTCAACGTCTGTCCTCAATTGTTTGCGCCTTGTAACGAACGTTTGAAGCGTGATTTGCGCTTCCTTAGCTTCAGTTCGTATTTGATCTAATTGGCCTTGAATATTACCACGCGTTTTTTGTATTTCGTTGTTAGTTTCTTTCAGCCTCAGTGCTATGCGCCCTTCTAATTTCTTTTTGCCCTTGTGTTATGCGCCCTTCTATACGCTTTTCTGATTCTTGAAACTGTGTTGTTTTGACGTGTTATGTGCCCCTATATACGCTTTTCTGATTCCTAAGATTGTTGTAATAAATGCTGCAACATTCCTAATATTTGGCGTTTCCATCTACACCATTTTCGCCAGTAGCCATCTGATGAAACCGTTCCCTATCTCGTTTTTCGTGAACCGTTTCCATAGCGTTGGACCACCAACACTCGTTCTTTCATGCAACTGCAAGCCTGACTAATTCAGTATGATTACGTTTGGTTCAATATACTGTAAATCACTATCTACAGACTCAGTGCCTGATTGATTAACAATGCCGTCCTCATGTACGTTCTGTGGACCATGTTGAACATCATGTGTTGCATTTTTGGTCTCATTCGGTATTTATACGCGTTCTGTCTCGTGTTGTTCACGCTGATATACCTGTTGCGTGTCCATCTCGATCCTATTAAGATCTTCCATCACTTCCCTTTGTCTTAAACAATTATTTTCTGTCATTTTTGTGTGTTCTACTAAGCGAATTTTCCGAATCTGACTGTGCGTTAACATCTTATAATAAGACTTGATTCTACGCCAAACTATCCTCCACGGTCCTATATTCAATATTTGAACCCATTTCCTCGTCTTTTATATAGCCTTTTGGTTACTGGAGTTGAGTCAGAACTCAACAAAATCCAATTTAACGATGTTGCAATAAGAAATACATGTATACAATTCTATCTACACTTACTACACAGTTGAGTCACATTTACATTTACATTTATTTATTTTTTTACTCCAATTTGCGTCAGCTTATTGTTTGGGACGTTTATGTGTTAAATACCTATCAAAAGCAAATCCTCAATCTATCAGAATGCTATAATTTCTTATCCTGGCAGAGTCGCCACTTTTGTCGTATGTCTGACCTTTGTATCTGCAAAGTGAGTGTACTAACGTGAGCAAACTTAGATTATCACTTAGCGCACAAGTGGGCAAAACATCTGAACTGTCATCTCAAGCCCAGGGTGTCAAACAGACATTCTAAATAAATAAGATCCTGGCCATGTAAGGCAGCTAATATCAAGTGAGAATCATAACAAAAATCATTAGAAATGCTGCTGTCACATATTTAGAATGCATGAATCAATAAAAGGGAAAGTTTGGTGTCTATTATAGAATGACAAAACATCTAATCCCTTTTTTATATCAGAGAAATAAATTTGGAATAAATTTGGAAAATTACACTAATAATTAAGTTTTTACTGAATATTCTTTCTCAGATTATTCAGTTCTTCACTGATACAATTTCAAGTCAAAAAGTTACGTACACCAAACAGCTTGCCAGAATTAGGTAAAGCTAAAAACTAAGCTTTAGTATGAGGTATACTGACAATCTTAAATGGTCTGTTATAAACTAATTTAAATTTTGAAATCTCGTTATCAATCTCGCTCGATTTTTCGTTCGCTTTAACGAGAACGAGGTCGCCGATTGCAAATTTAGCAAACCTGTGAAAATCGTACTTTGGTGTCATGACGTCGTATTCACGTCTCGGCTTTCTTTTCCATTACCTCTGGTAAACGTTCTTTCTTCACCTCATTTTCAGTACTATCTCGCAGAAGGAGATCAGTTATCTCTTCAGCCAAACTCTTATAGTTATGGTCCAATAGGATTTCCTTCAGAGTGAATCCTGTAGATTCGTGCGTCAAAACATTCATTTTTTTTTTCAGAATCGTTTATATATTTTCCCCGCGTTCTGTGACTGTGTTCACACGTTCGGCAAAGTCACTCCAGCTTACGCATATATCGTTCCGCTGGACTTCCGGTCGGGCAATAGGTCGAGATGTGTATCACTTCAACCTCATTGCTTTCCATACCTTCATTCCATAATTTGGAAATAAACTTTGCTCCATTATCGGACAAAATAGCTTTTGGTTTTCCATGAGCACAAAGTAATCATTTAGATTCCGCATACTGTAGTAGTCCATATTTCTGCCTAAGCCAACCTCATCAGGCCAAGTAACAATATGAATAGTTTGGTACTGACTACTAACATCACCTGTTTCATTTAAATTCACAGTAATTTCGGTATTATCTTTAGAAATGCACATCATTGTTTTATTGTTGAAGTCAGTTACTGCGTGTTATCTCAGTACCCAATCTAAGTCAGTTATTATCTCGGTGCTAAAATCTGGCATGACGATAAATTCATGTTCAACTTGTTCCCCATGAATTTCGAAACAAACAAATATTTGATGGCGTATACGTATGCTACTCTTTCCGGTAGCACCAATTATTTTAACTCTCATTACGAGCATTACTACTATTCATGGTCTTCCTTTTAACAAATCGAAAACTTTTTAGTACATAGCACTTAGCTCTGGCCCGGTTTCTATTAAAACGTCAATTTGTAGGCCGTGCATATCGACGGGCACTATTATTTGTCTACACTTATCTGTCTAGTTCTTGGTTTTCCCATAAAAAGTCCTCATGCACGTCAAAATCATTCCATATAAATCCGACCGGCTCTGACACCGATAGTGATTTGTCTGCTGGTTTTTTAATTTCCTGTTCTTGGACATCCACAATTTCTGTCTGCCTGTGCAGCGGTTGTTGATGCTGTTTTGACCCCAACACTGTAATCCTTTAATCAGCTTGTGGGATCAACGAACCTTGCGTTACCTACAATTTGCTAAATATCTAGTCAGGTAATTTTTCTTCGGATAGGTGGCTATGATATTCGAGTTTTTTGGAGGAATGTGCTCTGTTTCTGCTTCTAGTTTTTCTGCTGAGCTCACGCAACCTATACCACTCTCGTCTGACCGTATGACGTCAGCCTTAACTTCGTAGATGTTGTAATGTACGTGGCTTTAATTATTGGTACCCCGTCATCATCGGAAAACTCGTCTTTCCCCTCTTCAAAAATTGCGCCTCGGTTTTCTTTAGGATCAGCGTCGATGAGGCTGGCTACTTCAATTATTACAACAATTGTACAAGCCTGCCTCTTCGGTACAGAGCTTTCCGTTTCTTCATGAACGCTACTTTGTGCGGGTTGAGAAGCGTCAAATATTGTCCGCTCTCCCCACAAGCACACCTCCCATACAATCCTCTGTAATTCTTCAGTTCGTCATATATCCCACCGAACTGACCTAGCCACTCTTCTTCGCATTCCGCGTTGCCTGCACGATAACGGAAGTTTTATCCGATATCCGCTCCTTTAATTCAGGCGGCGAATTACATTGTAGTGGAGCCTGCGGGATCGTTGCTGCTTTAACAGCGGCCGCCTCTTCCTTAATGACCGGTACTCTTTTTTCATCGTTATTACGGCCTTTCTTTACAGCCGCCAAACCAGCGCGGCAAATGGTTTCCCTGATTAAGTACAACAGGCCCGTTTCTATCTGTCTATCGCAATTGCAGGTTTTGGTCCTGCCCACCAACATTCTTCTGAGAACCAGTTACCATATTCACTTGATACTGGTCTCTGTCATTTCTAATGTTATTGTTCCAACCTCGACTGTTATTTTTACAGTGTTTATAGTGGGGTGAGTTATTATTAACATGAGAGCGGTTACCATTATGGCCATGATGATTATTATTATTATGGTTGTTGCCGTTGTGGTAATTATTTCTATTATCACGGCTTTTAAACTTTTCGCTGTTATTCCCTCAGTTATCTTCATCTTCGACCTTTTCTACGAGTCCTCAATTCAGGCAATACCCTTTCGTAATTTTTAATGAAGTCTTTAGCGTGCAATCCACCTTGTTTTAGAGGGATTGAAACGCTTCTCCTTCTCTAAGATTTCAGAAATATGTGGGTGGCATGACACATAGTGCAGCTTTTCGTCTAATCTCTTTCCGAGTTCGGTTACTTTTGTAACTAGTTGTCAAGTGATAGCGGCTAACGTTTCCACATCCCTCTTTTTCTCATCACAGGTAGTCACTTGTTTCTTCATTCTAGTATCTACGTCTGATAATAAAGTTTGCAAATTCGCAACCTTTTCCTTACCATCTTTTCGTGCTAATTCTACCTTTTCAATTACTTCATTTTCAATAATGGAATCAACAGACTGTTCCAGTTTCTGTTCGATCCTCTCTACTTCCAGTCGAGCAGCCGACCCGAGCGGAACGCTGCTCTCTGCACCTGGCGTAGCTGCCCGCGGATAGCCCCTTGGAGTGGTCCCTAATAAGCTACAACTGGCGTAGCTGCCAGTGACGCTCTTCTGAGCGGCACGAACCCGCGCAAGCTGCTTAACGCTTTCGGGCGCTAAGTGGCAAGAGCTTCGGCTCCACTTCCTGCAACTTCGGTTGCAAACCTCCCCAGCGGGACTCTCCCGTTCTTTGGTAGGGTAATCTCAGTGTCAGGGGCCCGTTCACGTCGGATAACCCCGCGCACTGTAGGCCGCTCTCTTCAACCCGCGCTCTCTTGCGCCGCGCATTGCACTCCGCGCAGATAGGTCGTAGGGACACCCCTCTTCTGTAGGAACAAGATACACAGCGCTTTCGCTAAAAAGCATTATTGTCGCTCCTTAAAAAGAGCAAAATTGTCGTGTTCCATCCTTCCCTATCCAAATAAATAATTACTCCTGAAACATCGAAGATGTCCGATCTTTCCTGTGCTTCCCCACCACTCACCCGCAGCAAAGCTGCAGCACAAGAGGCGGTAATGCCGGCTACTCCCGCCATCATTTCCGTCCCACTGTCCACCTTCCAGGAACAGGTTGCCCTGAAGGACCAGCAGATCGCGGAACAGCTGGAACTGATCGCAGAGCTGATGGGCAGCGAAAACACACGAACAGAAACACCCACACCACACACACAGGCACCTGCTGAACAACAGAAGGACATGCCCCCTATTTCACCTCTGGCGGCCCAGGCACCGACGGAACCGGATCCAGAGCCGACAGAGGACACAACAAACACAGAAGAAGACGGGCCGTGGCAGCAGGTCGGCCCAAGGCGCAAACAGCAGCCAACTACGCAAACAAGTGAGCCCACAAACTCACGAGGCAACGGCCGAGCGCTGCTGCCAACACCATCCACGCCGCGAACAAACAATAACAACACAGGGACCAACACAAACAACCCTGCGACTGCAGCAACCACAAACATACACGCAGCTACGCAGAACACAAACAACACCGCGACTGGCTTCCCACCGGTCATCATTCACAACTATGGAGACCTAAGTCTCCTAAACAAAGAATTTAACAATAAGCACAGCCCCACAACATACTACTCTAAGCTCACCGGGGAACACGCCGCACTGTACGTGGCGAACAAGGCAGACTACACGAATCTACTGGACTTTCTCAAAGAAAGGAAGGTAGAACACTTCACGTACAGGACAGTCTTGGAAAAAACACAACAGTACGTGATTAAGGGGATAGACTCACGAACCCCGACCGACACGGTACACAACGAACTCTCTGCTCTCGGGTGGGAGTGCATTCGGGTAAACCGGATGTCAGAGTTCGGCACAGCGAGACCGTCACATAACTACATGGCGGAGCTGGCCGACACGGCCAAATCCCGCGACCTGCTGAAGTTCAAATTATTTCTTCACATGGTCGTTAATGTAGAGGTGTACAACACGCTGCGCACCCCCCAACAATGCCACAACTGCCAGCGCTATGCGCACGCGGGTATCAGATGCGGTCTCGCACCCCGCTGCCGCATTTGCGCTGGCGGTCACACAACCCAACGCTGCAAACTCCCCAATACAGCACCTCGCGAGTGCGCCAACTGTGGTGCTGCCCATCCGGCAAACTACAGAGGGTGCATTGCATACAAAGCAGCTCTGAGGCGCAAAATCGCGAAACATGCGAAACCAACCGCCATCACAGTTCCAAAACCGCCCCCGCGCCCAGTAAGAAGTGGAATATCCTTCGCTGGAGCGGTCGCTGGCAGCCCCAGCAGCGCGGGACGGTCAGAGGAGCCCCAGAGCTCAGAACACGCTCAGCAAACACCCCCAGCAACAGACACACAACAGACAAGCACAACAAATGACACCACACCCGCACCGGGCACACCACGCGAAACAAGCAACAACACCACCCTACCCCCTGAGATCGCGAACTGCAGCCCACCACAGGCTACAGAAAACGCACCCACACAGGGACAACCACAGCGCCAGAGGAGGAGGAGAAGGAGAAACAGCCGCAGCACGAGGAACACGACCGCACCACAACAAGTACACAGTCAACAGAACACCAACACCCACGAACACATCCCGGACACCAACTCAACAACCCACATAACACACCCACTCACCTCAGAAAATACACAGGCGCCCACAACTGCCACACGAACAACCGACTCGCAGGCCAGCCCTCACCAAACGCCAACACTGGAACAAGCGGCCGCTAACACGACCAACAACTCCCAGGCCGACATGACCAACATCACAACAACATTCCAGAGAATAATGGAAACATTATTCCCCGGACGCACGACCACCGAAATAGTCACGAAGATTATGGGGTGTGTCTCACAACTCTTCATGCAGTTCATGTCGGGTACGCTCAACTGGACTAGCTTCCAAGCCACTATCACACCGCTCTTTACACTACTACATGGATAATACACCACACCAGCCCCGAAACGCAGACTTAAACACAATCACACAGGTCCTGTTTTGGAATGCCAACGGGATCGCAAACAAAAAAGCCGAGATGGCCGCGTTCATGGAGCGAAAGGGTATCCGAATCGCTCTTGTGAACGAAACACTGCTTACGCCTCGCAAACAACTAAACCTCCCAGGTTATTGCGTCTATCGTACCGACCGAGCGGATGGCAGGAGGGGAGGCGGCACGGCAATCATTATACACAGAGACATAGACCACACGAACATCGAGCTCCCAGCACTTGAAAGACTGGAGGCTACGGCCGTTAGGGGCAAGTTCAACGGAGCCAACACCACACTGGTATCGCTATACAATCCTCCTAAAAACATAGTAACACGCGATATCAGCACAGTACTCAACATGGCACCGCGGGTAATAGCCGCTGGAGACCTCAACGCAAAACACCCCGATTGGAACTCACGAATACGAACCTCCAACGGCAAGAAACTGTACGAACACGCACTAGGCCGAAACTACATTATACTTGGGCCGGACGTTCCCACGTTCGTGCCTACACAGGCCCGACTTAGGCCAGACGTGTTAGACATAGCCCTCATAAAGGGCATCACATGCACACTCAACCTAACGGTTGAAAACGATCTGGACTCAGACCACATGCCTGTAATACTGCACATGGAAGAGACACTGCAGGACATCGAACCACGCAGGATGCTTAACTACAAGCGTGCGAACTGGACACTGTTCAAGGAAACGCTTGATAGTCGCATTCCTGACACCCATGAAATTAACAACACACAGCAAATCGATGAGGCTGTGGAGGCTCTCATAACTGCCGTCCAAGACGCAATGACTGACGCCATTCCATTTACAACACCAAGACAACACTCGACGGCCCTGCCCCAGGAAATCCTGGGCCTTATCTCAATGAGGAACCGCCTCAGGAGATACTGGCAGCGTACCAGGCGCCCGTTCTATAAACTGCACGTCAACAGACTCCAGGGCATAATACGGAATAAAATCCAAACATTCAGAAACGAACAATGGGGACAGAAACTCGCTCGGCTGGATACCACACGTCCTGGCGTGTGGCAGCTGGCCAGACACCTCACCAGGGAGAAACATTACATTCCCACGTTACAAGGACCAGACGGCCCAGCCTACTCCGCGACGGAGAAGGCAGAGCTTATGGCCACAACACTTGCAGCGTCCTTCATGCCGAATCTGGTTCCTTCAGACCCAGCATTCACACTTGAAACGGACCAGGAGGTTACACGACTTGTAGCCCAGCCCTCGCGCGACGAAATCAGACGTGCTAGCACAAATGAAGTCACATGGGCTATCAAGCACACCAACGCTAGAAAAGCCCCTGGGCCTGATGGCATTCAAAACCGTGTCCTCCAGGAGTTCACGGATAAAGCCGTAGAATACCTCACACACCTAACGAATGCCATCCTGACACACCAACACTTCCCTGACTTTTGGAAGGCGGCCAAGGTCCTGATGTTCAGGAAGCCAGGGAAAGACCACTCCCTCCCACAAAATTACCGACCCATCAGTCTGCTGTGCTCGCTCAGCAAGATTGTTGAGAAGGTAATACTAAAACGTATCACTAGGCATTGCATCGCCAACGACACCCTAAGACCGGAGCAATTCGGCTTTAGGAATCACCACTCGACAACACAACAACTCCTCCGCGTAGTCGAACATATAACACACGGCTACAACATGAACAAAGCCACAGGGGCCGTGTTCCTAGACATCGAAAAGGCTTTCGATCGTCTCTGGCACAACGGACTCATACGCAAACTAAGCGAAGCTGGTTTCCCAGACGGACTCGTACGTCTCATACACTCATATCTCACGATCAGATGTTTCAACACTAACGTGCAGGATAAACAATCAACACAACACGGTATCCAAGCTGGAGTACCCCAAGGAAGCATTCTGGGGCCCATCTTGTTTAACCTGTACATTAATGACTACCCAGCGACACGAAACACGACGTTAGCCGTCTACGCGGATGACACAGCCATCCTCGCGCAAGACTGGAAACCGTCGAACATCAACTCACGAATACAGACAGCACTCAGAACAGCTGAGCCTTGGCTGGAGCGATGGCGTATTAAAGTAAACGTCGACAAGTGCGAAGCAGTTCTGTTCACACGCAGACCGAAACTACTGCGCAAACACCAACACTGTAGATCGATAACACTACATACACGCCCAATACGTTTCCGAGAGAAAGTCAGATACCTTGGTGTCTGGCTGGACCGGAAACTTACATGGGGGGACCACATCGAATACGTTGCCAACCGAGCGCACGCGAGGCTCAAACAGCTCTACCCAATGCTCAACAGGGAAAGCACACTGAATAGGAGGGTGTCGAGGTCCTTATACACGACACTGATTAGACCTCTGATGACGTACGCAGCTCCCGTCTGGGGATATGCAGCTCCCACACGACTGCGCCGCCTGCAGATCATACAGAACAAAGTGCTACGAATCATTAGCAATGCTCCACGCTACACATGCACCGTGGATCTTCACCATGAATACCGCCTTGATACCCTCAAGGAAGTATTCAAGAAACACGCCACACGACTATACAGGAACTCGAGGCACTCGAACAATCCTTTCATCCTCACTCTGGGAAACTACGATCACAACCACAGGTGGAAACACAAGCGACCAAAGACACTGCTAGCTAGGGCATAACCACCTATGGTAAACTAACATACGCAAATAGCGACAAACGTCGGTAAGCCCCTGCATATCAGCAATACTGACTGGCAACTACCAGCTGCTATTAGAGCCGACCAACAGGCCACAGCAGGGACACCGACGAGCTCGCCCACAGACGCACGAACAATCTCCCAACACTCCCTCACACTGTGCCTCCGGTATATGACCTATCGGACACAAGACCGATAACAAACATAACTGTTGCAGGTTGCAGGACGCTGAACGAGGACTCTGTACCAGCACCCAGCGCCAGCCGCCGAGCAGCACAAACGCACAACGTCAAGGTATCGACATGCATGATACCCACTACTATCAAAGCCTATCCTTGCACAACCTATCGCAGGCAGCAAGACAACCGCTACTGCTCTTGCCGCCCGACCTAACTTTCGCAGAGGTTTTTTTCCCTTGGCTCTTGCCTTGGCACTTTTTTTCCTCTGCCCTTCAAACCGCTACCCTTCGTCAGATTTCGACCAATCTATCTCCAGATGAGCGCGTATTAATGGTTAATCCTAACCAGACGTACGCAAACATCGCAGCACCCACATCCTGCGACACCTCACTTTAGTGAATACTAACCCTTATGCAGAGATGGCAGTAGACCTTTTGTGTTGGCCATCATGCCGGTGTGGGCGTGGAGGGGCTCCACCTCTTTTTTTTTAAAAAAAAAATCTCTACTTCCGTCTCCAAACGACTACTTATGCTTCCTTTTTTGACTGTACCTCTGTCATTTACTGCTTAAGATTACCAATTTCGATACTCATTACAATTATTTCTTTCTTGATTTCATCTACTTTCGTGTTAACAACAACAATATTATTGCTAACATTCTTGATTGCTTTGTCATCATCATACACTTTACTTAATTATGCATCAATTTTACTTTAATTGTTTTTGAATGAGCATTAACTGAATCGGACTGAGTATTAATTTTACTGATCAACGCGCTCAGCATATCGTTTATATTTCTAGATGTTACCGGTTTTGAAACTAACTCTGGTTATTTCTTAATGGTTTCCTTGTATCCACCGTCAAGGGTTTCGGTTTTGATTTCCATTCCGAATTCCATATCATCTGCCACTGCCAGGAATTCCATTTTCCTCAGTTCATGTGTTTTAACGGTAGCGTCTCAACAATGGGTTCCATTGCCAGTGTTTCTCTTTGTTCTACCGATTGTTTCACTTTAAGTATAATCAAATTATCAGTTTCATTTATATTCATCATGCTGCCTGTTTCACTGATTAATGCAAGTTTAGAAATTTTGTGGACTTTTTGCACCACTTACTGTTGCTATGCTTGACAGACTTTATTCCTAGCGAAAGGGTTAAATTCGCTACGAATCTACACAATGCAAAATTCGTGCACAGAAGAATACCAAATTGATACTGTCATGTTACTAGCATCGTCACGTGTAACCTTCCCTCTCCCAGTCAGCCTACTGGATTGCGATATAATTGATCATGATCGCGTATGGAACACGAAATTTTACAATGAGTAAGTCTATCGTTCCCGAAGGAAAATAATATCGGTTAGTAGGAGAAAAGTGGGCAACAGACCCTTCTTCAGGAAGAACCTATTCTAAATCTATGTAAATACTGATAATAATTTTGAAATGGGTGCATATTATGGCAATCGCTCATGAATTATACAAAGGGGAAAGGGTCTCACGTAATATTTTAATACAAAAATACTGATAACACAAAAACGTTGATTAGCAAAAAAGGGATAATTAAACGGTCGTCAGCCCAGTAGGCCAATGGAAATCCAGTATCTTAAGAAAGGCAATGGCAAAGAAAATTAAGCCGGCCGGTGTGGCCGTGCGGTTCTAGGCGCTTCAGTCTGTAACCGCGTGACCGCTACGGTCGCCTGTTTGCATCCTGGCTCGGGCATGGATGTGTGTGATGTTAGGTTTATGTAGTACTAAGTTATAGGAGACTGATGACCACAGCAGTTAAGTCCCATAGTGCTCAGATCCATTTGAGCCAACACATATACCAGAGCGACGTTTATACAGATTGGTCATGGCTTGGGTTTATCTTTCATTTCAGTGGCTTTCAAAACATCTGCTCTGTAAGCGAAGTTTCTGTTTATACTTTATATTTTTTCACTTCTGTGTGCTTCCTGAGCGATTACATTAAATTACACCAATTTCAAAATCATTACCAGTATTTAAATTAGGTTTAGAATAGATTCTTCCTGCAGAAGGGTCTGTTGTACACTTTCCTCGAACTAACTGGTGTTCTTTTCCATCGGTAAAGGTAGCCTTACTCATTGTAAAATTTCTTAGGGCATATGCAATCACGGTCAGTTATTTCGCAATCCAGTAGGCCGATTAGGAAGGGGGAAGTTACAATGTAAAACAGCGATTCAAAAACTAACTCCAAAAGACCAGACAAAACCACTGGGACAAATTTGTAAAGACCAACAAACAAAACATTACTTGGGGTCTGGGTGGGGCCATCTTTTAAGGTACAAACAGAGCCTATAAAGACCCTAATAGTACTGTCAATGCTTAGAAGATCGGATGCCGAGTTCACAAAAGACTGTAGATGCTCTGCTCATACCTTTTGAGTCAACTCCTTCCCAATGATGACTATACACAATACAAGCGGCAACACACGAACATAAGCAGACAACTAATTGGATCACATGCGAATAATGGAGTTACTGCGCTTTTTGCCTTTGAAGAGGTTGTCTTGGCAATCAGAAAAATAATAAAACAGGAAAGCCCTTGACCCAGATGGGATCCACTCGGAAACCATCAAGAACGCTACACCACAAATTGTAACTTGCCTAACGGACTCACTAAACGACACATTACTGTAGAGGAGAATACCAGCATTATATAAAACTATCAACGCAGTAATAATTAAAAAGTCAGACGATCGATACCCGACTGGCACAAGGACCTATAGACCCATGCCTTATCAACAACGTACTGAAAATACAAGAAAGACTACTACTATTTGACAGACTTCAATCACACATACAGCTTGTCGAACTAAATCCCCATTAGTGCGGATTCAGACAACACAACTCTATAGAAGACACAGTAAACGGAGTAACAGAAATAATACAGACAACTGACGACGAATATGCAGCGGCTATATTCATAGACATTGCTGGAGCTTTTGACAACTTCTGGTGGCCGGCTTTCTTCGGAAGACCGAGAGTTATAGGGACTCCATCACCTTTGTGTAATGATCTGAAAGACTATTGTAAGCTCAGAATAGTTGAATGGTGGTCTGGCCACAGGAAGGTTATCAAAAACATTACCCAAGGATGTCAACAAGATGTCATTTGCGGGCTAATATTGTGGGACATTGCAATGGAACCTCTATTGAATAAAATCAATGATGGTAACAGAGCAAAAGGGGTGGTGGCATGCGCTGACGACTTTCTGGTTGTAGTGTCAGCGAATTCAAGACTAGAATTAGAAACATAGGCAACATAACTCCTCGAAGGTATTAACAATTAGTCTACAATTAATAAACTGGCAACATAACTCCTCGAAGGTATTAACAATTAGTCTACAATTAATAAACTGTCTGTAGCAGCTAACAAAACAGTGCACTTGTTATTAAAGAGGACTCTTAAAAGGAAGCCTATAATAAAACTATACAATATCTCAGTTAAGAACAGGGAAGTAACTACATATCTTGGAATACATCTGACAATAAAGTAAACTTCAGTGAACATACAAGATTCATTACTGACAAAGTGACGACAATAATGCATAAATAAACTAGACTTAACAAGACCCAATTTAGACTTCCACTACAGACTGTGTGGATCTATCACATGGCACTCTTTGAGTCAACAGTTCTTTTGCTGGTATCACCTGAGCACACCGCCTCGCACTCATTACATACAAAAACACTGTAAGACGGGGACGAAGGTGCGTGCTTATCAGAATATCCGGAGCTTTTAGAACAACATCCATAGAGGCACTGTCTGTAGTCCTGTGTGTATGCTCCAATGACATCACTATTCGTCACCGAGCAGTGACATAACGGGTAAAGAAAGATAGACCAAACAAAATACAAGGCATAAGTGGACGCAACGTAACAGACCGAAGACAGCTTAACGTATGGCGGACGGAGATATGGCAGAAAGAATGGGACCAGAGTTGACAACGTGTCTACTCTTTTTTCCCTAATATGAGAGAACGCATAAGACTAAAATACATTGACCTCACAAGAGGAATGACCCATTTCACGACGGGACATGGCTTATAATTATGCTGTCCTTCTCCATCGTGTAGGTCTAAAAGAAACTGATACCTGTGAATGTGGTGTGAATGGCACCGCTGAACATGTAATCCTCCACTGTAACACACTGGGACACCTAAGACCAAATGTAGAACTAGAAAACCTAGGAAACACAATAAAAGATCAGAACAAATGGCACATCCTGAACAGACTGTCAGATGGCGTACGTCATACACTTCATGAAGCTTGTACACAAAACAGACCATACTTAAGAATGCTAAAAAACGCAACATATGCACCACAACAAAACACGTGGCAAGAAACACACACAGACACTGACGCTGAATCCGATAAAACAACATGTAGAGAAAGTGAATGTGATATTCAACTATGAATGTTCTTATCCATACAAGGCGAAAAGACCAATCTAGATATAACAGAGCCTAACAACAGAACAAATAAACTAGTATAAAATTGTGCAGTTAACATCAGACTAGGATTAATTCGTAACACAATTAATCAAGAGAAAATATTACATAAATCAAAAGATATCAGTTGTAAAACCAAATATTGTAAAGAAGTTTAAGTGACGACAGACTCGAAGTTTTCCCGAGCACTCACCACTAAAAAAGATACGATTTTAGGGACAAATTTTCGCTTTCACTAACTTCCATCACACCTTTCTTTACTTTTTAATATTCTTTTTAATAGGTATTTATTACTGTTCTCCAGTATTTGTATTTTACTTTATAAACTATATTTATATTAACAAAGAACTAACGAGAAATTGTAATTGTTAACACACTGTAGTAGTAGTAATTATATTATTTACAATACTGAACACGGACTGTTATACAAATGTGGGCTAATTGTAATAAATAAATAAATTAATTAAATGCAAAGTGAAATTTTTGTTCTGGAAACAATACCCCTAGCTTGTGGCTAAGAACTGTCACTGCAGTCCCATTGCTTCCATGAATGCTGACGTGCCAAATTACGCAGGAGTGCTTGTGAGATATCTGGAAGAGAGGAGATGAGGTATTGGTAAAAATACAGCTGAGAGGTCGGGTCGTCTATAGTGCCTCTGTAGTACAGTTCGTAGAGAAATAGTCCGCGAAAGATGAAAGACCTGCGTTCTAGCACTTGGCCGGCAAACAGCTGCTTCTATGAAGGCCAGGAGTGCAACTTACTCAGAGGTCCTTCTGTGATATTTTGAATGGAGGAGATGGGGTACTGACGGAAGTAAAGCTACGTGGGCCGATTGTCTATCGCGCTTGTGTTGCACATTACATAGAGAACTAGTTCGCGAAAGGTGAAGGTCCTGGGTTCGGGTACCGTCAGGGAAAAAACTGTAGTCCGCCAGGAAGTTACATAACAGTGCTCACAGCGTTGTAGCGTAAAATATTCGTTCCAGAAACAATGCCCCCCGCCCCCAAGGCTGCAATTACGCAGAACTACTCAGATACATGAAGGTCAGGAAATGAGGCATTGTAGTCGTAAATCTGGGATCACTGATCGTGTGTGTGCTTGAGTAACTCATCAGCAGAAAACTTTCCCGAGGAAGGCGAAGAACCTGAGTTCGAACCCAACATCTTCATACAGTTTTAATCAGCCAGGGAGTTTCATATCAGCGCTCATTCCGCTCCAGAGTGAAATATTCGTTCTGGAAACGATCCCCCAGACTGTGGCTATGCCATCTCACCGAAACATCATTACTTCCATGAGTGCTAGTCCAGCAAATCACGTAAGATATCTTCTGTGAGAGCTGGAAGGTTAGAAATGAGGTTTTAACGCAAGTTAAACTTCTTGTATGGCTCGTGGGTTGTGTTTGTGTAGCTTAGCTCGTAGAGAACATTTCCGCGATAGGTCAAGGCCTTGGGTTCGAGTCCCAGAACTTCACACAGCTGTAAACCAAAAGGAAGCTACATACCAGCGCTCACTCCGCTGCAGAGTGGGAAAAAATCCACTGCCCCCCTCACTCCCGACTGTGGATAAGCCATGTCACCGCAATATAATTGTTTCCACGAATGCTAGGACTGCAAATTGCACCGAAGAACTACTCTGGTATATAGATGGCTGAAAATGAGGTATTAGTAGGCTGCGAGGACGGATCGTAAGAAGTGCTTGCGTAGCTCAAGGAGTAGAGAGCTATTCCGCGAAAGGCGATGGCCTCGGGGTAGATTCCCAGACTTTCACACAGGTGCACTCCGGCAACAAGTCAGCGATCAGTCCGTTGCAGGGTGAAGTATTCGTTCTGGAAATTATCCCAAAATCTGTGGCTAAGCCTTGTAACCGCACTGTCATTACTTCCATTAGTGCTAGGACTGCCAATTGCGTAGGATACCTTCTGTGATACTTGGAGGGTACAAAATGTGGTATTGGTGATGGTACAGCTGTGAAGAATTGGCTGTCAGTCGTTCTTGTGTATCTAAACCTTTCTTTTAACTTAATTTTATTTCATAGCGTTTATAACTTTGGGTCCTTACATCAAACTACATAACATTTCGTATATCCAGCAGAACATGACAGTAATGGTGTAAAACTTTTGTCATATCCGCAATAGAAACCCCACAACATGGCAAAACACAATTGACTACAAAGGATGGATTCCAGTTTGCCGTTACAAAAACTAGGTCATCAGTATCTTTAAATAATGGAATAATTACAAATACCCCTTTACATAACTATTTGACAATACACATTGATAAATAAAAGAGAAAAACATAATTTACAATGCACAACAGTACAATTACAACATTACGTTTTACTTTATTACAAAATATTGTTTACAACGATGTGGGACTAGCACAAACACAAATATGTAGAAACAATGTTCAGGACATTGCGTTCTGGATGTCTGCCTCAGTTTGGATTACAGCACCAGTTAAGGACGTTTATGATTGTGCTGACCATTGAGATCGTACGTGGATAATTGACGAATTAATGTGTTGGGCCGACCGATGTGGCCGAGCGGTTCTAGGCGCTTCAGTCCGGAACTGCGCGACCGCTACGGTCGCAGGTTCGAATCCTGCCTCGCGCATGGATGTGTGTGATGTCCTTAGGTTAGTTAGGTTTAAGTAGTTCTAAGTTCTAGGGGACTGATGACCTCAGATGTTAAGTCCCATAGTGCTCAGAGCCATTTCAACCATAATGTGTTGGTGGAGCAAGGAACCTTGGCATAAAAGTTTCCAGAAATGGACCGGATCTCCTCTGGAAGAGTCTTTATGTGTAAGTCATTGTGAATCGTGGTATTCCTAACGAACCACGGAGGATTCAGTATGATGCACAATGCCTTGTTTTGAACAACCTGAGGCTAGTGGAGATGGCCATATGAGGCATGCATACAACATGACTGGTCAAGTTTGTTATGTCTGATAAACATGCATTAAACAGTGTTGGTTCCAGAAGGGAACATTGCGGTACGCCGGCGCTTATAGGATGGACACCAGAGGCAGTGTCACCAATGAATACACTAAAGGTACCCTGTGTAAGAACTAACTAATTAATCTGACAACGTAACATGGGAATTGTAATTTTATTAAGTTATACGGTAAACCATTATGCAATACGCTATCGAAGGCTTGAGCAATGTCCAGACATATAACTGTCATGGATTGAACATCATTAAAGCCACCTGTAATAGTTTCTACTAACCGCAGTAACTGTAATGGAGCTGAGTATTTTGGACGAAATCCAAACTGCGTACCTTGGGGAACAGATCTGTCTTTGCATGCTTTGCGAAGTCGAAGAAGTGTCGCCCACCCCGCCTCTTTCGAAATGGACAATTAGAAACTAATTGGCATGTAATTTTTAGGATAACTACTGTCTTTGGTTGGTCTGGGTATAGCAATGACTTTGGCATGCTTCCACTGAATGGGAAAATGACTCAGTTTTAACACTGAATTGACGATGATGAGCAACACTTCTCGGGTATTTGGAGGCAAGTTTCATAACGTCATGTTCCTTATCACATCAATACCAGAGGATTTACGTGATTTTAGCTGAGACAAAACTTTGTTAGTTTGACGCAGATTTTCATTTTCATCATCGATTTAAATGGCAACATTATTATTAACAGAAACAATGTTGTAGGGATCGAAGGGTGCAGAATTTTGTGTAAAGGATGAGGCAGTTTCTCATGCCAAAACCCGCACCTTTGCTCTTGGTGAAGTAACCACAGTAGGTCCGTCATTTAGTGGTGGAGTAACAGTCAGCTGACGAAGGATTTTCCGAATAACGTTCTAAATAAAATTTCAACCTGGGTTGATCAGTATAAGTCTATAGAGCCATGAGTCGTTTTTATGTTACTTTATTTTTTCGCTGAATTGCCTAGTTATCCTATTTAATTCAGTTTTTACTACTGGATTACGCGACCGTAGCCAGAGTTCCCGTGTGTACGTCTTAGTTTTCTTTCACCGAAGAAATTCAGCAAGAAATTCAGAGCTATAATGTGTGCGAAGGAAGGGGGCAAGGTGCCGAGGTTAGCCGCTTTAATCAACAGAACGGTCAGTTATATAACTTACTTTGCAAGCTATTCGACAGCCCGTATATGAGGTACAACGTCATTATTTCAAGTCGTTACTTATATAGCTCCCAATTAATATTCTTCCTGTGCCGTTTAATAATCTCTCTGCCTGACAACATTTCTAAGACGGATACTAATAAAGGGTTATGATCAGAATTTAGGGTACAAAATGTTTCAACAGCTCTTAGAGGTCGGCACATTTTTTTAGAGATCGACGTCCAGAGCGTCTGGGAAAAACGCAGTATTTGTGGGGTAATAAGCTAGTTCATTTGGTGAAAGAATTTCTCAATTAGGGGTATTATAATAGGTGAATAATAAATTTCCGTTAGGGTTGGCAGCCTTCGAATGCCACATGGGATGTTTAGAATTCGGATCACCCGCTACTATTACGGATTCAGTAGGGCCGCCCAACACACTACTGAGATCAGCCGATAGATGCTTTCTTTGGGGTTGGTGGTACACGGAAACTAATATTATGTCAGCCTGAGAAGTTCGTATATTTACAGCTATCGCTGCCACGTTAAACGTCTGCGGCAAAAGAATTTCTCAGTGATGTATTTTTTGTTGGACGAGTACGCCAGTGCCACCGCTTCGTCGGAGTTTTCTATCAGTGATGTAGCATTTAAATCGTGGTATCTTAAAAGTTTATGAAGGCCGCAAGTGAGTTTCACTGAGTACGATTACATCACTTAAGATTTCAGTAACGAAAAGTTTTAGTTCATGAAATTGTTTTATATGACGTTAGCGTCCCAGAAAATGACTTTAAGGTTTTCCGTTGCTACATTGTTCACCATTTAAAGATTGCTGGTCAGTAGATGTAATATGATTTCTGATACTGTCGTATTTTAGGGTGAACTGATGATTATTGCTACACTTCTACAGAGCTAACTCAAGAGATCTTTAACTTTGGGATGCACTAACATTTGTAAAAGATTTATTTGATTAGGTATGACATCGCGATAATCTTCGAGAGGAGAAGTTGAAGTATGTAACAGTTCCGGAGAACGCAAGTTTGGCCGTAGAAGGTCAGCTGATCGTTGCGTGAGAGCGCCTTTCGTTATGTCGGCATGTGATGCACTCTTCCAAGAGAATGAGGTGTAACGTGGTTGGACAAGCGGAGTAGACATGTCCTGTCCGGTACTGGTGGCTATTTGTGGCAGCAGGTGTGGCTTTTGCTGAGCGAAAGCGTTTACTTTCCAGCGCCGACGCGAGCGTTTTTGTTAGTAAACAACGCAACCTTTGCATAACATAGGATGGTTTCCGCCACAGTTAATGCAAGAAGCTGGACTGTCTCTGGGTTTCTGAAAGTCTGATGGTAGGTGATTTTGGACGCATTTTGCACAACGTGGCGCTGCACTGCAATGTACTGATGCATGATTAAATCTTTGACACTTATAACAAAGGTTGAGACCACGTTATTTTGGACCACGTTATCTCTAATCTTCCACGTTAGACCTGAAATACGAAATAACTTGTGCAGGGTGTATATTTCTGCAGCTTTCAAATTGGTTCAAATGGCTCTGAGCACTGTGGGACTCAACATCTGAGGTCATCAGTCCCCTAGAACTTAGAACTACTTAAACCTAACTAACCTAAGGACAGCACACACATCCATGCCCGAGGCAGGATTCGAACATGCAACCGGAGCGGTCGCGCGGTTCCAGAGTGAAGCGCTTACAACCGCTCGGCCACACCGGCCGGCTGCAGCTTTAGCATTACGAGTTAAAATTACTAAGAATAAGGGGTATTGTCGTTTGTCGTATGGCGAATGCATTTGCACTACAGAAGTTATTTGATATACTTGGTTAGTTAATTCATTAGCAGTCTCCTCCTCAGATGTTGTGATTGGTAGCCCTCTAATGACTACTTTAGCGATTCGTTACTCTCATCAATTTCATAAGAGCGAAATTCGATGTGTTTCTCCTCCGAGAAACTAACACACTTCCTGCAATCGCCAATGGTCTCAGTTGCAATGTTTGCAGCATCAAATCACGATCTAGCCAAGTACGGATGAGAAAAGATCTTCTCTAGTTCTTTTGCTATATCTTTCCACTTTTTAGTGTGGTATATAAACAGGGAGGGATCTTGATTTTTGTATGCGGTTGAGGAGAATTTTTATTGACAGGACGTTCTTTTTCACTGGCACAAGAATTAGCAATAACTTCAAAGCTATTCTGAACTAGCAGGTTATACTGTACTCCTTGATGCCACTGTTGTCGCATATGTGTAGAAAGGATGGGTGCTGTCTGCCGTTGTTGATGGGCTGGTTGCTGGACCAGTTGGATGTCATAGGAAGCTGACGGATGACACATCATCTTCATGTCGTCATTGGTCAGTGGTTGCTGGCCTCTTGGTAGCAAAAGCTAAAGGCACTGCTGTTGACGCTGCACGCTCTTCGTTTCTAGAACAACGTAAATCTGCTATGCTGTTGCTTACACAGTGTCGTGAGGTTGTTCTGAGAACACGTGTGGGTATTAATGCTGTTGGTATTGGGGACCGTGATTTTGGGCTGCATTAAGATGGGGCAGGACTTCCGGAAAATCCGCGGGATTATTTACAGAGTCACTATCTTCGATACCTTGCGTAGTTTTTCTACGTTTTGTTAAAAGATCAGGAATGCGCCGTCCCGTAATTGTGTGAACGTCCTCGCACCGTGTTTCAAAACACGGGAATAGTTCCTAGCACTAAATTTGACACTGATATCGTTGATATGACCAATAAATTATTAATGAACACACTTCCATGAAGGAGCAAGTGAAGTGTAAACAATCTTGCATTGAACAGTGGGCACCGCATGGCAGCTAGACTGGGAATGCCTCAATCACTAGACAACATTTCCGTGAAAGGCGAAGGCCCTGGATTCGGCTCCCAGACCTACACACAGCTGTAATCCGCCTATAAGATCCATATCAACGCTCTATAAGCTGCGCAGTGAATTACTCGTACTGTAAGCAATCCCCCATGTTGGGGCCAAGCCATGTCACAGCAGTGTCATTACATCCGTGAGTGCTAGCTTGGAAAATTACTCATGAGATCTTTTGCAATTTTCGGAAGGGAAGAAATGAAGTATTGGTGGAAGTAAGGCTGCGAGTACGGCTTGTCAGTAGTGCCTCTGTAGCTCAGCCCTTAGAGAAATCGTTAGAGGAAGGAGACGGTCCTGGGTTGCGGTCACAGACGTTCACACAGCTGTCATCCGTCAGGAAGTTTCATATCAGCGCTCACTTCGCTGCAGGACGAAATATTCGTTCTGGAAATGGCCCCCCACGCTGTAGCTAAGCCATGTCACAAAAGTATCGTGTCTTAAGGAGTCCATATCCTGCAAGTTACACAGGAGATATTCTTTGTGTTTGACAACAAGTAGATGAGGTAATGACGGATGAAAGCTGTGACGTCACGTTGTGAGTCGCGTTTGTGTAGCTCTGTCGGTAAAACGCGAAAGTCTCGGTCTCTAGAACCATACAGGCGCACAGCTTTAATAAGACAGGAAGTTACATATCAGCGTAACGCTGTGCTGAGGGGTCTTCGAGTCATTCTGGAAACTGTGTTACCTCCGCTCACGGCCTCATTTGCGGAATCACACCGCCAGCGGCCCAGGAGAAAGCCGACCGGCTCCCATGTGGCGAGCGCTGGAGTAGTGGCCACTGGAGCCATTCTGCAACCCTGCAGGCGGTAGCTGGCGAACGCCCTCGCCTCGCTTTCGAATGGACACGTTACGAAGAGCCTGGTGGACAATGAGAAACGTGCCGAAAACTGCTGGACCACTGCAGCCATTAGGATGGAAAGTGAAGTATATACTCGCGAAAGCATGTGAGTTCTTCTGGCCTGGCAGCAGTCGTTTTGCCTGCCATAGAAAGAAAGAACGTGTCGACAATTCCACCACCCCACAGGTAGTGGGAGGAGTGTACACAAAGTGCGTCGAATTCACACAGGAAGGCGTGTGAAAAGAAGTCAACCTGGTCAAAAAGATGTTCTCTGGACAGTAAGGACGTTATTTATACATTACGGACGGCAGCAGACTCTGAGACGAAGCCCAAAAATGAGTCTTTCCAGGCCTCACACAGAGATAGCGGCTACGAGGAAGTGGTGTGCGGCTTCTTCCACAACAACTTCTGAATGCAGAAAAACATCGGGAGAGTGTGAAATGATCAGTGAACCGTGAATTTACTTTCAAAACTTTTCTTAAGAATTTATGTTATTTACTAGCGATTCATCAATTAACACATTTAATCACACGATGTGAGCGTGGAAGTAGTTGCCAGTGGGTAACTGATGAAAACATATCAAATTTCTTTCAACAAATGGGAATTTTATTCCTAAAGCCTATTTTTTTAAACAGATTTAAAATTATAATCAGAAAGCAGCCTCTAAATATCAAGTTGCAATTTATTCAGAGGCAGAAAGAATAAATTTTGACTGTTTGAGCTTTCGGGCTGAGAACCTTGCCGCTCCGTTTTGACACGGCCGTAGTCACGACCGCACACAACAACCTCTGAAAGGCTACACGGTGCAAATCTGCAACACACCAGATTACTTTAAACTAAAATTTTTAACAACTCACACAAGCACATAAACTGTGCACCACGTAAGAGGGATGTAAATGGTACAAAACACTAAATTTAAAAGATTAACTTGCCACCGAAGGTGCAACTTGATTTTTTTTTAAAAAAAAGGAACGGTGGCAACTTTATATACTAAAATGACCATTTAAGTAAAAACCCATGAAATGTAGTCTTACATAAAATATACAAGGTTGACCAAACATGCAATACATTACACATATACCGTCTCTCAAGATGATAGGCAAGATAAAAACATATTTCAGGAATTCGGCCGTTACACTTCAAGCAATAAATTCGTTAACACCGAATCCGACAAACATGACAGAGGCAGATATTAACGTACGGCAGACCGACAGACAGACAGACAGACACTAACTGACTAACAAATGCGGACGGGAGACAGACGAACAAGCTGGGGACGAGAGACTGACAACGAAAACAAGTAGAATTTAACAAGTAAATGAAGCAACATATCACGAATCACATAACTTCTAATAAACTGCAAAGCCTGCCGAAGACCTGGCGCAGCACCCCCAAAACGCTCCCCAGCATCGTCCGCTGCCAGCGCCTCTTCAACGGACGCAGGAAGGCACGCTGATCTCCCGTCTCACGGCGTCGCAGCTCGCACCGGCCAGACCGATGTCGTGGGTTGCCTTCTGTTGCTCTCGTGTCGGCCGCGAAACCACTATCCCTCGCTACACGGCGCGGACCACTGGACTGACGTGGCGACCTCACATGCGCCAACGCTCAAGACGGACAAGTCATCTTGTGTCCCAGTGCGCGATCGACCAACCGATCGATCCAACCGCCAATGACCATTGCCTGAACAAACTCGAGTAGACTGGCGGCCTAACACATACTAGCATTTCGGACGACAGACAGACACTGACTGCCCCACACTGACCCGGCTGACCAACTCAACGACTGGCGAGCTCATAGCGCCCCTTAAAAGCACGTGAACAGGCAACTTTTCCCCTTTCCCACCAGCGGGAGACACCAAAGCTGCGACTGCGCCACCGCCAGAAACGGAAGGCGACTGCTTCACACAACGCGCTGCAGCGCGCTCTTCAAAACAGCAACTTTTTCCACGGCTCAGTAGGAAAGACGCCAAACCCCGAGTCGCTCACCAGCCCATGCAAGACAGTGAATTTCCAACCTGCACTGGGAGGTGTGAACGTGAAACGGTGATCAGTCATTGGGCATCACTGAAAATGTAGTCCGCCAATGACAACAACGAGTGGAAAAAACTTATTAGAAATCGTTGGGCTGGGAGGTGGGCGACGAGTGAAGTAGACAGTCGGCGAGACAACGCGGCAGGCAAGGTGCGCTTCCATCCATCGCCAACAACCGCCTTCCGACTCTGTGCTATCGCAGCTTCGGCCACGTATCCGACAGCGGGATACAACGCGGAGATCGCACCCTTGCCTCGCCGCGTAGCCGCGGTGAGTCGATGAAAGCAGCCGACCCGTGCCGCGCAGCTCCGAAGCGACGTGGCGTACCGACAGAGTGCCTGCCGCCGACACTGCTATACGACGAATGATCAAGAATAATTGTGAGGTGATTCGACTCTCTTTCATATCCCTTTATAACTGAGTCGTGTACACGCCCATTCAAATCGGCCCTGAGGCTTATAATTTTGTTTTGTGTAAACGGTGCAGAAATAAACACTGTTCTTTCACGTCTTAATCATCTAATCAATCTCTTAAATTAATACAGCAACCCCTTAATCTCATAATCTTTTTGTGTTTGATTTCATTTAATTACTGATATCAAATAATTGTTGGCTCCCAGTGTGGGGCTATCCCATTGGTAATTTTCATGTCGTGTGATGTTACAAACAATTTCTCTAGTTCACTATATTTTTGGTGCCGAACGTCAGGCCTATCTCACTAATAATTTGCATTTGATGGTAGTCACACAGAAATTCTCTAGTTCAGAAAAAATCGATTTCCCAGGTTATGGCTAAGCCATATCACCAAAGCGTCATTATTTACATGAGTCCTAGGAATTCAAGTTACGCAGGAGACATTCTGTAATATTTGGCAGATAAGAGGTGGCGTAAGGACGGAAGAGAGCTGTGAGACGTGTCGTCAGTCGCATCTGAGTAGCTCAGTCGGTATAAAAATTGTCCGCAAAAACGGAAGGTCTTGGTTTCGAGACCCAGACAGTATAACATTTTTATTTTACAGGAAGCTACATATCAGCGCACTCTATGCTGAAGAGTCAACAGTTCATTCTGGAAACGCTTCCCCAGCTGTAGCTAAACCATGTTACCGCAATGTCATTAATCAGACGAGTGCTAGTCCTACAAGTTACGCTGGAGATCTGTGATATTTGGCAGGTAGGAGATAAGGTAATGTTGGAAGTACACTGAGGTGACAAAAGTCATGGTATAGCGGAACGTACATATGCAGATGGCAGGAGTATCGCGTACACAAAGTCTAAAACGGTAGTGCGTGGATGGGGATGTCATTTGTACACAGGTAATTCATCTGAAAAGCTGCCGACCCGATAATTGCTGCACGACCGGAATTAACAGTCTGTGAACACAGAATGGCCGTTGGAGCAAGAAGCATGTGAAATTAAATTTAGGAAATCGCTTGAGAATTCAGTATTCCGAGATCCACAGTGCCAAGAGTGTGTTAAGAATGCCAAATTCCAGCGTTACCTCTCACCACAGACATCGCAGTGGCCGACGTCCTTCTCTTAACGACCGACAGCAGCACCATATGCGTTGAGGTGTCAGTGCTAACAGACAGTAACAGTTCGTGAAATAACAGCAGAAATCAATGTTGGACGTACGACGAACTTATCCGTTACGTGGCGATATTTGGCGTTAATAGGCTATGGCAGTAGATGGCCGCCGAGAGTGCCTTTGCCAACAGCACAACATCGCCTGCGACGCCTGTCCTGGGTTCATGACCATATCGGTTATGGCATACCGGTCGGCTTCGCCTTCGACGCCAACAACCCGCAATGCGTCTACAAGGCTTGTCCAGAAAGTAAGTTCCGATCACTCGCTAAATGAAAACTACATTGAAAATCAGAAATGTTTTATTTGTGACAGTTGGCTTCACCTTCCAGCTACTTCTCTACATAGTCGCCGCTCCAGCTAGGACATCTGTCGCACCGTTATACCAACTTTTCAATACCCTCGTCATAGAAAGCAGGCGCCTGTGCTTCCCGCCAATTCTCTACGCTCATCTATAGCTCGTTGTCTGTGCGGAAATGTTGTCTTCATAGCAGTAGTTAATGTGAGCAGAGATGAAACACAGAGGGAGCCAATTACCGGCTGTAGTGCGGGTGATCAAACACTTCCCATCGAAAACGCTGCAGGAGCATTTTCATTGCCCTTGCAGATTACGACCGAGAATAGTCACGAAGTAGGAACCGTATGACAGTTATTGACAGTTCTGTAATGTGGTCTGCATAACATCAGGCGAAATCTCTCATCGGGACCTCATACTTGGAGGGAGCCACTATTTTCTACCATCTTTATGTGCTCACTATGCCCTCAGAATCTGACAAGAGCGAAGTGATGCAACCGACAGGGATTCTAGAGACACTGTCGAACACATATGTGCAAAGTTTTATTAAATTTTCACAGTGGTTTCCATTTCTTGACCGATCGTAACTTCCTTTCCGAATATCCGTCGTCTATTGAGCGGGTTCCCGTAAGCTCGGCCCTGCGTGCAGACTAGTTTCCGCGGTATCCGGCTCAGTCTCCAGAGGGCCTCCTGGTAACCAGCTAAAGAAGGCAGAAGATAGCAACAGGCATCTCTCCAGACACGCACCTCCTGCTGCACAGGCCTCAACTTCCATAGCCAATAGCAAAAGGATAACCTTCCTCAGTGCGAGTATTTTTGTCGGCACGCACCCGGCTAGAACCAGTTCCGTCTTCCCGTCTTTGTTAGCCAGCGAGGGATTTAGCATCACCTTTTGGACACTGCCTTGGATCGGACATTGCCTTCACCACCCGGAAGGCTACGTGACCTGTGCTCCGAACCTTGGTGTCCCGTGCCATGCACAACTCGTGCTACTTGTGAGACAGAACTTTGAATACGTACTTTACTTTCAAAGTAGACTTTTTATTGGTCAAGAAACGTAATCTACGCTGCAAAGTGAAAAATTTACTCTCGGGACGATTACCCATGCTGGGTCTAAGCCATATCACCGCAAACGCATTACTTACACGTGTGCAAGACTTGCAAGCTTCGCAGAAGGGTTTCTTTCATATTGTCAGGTATAACATGAGGTAATGATGAAAGTAAAGCTATGATGACTGGTCGCCATCATCGCTTGTGTAGCTTAGTCCAGAGAACATATCCGCGAAAGGCGAAGGTTCTGTGTTCGAGCGCCAGCTCGTGACTCAGGTTCAGTTTGGCCGGAGGTTATATATATCCTCACACTTCACTGCAGAGTGAAAAATTCGTTCTGGAAACAATCCCTCAGGCTATAGCCAAACCATGTCACAGTACTGTCATTACTTACATCAGTAATAGTCCTGCAAGTTACGTAGGAGCCTTTATGTGATATTTGTCAGGTAGTAGATAAGGTAATGAAGGTAGAAGGCTGTGAGGACGTATAGTCAGTAGGGTTTGTGTAGATATGCTGGTAGCGAAATGCTCTGCGAAACGCAAAGGTCTTCCGTTCCTGTCTCAGAATGGCACATAGCTTTAATCTGACAGCAGGTTACAAATCAGAGCTTTCTCCGATGCATAGCGAAATATTCAATCTGGAAACGATACCCCAGCCTGTGACTAAGACATGTCACCAGATTATAGTTACTTACATGAGTACGAGGCCTGCAAGATACGCGGCAATCGTTTTATGTTACACTATGTGATCAAAAGTATCCTGACACCCCCAAAAACATACGTTTTTCATATTAGGTGCATTGTGCTGCCATCTACTGTCCGGTACTTCATATCAGCGACCTCAATAGTCATTAGTCATCGTCAGAGAGCAGAATGGGGCGCTCCGCAGAACTCACGGGCTTCGAACGTGATCAGGTGATTGGGTGTCACTTGTGTCATACGTCTGCACGGAAGATTGTTACACTCCTAAACATCCCTAGTTCCAGTGTTTCCGATTAATAGTGAAGTGGAAAAGTGAAGGCACACGTACAGCACAAATGCGTACAGGCCGACCACTTCTACTGACTGACAGAGACCGCCAATAGTTGTAGAGGGTCGTAATGTGTAATAGGCAGACATCTATCCAGACCATCATGCAGGAATTCCAAACTGCATCAGGATCCACTGCAAATACTACGACAGTTACGCGGGAGGTGAGAAAACTTGGATTTCATGATCGAGGGTCTGCTCTTAAGCCACACATGACGCCGGTAAATGCCAAACGACGCTTCTCGTGGTGTAAGGAGCGTAAACATTGGACAATTGAACAGTGGAAAAACGTTGTGTGGAGTGACGAATCACGGTACACAATGTGACGATCCGATGGCAGGGTGTGGGTATGTGTCCGGATACTTTTGATCACATAGTGTGTCTGGATACTTTTGATCACATAGTGTATTTGGCAGATAGGAGAAGAGGAAATGCCGAAAGAAAGCTGTGAGTACGGGTCGCCAGTCGCTATTGTGTAGCGCACACGGTAGAGAAACTGACCGCGAAAAGCGAAGGTCTTTTGTTTGAGTCCAAAACGGTTAACAGCTTTAATGTGACAGGAGGTTACGTATCACGTCATACTCCGTAGCAGAGTGAATAGTTTTTTTTTCGGGACGATCCCCCAGGCTGTGGCTAAGCAATGTCATCGCAATGTCGTTACGTACATTTGTGCTAGGAATCCAAGTTGGTACGTAGGAGATGAGGTAAAGACGGAAGAAATATGTTTGGACGCGTTGTCAGTCCCGCTTGTGTCACTCAATCGCTAGAGAAACCGTCCACGAAACACGAAGGTCTTAGGTACGAGTCGCACACCGGCACACAGTTGTAATCTGGCAGAAGGTTACTTACCAGTGTAAAGTCCCCTCCAGAGTGCAACATTCAGTCAGCAAACCATCCCGCAGCTTGTGACTATGCAATATGGACAGACAAGCAACACTGCGCGAAATAACCGCAGAAAACAATGTGGAACGTAAGACGAACTTATCCTTTACAGCAGTGTGTCGAAATTTGACGTCAGTTTTCTGTTGGGGCAGATGACCAACGCGAGTGCCTTTTCTAAGAACACGACATCGTCTGCAACGCCTCTCTCGAACTCGTGGCCATATCGATTATGGTGTCTCTCTCGGCTTTGCCGTCGATATCGGCAACCCGCATGACATCTGTACTTACCGGGCTATCGTCATTTCGCCCCCTGATTTCAGCCTTTTAAAATGGCTCTGAACGCTGTGGGACTTAACATCTGAGGTCATCAGTCCCCTAGAACTTAGAACTACTTAAACCTAACTAACCTAAGGACATCACACACATCCATGCCCGAGGCAGGATTCGAACTTGCGACCATAGCGGTCGCGTGGTTCCAGGCTGAAGGGCCTAGAACCGCTCGGCCACACAGGCCGGCAAGAGTTCAGCCTTATTTCTGCGGCACTCATCTCTGCCTCCGGAGCGCCTCCCGGTAGTCAGCCAAAGGCTGCAGAAGATAGCAACAGGGGTCACTCCAGACATGCACCTCTTCCTGCATAGGTCGTAATATCGATAGCCAATAAGAAAATAATCTTCCGCCGCGCGTGTATTTCTGCCCGAGCGGTGCAGTCTAGAGCACTCCCGTTTTGGCCGGTCTTCCACTAGTGAACCATAGCTGTATGGACTCTACCTCGGTTGGGACGCCACCTTCGCCAACCGGACGTTTGCGCTCCCGAGATCTCTGCTCCAAACGTTGGTGTTCTGAGCCGTGGACAAATCGTGCTGCTCGTGAGATAGATCTTTGAATGCGTACTTTCTTCTGAAGACTGGCTTATCATCTACGCTCTCAGGAAATTATTTTCATATAGTTGAAGAAAAATGGTTTGTAACGAAAGTTTCCTTCTCATTACTATAAAGAACTTCAGGAGAACGTTTATTTTATTTTGTTATACTGCATCAGAAACAACAGTCTCTTTGTGTTCGAAATTTATTTTTCAAATAAACAGAGTTTGATTACATCTACTAGTCATCTTTTGGGAGTATTGCGAGTTTGAAACACTTCAGATTTTACCATAGAAAACCGGAAGATTCTTGGCCTGGTCAGATGAATCCAGATTGTATTTGGAAAGAGCAGATGTTTGGTTTCGTGTTTTGCTCACACCCCACGAGATCATAGACCCAAGTTGAAAACAAGTCACTGTGCAAGCTGGTAGTTGGTCCATAATGGTGTACGCTGTGTTTGCACTGAATGGTCTGGGACCTCTGGTCCAACGGAACCGATAATTGACTAGAAATGGCTATGTATGACTACTCGAACATTATTTAGAACCATGCATGGGCTTCATTTCCAAACTACGTCGGAATTGTTAAGTGTGAGAATGCGACATGTCACCGGACCACAACTGTTCGCTATTGGTCTAAATAATGATCTGGACAGTTCGAGCGATCTAATTGGCCTCCCAGATCGCAAGACATGAATCCAATCGAACATTCATGGGACATAACCCAGAGGACACTTCGTACACAAAATCCTGCACTGGCATCAGTTTCGTAATTTCGGATGGCTATAAAGGCAGCGTAGCTCAATTTTTCTCCAAGCGACTTCCACTGATTTGTTGAGTGCATACGGTACCTAGTTGCTGTACTACGCGAGGAAAAAGAGGTCCGATACGAAATTAGGAAGTATCCCACGAATTTCCTCACCTCACTGTAAATCGATGAGGGCGGGTCATCATTCGCGCTTGCGTAGATCATTCGATAGAGAAACTGTCGTCAAAAAGCAAAGGTCCCGGTTTTGAGTACCTATATGGCAGTTTGGCTCAATTCGACAAGAGATTACATATCAGCGCACACTTCACTGTTGCCGTGATGAAACTTAATCTGGCTGAGGCTAAGCCATGCCACCGCAGTGTCAGTCTGGTAGGAGATGAGGTAATGGCAGAATGAAAGGTCATCAGTAGCGTTTATGTAGCTCATTCGGTAGAGTAATTGACCGCCAAAGTGAAATTTGTAAGTTCGAGACACAATCCGTCACACAGCTAAGTCTCACACGAGGTTACATATGAGCGCTCACGCCAATCCAGACCTTCTGTGATATTTAGCAGGTAGGAGACGAGGTAATTTCGGAAGTACACTGACGTGACAAAAGTTATAGGATAGTGTAATACACATATAAAATGGTGTTCTCATTTAAACACAGGTGATTAACGTGAAAAGGTTTCCGATGTGATAATGGTCATACGACCGGCATTAACAGAATTTGAACAAGGAATGGTAGTTACAGCTAGACGCATGGGACAGCCCATTTTGGAAATACACTACTGGCCATTAAAATTGCTACACCACGAATATGACGTGCTACAGACGCAAAATTTAACCGACAGGGAGAAGATGCTGTGATATGCAAATGATTAGCTTTTCAGAGCATTCACAAAAGGTTGGCGCCGGTGGCGACACCTACAACGTGCTGACATGAGGAAATTTTCTGACCGATTTCTCATACACAAACAGCAGTTGACTGGCGTTGCCTGGTGAAACGTTGTTCTGATGCCTCAGGTAAGGAGGAGAAATGCGTACCATCACGTTTCCGACTTTGATAAAGGTCGAATTGAGGCCTATCGCGATTGCGGTTTATCGTATTGCGACATTGGTGCTCGCGTTGGTCGAGCTCCAGTGACTGTTACCAGAATATGGAATCGGTGGGTTCAGGAGAGTAATACGGGACGCTGTGCTGGATCCCAACGGCCTCGTATCACTAGCAGTCGAGATGACAGGCAATTTATCCGTATGGCTGTAGCGGATCGTGCAGCCACGTCTCGATCCCAGAGTCAACAGATGCGGACGTTTGCAAGACAACAACCATCTGCACGAACAGTTCGACGACGTTTGCAGCAGCATGGACTATCAGCTCGGACACCATGGCTGCGGTTACCCTTGACGCTGCACCACAGACAGGAGCGCCTGCGATGGTGTACTCAACGACGAACCTCGGTGCACGAATGGCAAAAGTCATTTTTTCGGATGAATCCAGGTTCTGTTTGCAGCATAGTGATGGTCGCATCCGTGTTTGGCGACTTCGCGGTGAACGCACATTGGAAGCGTGTATTCGTCATCGCCATACTGGCGTATCACCTGGCGTGATGGTATGGGGTGCCATTGGCTACACGGCCCGGTCACCTCTTGTTCGCATTGACGCCACTTTGAACAGTGGATGTTACATTTCAGACGTGTTACGACCCGAGGCTCTACCCTTCATTTGATCCCTGCGAAACCCTACATTTCAGCACGATAATGCACGACCGCATGTTGCATGTCCTGTACGGGCCTTACCTGATACAGAAAATGTCAGACTGCTGCTCTAGCCAGCACATTCTCCAGATTTCTCACCAATTGAAAACGTCTGGTCAATATTGGCCGAGCATCTGGCTCGTCACAATACGGCAGTCACTACTCTTGATGAACTGTGGTATCGTGCTGAAGCTGCATGGGCAGCTGTACCTGTACACGCCATCCAAGCTCTGTTTGACTCAATGCCCAGGCGTATCAAGGCCATTATTACGGCCAGAGGTGGTTGTTCTGTGTAATGATTTCTCAGGATCTATGCATCCAAACTGCGTGAAAATGTAATCAGACGTCAGTTCTAGTATAATATATTTATCCAATGAATACCCGTTTATCTTCTGCATTTCTTCTTGGTGTAGCAATTTTAACGGCCAGTAGTGTAGCTACTAAATTAGTATACAGTATGTAGACCTAAACTAATACTTAGTGATAATGGGCCCCTGTTTTAATCAAAACCTTGGAAGAATACCTTGAAAGTCTCGATATATATATACAGTACCGAGCGAGGTGGCGCAGTGGTTAGACACTGGACTCGCATTCGGGAGGACGACGGTTCAATCCCGCGTCCGGCCATCCTGAGTTAGGTTTTCCGTGATTTTCCTAAATCCCTCCAGGCAAATGCCGGGATGGTTCCTTTCAAAGGGCACGGCCGACTTCCTTCCCCGTCCTTCCCCAATCCGATGAGACCGATGACCTAGCTGTCTGGTCTCCTTCCCCGAACCAACCAACCAACCTATGTATACAGTAATCCGAGAGGCACCGTGCCAAGGGTGCGAAATTTCAGGCGTTATCTCTTACCACGGACATCGCAGTAGTCAACGGCCTTCTCTTAACGACCGAGAGAAGCATAGTATGCGTAGAGTTGTCATTGTTAACAGACAAGCAAAAACTTTGTAAAACAACTGCAGAAATCTGTGTGGCATGTGCGACGAACTTATTCGTTAGGACAGTGTGCCAAAATTTCGCGTTAATGCGCTATGGCAGCAGACGACAGAAGCGAGTGCCTTCGCTGACAGGACGACATCGCCTGCAACGCCTCTCCTGGGGTCGTGTCCATACCGGTTATGGCGTACCTCTCGCCATCGCCTTCGACGCCGACAATCTGCAATACACTTATGCTTAGCGGGTTATTGTCAGCTCAGGCGTTCATGCAGATTTCCACGGTATCCGCCTCAGCCTCTAGAGGGCCGCCAGGTAACCAGCCACAGGGTGCACAAGACAGCATAGCTCCAGAAGTTCACCTCTTGCCTTACCCGCTGCAACTTAAATATCCAATAGGAAAACTGCAACCTTCCACCGAGCTAGTGTTTTGGCCCTCGCGCAACCGGCTAGAGCCAGTTCCGTGTTCGCCAGCCAGCTGCTGATGTCACCTCAAATAGGAAGTCGGCTTCGACACTCAGATCGCTACACTCTCGTGACCAAGGCTCTCAGCCTTGGTGTTCTCCGCCGTGAATAACTTGTGCTGGCCGTGAGACAGAACTTAGAATACGTATTTCGTTTGGACTTTTCACTGGTCAAGTGAAGTTACTCTCTGCTCTAAAAATCTGTTTTCGTTTCGCTGAAGAATAATTGTTCGTGACGAACTTTTCTTTCACATTACTAAGAAGAATTTCTGGAGATTGTTTATTTTGTTTCGTTGTACTGTTTCAGAAACATCAGACTGTGTTCCAAATTTACTTGCTCAAATAAACAAAGATTATTTACATCTGCGGTGTTGTAGAGGTATTCCGAGTGGGGAATACTTCATGGTAGACCCAATAAAACTGTAAATCCGTGACCTGCTCAGATGAGTCCCGATTGCAGTTCGTAGGAATTCATGGTAGGATTCGGACATGAATTCATTGAACATTTATGGGACATATTCGGTAGGTCAACTCGTACACAAAATCCTGCAATGGCAACACTTTCGGTATTATGGACGGCCTTAGAGGCAACATGGCCTACGATACATGATCCCATGTCGAACCTAGTTGCTGCCCTAAGCCGAGGAAAAAAGTCCGATACGAAATTAGAAACTAACCCATGAATTTTCTCATCTTTCTGTAAAGCTGTGAGGACGGGTTGTCAGTCGCGGTTGTGTAGCTCAGTCGGTAGAGTACTTGACGGCGAAAGTCGAAAGTTGTGTGATCGAGACAGGGTTTGGCACAAACCTTTAAACTGGCAGAAGGTTATATTTCAGTGCACAGTCTGCTGCAGAGTGAAAAACTCATTCTGGAAGCGATTCTCCTGGCTGTTACAAGGCCATGTCACTGCATTGTCATTATTTACATGAGTTCCAGGATTGCACGACGCGTAGGAGACGCGTAGGCAGATAGGAGATGAGATAATGGCCGAAGTAAAACTGTGAGGACGGATGGCCAATCGCGCTTGCGTAGCACAGTCGGTAGAGAAATTGCCCGTGAAAGGTGAAGTTCCTGGCGTTGGAGTTTCAGATACGCACACACATTTAAACTGAAAGGAAATTACATATCAGCGAACACTCCGTTGCGGAGTGAATAATTGTTTCCGGAAACAATTCCCCAGACTGTGCCTAAGCCACGTCACCACAGTTTCACTACTTACATGAGTGCTAGGCCTGCAATTTAAGAATAAGACATCCTGTCATATTTGCAGAAGACCAGGTAATAGCGGAATAAAGCTATGACGGCAGATCGTAAGTCGACCTTGTGTTTCTCAGTTAGTAGAAAAGTTGTCCCTGAAAAGCGACGATCCTTGGTTCGTGTCCCAGACCGACACACATCTTAAATCCGCCAGGGAGTTACATAGTGCGCAGAGTGAAAAAGTCGTTCTGGAAACGATTCCCAACGCTCTAGCCATCCCATATCACCAAAATATCACTGTCTTCATAAATGATAGTCATGAAAATTACGCAGGAGACATTCCGTGATGCTGGGCAGGTAGTATGTGAGATAATGACGGAACTACACTAAGGTGACAAAAGTCATGGGACAGCGATATGCACATAGGCAGATAACAGGGGTATCACATACACAAAGAATAAAAGGGTGCGCATTAGAGGAGTTTTCATTTAAATTCTGATGATTCATGTGAAAAGGTTTCTGACGTGATAACTGCTCTACGATCGGACTTCACAGACTTTGAACCGGAGTTGTAGTTGGAGCTAGCCGCATGGGACATTCCAGTTCGGAAATCTTTAGGAAATTCAATAATTCGAAATTTAAAATGCCAAATGTGTAGCGACAATGCCAGGTTTCACGCATTATGTCTCCCCATGTACAACACAGTAGGCGATGGCCTTCTCTTAACGACCAAGACCAGCAGCATATGCGTAGAGCTGTCAGTGCCAACTTCGTGAAGTAACAGCAGAAATCAATGTGGTACGTACGACAAAGTATCCGTTCGGATAATGTGGTGGTATTTGTTGTTAACAGGCTATGGCAGCAGACAATCGACTCGAGTCCCTTCGCTAACAGCACGACATGGCCTGCAAACTCTCGTGGGCTCGTGACCACGTCGGTTATGGCGTGTCTCCAGGCTTCGCCTTCGTCGCCAACAACCCTTACTGAGTGGATTATTGTTAACTCAGGCGTTCAGGCTGATTTAGACAGTACCCGAGTCAGTCCTCAAAGGGCCTCCCAGTAACCAGCCACAGAGCGCTGAAGATAGCAACAGGGATCGCTCCAGACATGCACCTCTTGCCTCATCCGCCGCAACTTAAATAGACAATAGGAAAATTGTAACCCGAGTATTTTTTTCAGTATTTTGGCCGGCTAGAGCCAGTTCTGCCTTCGCCAGCCAGCGACTGATGTACCATCACATTTGGGATCCCGCCTTCGATCGGACGTCTCCATCACCAGCCGGATTGCTGCACTCCCGTGACCTGTGCCCTGAGCCCTGGTATTCTGCACCATGGATAACTTGTGCTGCTCGCAAAATAGAACTTCGAATGTATTATTTATTCTGACTCTTTATTGGTCAAGATAAGGAAATCTACGCTCTCAAAAATCTGTTTTCGTTTCCTTGAAGAGTAATTGTTTGTAATGAACTTTTCCTTCTTATTAATAAGAAGAATTTCTGGAAAAAGTTTATTTTCGGGAGACAATCGTTCTCTATGGGTTTAAAGAATAGTATGGAAAGTTCTAGCGAGTGAACTGACCACCCAGATCGCCCGAAGAGAATCCAACCGAACTTTGAAGACATAATGGAGAGGTAACCTCGCACGCAAAATCCTGCGACGACAATAATTTCGTCATTATGGACATCTATGGATGGAGCATGCCTCAGTTTTGCTCCAGGCGACATTCAACGATTTATGAGCCACGTCGAAACTAGTTGCTGCACTATGTCACTCACAAAGAGGTCCGATACGAAACTGGGAAGTATTCCATGAATTTTCTCACCTCACTGGAAAGCTATGCGGACGGGTCGTCAGTCGCACTTGTGTAACTCAGTCAGTAGAAAAATTTTTCACAAAAGGAGGAGGTCCTATGTTCGACTACCAGATAGGGACTGAGAATTAATCTGACAGGAGGTTACATAACAACTTACACTCCGTTGCAGACGGAAAAAAATTTCTTCTGGAATTTCTTCTGGTCTCTGAGAGACCAGTGTGGCCTGAGCTCCCAGTTGGTGCACATCGACAGCGCAGAAATATACGTATATAGCTTCTTTTCTGTGTTTACTTCGTAGATGCTTACTTAAATTGCGTGTGAGTTTCGTATAGGAGGTGTAATTTCGAGTTTTAGTTACAGTAATCGTAAATTCAGGCATATTGTAGCGCAGTCGTTAGGCATTTGTACAGGTTAGTTCATACATTCTTTGCGTGTTTCCTTTACGTTATCTAGGCACGGACTCGTGTTTCAGTAACTGTTGTTCAACATCGATTAGAATGGACAGGGACTGTGATTGCTGTGTTCGGATGAGGGCTGGGTTGGCATTCCTTCGCTCACAGCTGCAGGCGGCGCTGACTTCGGTCGCGCAGCTTGAGGCCGTTGTCAATGGGCACCACTGTGGGGAGCCGGACTTGGGTATCACAGGGACGTCAACCTCGTCCCGTCTGTCCCCGGATCGGTCTGCCGCTGTGGTTGCCCCGGATGCTGCACGCAGTGGGGCTGAGCCTCACCTGTGGTTGATTGGGAGGACGTTCCAAGGCGTGGCAGGCAGCGAAAGACGTCCCCGGAGGCTGATCAGAAAGCCTCCCCGGTGCGTCTGACAAACAGGTTTCAGGTACCGTCTCTGGCTGAGCCAGAGCCAGCTACCTGCCCTGTTTCAGAGGATGATTCTCAGCCTTCAAGGTCTGGGCAATTGCAGAGGGTGGGCTTATTGGTAGTTTGGAGCTCCAATGTTAGGCGCGTAATGGGGACCCTTACGGATATGGCGGCTAAGGAGGGGAAGAAATCCAGTGTGCACTCTGTGTGCATTCCGGGTGGAGTCATTCCTGATGTGGAAACGGTCCTTCCGGATGCCATGAAGAGCACAGGGTGCAGCCAGCTGCAGGTGGTGGCACATGTCGGCACTAATGACGTGTGTCGCTTTGGATCTGAGGAAATTCTCTCTGGATTCCAGCGGCTATCTGATTTGGTGAAGGCTGCCGGTCTTGTTTACGAGATGAAGGCAGAGCTCACCATCTGCAGCATCGTTGACAGAACCGACTGCGGACCTTTGGTGCAGAGCCGCGTGGAGGGTCTGAATCAGAGGTTCAGACGGTTTTGCGACCGTGTTGGCTGCAGATTCCTTGACTTGCGCCATAGGGTGGTGGGGTTTCGGGTTCCGCTGAATAGGTCAGGAGTTCACTACACTCAGCTGGCGGCTACACGGGTAGCGGAGGCTGTGTGGCGTGGACTGGGCGGTTTTTTAGGTTAGAAGGCCTCGTGAAAGTACGGGGTGGGCTGCAATCTCAAAGGGTGCATGCCAAATACAGGACGTGCTTGGATCAAGGAACAGTCGGAATTGTAGTTGTAAATTGTTGTAGTTGTGCTGGGAAAGTCCCTGAGTTTCAAGAGCTAATAGAAAGAACAGAAGCTGAAATCGTTATAGGTACAGAAAGCCGGGTAAAGCCTGAAATTAAGTTCTGCAGAAATTTTTACGAAGTCTCAGACGGTGTTCAGGAAGGATAGATTAGGCAGAATTGGTGGTGGAGTGTTTGTGTCTGTCAGTAGTGGTTTATCTTGTAGTGAAGTCGAAGTAGGTACCCCGTGCGAATTGGTATGGGTGGAGGTTATACTTAACAGCCGAACTAAGTTAATAACTGGTTCCTCCTACCGACCCCCAGACTCCGATGATATAGTTGCTGAACAGTTCAGAGAAAATTTGAGTCTCGTAACAAATAAATACCCCACTTATACGGTTATAGTTGGTGGGGACTTCAACCTTCCCTCGATATGTTGGGAAAAATACTTGTTCAAAACCGGTGGTAGGCAGAAAACATCTTCCGAGATTGTCCTAAATGCTTTCCCCGAAAATTATTTCGAGCAGTTCGTCCACGAACCCACGCGAATTGTAAATGGTTGGCCGTGCGGTTCTAGGCGCTACAGTCTGGAACCGCGAGACCGCTACGGTCGCAGGTTCGAATCCTGCCTCGGGCATGGATGTGTGTGATGTCCTTAGGTTAGTTAGGTTTAAGTAGTTCTAAGTTCTAGGGGACTGATGACCTCAGAAGTTGAGTCCCATAGTGCTCAGAGCCATTTGAACCATTTTTATAAATGGTTGCGAAAACACACTTGACCTCTTAGCCACAAACAATCCAGAGCTAACAGAGAGCATCATGACTGATACAGGGATTAGTGATCACAAGGTCGTTGTAGCTAGGCTCAATACCGTTTCTTCCAAATCCACCAGAAACAAATGCAAAATAATTTTTTTTAAAAAAAGCGGATAAAGTGTCACTAGAAGCCTTCCTAAGAGACAATCTCCATTCCTTCCGAACAGACTATGCAAATGTGGACGAGATGTGGCTCACATTCAAAGATATAGTAGCAACAGCAATTGAGAGATTCATACCTCATGAATTGGTAAGAGATGGAACTGATCCCCCATGGTACACAAAACAGGTCCGAACGCTATTGCAGAAGCAACGGAAAAAGCATACGAAGTTCAGAAGAACGCGAAATCCCGAAGATTGGCTAAAATTTACAGACGCGCGAAATTTTGGCACGGACTTCTGTGCGAGATGCCTCTAATAGGTTCCACAACGAAACATTGTCTCGAAAATTGGTAGAAAATCCGAAGAAATTCTGGTCGTATGTAAATTACACAAGCGGCAAGACGCAGTCAATACTTTCGCAGCGCAGTGCCGATGGTACTGTTACCGACGACTGTGCCGCTAAAGCGGAGTTATTGAACGCAGTTTTCCGAAATTCCTTCACCAGGGAAGACGAATGGAATATTCCAGAATTTGAAACACGAACAGCTGCTAGCATGAGTTTCTTAGAAGTAGATACCTTAGGGGTTGCGAAGCAACTCAAATCGCTTGATACGGGCAAGTCTTCAGGTCCAGATTGTATACCGATTAGGTTCCTTTCAGATTACGCTGATACAATAGCTCCCTACTTAGCAATCATATACAACCGCTCGCTCACCGATAGGTCTGTACCTATAGATTGGAAAATTGCGCAGGTCGCACCAGTGTTTAAGAAGGGTAGTAGGAGTAATCCATCGAACTACAGACCTATATCATTGACGTCGGTTTGCAGTAGGGTTTTGGAGCACATACTGTATTCAAACATTATGAATCACCTCGAAGGGAACGATCTATTGATACGTAATCAGCATGGTTTCAGAAAACATCGTTCTTGTGCAACGCAGCTAGCTCTTTATTCGCACGAAGTAATGGCAGCTATCGACAGGGGATCTCAAGTTGATTCCGTATTTCTAGATTTCCGGAAAGCTTTTGACACCGTTCCTCACAAGCGACTTCTAATCAAGCTGAGGGCCTATGGGGTATCGTCTCAGTTGTGCGACTGGATTCGTGATTTCCTGTCAGGAAGGTCGCATTCGAAGTAATAGACGGCAAATCATCGAGTAAAACTGAAGTGATATCAGGTGTTCCCCAGGGAAGCGTACTGGGACCTCTGCTGGGACCTGGGTGACAATGTGAGCAGTTCTCTTAGGATTTCCACAGATGATTCTGTAATTTACCGTCTATTAAGGTCATCAGAAGACCAATATCAGTTGCAAAGCGATTTAGAAAAGATTTCTGTATGGTGCGGCAGGTGGCAGTTGACGCTAAATAACGAAAAGTGTGAGGTGATCCACATGAGTTCCAAAAGAAATCCGTCGGAATTCGATTACTCGATATATAGTACAATTCTCAAGGCTGTAATTTCAACTAAGTATCTGGGTGTTAAAATTACGAACAACTTCAGTTGGAAAGACCATATAGATAATATTGTGGGGGAGACGAGCCAAAGGTTGCGTTTCATTGGCAGGACACTTAGAAGATGCAACAAGCCCACTAAAGAGACAGCTTACACTACACTCGTTCGTCCTCTGTTAGAATATTGCTGCGCGGTGTGGGATCCTTACCAGGAGGGATTGACGGAGGACATCGAAAGGGTGCAAAAAAGGGCAGCTCGTTTTTGTATTATCACGTAATAGGGGAGAGAGTGTGGTAGATTTGATACGCGAGTTGGGATGGAAGTCATTAAAGCAAAGACGTTTTTCGTCGCGGCGAGATGTATTTACGAAATTTCAGTCACCAACTTTCTCTTCAGAATGCGAAAATATTTTGTTGAGCCCAACCTACATAGGTAGGGATGATCATAAAAATAAAATAAGAGAAATCAGAGCTCTAACAAAGGTTTAGGTGTTCGTTTTTCCCGCGCGCTGTTCGGGAGTGGAATGGTAGAGAGATAGTACGATTGTGGTTCGATGAACCCTCTGCCAAGCACTTGAATGTGAATTGCAGAGTAATCATGTAGATGTAGATGTAGAAAGATCTCCCAGGTTGTGACTAAGCAATGTCACCGAAGGATACTTACTTTCGTGAATGCTATGGCTGCAAGCTATGCCGCAGACGTTCTGTAACATCGGGTACGTATGAGATGACTTAATGGTGAAAGTAAAACTGTGAGTAGAGATCTTAAGTCGACCTTGTGTAGCTCAATAGGTAGAGCACTTCTCCGTAAAGGGCGAAGATCCTAGTTATGTGTCCCAGACCGTCACCGAGCTTTAATCTGCCAAGTAGCTTCGTATCAGAGCACGCTCCGCTGCAGAGTGAAAAATTCATTCTGTATACAATCACCCAGTCTGTGGTCGTGCCGTGTCTCTGCACTATCAGTACTTCCATGAATGCCGGCCTGAGTGGTCGTGCGGTTCTAGGCGCCACAGTCTGGAACCACGTGACCGCTACGGTCGCAGGTTCGAATCCTGCCTCGGGCATGGATGTGTGTGATGTCTTTAGGTTAGTTAGGTTTAATTAGTTCTAAGTTCTAGGGGACTGATGACCTCAGAAGTTAAGTCCCATAGTGCTCAGAGCCATTTGAACCATTTAAACTTCCATGAATGCAGGGGCAACAATCTATGCAGGAGATCTTCTGCAATATTTGGAAGGTACAACATAAGATAATGGCGAAATTAAGCTTACAAGATGGGTCGTCAGTCGTGCTTGTCTAGCCCAATCAGCAGTGCACTTGTCCGCAAAAGGTGGAGGTTAGCGGTTCGAGTCCCACAGCGGCACAGGGCTTTTATCTGCCAGGAAGTTTCATATCAGCGTACACTTCTCTCCAGAGTGAAAAATTCGTTCTGGAAAGAGTCACCCAGTTTGTAACTAATCTATGTCACCGCACCGCCATTACTTACATGAGTGCTACGCCCGCAAGTTACGGAGGAGACAATGTGTGATTTTTGGAAGGAAGGAGATGAGGTACTGTTGAAAGCAAAGTTGCGAGGACTGGTCGTCAGTCGTTCTTGGGTAGCTCAGTCAACAGAGCAATTGTCCGTGTAATAGGAAGTTCCGGTTTCCGAGTCTCATTCAGGCACACAGGTTTAATCTGCCAGGAGATTTCATATCAGCGCACACTCCACTGTAAAGGAAAAATTTACACTCGATGTGCCCCCAAGGCTATGGGTCTCAGCAACATCGTTTGTTTCAATAGTTCTAGTCTCATGATTCACATAGGAGAATTTCTGTGTAGTTTCGGAGGTGGGAAATTAGGTACTGACGGAAGTAAAACTGCGAGTAGTGAGTCGAGCTTGGGTAGTTCAGTCGGAGGAGCGCTCATCTGCGAAAGCCAGTGTTTCCGGTTTCGTGTCCCGGTGCTTCACACAACTTTAATGATCCAGAAAGTTTCATATCAGCGTGCATTCCGCTACAGAGTGAAAAATTCATTGTGGATAAATAGAATAATTAGGTCGCAAACAAAGGCGTCGAAGCTGTTAGGACGTGGAAATATTTTAGCTATATTTCAAATCATAAAAAGAAAAAGATTCAGTCGGACTCGCTAGACTAGCCACGCTGCTTACATAGTAATGCGTTTAGACACATCTGGTAGAGAGCAATCATCTGGAGCGTGCGACAGCCTGTGGGAAAGATTTGTCAACCCGCCAAATGAATCGATGACAGGAGAAAGCCAGCTCTGGATTTTGGCTACTCGATGGGAATGAAGACTATCGTGAGTAGATGCAGTGTCATGTGCAGTCAGATCTGGCGGAAAAATTCGCTTAGGAAACGTACAAAGGATCAGCTATGGGCGTTGGTGGACAGTCGTACTCATGACGTCAGTGAGTAGTCAGTAGTAACGGAGTAAGCACAGTATTAACGAAGACACCAGCAACTTGGACGAAAGCAGCTACTGATGAAACAGTAGTACTTCATATGTGAGTTGACGTAACAACAACTAATAGAGGAGTAGTAATTTTACGACTGCCTTTTATGTGTTTCATTGAATAGTGTTGAAAAGAGATAGTGTAGAGGGTTTACTTTGCAAGTGGAACATGTAGCTGAACAGTACTTGTCCCCTGTTAGCTACAGCAAGGGCTCAGTGGTTTTATAAGTAGGCCAAAAGACCATTAACTCTGTGATTTGGCTAGGTGATCATTAATTTAGTAGATGTCAGAACAAGTGTTAATCCTTACTATTTCTCTGAGCCAGGCACCGCAGGTAGTGCATTTTATACTGATCACAACAAGTAGAGAGATGGCTCTTATCTCCTGACTGTGGGAACCCCATTTGTAATAAGACGGAATCATAGTGAAAGCGTTGCTACCTATATGTGTCTAACGACGAATAAAACTTATTTAACCATTTCAAATCACTTTCTTCTTTCGCAGATCACCTCTCCTGTCAAAGATCCTCTCTGTTTCCCAGCACTAACCCTAAAGCAACCAGGGAGGGTCTAATCCCCCTCGACTGCGTTATAAAGGTTAATTAATGGAACATGTAAACAACAATAGTGGTGGTTCCCTATGTTTAGCAGAGCACACTATTAGTAGCTTGGACCGGTGCCTGGATGCGACAAAGCAGTTAATGTTCCCACGTCCCATATGTTAACAGAACGTTAAGAAACCTTAATACGTGGTGTGGGAATAACCCTCTGCCATGCTCTTTGTGTTGACGTCCGAACAACGAAGTGTCATGTAGAAGTGGGCACCTCACGACTGAACTACAAGTAAGTACTGTCACTGCCTGACACAGCAACGAATGAGAGACTCCGGCGAAGACGCACGCACAAGAGGTTCCATACGCCGCCTCTGGAAGATTACTTCCGTTAGAGCGCAGCGCCGCTCACTCCACTCAGCAATCATAGCTTACACGACAGCATCGTCTTACTTCGGATCCAGCAGTGCGAGTTGTATAAGAAACCAAAACTGTATATCGAAGTTTATAGTCAATTGCATACTGAGATATGACTAGAATTCTGTATTGTATCGAGTGATAAGCTACAGTGTTCCATAATAGTAACAATAACACAGACATTCCTGTAGGCATGGATTGTTTCCAAGTTAATTATTTCAGACTGCTCAAGTTTTAATAAAGGTATCTAATATTTTGTATGTGTTGTAGGAACTACTATACATCCTCTAGAAGTGGTCTAGGCTTGCTAGGAACCACTGCAGTGCCAATGTTAATATCTCAAGCGCCGGCCGGAGTGGCCGTGCGGTTCTAGGCGCTACAGTCTGGAACCGAGCGACCGCTACGGTCGCATATTCGAATCCTGTCTCGGGCATGGATGTGTGTGATGTCCTTAGGTTAGTTAGGTTTAGTGAGTTCTAAGTTCTATGCGACTGATGACCTCAGAAGTTAAGTCGCATAGTGCTCAGAGCCATTTTGAACCAATATCTCAAGCGTTTTTTCATTCAGCATTACACAGTTCTCAGTGGTTTGCAGAATATAGATGTAGATAAGTTTTGGTTATTTGCCACACCTAGTGCATCGAACCAGACACTTAAGCCAACCGAGCTCAACTATCGACAACTCATCCGGAGATACCGCTTGCAGCATCCAAGTCGCAAACTAGAGATCATAAACGGAGCGAGTACGAGTCCAGTCCTGAGAACCTCTGAAATTAAGGGGCCGCTGTTACATCAGTGCTATTCTGGTCTCTCACTTTCCTAGTGAATCGCTTATTTGTGAAAGGATGTAAGTCAGAAAAATAACGTTTTGGGAAATGACAAAAACATAGTAAATCTTTCCAGCCCTTAGTGAGCTAACCGTTAAATTCTTTATTTTATGTGTCCATATATGTAAGATGGTCTAATGGAAAGGTTCCGTACATGAAAAATGTAATGTAGTTAGAAAAAAAAAATTTGAAATTTTTTTTTACTTTCTCCTTTACATAAACAAACGCACATATTTTAGAAAACATATTGAATACTATTAGATACCCATTAATAATGCTTTATTTTCGCTTCATTTTGGATAAACAAATGGCCTGAGGTGTACATAATGCCACTCAACGAGTTTCCATAAGTTATAAAATATAATTACCTAGAAGAACTGTCTTTGGGCGCCTGGAAGAGAGATCTATAAAAGTCTATGGTCATCTGGTATGTATTTCATGCTTTTAGGTAAGTCCTTAATTTTATCATGATTGATAGGCAGTTTTTCAAAATAATATTACCCATGAGACATTTACTTGACACTTGTGCCTTAGTACAAAAGTGTGATTTATTAAACCACCTACGTATTGTGAAGCAGCAATTATGCCTTCAGTAGTCAAGGTGTACTCAGATTGGAAGAAACTAAAAATGGTGAATTCTTAAGTTCGGCATTGTGGAACTGCACTGATTTAGATTCTTCTTATAAGCACTCTCATTCACAGTACTCGCTTTACAATACCAAAACCACAGTCAACGCTGGGAATGAGTGACCGTGGAATGGAAAGCAATAAACAATTTTATCAAATTTCCCACTCTCTGTGAGTGATAGGAATAATCTTATCATGTAATGGTTGTTGTTTTGCCCACCACAGGAATCACTAGAAAGATTAAGTTCTTTGATGTTTCGGGAAGCAGCTCATTCAGATATCTGAAAAGGTACGCACATGTTTCATTTGGGAGTTTTTTTTTTTTTTAAATGGCTCTGAGCACTATGGGACTTAGCATCTGAGGCCATCAGTCCCCTAGAACTTAGAACTACTTTAACCTAACTAACCTAAGGACATCACACACAGCCATGCCCGAGGCAGGATTCTAACCTGCGACCGTAGCGGTCACGCGGTTCCAGACTGAAGCGCCTAGACCGCTTTGCCACACCGGCCGGCTGGGAGTTTTTTCCCTTGGCTTCCATTGTACAAAAAGAAACCATCACTTCCAGTGCTGATGGTATGTACTGCTAATGATAAAACTGAAATCTGACTGTAATAATGCATCTCTTGAACGGGAATGCATGGTAGAGATACGTTCTGTATGAAAGTAAACGTGAGACCCATGATGCTGTCACTGTTTTTACATAGCTGGTCAATCTCTCGTACATTACTGTTAAGCTGTTAAGCATTTCTTTCATGTACAGCTAATTCAGCAGCTGCCACATGTTTTCCAGTGTCTTTTAATTTAACTTTGACCCTTGAGGAACACAAGAAGTATCCATTTGTGGTTTACCAAAACGTAAATCAAAGCACTCTTTGTAAGTATTGAAACAGAATCAATATTTCAACTGTGAATCTGGAAACTTTTCCTTGAAAAGACAATACATCTCTGTAATATCCAGAACTGAATGAAGGTATTTAATTTCCTTTGCAGCTCAGTGAGCGGTACTATAACGTACAACTGAAACAACCTATTTTTGTATAGTTCCAGACAGTGGTCTCCATTCGTTACATGGTACTTGAATTCCGAATTTTTTTGTTTATTTATGAAGGGATATAAGTCAGCTGACTTCAGATGTTCCATAAAGAAATGAAAAAAAATTAGACCAGGCTTGTTCCTACCATTTAAAGCATCAGATTTAGGTAATGTTATTACTAAACGACATATCTAAAGTTAAGGAATGATTTCCATCAATAACTCATTTATACCAAAAACTGAACTATGTCCTTTCACAAATAAGCGGTTTCTATAGTTTCGCGAGTATGACGAGTCTGAGAACGATGGCGCTGCGGTCGCTTCTTGTTGGTCGACTCGTTCCCTTACTGAATCGTGCAGGAGTGTGTCATGAGTGGCGAATTTTGAATGACATCTATACTTCTCTTGTTACCATGCTGAAATTAGTGTTTTTTTACCAGAAGCAGCTGTAGTAAGGGAATCCTGAAACAGTGTTTTAGTAAAGAAGCAACAGACGACATTCCAGGTAAACAGATTACAAAAATCTCATTCTCTGTATAAAAATAAACGTCCAATTTCTTCACATACGTTGTTGTTAGGCCACAACGATCTCCATTTCTTCATCAACGACCCTTAAAAATTTTGCATTCCTCCCTAGAAAAGAAAAATGCATTTACTGGAAAATTGTTACAGATAATGAAGGATCGCTTACTGAAAGCGCACTGTTTGTGATTCAGTGACAGTCACGCGCTGCAGAAATCTTCAAGCATTCAGTAGGATTCACGGCTCAAGTTACGAAAGGGTAGCCAAAACAGTCGTATCTGTAGGAACCGAAGTGGGTTGTGAAGCTGATCAGGAGGTTATACTTACTCATCCGACTACGGTTCAGAATCGAGTAAAGTCCATTGCAGACGCAATTAACAAAGTTTAAGCTTTATTGGAACTTGCATATGGACAATAGAATACTGTTTACCTCCCCATTTCCCCAATAAGGAAAGAACACCAGTTACTACTGTTTTATCGGAGCTTTTTCGCCGTTTCCAGTCCTTGCAAAATTCTGAGGATTTAGTGAAGTCATCTGGACTCAGTTCGAAGCGGGGCTCACCACTGAAAACAATTCTACAACAGGCAATGAAATTCCAATCTGACTGTCGCTGGTCACACGGCCCGACAGCCATAAGTGACGGTTGGGGTGCCACTTCTTTTCGTAGCAGTACCTCTTTGATTGTCATCCGCGGCACCCTAACAGTACAGCGGTACGTCGACGATAGTCTACACCCAGTTTTGTTACCCTTCATATCAAGCCTCCCTGGGCTTACATTCCAGAAGGTTAATGACCGCCCGAAGTGGCGTGAGTTTCTACTGCTTTTCTTCGTGCTTGCCAAACCCTACCCTGGCCAGCAAAGTTGACAGATGTCTTCTCAATTGCGAACGCTTGGAGCATTGTTGGTAAGATTCTCCAACTAGCTTGGAATTTTTACGATCTAACGCACCAATTGGCCAGGATTTGGCAATATGTCCCTCAGGAAGAGACCCAACAACTCTATCAATCAGTGCCAAGCAGAATGAAAACTTGCATAAATACCAGGATGCACCACGCGTTCTTGTCTTCCTCAGTTTGTGAAGCTCTTTCTCTTGCACGAATCATCCATTTTTTCTGAAATTGTAATCATTTGTTTATCTGCACATTTATATCACGTGTGCCGATTTCCGCCGCATTCGGATAATTCGTTTACGGTGCATCGTTTTCTTTTTTTTCTTTTTTCTTTTTTACAGTATGAGTAAAATAATAAATAATAAATAGGATAATATTCGTGCTGACCGATTAGTATTAGTAAATAGCTAGGGACATACCCCGTCTGGCTTAGCGGTAATAAGTACACAAATCTGCCTTGCGACTCAAGCTATATATTAGTGATACCCCTATCAAAATACTTACAGTTGTTCCGTAGATCAAGCCTCACATACAGACAGAAAATAAACCACGCTGGTGATATTAAAGCCCGTTTCACACTGGGACACTGGTGACGGTCACCAGCGACGGTCACCGACAGAGATACATTCGTTTCAACTGGAACATTCACACCGGGACACTACACCGCCTCACCGAGCCACTGTGACACAGCAGTGACTCACCCTCGCCACATGTGACGGACAAGGTTACTGTGTTCACAGCAGTCACCGCCGGACATGCATTAGTTCGAATTGGAGTGTTCGCACTGGGACACATATCACAGACACAGCGCTACAGATTTGCCAACAGACAGGCAGTCATTTCTGAGACAGTGTCGCAAAATATTGATGGTACAAAACATTCCTTCTAGCCATCAGTTTAGATTTCATTAACAGGGAAGATTTTATAAGTGAAGCAGAAAGTCGTCCTGCTATTTGGGATGTCAAAAGCGATGACTATAGCAACAAAGTGGTGGAAACGAATGCGTGGCAAGAAATTATAACGAAGTTTGTGCCTGATTTCAATGAGAAGAGCACAGATGAAAAAAAATGGTAAGTTGTATGTTCTTTTTTTCAAATTTAATACCTCATTTTTCGGACCATAAAAGACTAGTGAAATTTAGTTGTTACCCCTGTACGAGGCTAGGAGCGTAGTAACCTTCAAGTATATTTGCATCCCTCACCCCTTTTCTTTTGCGTTTACCAGTATCACGTGTGCCGTTATGCAATCTTAATGCCATAAGAAGGGCAAAATGGATGAGCGTAGAAACCATGAACTCACCCCTACAGGTCGAATGAAGTGAAAATATAAAAAAAAATACTTATATTTCAAAAATTTTATAACAAAATTAAGGATGCGTCTTATCGTCGTCTTAAGGCGCTCCGCCTTATGGTCCGAAAAATACAGTTAAAATGTTATTCTTAATTACAATTGATTACGCATATGTGGCTACTACATTAATGAATTTTATTTATTTACCATACTATTATTGAGTTACAAGTTCCTGACACTCGATAATTTTAATTGTAAGTCCCAATCAGTTCGGTGAATGCAATAATATGACTTGTTACAGTTAACATACACTCCTGGAAATGGAAAAAAGAACACATTGACACCGGCGTGTCAGACCCACCATACTTGCTCCAGACATAGCGAGAGGGCTGTACAAGCAATGATCACACGCACGGCACAGCGGACATACCAGGAACCGCGGTGTTGGCCGTCGAATGGCGCTAGCTGCGCAGCATTTGTGCACCGCCGCCGTCAGTGTCAGCCAGTTTGCCGTGGCATACGAAGCTCCATCGCAGTCTTTAACACTGGTAGCATGCCACGACAGCGTGGACATGAACCGTATGTGCAGTTGACGGACTTTGAGCGAGGGCGTATAGTGGGCATGCGGGAGGCCGGGTGGACGTACCGCCGAATTTCTCAACACGTGGGGCGTGAGGTCTCCACAGTACATCGATGTTGTCGCCAGTGGTCGGCGGAAGGTGCACGTGCCCGTCGACCTGGGACCGGACCGCAGCGACGCACGGATGCACGCCAAGACCGTAGGATCCTACGCAGTGCCGTAGGGGACCGCACCGCCACTTCCCAGCAAATTAGGGACACTGTTGCTCCTGGGGTATCGGCGAGGACCATTTGCAACCATCTCCATGAAGCTGGGCTACGGTCCCGCACACCGTTAGGCCGTCTTCCACTCGCACCCCAACATCGTGCAGCCCGCCTCCAGTGGTGTCGCAACAGGCGTGAATGGAGGGACGAATGGAGACGTGTCGTCTTCAGCGATGAGAGTCGCTTCTGCCTTGGTGCCAATGATGGTCGTATGCGTGTTTGGCGCCGTGCAGGTGAGCGCCACAATCAGGACTGCATACGACCGAGGCACACAGGGCCAACACCCGGCATCATGGTGTGGGGAGCGATCTCCTACACTGGCCGTACACCACTGGTGATCGTCAAGGGGACACTGAATAGTGCACGGTACATCCAAACCGTCATCGAACCCATCGTTCTACCATTCCTAGACCGGCAAGGGAACTTGCTGTTCCAACAGGACAATGCACGTCTGCATGTATCCCGTGCCACCCAACGTGCTCTAGAAGGTGTAAGTCAACTACCCTGGCCAGCAAGATCTCCTGATCTGTCCCCCATTGAGCATGTTTGGGACTGGATGAAGCGTCGTCTAACGCGGTCTGCACGTCCAGCGCGAACGCTGGTCCAACTGAGGCGCCAGGTGGAAATGGCATGGCAAGCCGTTCCACAGGACTACATCCAGCATCTCTACGATCGTCTCCATGGGAGAATAGCAGCCTGCATTGCTGCGAAAGGTGGATATACACTGTACTAGTGCCGACATTGTGCATGCTCTGTTGCCTGTGTCTATGTGCCTGTGGTTCTGTCAGTGTGATCATGTGATGTATCTGACCCCAGGAATGTGTCAATAAAGTTTCCCCTTCCTGGGACAATGAATTCACGGTGTTCTTATTTCAATTTCCAGGAGTGTAGTAATAATTGCACAATGCAGATCACAAATATAATGCAAGATGAACAATGAGGCCTAACGACATTAACTTTCACGAAACATTTCTAGCAATTAGATTTTTTGCAGCTGTCAAGGCACTTCACCTTCAGGGCTAACGAAGCAGTTCGCAAAGTCATCTCTGCTACCGTTCGCAATGTTTCTTTCATGAACTAAGAAAGATGACACGTCCTGCAATCCCTAAATAGTTCACTTATCCTCAAACTCTATCCCATCGCGATCACGCACAAAGTTATGGAGGACGCAACATGTCTTTACAATAGACATTGCTAAATACACACATCAGAATAAGTTTTGCATCACCCCGGTTCCAAGACTCCTGAAGATAGACGTTGACTGTGGATATTGTGTCACAGACACAGTCCCTTTGGCTGTTCAGAGATGTCACTACACCCGTCCAAACATGTAAACAACCATGCATGAGTAACACCAATTAGACGGAGGGGATCCTACAGCCGATCAGTTCCAGTCATTCCACCAGGAAGGAGGTACACGGCTCGTGTTGTCTGTAGTTCAACCATGCCTAGATGGTCAATACTGCGGTTCAATCGCGTCCACATTGTTATTTGGTGCCAGAAATGACTGTCAACAAGCCGGCCGGGGTGGCCGTGCTGTTCTTGGCGCTACAGTTTGGAACCGCGAGACGGCTACGTCGCAAGTTCGAATCCTGCCTCGGGCATGGACGTGTGTGATGTCCTTAGGTTAGTTAGATTTAATTAGTTCTAAGTCCTAGGCGACTGATGACCTTAGAAGTTAAGTCGCATAGTGCTCAGAGCCATTTGAACCATTTGACTCTCAACAAGGAAAGTGTCCAGGCGTCTCGCAGTGAATCAAATCGATGTTGTTCGGACATGGAAGAGATACAGATAGATAGGAACTGTCTATGACATGCCTCGCTCAGGCCGCCCAAGTGCTACTACTGCAGTGGATGATCGCTACCTACGGATTATGGCTCGGAGGAACCCTGAAAGCAACGTCACCATGTTGAATAATGCTTTTCTTCCAGCCACAGGACGTCGTGTTAGGACTCAAACAGTGAGCAATAGGCTGCATGACGCGCAACTCCACTCCCGACGTCCATGGCGAGATCCATCTTTGCAACCACGACACCATGCAGCGCGGTGCAGATGGGCCCAACAGCATGCCGATTGGATCGCTCAGGTTTGGCATCACGTTCTCTTCACCGATGAGTGTCGCATATGCCTTCGTTCAGACAATCATCGAAGACGTGTTTGGAGGCAACCCGGTCAGTCTGAACGCCTTAAACACACTGTACAGCTCCCTGCGGTTATGGGGTGGCATTATGTGGGGCCGACGTAACGGCTGTGCGATACGTGAATGCCATCCTCCGCCCGATAGTGCAAATATATCGGCAGCATATTGACGAGGCATTCGTCTTCATGTACGACAATTCGCGCCTGCATCGTGAAAATCTTGTGAATGATTTCCTTCAGGATAACGTCATCGCTCCACTAGAGTGGCAGCATGTTCTCCAGACATGAACCCTATCGAACATGCCTGGGATAGATTGAAAAGGTTTGTTTATGGACGACGTGACCAACCACCCACTCTGAGGGATCTACGCTGAATCGCCGTTGAAGAGTGGGACAGTCTGGACCAACAGTGCCTTGATGAACTTGTGGGTAGTATGCCACGACGGACACACAGGCATGCATCACTGCAAGAGGACGTGCTACTATGTATTAGAGATACCGGTGTGTACAGCAATCTGGACCACCACCTCTGAAGGTCTCGCTGTATGTTGGTAGAAGATGCAATGTGTAGCTTACATGAACAATAAAAAGGGTGGAAATGATGTTTATGTTGATCTCTATTCTAATTTTCTACAGGTTCCGGAACTCTTAGAACCGAGGTGATACAAAACTTTTTTGATATGTGTATAATTTAACATCGAGTGGTCTGTGGAAAACGCGCCACTTGTTTGCAAGGATTCCAATGCTACACTCAATGTACCTTCTTGCTCTGGATAGTCTATAATTGAACACACGTTTTTTAACGTCTAAATACCGTCCTCCAGAAGGGTGCAGAATGTATTTTGATAACCCGAAACTTGCATCACCTACTAACATGAATGACATAGGTCTTTCAAAAGTTAATTGAAGTGGTTTGGGTGCCGGGAAATCTAGCGTACCATCTTGTATTTTTTTATTTAACACTGAATTACGAAACACAGTTGAGTGGGACGATTTCCTATACGCTTCAACGTCTATAAACAAGAATTTGTACGTCGAATCGCAAACAGCCAACAACATAAAGGAAAAATAGTTCTTATAATTATAGTAGAGGGAACCACTGGAAGTGGGTTTCATAATTCTGATATGTTCTCTGTCCACTGCACCCACACAATGAGGAAAGTTGGCAGTCTTGTGGAATCCCTCATCTGAGGTAAGCCCTAGCTCCTTCGAGAGATGAGGAAAACATTTTGATTTAATTTTATGCCATATGGCAAAGCAAACGTCTCGTATAATATACGAGATAGTTGATACACCAATTCTGTACTGAAAGTGTAAGTCCATCATGGATGATCCAGCCCCCAAGTATCTGTATAAAAAAGATACAGCGTATGAAGCAAAATTACAAAAGTATACGATTTACAGACACGCATACACACGCACACACTCGTACACACTAAGGATAATATTACAATACTATGGTGGTTTTTATCTGTTTCAGGGACGGTCCTTCTAAGGAAATGGAAGAGCTTAAGGGACAGTTACACCAGAGAGTTATTAAGGAAATGAGTGTTTCTGCAGCAACTGGTAGGAAGGAGTACATCTACTTCGAGCAGCTGCGATCCTTAACAATTGACTGTAAGAGTACTACCTCTAGTATTGAGAATTATGATGACAGTGACAGATATGAGTTTGATGGAGGAGAAAATTTAGACCAGGAGACACGTGAAAAAACTGCCGTGAGACATCAAAAAAGGTCACGTGAAAAGAAGGGTGTTGAAGAAGAAGATGATATGCTATACCACATTTTGAAGGAAAAGTGCGCCACAAAACACAATTCAAGTCAACAAGAAGACGAAGCTTGTTCATGCAGTATTTAGTGCCTAAATTAAAAAACAATTTTTAGTCATGCAAGACTGAATGTGAAATCGTGATGAATGTCATTATTAATGCCCAACAATATTACAGCACTTCCGCTTCATCCCAAATAGGATTTGTACTGGTACCAAATTGCGCTACTGGGGGTCCATATCACGACCGTGCACATCGTGGAACAGTTCATGGTTACACTGGAGAACAGTCCATGTTATCTGATCAGTTACCATCTGTGTGTTCGCCAACGGTCTCTGAGTACACTGATTAATCCTTAATATATTTTTCAACAGCACAGGCAGAGCAAAAATGAAATTAGACTACCCGTGAAAGTTTTGTAGTAATTTGTAATGTATACTAATACCAGTTCAAATCTGTGAAATATACTCTCAATAAAATACACTCCTGGAAATGGAAAAAAGAACACATTGACACCGGTGTGTCAGACCCACCATACTTGCTCCGGACACTGCGAGAGGGCTGTACAAGCAATGATCACACGCACGGCACAGCGGACACACCAGGAACCGCGGTGTTGGTCGTCGAATGGCGCTAGCTGCGCAGCATTTGTGCACCGCCGCCGTCAGTGTCAGCCAGTTTGCCGTGGCATACGGAGCTCCATCGCAGTCTTTAACACTGGTAGCATGCCGCGACAGCGTGGACGTGAACCGTATGTGCAGTTGACGGACTTTGAGCGAGGGCGTATAGTGGGCATGCGGGAGGCCGGATGGACGTACCGTCGAATTGCTCAACACGTGGGGCGTGAGGTCTCCACAGTACATCGATGTTGTCGCCAGTGGTCGGCGGAAGGTGCACGTACCCGTCGACCTGGGACCGGACCGCAGCGATGCACGGATGCACGCCAAGACTGTAGGATCCTACGCAGTGCCGTGGGGGACCGCACCGCCACTTCCCAACAAATTAGGGACACTGTTGCTCCTGGGGTATCGGCGAGGACCATTCGCAACCGTCTCCATGAAGCTGGGCTACGGTCCCGCACACCGTTAGGCCGTCTTCCGCTCACGCCCCAACATCGTGCAGCCCGCCTCCAGTGGTGTCGCGACAGGCGTGAATGGAGGGACGAATGGAGACGTGTCGTCTTCAGCGATGAGAGTCGCTTCTGCCTTGGTGCCAATGATGGTCGTATGCGTGTTTGGCGCCGTGCAGGTGAGCGCCACAATCAGGACTGCATACGACCGAGGCACACAGGGCCAACACCCGGCATCATGGTGTGGGGAGCGATCTCCTACACTGGCCGTACACCACTGCTGATCGTCGAGGGGACACTGAATAGTGCATGGTACATCCAAACCGTCATCGAACCCATCGTTCTACCATTCCTACACCGGCAAGGGATCTTGCTGTTCCAACAGGACAATGCACGTCCGCATGTATCCCGTGCCACCCAACGTGCTCTAGAAGGTGTAAGTCAACTACCCTGGCCAGCAAGATCTCCGGATCTGTCCCCCATTGAGCATGTTTGGGACTGGATGAAGCGTCGTCTCACGCGGTCTGCACGTCCAGCACGAACGCTGGTCCAACTGAGGCGCCAGGTGGAAATGGCATGGCAAGCCGTTCCACAGGACTACATCCAGCATCTCTACGATCGTCTCCATGGGAGAATAGCAGCCTGCATTGCTGCGAAAGGTGGATATACACTGTACTAGTGCCGACATTGTGCATGCTCTGTTGCCTGTGTCTATGTGCCTGTGGTTCTGTCAGTGTGATCATGTGATGTATCTGACCCCAGGAATGTGTCAATAAAGTTTCCCCTTCCTGGGACAATGAATTCACGGTGTTCTTATTTCAATTTCCTGGAGTGTAACTTAATATTACAGTACCGACCTTAATGTGAGATCAAGGTTTTCCTCAGCTGGGATAGCCATCCGTAGTATAGTGTCTTTTCCTGTGATTTCTCCTTTCACTTCTCCCCGCAGTTCACCAAATGAAGTTTTCGACTTTCGAAAATACTGAAAAGACTTCTTTTCATCTTGTATCAGATCAACATAAAGGGTGTAAAACCATCCTTTCTCCAGCCGGTCACGTAGCAGTGGATGTACCTGTAACGAACGTTTTGTCTTCATTCTCCTCCTCATCATCTCCTCTTCCTCCTGCTTAGAAGTACTAACAAAAGTTTCTCCTCGTTCCAGTCCATTTCACTAACTAATCAGTTGGCTATACCTGCGGTGTCGGACACCGGTGATCCACCACCGTCACCAGTGTCGTAGTGTGAAACGGGCCTAACACATCTTAGTTCAGCCAATTGTCTCCAAATATTTATAAATTATACACACAAAACTTCCTCCATGGAAGCCCTATTATAGTCCCTGAGATTACTCTTCAGATGCTGACAGAAAAACGTGGTGGTGGACTCTAATTCGTAAGATGTGTTGATAATCGTTATGTCGAGCCGCTGTGTGTGTAGCGGCAATGCCGCGAGTCCTCTATTACACTCGCACTCCTATGAATTCGTACTCCTTTCTGCGCTGATAGGAGTCCACGTGTACCCGATAAGACTTACGTGACATGTCTGTGAGTCGAGTCTCCGAGCGTATAGATACTGCGAGTTCGGAGCGAGTTTGAAGCGAATTTACGGAGCTGATTTGTCATCAGCACCGCAACCGCGTCCCAGAATACACCGAGGTGCGAATGAAACAGAGCTCACCGTGTCTAGGCTAGGCTGACTACCCTGACAGTTCATGGTCCATGTGCTAATGATAATCGTAATATCTGACTGTATTTCATTAATTTTAGTGCCATTTGAAGATGAAGACAGCGTATTCCTTAAGCTTCAACACTTATTGTGATCTTTTGCAATAAATAATATTTAAAAGTACCATGTTCTGATTACTTATACAGATATCGACTGCCAATTTACATACTGAATAAGGTAGCACAACACAGGTTCGATCTAGATGAAATGTATAATTATAAATAAAAATATAAGCAGCATTTTGTTCAGAGTTGAAAGATATGTCGAAATACTATCATCAGGCAGCGTAAAGAATAATCTTCTTCGATGGGATATAATGATCCAAAATCACAAAATTTTTAAGGGATAAAATGTTTGTGATAAATTTTTAAAAAATTGAAAAAGATAATTATTTTTCCTGTTCTTGCCTCATTATCCAGAGCTGTTGTGACTCGAGGACATCATTGTATTCCTCTGCAAACAAAAATTAAAAAATTATGATACAATTGAAGAAACTGAAAGGTAAAGGTGTTGTCTTTGACTGCCAAACAGTTGCTTGGTTCCTTATTTCCGTGAGTAGATTAATGAAGATAAAAGTGCTCTCCGCATAGGAGAGTTAAAAGTGAATTGACTCAGCGGCAAAGGATGATTATTCTACTGCTGCCTACCAGGCTTTCCACGGTAGTCAATACTTCATCTACTGAGATGGGCAAGTGTGCTGCCAACCGGACTTAAGGATGGACATTCATCGAAACCACGGGCTATTTGAAAGATGCACCAAATTCACAATTTTGAAGATACAGAAATGAAATTTTGTACCACATTTTACATGGAATTAACACATTTACTTTTAGGCTTTTTGGGTTATACACATTTAACCTCTTTATGGAATTTAAAAAGTTTATTTTCAAAAAATAATACATGTACCTTTTTCTCAGAAACGATTCAAGGGATTTCAACAAAATTTTCTCTGTTTAATTTCTTTGCATATACTAAGCTTCTCGCAAGAGATTTTTTGAATACATAGCATAGATAAATTTTGATAATTTTTTATTATAGTTCTGTAGGTATAATATGAACTTCATGCAAAATTCCAAGCATAATTCCAAACAATATTCCATGCCCCATATTTCAGCTTACAGTCATAATTTTAAGATTTACTCTTGCGACAACATTTATTCTGTTTAAGGTAACAATTGTGCTAAACTTCATACTTTTAGTCTTCATACACTCTGAGCAAAAGGTACATAAACTTAAAAAAACAAACTTTTCAGGAAAGGCATTTTAAAATTCAATCTAATGTTTTTTCCTTATTTCACCTCTTCATGAGGCCCAGGATTTGTACTCAGGGCCCTCTTTCCCTTCAAGGCTTCTCTTCTGGATTATTGTTTTCTGCCTTCTTTTCTTTAACATGTCATCAACTGGGTTTCAGCTGCAGAGAGGCGCTGTAAATCTATCTTTCTCAAGATGTCTTGAGGATTGTATGTCATATATTCATCCTACCTACGTTTCCATCTTTAAATACGAGACCCACATCATCAGTTGAAATTCTGACAAATGTAGCAGATGAAAATGTGGTTGTGGCACATCGTTTCCACATTAGTGTATTTTGAGACTCATTTGAATTCTGGGTTCTGTCATAGAGACAATTTATTAGATGTTCATTGATCAGCCAAACACCAGTAAATGGGCTTGTAGCGGGTTGGGGTTTTGTGACACTAGATACTGAGCGTCAGTGACAGAAGGGAGCGAAGGTCATTATTTCGTCAGCGATGGCAAGAGGGAAAGCGGCACTTTGTGTGAGGCGTAATGGGTTCTTTACTTGTCTCTAGTGAATGAAGTGTGAGTGAAACATTGATGGTTCCACTGACATTCATTTATGGACACAAAAGATCCTTTAAACAAACAGAGTAAAACAATGTGTCTTAACTCGCTCAATTCCCCACGGCAGCGGAGCGACATGGGGTAGCATGCAGATTCCAGTGACCGCAATACGGCGATGGTTCGTGTTGCAGCAGTGCGCCAGGTGGCGTATTCTTCCCTTCAGTACCGTACCCGTAACCCACTGCGGCGGCGACGCGGTCTTCTAGTGAATTCGCTTATTGCGTTACTAATAAGCGGCTATGGCGTTGCCCCCTGAGTGCTCTGTCCCAGAATCGAACCAGTAACCCTCAGGTTCAGCACCTTCTGGTGGAGTTCATAGACCTCTAGGTTCACAGGTGAGCCATTTGGTGAGGCCGCAGTCCCTTTGTCCTCACCAGTCACGAGGGTAAGTACCATACGAAATTGTTTCTGGTAACATCTCAGATGGCATCTTCTGTGGTGACCTATCAGCATGGTACCGACATCTTCATCTGTGGAGCAGCATAGTGGCTAAGTCGTTGGAGCGAAGTATGACGTCCACGTGACTAAACATCGGTCCATCCATCCAGGCTAAGTTTCTTCTTCTCTTCTTTCTCTCCTCAAAGGACCGACTCATTCTCATTTGTTGGAGATATTTTTTTGGTGTTTTGGCCAATGTGGCCAAGTTCCTAGGGCAACGACTGTCTCTTCGGTTATTGATCTATGCTTCTCACGTTGTACAGAAATGCGACCAATGTCGACACACGTGCCGGCCTTCCTTACTTTTAACTCTGTGCTGCCATGGTCGGGCATTGCCCTTTCGTCCTCCTCTGCATCGTCAGTTACGTCACGCACGTGAGCTCCGTATGCTGGCAGTTCCTGAAGGATTGACTGCTGATGTGAGAACTGGGCTGGTCGTTGTTCTCCTTAGAAGTATTGTCCAACTGCCTCTTCGTTGATCTGTGGAAGCGCTGACTGCTGCTGCACAAACTCCACTGGTCATCGGCTTCTTTGTTCGACCGCTGCCACTTCCGAATACTGTGACTTAATGTGTCAAAGTCTCTTAAATATTCACCTAACCTATAATAAGTCTTTACGTATTTTTCTGCTGGACTTCTGCTTTGAACAACCATAAATAACGCATAATTATTATAAACAACTATAAATAATACAAAATTGTTATATATAATTGTTATACACCCTAAATTCCTCCTCCGTCGGAAAAATTTCTCCTCGAATTTCCTCCTATGGTCATCTACAAATAACTAACAAACAAGAAACAAAAGCCGGCCGAAGTGGCCGAGCGGTTCTAGGAGCTACAGTCTCGAACCGCGCGACCGCTACGGTCGCAGGTTCGAATCCTGCCTCGGGCATGGGTGTGTGTGATGTCCTTAGGTTAGTTAGGTTTAAGTAGTTCTAAGTTCTAGGGAACTGATGACCACAGCAGTTGAGTCCCATAGTGCTCAGAGCCATTTGAACCATTTGAACCAAGAAACAAAAAGTGGACTCATCAGTCTTTCAGGAAAATTGTATAACACATTTGTTCTGTAATAGCTTAAAATACATCATCATTAAGAAGACCTCTGAAACTAATGTTAGAAACGTGGTAGAACGATGATCTTTAAGAACACAATGAAGTAGCAAGCAACAATTATCTCTATATACATTTTAGCAGTACATGTATATGCTGAGGATTTCTGTAGAGATTCAACTGGATTTTAATGTAGTGATATGTTACTGTTTGTCATCTATTTTCGTCTGATACACAGGGAACCAGTACAAAATATATTTATGAACAGGAAGGTTCCAGAAATACGTGTTCCCAATATAATTGGCGTTTCATGTTCCTCTTTTAACTATACAGATGCTGCATCACTTTGCCTTCTTGTGCAGTGATAAGAACATCTAATGACTGCAGGATGGAGGAATCAAGTGAGTTGTTTAGGTAAGACAAATTTTGAGACGCCAATTGTTGCATAGGTGTTTCTGACCAATAAATTTGTGGAAAGCGATGGTGTGACAATGGTCGAACTAGTTATAGTTGCGGGTAAGTGAAATTTCATGCCTGAGAGACAACATAATGTGCCTTTTCTGTACCTGATTCCCTGTTAGGTCATTATCACTATAATCTGCAGTATATAAAGCATATTTGCATTTGCATTAGAATGTTAGACTTTGTATTGTGGCTGCGTAATTGGTTGCACACGGCTGAAGGTTATATGAGGCTGAGCCCGTGTTCTGTGTTGGTGGATCAGTGGTCTTCCGTTTCCGTTCTCCAGCACACGTCAGAACAGTATTTGCTACTGTTGGTGACACTACAACTGTTACTCCCTTGAAAGGTTTAAACCGGTTTGCAAGAGCAATAGTTGTTTTTGTGGGTAACTGTAACTTGACATTAACTGGTGATGTGATTTCTACAACTTGATAAGGACACTGGTAATTTGTCACAAATTTTTTCGTCTTTATTTTAGCTAAACAGGGAGTGGGATGGAAAACCCATTGTCCAATTTCGAAATTCGGATACTTATCCTGTACGTTGCCTAATTTCTCTTTTTGTACTAATGCTTTCTGTACTTTTTCCCACATGTCTTTAATGATTCGAGCAATTTTCCTAACTGCTTCCCCATTCTTTCGTTCTTTGGGCTTTATAACATTGAATGGCGACGGCATCTTCCTTCCATAAATAACTTCATAAGGTGACATGCCTGTTCCTTCGTGTGTTTTGGCATTGCATGCACTTAAACAGTAGGGAATGGTGATATCCGAATTGTTGTGTTGGTCATTGATAAATAACAAAGCATTTTCCTGATAGTGCTGTGGACCTCGTTTCCATTAAGGAGGATATAAAACACAGATAAATATTCATATGAGGTTTGGTCCTGCCCATTAACACGGTCATTTATATCAACGAAAGAAGCTATACGAAGAATTTTAACTAATTTCTGATACATTCGCCTATATATCCAGAAGGAACAATGTGAATTCAGTGAGATACTGAAGATAGGAGATTATGAAATTATCCATATTACGCCAGTCAGCGAAGTACATCATCGCGGCTAATATCGGGATAGGTCACCTCAAGAATCAACGAAATCACATTGTCAAACATAGCCACATTCACCACTAACCTTACAAGTATCAGTATTCAGTGAATGTTTGGCAAAAATTGATTTTCTTTGATTTAGCACAGTAAGAAAAGCTATACAGGGTTAAAACTGTTTGTGGGAATATTTGGCGAGATACACATCGGATTAAAAAAAAGTGGTAATAAACGTTGTTCACCTCGAAGAAGTACCTCTATTAACATAACGTTCGCCCCGCCCCCCCCCCCCCCCTTTGCACCATCCCCGTGGGCGGGACGGGGTGACTGTGAAATCTTAAACAGGAACCACCATTTTTTATCGCAAATTTGGATTCTCCACGAAAAAATATGTAAGTTTTGTATGAAACATTTCTTTTGTTTCATGATAGATGGCGCTGTAATTGGCGCACATAAATATGGGCTGACAATTTTTGCAAAACGATAACATCTCACAAAAATACACACCCAATTAGAAAAATCAAAGAGCTTTATTTGATATTTTGAGAAATGCTATCATGTGATACCGTCTACCCTCATGCAATGCATTCTTAGACCACATTTAGCATTATCCAGGAACAAAAAGTTGGACGTAGTAGTAATGTGTTCCCTTTTGAGTGCTTGATTTTGGTGAGCACTATGGGACTTAATTTCTGAGGTCATCAGTCCCCTAGAACTTAGAACTACTTAAATCTAACTAACCTAAGGACATCACACACATCCATGCCCGAGGCAGGATTCGAACCTGCGACCGTAGCGGTCGCGCGGTTCCGGACTGTAGCGCCTAGAACCGCTCGGCCATCCCGGCCGGCTGCTTCTCACTATCTCAGGGTGCTTTACTACTGTGAGTTCCCTTGCCTCTCAATATCTCGGGGTGCTTGATTACTGTGAGTCCTGTTCCCTCTCATTATCTTGGGGCACTTGATTACTGTGAGTCCCCTAACACCTCACAAGTGTTTCAGTGCAGCAAATGTTCGAAATGTTGTCTGTTGTTTCTAATGCACATTACAGCTCTGTGTTTGAATGATAATGCGATATGTATTAGTGTTTCTGCGCTAATGTCTGAACATTCATTGCGAATTCACTGCCGCATATCTTCAGTGGTCGTTGGTACATCCATGTAAAGTCTCTCTTTTAGCCATCCCCACAGTAAAAAATCGGCATAAGTCAAATTGGGTGAACCTGCGGCCACGTTTGAGGACCTCCTCGACCAATCCATCAACCTAGATAGTTTCCATTCAAAACTTCTGAAGCTAGTTGTGAATAATGCGCTGGGCATCCATCGTGTTGAAATATCATATCCAGTCTCTTTCGAAGTAGAACATCATCCATTAGTATGGGTAAAACATTATCCACAATGTCGCTATACATTTGACCAGATTACCTTCTACGAAGTATGTGCCAGTTACCTACATACCTAAAGTACCGCACTAAACGTTGACACTCCATGGGGGTTGCCGGCCAGAGTGGCCGCGCGGTTCTAGGCGCTACAGTGTGGGACCGCATGACCGCTACGGTGGCAGGTTCGAATCCTTCCTTGGCATGGATGTGTGTGATGTCCTTAGGTTAATTAGGTTTAAGTAGTTCTAAGTTCTAGGGGACTGATGGCCTCAGATGCTAAGTCCCATAGTGCTCAGAGCCATTTGAACCATTTTCCGTGGGGGTTGATGTTCAACTTGCCTTACCCACTGAGGATTCTCCACTGACCAATAATGCATATTATGTCGATCCACTTGACCACGATTCGTAAAATTCGATTCATCTGAGAAAAGTATCTGTGAAATGAAATTATCATTGGCTGCCAGTTGTTCCTGTATCCAGTGTAAAAATTCAGGCGATTGTGAAAATCGTCACCATACAGTTCTTGATGAAATGATAAAAGAAATGGGTGCAATTTGTGTGTACGCTGTACACACAGAACATTTCTTTGCGAAATTCCTGAACCTCACACAATTTGCAGAGAACTAATGTGAAAATTTGCAGCAACCGCAGCTAAAACATTCACCGTGTTATTTTTGTTTGTCACAGGCCACAGTCGACCTCTTTCTCTAGGTTTAACACTTCCCATTTCAGTAATCGGTGGACAATACTGGAAAACGTCATTGCAGATTTAACATTCCTGTCAGGGAACAGAGTAGCATACCGTTGACAAGCTTCATCAACATTTCTATAAGTCTCAAAGCACACAGCAATGATATCGCGCTTCTGTACAATCGTTAACATTGTCAAACAATTGTGATGATATGTGTATTTTTTTTCTTTACTGTTATTTCATGCCCTTGCTCCATATGGGCAGCGGAGGCCTGGCAGCAGCACAGTCCGCCACTCTTCAGCCAAGTGGCTTTCAAAAAAATGTAAAAAGGGGAACTCATACATTAAAAAGGTAGAAAAAGGGGTATATAAAAACACAGTAAATGGAGACAATGGAAGTTAAAATACACTCCTGGAAATGGAAAAAAGAACACATTGACACCAGTGTGTCAGACCCACCATACTTGCTCCGGACACTGCGAGACGGCTGTACAAGCAATGATCACACGCACGGCACAGCGGACACACCAGGAACCGCGGTGTTGGCCGTCGAATGGCGCTAGCTGCGCAGCATTTGTGCGCCGCCGCCGTCAGTGTCAGCCAGTTTGCCGTGGCATACGGAGCTCCATCGCAGTCTTTAACACTGGTAGCATGCCGCGACAGCGTGGACGTGAACCGTATGTGCAGTTGACGGACTTTGAGCGAGGGCGTATAGTGGGCATGCGGGAGGCCGGGTGGACGTACCGCCGAATTGCTCAACACGTGGGGCGTGAGGTCTCCACAGTACATCGATGTTGTCGCCAGTGGTCGGCGGAAGGTGCACGTACCCGTTGACCTGGGACCGGACCGCAGCGACGCACGGATGCACGCCAAGACCGTAAGATCCTACGCAGTGCCGTAGGGGACCGCACCGCCACTTCCCAGCAAATTAGGGACACTGTTGATCCTGGGGTATCGGCGAGGACCATTCGCAACCGTCTCCATGAAGCTGGGCTACGGTCCCGCACACCGTTAGGCCGTCTTCCGCTCACGCCCCAACATCGTGCAGCCCGCCTCCAGTGGTGTCGCGACAGGCGTGAATGGAGGGACGAATGGAGACGTGTCGTCTTCAGCGATGAGAGTCGCTTCTGCCTTGGTGCCAATGATGGTCGTATGCGTGTTTGGCGCCGTGCAGGTGAGCGCCACAATCAGGACTGCATACGACCGAGGCACACAGGGCCAAAACCCGGCATCATGGTGTGGGGAGCGATCTCCTACACTGGCCGTACACCACTGGTGATCGTCGAAGGGACACTGAATAGTGCATGGTACATCCAAACCGTCATCGAACCCATCGTTCTACCATTCCTAGACCGGCAAGGGAACTTGCTGTTCCAACAGGACAATGCACGTCCGTATGTATCCCGTGCCACCCAACGTGCTCTAGAAGGTGTAAGTCAACTACCCTGGCCAGCAAGATCTCCGGATCTGTCCCCCATTGAGCATGTTTGGGACTGGATGAAGCGTCGTCTCACGCGGTCTGCACGTCCAGCACGAACGCTGGTCCAACTGAGGCGCCAGGTGGAAATGGCATGGCAAGCCGTTCCACAGGACTACATCCAGCATCTCTACGATCGTCTCCATGGGAGAATAGCAGCCTGCATTGCTGCGAAAGGTGGATATACACTGTACTAGTGCCGACATTGTGCATGCTCTGTTGCCTGTGTCTATGTGCCTGTGGTTCTGTCAGTGTGATCATGTGATGTATCTGACCCCAGGAATGTGTCAATAAAGTTTCCCCTTCCTGGGACTATGAATTCACGGTGTTCTTATTTCAATTTCCAGGAGTGTATACACTAACACGGAGACATTCACTGAGGGACATTTAAGAAATTCGACCTAAAATTAAAAGACAACAGTTGGAGATTTGTGGGGCACTTAAAAATGCACTGGAATCACACAGACAGAATAAAAGTCAGCCATAGTATAAAAAAACACAGAGCGAGGCACACTTAAAAATTCACTGTAAACGACCGGAGCACACACGAAGAATAAAAATTGCTGGTAGGGACATGCCAAGGCATGGGAGACCTGAGATAAGGGAAAAGAGGGGAGGAAGGTGCAGTAGGGGGTGGACGGGAGAGGAAGCGAAAAAAGGGGAGCAGAGGGCGCATCAAGAGGCAGTAGACAGGCGAGGCAGGAGATGAAGAGGGAAGGCAGGAGGGAGCGCAGAGACACAGAAAGGGGCCATTGGAGAGGAATGGGGTGTAGGAGGGAGGAAAACTGTTCAGGGGAAGGGTAGGGGAGGGGAGAGGAAGACCGAAGAATTAGGAGGGGAAAGGTGGAGTTACAGTTGGTAGAAGAGGTAGAGAACAGGGCAAACCTCATCATCTAGAAGGGGTAAGTGCAGGAAGTTGCATTGGGTAAGAAGGTGGAGGGTGTGTATATGGGGAGAGGGCAGCACACAATGGTAAAGGAGCGGCAACAGGCAGGGGGTGGGGAGCAAGGAGGACACCAGGTGGTGTGGCAGATCGAGACTGCAGAAGATGTACAGGGTGTAGAAATGTTTGAGGAAAAGAAGAGGATGAAGGAACAGTATAAAGTAGTAGGGGATTCGCATGGGGGATGGACTGTAGATAGAAAAGGCGAGGTGGTGTGCATAGCGTTCTAGGATTTGGAAGGCTTTATAGAATCTGTGAGGGGCAGAAATCAAAGTGATGCTGGCATAACAAAGGATGGGGTGGAGTGAGGATTTGTGGGAATGAAGGATGATGGAAGGATGCAGTCTCCATGTCTGGCCAGACAGGAGTTTCATGCCACAGAGTCTATTGTGGGCTTTGTGTTGGATTGTAAGGAGATAGGGAGTTCAGGTGAGGTGAAAGTAGAGGGTGAGGCCAGGGTATTTCAGGGTAGTAGTGAGGTGGATAGGACAACGATAAATGGTGAAATAAAAATCGTGGAGCCGGAATGAGTGGGTGGTATGACCTATGAAGATTGCATGCGTCTTGGAAGGGTTGATGCACAGGAACCACTGGTTGCACCAGGCAATGAACTGGTCAAGGTGGGTTTTAAGGGTACTTTGGGACCATTGAAGGTAGGATAAAGTTCCAGAAAGGCGGTGTCATCAGCAAATTGGAGGAGGTGCGCAGGTGGGGAAGGTTTGAGCATATTGGCAGTATACAAGTGATAGACGAAAGGGGAAAGGATGGAGCCTTGGGGTAAATCAGTGTTGGGACAGAAAATACGGGAGTTGGTACTGTGGATAGAGACATAGGAGGGATGATGGGAAAGGAAGGAAGCAACAAGATGGACGAACTTGATCGGGAGAGCATAGGTCTGGAGTTTGAAGAGGATCCCGGGATGCCAGACACAGTCGTAGGCATTCTGGGCATTCTGGAGGTTGAGGGAAACAAAGATAGTGGAGAGCTGGAATCCTCACTGGGCAAAGGGAATGGAGGTGGTGCTGGCAGTGGCACGATCTGCTGCTCTTCACCTGAGTGACATGGCAGGTAATAAAAGGAGAAAATTATACATATAAAGGCGATAAAAAGGGGGCATAAAAACAGAGTAAGGGGAGACAATGGATGGAAAATATACACTGACATGCAGATGTTCATGGGGGGGACAATTAAAAAAGTCTACATCAAGTTAAAAAACACGGTTGTCGATTCGTAGAGCACAAAAAAGGCACTGAAGACTCACGTACAGGTTAAAAGTTGGCCACAGTATTAAAACATTCCAGAACAAAGACATCTTAAAACCACTTGAAGAGATGAAGCACACATGACAAAGAATAGAAACTGCCAGGAGCGACCTGCTGAGGGATATGCCTGAGAGGATGGAAAAAGAGGGGAGAGCAAGGTGCAGTGGGGAGGGGTGATGGAAGGGAATAGGGGGGTCAGGGGGTGTACCAAGAGACAGGAGACAGGTGGGTCGGGAGATGATGAGGGAAGACAAGACAGGAGGGAGAGCAGATACACTGAAGGGGAGCATGGGAGAGGGAGGGAGTGTAGGAGGGGGAAAGCGGCTCAGGAGAAGGGAGGGGAATGTCCCTCTTCGAGGCGAACAACGTTTATTACCATTTATCTTTAAATCCAATGTGTATTTCGCCAAATATTCCGACAAACAGTTTTAAATGCCTTACCCTGTGTATTGGTGCAGATATACAAATAGTTTTAGATACTTTCGAGAAATTCCTGGGTGCATGTATGAACACATACATGCTGGATGCTGCATTGTATTACACCTCACCAGAGGATTCGTCGGATGCAATGTTGCAAAGGACATGTGTCAACATTGGATTATTCACCAATGTCGACATCCTGCTGTTGTTCAAATGTGGAACTGGCTGGTGATTTTGCCAATGTGTGTATGACACGCGAAGGCGAGTAACACGTGTATGGGTGGACAGTTTGAGGCATCTGAGTATGAGAGTTACATCATGAACCTTGATTCAACTACGGATACATCATGCAACCGCTGTTGGAGAGTTTTGAAGGATATCCGATGAGAAAAATCCACAGACTAGATTATTTCACAAGTGTGACAATGGATTCTGGTGAATAATATGTAGTGGAGGCAGACCTCCATAACCTGTCAGTTTGTATAATGCACATGGCGATTTGCCACTATGTCCGGAGTACAGCGTGTGATTTGGAGAAAAATTTTTTTCAAATTAATAAACACTACTATTTTCGAGGAAACACTGGAGAATCTGAGAAACCACAGCGAAATTTATGTAGTCAGCACTGGGAAGGGCGTTGTTGCGCACAAGATTATATCACCCAGCCAAATTTTAAAAGTGTCGTATTCTTCAGTCAAGATTAGTCGCTCTGTAGATGGCTAAGGTTTCAGTGGAGTTCACCAAACCTGTCTATGTCGGTATGTGTATATTGGACCTCTCCAAATTTCACAAATACCAATTACACCAAGTCTTTGCGAAGAAAAACTTCTCTGACCCAAAACTACTTTGTATGGATACAGATAGTTTCCTCTCTTGGATGAAAGGCTAAAATCCATATGAAGAAATTTGATCTCGAAGAATGACACCTATAGTTATATGACCGATAATCCTTGCGATATTACACCACAGAACAAGAAGGTTATCGGCCTGTTGAAAGGACGCCCGGGTTCCCGGGTTCGATTCCCGGCGGGGTCAGGGATTTTCTCTGCCTCGTGATGGCTGGGTGTTGTGTGCTGTCCTTAGGTTAGTTAGGTTTAAGTAGTTCTAAGTTCTAGGGGACTGATGACCATAGATGTTAAGTCCCATAGTGCTGAGAGCCATTTGAACCATTTGAACCTGTTGAAAGACGATGCGAATTGGTAGCAGTTGCGAAGTTTGAGGATGTTAGCCCCAAAATGTATGCGTTCCTTACAGAAACAGGTTCACCCAAAGGCGAGATAAGGCTGTGAGTCCTGCAGCCGGAATGGATCTCATGAGTGAAGATTACTTGGGGTGCCTACTACGTGATGAGGACTGTTCACCACATACGGTGCGCCAAGTGAGCATTCGATCTCGAGATCATGAGTTGTATAGTGTTTCATAACTAAAAATCTGTCTGTTGGATCATGACGACAAACGATTCATCTGTGCATACAGGATTGAGACTCTGCCATGCACATACTATTCGCCTGAATGACAGAGTGTGAGAATGGGTGTTCTTTTTAAACAGCGAATGCGTGTACGAGTGTATAGCTAATATTTGAATGAATCCTTTGTCGTAGTGCATAGGTGTATATATATATATGTGAGTGTGTGTTGCATGGTTGACTGCACTACGTATATGCATCCCAATTATATACACAGTAAGTGTGTGCGGTGTAGACGTTTGAGGATGTCTGTGTGTATCTATGTATATATATTGTACATTTTTTTCTCTTTTCACCTGCTACTAGCGGTCCAGTATTATTAGTGTACAAGGCGAATCATATAAAACTTACGCCGCACGACGGTTCAACCCGTCTCCAGCCATCCTGATTTAGTTTTTCCGTGATTTCCCTAAATCGTTTCAGGCAAATGCCGGGATGGTTCCTTTGAAAGGGCACGGCCGATTTCATTCCCAATCCGTCCCTAACCCGAGCTTGCGCTCCGTCTCTAATGACCTCGTTGTCGACGGGACGTTAAACACTAACCACCACCACCACTTGCGCCGCCAATGTTGCGGAAATATCGTCTCGTGCTACACCTTGTGATTAGATTGCATTGGTTTTCCTTTTCTTCCCCTGACATGTTTGTTTGATATGTTGTCTTTCATTAAGTGGCTGCTTGGTTGTCTTTTCCCTCTGCTATCGATATCTGCGTTTTTACTTCCGGGAAACTGCTATGGAGGAAGTGAGATCTTTGATCGGTTGTAACCTCGTGTGGTGGAGCGGAAGTAGGGGCGTTGCGCCCAGAGAGTGTGGTGAACACGGGAGGGAGTGTGGCTCTCGAGCGCGAAGCAGGCGTGGTCGGTTGTACCAAGTCGCCACGTGATGGATGTCGGTTGTGTGTAACGAGCGGGTCGAGTTGACGGAAGAGCTCCCCGCGTGTTGGTTGTACACAGAATCACCCCACGAATAGTTGCTGTTCATTACGCCTTGGCGGGACGTTAAAAAACTTCTTTAAATCCTCCGTTTCAACACTGGAGTTAAAAGGAGACACCTAACATGAAGGAGCGGTCACTACCCGTCAATGTTGCAGAGAAGACGTGAATTCCGGTGATAGAGCGTGTTGTGCCGTGACCGTGGCGTGTTGGGTACGCTGGCGACGCGTGCGCTGTCGGATGTGTGGATCCTTGCCATCGGAGGTCGTGTACTGCCTGTTCGAGCATAATTGCAAGTTAAGTTCGTGGAAGGTTTAATCATTAAGTAATAATTTGTGTAACTAGCGTCTCTTCTGTATTGTGGCCTCCGGCGACCGGGTTTCCTGTCCCTGGCACCGGTGTAATTGAAGACAGTGATCTTTCCTCCTCCTCCTCTCGTTACTGTCCGATGGGAGGTGTAGGTTTGGCAGTTTAATTGTTTCGCTTTCTGTCGTGGGTTATGAGGAAATTCATGCTTCTTGTTGGTTGATCATGTGGTCGCTCATTCAGGACTGTGTGGTATCATGTTTCATTGCACGAAGTTAGCTCTAATTCTGTCAGCAAGTTAAGACATCTTACAAGACGTTTTTGCTGGCTAAAAGTCGGTGCAGTGACCAGCCTGAGAGTGGAAATTGTGTTTACAGGCGTATTTAAATTGGTCAGTATTCTGCCTAGCCAGAGCATCCCTGAGTGGGTGATTTGTGGCCGCCTTACACGCGTCCGTCATATGTTATGTTCTAATGATATTCCAGGACACTTTTGTTTACAACTTTTTAAATTACTCCTAGATTGTAATTTCCTTTTATTGCTATTAATCGTGTTTGCTGAGACCTGTTTAATTTTTTTAATGGCGGTGTTTCTAGCTTCACTACCTCACCGTACTTTATTAACAAAGTTCTGCATTTACTTTAGTAGCCTGTTTACTAATGTTCTTTAAATTTTTTAAATTTTTGTATTGCTATAAATTACTTTGATTGGCGTTAGCAGGTAGTTCATTGCCGTACTGAAAGCTTCGTGTTTTTTTTTTAACTTTTGTATTGCTATAAATTACTTAATTGCCGTTAACGGCGTGTTTAAAAGGCTGTTTATTGCCGCACTGCTAGCTTCTGTAAGATACGATCAGAATATTTGTGAAAATCTCAACTCCACAGTACACTACTAGAAATTTGGCCCCATTTCCCACCTTGTGGTGTGGCTTGTAGTAACCGTAACCACTGAGTGTCTCAAGCATGTCTTCACAAATTGTTTTCAAACCGTTGTATTGGATGCAGAGGAACTGTACCTTGGTCGGCCCATTCCCCGGATTTGACACCTGTAGACTTTCTTGTGTGGGAAAGCTGAAGGACGCTATTTACAAGGACACAAGAATTACTCCCGATGATATGCAACGACGAGTGACTGCAGCCTGCTCGAACATCGCTGAAATGCTAGCACGTGTGCAGCTGTCGTTCCATACCAGACTGGAATTGAGTATTGCCGCTGCCAGTGGTCATTTTGAACACAACCTATGATGGTCAAGTGTCTCGTTACTTGTCAGAATCTACATATCTAGTGTATGGACGTTAGTTGTTCTTTAGTGTGTGCTACCAAAGCTATTGTACTAGAGTCGTGTGGGAACTTTTCTAAATACGATATCTCGTAAACGACTTGCACTTGAATCCTGCAAAACGTCACTGACATTCTAATATATATATTCTTAGAAGATTCTTCAAAATATGTTTTGTATTTTATGTAGAGCAACAGAGGTTTGAGCTTTTTAACATTTATTGAACATATTTAATACAAAAAGTGTTTCATAGCATTTAATTTGAGAAACAAATGTTTATACATAATACTTCAAAACAGTGTTTGTATCAGGGTTTTTGCATATAAGCGCATATTATAGCTTAAATTTTAACTTTTACTATACACAATAATTATCCTACAATTTAAATTTAATTACGATATCCGATTTTTAGGAACTATGTTTAACTCTATTTCTATGGGTATGGTATTAGCGTACGCAAATATTGCAGTAAATATTTGAATGCTCTTGGCAGAGGAATGATTCACAACTGTCACACTTTTTGTTAGCCTTTCGATCTCTCTTTGATCCACACACTTTTCAGCGGCACCTATTCTCTTCTTTTGCTCCTGAACTCATTCCAGCAATATTTTCCAAACTTACTTTGATTTTGTTAGGAACATTTTTAGTCATTCTTTCCTCTCGCGTTGGTTTTGTTAGCTCACATCCAAGTTCTCTTAGAAACAGCAGTCTTTTGTAAAAAGTATTTTCATTGTAGCTAGTGTTTGTGTGTACATACAACATATATGCATTCATTGCAGCAATGACTAGCACGTTATAGAATAAACACAGGCCATCTCTTAGTACACCTTTTACAGGAATAAGTGCTGGTAAGTTTATCTGTTGTGTCAACTCCTCCTTTGGTTTTGCTGTAATGCAGTATTACTTCAGGCTCAGTAAGCTCTTCTGAAGACAAAACTACAATCATGGTAAATTGTAGAGATTAATACTACTGCTTTATTCTTTTTTGGCAAGTACGAAACCAGCGTTACATCCCTCTGAAATCCAAATATGATTGAAAACACTGGTCTGCTATTGTATACCACCATTTCCTTCGGAATCGCAGCTTTGTTCTTTCTGAGAGTTCCAACTAATGTTAGATTTTTCTTTAGCAGTTATTTGGCCATGGTGTAATCCGTAAATAAATTATCGGTGGTAATGATTCGCCTAGTTTTCTCAATACTTTCCACAAGCGTCAATAGAACATATCTGCCTTGACTTGATTCTAGTGGACTATTTTCCGGCTTTGCTGTATACACTTCTGCTGCACCAACAGATGCTGTTTTCACATAAGATGACAACCATGATTTTAATCCACATCTTCCTCTGAATGGAACCAATTGCTCGTACACGATAAGTTGCGTACGGAACGAACATTTTAAAGACATTTCAAAGACAGTCCTGATAGCAGCCAGTTTATCATAGCATCGTCTAGCTAGTCGATCTTCTTTGTTGTCAAATCTGAGAAGTCTGCTGATTGTGTGGAAACGATGAAGTGACATCGTTTCACGAAAAACTGGTCGACCATTCATGTTGTCCCATAGCTCTTCTACAGCAGATCTGTCCACACAAGTGAATATAAGAAGTCCCAAATAAGCCATCAGTTCCTGATTTGTAATAGATGTGAATGTCGCATCTTTGCCTTGTGATACTCGGATCATTTCTCCGTTGGTTTCATTCAAAATCAATGGTAACATTTCTTCAGTTATAAACAGTGACAATGAGGATACTTTCGTTTCGTTAATTCGCTGAAGTGCAAACCCGGTATGTCCTGGAGCAGGGCGAAGAATTTTTCCATCCCTAAAGAAATCTAAAATAAAAAGAAATAAACTAGCTGAAAATTAACAACAAACCAATACGATAAACTGCAAAGAAACACAAGAAAAAGTAAATAAGGCATTAGGTAAAAAGTAAAGATTTATTGTACGTAAGATCAAAGATTATGGAAGATGAAGGTTCATCTTTCTAGATAATCAGCCCATGCCTTCCCTATCACAAAAATCAGCTTTCGCCGAACCGAGTTTCGAATCCAACACCACAGTCGTGGTAACCTACTGTGTTAGACACTTCCTTACGACGCAGACCTATAATAATAACGATGTACTCGTAAAATTGTTGCAGATAATATATTTATTATGGTCTCCCTCTACGATTTTTACCCTCCACGGTGCCCACCAGTACTAAATTGGTGATCCCTTGATGCCTCAGAACATGTCCTACCAACCGATTCCTTCTTCTAGTCAAGTTGTGCCACAAATTACTCTTCTCCCCAATTCTATTCAATACCTCATTAGGTATGTGATCTACCCATCTAATCTTCAACATTCTTCTGTAGCACCACATTTCGAAAGCTTCTATTCTCTTCTTGTCTGACCAATTTATCGTCCATGTTTCACTTCCATACATGGCTACACTCCACACAAATACTTTCAAAAACGACTTCCTGACACTTAAATCTATACTCGATGTTAACAAATTTCTCTTCTTCAGAAATGCTTTCCTTGCCAATGCCGGTCTACATTTTATATCCTCTCTACTTCGACCAACATCAGTTATTTTGCTCCCCAAATAGCAAAACTCCTTTACTACTTAAGTGTCTTATTTCCTAATCTAATTCTCTCAGCATCACCCAATTTAATTCGACTACATTCCACTATCCTCGTTTTGCTTTTGTTGATGTTCGTCTTATGTCCTCCTTTCAAGGGACTGTCCATTCCGCTCAACTGCTCTCCGAGGTCCTTTGCTGTCTGACAGAATTACAATATCATCGGTGAACCTCAAAGTTTTTATTTCTTCTCCGTTGATTTTAATTCCAACTCCGAATTTTTCTTTTGTTTCCTTTACTGCTTGCTCAATATACAAATTGAATAACATCGTGGACAGGCTACAACCCTCTTTCACTCCCTTCCCAACCACTGCTTCCCTTTCATGCCCCTCGACTCTTACAACTGCCATCTGGTTTCTGTATAAATTGTAAATAGCCTTTCGCTCCCTGTATTTTACCCCTGCCACCTTCAGAATTTGAAAGAGAGTATTCTAGTCAACATTGTCAAAAGCTTTCTCTAAGTCTACAAACGCTGGAAACGTAGGTTGACCTTTCCTTAATCTGTCTTCTAAGATAAGTCGAAGAGTCAATATTGCCTCTCGTGTTCCAGCATTTCTACGGAATCCAAGTTGATCTTCCCCGAGGTTCTGCTTCTACCAGTTTTTCCACTCGTCTGTAAAGAATTCGTGTTTGTATTTTGCAGCCGTGACTTACTAAACTGATAGTTCGGTAATTTTCACGTCTAACACCTGCTTTCTTCGGGATTGGAATTATTATATTCTTCTTGAGGTCTGAGGGTATTTCGCCTGTATCATACATCTTGCTCACTAGATGGTAGAGTTTTGTCAGGGCTGGCTGTCCTAAGGCTGTCAGTAGTTCTAATGGAATGTTGTCTATTCGCGGGGCCTTGTTACGACTTAGGTCTTTCAGTGCTCTGTCAAACTCTTCACGCAGTATCATATCTCCCATTTCATCTTCATTTACATCCTCTTCCATTTCCATAATATTGTCCTCAAGTACATCGCCCTTGTATAGACCCTCTAAATACTGCTTCCACCTTCCTGTTTTCTCTTCTTTGCTTAGAAATGGGTTTCCATTTGAGCTCTTGATATTCATACAAGTGGTTCTCTTTTCTCCAAGGGTCTCTTTCATTTTCCTGTAGGTAGTATCTATCTTACCCCTAGTGATATATGCCTCTACATCCTTACATTTGTTCTCTAGCCATCCCTACTTAGCCATTTTGCACTTCCTGTCGATCTCATTGTTGAGACGTTTGTATTTCTTTCTGCCTGCTTTATTTACTGCATTTTTATATTTTCTCCTTTCATCAAATGGCTAATGGTTCAAATGGCTAATGGTTCAAATGGGTCTGAGCACTATGGGACTTAACAGCTGTGGTCATCAGTCCCCTAGAACTTAGAACTACCTAAACCTAACTAACCTAAGGACATCACACACATCCATGTCCGAGGCAGGATTCGAACCTGCGACCGTAGCAGTCACACGGTTCCGGACTGCGCGCCTAGATCTCCTTTCATCAATGAAATTAAAAATACCTTCTGTTACCCAAGGATTTCTACAGCCCTCGTCTTTTTACCTACTTGATTCCCTGCTGCATTCACTATTTCATCTTTCAAAGCTACCCATTCTTCTTCTACTGTATTTCTTTCCCCCATTCCTGTCAATCGTCCCTAATGCTCTGCCTGAAACTCTCTACAACCTTTGCTTCTGTCAGTTTAGCCGGGTCCCATCTCCTTAAATTCCCAACTTTTTGCAGTTTCTTCAGTTTTAATCTACAGTTCATAACCAATAGATTGTCTTTGAGTACACATTTGCCCCTGGAAATGTCTTACAATTTAACACCTGATTCACAAAATGTGTCTTACCATTGTATAATCTATCTGAAACCTTCCAGTATCTCCAGGCCTCTTCCATGTATACAACCTTCTTTCATGATTCTTGAACCGAGTGTTAACTATGATTAAGTTACGCTCTGTGAAACTTTCTACAAGCACCCTCCTCTTTCATTCCTTACCCCGATTCCATATTCACATACTACGTTACCTTGTCTTCCTTTTGCTACTATCGAATTCCAGTCACCCATGACTATTAAATTTTCGTCTCCCTTCACTATCTGAGTAATTTCTTTTATCTCATCATACATTTCATCAATCTCTTCTTCATCTGCGGAGCTAGTTGGCATATAAACTTGTACTACTGTGGTAGGCATGGGCTTCCTATCTACCTTGGACACAATAATGCGTTCACTATGCTGTTGGTTGGTTGGTCGGTTTTGGGGGAAGGAGACCAGACAGCGAGGTCATCGGTCTCATCGGATTAGGGAAGGACGGGGAAGGAAGGTGGCCGTGCCCTTTGAAAGGAACCATCCCGGCATTTGCCTAGAGTGATTGAGGGAAATCACGGAAAACCTAAATTAGGATGGCCGGACGCGGGATCACTATGCTGTTTGTAGTAGCTTACCCGCATTCTTATTTTTTTATTCATTATTAAACCTACTCCTGCATTACCCCTATTTGATTTGGTATGTATAGCCCTGTATTTACCTGACCAGAAATCGTATTTCTCCTAACTCCGAACTTCACTAATTCCCACTATATCTAACACTAACCTACTCATTTCCCTTTTTAAATTTTCTAACCTACCTGCCCGATTAAGGGATCTGACATTCCATGGGGTCTGACATTGCATGTATTACAAACAATTTGTTGGCAGAATTCAAATGAATATCCGCCTGGGTGTAAAAGATCAATTCACAAAAAGTGTGTGAAAACTATTCATCTCAAAAGTATTTCAAAATTTGAAACAAAAATTAAGGATAACACAAATTATTACGTATTTGAGGATTTCATAAGGTTCTGTCACAAAATAAATATTACTCGCGAATTTATGTTAATTTTAGTAAACTAACTTGGTCAGTTAGACCCATCCACAATAGGAAGGTTAAAAAAGATGTATGTTTGCACAAAAATACACTTTGTATGTATTACTATAATCTGTTTATTGGCTAGCAATACGAACCCCTAACTACGAATCCATACTGTGAAAACCACACATCAATAGCATTTTCCAGTTCCGCAATATCTGCGGTGTAGATTTTAGGTGATTCACTTTGTGTATATTTGTATATTGTTTGTCACCCATTTTATAACTCCAGGACTGTCGTCAAAGCCAAACAAAAAGGTAACTGCATTAAAATCTAATATTTTATTAGCTATATCAGAAAAGTCTCTCTAATACTGTATCAGAAAGGTTTTTGATTGCCGTGGGAGAAGTAGAGTAATATGAAAGCATTTCCTAGGCATTAAATCATATGTTACGTATCTCAGTAATGTTCGTCTAGTCATTAGTAACTAGTCAATAAGACATCTACCAAAGAAAACATGTCTGTTACTTCTAGTGAATGCCATGTATCTCTGTACAAATGAAAGAAAATATAAATTGTATGTTGTTGTGGTCTTCAGTCCAGAGACTGGTTTTATGCAGCTCTCCATGCTGCTCTATACTGTGCACGCCTCTTCATCTTCAAATAACTATTGAAACACACATCCTTCTGAAGCTGCTTAGCGTATTCATCTCTTGGTCTCCCTCTACGATTTTTATCTTCCACGCTTCCTTCTAGTACTAGATTGGTGATCCCTTGATGCCTCAGTACGTGTCCTACCATCCGACCCCTTCTTATAGTCAAGTTGTGCTACAAATTTCTCTCATCCCCTATTCTATTAAGTACATCCTCATTAGTTACATGATCTATCCATCTAATCGTTAGTATTCTGCTGTAGCACCACATTTCGAAAACTTCTATTCTCTTCTAGTCTAAACTGTTTATCGTCTATGTTTCACTTCCATACATGGCTACACTCCATATAAATAGTTTCAGAAAAGACTTCCTGACACACAAATCTATAAAAGATTGTATATCTTGTGAATAAACCAGGAATTATCAAATACTAACTTTCTCTTCGTCTTTTTATTTACAAAAATACCTATCACATACTTTGGGTAGTGCCATAGCATATAAAACGAATAGCTACTTTTTACCTTAGAGTCTGTTGATAATGGAGATACTCTCATTTGTTCTCTTAATGCATGTACATTATTGTCTGAGCTACAACGGCGCTGCAGCTTTACTTGAAATGAGATACAAATAATTTTTTTAGAAGTTACTAGTTTTATCTTTTCATTTCGGATAACATATGTAAGTACAGATCTATCTCTTTGCCCACATATGGTAGCAGTGACGCAACATACACACTGCATACAGCATCCCAGAGCATGTCAGAGTTCTTAGTGGAAACAATCTCAGCAGTGTTCTCACTAGTCATCCTTCTAAGAGTATTCAACACATTGTCAAATAATCTCTACATATGACCCCATCACTGTCATGGTCATTCACTGCACACTACATGACAGAACTAGCATTCACCGAGTTCTATAACGTTGCCTCCTGTAAATGAGTGTACTCTAACCTACCCTCACCTTTGTAAATCCTAAATTTTTATTTTATTTACATGTCAAGTTCCGTAGGACCAAATTGAGGAGAAAATCTCAAAGGTCATGGAACGTGTCAGTACATGAACTTACAACATAAAAGTAATAACAGATAAAATAAATGTTCATGAACCTGAAAGAAAATCAGTCCATAAGTTTTAGCAAACGCTATCAGCAATACAATGAGAATCAGCTTAATTTTTCAAGGAACTCCTCGACAGAATAGGAGTGACCCATGAGGAAACTCTTCAGTTTCGATTTGAAAGCGCGTGGATTACTGCTAAGATTTTTGAATTCGAGTGGCAGCTTATTGAAAATGGATGCAGCAGTATACTGCACACCTTTTTGCACAAGAGTTAAGGAAGTCCGATCCAAATGGAGGTTTGATTTCTGTCGAGTATTAACCGAGTGAAAGTTGCTTATTGTTGGAAATAAACTAATATTGGTAACAAGAAACGACAATAAGGAATATACATATTGAGAGGCCAATGTCAAAATACCCAGACTCGTGAACAGAGGTCGACAAGAGGCTCGTGAACACACACCACTTATTTCCCGAACCGCCCGTTTGAGCCAAAAATATCCTTCTAGAATGGGAAGAGTTACCCCAAAACATAATACCATACGACATAAGTGAATGAAAATAAGCAAAGTAGACTACTTTACGTGTCGAAGCATCACTAACTTTCGATACCGTTCGAATAGTGAAAATGGCAGTATTAAGTCTTTGAACAAGATCCTGAACGTGGGCTTTCCACGACAGCTTACTATCTATCTGAACACCTAGGAATTTGAACTGTTCAGTTTCACTAATCATATGCCCGTTCTGTGAGATTAAAACGTCAGGTTTTGTTGAGTTGTGTGTTAGAAACTGTAAAAACTGAGTCTTACTGTGATTTAACGTTAGTTTATTTTCTACAAGCCATGAACTGAGGTCATGTACTGCACTACTTGAAACCGAGTCAATGTTGCACACACCATCATTTACTACCATGCTAGTGTCATCAGCAAACGGAAATATTTTAGTTACCCATAATACTAGAGGGCATATCATTTATATAAATAAGGAACAGGAGCGGCCCCAACACTGATCTCTGGGGCACCCCCCACTTGACAGTACCCCACTCAGATCCCACATCACAGCCGTTATCAACATTTTGAATAATGACCTTTTGCTGCCTGATACTAAAGTAAGAGGTGAACCAACTGTGAGCTACTCCCCTTATTCCGTAATGGTCCAACTTCTGCAGCAATATTGTGAGATCAACACAGTCAAATGTTTTTGTTAAATCAAAAAATACGCCAAGCGTTCGAAACTTTTTGTTTAGCCCATCCAGTACCTCACAGAGAAAAGAGAACATAGCATTTTCAGTTGTCAAACGACTTCTAAGGCCGAACTGTACATTTGATAGCAAATCGTGTGATATAAAATGGTAAACTAACCTTACATACACAGCCTTTCCGATAACTTTTGCAAACACTGATGGCATAGAAAAGGTCTAAAATTATCTACATTATCCCTTTCTCCCTTTTTATAAAGCGGCTTTACTACTGAGTACTTTAATCGCTCAGGAAACTGACCATTCCTAAAGGAAAAATTACAAATATTGCTAAATACAGGGCTAACATGTGCAGCACAGTACTTCAATATTCTACTAGACACTCCATCATATCCATGAGTCCTTAGTCTTCAGTGATTTAATTATTGACTCAATCTCCCTCTTGTCTGTGTCACAGAGGAGTATTTCAGACGTCAATCTCGGAAAGGCATTTGCTAAGAAATTTATATGATTTCCTGTTGAAACTAAATTTTTATTTAATTCACCAGCAATGATCATAAAATGGTTGTTAAATACTGTACATATATCTGATTTATCAGTACCAGAAATATTATTACTGCGAACTGACTTTACGTCATCAACCTTGTGCTGCTGACCAGACACTTTCTTCACAACTGACCACATGGCTTTAATTTTATCCTGTGAATTAGCTATTCTATTTGCATACCGCATACTTTTTGCCTTGCTAATAACATTTTTAAGCACCTTACAATACTGTTTGTAATGGGATACTGTAGCTTGATTGTGACTACTTCTAACATTTTGATTTAATTCCCGCTTTGTTTTACATGATATCCTTATCCCACTAGTCAGCCAACCGGGCTGTCCATTACTGCTAGTACTCCGTTTAGAACGTTCTAATGGAAAGCAGCTCTCAAAGAGCATGAGAAATGTGTTATGGAAAGCATTGTATTTATCATCTATATTATCGGCACTAGAAACATCTTGCCACTATTGTTCCTTGACAAGTTTTGAAAAACTCTCTAGTGCTGTTGGATTAACTTTCCTATGTAGTTTGTAATTAAATACGACATTGGTTTGAGTACAAAAACCTTTTAGTGTTAAAATTTGTGCATCATGGTCTGAAAAGCCATTCACCCTTTTACTAACAGAATGCCCATCTAGTAATGAAGAATGAATAAAAATATTGTCTATGACTGTGCTACTGTTCCCCTGCACCCGAGTTGGAAAAAACACAGTTTGCATCATGTACAAAATTAATATTGAAGCCACCACATATAACTACTTTCTGGTACTTCCTACAAGTGAATCAAGAACCCTCTCTAGCTTAAGCGAAAATGCTCTGAAGTCAGAGTTAGGGGACCTATAAACAACAGCAATTGGAAGTTTAGTTTCACTAAATTCAACTAATGCTGCACAACTTTCTAATATCTGTTCAGTGCAGTGTCGTGATACGTCTATGGACTCAAATGAAATACTGTTTTTTAGGTACAGAGCCACTCCCCCACCCCGCAAGGAACTCCTTGAGAAACAGCCAGCTAATCTGTAGCCTGGTAAAAGAAGCCTCTGAATTATCAAATTATTTAAGTGGTGCTCTGATATACCAATAATTTCAGAGTTAACATCTATTAGCAGTTCACTAACTTTATCTCTAATCCTTTTTATATTTTGATGAAATGTGCTAATTCCTTCTCTACTTGTAAATATTACATCCTCTGGAGGTGAGCGCTTAGAGGCACTTCCTTTAACCAGGTATACCTATCAGCTGACTTCAGTCTAAAGAAGGTGCAGCTCTAACACCAACTACTACAGGAATTTTTCCATGAGTGATACCACTACCATCACCACCACCACCCACTACACTGTCACCTATAAGCTTAGCCAGCCTCCCCTTCCCATACCTATTGAGGTGCAGGCCATGCCTAGTCAAACCCCATCTACTGATAGACCCAACTGGCACCACTGAGATGTGATCCATGCCCTCCGCCATCAGTGCCCTCCCCAGCCCCACATTAACGCGCATAACAGCCGCATTAAGGTGAGGCCGATCATGACGCTGAAACAGTTGCCCGAAATGCACATTAGTGCCACCAGTTTGAGTAGCTATCTCAACCAAGTCACCAAGGACATCATACTCCCCGTCCCTATCGAGACTGTTCCCTGCTCCACCCACTATCACTACCTGATCCTCTTTCGTAAAATTCTTAGATAACTCCCCTATGCTTTCAGTCACCTGAGCCAACCCTGCACTAGGCTTCACAATGCTGGTGACCTGGTACTCACTCCCCAACACTGGCCAACTGCTGGTCCACACCTCTACCGTGGGAACTACCTAGCAGCAGAACCCTCTTTCTGCTAGACTTTGCAACTAACCTAGGCCTCCTAATTGCTGAGGACTGCTGCAAGTTACCTACATCTACGGCTACACGAGGCCTCTCCACTCAACTCTGACAGTTGGTCGTATCTATTGCATGTATGCAAAGTAAAACTGTCTGAATACCTCCTCTTCCTAACTACCTTCTTGCTAACTGCCAGTTCCTATTGCCCACCACCCTTCACCCTCCTCAACCTACCTAGTTCCTCCTTTGCGCATTGTAACTGCACCTGAAGGGCACAGATCTTACGCTCCTGCTCCTCTATTAACTTGTTTCTAATACAGAGTCTACATTCCCAGGAGAGGATCTCCCTAAAATGACCACTGGCTACCCCACAGCATTCCCCCCAATGAAAATACTTTGAACAAATCCCACACCGTAATCCACTACTCATAAACCTACGACAGGGCCCACACTTTTCACTCGTGGTAAAATTTTACAGTTACTGAAAAAAATTATATGTCTACGTTACCAAAGTTCAGTTACACCAGTAGAACTATTTAAGAACTAACAATAATGGTCTCGAAATTCTCTGCCTACTAAGAAAGCAGCTACTTGTATTAATACTACTGCAACACAGCCTATACCAATACGAGCAAAATACCACAAATTATTAGCTAAAACCAAAAAATTAAAACGACCACTGTAACGCTAAGCGAAGTTAAAACACTAAATGAAAATTTTACTGAAATATTTCACTAGAAAGAATAATAAACCTCAGTTGAAAACTAAAGCACGAAATTTACTATACGACTTCAACACACTGAAAACTCTATAAAACACAGCGAGCGAACGATTACAAAAGTTTATTAACTCGTTATTTCGCCACAAACGGCACGCAACACCGCTGAAATCTATTAAATTTAATAACTGTATTACAGAGCACAAATAAGTTTGTCAGTACTTAGCTTATAACCTCTACAGCTGCAGTGCATGCCGTAAAATGTAAACACACTATTGAGGCGCGAGGCTTAGACGAACGACGAAAGCAGACTCACAAATAATAGACCACTCGAGTCAATAACACAGGAAGAAAGGCTGAGATTAATGAAAATCCACTAATAAGTTACTTTTACGGCAAATATTAAAACAAATAAACTTTAAAATAAGTAAAGGAAGTCTAAAATTTATAAAATATTAACGATCTCTTTCAACAGCAGTGCAGCACACGTGACGTCACACCAAAGACCGAAATCGATCGTCTGTATAGTCATCAACACACTGTTTGACAGCACTGTAAGATCGTCAATCAGAGAAGCTACGTTTAAGAAAGTCTCACGTAACCACCACTACTCATACGTTGAAAGCACGACACTATTGCCGCTAAACTGAGGATTTTTCAAATACTGTTAGAGTACTGAACTCGTGGCCACAGGACATGCACACGACTATACGTTTGCTACAGCACACATTTAGACTGTACATAACTGTGGACAGTAACAGTTTAATGCGAGAGATATGCCATGGACTCCGACAAATCAGGTAAGTGCTCTGGCTAATCGTATAGATCCCATAAATCAAGCTGGACGACTGCATTATCATCATGAGTCCACTGCACTCTAGGAGAAAGAAAATATTACAAACAATGGTAATAACAACAGCAATAATAATAATAATAATAGTAAGAGATAGAGGAATTAATACTTACGTGGGAATCAAGGTTTTCTTTTTATTCTCCTTATTGGATGATATCTGACACTTTATGGCAGTTCTGTTGCTCAAGAGAGGTATGCACTAAGATTGCTACGAATGTTAAGTCCCCTCTAGGGACATTGAGGACACTATGGGAGATAGTGGTGGGGAATGGACCAATTTTGGCATGCTGCACCGTTAGGGGTAATTTTTGTGTCATAAATTATCATTTTTATGGTGACAGTTCTCACATTACATTAAAACTTTTCGGACACGTTAGTGAATATGAGGGCAAGTGCAATACTCGAACTCCATATTTGCTATAAATTATGGTATTTATAATTGCAATTATATAGTATTAACTGTAATTATAGTGACAGTTATTATATATTAAATACATCTTAAATAAACAAAGTAAGAGGCCAAGCCAGCCGTTACTTTTCGTAAGGGTAATTAAATTAGTCTAGGCCAAATGGTCGGTTTGTTTTGATAAAAGAACGATGACCCCCAGTTTGGTCAGTGTACGGCTCCCCTTCTTACGTATATAGACGCGTTTTTATAATATGTATACACTACATAAATTTAGACCACAACATTTCTTATTTTTTCATTTCAGCAGGAACCAGTTTAAATTTTCTTGTACGAGATGAGTATATCTGCTTTTAACTGGTACCATGGCCTCCGACATTATCAGCATTATGAAGACAGGTCTTCCGGCAACAGGTCAGGAGACGTAGGAGCCATAATGAGAACTATTTTGGGAAGCAAACCTCTCGGCGGCACAGGCTGATAAAGAGCTGTCGACTTCAAAGGCAGGATGCAGGAGACTATCGACGGCGGGTCCTGAGCCATTGTCATCAGCTGGCGACGGCTGCGGAAGTGGGCTGCTGTGGCTGCCCTTGTTCTCGCCGCCCCTAATTTCCGGCGAAAACCCATTTCTGCCAGACGCCGCAGCTGGGGGACCTCCCGTGATAGAAAGAGGGCGACCACACGTGTCTACATTCAAGGACGTCTGCGAGATGAGGCAACTGCTAAGTATACATCCTGTCTCAGCCCTTCTTGTCTCGGATATGACCCGTGCCAGTTTTTCGCAGAAAATGTGTTTTAGGATTAAGGACTAATTGACATTTGAGTGTCTTAAGGCATCTAATTTGTTAGTAGACAGAGATCACGCGATCACCTTCAGAACATAATTCGGGAATAATATCCCAAATCAGTGTGGTTGTTTAGGTGTCTCGAAGTCGTATTTTATGAGGTGATAACCAAAAGTTCACGAAATAGATTAAATAAAATTATTACATCTTACGTAAATCTCAGGCTCCATGATAACCTTCAGGGTTGTCCTCTTGAAAAGAAATTCACCGATCCCAACGTTTCTGCCACTCTTACGAGGAGCGTTCAGCCTGAAGTCGTTTATTCGGTTACCTGAGGGTAGGACAATACACTTCTGAGTTTATCGTTGCATCGTGATGGATGACATCAAACCACTTCAGAGTCCTAGAAGACTGTCGCCCTGACTTTACCGGCCGAGGGTACAGCTTCGAACTTTTTCGTTCTAGGCGCCAGTCAATGGATTGACGTTTTGTTTCTGGTTCGAAATAATGAACCCATGTTTCATCGTCTGTGACGATGTTCAAAATGGTTCAAATGGCTCTGAGCACTACGGAACTTGACATCTGAGGTCATCAGTCCCATAGAACGTAGAACTACTTAAACTTAACTAACCTAAGGACATCACACACATCCACGCTCGAGGCAGGATTCGAACCTGCGACCGTAGATGTCGCGCGGTTCCACACTGAATCACCTACAACTGCTCGGTCACAGCGGCCGGCTGTGACCATGTTCAACAAAAATTGACACGATCAGCCTCGAAACGCACAAGAAGTTCAGCACAGAGGGCCTTTCTTTGCTCCAAGGCCTTCTGTTATGCGGTGAGAAACCCATCAGGCATACACCTTTGAGTACCCCAAATGGTAGACGAGTGGGTCAGCTCTACCAACAGAGACGTCCATTCGAGCAGCGAGGTGTTTGTTTCTAATCCGTCTATCATCTCGAATAAAGATGTTCAAACGATCCCACATAGCAGTAGTCACGGCTGGGTGCGACCGGCCGGCACGTGGGAGGTCGGACAGCTTTTAGCAACTTTGTTGCAATGATGACAGACACATCGTCCAGCGACTCACTGTGCTTTTGTTCAGTGCCAAGTCTCTGTAGACATTATGCAAGCGCCTACTAGTATCTGCGATGCTCTGATTTTCCGCAAAAAGAAACTCGGTAATAGCTCTATGTTTGGAACGCATCATAGCACCATCACCTATCTGAACTTCATGAAACTATAGGGGCTGAAGCAAAATAACTCCAAGATATCCCGTAACAGATTATACATTTTTAAAACGAAATTGGAGGAAAAAAGAATCTGTTGTATTACTTATTGAACGCCCCTCGTATACAGCATCCTGGAAGTCTATCTTTGTTAGGGCGTTTAGTAACTTCTGCGATTCTGTGATTTCGCTTGAATCTTCTCCACTATATCCAATCTTCTTTTCTCCAACTTCATTTTCCTCTTGATGGAGATGGAGAAGTCACATGGAGCTACGGCTGTAGAGTACGCCGGCTGGAGAACAGCTGTCATCTTATCTCACAAAAATTCCTAAATAATGTAGTACATTGTCGTGGTGAAGGATTGAGTCGTTCGTACGCCACGTTCTCTCTTCATGCCCTCTCTCAAAGCCCTCTAGAACCTAGGACATAGTGATAGAACGATTCACTACCTGACCAGGAGAGACGAACACTCACGTAAATATCAAACATATCAACAGGGTTTTTACGCCAATTTTGACTTATCGAGATTTTCTTGACCGAACTGAAGACACAGTCCTCCACTGCGACGACTACTGCTTAGTTTCAGCGTCATAGCCATACACCCAACATTCATAACCAGTGACAAGTTCTAAAAGTTTGGATCGTCTTGAAGCAATAGTTAGTGTCCTACAGACTTCCAAGCGTTGCTGCTTCAAAGACTCTTAGCACAAATTCCGCTGCATTCCTTCTCATGTTTTATTGTCTTCGACAGAATAAGTTGACATGTCCCATGATTTATTTCCGAGGTATTACCGGTTTTGTTATGGTCTGTATGTAATCTCGACAAGTCAGATTGCGCCGGCCGAAGTGGCAGAGCGGTTCTAGGCGCTACAGTCTGGAAACTCGCGACCGCTACGGTCGCAGGTTCGAATCCTGCCTCGGGCATGGACGTGTGTGTTGTCCTTAGTTTAGTTAGGTTTAAGTAGTTCTAAGTTCTAGGGGACTGATGACCTCAGCAGTTAAGTCCCATAGTGCTCGGAGCCATTTGAACCATTTAAAAAATCAGATTCCTCATTTGCTAAACTTTCTCTGGCGTGATGCCAGTTAAAACCCGAATGGGACGGTTGTCATCAGTCCCTGTTCTCTCGTTTTTGAAACTCTTATACCAACTTTAAGTCCATGCCTGTGTGTTCTCTCCAGAACCTTCCTACAACATTTTGGTGCCTCTCTGCAGCGATTTTCCCAAATTTAAAACGCAACTTTATACAGATCAATCTTCTCGTAGATAACAGCATAGTCGGCAGAAAGTCTCATGGAGCTTCCGAAGGTATCTACTAAATGGTTTACATTTACTAAAATAGTAATGGCGCTGTTACACTCCCTTCGACTACTCCTGAATGAAGTTTAAGGTAGTGATTTCTATTTCCTAAAAGTTCCCGAATCACAAATCTGGTCCGAAACATCTACATCTACAAGACTACTCTACAATTCACAATGAAGTGTCTGTTAGAGGGCTCATCCAACAGCTTACATTATTTCTCTACCATACAACTCACGAACAGCACGCCGGAAAACTAACACTTAAATCTTTCGGTTCAAACTGATTTCCCTTATTTTATTACGACGATCGTTTTCTTCTATGTTGGTGGGTACCAAAAAAATATTTTTGCTTCTGCGAAGAAAGTTGGAGTCTACAATTTCATGAAAAGATCCCGCCGCAACGAAGAACACTTTTATTTGAATAATTTCCAACCCAACAAGCGTATCTTATCCGTGAGGGCCTCTACTCTATTTCTTGATGAAGCAGTACAAAACGAGCTCCCTTCTTTGAACTTTTCGATGTCCTCCGTCAATCCTATCTAATAAGGATCCCATATCACTCAGCAGTACTCTAGCAGAGGACAGACATAGTCTAAGCAACCTATTTAGTGGTTTTGTTTCATCTTGTAAGTGTGCTGCCGGAAACACCCACATTCTTTAGTTTGTCTTCCCTAGACACTGTCTGTGTGACTATGAATGTATGCTTTCCCAGCGTATACAGCTGGTGAAGATGATGAGTATGTCACTCGTCGAAACGTCGCAGTTTGAAGACACCGTCACCCGGCTGGAAGCCCGAGAACTCTTCGCCAAATGTCTGTGTGATCATTCCAATTGAGGTGATTCTCCAGTTTCTCCCGGCGTATTTGTTGCTCGAACAGTCCACGGGTGTACTGCCGGTTCATAGTGTCCAACAGGCACAATATTTCGGCGATCAGACATGTCGCCATCGTCAGGTGCGCTGACGAACTGAGCTCCTGAGGGCAGGCGGCCGATTTAAATCCCCTCCCCCCGCGGGCCCCACTCTTTGCCGTCCGCTCCCACGCGCCGGCGGTCGCGAAGACGTGGCCGTCGGAATCTGTCGTAGTGTCGATGTGCTTGCTAGGTCCGCCCTGGTCGCCAGTTCGTACTTCTTGCTGAGAGTCTTCTTAATTACATTCAATGCATGGGCGCGGACGGCAAAGAGAGCGACCGGCGGGGGGAGGGGATTTAAATCGGCCGCCCGCCCTCAGGAGCTCAGTTCGTCAGCGCACCTGACGATGGCGACATGTCTGATCGCCGAAATATTGTGCCCCTTTGACACTATGAACGGGCAGTATACCCATGGACTGTTCGAGAATTCCAATTGAGGTTCTTCGTAATTGTCATCCCTCGGTATTTAGTTGAACTGACAGACTTAATCTTAGTGTGCTTCATCGCGTAACCGAAATTTAACGGATTTCTGTCAGTACTCAAGTGGATTGTGGCTGTCTTGCGACTAAACCATATTGGCAGTGGCTGTTTAGGGAAAAGCACAGACATAAAAACAACGTTCCAACAATGTACACTAAAAATTGTTGCCCTACCTTGGAATATAACACCACTTCCAGAATATACTATTTTCAAATAAGTCATGCATATACTGTTTAGAATCAGGGTACTTATGTTAACGGCGAGTTTGAAACTGAACCTTTTAATTAAAACTCAACCCTCAAAAAGAAATTTAAAATCACAATTATTTAAAATAGGGACCATAATGAATTAAACGACATTAATATCCAGCCCATAGTAGCTGCCTCTTACTGAAGTTACCCCAGGTCTTGCTTTGGGAGCTGAACAGGTTTTAAAGCGTTACTATCGTTATTCATAGGAACAAGATATAGAGTCCACTGACATGCCCCTTACATACACACACACACAAACAAGATTATTTTCTTACTTAAGTGTAGTGTGTCCCCAGAAACAAGTACCTTAGGAACAATTCAAATGTTCGGTTATACACTACTATCCATTAAAATAACTACACCACGAAGATGACGTGCTACAGACGCGAAATTTAACAGACACAAAGAAGATACTGTGTTATGCATATGATTAGCTCTTCAGAGTATTCACACAAGGCTAGCGCCAGTGGCGACACCTACAACGTGCTGACATGAGGAAAGTTTCCAACCGAGTTCTCATACACAAACAGCAGGTGACCGGTGTTGCCTGGCGAAACGTTGTTGTGATGCCTCGTGTAAAGAGGAGAAATGCGTACCATCACGTTTCCGACTTTGATCAAGGTAGGAGTATAGCCTATCGCGATTGCGGTTTATCGTATCGCGACATTGCTGCTCGCGTTGGTCGAGATCCAATGACTGTTAGCGGAATATGGAATCGGTGGGTTCAGGAGGGTAATACAGAACGCCGTGCTGGATCTCAACGGCCTAGTATAACTAGCAGTCGAGAAGACAGGCATCTATTCCGCATGGCTGTAACGGATCGTGCAGCCACGTCTCGATCCCTGAGTCAACAGATGAGGACGTTTGCAAGACAACAACCATCTGCACGAACAGTTCGACGACGTCTGCAGCAGCATGGACTATCAGATCGGAGACCATGGCTGCGGTTACCTTTCACGCTGCATCACAGACAGGAGCGCCTGCGATGGTGTATCCAACGACGAACCTGGGTACACGAATGGCAAAACGCGATTTTTTATGATGAAACCGCCGGCTGGTGTGGCCGTGCGGTTCTAGGCGCTTCAGTCTGGATCCGCGTGATCGCTACGGTTGCAGGTTCGAATCCTGCCTCGGGCATGGATGTGTGTGACGTCCTTAGGTTTGTTAGGTTTAAGCAGTTCTAAGTTCTAGGGACTGATGACCACAGATGTTAGGTCCCATAGTAATAAGAGCCATTTTTATGATGAAACCAGGTTCTGTTTACAGCATCATGATGGTCGCATCCGTGTTTGGCGACATCGTGGTGAAATACCATTGGAAGCGTGTATTCGTCATCGCCATACTGGCGTATCACCCGGCGTGATGGTATGGGGGCCATTGGTTACACGTCTCGGTCACCTATTATTCGCATTGACGGCACTTTGAACAGTGGACGTTACATTTCAGATGTGTTAGGACCCGTGGCTCTATCCTTCATTCGGGCCCTACGAAACCCTACATTTCAGCAGGATAATGGACGACCGCATGTTGCAGGTCCTGTACGGGTTTTTCTGGACATAGAAAATGTTCGACTGATGCCCTGGCCAGCACATTCTGCAGATGTCTCACCAATTGAAAACGTCTGGTCAATGGTGGCCGAGCAACTGGCTCGTCACAATACGCCAGTCACTACTCTTCATGAAGTGTGGTATCGTGTTGAGGCTACATGGGCAGCTGTACCTGTACACGCCATCCAAGCTCCGTTTGACACAATGCCCAGGCGTATCAAGGCCTTTATTGCGGCCAGAGGTGGTTGTTCTGGGTACTGATTTCTCAGGATCTATGCACCCAAATTGCGTGAAAATGTAATCACATGTCAGTTCTAGTATAATATATTTGTCCAACGGCCAAACTTTAAGGAAACATTCCTCACACACAAGGAAAGAAAATATGTTATGTCGACATGTGTCCGTAAACGCTTACTTTCCATGTTAGAGCTCATTTTATTACTTCTCTTCAAAGCACATTAATCATGGAATGGAAACACACTGCAACAGAACGTACCAGCGTAACTTGAAACACTTTGTTACACGAAATGTTCAAAATGTCCTCCGTTAGCGAGGACACATGCATCCACCCTCCGTCGCATGGAATCCCTGATGCGCTGATGCAGCTCTTTAGAATGGCGTACTGTATCACAGCCGTCCACAATACGAGCACGAAGAGTCTCTACATTTGATACCGGGGTTGCGTAGACAAGAGCTTTCAAATGCCCCCATAAATGAATGTCAAGAGGGTTGAGGTCAGGAGAGCTGGAATTGGTCAGCCTCTACCAAGCCATCGGTCACCGAATCTGTTGCTGAGAAGCGTACGAACACTTCAACTGAAATGTGCAGGAGCTCCATCGTGCATGAACCACATGTTGTGTCGTACTTGTAAAGGCACATGTTCTAGCAGCACAGATAGAGTATCCCGTATGAAATCATGATAACGTGCTCCATTGAACGTAGGTGGAAGATCATGGGGCCCAATCAAGACATCACCAACAATGCCTGCCCAAACGTTCACAGAAAATCTGTGTTGATGACGTGATTGCACAACTGCGTGCGGATTCTCGTCAGCCCACACATGTTGATTGTGAAAATTTACAATTTTATCACGTTGGAATGAAGCCTCATCCGTAAAGCGAACATTTGCACTGAAATGAGGATTGACACATTGTTGGATGAACCATTCGCAGAAGTGTACCCGTGGAGGCCAATCAGCTGCTGATAGTGCCTGCACACGCTGTACATGGTACGGAAACAACTGGCTCTCCCGTAGCACTCTCCATACAGTGACGTGGTCAACATTAACTTGTACAGCAGCAACTTCTCTGACGCTGACATTTGGGTTATCGTCAACTGCACGAAGGATTGCCTCGTCCATTGCAGGTGTCCTCGTCGTTCTAAGTCTTCCCCAGTCGCGAGTCATAGGCTGGAATGTTCCGTGCTCCCTAAGACGCCGATCAATTGCTTCGAACGTCTTCCTGTCGAGACACCTTCGTTCTGGAAATCTGTCTCGATACAAACGTACCGCGCCACGGCTATTGCCCCGCGCTAATCCATACATCAAATGGGCATCTGCCAACTCCGCATTTGTAAACATTGCACTGACTGCAAAAACCACGATCGTGCTGAACACTAACCTATTGATGTTACGTACTGATGTGTTTGATGCTATTACTGTAGAGCAATGAGTCGCATGTCAACACAAGCACCGAAGTCAACATTACCTTCCTTCAATTGGGCCAACTGGCGGTGAATCGAGGAAGTATAGTACATACTGACTAAACTAAAACGAGCTCTAACATGGAAATTAAGCGTTTACGGACATATGTCCACATAACATCTTTTCTTTATTTGTGTGTGAGGAGTGTTTCGTGAAAGTTTGGCCGTACCTTTTTGTAACACCCTGTATAGCTACAACATAGCATCACAGTAAATACCTTCAACAAGTATTATACCCCTCTTACTGATCGCCACTAACAGAACAGGGTCATAAAGGTCATGAACAGTTCCATCAAAAAAGTTATCGTATTGCTAATCTAGAAAGACGGCATCCACGTAGAAGGCTCCACAATTGCAACTGCCCTACATACACCGATAAAATGTTCAAAATGGCTCTGACCACTATGGGACTTAACTTCTGAGTTCATCAGTCCCCTAGAACTTAGAACTACTTAAACCTAACTAACCTAAGGGTATCACACACATCCATGTCCGAGGCAGGACTCGAACCCGCGACCGTAGCGGTCGCGCGGTTCCAGACTGTAGCGCCTAGAACCGCTCGGTCACCCCGGCCGGCCGGTAAAATGTCATCAGTGCTTAACATACATAACGTGCTTTGAAAATGAGTCACGTTGAGTCTGTTTATAACGTGCGTCTCTTTGTAGCGAGTCATACCCGTCACAAGACGCTGAACTCGCCCGTTAGTTCGAATTAGGCTCCCAACTCTCCACTCAATGGTAAACAAGACTAGCACCAACGCAGTTATGTATGGCTGTTGTACTGCTTCCATCTGCAAGAACTTACACTCCGTATCACATTCGCTTCTGAAACACAAGTGATTGATGCAAACAACTATCCAGCCGACACAGTTAAGCGCGTGCTGCGTACCGGCCAACTGCCCAGTAGTAGAGAGACACGCACGGTGCGACTGCCTAGATACAAACACGCCCTCTCCAGGCACGGGACCCACTCCATCCCTCTGCAGCAGGACGGTGCCAACCTTTGGCACAGAACGACCTTACACTTTTCATTATTTAGCGTCAATTGCCACTTTCCGAAACAATAATTTTGTCTGTGTATCGTTTTGCAACTGTTTCTGATGTTTGATGACGTTACTAGATGGACAACGACAGCATCATCTGCAGGATACCCTCTTCCACGCACCGTACGGTGACTAGAGGAGTCTGTATGTAGATGTAGAAACATTTATCTAACTATTTTATTTGTTCCTTTCCGTTGTATCCTGTTATCTATCATTTAAGCACAGGATGTAGTGATTCTTAAAGTAATTATACAGTACACATTAATGCTTAACTGTGCGCACCCGGTAGCTGAGTGGTGCTGGCACGGTAGCTCAGCGTGTTCGGTCAGAGGGTTTAGCTACCCTCTGTAATAAAAACTGAGTGAACGGATCAACGAACAATCTGAACGAGTGTCATCGGACGTCCGCCACAAAGTCAACGAACACCACAAAACAAAATGAGATTGTGTTGTCCTAATCATCATCATTTCATCCCCATCGACGTGCAAGTCGCCGAAGTGGCCTCACATCGAAGGCTTGCACCCAGCGAACTGTCTACCCGACGGGAGGCCCTAGTCACACGACATATATATTTTTTTTATGCTTAATTTTATCCTACACAATACCTACTCCCATCACCATGACTGTTTCTTCTATTAATAATGATAATGATAATCATAATCATAACCATTACGGTAGAAGTAATAATGAAGAAAAACTACACCTCCTACCCAGTCTATGTCTACTACTGTTAGTGTAACTTCAGTGATCGTCTGCCACATTTCACATTGTAGTCCATCGCTCCCCGTTCTTGGACGCTGGGAGAGTGTTGTGGTTTTACCTGTCTCTTCCACTGTCTGTTGGCTCCCCGGTTACAGAGAAAGATTCCGCCGTTCCAACGGAGCATCGTTGCTGCCGGTGGCGAGCGCAGACAAGCGCCGGCCCACGTCACAGCGGTTCTGGTTCTCTGAGAGGTGAGACACTGCCCACGACTGCGTTTCGCTTTGGTGTTATGACGGCTGCGCATACGATGTAAGCAGTTCTGCCACAACTGCTGACCTCAGCTGGCTTCACTGCGTTGCTTCTCGATCTTCTGTCGCATCTTCTAGTAGTGCAATAGACAGGGGTTGGTTAATAAGATAACCCGCTACCCAGACCTTTCCTGAAATAGAGTGAGCAATGTTGTTCAAGATCTGACATTCTGTTTCGTAACGCAGTATATCCTTGGCAATGAGTCGTCGGTTCCGAGTCAATTGCTGCCGATCACCAGTCAGAACGTTCTGGCTTACCTCCTTCACCACCGTCCATTTGGAGGTCTGTCTTCTACCAATTCTATGTCCATGGGCGGTATAAGTAAGCCCCATAGCCACTCAAGAAATGGGTCAAGCCTCTTGAAGAATTCATATGTTTCATTCCCAGTCTCTTTTATATCTGGCAAAAGACCATAGATGCTCCTGGTTTTTTTCTTTTGTTTTGTTGTTTTTTTTTTGGGGGGGGGGGGGGTGGGTATCATCCCATCGTTCCTGGCATAGCTGGAGGATCTGATTTTGAATTTGCTGTTTGCTTGTGGCCAGTATTCCTACTAAATTCAGCACTTCATGATATTGTTCTTTCTTAAGACAATCTAGTGCCGCTTGTTTCCATATCTGGAAATCGAGTGGATTCCCTCCAAGTACTACTTGCAACGCCTCAGCTGACACCGCGCCAAACGCTCCCGTCAACCAAGGAAGTATTCCACGTTGCACCCCATTAGCTATCCGTGCTGGTGTTACGAGCAAAAGTCCTTGGGCCTAAGCACTCGCAGAGTATCTCATGATCGCAGTTAAGATAGCGTTTAGATATGTTCTTATTGTTTGCACTTGCAGCTTATAACGGTAACTGGCAACACTAATAATTTTGGTCATTGTGTTCCTGGTTCATTGCTAGTTTCTTCAATATGTGCATCATAATTTTGTCGCTCGTTCAAGAAGACACGTATCTGGTGACGGATTTTCTCATTGTGAACCTATCGTTTCATTTCGTGATCGGATGTCTTAGAAGATTCCCTTTTAACAATATTTAGGTGGTCTTTTCAGACGCAACAGACAGTTTGTCTCCTAGGAGCCACGTAAATAATTGTTGAAAGGCTCTGTTAAATCTTTATTCCAGGTTGCTTCTGGAGCTTCCCTTCACAAGGATCGTGAAGTCTAGTCGAACGACCTCGTCATTATCCTGTAGCTTTATTAACATAAGATGGAGTACTCGGTCTCAGGAAACAGAGCCGCTTATGGATCCTGTGGACAACCTTCTAAATTTTACTGTATTAGTATCTCTCCTGGGCACTACAATGTTGCTTCTCAGTTTTAAAGGTAGTTCTTAAAACAGTTGTTCGTGTACAATCCAAGTTCCTCAGGCGATCAAACAGTGCTGGCCAGAAGTGATCAAACACCCGAGTGAGGTCCATAAGGCATATTTATGCGGATCGTTTCTCACAAGTCTTATCGCCTCCTTTATAGCAACTTCTGTTGATTTTCCGCTTCTGAAACCATACAGTTGCGAATTGATTCCATGAAGGACTCTTTTATCCTGTAATCTATCGCATAGCAGCTTCTCCACAAACTTCCAAAAGGTATCGAGAAGGCAAATGGGTCTGTAGGACTTTGGAGCTAGGAGATCTTTGTCCTTACCAGTTTCCAAGATTATCAAATTTGCTTCTTCCATGTGTCTGGTATTCTTACCCGCAGTAAACACACCTTGTAGAGCTGATATAAATACAGCGATGAGCCAAAACATTATGATCACCTGTTTAATATCGTGTTGTTCAAGCTTTAGAACACACAACAGATATTCTGCATGGTATGGGTTCTATAAGTCCTTGACAGGATTCCAGAAGCATGTGGCACCAGATGTCTAAGCACAGGTCAAGCAATTCTGGCAAATTACGGGATGGTGTGTCCGCGGCTCGTGGTCTTGCGGTTGCGTTCACGCTACCCGCCCACGGGGTCCCGGGTTCGATTCCCGGCGGGGTCAGGGATTTTCTCTGCCTCGAGATGACTGGGTGTTGTGTGTCTTTCATCATCATGACATCCTCATTCACTCGCAAGTCGCCGTAGTGGCGTTAAAGAACTTGTGCAGCGGCGGCCGAACCGCCCCGCGAGGGGTCTCCCGGCCACCAATGCCATACGCTCATTCATACGGGATGGTGTTTTATTGGCACGCAGCTGGCTGCCGATATGTGTTCTAATGTGTACAGATCAGGCACATTCGCTGGCCAAGACATCAACGTGAGTTGCGCCTCAGAAAGCTGTAGCACGATTCTGACCTTGCAAGACGGTCAGTTATCCTGCTGGAAGATGTCATCGTCGTAGGAGGAGACTTCAAGCATGAAACGATGCTGGTGATCCGCAAAAATAATCACGTAGTTCACTGCTGTCATGAAGCCATCTATTACCAGCACAGATCCCATGGAAGCCTAACTCTGTGTGCCCCATAGCATAATTCTGTCCTCACAGGTCTGCATCTGAGGCGTGGTGCATGTTTCGTGCAGCCATTCACCTGGATGACGGTGTGTAAGGCCCCAACCATCGACCTGGTGTAACAAGAAATGCGATTAATTCGACAGGCGACACGTTGCTATTGATTCACGGTGAAAACTCAGTGATCCTGTGCCGACTGCAATCATAACTGACGATGTCGTCGCGTCACCACAGGAACACATAGGGGTCATGTGATGTGGGGCTCCCATGTTCAACAATGGCCTTTGATCGGTGTGCTCCGAAGCATTTGTGTCTGCACCAGCGTTGCACTCCGCCGTCAGATCTGCCGCAGATCACTGCCTATCATGTATTACACAGAGGGGGATACTCCGGCCTGTTTTGTGATAATACAAGGTCTCCGATACCATACGGCCTACTCGTTGTTTCACCATCCTTCAAGCACTTTCCATAGCTGCTTACGATAGTAGTATGCCAAACAGCATCTCCGTTTCAGAGTTTCTCGTTTCCAGCCGCAGGGCCACAACAATGTCCTGTTTGTCAGAACAGCTAATATTAGTGGATTTCAGCATTTTCAGCCACTATCTTCGCTATAATGACTGCTCATTCGTCACTCTTTCGCTTACTTACTGTGTCACGTGCCCGCTACATCGCCAGGAGGCATTCAGTCTCGTGGTGGACAGCGGTCATAATGTTTCGGCTCATCAGTGTATAAAGTAATCTGAAAATGATATACAAGATGAGATACCTGTAAGATTCTAATAAGATTATGCGAAAGAACTTGCTCCCCTTCTAGCAGTAATTTATCGTACACCGTTTGAGCAACGAAAGATACCTAATGACTGGAAAAAGCGCAAGTCATTCCCATTTTTAAGAAAGGCCGTAAGACAGATCGTTGACGTCAATCTCTTGTAGAATTATGGAACATGTTTTATGCTCAATAATTATGATGTTCTTGGAAAATGAACGTCTCCTCTATAGAAATCAAGATGAATTCCGCAAACAGAGATCCTGCGAAACTCAGCTCGCTGTGTTCCCCCATGAGATCCACAGCGCAGTGGACAACGGCGCTCACGTTGATGCCGTGTTCCTTGATTTCAGTAAGGCATTTGACACCGTCCCGCACTGTCCTTCGATGAAAAAAAATACGAGCTTACGGAGTATCGGAGCAGACCTGCTATTGGATTCAAGACTTTCGTGCAGATGGAACTCAAAACGTCGCTCTTAAAGGAACAAAATCGTCAGATATAAAGGTAATATCCGGAGTACCACAGGGAAGTGTGATAGGACTGCTGTTGTTTACAATATATGTAAATGATCTAGTAGAAAGTGTCGGATGCTCTTTAAGGCTATTCACAGATGATGCAGTCGTCTGTACCAAAGTAGCAACGCCAGAAGATACACTCCTGGAAATGGAAATAAGAACACCGTGAATTCATTGTCTCAGGAAGGGGAAACTTTATTGACACATTCCTGGGGTCAGATACATCACATGATCACACTGACAGAACCACAGGCACATAGACACAGGCAACAGAGCATGCACAATGTCGGCACTAGTACAGTGTATATCCACCTTTCGCAGCAATGCAGGCTGCTATTCTCCCATGGAGACGATCGTAGAGATGCTGGATGTAGTCCTGTGGAACGGCTTGCCATGCCATTTCCACCTGGCGCCTCAGTTGGACCAGCGTTCGTGCTGGACGTGCAGACCGCGTGAGACGACGCTTCATCCAGTCGCAAACATGCTCAATGGGGGACAGATCCGGAGATCTTGCTGGCCAGGATAGTTGACTTACACCTTCTAGAGCACGTTGGGTGGCACGGGATACATGCGGACGTGCATTGTCCTGTTGGAACAGCAAGTTCCCTTGCCGGTCTAGGAATGGTAGAACGATGGGTTCGATGACGGTTTGGATGTACCGTGCACTATTCAGTGTCCCCTCGACGATCACCAGTGGTGTACGGCCAGTGTAGGAGATCGCTCCCCACACCATGATGCCGGGTGTTGGCCCTGTGTGCCTCGGTCGTATGCAGTCCTGATTGTGGCGCTCACCTGCACGGCGCCAAACACGCATACGACCATCATTGGCACCAAGGCAGAAGCGACTCTCATCGCTGAAGACGACACGTCTCCATTCGTCCCTCCATTCACGCCTGTCGCGACACCACTGGAGGCGGGCTGCACGATGTTGGGGCGTGAGCGGAAGACGGCCTAACGGTGTGCGGGACCGTAGCCCAGCTTCATGGAGACGGTTGCGAATGGTCCTCGCCGATACCCCAGGAGCAACAGTGTCCCTAATTTGCTGGGAAGTGGCGGTGCGGTCCCCTACGGCACTGCGTAGGATCCTACGGTCTTGGCGTGCATCCGTGCGTCGCTGCGGTCCGGTCCCAGGTCGACGGGCACGTGCACCTTCCGCCGACCACTGGCGACAACATCGATGTACTGTGGAGACCTCACGCCCCACGTGTTGAGCAATTCGGCGGTACGTCCACCCGGCCTCCCGCATGCCCACTATACGCCCTCGCTCAAAGTCTGTCAACTGCACATACGGTTCACGTCCACGCTGTCGCGGCATGCTACCAGTGTTAAAGACTGCGATGGAGCTCCGTATGCCACGGCAAACAGGCTGACACTGACGGCGGCGGTGCACAAATGCTGCGCAGCTAGCGCCATTCGACGGCCAACACCGCGGTTCCTGGTGTGTCCGCTGTGCCGTGCGTGTGATCATTGCTTGTACAGCCCTCTCGCAGTGTCCGGAGCAAGTATGGTGGGTCTGACACACCGGTGTCAATGTGTTCTTTTTTCCATTTCCAGGAGTGTAGTTCATATGGTTCAAATGGCTCTGAGCATTATGGGACTCAACTGCTGTGGTCATCAGTCCCCTAGAACTTAGAACTACTTAAACCTAACTAACCTAAGGACATCACATACACCCAGGCCCGAGGCAGGATTCGAACCTGCGACCGTAGTAACAGCGCGGCTCCGGACTGGAGCGCCTAGAACCGCACGGCCACCGCGGCCGGCCAGAAGATAGTAAGAAGTTGCAGAACGACCTGCAGAGAATTAATGAATGGTGCAGACTCTGGCAGTTGGCCCTGAACGTAAATAAATGTAATATATTGCGCATAGATAGGAAACGAAATCCACTACTGTACAGCTACACTATTAATAACAAACAGCTGTAGACAGCGTCTGCGGTAAAATATCTAGGCGTTACTATCCGGAGTGACCTTAAGTTGAATGACCATATAAAAGAGATAGTGGGAAAAGCAGACATCACACTCAGGTTCATCGGAAGAATCTTAAGGAACTGTAACTTATCCACGAAAGAAGTGGCTTATAAGGCGCTTGTTCGCCCGATTCTTCAGTATTGTTCATCTATCTGGGATACTGATAGAGGAGATAGAGAGGACTGAACGAAGAGCGGCGCGTTTCGTCACGGGATCGTTTAGCTGGCGAGAGAGCGTTACGGAGATGCTAAACAAACTTCACTGGCAGACGGTATAAGAGAGACGTTGTGCATCACGGAGAGAGTTACTATTGAAATTTCGGGACAGCACTTTTCGGGAAGAGCCAGACAACATATTACTCCCCCCCCCTCCCCCCTCCCCCCCCCCCTCCCCCCATACAGCTCGCGTATTGACCACAAGGAGAAAATTCGAGAAATTAGAGCCGATACAGGGGCTTACCGACAGTCATTCTCCCCACGCACTATTCGCGAGTGGAACAGGGTTGGAGGGATCAGATAGTGGTACCGAAAGTACCCTCCGCCACACACCATTAGGTGGCTTGCGGAGTATGTCGTCATTACGGAGTCCATTTTTCAGGAGTTAACACTGAAAACTACAGCGTTGTAATCACTCGTGGTGAGGTCTCTTTCAACTTTCCAGGTTTTGATCTTTCTGAATGCATGATCGATAATTTCACTATGGCAGAGTATAATGTCTCTTTCATTCTGCAATGAGCTGAAGCATAATGACGAATTAGCATGTACGTTAATGGTGTATATTAGTGGTTTGCTTCGGCCAGCATGACTGATGTCTCTGAATTGTTCAACGTTGTCATCTATGGTGTCGCTGAACTGGAAATACACTGACGTGCCAAAACGTTATGACCACCTGATTAACAGCTTGTTTGTCGGACTTTGGAACGAAATAAGTTGCTCATTCTGCGTATGAGGGATCTGACAGTTTGCTGGTAGGTTTCTGGAAGTACGTGGCTTTGTATGTCTAAGCACAGGTCATGTAATTCGCGTAAATAACAGATCCGTGATTTGTATACGCGGTGATGGTGTCTAATAGCGACCCAGACGGGTTCCATACGAATTACATCAAGCGAATTTAGTCATAGAGACATCAACGTGAGTTAATTATAATTAGACCACGGATTTTTAGGTCGTAAAAAAGTGTGTTTTAGGCACCTAAAATAGGCTCCTTCAGTAGTTTATTTAGGCTATATAAAACCTAAAATAGGCTCTAATAAAAATGATGCACAGAAAATAAAAATAAATTAAAATACACAATGTTGACAGTATGAACATCTTATTAGTCATTAAAACAAGGAGAATGAATATTTACACAGTTACAGAGCACAGCAATCCACAACATTAATGTTGAACATAACTCTAAATATTTTTGAGTTCCTGCAAGATAAATATCTCCATAAAAAAAGGTGTGGCAATGGTTTAATTAATACATTCGTAGTTTCACATATTCTGAGCATAGTTGCCTTCACAAAAAATAACCAAAATCTTTTCTAGGTTTTCTAGTGAAAAACTGTGGCGCTTGTCAGTCAGAATCAATTTATACGCTGAAAAAGAACGTTCTACATCAACAGATGTGACAGGGGCGTACTTCATTTTCGGCACATGTTGGATAGGAATGCTGCAGTCAGGAGTGCTGGATTTTCCACTAAGGATGTCGGCAGCTGCCCACAACACTTTCAGGCCAGTGTTCTTCTGCAAAACCGTTTGCATTTTTGCCCGTAATTTTTCCCCTACTTCACCTGGCGCTTCAGTAATTTTCATTTTGACTTCTTCAAGCAAAGAAATATTGTCGTATGTAGGTCTCCCTGAGCCTTCTAATTGTGAAATTATTCTTTCCGTAAATGTGTAGTGGGCCCTGATGTAAGATAAGTCCCGTTTTAAAGAAAAGTCTTTGAGTAACTCCATTGCTGCAGTTACGGATGCAGCATCCTCCGGTATATTTTCAACCACCTTCTGGACAGCTGAGAGATGCGTACTATAGTATTCTGCAGCTATCAGCCACGTGCCCCAGCGGGTGACAACAGGTTCTGGCGGCAATGGGACATCTGGAAGCTGTTCTTTGAATGCCTGTATTCTTGATGAGCCCTTAAGAAAACTTTTCTTCACCATAGATGTTACTTTATTTACTTTAGGAAATTGTAGCCTTACTTGCCCTGCTATGCGGTTGATCCCATGCACTACACAAGTTACGTGCAGCATCAGTGGGTAGAATACTTTTAATAGTTGAAACGCTGCTACCATATATGCAGCAGCATCAGTGACGGCCAGAACCACCTTATTCTCATCCACTCCGTTTGGGTATATCACCTTAAGCCCATTGTTCACAAACTGTGCTATTGTTTGTTGGTTAGTTTTTTCAAGCTGTTTTGAGTAAATCAAATGAGCCCTGGATGGAGCATCTCGATCTAGCTTGCCAATAACCAGGTTTGCAATGTAACGGCCAAGACTGTCAGTAGTTTCATCCACAGAAACCCATATACAAAATTCTCCAACATCTTCTCGGATTCTGTGCAATGCAGCATTGTAAGCTGAATCCACATAATTCTTATATAAAGTTGACTCCGAAAATAGGGTTTTCTAATTTCCGAAAGGGGATGTTTGCTGCCACAAGTGCATGACACAAATCATTGCAGAACTTGTTTTTTTCGGAGGATTCACCCTATTTATTGGTTAAAAGAGTTTGCTTCAATTTGGACTTTCGTTCAACATTAGCTTTATGTGCGATTCCATCTGCAAGCTGAGTTAAGTGAGATTTCTTAACACTCGAAACCTAATACGAGAGAAAAGGGAAATGCAGTTTAGAATCGCATATAAAAATAATATTTCATATTACTAAAGGATAGCGATAAAAAAGAATCCTGAGAGACAGGAAAATAAGAAGTCTAAGAAAAACATCAACTAACCCCCTTGTTGCATGCCTGGCAGAAAATAATTTTTCCTTCTGTTGTATAATGCGGAAAATCTTGCAGCCACTGCCTTATATGAGTAGACTTTGAACTAGCTGTTTTCGGCATGGCGTAGTATTCTCACACAGAAACTAAAATTTATTTTGCACTTAGAACGTCAGTAACACTTGACACGTCGGTCGCTACACAATGTACTGATTTGTTTTCGCTGGGAAAAAGTGAACGATGACCTGTTCTTTTTTTCCTTTTACTGCGGTGCATGGGAGCGGTAGGGGAAGTACCGTACTCGTTGCTGGACATATGGCACCTGACAGATGGCCGCCCCTTCTGAACAAGCGAATGGAATCTACCGGTGCTTCAGATGAAAACATCTCACTACTGGCAAATTATTTTTCGAACCGGAAAATCCACGTATAATACCTTTCACGAAACAGAGTAGTTTGATAGGACTGCCTGTAGACAGCAGCGAGAAAATGCGCGAAAGGCAGTAATTTAGCTATAGAGGGCGTCTACGATTAACCTTGTGATTTTTTAATCCGTGCTCAGCTTAAGGCCTATGAAACCGTTTCTTTGCGAAAATACACGGCTGGCCAGAATCCTACGAACGAAATATTTTCAAATATAACAGTAGTACTCCCACGTTCGATTCTAATGTGTAACTCAAGTCTTTGGCCGGTTCCCACTCGCTCACCGAAGTTAAGCATAGTCGCGCTCGGCGCATACTTGGATGGATGACCATTCAGCCGTGCCGAGTGCTGTTGGTAGTAAGCCAAGCAAAGGAATTGTAAACAGTCTCTAACGACCTTAGCCTCTGACGAGACGTAAAGCCCTAAGTTTACTTCCTCTTTCTAATCTTTGAAAACACAAGAACTCTATGTCAGATTAACGAAATAGGTACCTTTTAGGATTTTGATGCCGAAATAGGTAAAATTAGGCGTCAACGTCGAAATACGCAATTTGAGGTCCTATAGAACTAACGGTATTCAGTTAGTCGCGAAACGCGTAAGTACCAACTTATGTGCAAATTGGAGCTTAGGAAAAAAATAGGTTTTAACCTAAAGATCCATGATCTATTTTTTACATATGAATAATAAAACGCCTATAAAGAGTATTTGGTATTAACAGGAATAGCGATATAAAAATATAAAAGAAGAGCGAAGTGTTAGGCAAATACGAAGCATGAGCGCATATCAACTAGCCACCTTGCTGCACGCTGGGCAGAAAATATTTTTTCCATCTGTCGTATAGTGTGGAAAAACGTGGAACCACTGTCTTATATGATGAAATAGGCACTTTTTAGGATATTAAAGCCGAAATAGGCAAAAATAGGCACTAACATCGAAATAGGCTTTTTTAGGTCCTATATAATCAACACTATTAAGTGTAAAAAGTCATGAAACGCATAAGTACAAATGTTTAAGCAAATAGGAACTCAGGAACAAAATAGGTTTTTACCTAAAATCTGCGGTCTAATTATAATGCTCCTCAAACCATTATAGCACGGTTCTATCTCCGAAATGCGAAAAACTACATTTCTGAAAAATGACACCACCATCGGGAAAGATATCAAGCATGAAGGGATGCAGGTGTGATCACAGCCGTCAGCTTGTTTTCGATTACTATCATAAAATGGTTCAAATGGCTCTGAGCACTATGCAACTTAACTTCTGAGGTCATCAGTTCCCTAGAACTTTGAACTACGTAAACCTAACTAACCTAAGGACTTCACACACATCCATGCCCGAGGCAGGATTCGAACCTGCGCCTACGTCGGGCTGTAGCGCCTAGAACCGCTCGGCCACCCCGGCCGGCATTAAATTCTCCAGCAGCTCAGGGTCAGTAGGTAGATTTTTCGATCCCAGACGAATACAGTCTTCAACACCGGATATAGGAAACATTATAGATTTTCTCATCGGGTGACTGGCTTCTACTATATGCTTCAGCGTTGTTAGTAAATTTGAAGGTTCTTCCAGCTTGGCAAGGTGGAGCGCGTCTTCATGTAGATTTGTTGTGCGCTTATGCCCATTTTTCTCTCCGTTAAGTTGTGCGTCGTTGTGTATCCTGTCGTAGTGATAGCGTTGAGGACTCTTGATCGTGCTGTTTCACGACTTTAAGGTGCATCGACTTCTCTGCTGTTGAATTTGTTAATTCTCTTTGTTAGTGGTTCTGTTTCTTTACCCTTACCTTGCTGGAATGAGATTGTGCTTTTCAGTGATTTCTGTGTTTACGAATTGTGCTCGAGACCTCATTGTACTGAAGTCTCGAACCTTCTTTTGTTGGTGCAGTATTGTGCCGTTTCCCAACACGCAACGCACGTTTAAACATTTGGTAAATGCAGTACAGATTCCAATAGTTTTTATGGCGTGATTGCGAATGATCCTCCTCTTGAGTAGCTGCATCTCCGGTATCATATTTTTGTTATTTTCTGCCACAATTTCCGTGCTCTCTCCGCATCCCGCTTTCTCCCAGACGGAGATTTTTGACTCTTATACTTTCGCCAAGTTATCTTCTCATCTCGCAGTGCTCCAATATCAGGTATTAATAGTCTTTTACCTGTTAACGGGGATTTGTGCTTTTGCTCTTGTTGCAACGTAAATGAGTATTGCACATCTCACGGTGTTGCACACGAAATACTAGTAGTTTTACTAGCCATGGCCGTAGTCTGTTCTTTGAATTTTTCGTTGAAGCAGTAATGCATACGTTGCACATTCTTTCCGTACTCCTTTACAAGGCTGGTGACGGTACGAACATAAAATGCACATATGCTTTTCGTTTCTCTTTTAACAGTCATTCTTTAGATGCCCTGATACTCCACAATAGGTGCAAACCTGATCACCTGTACATGATTTAGACGTTTTTCCTAGGTCGCAGCATTTAAAACATTTGGACAGTGCATAAAATTCCTCGACATTCAGTGCCCTGAAGCCAATATAGACGCTTGCCCTGACAAGCAATATACTTCAGATTATGGGGGAAACCTCTAACACATGATCTATTGAGTGCTTCCCTTTCTCATTCATTTTAAATCTCAGCGTAACCTCACCACTGAATTCACATTTTGTGAGATGCTTTGCAAGATTCATTTCATAAACCTTATCTGAAAGGCCTTCATTACCGATTCTGTCGGAACCCTACGTATGACGAATAGAGACCGGCGCATTTTGGAGGCTCACACCTTCTATCTCTTATCTGTCTGGCCTTTTCCTGTAACTTCTTGCAGTCCTCTTCGTCGTTTGTTTCTTTTTTCTTGGAAAAAGTCTGTAAGGTCAACTATAAACTCTTCAAGAGTACTAGAGCCACCGGCACAGCATGAACGGTCATCGTTTTTGCCTCACCCTGCTGTGCACATCCTTGCTCTGTGTAGCTTTCACACTGCTTTTTACTAGTAAAATTACGGTACTATGCTCCTGCATTAGGTGTTCTTCCTGGCGAGTCGCACTGCAAGCACTTAACGACTGACGCGCGACGAAACAGCAGCAGTGCGCATAGTCAGCACCGCCCACGGCCGACATCACTGCACCCGCCGCACGTCGCCCAAACACAAGGCGCCACGCGCCGTCATCGGCGGAAAGGACACTGTAGAGTCCCATGAAATGTATTCGCAGTTGCGAATTGGAGAACCATCGGCTGTACAAGGCAATGACCATAATGAAAATTTCTGCCGGACCAGGACTCGAACCCGGATATCCCGCTTATCGCGAGCGGTTGCCTTACGGTCTGGCTGTCCGAGCAGAACTCGTGAACAGACCCAAATTTCTATCATGTGTTCACAAACTGTACACGTACAGTCATTATGTATATTCCTATAGAAGGTTCAAATGGTGCAAATGGCTCTAAGCACTATGGGACTTAACAATTGAGGTCATCAGTCCCCTAGACTTAGAACTACTTAAACCTAACTAACATAAGCACATCACACACATCCATGCCCGAGAGAGGATTCGAACCTGCAACCGTAGCAGCAGCGCGGTTCCGGACTGAAGCGCCTAGAACCGCTCGGTCACAGCGGCCGGCACTGTAGAGGGAAGAGTATCCAAAGGAACTTTGCATCTTAATTCGGAATAACATAGGCACTGCAGTATCGAATGTATTAACAATCTAAGATGGCTGCCCAGGTTGTCTCTTGCAACATTTATACAGATTACGAACAGCAGAGGACCTATCACACTTCCATGGGGAAGGTCAGATAGTACTTCTGCTTTACTCGATGACACGCCGTCAGTTACTACGAACTGTGACCTATCTGATAGGAAATCACGAATCTCGTAGCACAACTGAGACGATACTCCATAGCCACACTATTTGATTAGATTACCTGGCAAACTCTTACTTTGTTCACTAAATGAAAGTGCGGAATCTGTTGGTTGATGCGTGTGAGGGGACCTTACAGCGAGGTCATCGGACCCGTCGGATGAGGGAAGGACGGTGAAGGAAATCGGCCGTTCTCTTTCAAAGGAACCATTCCGGCATTTGCGTGAAGTGATTCAGTGAAATCATGCGGAAAAAAACCTAAATCAGGATGGCCGGACGCAGGCTTGAACCGCCGTTCACCCGAATGCGAGTCCTGTGTGCTAGCCACTGGGCCACCTCGCTCGGTGGGTATCGAATGGTGGTTGAGAGGAAGAACAGCTGCGTAACAATTTCTGAGTGCATCCAGTATTTCAGCCATCCTCCTCCATTTCGTGCCGTTATGCTAAATAAGCAACTGCTGATGTCACGTGAGACCAAAACCTCTTCGGGTTTGTAGTCAGATCCAATAGTCAAATTTTCCTTTCTAGTTCACTGAACGCTTCACGCATTGCTCTCTTTTCACTCGGTTTGGCTTCGTTTGCCTTTTCTTTGTCAACTAGACTGTCGTCATTTAAATCTACGAGGGTGTGCTGAAAAGTAATGCCTCCGAATCTCATGGGGAAACCTTTTAAAGCTTTTTAATAAAACAATATTCTACATCTTCATTCTCCCTGTCTACATCTTTATTTCACAAGTAGTCACACTCGTGACGAACACATTTTTTCCAGCGTAGGACCAGTTTGTGGAAATCGTCACTGTAGAACGTTCGTCTTCGTCGGCGGAGTCATAACCTCACCTCTGATTGCACAGCTTCGTTATTATGAAACCGAAGTTCTCGAACGTGTTCTTTAAGGTTTGGAACCAGATGAAAATAGGATGGGGCCAAGTCGGGACTGTATGGGGAACGATCGAAGACACTGAGAGCAAAGCATCGGATTGTTGCAGATGTCGCAACACTCGTCTGTGGTGTTATTCTCATACTGGAGGAGAGGGTGCTCCATGTCTGGAAGAACTCTTCTAGTTCGAAACTCGAAAACAGGACGTTGTTTCTCGCGAACCGACATAATTACGTCAATACCGCCATGCTACACGCTACAATTCTGAGCCGTATAGCGGTAATTGGCTGCCAATATGTAGACTTGAAGAATAAAGACGTAGAATGTTAACGTTTGTTTCATTTAAAAAGCTTAAAGAGTTTTCGCATACAAATTAGGAGACATCATTTTTCAGCATGCTCTCGTATAGTGAAGATCTCTTTGCTTCAGTAGTGACAATTTAACAGAGTTGCAATAACACAGTGTATGTCTGGCCTCCCTATAATCTACCTCGGCTCATACAAACATCAAGAAAATTTTGCATCATCCCGGTTCCCAGAACTCCTGAAGATAGACGTTGACTGTGGATATTGTATCACAGACACAGTCCCTTTGACTATTGAGAGATGTCACTAAACCCGCCCAAAGATGTAAACAACCACGCATGAGCAGCGCCTATTAGTCGGACGGGGTCCGACAGGCGATCAGTTCCAGTTATTCCACCAGGAAGGAGGTACACGGCTCTTGTTGTTTTAAGTTCAACCATGCCTAGACGGTCAATACGGCGGTTCGATCGCGTCCGCATTGTTACTTGGTCCCAGGATGGGCTCTCAACAAGGGAAGTGTCCAGGCGTCTCGGAGTGAACCAAAGCAATATTGATCGGACATGGAGGATATACAGAGAGACAGGAACAGTCGATGTCATGCCTCGCTCACGCCGCCCAAGGGCTACCACTGCAATGGATTACCGCTATCTACGGACTATGGCTCGGAGGAACCCTGACAGCAACGCCACAATGTTGAATAATACTTTTCGTGCAGCCACAGGACGTCGTGTTACGACTCAAAACTATGCGCAATAAGCTGCATGATTCCCAACTTCACTTCTGACGTCCATGGCGAGGTCCATCTTTGCAACCACGACACCATGCAGCGCGGTACACATTTACCCAACAACATGCCGAAGGGACCGCTCAGGATTGGCTCCACGTTCCCTTCACCGATGAGTGTCGCATATGCCTTCTACCAGACAATCGTCGGAGACGCGTTTGAAGGCTACCCGGTCAGGCTGAACGCCTGACAATCACTGTCCAGCGAGTGCAGCAAGGTGGAGGTTCCCTGCTGTTTAGGGGTGGCATTATGTAGGGCCGACGTATGCCGCTGGTGGTCATGGAAGGCGCCGTAACGGCTGTATGATACGTGTATGCCATCATCCGACCGATAGTGCAACCATATTGACGAGGCATTCGTCTGCATGGACGACAATTTGCGCCCCCAACACGCACATCTTGTGAATGACTTCCTTCAGGATAACGACATCTCTCGACTAGAGTGGCCAGCATGTTCTCCAGACATGAACCCTATCGAACATATCTGGGATAGACTGGAAAGGGCTGTTTATGGACGAATGACCCACCAGCCACTCTGAGGCATCTAAGCCGAATCGCCGTTGAAGAGTGGGACAATCTGGATCAACAGTGCCTTGATGAAGTTGTGGATAGTATGCCAGGACGAATACAGGCATGCACCAATGCAAAAGGACGTGCTGCTGGGTATTAGAGGTACCTGTGTGTACAGCAATCTGGACCACCACCTCTGAAGGTCTCGCTATATGGTGGTACAACATGCAATGTGTGGTTTTCATGAGAAATCAAAATGGCGGAAATAATGTTTATGTTGATCTCTATTCCAATTTTCTGTACGGGTTCCGGAACTCTCGGAACTGAGGTGATGCAAAGCTTTTTGATGTGTGTATTTGTTTGCGGCATATCGTACAGTTCTTCTTCATTTTAGTCATCGGCTTCACGTCTTCTTCCTCACAACATAATATTTCATGTCGACTACTCACAAAGTGTGTCGCAGACGGAGTGGTCAATATTCAGGGATAAGACAGGAAAGATCATTCGAAACAAAAAGTCCTTTTGACATGGGCTCTAAAGTGCACACTTTAAGAGCTATGAGCATTTTTTCATCTTCGCTACCGTGGAACACATCTCTTCTATTGAATAAGTGAACATAGTTCTTAAAGTATGATGGAACACCTCACGTTTACTATAAAATATTTTCTTGTTTTACTCCATACCATACTACCTCCTTCCAAAATATGGAAGGTAAAGAGCTTGCAGTAGAAGGGATTTGTTTCACAGAATCGAAGATGAAGTGCTCATGGCTCTTAATGTGTGTATTTTAGAGACTATGTTTACTAGGGTTTTTTTCTTCGAATGATTGTTCCTGTCACATCCCTACCAATTGACCATTCCTCCTGGGAAACGCTATATACTCTACATTTTGTATTCCGTCACTCTTGAGAGCAAAAATGTGCAAAAATGTTTTCCGACATTCCCTAAAATCCTTTGTAACACACTATCACGTCCTGATACTGCGTTAACTGATTTAAAAAGCTCGGCTCTGTTAGTTATTAGGAGCTGTGAGATTGCTTTAGGAATAGAACTTCTCTTAAGATTTCGTTACTGGAATTCGTTGTGGCCATTTACAAGTCGAATAAAAGACTCACACATAAAAAACCACTTACACGCCTTAGCATTTCTGCAGCGAGATCCGAACCGACGTCTACAGTAGGCAGCGGATCAGAAATCAAACGTGTTACTATTAAACCACTATTTTTTTATTTATTAGCCCCTCGTTTCACTCGTCGTATCTCGCCTTCTCATGTACTTAGCTGCTCTAAAATAAGCTGTAACATTTTAAATGTAAAGGATTCTTCTGCCATGGTAATTACCTCGTATATTCTCCTTTCTTTAAGATACAATTATGTGCTGAGCTTGACTGAAATTCCCCTTTTTTGTCAGTACAGTATCACATTCGTAAATCCATCTTCTTTTTGTGCTAGGTAAAGTAGTCTTCTACTGCACAAGGAGCTACTAGAGAATAATTTTCGCTTTTATGTTTCTTCTTGTGTTGTCATCAACGATAGCATCCGTTATTTCTAGACAAACTTGCACATCTTGCAGTGCCGGTGAACAAACAACTGATAGTTAGCATCTACTCATGTATAGAAAACGGTGATAGGTGCCAGGTTCGCATACTGGTCAAGAAAAAGATATGGTTTCGAATCCAGATATCTCAAGTGAAGAAATTCGATAACTAACATCTTATTTTACTTGATTAACAATCCGATTACCTGCCGAGTTTGAATCGCCGTCACAAAATATGCATAATGACATTTCAGTCTCACATAAGTGTACACTTTGTTACTTGTGAATGAAACTACGATGGCTATTCGGAAAGTTGCGGTTGGTCGCGAAGTGGAAACCACTGTCAAAATCCGATGACGTTTTGCACAGATGTGTAGGTTAGTGTGTCTAGTATGCACGGCGATCGCAGCACGTCGCTCTTTTCAATTCAGAGCGCGCAGTGAGCCCGTAAAGATGCCTAGAGAATAGTTTCTCCCGCCAAGTATAAGGGCCGGTTGTAGGGACCTATGGCCTCTGCAGTTTGGTCCCATAGAACCTTACAAAATAATAATAATAAAATAAGGGCCGGTTGGGAAATTTCGCCAGATGCCATGCGGCCAACATAACATAACTGTCATGCATTTCGTTCTTCGTGACAATTCTCTGCCACACTCTGCAGGAGCAATGAAGACGCTCCTACAGCTTTTTCGATTGGAAGTGTTTGATCACCCACAAGTCGGAGCGGCGACTATGTAGAGGAGTAGGTGCAATATATAGCTAACTATTGCAAATAAAACATTTTTTATTTTCATTGTAGTAACCATTTCACGACAGATCGAAGCCTAATTTCTTAATTGCCCTGTTATATTAAACATATTTCGGACATAGTTAACAGACAACCAAAGGTCTCGGTAGTATTCCTGATTCAGTACAAAAATTTTAGTAATTTATTTCAAAATCAGATTCGCTAAGTTATACTGATGAAAACTTCGATACTTTACGTCTCTTTATGCCTAGTCCGCAATGACGGTCGTCGTCATATTCGTGTCTCGGTCTGACACTAAAGCTTCGCTTAGTTAACAATGGCTATAGGTGCTGGGTTTGAATGTAGATTCAGGAAACAAAAATGTTCGTAATGTCATTTAAAATTCCGAACATAGAACGGATAACTTTTCATGAATTATGAGTTCAGTGAAATTACTGTTGATATGATAATGTTTACGTTTCCATAGAGCGCTTGCCGCTGTTCGTCGCGTTTCTTCAAAACTTGTTACTCAAACAAGCAATTAGGCAAAACCTTTCGCCACAGGAACTGCGTTTAGCAAATGTGGGAAAACATCTTAGAGAGAGAAGGTACATCGAATTGTTTTATGACTTAAGGAGTCCAGATATTTTCTCAAAATCTCTTGTTCATAAAAGCACTTAAGTTTACCTAAAGATTACTGAATGATCTACAGGGTGAAAAGTATTTAAACCGACAAATTCTGGGAGGTTGTAGGGGACATCAAAACAAGTATATTTCCCTAATGTCATTTTTTTCCTATGAGGAGTATTTAAACCAGTAGAGGAAGATTTCTCTGGCGGCAAATTAATTAAACCAATAAACACTTTTCCATTTTTCTATGACCAAGAGACAACACATTAACACAACCCAATTTCTATTACAGTAGATTTTCAAAATGCCTCCATTTACACGTAAACAAAGGTTACACCGTCGGATCACGTTCTCTCTGACACGGGCAAAAACCCCAGGAGTATCCTGAACTGTTCCTGCTGCTGCTACTATCCGGGCAACGAGATCCTCTTCTGATGCAACAGGAGTTGCGTAAACAAGGTTGCGCATCTCTCCCCACACAAAAAAGTCCAGAGGGGACATATCTGGGAATCGAGCAGGTCGTGGTACAGGACCATCTCTGCCAATCCATATTTCTGGAAACCGTCGGTCCAAGAATCGACGCACACGACTACAGAAATGTACCTGCGCCCCGTCATGTCGGCACCACATGCGTTGTCTTGTAGGGAGCGGGACGTCTTCCAGCAATTCTGGCGAGAAAACTGTGCCCGCATCTCGTGGTCGTGCGGTAGCGTTCTCGCTTCCCACGCCCGGGTTCCCGGGTTCGATTCCCGGCGGGGTCAGGGATTTTCTCTGCCTCGTGATGGCTGGGTGTTGTGTGATGTCCTTAGGTTAGTTAGGTTTAAGTAGTTCTAAGTTCTAGGGGACTGATGACCATAGCTGTTAAGTCCCATAGTGCTCAGAGCCATTTTTGAGAAAACTGTAATAGCGCCTACCATTTAATGGCCTAGGTAGCAGATGCGGCCCAATTAAACAGTCCCCAATAACACCGGCCCACAGATCAACGAAGAACCGCACTTGATGAGCGCTGGTAACTGTGGCATGTGGTTTATCCTCACTTCAAACATGTGAACTGTGCATGCTGAAGACTCCATCACGCCCGAACGTTGCTTCATCGGCAAACAACACACAGTATGGAAATGTAGGATGCATTTCACACTGTTCCAGGTACCACTGCGAAAACTGTGCTCTGGGTGGATAATCAGCTGGTTCCAGGTTGTGGACATGCTCTAAATGAAATGACGTAACAATTGTTCTCAAAGGACTGTTGTTACATTCGTCTGATTCGTCCCCATGTTATGTGCAATTGCACGAGTGCTGATTGAAGGATCCCGCTCCACATGCTGCAAGACAGCTTCCTCCAATTGCAGCGTTCTTACCGTGCGTGGGCGTTCCTGTCCAGGTAATCTGCTAAATGACCCTGTCTCACGCAGACGTTGGTACGCAGCAGCAAAGGTCGTATGATGTGGGATACGGTGATTAGAATATTGTTGTTGATAAATCCGCTGTGCAGCTCGTCCGTTGCGGCGCGCAACGTAGTACGTACCAACCATATCGGTGTACTCACTCCAGGTGTATCGCTCCATTAGTAAACAGAGACAATGCACTACTACACTGGTGAACAGTTGTTGCCTACAACTGAAGAGTGTAATACGCCCTCTAACAACTGAAGATCGTAATACGGCCTCTAACAACTGAAGAGCGTAATGCGGCCTCCACAGCTTTAAATAATCCTCATAGGAAAAAATGAAATTAGGGAAAAATATTTGTTTTGATTTCGCCTACAACCACCCAGAGTTTGTCGGTTTAAATACTTTTCACCCTGTATATGTGACAGTTGCCGGAGCTTCGGAGTGTTTATGTGCTTGAAATGTCACTTATTCTAATGAAGTTGTGTTGAAAAGTGTTAAAAACTATTTAATCTGTTGATAACGTGTTTTCTAGTATTTTCAGTATCGTGGCGTTAATTTGTATCTGGACTGATTACCATAAAGAACTATTTTCTCTAGCGGTCTCTGTGTTATCCGCTTTGCACGAACGGCTGTACCGCAAAGGGATTAGAGGGCCTCCAAGAAAACTACGTTTTGCGGGCTGCATGCAACTCCGGCGGAACGCAAATCAGGTCCTCCGCTTACTTATGAGAATGGTGGTAGTTTAATATAAGGCAATAAAATCCAAAACATTTAACTGAAATTTCACATGATTAATTTCTCGTCATTAAAGAGTTATGTTTGCTGTAAGGGAAGAAGTTATAATCAACATCCTAGTGTTTTTAGGGATTATGACTATGGTGATCAAGTAGTGGTGTTTCAAAGTAGTGTGCCCTTTCTCTTCTTTCAGGCATCTTTTCTTCATAAGTGAACAAAATGTACGCTGATAAGTAACTGATTGAAAACGGTGAATGTACTTACGGACTGGCCATCTAATATGAAATGGTATAGAGTAAAAGTATTTCAGATTTCCCATTTTAATGAACTATCCTTTACCTTTGCATCTCCGCCTTTTCAGAGTTCGAATATACCATGGTCACAGTTCCTACAACACTACACTATCACAGACGTCTGGTAACACGTTGTACTATAGTTGGTCTGTGTGCGGAGACGAATGCAGAATAACAATAGCAGCAAGCGCTACATGCGTATACTGCGACAGCTAGACCAAACCACAACAGTGCACTACAGCCACACTTGTAAACGCGGTCGTCATCGTAAACATGTCCCTGCAGATGCTGCTCGCCGACCGTGGCCCGTGTTTGTTACAACACGCAACTGAACGTCGGAGGTTTCAAGCGTCAACTTTAGGTTACAATATCTCCGGATGTAATTAACATTTTACAATGCAATAAACGGCACTGATTACGTATTTGTTTATATGTTCAGGTGTGCTAACAAAACTAACGTGGTTCCATTTAAAAAAACGTAGGTTTGTGTTAAAAAACATACTTCCGTGCATTTTTGTATGGTTTGTATTAACCAATTACACTAGCCCCTCTCCTCACGTTCGGTCTGTGGAATCGATTCGTCAGTATTTGATGTGGCTTACGAAATATATCCAGCGGTAATGTTAGGTGACTCACCCTGTATATCAACGCAACGGTCGGATCGTGACGTCATCAGACCGCTGCCTAACATCATGGAGTCGTGCCGAAAACGAAGAATGCTGTCGAGCTCGTTGAGGGGAAGAGTTGGCGCTGGTTTTTTTTTTTTTTTTTTTTTTTTTTTTTAAGCACTAGCGTCGACATCTTGTCTAATCTCAGTGCTCGATCTTTTCTGTTGAAATTGTTTTTGTGCATTTGTGCATATGAATTTCTTTGGCCTCTCTGTGTAACCCAGCCTAATAATTATTAGAACCTGCTAAAACCGCAGTGTCGGAGAAATGAATTTGGTGGTTTCCCGGTCCTACTGCGTGATCTGCTATTGCTGATTTCCCAGGCGACAATTGCTCTTGCGTTCGTCGAGGAGGGTGTTAATTCTTCTTTTTGTAGTTCCTATGTACACTTTGACGAAAGTGCATGAGATTTTACACTGAGTAGCCAGAACATAATCACCACCTACTTAAAAACCGGTATGTCCACCTTTTTAACAGCAGCCACGCGGCGTAGCATGGAAGCCATGACTCCTTGGTAGGTCGTTGGAGGGTGTTAGCATCGTATCTGCACACACGAGTCACCTAATTCCTGTACATTCCGGGGAGGGGCACGAGTTTTCGATGGGGTTCAGACATGGCGAGTATGGGGATGGGGGGCGGGGCAGCACATCAATTGGAAATCGCCACAGCGTTCATCGAACCACTCCATCACATACCTGGCCGTGTGACATAGCGCATTATCTTGCTGAAAAATGTTTCTGCTGTCGGAAAACATCATTGCCATGAAGGGGTGTACGTGGCCTCCAATCAGTGCACGAAACTGCTTGGCCGTCGTAGTGCCTTGCATGCGCTCCACTGGATCCGTGGATGCCCACGTGAATGTTCCCTAGAGCATAATGGAGCAGCCGACAGCTTGCCTCAGACCCAAAGTACATGTGTCAAGAAGCTGTACCCCTGGAAGACGACTGATTCATGCCTTCCTATCGACATGAAAACGATGTCGGCATTCATCAGACCATGCCACTGTGTCAACGTCCAGTGCCGATGGTCACGTGCCCATTTCAGTCGTAGTTGTCGATGTCATGGTGTTAACATTGGCACAAGCATGGGTCGTCTGAGCATACATTTCGACTGTGCTGTAACCTGTTTATTGTGTAGCATTTCCACTTCTAAAATGTGTAACAACAACAACACACGAAACACGTAAAGCACTTGAAAAATACAAAACCCAAGAAGCACACAAAACACGAAACACACGTACAACGTTTGTACCATTAAACGTATAGGATTGGAGTAAAAAGATATTCAAAGGCATCGTGCAATATGCACTAGACAAGTATGCTCCAAGTAAGGTCTTAAGAGATGGGCAAGGCCCACCATGGTTTAATAGCCGTGTAAGAAACGTGCTACGTAAAGAAAGAGAACTTCATCTCAAATTCAAGATAAGTAAAAACCTAGCTGACAAACAAAAGCCGAACAAAGTGAAAATGAGCGTAAGGAGAGCAATGAGACGCGTGCAATGACTTTGAAAGTAAAACTTTGTCAACCGATCTGAGTAAAAATCCTAAGAGGATTTGATCGTATGTAAAACCAGTACATGGGACAAAACCATTTATTCATTCGCTCAGTGACGATACTGGCACCGAAACGGAAGAAAGCAGAGTCTTTGTAAGTAGGCTGTTTAGGTTTATATGTTGGTAACGCCACGTAGCGCTCTGTATGAAAATCACTGACTGTGCTGTGTGCAGTCTGTGGCTGGTTGGCATTGTTGAAATATTCATTGTAGTGTTGCGCAGTTGGAGGTGAGCCGCCAGCAGTGGTGGATGTGGGGAGAGAGATGGCAGAATTTTAAGAGCGGACGATCTGGACGCGTGTCCACCAGAAAGAGTAAATTTGTAACACTGGGTATCATGAAGTGATATATATATTATGACTTTTGAACACTATTAAGTTAAATACATTGTTTGTTCTCTATCAAAATCTTCCATTTGCTAACTATGCCTATCGGTAGTTAGTGCCTTCAGTAGCTAGAATCTTTTATTCAGCTTGCAGTATTGGCGCACGCTTATTGCAGTAGTTTGAGTAACGAAAATTTTTGTGAGGTAAGTGATTCATGAAAGGATTTTTGAAAGTCAGATTGCGTTGCGCTAAAAATATTGTGTGTCAGTTTAAGCACAGTCATTTATAATTTTTCCAAGGGGATGTTTCATCTTTACAACCGAACGTCCAAATGGCAGAAATTGAGATAACCTATCGCGGAACAGAAAAACAACTACAATAGCTAAGTTGTGGAAAGGCGTCAGGACCAGATGAGATACTTGTAACATTCTACAGAGATTATGGAAAAGAACTTCTACCAGAAATTTATCGTAGATCTCTTGACCAACGTAGGGTACCTAGCGACTGGAAGAAATCACAATTCATTCCTATTTTTCAGAAGGGCCTTAGGACACATCCACTCAATTGTAGGCCTATATCGTTGACGTCATTCTGTTGTAAAACATGTTTTATGCTAAAGAGTTATGACGTTTTGGAGAATGAAAATCTCCTCTTCAGAAATCGACAATGGTTCCGCCAACAGAGATCCTGCGAAACTCAGATCGCTCTGTTCCTCTATGAGATCCACAGCGCCGTAGACGACAGTGCTCAGATTGACGCTTTGTTCCTTGACTTCAGGAAGGCATTTCACACCGTCCCGCACTGCCGTTTAGTGGAAAAAAATTCTAGCTTATCTAGTATCGGAGCAGATTTGCGACTAGATTCAAGATTTCCTTGCAGACAGAACTCCACACCACACTCTTAACGGAACAAAATCGACAGATGTAAAGGTAATTTCAAGAGTACCCCAAGGAAGTGTGATAGGACCGTTAATGTTTACAACATATCTAAATGATCTAATAGAAAGGGTCAGATGCTCTTTAAGGTTTTCCGCACAAAATGCGCTTATCTGTAAGAAAGTAGCATCGCCGGAAGGTAGTAGCGATTTGCAGAATGATCTCCAGAGAATTGCTGAATCCTCAGGGCTCTGGCAGTTGACCCTGAACGTAAAATAAATGCAACATATTGCGCATACATAGGAAAACAAATCCACTACTATACAGCTACACTATTGATGACGAACTGCCGGAAACAATAAATACCGTAAAATATCTAGGAGTAACTATCCAGAGCTTCCTTAAGTGGAATGACAACATAACACAAATTGTGGGAAAAACAGATGCCAGACTCAGATTCATAGGAAGAATCTTAAGAAGCAAGTTGCTTATAAGGCAGTTGTTCGACCGACTGTTGAGTATTCATCTGTCTGGGATCCCTACGAGGTAGGACTGATAGAAGAGTTAGAGAAGATCCAACGAAGATCGGTGTGTTTCGTCATGGGATCGTCTGGCTGGCACCAGAGCGTTACGGAGATGCTCAAAAAATTCCAATGGCACACGTTACAATAGAGACATTGTGAATCACGGAGGGATTTACTATTGAAATTTCGAGAGAGCACTTTCCAGGAAGATTGAAATGGCTCTGAGCACTATGGGCCTTAACATCTGAGGTGATCAGTCCCCTAGAACTTAGAACTACTTAAACCTAACTAATCTAAGGACATCACACACATCCATGCCCGAGGCAGGATTCGAACCTGCGACGTAGCGGTCGCGCGGTTCCAGACTGCAGCGCCTAGAACCACTCGGCTTCCAGAAAGAGTCAGACAGCATATTACATCCTCCAACATACGTCTTGCGTAATGACCATGAGGAGAAAATTTCAAGAAAATGGAGTCAATATAGACGCTTACCGACGATCATTCTTCTCACTTACTATTCTCCAGAGGAACAGGGTTGGAGGGCTGAGTTCGTGGTACAAAAAGTACCCTCCACCACACGTCATTAGGTGGCTTGCGGAGTATGATGTAGATGTAGATTTTTGTACCAGAGATGGTGTAAGATGCAACAGAGCTTCAAAGTAAGTACTATTCACACTTAAATCGGTCTGTGACGCTTCCCAAGTGTCACAGTGTTCATTTTAGGTCTAAAATTCGGCAAAAAGACGTCAAAAACTTATCTCAAGTGTCTGAAAGTTGTTTTCCACACACACACACACACACACACACACACACACACACACACACACACACACACACATTCGGCCACACAGACACACACGTTGGAAGACAAACAGGCGAAACTCGTTTTTAGGAAGATGGGTTTTGATGATTTTATTTCATTGCGATATACCACTTAAACTGCATATTTTCTTAATATATTACAAAAATTCTGCTATGTTTTCATTCAACACAACACAGCTAAAGACGGCGATGGAAGAAGACAGAGATAAAACGTAACCAAAGACAATGGTGCAACAAGACAGACGAAAATACAATATCTCGAAAGTAAAATCTTTGCTGCCGAACAAACTTCTTTCTTATTATATACTGACTATAAAACACATGCTGTTTGCTTATCGTTATGCACTAGTATAAATACAGATCTTTAATCGCGAATGGAAATTCAAACAAATAATGTTGTATTATTTCTCAAAGTATACAATTGCTAGCACTCTATTGAGCCAGGTGCTTTTCATGTTTCCGATTGAAGCTAGACTGGAACAGATAATGATACAGGGGGAAGCATGTTTCAAGAGCTTCACCATCTCAGAGATTTTCGATGACAATTGCCATTTGAGGTATCAACAAAAATAATTTGCTGGTGATAGACATTCTGATCACATGATCAGAATTCCTATCACCAGCAAATCCATTCCAAGCGTCGGAAGATGTATGGACGGATTGTAAAGTAGCTGAAACTTTTTTTCCAAGCATTAAGGTGTCTCCACTGCTAACATGGTTTACCTCGCTAATTCTCATTGACAGCACTTGAAGCTGTAAGTTAGATCAGTAGCAGTACCCATATCTGTCCTACAATGTTATAGGATGAGTTATATGTATTCATGTGAATTTAATGAGGAATAGAAGCAGAACAAAGCTTGTCTACTAACATGAAATTTATTTAAGTAGTGCCAATATTCAAGCTATGTATATTTTAACCTTGGACAACAATTAGTAACGACAGTAGTTCCATGTTTGTTTTCTGATAGAAATCCTTTCGGGAAATAATAGAATTTTATTTGGTGCGAAGTTTGAAATATTTCAAGTTACACCCTATACGCAATTTTTTTGGATAAATATTTTCGAACAGATGTAAAAATTTAGATCGTATGGATAATTTTGTGCCCGACCAAGACGCCTGCTCTGTGGCTACCCACTGATTTCTTTTTAATGCTCACTAAAATATTACGACGTGATAGACTTTCTCTCTTTAATACTACTGTGATATTGTCTGGGAAGGGTAGGTGGAGGAGGAAGGGATGGGGATGGTGTCCAGAGCATAGCGTGTCTAGATTCAGGTGCTCGTATTTTTTTAAAATCTCCCACCACCACTGCCACCTGCCATTTTTTAAACTTCCTGACCACCGCATCTTGCATTTTCGGCTGTTTCTAATAGCTGTGGAAACTTCAATTATGTGCCAGGCTGCCCATGATACACTACTAAAGGTACAGTCTTGATTCCAGTGCGCGTGAGAAACCATGCCTGCGCTCCTGTCCTTATGCTGTTGTACATGTCAGAGTCTGTTTCCAGGAGAGCTTCTGTCGTGCCTGGAGAGAATGGGCTGGTCTTCTCCTCATCTTAGTATATGACCTGTGAAAGTTTACCGTCATACCTCCTTGCCTAGAGACGCCAGATGAAAGTTGATGTCGTCAAGCCCTGAATGAAAATTGCGCAACGGATAACTAGTGGGGTGGGGGGGGGGAGGAGCTTGAGAGCGCTAATTAGAGAGCGTGCCCTTTCTATACGATACTAGACAAGGGGCTGGAGGGCTCACACGCTGATGTGTGGATCCCTGCATTCTATAGCTTTTATTTTAAATAAATTCCTTTAACTTGACTTCTTTGTGATTTTTAAGGTATGTTTAAGATTGATGAGAGTTGATTACCAGCCGGCCGAAGTGGTCGTGCGGTTAAAGGCGCTGCAGTCTGGAACCGCAAGACCGCTACGGTCGCAGGTTCGAATCCTGCCTCGGGCATGGATGTTTGTGATGTCCTTAGGTTAGTTAGGTTTAACTAGTTCTAAGTTCTAGGGGACTAATGACCTCAGAAGTTGAGTCCCATAGTGCTCAGAACCATTTGAACCATTTTTTTAGAGTTGATTACCTATTTATTTTAAACATTATCACTCGACTTTACAGCGATTGCAGCAATTGTTCCAGTTTAGAGATATTACAGTTTTACAACTTATAGCTCGGGTATATTATATACTAATCTGCACGTACATTTCTACGGGCAAGACGGAATTGCGTTGGCCAAATGTATATCACCAAAGTCTCCCAATATTTTACATAGGACATCCACTATGTGAGAAGGATAACGGGCAAACTGGGGACCAGATACATTAACACAGGGGGTCAAATTTCCTAAATTAACGAGATCACTCATTTCCTTACATAATCAGAAGCTGGAAATAAAAGAATTAGTACAAATATTCAAATACCTCTCTTCCATGCGTGAACATTGAGACAGACGCATTGAGTGCACGTCTGCTCACTTACCCGTCTTCTGTAACAATCCCAGAATCTGGCGGGCACTCGGAGGTCCTCCTGGGCCCCGGTGGAAGGGGTGGTCGAACCACTTGGCCGTGACCAACCTCTCCACCCCAAATCTTGTGACACTGGAAAGTCTTTGACTTTTATCTGCCTGTGCTGTCTCTCTGGTCCCCTACCCAGGAGTAAGGTTGGCACTACTATACTATAGAACTACTTCCCAACAAAGATTTGGCCATGCTTTACGGAAAGGTGTGAGGACGATTAGGCATGTGCAGATTCACATTCACGTACAAGAAATGCATAATACACGACACATATAAATACGTATTATGAAGCCTCACACATTTCTTTCCACCCGTCCACATGGGTTCTGCTGCACCCGCGGCCGGCGGCGTCGTGTAATAAGATTGGCTGCGGAGCCGCCTCTGTTTCTATTTCCCGGTGCGAGCGAGCAGCGAAACCTGCTGCTTATAGAGCGGAAACTACTGTACCGTTTCACTTGTAGCTGGGCTGACCTCAACGGTGTAAGGGCTCGTGGCCTTCTGCGACGGTAAGTCTCTTCCAACACCAGTAAAAACGACCTTGAGGGGCCTTGACGAGAATCAGCTGTCGGCAGGAGTGCTCTGGCAGTGTGTGCAGGAAGTGGCCAATTGAACTTCCTGCATTCGGCTCCCGAAGCTAACTGGCAAGACGGCCTGAACGTAAAATAATTTTGTGCAGCGGGCTGGCGCTGGCGAAAGCGAATTGGCGGCAGGATGTCGCTCGAGGTGCTCGAGTTAAGTTTTACGCTGCCCCGCCCGGATGTGGAGCTGCGCCGTGTACCTGTAATTCCGTTGTCAGTGCTCTATAAACTTATTCTGTGGCGCGGAAGAGTTCGCAAGGTCAAGGTCATATCACGTGCCATTTTATAAGGTGAGTGCTGCAGTTTACTGGGAGAGCGTGGTGGGTCGGAACTGCATCAGCGACGTTGCATATTTAATTCACACAGTAGAAGATAGTAGTCAATGCGAGACGTGAGTTCAGAGGCTGGTTGTGTAGTCACATCGGCGACAACAGACACGACTACCTAAAAATCTACATTCACAACACTAACATGGAGTCGGAAATACATGTCATTCAGTTTTTTGACAGAAACGGTGTAGGTAATTACCTGCGTCGTGTAATGGTACTTGAATTACGCAACCATTACGGCACCTCACCTGAACCTCTCGATACCAGTAATATTCTACTGTGTTTCTGCAAAGTAGTTAACATATTTCTGAGACAACATTCAGATTTGATTTCATTTGTGACACATCGATATGTTTATATTGCAATGATATTATTCTTATGTGTATTCCTTCTTTTGTCACTATGATCTTTGACGTACTTGTAACTCTGGTTTTCGGGTGCGTAAGCGATTGTTAGTTAGTTGTTGTGTTAGAGAGTCGGACCTTGAAAAGGTCAAGTCTTGGACGTCATGTTGGAAAGACGCATATTATAGTTGGCTTATAAAATGTGAGGAAAATGTTTTCAAGTATGTTTTGTATTGTGAAGTGATGTTTGTGTGTCACGTGATACTGCAATTAAAAGGAAGTGTAACTTAAATTCCGAGTGCTCATTATTTTTTTACATCACCATTGTCCAGTAAAAGTGTACTCTTCAATAATGGTTTGAGAAGCGCATCTACAAAACTTTTGAATATAGCAGAATAAAACCTAGGCCTCTTTGCATCCGAGCTTGGAATCATCACCACCTATATTTTCAAGGACTGAGCCATGATTTTACGAGACCAGCGTGGGAAACACAAAAAGATGAGTGCCTAGTTTTTTTTTTATTATTACGTGAAAGGACTTTATTAGCTGTGCTCTAATGACACCTGCCACATAAAATGACTGTTGTTGCCCGAAAATGCAGTATTTAGCAGCATGAGCAACACCACAATCGTTATTAAAATTTTGACCTTGGTTGTGGTAGGGTTGTTAGAGTCCTATGTTAAGAGCGCTGATAGGCAGGTTTCGGCAGACAGTGATGACACTAATGTACAACCACTGGACGATCATTAACACGGGCGCACGAACGTTCAACGACGGAGTCCTCGGATACAGGAACCTATGATCAGTTAGTTTTGAATCAAGCACTTTTTCTGTGAACTAATGGCTGTAAGAGGATACTCCTATCACGCGACTCAGAAAGGCTTTGGAGGTAAACTCCAGCTGTCATAGAAAATCAGAATAGCTGCTCGGGGCAGAATACAATTTCCAATACCACTGGTTAATTAGTAATGTGTGGTGTCACCGCCAGACACCACACTTGCTAGGTGGTAGCTTAAATCGGCCGCGGTCCATTTAGTACATGTCGGACCCGCGTGTCGCCACTGTGTGATCGCAGACCGAGCGCCACCACAAGGCAGGTCTCGAGATACGGACTAGCACTCGCCCCAGTTGTACGACGACTTTGTTAGCGACTACATTGACGAAGCCTTTCTCTCATTTGCTGAGAGACAGTTAGAATAGCCTTCAGCTAAGTCCATGGCTACGACCTAGCAAGGCGCCATTAGCCTTACAGAGTTTGATAGTTATCGTATGAAATGTCTCATCAAGAATGATGTATACAACAAGAATTAAAAGGTAAGTATTCGTGGAGCTGCATACTTTTCTTATTAGAATTCACTACTTATCCTGTTCCAGAATTCACGCCCGTCTGCGTTAGATAGCGTTCATTTCGGCCTCCTCTATCTACAAGGTGTTGGCACATTTGCCAACACATCAAATGTAATGTGACAATTCCTATAAGCTGAATTGGGGCTCAAGCTAACAGATGCAGAGTTCAGGTTAGTAATTTCTTTGTGGTCATTGTGTAAATGACTGGGAAGGACAATTCTCGAATTAGCTCAGGATTGGTGATTTTTCATCCAAACGAGATCTTCACAGGCAATTTTTCTATTGAGCACTACTGAAGCTTGGAATAACGGCAATGAACCGGCAATAAAAACGATGTAAATTCGGGGAGCATTAGTGTAAATAACGAGTTAAGTATATTGATATTTTTGCGCCAGAAGGCAAGTAAGCAATAGAAGTTCTCAGAATTGGGCTGGCGACTGAAACTAGTACAGATTATAACAGTCAGCGACAAATTTACGGAATATGAGGCATGGATCGATATCATCGGATGACATGAAGAGGAAGACAACTCTTCCGAAGCCCAACACATCTTTGGATTAGGGGAGGAGAAGAAGTATGCTTGACCTTTAGCGCAGGAATAGGTTGAGGTGTCCAGTGGAGACCACAAGAAGTCGGTGTGAAATTTGACATGATATTTGTTGAGTTATATCGTTAGTGTTGTGGACGAGAACTTGCGGAACAGATAAAGAGGTTGTAAGTCATTCCAAAGGATGTCCACGCTGTGTGTGTGTGTGTGTGTGTGTGTGTGTGTGTGTGTGTGTGTGTGTGTGTGTGTGTGTGTGTATGGGCCAGGTTGAAATGTTGTGTTTATCGCGCACTATGTCAAACCCAGTGCATTTACGTAGAAACGTGGGAGCCCCAGAAGGCTGAGAATTCTAGTTTAAAATAATAAAGTAAGATTGGCAGCACGCGGCACAGCAATGAATATCTACCCATAGATAGGAAGCATTTTAAGTGTTTAGGAAGAAAGAGGCCTACATCGCAATACAACACAGTGATACGTGTTAAAAACAAGAAAATGGTTCAAATGGCTCTGAGCACTATGGGACTTAACATCTGAGGTCATCAGTCCCCTAGCCTTAGAACTAATTAAACCTAACTAACCTAAGGACATCACACACATCCATGCCCGAGGCAGGATTCGAACCTGCGACCGCATCAGTCGCGCGGTTCCGGGCAGAAGCGCCTAGAACCGCTCGGCCACCGTGGCCGGCTGTTAAAAACATTGATCATGTGAAACGTTATCATAACAATAGAGGTGACTCAGCATACCCACTAGGTGTTGACTACATAGTCAAAGGCAATGTTTTATGCTTTGGAGAGTTTGTGAGTAGTGGCCGCTTGCAATTATGAATGCTGGAGGCTCTTACACATAGCAACGTTGCGTGAATCTGTCTTTTATCCCACGAGTTGAGGAATTTATTACATCGACGCGCATGTAGCGCTCAGGTGACAAAAGTGCATCCTAATGACGAACTGACCGATACCAACGTACCTTAAAAAGATATCCAAACGCAACAGCAGAGTTTGATGACCGCAGATAGTCATGGTAGACATCGATACTCCACGCGAGTAACACAAATAGGAGACAGAGAGCAGAGAGAAACCTTGAATAATTTTTACTAGCAGTGCCATAGTTAATTTAAATTAATCATTTCTACAAGGTAGCAGGTGTGAACTTGTGCCAACAGGATGGCTCAGCATGTCCATCAGGCGCGCCGGCCGAGGTGGCCGAGCGGTTCTAGGCGCTACAGTCTGGAACCGCGTGACCGCTACGGCCGCAGGTTCGAATCCTGCCTCGGGCATGGATGTGTGTGATGTCCTTAGGTTAGTTAGGTTTAAGTAGTTCTACGTTCTAGGGGACTGATGACCTCAGAAGTTAAGTCCGATAGTGCTCAGAGGCATTTGAACCATCACGCGCTCCCACGAACAACTGCAAATATTATAAAATTATTGGTGAAAATATAAAGATAGAAAGTCCTTTGGAGGACCAGGACAAAAGGCATAAACTTCGGATTTATCCTTCGGTCAACTTCGTTTTTAAGACAATATGTCAATGAATAAGATGTGGTATCGGCAGTGACTTAAAGAAATGCAGTTGTGTTACTCAAACTGTTACGGCTGCAGCAAAGATTTTCGCAACATGAATACGCCTCACATGGCGTCACGGTTGAAGATGGTAATAAGTCTAATAAATTTAGATTGACCGTAATAAATGGTTCAAATGGCTCTGAGCACTATGGGTCATCAGTCCCCTAGAACTTAAAACTACTTAAACCTAACTAACCTAAGGACATCACACACATCCATGCCCGTGACAGGATTCGAACTTGCGACCGTAGCGTGACCGTATTATAGAGGAACGGAGGATATATATATATATATATATATATGTGTGTGTGTGTGTGTGTGTGTGTGTGTGTGTGTGTGTGTGTGTGTGAGAGAGAGAGAGAGAGAGAGAGAGAATTTTTTGGTTGTACGACTGAAAATCTACTATTTGTCAATTCAGCGAGTGATTTTTGGGGTATTCGTTCATGTACGAGTAGATGCCATGCATCCTCGCTTCACTGATCAAGCTTTAAGAACATAGATAGGGTATATTAATAGGATGCTTCACGATGGGGAAGTCACTCGGTCATTATGCGACGAAAATATTCTGTCAAACAAGTGTGGCGAACGTCATTGACAAACGTACGGTACACCTTATATATATTTCTTTTCTTTTTTTTTTTTTTTGGTCGTCACTCTACTGACTGGTTTGATGCGGCCCGCCACGAATTCCTTTCCTGTGCTAACCTCTTCATCTCAGAGTAGCACTTGCAACCTACGTCCTCAATTATTTGCTTGACGTATTCCAATCTCTGTCTTCCTCTACAGTTTTTGCCCTATACAGCTCCCTCTAGTACCATGGAAGTCATTCCCTCATGCCTTAGCAGATGTCCTATCATCCTGTTCCTTCTCCTTATCAGTGTTTTCCACATATTCCTTTCCTCTCCGATTCTGCGCAGAACCTCCTCATTTCTTACCTTATCAGTCCACCTAATTTTCAACATTCGTCTATAGCACCACATCTCAAATGCTTCGATTCTCTTCTCTTCCGGTTTTCCCACAGTCCATGTTTCACTACCATACAATGCTGTACTCCAGACGTACATCCTCAGAAATTTCTTCCTCAAATTAAGGCCGGTATTTGATACTAGTAGACTTCTCTTGGCCAGAAATTCCTTTTTTGCCATAGCGAGTCTGCTTTTGATGTCCTCCTTGCTCCGTCCGTCATTGGTTATTTTACTGCCTAGGTAGCAAAATTCCTTAACTTCATTGACTTCGTGACCATCAATCCTGATGTTAAGTTTCTCGCTGTTCTCATTTCTACTACTTCTCAGTACCTTCGTCTTTCTCCGATTTACTCTCAAACCATATTGTGTACTCATTAGACTGTTCATTCCGTTCAGCAGATCATTTAATTCTTCTTCACTTTCACTCAGGATAGCAATGTCATCAGCGAATCGTATCTACATCTACATCTACATCTACATTTATACTCCGCAAGCCACCCAACGGTGTGTGATATCATTGATATCCTTTCACCTTGTATTTTAATTCCACCCCCGAACCTTTCTTTTATTTCCATCATTGCTTCCTCGATGTACAGATTGAAGAGTAGGGGCGAAAGGCTACATCCTTGTCTTACGCCCTTCTAAATACGAGCACTTCGTTCTTGATCGTCCACTCTTATTATTCCCTCTTGGTTGTTGTACATTTTGTATATGACCCGTCTCTCCCTATAGCTTACTCCTACTTTTTTCAGAATCTCGAACAGCTTGCACCATTTTATATTGTCGAACGCTTTTTCCAGGTCGACAAATCCTATGAAAGTGTCTTGATTTTTCTTTAGCCTTGCTTCCATTATTAGCCGTAACGTCAGAATTGCCTCTCTCGTCCCTTAACTTTTCCTAAAGCCAAACTGATCGTCACCTAGCGCATTCTCAATTTTCTTTTCTATTCTTCTGTGTATTATTCTTGTAAGCAGCTTCGATGCATGAGCTGTTAAGCTGATTGTGCGATAATTCTCGCACATGTCAGCTCTTGCCGTCTTCGGAATTGTGTGGATGATGCTTTTCCGAAAGTCAGATGGTATATCGCCAGCCTCATATATTCTACACACCAACGTGAATAGTCGTTTTGTTGCCACTTCCCCCAATGATTTTAGAAATTCTGATGGAATGTTATCTATCCCTTCTGCCTTATTTGACCGTAAGTCCTCCAAATCTCTTTTAAATTCCGATTCTAATACTGGATCCCCTATCTCTTCTAAATCGACTCCTGTTCCTTCTCCTATCACATCAGACAAATCTTCACCCTCATAGAGGCTTTCAATGTATTCTTTCCACCTATCTGCTCTCTCCTCAGCATTTAACAGTGGAATTCCCGTTGCACTCTTAATGTTACCACCGTTGCTTTTAATGTCACCAAAGGTTGTTTTGACTTTCCTGTATGCTGAGTCTGTCCTTCCGACAATCATATCTTTTTCGATGTCTTCACATTTTTCCTGCAGCCATTTCGTCTTAGCTTTCCTGCACTTCCTATTTATTTCATTCCTCAGCGACTTGTATTTCTGTATTCCTGATTTTCCCGGAACATGTTTGTACTTCCTCCTTTCATCAATCAACGTAAGTATTTCTTCTGTTACCCATGGTTTCTTCGCAGCTACCTTCTTTGTACCTATGTTTTCCTTCCCAACTTCTGTGATGGCCCTTTTTAGAGATGTCCATCCCTCTTCAACTGTACTGCCTACTGCGCTATTCCTTATTGCTGTATCTATAGCGTTAGAGAACTTCAAACGTATCTCGTCATTCCTTAGTACTTCCGTATCGCACTTCTTTGCGTATTGATTCTTCCTGACTAATGTCTTGAACTTCAGCCTACTCTTCATCACTACTATATTGTGATCTGAGTCTATATCTGCTCCTGGGTACGCCTTACAATCCAGTATCTGATTTCGGAATCTCTGTCTGACCAGGATGTAATCTAATTGAAATCTTCCCGTATCTCCAGGCCTTTTCCAAGTATACCGCCTCCTCTTGTGATTCTTGAACAGGGTATTCGCTATTACTAGCTGAAACTTGTTACAGAACTCAATTAGTCTTTCTGCTCTTTCATTCCTTGTCCCAAGCCCATATTCTCCTGTAACCTTTTCTTCTACTCCTTACCCTACAACTGCATTCCAGTCGCCCATGACTATTAGATTTTCGTCCCCCTTTACATACTGCATTACTCTTTCAATATCCTCATACACTTTCTCTATCCGTTCATCTTCAGCTTGCGACGTCGGCATGTATACCTGAACTATCGTTGTCGGTGTTGGTCTGCTGTCGATTCTAATTAGAACAACCCGCTCACTGAACTGTTCACAGTAACACACCATTATCAGCTGCAATTCAAGCGTCAGTAATGATCAGGTATTGGTGTTGATACGATGTTCCACCGATATTGACCTATATCACAGATATCTCATCAACAGCACGATCACTTCCGGTAAATCCGACAGCACTAGGCATATTTCCTTGGACCACGGCACGGGTTGTGGTCGAATATGTTAACAGGAAAAAGGTGTCGTAATAACGTGCAGGCTGGCCGAAGTGGCCGTGCGGTTAAAGGCGCTGCAGTCTGGAACCGCAAGACCTCTACGGTCGCAGGTTCGAATCCTGCCTCGGGCATGGATGTTTGTGATGTCCTTGGTTAGTTAGGTTTAACTAGTTCTAAGTTCTAGGGGACTAATAACCTCAGCAGTTGAGTCCCATAGTGCTCAGAGCCATTTGAACCAATAACGTGCGGTTGGTATCGAACACAGCTGATAAGCAAGTTATTACAAAAATCTGCAGAACAGAATGTAATAATAGTTCTAGAGACCACTGTAGCACGGACGCCTTTAGAAGCAATGCGAAGGGCTGGCCGCAGGTGCATTGGAGACGAACTCAGGTGATAGGCAAGAAGGTTGCAACCAGGGTACAAGGTCCAGGCGGTATAGTCTTAGATCCGAGTTTCCAACGAGCAACTCACCTTGAATGAAAAAGGGAGAGAAACAGTTCGCCATAAGCGAAGAGTGTTGTACGTGTCACTGCAGTGTCTCTGTATCCTGGTTGTGTAAATGTATGATAAGTGATGACAAAATTCGAGTACACTTCATCCAGACAAATAAACTGAATGTCGCAAACTCAAGACAGGGTAAGACCGTAGCAAATCTGAGAAGCAGGAGACGGACTGCGTGACGTACAAGCACAGAAAGAGATTGTAAAAGTGTCAGTATGCGGTAGCAGGTGTGTAGAACTTTAGTGATATCTGTTTAATTATCACGACAACAGTTTCCAAGCATCACATCGTAACTGCGCCAACAACGAACTCGATTTATGTGTACTAGCCACATACATCATGTTTAATCGTGCCTTGGGCCATATACAAACAGAGGTTGTAACGAAAGTATGTCATCTTGTATGTAAGTATGCTGACTGAATCATAACGTGGCAAATGTTGTTGTGAACGTAGTTCATTCTGTTAAATGCCTGAAGCATTTCACCAAACGGGAAACCAATTTTCTGATTATTGTCCTTGTCTTATTTCTTCTAATAACAAGGAACCCCTTAAGTGCGAGGTCGCTCAAGGCCAATGGTGTATACGGCATTCGATGCCCCACATATTGTCTACCACGCAACCAAAATATTTGGGGGTTGGGTTGTGTGGGGGAAAAGACCAAACAGCGAGGTCATCGGTCTCATCGAATTAGGGAAGGACGGGGAAGGAATTCGGCAGTGCCCTTTCAAAGGAGCCAGCCCGGCATTTGCCTGGAGCGATTTAGGGAAATCACGGAAAACTTAGATCAGGATGGCCAGACGCGGGATTGAATCGTCGTCCTCCCGAATGCGAGTCCAGTGTGCTAACTGCTGCGCCACCTCGCTCGGTAAAATATTGGCTGCTAATGGTAACATGGGGCGGGACTGGAGGTATCTAATGGTGAAAACAGAATGCAGCTGCAGAGTGTAGTTGCAGAACTTAGTCGACGAGTAACTCAAAACAGTGCTACAGTGCTACTGGTGTTGATAGAAAGCAGAGCAGTGGCAGCGATAAACAAAGCAAGAAATGCATTGTATCTATATCAACAGTTGCCAAAGCTAACATTTCATCAGACAGGAACCCAAGAAGTTTCGCAGAGTGAGAAAGAAGTGGCAGATGAAATATTAGCGTTTCTGCAAGATGAGTCACTAGAATGTATGGTGTCGTATACGCTAGACTGTGTGGACAATATGCATAACGAGTACAGTGGTGACTATACATGCTTAACAAGCGAAAATGATACCGAAACAGGCGTCGAGCCATGTAGTTCGTCATCGTCGTCGGGCAGAGAGTCACAAATCCCGTCTCCAGTGAAACGTAGTAAAGGACAGTCGTTGTTGAAGCAGCGGGTACTAAACATAATCGTACATGGAAGATCATCCGCACCATAGTAAAAAACAATTATGAACAGATTTAGAATGACTCTGCAGCAATATGACCGTGTAGTCCATAAGAAAAACTATGGATATTGAAGGGAGGACAAGGCGTACTTGTTGCATGAATTAGTGTATGGGCGTTTCAAGTATGCTCGATACAATTTACATGATGTCCACATCAAACTGCGCAAGACATGGATTACAATGATTTCAAGGGAAGTATTGGTTGCATAACTTCAAACAGTGCTACAGAACTGTACGACGTAAGATAATGAAATTTCGAACAACATGTTGACTTCGCGATGCACACCAAACTATGGATTCAGCCCGAAAATTTGTAGATGAGATAAACTTATTCCATCGTTCAGTAAGGAATTTCTTTTCAACTCCGACGAATCGGGATTTGAAGAGTAAATGCATATGGAAGGAACACTGGAAATTAGATATAACAAGAGAGCTGTATCAAGATTAACTTACGTCAATGCCTTAACGCATTCGTATACAACTACGTCGATTGTTAACCTTGATGTTAAATTGGTTGAAAAGTTATTTATTGAACTGCGAGAAACTGGAGGTGCTCTGACCCTACGATTCTTTCTCGTGTGCGTCATCTTACAAGGGCAGTAGGGAATATTTACGTCACAGCAAGCAAGAGTGGGATAGCTGGCGTAACAGAACTGCAATTATGGTATGAGCACTGCTCTTGGTCAACTGCTGGTAAAAATACGAGTAACTTGCTTTTGCTCGATTTCTGATCTGCGTATAAAAATCATACTCCTCTAGAGCAAATTAACCTTCCTTAAAAGTGTGTGGCATTGCAGTTCATACTACCTGGAACCTCTGGACGAATTCAGCCTCTGGATTTCTTCCCCCTGCTACGAAACATTATCTGCAGCAGCGCCTTAAGGAATGGAAATGGAAATGAAGTCCCGTGCTGCTTGACAGAGCGTAGGGGAACAATGCGGGAGACCCGCACCGCCGTACTACGCAAGGTCCCAATGGAGGTGGTTTGCCGTTGCCTTCCTCCGACCGTAATAGGGATAAATAATGATGATAAAGACGACACAACAACACACCATCATGTCGGGGCAGGTGAAAATCCCTGGTGGTTTGCCATTGCCTTCCTCCGACCGTAATAGGGATAAATGATGATGATAAAGACGACACAACAACACCCAGTCCTCTCGTGGCAGGTGAAAATCTCTGACCCACCGGAAATCGAACCCGGGATCCCGTGCTCGGGAAGCGTGAACGCTACCGTGAGACCACGAACTGTGGGCCCTTACAGCATAGCCAGGTCAGATATGAACTACAGGACAGACTCTTTCGTATACGGTTGCATACCACCGCATTCCATCAGTTCTCATCACCCCCTGACACCAATACGGTTCTATATGCATCTCTGAAGAGTTGATACCTAGCTGATCGTACTACACGGTTTGTAACTCCCATGAAATTGGCCTTTTATCTTGATGGTGTGAACCAACGTGATCATTGTGGAGCACGATTTTTTATTCGTTGTTCATGCTGCAAGTTAATGGTTTGTTATGAACTTTTCTTGAATCGACAACGTCCATTTTGTTAAGCGTAATACACACATCCCACAGAAGTTTGAACTCTGCACCTCCTGGACACTCACTTTCTGTCGTCTTCCTAATGCACATGGTGGGTCATTATCAGTTAATATTTTTCCTGTCGTAATTGTTAACGCAACACTTTCAGATGAGCCTTACCAAGGACTGAACTCGCCACCTCGCACTCAAGTGGCTCCTTCTAAGGATGATCAAGTGTACTGATGCGGAAGCGTATACCATTTGATATTCACTGCCTGTGTATCGGGAGTATTTACTTTCACGACAATTACAAATAGTACATTGAATTTAAAAAGACATCTGGACTGTAATTTTCTTTATGCTTTTTTTACAAAGATCAGTGTGAGTGACGGTTTCCCAGTGTTATTCCATACATACACAAAAGTGACATAAAAGTAGATATCTTAGGTGTTGGGAAAGAACTCAAATCACGTAAGAAAGGAACGTCTTCCGGTCTAGATGGTATACGAGATCAGGTTTCTTCCGGAGTATGCAGACACAATAGCGCCTTTCTTAGCAATCATATACAACCGCTCACTGGAGGAAGGGTCTGTTCCTAAAGACCGGAAAGTAGCACAGGTCACACCAACTTTCAAGAAAGGAAACAGGATTAACTCATTGAATTACACACCCATATCACTGACCTCAATGTGTACCAGGATTTTGGAGCATATATTGTATTCGAACGTTATGAAGCACTTTGAAGAAAATGACTTATTGATACATAACCAACACGGATTCAGAAAATATCGTTCTTGTGCAACACAGCTAGCTCTTTATTCCCATGAAGTAAAGAGTGCTGTCGATAAGGGATCTCAGATCGAGTCCATATTCCTAGATTTCCAGATGGCTTTTGATACCGTTCCTCACAAGCGACTATTAATCAGTTGTGTGATTCGATTCGTGATTTACTCTCAGAGATGTCTCAGTTCGTAGTGATAGACGGTAAATCGTCGAGTAGGACGCAAGTAATACCTGGTGTTCCGCAAGGTAGTGTCATAGGACTTCTGCTGTTCGTGATTTACATAAATGATCTAAGTAATAATTTGAGTAACCTCCTTAGATTATTTAAGATGATGCTGTAATTTACCGTGCAGTAAAATCATCAGACGATCAATTCCAATTACAAAATGATCTAGAGAAAATTTCTGTATGGTGCGAAAAGTGGCAATTGGCACTAAACAAAGAAAAGTGCGAGGCGATCCACATGGATACTAAACGAAATCCGATAAATTTTGGGCATACGATAAATCGCACAAATGCAAGGGCTGTCAATTCGACTAAGTACCTAGGAATTACAATTACGAGCAACTTAAATTGGAAAGACCACAAAGTTAATATTATAGGGAAGACGAAACAAAGACTGTGCTTTGTTGGCTCAACACTTACGAGATGCGACAAACCCACTAAAGAGACAGCCTACATTACACTTGTCCGTCCTCTGCTGGAATATTGCTGCGCGGTGTGGGATCCTTACCAGGTAGGATTGACGGAGTACATCGAAAAAGTGCAAAGAAGGGCAGCTCGTTTCGTGTTATCGTGCAATAGGGCTGAGACTGTCACTGATATGATACGCGAGCTGGGGTGGCAATCACTGAAACGAAGGCGGTTTTCTTTGCGGCGAGATCTGTTTACAAAATTTCAATTGCCAACGTTCTCTTCCGAATGCGAAAATATTTTGACACCCACCTACGTAGGAAGAAATGATCATCACAATAAAATAAGAGAAATCAGAGTTCGAACGGAAAGATTTAGGTGTTCCTTTTTCCCAAGCGCCATTCGAGAGTGGAATGGTATAGAAGTAGTATGAAAATGGTTCTATGAACCCTCTGCCAGGCACTTAAGTGTGAATTTCAGAGTAATCATGTAGATGTAGATGTAGATAAGAGCAGTTAATTTTACACGCACAGCAAAGGAAGGAGAGTAATGGTCACACAAGTGCCTCACCAGATAATAATAGAAAACGGCGTCGTACAAGTTATTGAGACATATTTAAGTTCCACCTAAGTGAAACAGAAATAAAGTAACTAAGCTTGCTGAGGAGCTCATATCAGTCACAAACGCGATACCCGGATAGAGAAACGTTTTACAACAGGACACAGAGCCACAGCTTTTTTTTCGAGGTATCGCCGCGGTACGCATACTCCTTAATCAGTTGAATACTGTTTAAAAAAAAAAATACGGGTACATTTCTACTTATTCCGAAAAATGTAACTTCCGACATGGAAGTTCAGCGATCAACTTCTGTCGACAAGCTGTTCACAACAGCTGGAGAAGATTGCGAGTAATCTTCTATTTAAATCGGCCTACCGAATCGGTTCCACTTAAACAGCAAGTCAGACGAAGCAGCAGAATCTAAACATTAGGTCATGTTATCCGCTCGACTAATGCTTTGTAATTGCTGTCTTCTTTGAAGAAATTTTATTCGGTTAGGTAAAAATAAGTGTTTTAGTGACTTATGTTGGCTGTGCAGTTAATATAGGTACTTGACGATCGCTGGCTTTCATCTGACGTGATGCCGGTGCCTTCGTTTTCTGTAGTGTATGATGCGTTGTGTTGTTTGTATTTAAAAACAGTGTTTCTTCCGTGACTGGATTTCGAATACCTTAGAGGTTGATATAGCTTTAAAGAAGGCAAAGAAAATTGTGGTGTCACCGCCAGACACCACACTTGCTAGGTGGTAGCCTTTAAATCGGCCGTGGTCTGGTAGTATACGTCGGACCCGCGTGTCGCCACTATCAGTGATTGCAGACCGAGCGCCGCCACACGGCAGGTCTAGAGAGACTTCCTAGCACTCGCCCCAGTTGTACAGCCGACTTTGCTAGCGATGGTTCACTGACAAATTACGCTCTCATTTGCCGAGACGATAGTTAGCATAGCCTTCAGCTACGTCATTTGCTACGACCTAGCAAGGCGCCATTATCATTTGCTGTTTATCTTGTGATGCATGTACCGTCAGACCGATGTTCACCAATTATGGATTAAAGTTAAGTATTCCAGCAGCTATGTACCTTTTTTGCTAGTATAATTACTTTACCTGTTCCAGACCTCACGCCAGCCTGCGTGAGATTAAGCGCGTGCCCTTCGGCCTCCCGTCCTAGTGGATTGACTGTCTTGCCAGTCCACAAAAAAAAATATTAGACTGTAATGGTAATCTATACACTTGAACACAAACGATTTTACGTCTCATACTCTAACAACTGTGAAAAAGGAATTTCTGTTCTTATAGTGTTTGCTTGAAATTTACATTGTTATTTTATGTGTGTGGTTAGTTTTGAACAAGAATACAATAAAGAACTATTTTACGTCCATACAAACATCGAAAAACCTGAAAGTTAATGATTCAACCCCAAACAGTGACGGGGAAACGACAACAATGCCATGTGGAGATGCAAAAGAAGATCACAACAAAGAGCATTCAACCACGTGTAACGCTGGGACGGAAGACGTTCCGGAATGATAGAATTGGGGAAAAAGCAGTAATTTTGCAGTAAATACGAATGGTCTGTTTTTAAAAATTAAAAACTTGGCTACAAAATTTGTAAAGAATTTGGAGGTCTGGGGACTGAAAGCACATTACGAGGGATAAAAATTTGACGGTAGTGGGTTTCAGTTTCTGTTTGTGTAGCTAGTGGAGTTGCAAAGAAATCTCAGCAACTGCTCTTTCTTCAGCACAAAATATTTTTAAAAACAGAGAGTTCAGATCATCAGGCTGCAGTTAAAATGCTAAAACTGAAAAACTGAAAATTTTGGAAACTGAATGAATTAAAGATTTCTAAAAATAAAAGGAAGTAACTGCCAATGTGTTTTGAACATCTTACGAAGTACTTGAGAGAAACGAAGCCTTACACAGTTAGGAAATGAGACACTTAAAGTAGTAAATGAGTTTTCCTATTTGGGGAGCAAAATAACTGGTAATGGTCGAAGTAGACACTATATAAAATGTAGACTTGCAATGACAAGGAAAGCGTTTCTGAAGAAGAGAAATTTGTTAACATCGAGTATAGATTTAAGTGTCAGGAAGTCGTTTCTGAAAGTATTTGTATGTAGTGTAGCCATGTATGGAAGTGAAACGTGGACGATAAATAGTTCAGACAAGAAGAGAATTGAAGCTTTCGAAATGTTGTGCTACAGAAGAATGCTGAAGATTAGATGGGTAGATCGTATAACTAATGAGGAGGTATTGAATAGAATTGAAGAGAAGAGAAGTTTGCGGCACAATTTGACTAGAAGAAGGGATCGCTTGGTAGAGCATATTCTGAGGCATCAAGGGATCACCAATTTAGTATTTGAGGGCAGCACGGAGGGTAAAAATCGTAGAGGGAGACCGAGAGATGAATACACTAAACAGATTCAGAAGGATGTAGGTTGCAGTAGGTACTGGGAGATGATGAAACTTGCATCGGATAGAGTAGCATGGAGGGCTGCATCAAACCAGTCTCTGGACTGAAGACTACAACAACAACAACAACACGATTTCAAAACTGAAAGTGAGGTGCAGGTGCTGAATGACGTTAACATGGGCCGCATTCTTCGTTCAACTAACGCATGCATAAATATTGCTTCTCATACCGCAATAGGAATCAGAAACAAAGTAGCAAAATATGATAGTGCATAAGAATAGTAGGGACTGATGACCTCAAATGTAAAGTCCCACATTGCTTAGAGCCGTTTGAACAATTTTTTAGTTGTGAGTAAATATTTCCTCTCACATGGAAACCACTTCAAATCTTTCATTCATAAACATGCCAGGGAACTGTAATCTCATGCAGAGGAACTTGAAACTGTAGACGAAAAAACTGAAATGATTATAGATACAAGATGTGTTGCTTCTAGCTTTAGAGCACTCTCAGCTGTGCAGAAAAAAATTTAAGGTTTAGTGGAACCTTTCAAAAGTGCCAAAGATGATACCAAAATAGTCAAAACACGGCAAGTCAAGTATGGAAGACTTATTAAACACATAACACATTTCAATGTTAATTATTAACGTTTTTGTGTTTTCATGCTGTAGCTTGGGTACCCATCATTCATTGTGTCTAGCAGAGGATGGTCGGTGGTCGAAATATCAAGGCATTAGACTACGGAATTACTGGTCCGTATTCGATTCTTGTTCGTGGCTTTGTTTCCATTTGATACTTTTTTCACAGTATCTGATAATATTCTGATAATGGGAACACCTTCCTTTCCTTATTTAAGTAAGACGTCTGGACTTTTGATTAATCAAATAAGTATATTTATAACATTAGAGTTTTGATTAATAATGAAATAAGTATATTTATAACATCATAAGTCAAGATCGCTTGATGTGAAATAGTTGATTCCATGACCAGTTACGACAGTTACTAGTTGTTATGCTCAGATTCTCTAGTCATAAGTATATATAATTACACGTCAGCCTCATTGACATTCTGAGAACATGCTCCAGTTACAGTAATACGGTTCTCCAGTCGTTTTTCATATATATATAAAACTTTCTAAATAAAGTATCCATAGCACCAAGAAGGGCGAGGAACAAAACAGGTACATCGGTCAAGATGCCGCGTCGATGACAACTCAGGAAGTACGTATACTGTACTGACTGTTATCTTCATTATGATACATGACGCGCTATGTAGCACTTTCGTACGTTTCTATGCTCAACCGACTTGCACCGTCAGAGTGCTAGCACAGAAATGTTACTTTTTCTAACAGGTAAAGAATTTCATCACACGACTTCAAAATGATGCGACATCACAGCAGCGCAGAGTATTACAAGATAGGGCGGATGCTATCGAAATTCATGCGTTGGTCGACAACCAGTTGTCTACACCTGTCTTTCGATATGTGCTTTTGTATGCTTGGTACACATCCAAATAGGTACCTGACATCTGTTTTTGCCAACATGAATGAGATACGTTTTCCACGGACAATGTACCGGCAAACTCGTCAATGCGGGGAGATTTAGTTTGTGTGTTGCGCATGGTGGGTAAAATATTTATGTTTTGCCTGTTTCTGTTATTAGTTTCACCCCACTGATTGTGAGAACGCTCATGAATAGACGCTCCGTCAGGATTACGCAATAACATACTTTGGGTATGGTTTTCTACTAAGTATCACGATGAAAATAGGTCAGTACATTGTAATATGTACTTACTAGCTTATTAATCACACCTCCCGATGTTTTACTTGAAACCAAAGGCAAGGAAAAGTAATCCGATTATCAGAATAATATCAGAGACACCAAAATATGTATTAAATGAAGAAGTGCCACGAGTAAGAACCAAACACGTACCAGTGACTTGGTAGTCTAATGCCTTGACCGCTCGACCGCCGAGCTCCCTCAGTTAGTACACTGAAGGACCATTACCCAAGATACAATATGGAAACATAAAAACTTAAATAACTCGCATATTATTAACTTGGGAACCCATATTATATTAATGAAAAATGTTTGCTTTTAGACAATTTTTTTAACGTAGCATTTAAAATACGATTTTCGGTCATCAACTTTGACTTATTTTTCAAAAAAAATAACGATGTGCAGCAGAAAAGCTGAAACACGTGTCTCTTTATTTCCAATACAGAACGTCCTTGCAAAACTTGATCAAGACCTGTGACCCATATGACAGAAACTCCCCTGGTTAGCGTTGACTTGCAAGCTTGTGACATCACAATTGATTCAGCCCTTAAGAAATTTTGCCAGCAAATTTCGTTTTTGAAAGAAAGACAAAACGTGATCCGTACTACACCGAAGCCTTGGAAGCAGAAGCACTGTTAAGCACTGTAAATCTCGAAAAAGGAGCAGTAAATAAAGGGAATCACATGGATGCTGCGAAGTTCTATGAATCCTGGACAGGAGCATAGAGAACCGACTTTTAACACCAGGAAACATTGGAATTCCAGAAGTGGCTACAATTTAGGACAATACCACTTGAACGGAATGTGACTTACGGAGAAACTAAAATAAGAAACTTGTGTAAACATTTTAAGTTCCAATTTTAAACCAGTCTTAAGAGGTTTCCGTGAATAACTTGTTGAGAAGAAACGCCCAGTGTCTCTCCTGTGCCTTATTAACACTATGAGCAGCATCTCAATTTCGACAAGTGAAAGTGGAGAACGCTTCTTACAAATGAACTTGATCATGACTCAAACAAGATAGTAATTGCACCTGAATACAATAGCAAATCTTACTTTTATCAAGTTGGTTGGCACTCCACTAATAATTTGAAAACCTGTGGATTACGTGAATTCGTGGTTCCTGAAAGATAGATACGTGGCAACCAATACTAAAAGCGAGGAGCAGCAGCATGACGATGCCAGCAATCAGTCCCTTTTAACAGTGTGAAATTTACTGTTATCAGGACTGCAAAATGACACTACAACAGTTCTTATATTTATATGTTCACTTGATTATAAGATGTAAAATGATTAGAAATACTGAGTGCAATTACCACCTTGACATGTTGACCAGAAATGAATTAACCCATTACAGTCTTTCATTTAACTGAATTTCAGAACCCTCTATTACACCCAAATAATTCCTTTGTCGCTGACCTCTGATGAGAATGATCCCAAGACCTGTAGGTTACGGTCTATTGTTCGCGAGGACGACGGCTCAAACCCGTGTACAGCTATCCTGTTTTAGATTTCGAGTGATTTCCCTAAATCACTACACGCATGGTTCCTTTACAAGGGCACGGCCGATTTCCTTCCCCTTCCTTCGCTAGTCCGAGCTTGTGATCCGTCTCTAATAACCTCGTTGTCGGCTGGACGTTAAACACTGATCTCCTCCTCTTCATCCTCCTCTTCACACGACCCATTAATCCAATAAGGCGTCCAGGGTGGCCGAGCGGTTCTAGGCGCTACAGTCTGGAAACACGCCACCGCTACGGTCGCAGGTTCGAACCCTGCCTCGGGCATGTATGTGTGTGATGTCCTTAGGTTGGTTAGGTTTAAGTAGTTCTAAGTTCTAGGGGACTGATAACCTCAGAAGTTAAGTCCCATAGTGCTCAGAGCCATTTGAACCATTTTTTGAATCCAAGAAGAGTATTTGCTATGTTTTTGTTTAGTTTCGTATGAAGCGCGGACGGACTCTATTTAACTGCCGAAAATTGTAAGAGCGTGATGTAAGTCGACTACAACGGAGAGTAGCCCTTAAAAACGTTTTTAGAAAAAAATCGCTATACAAAAATAAACTTTCGGCATGTTCACGTAGTGTATCAGGGGGCCTGTAGTAAGCTTGGTAGCTGAGAGAAAGTGTCCAGGTGGCTACACAACAACAGACCACAAACTATAGGAGGGACCAGGGGGTGGCAGACTGGATCTGGTTCGTTTCTATATGATGAGACATATCCAATGAATCTGACGCCAGAATCGTGCAAGTAGGAATGATAGGTGAGCCGGTGCGCAACATAATGCCACGCTTCCGTGAAGTCCTTTGCGCGACCTCATCTGAAGCACCCGTAACACCTCTTACGCCACCCCATTGGCCGAGGAGGTTGAACAAAATTCATTGAAGGCGCCCCCGATTCAGCAACCCTCACTGTGAGAACACTAACAAGTCAACATCCCACACGCTGAAGGAGTGAGATCGTGGGTGGCTGCCCAGTGTTCAAAATAGTTACCAAGACTCAATAAAGAGAGATTATTTTTCTTTATTCGGCTAACAACTTACCGCGTGTGTCCTCCCCAATTCGGGGGTGTCCATACACTAGTATGTGAACAGCTGCTACGTTGACCTTCTATTCAATCCTCTTCGGCTAGTTCTATGTATTACGTCACTGGAGAGTCTAAAATAGTAGGCTCAGAAGACATCTGTTAGCAACTGACTGACGTAGCACTCGAATTATAGGTACTAGTGGCTTCGCAGAGGTCGGTAAGAGGGCGAACATGTCACAAATTTACCATACCAGCCCTTTCTCTTGTGAAGAATGCTTTAATGTGTAAGTAGGCTGTTTAGGTTTTTTTTTTTATTGGTAACGCAACGTAGCGCTCTGTATGAAAATCACTGGATGTGCTGGGTGCAGTCTGTGGCTGGTTTGCATTGTTGTTTGCTATTGTAGTGTTGGGCAGTTGGCTGTTAACAGCGCGTAGCGTTGCGCAGTTGGAGGTGAGCCGCTAGGTGTGGTGGATGTGGGGAGAGAAATGGCAGAGTTTTGAGAGCGGATGATCTGGACGTGTGTCCATCAGAGACAGTAAATTTGTAAGACTGTATGTCATGAACTGCTATATATATTATGACTTTTGAACACTACTAAGGTAAATACATTGTCTGTTCTCTATCTAAATCGTTCATTTGCTAACTATGACTATCAGCAGTTAGTGCCTTCAGTAGTTTGAATCCTTTATTTAGCTGGCAGTAGTGGCGCTCGCTGCATTGCAGTAGTTCGAGTAACGAAGATTTTTGTGAGGTAAGTGATTTGTGAAAGGTATAGGTTAATGTTAGTCAGGGCCATTCTTTTGTAGGGATTATTGAAAGTCAGATTGCGTTGCACTAAAAATATTGTGTGTCAGTTTAGAGGTAAAGAGCGAAATGTCCGAGTACGTTCAGTTTTGCTCAGCTGTTTGAAAATCAAATAGCGTAAACGTTTTATCAGCACAGTAATTCATAAATTTTTCTAAGGGGACGTTTCATATGGCGACCCTGCCAGGATACCTCACTGGAATCTTATGATTTTTACTAGTAGTTTGTGCAATTAGTGTAGCTACTGTTTATTGCTAGTCCATAATTATAGAGATAATTTCCTTTGTAGTTGTAGTTTTTCATTGTTATACAGTAAAACAGTTGTGACAAGCATGTAGATTTGCACCAAGTTTTCGCAGCTGTGCTTGCAATTAACTATATATTATTTTCAGTGCTATGTTAATGTGTTTTCTTATTTTTGCTCTTCAAATTGTGCTTTTCTTGTTATCGTGTGAAATACATGATAATTATGGCATGTGAAAATCGTAACACTAGACTCCAAAGTAAACTGAGAAATGACAGTGAAGACGAAAGCAGTGTGTTAGCGCCACCGTGTATTGAATTAATTAATGTTCAAAGTAGTAATTTGGTAATTGTGCATAGGGAAATCGAGTGGGCTGCAAATAATGGTGTAGGTAGTGAAACAGTTAGTGAACAGGGAAGCATTATCGATCGATCGGTTGGCAACAGCTCGCCTCAGGAATCCGAAATAACAGGACACAATCTTGCAAATACTGTAGATTTAGGTTTGACGTTGTCACCGTTTTCTCAAATAAGTCAAGACACATTTTCTGCTTTTCAAGATGCGAATATTGCCAGTTCAAATGCACTGCTGAATAGCACTGAGGAACATGTTTCAGACACCAGTGCATTGTTATTACATTTAATGCAACAAATGGGACAAAGGCTACAAAAGTTAGACACAACGCTTGAACAAAATCAGAAACAAATTGGACAAAATCTTGAAAAGTTAGACACAATGGAACAAAATCTTAAAAAGTTAGACACAATGGAACAAAACCAGAGACAAACACAGCAACAGTTAGACGCAATGGGACCAAATCTTCGAAAGTTAGACACCATGCTTGAACAAACACGTAAAGATTGAACTACTGAGTGACATAAAATCGAATCGAAATGTCAAAAAGTCTGTAATGACGTAAAAACACAAATTTGTGAGCATTTCCAACCTATTTTTTCGCGTCATGAAAATGATTTACAAATCATGAAGCAGCCATAAAGGAACTGCAAACTATTGTTCAACACAAATGGACAGTCTGAGACTTGGTTCAGAAAAACACACTGACGAAATAAGTTCACTATCGGAGAAAGTAGCCGAACTTTCGGATCAGTTCACTAACTTATCTACAAAGGTAGATGATGATATGAATGACACAAGACCTGTAACCTTCACTGAGACAGAAGAGTATGAACAAATTAAGAAATTCAAACAAAATCAGAATCAAATTAATACGCAACACAAAAGAGAAATCCGGGAAGTGCAAGATCAGTTGGCACAAGTAATACAAGAATTACATATTTCAGAGGACACTCACGCTACAATACGGGAAGAGGGACTTGGAAATACGGAAAAGCCACAAAATAATAACACAGGGCATTTCGGAAATTATGAAAGAAATTAGCAAGGTGAACCGAATTTTGAGATGGAACCGCCGACACGACGTAACAATGATCGATATGCGACTCGCCGACACGATTATTTTGACTATAAGCTGTTCATTACTACACGTAAATTCAAAACATTTAAGAATTCTGGCAACGACATTCATCCACAAGCGTGGCTCTATCAATTCTCTCATTATTTTCCTCCCAACTGGTCACTGGAGCACAGGTTAGAATTTATGTGTGGCTACTTAGAGAATGAACCAGCTGTAAGAATGCGATCGGTCATTCACGATTGTCACAGTGAAGGAGAATTTTATCATGCCTTCCTCTCAGCATATTGGTCTCAAACTACACAAGTTGGAAACTTGTTGGAAAGCAAGAATCGTACTTTAAGAGTTATGAAATGTGTGAATATGCGTGAATTTATCACAATGCTGGCGAAAATTTTTTGGACACTGTTATATTTACAGGATTTTGTTTCTACACATTTGTAACGCAAATTCTCAACCTGCGAAATTTTTATATGAGACTGTCACTGTAGCAGAAACTGCTGTCGTAAATATTTCGGTAAGAAAGGTAAGTGACCTTGACATAATGCGTTTTGGGCGTCCAGCTGAGAGATAGTCGTCTGAAAAAAGAAAGCCATTAGGTGGAGAAAAAAAGAGGCCATTATCCTCGCTATTGACATTGTTTTGTAGAAAGCATTATGACACGCTCAAACTTGAAAACATATGATTACACTGTGGAGCTCTTAATTTATGATATTTACTAAAATGCCTAATGAAATGATGAGAAACATTTTACATCTATTGTCTTTCTAATTGAGAGATTTTTTGCTGCCTTTGGAGTAGCCATTTTCCTAGTGAATGACGTTCACGGCTTGCTTTATGTATTTATTTGCTCATTTTGTTTAATATATAGTTTCTAGCTGCACTGCAGCACTAGTTAAAATAAAATTTAATAGATGTACTAACATAGATATTTTATGCCTACAGATCCAGTTAATGCCGGCCGCGGTGGTCTCGCGGTTCTAGGCGCGCAGTCCGGCACCGCGCGACTGCTACGGTCGCAGGTTCGAATCCTGCCTCGGGCATGGATGTGTGTGATGTCCTTAGGTTAGTTAGGTTTAAGTAGTTCTAAGTTCTAGGGGACTGATGACCACAGCTGTTAAGTCCCATAGTGCTCAGAGCCATTTGAACCATTTTTTTAGATCCAGTTAATAATAATTTTGTGATCTACTGCCAAAAACCGAGCAAGCACAAAAAGACATTTCCCTTCACAGGAATTGCATACATAATTTTTGTCAATGACTGGGTAACTTGTTTCGTAGAGTAACTTATCGTGATGCATCACTCTAGTGTTAAGATGTGACATAGGTATTAGATATGGCCATCTTTACTGTAATATTTTTTCTGCTTGAGCTTTGGCATGTTTAGGTATAAGTTATAGCATTTGCTGCTGTTGTTTGCCGGGTATAGTTCTACTGAATTTTACATTGTATTAAGCCAGTTTTACTACTGATTTATTTTTCTTTCTGCTGCACATTGGCTCATATTAGTGATAATGTTGCATTTGCTTTGATAATTTATATTTATTGCTGCTCGGTTTGCCAATTTCCATTTTTTGTCATTGCTGTTTGTGTTAATTTGTTGTGTGTTGCTGCACTGCCTCGTCCCTTAGTATATATATCTGAGCTCAGTAGATTTAAGTTAGATTAAGAGGGGGTAGACTATATAAGAGAATGAGTTGCGATGAATTGGAAGAAATGCTTTGAGAAGTTATACGAAAAAAGTACAGAAAGCAGGTATAGATAGGACTTTTTAGAAATAATGAAGAACGAAGGGAGATCTCCAAGAAGTAAAGAAAGTTTTGGTTGCAAAATACTGTAGTAAAACAAACCCTGTCCTTTCCTTTTGTGTTATTCCGCTGTGTGTTTGTGTACCCTTGTGTATTTGTGTTCTTCCTGTCTTTATGTGTTTAGCTGATAAGAGTTATGTTGTAGAATTTTTGTAATAATATGTTATTTGCTTCGTAAAGATGTTTGGACATTATTTATTCTGTTCTGTTTGAATGCTCATGTGTTTCGAAAACTATTCTCATTATTTTATACATTTACTTATGTCATAATTCCTGTAACACTGATGTATATGTTTATTTCTATTCTTTTGTAAAGCCTGTATTACTACAAATGTTATCTGTATTATTATGTTTTAATGATGTTTCCTGTATCTTTGTTATTGTATTCTCATCTTATAAAAATGTAATTGACACCAGTTCATCAAATTAAGTAACTTGTAAGAGTTAATTTCACGTATTTCTGTTGGTCATAGTATATACACAATATGTGAACAAAAGAGGACTGTTAGTGTTTGGACGTGTGTTAATAATTCAGCAAGGGACTGATTAACAGCATTGCTGGTTCTAAGGACAATTCCAAAAACTTTGTAGGAGCACAAGTGGTGGTTTATGGACTTGCTATATTCTCTGCAAGACTCTTCGATGGTGATTGTTCACCTGCACAGTCGCAACACATGGCTGATGGCCGTCTCTACGGGGACTACAGTGGGTCTGCATCTTTGATGGCCCACCAATACCATTATTTCTACAAGGACTGCAGTGGGTCTACACCTCTGGTGGCCCACCAATACCGTAATCTCTAACAGGACTACAGTGGTCTGCTCTGTGATGACCTACCTAACAATATTCTTCAAAACTTCGAGTGACTCTGCGGTGGGTTTGCTTTGTTGTGACACATTGCCTGTCTGCATGTCAGGAGTCAGCACTGTCTTTCCGTTGGAAGGACAACACTACTTCTTCAAGACTGCATGGAAACCCACTACTTCCGTGTGCATTTTTTTTTTTTTTTTTTTACTGCTCAGACTTTGTGCATAAAATTGTAATTAATACTGTAATGAATGATCCGGACTGTCTTTACGGACTATGAGAAAATCTTTGCTCTTGACCAACATTGTATCAATAAGCGTGTACATTAGATATCTTTGTTATTGTAATAATGTAAATTTTTTTTCAAATCTGTATTGGCCGCTGCCAAAAACAATTTGTAAAATATTTTTGTAGGGAGCATGGGGGCTATGTAAGTAGGCTGTTTAGGTTTTTTATTGGTAACGCAACGTAGGGCTCTGTATGAAAATCACTGGATGTGCTGTGTGCGGTCTGTGGCTGGATTGCATTGTTGTTTGCTATTGTAGTGTTGGGCAGTTGGCTGTTAACAGCGCGTAGCGTTGCGCAGTTGGAGGTGAGCCGCCAGGAGTGGTGGATGTGGGGAGAGAAATGGCGGAGTTTTGAGAGCGGATGATCTGGACGTGTGTCCATCAGAGACAGTAAATTTGTAAGACTGTATGTCATGAACTGCTATATATATTATGACTTTTGAACACTATTAAGGTAAATACATTGTTTATTCTCTATCTAAATCGTTCATTTGCTAACTATGCCTGTCAGTAGTTAGTGCTTGCAGTAGTTTGAATCCTTTATTTAGCTGGCAGTAGTGGCGCTCGCTGCATTGCAGCAGTTCGAGTAACGAAGGTTTTTGTGAGGTAAGTGATTCGTGAAAGGTATAGGTTAATGTTAGTCAGGGCCATTCTTTTGTAGGGATTATTGAAAGTCAGATTGCGTTGCAGTAAAAATATTGTGTGTCAGTTTAGAGGTAAAGAACGAACTATCTGAGTGCGTTCAGTTTTGCTCAGCTGTTTGAAAATCAAATAGCGTAAGAGTTTTATCAGCACAGTAATTCATAAATTTTTCTAAGGGGACGTTTCGAATGTTTCTCTGAAAGGCCGCGCGGTTAGAGGCGCCATGTCACTAACTGCGCTGCCCTTCCGCCGGAGGTTCGAGTCCTCCCTCGAGCATGGATGTGTGTGTTGTTCTTAGCATAGGTTAGTTTAAGTTAGTTTAAGTAGTGTCTAAGTTTACGGACCGAAGACCTCTGCAGTTTGGTCCCTTAAGAACTCACACGCATTTGAACATTTTCTCTGAAGGAAGGAAAATTTGGGATAGTAAATACTGTGCATAAGCCTGGATTGAGGAAATAAATCAGCTGTGCCCTTTACAAACGAACCATTCTGGCATTTTAGGGAAGCCACAGAATATCCAAAGGTGGATGGCCGTTGGGACATTTGAACTGCCGTCCTCTCGACGCTCCTCCAGTGTCTCACCATTGCGTTTGCTCGCTTGGTAACTTTTCCTAACCGGATACATTTGAAGCGAACCATAAAGTAGGGACTGACTAGTGATATTCTGTTGCTCAGAATCTGCCTAAAACTGGAGAGGATGTTAAACTTGAGACTTAAAAATGCGAAGATAGTGCTAAAACAGAATAGAGAGCTTTTCGTTGTCTATCTGTACGTTATGCAGTCGTGGTGAGCAAGCTAGCGCTAATATAGAAGCTTTCACGTATATGTTGTGGCATTGATTACTAGTATTACCTTTATCGACATCTAAATGGCATCAGAGATTGTTTTCGTTTTTCGTGCTTAGCAGATGGAAACGCACAGAGGCTGCTTGTTTGTATGCAGTGAAGAGCCACCACTCTTTTTCGGCTCTGTGGAGAGAACTGGAAGTACTTCTATGACTGTTGCAAAAGGGCAGTGGAAGCCGCAGACGCAGAGCTGACTAAAACAGCATTACGTCAGATGCAGCAATACGAGGCCCACGAGAACGACAGGCCGTGGCGCGTACCCCACAGCACGTGAGGTACGCACGTCTTATGAGTGGCAACAGCCGTCTCCGGCGGGCGGCGAGTAACTCTTTCAGACGAGTTTAACAATCCTTGATTCTCTGTTTTGATCCTCGATAGCACACGTCAAAATTAAAACTTTTACTGGGTACCTTTTCGATTAAATAATATCGAGTCTCCGTAGGCCCTACGCGAAGCTGAGCGTTCGCTAAATGTGGTGGACAAGCCGACCTGTGTGACGTCACAAGTTCGTTTCCAGCCCTGTATATCTACTTGACCCCGCAGCAATATCATCAGCCCTGTCACACTGCAAGCCAGAAGTCAGTGCTGGCAATACTGACAACACAGCAGAAAGGCGGGGTGACCACGACAACTACACCTTCTAGCCGCCACTTTGTGTTGTTGAACATGATCTGAAGAAGTGTCTCGGCACAATAAGTAGGCACCGAAACCTCATTTCTAGCCAACGGTGTCTCAGTCAGCCAGCACCACCACTGTACACTTCTGTTCGCAAGAGCGGATACCACCGCTGTGGGCCGTCTTCGTCTAGAAGAATGACGGCGGGCTTACGTGTCTACCGGCGGGCCCTGCCCTGAGTTGGGGCAGTGCCATGACAGAGCACGTGCTGCCGCGGGCGTCAAGCGTCAGCATTCCGGTCCAGCCGTCGGGAAGCCGCTGGGCGCTTCTAGCATTTGCTGCTGTCAGCATATGCCAAGCGGGCGTTATCGCCAAGGCACGACGCTACGAGTGCTGTTCTTGTTTACTAATAAAATGTGACTGTTAATAATGTTTTCTTGAGCACCAGTTTTGTATCCGACAGGGATTCGGATTCACCGCCTAGCACGGACGTGGCCGTGTCAGAGGTACTAAAGCCTTCGGCACGCAGGACGAGTTAGCTAACGCTGACGTGGCGTTCTACGAGTTTTGTGACGTCACTTCCTGTTATTTCACGTTGAGGAGCCATTTCGAAACGTGAAACAAAAAATATGTCCCGCAGTATTTCGGCGACGTGTCACATAAAGTAGAATCAATAGGAAGCAATAGCACTCCCTATTTCACAAGCAGAAACCGCGAGGCCCGCAGAAATCAAGACGCAATATTGTATTTGTCGTGTTCGGTAGGAGTAAGTGTCATATTATACTAGCACCCCAGCTGGGCGTTGTGGCCGAGCGGTTCTAGGCGCTTCAGTCCGAAACCGTGCTGCTGCTACGGTCTCAGGTTCGAATCGTGCCTCGGGCATGGATGTGTGTCATGTTCTTAGGTTAGTTAGGTTTAAGTAGTTCTAAGTCTAGGGGACTGATGACCTCAGATGTTAAGTCCCATAGTGCTTAAAGCCATTTGAACCATTTTTGAACCTAGCACCACATGAATATGTGCTTTTTCTAAGCACCTGCATATTGACTGTCTCGAGAACGAATAGTTATTAGTACGATTAATTATAACAAAATGACCGGAAACGTCATATTGGTAGTTAGAAAATTTTCGTATTTAGTTATTATTGCGTTATATCTAGCGTGATATGAGAGCCGTTTTAAGGCAACTGCACGTTGAAGATTAATGAAGAACATGTTTTTGTTGTTATGATTTGTTATAATTTTCAGCTATTAATGCTTGTAGAAGATTATGAGATCAAATACAAAAGCACCTGTCGTAAAGTTACAACACACGTTATTCAGTAAAGAAACCAGATAACGGAATGGAGGTTTGGTCAGTAGAGGTTCAAATGGCTCTAAGTACTATGGGACTTAACATCTGAGGTCATCAGTCCCCTAGAACTTAGAACTACTTAAACCTACTAAACCTAACTAACCCTCACACACATCCATGTCCGAAGCAGGATTCGAACCTGCGACCGTAGCGGTCGCGCGGTTCCAGACTGAAGCGCCTAGAACCGCTCGGCCACTCTGGCCGGCCGGGTCAGAGGGTTCCAATCCAGCTACACATATATTTTTTCACCACCACGTTTTCTGAAAGGTTTTGGGACATTGTTATTAAATTAATAAATTTGTCAGAAGTGGGTTTGTTCGATTTGGTGACCTTTATAAGGTAAAGTCCTTGATGACTGGATACATATCTACCTTTTTCTTCTTATTGCATGTCCACAGATAGGGAAGTTTTTATTCGTGTACATCACAGGTGGAACAATATGACTAGTATCTAGGCAATGGAGGAAATCTGCATTTTAGTAAAACTAAAATAGGAATTTTAAGCGCATTCATCTTCGTGAACAAACTGTATTGTTTGCGAGCCAAATAAAGCCGACAACTGCCGCTGAAGAGCACTGAGAGCGCAAAATCACGTTAAACAGCACGTCCCGTATGTCGATAGCGCTGTGTCTCGTGACATAGGATATTCCGTCTGCATGCACGTCAATGTTACCTGATTCGTCCCGCGTGCCGACTGCTTACGGCTGTTAGCGGCGGCGTCGGGCCGCCGTAAAGGGAGCCACCGCCGAGACATGGGGGTAACGTGGCGCCACCCGGTGGCGACTCTCTGCCGCTGAGCCTGTGGCCCGGGATCGCAGCGCGGCACATTCCTTACTGTACTTTGTAACTGTTCGTATCACGCCACTGCCCAGCCAGGTTACTTTGTTTCCGGTCTCGACTGGTTAGTGATTTGGAAGTATTGTATTGCTACGCCGACTTCACTCGTCCCGGGTTTGTTAGCGCTTTGTCTATTGAGAACTTCTTGGAACGTGTGTTAGTTTCCCTGTAGTTCGATGTACCCACTAGAGCAAGTGACGATAAACAGCTTCTGCCCACGCTACGCAGGACAGCAAAAGCAGCGTTCAACACCCTGAGAATACACCGCCTCATTTCAACTCTGGCGGTGAAAAGGCAACCCAGCCCCGGCCACTACAGTGGACAAAAGACTAATTGGCCTTTGTTCGGAAACAGCAGTGTGTGCGTTGGCCACGGGTGCCAGAGTTCAGGACTCTGCTCTAAGCTTCAGTAACCTTGGGGCACCAGTGGCGAAAGTTGCGACGTAACTGGATCATCCACGATATCGCTGTTTTCATATGCGTAACATCTGATTAATCTGTCCTCACTAGTGGTGAGTGGCGGGAAGTAGAGGTTTCGAGTATCATAGGGTGGAGAGTGAATGTGGGAACTGGCTGGGTGACTGTTCCCTTACACCTTAGCAGAAAGTCCGAGGTGCTGCCCTTTCTTGATAACATATCTACGTGGCCGATTTTGTTAAGACTAGACTATCAGAGGCTCGATTTATTGGTCGTTGAGACCTCCATAGGCACCATTTCGTAAATATGAGATGCCCTCCCGTTATCGGCAACGTATTTGAAATACTATTATGAAGAATATTACAAGATCACAGACTGCTACAGGGGATGAGACCTCACTAGTACGCATTTAGAAGAGGTAAGTCAACTGAAGACGCAATAAATAAGGCGATTTCGTTAGCTACAGATACTCATTCTACGTACGCTCCAGCGATGATGATTGATATTACTGGCGCTTTCGATAACCTGTGGTGGCCGTCTTTCTTTGGTCGCCTTAGGCATTTGGAGTGTCCAGAAGCGCTGTATAATTTCCTAGACAATAACAAAAGGCTGTCCGCAGGGATCAGTGTGTGGTCCGGAGTTTTGGGATAAAGCACTGCAGCTCATACTACAAAAGTTACATGACAGCGGTAACATAAGTGGTCTGGTGGCATTTGCAGATAACGTGCTGTTCGTTGTAAGTGGTGACTCCAGAAGGTTTATAGAATACAAACGTAATGCGGCCGTCCACAAACTTGGGGGCTGGTGTCGAAGTATTAAATTGTCACTAGCACTTCACAAAACAATGTACCTCCTGTTGAAGTGGAACCCAATAAGAAACCTAAGATAAAATTAAATGGTGTAACGATTAGGAGAGTCGCAGTAACGATATATCTAGGGGTATTTATGGACGAACGTCGTAACTTTGCACATCATATAGAAGTAGCAGGCTGGAAACGTACCAACGTAATGAATAAAATTATAACCATTGCAAATTGGCAATTTTGGGTTCACTTGAATATAATCAGAGTATATCACCGATCTAATTCAGCATCAGTCATAGGATATAGCGAGAGCGTCTGGGCTCATAGACTGCAGCTAGTGAAGCAAGCCTTAATAACTAGCGCCTACCGCCCTACCGCGAATGATGCTTGATTAATAATTCTAAGAATATGTCCACTGTACTTGGAAATTAGAAAAAGTGGAGCCTCTTACTTGTTAAAGAAAGGCAATCAAATGGACGTACAAAGGGTGCTTTGAACTGAGGCCAATTCGAAGAACGTAATAAATGATTGCATTTTACAACTGTGGTAAAATGAATGGGATATTTCAGGCACTAACAGGAGAACATACGAGCCTCTCCCTAGCATCAGGGAGAGATTATAAATGAGATTTCTGAACCCATCCAGTGGACTGATACACCAACTGACTGGCCATGGCCCTTACGCCACGTGTTGTTGTGGTCTCCAGTCCAGAGAGTGGTTTGATGCAGCTCTCCATGCTGCTTTGTCCTGTGCAAGCCTCTTCGTCTCCAAGTAACTGCTGCAACCTACGTCCTTCTGAATCTGCTTGGTGTATTCATCTCTTGTTCTCCGTCTACGATTTTTACCCTCCAAGCTTCCCTCCAAGCTTCCCTCCAATGCTAAATTGGTGATCCCTTGATACATTAGAATGTGTCCTATCAACCGATCCCTCTTCTCCCCAGTTCTGTTCAGTACCTCCTCATAAGTTACGTGATATACCCATCTAATCTGCAGAATTCTTCTGTAGCACCACGTTTCAAAGACTTCTATTCTCTTCTTGCCCAAACTATTCCTAGTACATCTTTCACTTCCATACACTGTTACACTCCATACAAATAGGCAGCGCGAGGTAGCCGCGAGGTCTCGAGCGCCTTGCCACGGTTCGCGTGACTACCCCCGATGGAGGTTCGAGTCCTCACTCGGGCATGAGTGTGTGTGTTGTCCTTAGCGTAAGTTAGTTTAAGTTAGATTAAGCAGTGTGTAAGCCTAGGGACCTATGACCTGAGCAGTTGGGTCCCATAGGTACTTACCACAAATTTCCAACTTTTCCATACAAATACCTTCAGAAGGGACTTCCTGACACTTAAATCTATACTCAATGTTTAAAATTTCTCTTCTTAAGAAACGTTGTCCTTGCCATTGCCAGTCTACATTTTATTTCCTCTCTACTTCGACCATCATGAGTTATTTTGTTCCCCAAATAGCAAATCTCATTTACTACTTTAAGCGTCTCATCTCCTAATCTAATTCCCTCAGCACCACCCGATTTAATTAGACTACATTCCATTATCCTCGTTTTGCTTTTGTTGATGTTCATCTTATATCCTTTCAAGACACTGTCCATTACGTTCAACTGCTCTTCAAAGTCCTTTGCTGTCTCTGAGGGAATTACAATGTCATCTGCGAACCTCAAAGTTTTTATTTCTTCTCCACGGGTTTTAATACCTACTGTTTCCTTTACTGCTTGCTCAATATACAGATTGAATAACATCGGGGAGTGGCTACAACCCTGTCTCACTCCCTTCCCAACCTCTGCTTCCCTTTTATGTCTTATAACTGCCGTCTGTTTTCTGTACAAATCGTAAATAGCCTTTCGCTCCCTGTATTTTACCGCTGCCACCTTCAGAATTTGAAAGAGAGTATTCCAGTCAATATTGTCAAAAGCTTTCTCTAAGTCTACAAATGCTACAAACGTAGGTTTGCCTTTCCTTAATCTATTTTCTAAGATAAGTCGTAGGTTCAGCTTTTCCTCACGTGTTCCAACATTTCTACAGAATCCAAACTGATCTTCCCCGAGGTCGGCTTCTACCAGTTTTTCCATTCGTCTGTAAAGAATTCGTGTTAGTATTTTGCAGTCGTGGCTTATTAAACTGATAGTTCGGTAATTTTCACATCTGTCAACGATTGCTTTCTTTGGGATTGGAATTATTATATTCTTCTTGAAGTTTGAGGGTATTTCGCTGTCTCATACATATTGCTCACCAGATGGTAGAGTTTCCTCAGGGCTGGCTCTCCCAAGGCTATCAGTAGTTCTAATGGAATGTTGTCTGCTCCCGAGGCCTTGTTTAGACTTAGATCTTTCAGTGCTCTGTCAAACTTTTCACGTAGTATCGTACCTCCCATTTCATCTTCGTCTACCTCCTATTCCACTTCCATAATACTGTCCTCAAGAACATCGCCCTTGTATAGACCCTCTATATACTCCTTCCACCGATCTGCTTTCCCTTCCTTGCTTAAGACTGGTTTTCCATTTGATGCTCTTGACATTCATACACGTGGTTCGTTTTTCTCCAAAGGTCTCTTTAATTTTCCTATAGGCAATATCTATCTTACCCATAGTGATATATGCTTCTACATCCTTACGTTTGTCCTCTAGCCATCCCTGCTTAGCCATTTTGCACTTCCTGTCGATATCATTTTTGAGACGTTTGAATTCCTTCTCGCCTTCTTCATTTCCTGCATTTTTCTATTATCTCCTATCATCAATTAAATTCAATATTCCTTCTGTCACCCATGGTTTTCTACTAGCCCTCGTCTTTTTACCTACTTGATCCTCTGCTGCCTTCACTATTTCAACTCTCACAGCTATCCATTCTCCTTTTACTGTGTTTCTTTCCCCTGTTCTTGTCAATCGTTCCCTAATTCTCTCTGAAGCTCTCTACAACTTCTGGTTCTTTCAGTTTATCCAGGTTCCATTTCTTAAATTTCTACCTTTTGGCGTTTCTTTAGTTTTAATCTACAGTTCATAACCAGTAAATTATCAGAGTCCTCATCTTCCCCTGGAAATGTCTTACAGTTTAAAACCTGGTTCCTAAATCTCTGTCTTACCGTTACACAGGGTGTTACAAAAAGGTACGGCCAAACTTTCAGGAAACATTCCTCACATACAAAGAAAGAAAATATGTTATGTGGACATGTGTCCGGAAACGCTTACTTTCCATGTTAGAGCTCATTTTATTACTTCTCTTCAAATCACATTAATCATGGAATGTAAACACACAGCAACAGAACGTACCAGCGTGACTTCAAACGCTTTGTTACAGGAAATGTTCAAAATGTCCTCCGTTAGCGAGGATACATGCATCCACCCTCCGTCGCATGGAATCCCTGATGCGGTGATGCAGCCCTGGAGAACGGCGTATTGTATCACAGCAAGTCAAGAGGGTTGAGGTCAGGAGAGCGTGGAGGCCATGGAATTGGTCCGCCTCTACCAATCCATTGGTCACCGAATCTGTTGTTGAGAAGCGTACGACCACTTCGACTGAAATGTGCAGGAGCTCCATCGTGCATGAACCACATGTTGTGTCGTACTTGTAAAGGCACATGTTCTAGTAGCACAGGTAGAGTATCCCGTATGAAATCATGATAACGTGTTCCATTGAGCGTAGGTGGAAGAAACTAAAATGAGCTCTAACATGGAAATTAAGCGTTTCAGGACACATGTCCACATAACATATTTTCTTTATATGTGTGTGAGGAATGTTTCCTGAAAGTTTGGCCGTACCTTTTTGTAACACCCTGTATAGTCTCCCTGTATAGTCTGTCTGAATCCTTCCAGTGTCTCCAGGCGTCGTCCACATATACGACCTTCTTTCATGATTCTTAAACCAAGTGTTAGATATGATTAAGTTATGCTCTGTTCAAATTTCTACAAGCACCCTCCTCTTTTATTCCTTACCCCCAGTCCATATTCGTCTTCTACATTTCCTTCCCTTCCTTTTGCTACTATGGAATTCCAGTCCCCCATGACTATAAAATTTTCGTCTCTCTTAACTATCTAAATAATTTCTTTTATTGCATCATACATTCCTTCAATCTCTTAATCAACTGCGGAGCTAGTTGGCATAAAAACTAGTACTACCGCAGTAGGCGTGGACTTGGTGTCAATCTTGTCTACAATAATGCGTTCATTATGTTGATCGTAGCAACTAATCCGCGTTCCTAGTTTTTAAATTCATTATTAAACTTACTCCTACATTCCCTATATTGGATTTTGTCTTTATAACCCTGTATTCACCTAACCAGAAGTCTTGCTCCTTCTACCACCATACTTCACTAATTACCATTATAGACTGTGTGATCAAAAGTATACGAACACCTGACTGAAAATGACTTACTACGTCGTGGCGCCCTCCATCGTTAATGCTGGAATTCAATATTGTTTTGGCCCACCCTTAGTCTTGATGACAGCTTCCACTCCGCAGGCATACGTTCAATCAGGTGTTGGAAGGTTTCTTGTGGAATGGCAGCCCATTCTTCACGGAGTGCTGCACTGAGGGGCATATCGATGTCGGTTGGTGAGGCCTGCCACGAAGTCGACGTTCGAAAACATCCCAGAGGTGTTCTATAAAATTCGCGTAAGGACTCTGTACAGGCCAGTCCATTACAGCGATGTTATTGTCGTGTAACTACTCCGCCACAGGCCGTGCATTATGAACAGGTGCTCGATCGTCTTGAAAAATGCAGTCGCCATCACCGAGTAGCTCTTCAACAGTGGGAAACAAGAAGGTGCTCGAAACATCAATTTAGGCCTGTGCTGTGATAGTGCCAGGCAAAACAACAAGGGGTGCAAGCCCCCTCCATGAAAAACCCGACCACACCATAACACCACCGCCTCCGAATTTTACTATTGGCACTACTTACGCTGACAGATGACGTGTAATGGGCATTCGCCATACCCACACCCTGCCATCGGATCGCCACATTGTTTACCGTGATTCATAACTCCACACAACGTTTTTCCAATCGTCCAATGTTTACCCTCCTTACACGAAACCATGCGTCGTTTGGCATTTACCCGCGTGATGTGTGGCTTATGAGCAGCCGCTCAACCAGGAAATCAAAGTTATGTCAGCTCCCGTCTGACTGTCATAGTACTTGCACTGGATCCTGTTGCAGTTTGGAGGGTCGCTGATATGTGTTACCTGGCAATAGGTGGCAGCACAATCCACCTAATATGAAAAACATATTTTTTGTGGTGTCCGGATACTTTTGATCACATAGTGTATCTAACGTTAACCTTCCATTTCCCTTTTTAAATTTTCTAATCCACCGGCCACGTATCTGTACCAAGTCGGAAGACGCCTGCGCCTGCGCCTGCGACAGTGTGGGCACACTAGAACATACATTGTGGGACTGCACGCTCTACGAAGATGCAGTGGGTAATGAACGTCAGGTATTAAGGGTAATGGATCCTAAAGCAGCACTAAGGAGCGAGTCGTCCTCGCATATCTTGGACGATACTGCAGACGTAGTATCCAGAAAGTCCAAGGAAGACTTGACGAGGCATTCAACCATAAGTCATCATGCTGCCTTCCAGGCTAGACGACATACCCTGCAGATGGAGAGAAGATGACAGAGGTCGACGACCACCGAGTGAAATACTGCCCCAAGAATCTATGTTGCGTTGGTTCAAGTGATCATGGAAGTATGGACTTTAAGAGATAACACTGATGAGCGGAGTTACTCGCTACAGTGGAAACGCTGCTGACGTGTTGCCCGACGCCCAAGGAACTCAGGAGACTATCGCCGTTGACGGGGATACCATGAGGGCGGATCCAGTAGCGGAAACAACAATCTAAAAGTTAAATGCACCGAAATAAATGAACAAATAGAGAACAAATTCTGTAGTATTTGTAATAGGTTAGTAGCTGGGTAATTGGTTAGTTTTGTAGAACTAGAAGTATTACAAATTACGTTTTTTAAATAAAATTAACTATCAGAAATAAATAATTAATCCATAACTTATAACTATCGAAGTAAATGTAATTTGTATGGCATATTTTGGCTGTTTAGATAATACGAGGTGCGGCTAGAAAAAAACCGGACTGATGCTGGAAAAAACATTTATTTACAATTATTCACAATTTCATGTTATCTCCTTCAATGTACTCTCCTCCTCGGTCTCTACACCGCTCCATACGAATTTTCCACTGTTCATAGCAATGCTGCAGCTCATTTTCGGTAAGTCCATACATTACTTCCGTCGCTTTTTCTTTTACTGCTTCAACAGTCTCAAATCTAGTTCCTTTCAAAGCTGACTTGACTTTAGGGAAAAGAAAAAAGTCACAGGGGGCCAAATCAGGTGAGTAGGGTGGATGATCTAAGATGGGAATGTTGTGTTTTGCCAAAAACGTCTTCACTGACAACGCACTGTGAGCTGGGGCATTGTCTTGGTGAAGGATCCATGACTTTTTTCTCCACAAATCGTTCCGTTTTCTCCGTACTCGCTCACGTAGGGTAGCCAGGACGCTAATGTAGTAATGCTGATTCACTGTTTGTCCCTCTGGTACCCAATCAATGTGCACAATCCCTTTGATGTCAAAAAAAAACAATCATCATTGCCTTGAATTTCGATTTTGACATTCGTGCTTTTTTTTGTCGTGGGGAACCAGGAGTTTTCCAATGCATCGATTGGCGTTTAGTTTCGGGATCGTAAGTAAAAAACCACGATTCATCGCAAGTAATAACATTTTGTAAGAAGGTGGGATCACTTTCAATGTTTTCCAGGATGTCAGAACAAATCATTCTTCGGCGTTCCTTCTGATCAATTGTGAGACACTTTGGAACCATTTTTGAACACACTTTGTTCATGTTGAAACTTTCATGAAGAATCTGCCTAACACTTTCCTTGTCAACTGTTAACTCAGACACTGCTCTGATTGTTAAACGGCGATCTTGTCGAACAAGTTTACCGATTTTTTCAATGTTTGCATCAGTTTTTGCTGACAATGGTCTGCCAGTGCGAGTGTCATCACTGGTGTCTTCGCGGCCATCTTTAAATCGTTTAAACCACTCAAACACTTGTGTTCGCGATAAACAATCATCGCCGTACACTTGTTGTAACATTACAAACGTTTCACTTGCAGATTTTCCTAGTTTGAAACAAAATTTGATGTTAACACGCTGTTCTTTCTGTACACTCAACATTTTCCGACGCACAGACAAAACGTCAACTACTTAAAACAGACGCCACGGGCAGACTGAGTGCAGGAGGCAGATGAAACTCGAGCAGTAGGCGGAGCGAGAGTCACGTGACAGGTCACGCGAATTTCAGCCTTATTGCATTCGTTTTATTGTTTCACCAGTACTAGTACGGTTTTTTTCCAGCCACACCTCGTATGCTGTAATTATGAGGAATAAATAAAGATCTAATGCTCTCCTGTCTTCCACTTAAATGTTAGTATATTGCACTTGAAAGATGTACTTAAATTTGTATATCTATAGTATTGTAAGATTCTTGTGCGTACACTCCTTGACACAGTTGCAATTTTTCCACAGCACTCTTGTACACGTATGATAGTATCATAAACAGCTGTTCGTAGTTTGCAAGGTTTGTCTTCATCTTATTACTGATTGTTTACGGCTTTTGAACTCTGTGTTCTTGTAACAAACATCACTCCCAAAATGTTATATTCATATCATGCACTTAGGCACGTGACCTTCATTTCACGAGGATCATGTATCTACATCTGCTATAGGCAATTACTGTGTTTGAGATAACACTACATCCTGTACTGGTGACCATATATTTTTATCGTAACTTTAATCTGTTGTTTTATGTTGTTAGATGCATTTGAAAATGATCCACGCTTTAAACTAGTAGTGTTTAATATAGTACAATTTTAAAACACTGACTGGATAACGATGTCTTCCTACATATTTATGCTTTACCAATACATGAACTGGTAAAAGTACCAACATTAGTTTTTGCGAGAATTGATGTTATGCTTCCGTTAATTGCATCATTATTCTGCTAGCGCCATTAATAACAATTTTTCTTTCAACGATGGATTAGATCTCAGTTCAATAAAAGTTGCGCATTCTTCTGCTGACATGGTCCAACGTCATACATTGAAAACAGATGAGATTTTAATTAACAATGTATTTTGATAGTAAGTTTATTGTTAATTTGGAAAATACTGCCTAAAATTTACGAAAACTTTTCAACTGCTGGATAACTTTTTACTTCAAACCTTTCTTCTCGCAAAAGCATTTTATTGTACAGAAGCAAGAAAATTCATTGGAGAGGACGCAAGTTGTCCAAAATTCTAAATGTTTCTTGAAATTAAAATTTTTTGTCAGCTATAAATTCATCTACTCGTTTACCTTGAAGGATTAAATTAAGTGAACTAATATTTTTAAGTGTGTCCCTTAAATAGGCAATCCGAGGTAGTCAATTTGCATCAAATAATCGACCTTCCAATTTGCAACTCGGATCTAAAAAGAAAGCACGCACCTCACCCATCTGCTCTATAAAGTTTAGTACCTTTTATCAAGATGACCGTTTAACCTCAATACGCAAAAGAGGAGGATGTGTACATTTCCCATGTCCTCAGAGTGTGTTTTTAATAATCGATTACCTAGCGACCACTTTTTATGTGGTTAATGGTTTTGATGACCTCTTTAAATAACTGGGGGGACAATTTTTTGCAGCATGAACCTGCCTATGGATCGTACAGTCGCTACTACAACAGTTTTTGGCGATATTTTTAATAAGCTGTATTAATTATGCAACTCGTGGCTTTTGTTCCATCGCTACACATATCGCAGCAGCTGCCCGGTGGTATTTTCTCTACGAGTAAGGAATACAGGACACCAGTTATTTCAGCTGTCGTAGAACATGTTAATAGATATTTGCATAATATAGATATTTGCTTCACTAAGAGTTTTCAAAGTAATACCTATTACAACTATAACTGCAGTTCCTACTATATCGTTGGATTCTTCTATTTCCAGTGAAAATTTTCGTGATTTAAGATGAAAAGTAAATTCATTCTTTATATTGGTTGCTAAATTTCTGACGCAGTAAGTTAGGATGTCATTCCAAAAGGGTATCTTAGCTATTTCTTTTGCTGATGTTTCACGTATCATAAATTTTACTTCTTCACGTTTCCCGACGATATGTTGATATGCTGAATAATTGGGTTTCTGCCGGTTGTTCGCATCGTTCCCACTTCTACAGTATGACTTGCTGCCTTCTTCAGATGCTCCCTGAGACTTCAGGAGCAGCTGTAGATGATAGCGAGTCACGCTGTCGAAATATCTTGCGAGAATGACGCGAGCAACCGGCAAAAGACCAGGCTTTTCAACAAGTCACAGATTTTACTGTCTCCATAAACGATGGCTTCATCACGTTGAGATACTTGATATCCACATAAGCAAGAAGCCACAGTTCCTGTTTCATTCGTCATTTTTGTGTCCTGAATCATGAACGCTTTTTATTGTAAGAGTTCGTCACGTTTAGAAGAATGAAGAACTCAATATTTTCCCTTGAAAGTCGTTATGAACAGATTCAAAATGACAACACTTTCCAGCTAGAGCCGTAGAGTTATTTTGGAGAACTTTTCAACATGCAACACACTGATGATTATCATTATCGCTCATGAATCCCAAAGACGTATAACTTTCTCCACACTTCCTAATTTTTTTAGTAAATGCCCTGGGTTGATTTCTTGTAGAAGCATGAATTGACCTAACATCTTTTGAGGCGATTTCATTGGTTCCACTCACAACTACAATAATTATACTCTGCAAAAGAGCTATTTTTGAGTATCAAGCAGAAGAGTCGAGTTCTGCTATAGAACTTTCTAGAGCGCCCTTTTTAGGCTACCTCTGTATACTGGGATAAATTCTCGACAGCGATTTTGAGACTATGAATACTGTAGCAGCCACCTTTAAGGGCGAATAATGTCTGAATAGTTACGTCGATAGTATTAACAGCGTAATATAAATCGCAAAATAGTTCAATAATATGAGGGTAAGTCAATTATTATCTGCAAAGTAGTTATAAAACTTTATCGTAATCAAATAGGAAACTTACAATGACATATTTTTTCGACAGTCTTCTTGCGTTTCAACGCAATTTGTCCATTGTTGTACAAGCTTCCTGATGGCCTCATAAAAGAAGGTTCTCGGTTGAGCTGCGAGCCAGGAATGCACCACTTCTTTCACTGCTTCGTCCGAGGCAAATCGACGGCCCTTTAATGCTTGTTTGAGTGGACCAAACAAGTGATAGTCAGAAGGGGCAAGATCGTGACTATATGGAGGATGATCTAGTACTTCAAATTTGAGTTTCTGGAGCGGTGGTGGTGGTGGTTAGTGTTTAACGTCCCGTCGACAACGAGGGCATTAGAGACGGAGCGGAAGCTCAGGTTAGGGAAGGATTGGGAAGGAAATCGTCCGTGCCCTTTCAAAGGAACCATCCCGGCATTTGCCTGAAACGATTTAGGGAAATCACGGAAAATCTAAATCAGGATGGCCGGAGACGGGATTGAACCGTCGTCCTCCCGAATGCGAGTCCAGTGTGCTAACCACTGCGCCACCTCGCTCGGTTTTCTGGAGCGTGTCAGCAGTGTAGGCAGTAGTATGCGAACGGGTATTGTCGTGAAACAACACAACATCTTTTGACAGCAATCGTCGGCGTTTGCTTCGAATTGCAGGCAAAATTTTTCAATCCATTCATGGACACTCCGTTGTGACAAAATACTGTTCCCGTACTGTACCGAAAGTCATCGATGAATTTCGGGCCCTGATACGCCTTCCGGCCACAAAAAAAACGGATCACAGAACGTTGCTCTTCTTTGGTGGAAATAGACAGCGGAGCAGCCATGATTAACAGCACGGCAGCGATAACGAAACTAACCTAGTGGCTTGAAACTTGCAAAGTTATAACAACAAATAAACAAAGCATGCGTCATCAACGTAAAACGACAAAATGGCTCTGAGCACTGTGGGACTAAACTTCTGAGGTCATCAGTCCCCTAGAGCTTAGAACAGCTTAAACCTAACTAACCTAAGGACATCACACACATCCATGCCCGAGGCAGGATTCGAACCTGCGACCGTAGCGGTCGTGCGGTTCCACACTGTAGCGCCTAGAACCGCTCGGCCACTCCAGCCGGCCGTAAAACGACAGTACTGCCAAAATAAACAAAAATGTAACTAAATTGCGGATGATAATTGACAAACTTTTTAATGCAGACATTTCATTTTACACAATTTGTTTAAAGGGAATGGAAAAGGATGATGTATTTGGAAATTTTATGTACACAGTGACATGGTCTGTTACAGTCTAACCTCGCGTAGTCGTTCTAAACTTAGAGTTCGCCGTCTGAAAAGTCGCCGCATGATCACTGATAAATATAGCCTTCTGAAATTTTCCCGGCGTATTTCTTCTTCTAATAATTTCCGGGTATGCAGCCGGATCCCGTCGACATTCTGCCACGATATTTCGGCCCAGAGACGTCCGGCCATCATCAGGTGAGTACAAAACTACTGAAGACCTGGGCTCTTCAGTAGTTGTGTACTCACCTGATGATGGCCGGACGTCTCTGGGCCGAAATATCGTGGCAGAATGTCGACGGGATCCGGCTGCATACCCGGAAATTATTAGAAGAAAAAATATAGCCTTATTCGCTGTTGGTATGCCATTAATACCAGCTATCCATATTAAAAATTGGTAGCGAAGGTTATTTGTTATTCTATATTTTTAATTTATTAGAGACAATTTTTATTCTTACTGTCTTGAATCTTGAGCAAAAGGCACGTAAGCTTGGCGAAATCCTTGAGTGATTTCCACGGAACCGTAGGGTTTAGTTTAAGAAAAGTCGCTCTAAAGGAATGGGTGAATTGGCCTCGCAAGCTGGGTAGAAGCACAGCTCGCTGTTTGAAGCATTGGCTTAGTCTTTCCCCATAGCTCAGTGGTCAGCGCAGCCTCGCCCGGGACCCTCACATGTGCGAGCCTGCAGTGCTGACGGCGTGCCGTGGTGAGGCTATCTGGACTGCGTAACTGTTACTGTGCGAGTATATCGCTCTCATTGTGCAGCCATCGCACTTGTAGGCAATAATAATCGTTGTTGCCGGCCGGAGTGGCCGAGAGGTTCTAGGCGCTGCAACCTGGAACCGCGAGACCGCTACGGTCGCAGGTTCGAATCCTGCCTCGGGTGTGATGTCCTTAGGTTAGTTAGGTTTAAGTAGTTCTACGTTCTAGGGGACTAATGACTTCAGAAGTTAAGTCCCATAGTGCTCAGAGCCAATTAATAATAATAATCGTTGTTCACCATCTTTGTGGATAGTTCGTGGAGCGGAGGTTCCGCATCACAGCTGTAAATCACGTCCATGGATACGGTCAGGAAAAATATTTCGAGTTTGGCTTTTGACAAGAACAAAAGATCTTTGCAACTAGAGCCTTGGACATTCATGACTAGCTGCATGATAATTTCGCTATTTCTGGTGACAATGATGAGTTCATTCAAACAGACATCGAGAAATACTGTATTTTTGTTACATTTTGCAGTTCTGTTGAGTTATACAAAGTATTAATGAAAACTCAGGGCAAATTGTAATTCTGTCTTCGTGATGAATCTGTCAGTTCCGTTGATATAAGTAAAGCTAACATCGAACTGAAAACTGTCAGGATAATACATCTTCCTCCACAGCTAGACAAGAAGAACTTGATACAGTTACTTTCTAACGACGGACGGGTTAAAAGTATAGAATTCGAAAAGTGGTTTAATAGATACAAAATTCAGTGCTACATCGGTGTTAGATCTCTACGAATGTTTGTTACGTCCGATATCCCGTCCCACATTCTTGTAGGTGGTTGCAAGGCAGATATAATTCGTATATCGGACTTTTGCTACGAAAGTGACACAACCTGAAATGTCAGAGTGTCCACAATGTCACTTTTAGTGCCTGATCAGACGTATAGCTGTCGATTATTTAGAGTTCATCACTTTCGTAGAGTAAAACCTATACCTGTCACTTTTGACTTTCCATTTGTGCTTATTAACAATGTTTTATTTCTAATTAAGTCGTACATTGTGTGGGATAGATTTTGAATAGTGGGTTTTTGATGTCCATTGCTACAAACATATAATTAACAAAACCTTTCCCAAACTCAGAAGTCAAATGAAAGTATTGTCATGTCCAACAGTTGTCAGACACTAATATGATGTAATCATAATGAACTGTTCAAATATTAGAATTGTAGTAATTCGTTCGGATGATTTTTTATTCAGATGTTCAACACGTTTCTTCTTGTCTTCAGAGAGAGGAAACTGGTTAAAGTAAATGTCAAACAGTCTATTTTCTGATCTACACGCAACAGTATAAATATCACTTCTACCACCATCACAACTCGTAGCAGCAAGAATTGATCCTATTTCATTATATGAATTCATTATGGGTGATTCACTGCCATGACAATGTAGTTCATGGAGTATTTTATTATGTTTTTCCTTTGCTACCTAATCATTTTCATTTGTTTCATGGGGTTGTTCTCATATTATCAGCATGTCCATCCTACATATCATCTTCCAATATGACAAGCGAGCGCCGTGGTGACAGTATCATTACTCTGCACGAAAAAGGAAACAGAAAATAATGAATATATTCCTGAAAAATGACATAATTCACAATATCCGATTCTACTCCAAAAACGACACAACTGAGAACGTTAGAAAATATCAGCTCAAGGTAACGATACATCATTGCATATAATACAATTCACCATATGACCAAGAGTATCATGTTTACTTGGAACAGTTAATAACGGTTAAATCACAATGAACTTTTTATAACAAGAAACAGAAATGTATATGTCAGTTTATTCATTAAAACTGATTTAACGCAAAATTCCCTGAAAAGATTCTTCAGAACTCTAATAATGCAAATTATTTAACCGTCTTACGTTTACTTTGGCTGAATAAAGTGACACAAACAGAAATATCACATTCCTTTTTTTTTATTATTTCAACCAAACACAACGACACAACTCAACATAACACCATTTTGAACATCTTGACAATACTCCGTTCGTTATAGAATTCACTCTCAACTAACAATGCAACGCTTTTGTTGTAATGAGCTGTTCCTACTCCAAACAATTAAAATGACACAACTGCCCTCTAAGAGCTACATTATTAAATTACAGTAACACTCCTTTGATGACTGCTCAAGAATTATTTCTTCAACTCTGTCATAGTAGCGACTCAAAAACGAAGATTTTGTAGTTCTCACTTTTGTAGCAAGGGTTCGATGTCTTGGTCAAAGTACCACATGTGACGTGTGCCGTGACCGAGCGAGGTGGCGCAGTGGTTAGCACACTGGACTCGCATTCAGGAGGACGACGGTTCAATCCCGCGTCCGGCCATCCTCATTTAGGTTTTCCGTGATTTCCCTAAATCGCTCCAGGCAAATGCCGGGATGGTTCCTCTGAAAGGGCACGTCCGACATCCTTCCCAGTCCTTCCCTAATCCGATGAGACCGATGACGTAGTTTAGTCTCTTCCCCCAAACAACCCAACGCCAACCCAACGTGTGCCATGACCCAAGACATCTTCGAGAAAACTGCCTACGGCGTGAATTTATTTTAGGAAGTAATCTGTACCAGCGGACAAGATTAGTGGCACAGTCCTGCTCTCAAGTACTGCAGCACCCGACACTGAGAATGCTATCATGGAATCAACTGACCAATCCGCTAGTTGAGTTGAAGAGGAAATCCAACTCCTGCGTAGGAAATCAGGGAAAAACGAAGTTCTAGAGTATTCATCCACATGAGTGCTAAAAGGAAACCGTTAAACTTCGGTTACACCATAAATCAGTCAAATCTAAAGGGCGTAAATTCAACTAAATACCTAGAAATTACAATAACGAAAAACTTAAATTGGAGGGAAGTCATAGAAAATGTTGTGAGGACACTTAGAAAATGTAACAGATCTACTAAGGACACTGCCTACACTAAGCTTGTCCCTCCTGTTCTAGAATACTGCTGCGCGGTATGGGATCCTTACCATATAGGATTGACGGAGTACATCTAAAAAGTTCAAAGTAGGGCAGCACGTTTTGTATTATAGCGAAATAGGGGAGAATGTGTCACTGAAATGATACAGGATTTGGGGTGGACATCATTAAAACAAAGCCGTTTTTCATTACGGAGAAATCTTCTCACTAAATTCCAATCACCAACTTTCTCCTCCGAATGTGAAAATGTTTTGTTGACGCCGACCTACATAGGGATAAAGTAAGGGAAATCAGAGCTCGTACGGATAGATATAGGTGTTCGTTCCTTCCACGCGCTCTATGAGGTTGGAATAATAGGGAATTGTGCAGACGGTTCGATGAACACTCTGCAGAATATCCATGTAGACGTAGATGAAGATCAACAGGATGAAATCGGTAAAAGCCAGGCTACAACTTATTTCCGGGAAAACAGGTACAGAGTCGATGAAATTTCATTTCAACACCAAGAAAACGAAACTGACATGAAAAAAATAGAAGTCCTTCTTGTTCTCTTCCAAAACAAGAAACGGCCACTAGAAAAGAGCACTACGAGCTCTGAAGAAGTTCCTGAAGAGAAATCGGCACGAAGTTCCTGAAGAGAAATCGGCACGAAGTTCCTGAAGAGAAATCGGCACATCTACCAAGAAAACGGAAGTCCGATAACATTCCGGCAATACGGGGTCCATCCGAGATGGAGACGGAATCTCACGCGTATACAGATGTTCCCCAGTCCCGACTGAGCCGCTCCGCTGACAATAGGCAAAGTTCTGCAACCGCGTTCGACGCTGCGCGACCCAGGCGCCTAGCTAGGAGGCAGCGGATGCGCGGTTGTCGGGGACGGTATCGCACGCAGCTTGGCTGAGTGGGGAGTCCCTGAGTGTCTTGTCTACGAGGACCTCGCGTAGTAATGCCCTCTCTGGCAGCCGTTGTTGTCTGCTTTCGAGGGAAGAGGTAGTGCGGGCTGAGCGGTGTCACTAGCTGATGGACATGTGGCTGTCGATTGATGATCATCTAGGAGGTGACCAGTCTTGCTAGCCGTAATGTACTGTTGGCGAATACGATCCGTTAATGCATGTGTTACGGTGTACGATCCGGCAGAACCGGCCGCGGTGGTCTAGCGGTTCTAGGCGCTCAGTCCGGAACCGGGGGGACTGCTACGGTCGCAGGTTCGAATCCTGCCTCGGGCATGGATGTGTGTGATGTCCTTAGGTTAGTTGGGTTTAAGTAGTTCTAAGTTCTAGGGGACTGATGACCTCAGATGTTAAGTCCCATAGTGCTCAGAGCCATTTGAACCATTTGATCCGGCAGATCTGACGGAGCTGCCAGGCACTGCCTCTACTAGTTGCAGACTGTGCATGCCTCCTGGTACATGACACAGGAATTCAAACAGCTGAGAACCAAGAACACTTGAGTGTTTGAAGTCGAGAACGCTATGTTTGCAAGTAAACAGTTTTGACTTACGTTGGGACAAGTGACCCACTTCTTTGCTTTAAGGTGCCGTGCGTAACTTTGCCCTCAAGTTTTGTATATTCAGTATATCCCTATGAATGTTGTCTGTTTTAATAATGGCAGCGAAACTTCTTCGTCTTTCATTATGTTGTTTGATTAGTGCAATATTTTAAAATGTTCATTTTCTGGCTCTCTTACTTCAGTACCGACAATTTTTCTGTAACGTCACTCAGGGTGATGAGAGTTAAATTGTTTCTTCATCATAGTGTTTTGAAGTAAGTCTTACCGAAAGATTGTAACTAATAAAGAGCTGAGGAAAGCGCACCTACGTTGTAGGTGGCAAGGGGAGAACCGCACCGGAAATGCCCACGGCGAGGCCCTTGGACGCTGGTGCGCCAGGTGCATATAATCAAAGACCGCGAGGTCGACTCCTGTCCACCATCGGCAATAGAGTGTGAAGCTTTGACATTGCCAGCCTCTTGTGTTGGCGAAACGTAAGGAAAATCATCAAACAAAGGTCGGTCGTAGAACCCGAGACAGAAGCCAACTGGTAATTTGTGATTCTAGCTAACTCGTAAATTGTGATTAGTTTGGATCGGATGATTATTGTGAGCCTTCAATAAGAGCTAATATGCTTTAAATACGTTCAACCTTAGTACTTTAAGTTCTGCTATAAAGAAACCTATCTTAGGATTTCCTGTTTAAAAACTTTAAATTTTCTTCTAAAAGTCACGGTACTGATGCCCACAGTTCTTTTGGTGAATATGTGGTTCCATGTCCGAACTGTGAGTAGTTGGCAGTTTAGTTCTGTGGCATTGAATTAACAGCTCACTGACAACCCTTTGAGCCGTCCACAGCATTGAAGTTAACACCGACAACTCCTGAAGCTGCTGCAGAGGAGTGTACTCTTGTCTAGATTCTCACAAGGGAACCTTCCCATCGCACCCCCCTTAGATTTAGTTATAAGTTGGCACAGTGGATAGACCTTGAAAAACTGAACACAGATCAATCGAGAAAACAGGAAGAAGTTGTATGAAATTATGAAAAAATTTGTAAAATATACAAACTGAGTAGTCCATGCGAATGTATGCAACATCAAGGACATTTGGAGTCTAGGTACGTCGTGGTCCCGTGGTTAGCGAGAGCAGCTACGAAACGAAAGGTCCTAGGTTCAAGTCTTCCTTTCAGTGAAAAATTTAATTTTTTATTTTCAGTTTATGTGACAAACTTATGTTTTCATCACTATTTTGGGAGTGATTATCACATCCACAAGAAAACCTAAATCGGGCAAGGTAGAAGAATCTTTTTACCCAATCGCTAAGTGTACAAGTTAGGTGGGTCGACAACATATTCCTGTCATGTGACGCACTTGCCGTCACCAGTGTCGTATAGAATATATCAGACGTGTTTTCCCGTGGAGGAATCGGTTGACCTATGACCTTGCGATCAAATGTTTTCGGTTCCCATTGGAGAGGCACGTCCTTTCGTCTAATAATCGCACGGTTTTGCGGTGCGGTCGCAAAACACAGACACTAAACTGATTACAGTGAACACAGACGTCAATGAACGAACGGATAGATCATAACTTCGCGAAAATAAAGAAAGTAAAATTTTCAGTCGAGTGGAGACCTGAACCAAGGATCTCTCGTTCTATAGCTACTCACGCTAACCACGGGACCACGGCGCTGCTGAGCTCACATCTTCCTTGATGTTGCTTATCTTGCGTATGGACTACTCAGTTTGTATATTTCACTAATTTTTTTCACGGTTCCACACAACTTCTTCCTGTTTTCTCGATTGACCTGTGTTCAGTTTTTCAAGGCCTATCCACTGTGCCAACTTATAACTACATCTGAGTGGGGTGCGATGGGGAGGTTCCCTTGTCAGTGGTACTCCGTGGAGGTCCAGAACGACGGCGACGGTTGAAACGGCCGTCATCCGCCATCCCTTTCACCCAAACATAAACTGTAGGACTGTTGTGCCCTAGGGAACGGGCAGTACATTGAAACAGTATCCATCTTCATGAAGCACGAGGATACGACCTTTAACAGCTTGACGCATTTAAGAACCTACTTAGAAGTCAAGAGGAAACATAGCGCCATACACGGCGGAGTACACTACGTTCGCCGCAGAAGTCAAACTCATTCCAGACTACGAGCCTTGAAAAAGATTTCATAAATAAGATTCTCGTAAGTATTATTTTGAATGTCGTGGCAATGTATTTTGTCTCTAAGCGTCACAACTAGTAATAATGACTGCGTTTTCAGAGATTAAAAGTAAAACTTAGATTCTCGGAGTGATTCAGGTCACGTAGCTCTAGCTATCGTATGTTTTTCGCCAAATGTACTGTCCCATGTATCACTTCATGATAGTAGATAACAAAACAGTAGACAAGGGGAAGGGTAGCATAGTGGTTAAACTGATAAGCTTGTAATCCATAATTATCGTTTATAGATCATCTCACTTCTGTAAATTTTAATCTGTTGTAAACAAAGAATTATTAGCTTAGGAGGAGAAAATAAGTATACCTCTACATGTACGTGCATCTGCGTGGTTACTCTGCTATTCACAATAAAGTGCCTGACAGAGGGTTCAATGAACCACATTCAAGCTCTCTCTCTACCTCTCCACTCTCGAATGGCGCACTGGAAAAACGAGCACATAAATTTTTCTGTGCGAGTCCTCAGTTCGCTTTTTTTATTGTGATGATCATTTCTCCCTATGTATGTGGGTGCCAACAGAATGTTTTCTCAATCGGAGGAGAAAACTGGTGATTTAAAATTCATGAGAAGATCCCGTCGCAACGAAAAACGCCTTTGATTTAATGATTGTCACTCCAATTCACGTATCATGTCTGTGGCACTGTGTACCGTATTTCGCGATAATAGAAAACGAGCTGCCCTTCGTTGTTCTTTTTCGATGTCATCCGTCAGTCATAATTGATGCATATCCCACACCGCACAGCAATATTCCAGATTATGGCGGACAAGCGTGGTGTAAGCAGTTTGTTTAGTAGACCTGTTGCCCCTTCTAAGTGTTCTCCCAATGAATCGCAGTCTTTGGTTTACTCTACCCAAAACATTATCTATGTGATTGTTCCAATTTAGATTATTTGTAATTGTAATCCCTAAGTATTTAGTTGAATTAAAGCCTTCAGATTTGTGTGACTTATCGCGTACTCGAAATTTAGTGGATTTCTTTTAGTACTCATGTGAATAACTTCACACTTTTCTTTATGCAGCGTCAATTGCCACTTTTCGCACCATACAGACATCTTATCTAAATCATTTTGCAATTCGTTTTGGTCATCTGATGACTTTACAAGACGGTAAATGACAGTATCATCTGCAAACAATCTTAGATGGCTACTCAGATAGTCTCCTACGCCGTTAATATAGATCAGAAACAATAGAGGGCCTATAATACTTCCTTGACAAACGCCGGATATTATTTCTGTTTTACTCGATGACTTCCCGTCTATTACTACAAACTGTGACCCTTCTAATAGGAAATCATGAATCCAGTCCCGCAACTGAGGCGGTATTCCATAGGCACGCAGTTTGGTTAGAAGACACTTGTGAGAAACGGTGTCGAAAACATTCTGGAAATCTAAAAGTATGGAATCAATTCGACATCCACTCTCAATACCACTCATTACTTCATGAGTATAAAGAGCTAGTTGTGTTTCGCAAGAACGATATTATCTGAATCCGTACTGACTATGTGTCAATAAGTCGTTTTTCTCGAGGTACTTCGTAATGTTCGAATACAGTATATGTTCCAAATCCGTACTGCAAATCGACGTAAGTGATATGGGCATGTAATTCAGCTGATTACTCGTACTTCCCTTTTTGGGTATTGGTGTGACTTGAGCAATTTTCTAGTCTTTAGGTACGGATCTTCCTACCCGCCAGGTTAGCCGAGAGCGCTTATGCGCTGCTTCCTGGACTCGGCTAGGCACGCCGGCCCCGGATCGATTCCGCCCACGGATTACCGACAAAGGCCAGTGTGCCGGGCAGCCTCGATGTCGTTTTTAGGCGGTTTTCCACATCCCACTAGGCGAATACTGGACTGGTCTCCACGTCCCGCCATAGTTCAAAATTATGAAAGGTATGTGAAATCTGATGGGACTTAAATGCTAAGGTCATCAGTCCCTAAGCTTACACACTACTTAACCTAAATTATCCTAAGGACAAACACACACACCCATGCCCGAGTGAGGACTCGAACCTCCGCCGGGACCAGCCGCACACCCTGCCTCAGTTAAACGAATCGCAGACATCTGAACACGCTCACACTATTCCGTGGATTACACTAGCCGCAGATAGCTGCGGCACACTAGTTCCGTCATGGAGGGTATGGGGTGGCGACAGGAAGAGCACCCGGCCACCCCTTCAATTAACCTTGCCACATCCGACCCTAACAATGCCGACCCTGCAAAGCCGTGGGACAAAGGCACAAGCAAAAAGAGGTACGAATCTTTCTGTGAGCGAGCGGTTGAATATAATTGCTAAATATGCAGCTATTGTATCAGCATACTCTTAGAGGAACCTGACTGGTATACAATTTGGACCAGAGGCCTTGCCTTTATTAAATGATTTTAGCTGGTTTGCTTCACCGAGGATATCTACTTCTGTGTTTCTCATCTTGGCAGTTGTTCTTGATTGGAATTCTGGAATATTTACTTCGTTTTCTTTGTTGAAGGAGTTTCGGAAAACCGTGTTTAATATCCCTGCTTTGGTGGCACTGTCATCAGTGACTTCACCATTGTTATCGCGCATTGAAGGTATTGATTGCGTCTTGCCACTTGTGTGCTGACCAGAATCTCTTTGGGTTTTATGCTAGATTCCGAGACAGAGTTTCGTTGTAGAAATTATTAAAAGCATCTCTCATGGAAGTACGCGCTATATTTCGAACTTTTGCAAAACCTTGCCAATCTGGGGATTTTTAAATTTGGCTAGGCCGTCCATACTATCTCTCTGAACTCATTCCACATCTTCTCTACGCTTACATGATCAGATCGGAAGGACTGAAGACTGTCTCTTAAAAAGGCGTTAAGAACATTATATCAGTTCTTTTTATATACTTTTATATACTTTGGGTTTCTTTTTGATGGTTGTAGGTGTTACGGTATTCAGCCTAGCAGCAACTGCCTTGTGGTCGCTAATCCCTGTATTCGTCACGATACTCTGTATTTGTCCAGGATTATTTGTTGCTAAGAGGTCAAGTATGCTTTTGCATCCATTTACGCTTCGAGTGGGCTGATGAACTAATTTTTCAAAATTATTTTCTGAGAAAGCATTCAGTACAATTTTGCCTGCCGCCGGCTTTAAACGTATAATTTTTCCATCACATCCAGGGTACTTTGAAGTCAGCACCGACTATAATTGTATGAGTGGGGTACCTATTTGAAATGAGACTCAGGTTTTCTTTGGACTGTTCAGCAACTATATCTTCTGAGTCGGAGGGTCGGTAAAATGATCCTATTAATAGTTTAGTCCGATTGTCAAGTATAACATCTACGCATACTATTTCGCAGGCACTATCTACTTTAGTTTCACTACAAGGCAAACTACTTCTGACAGCAATAAATACTCCACCACCAACTGTATATAATCTATCATTTCTGAACACTATTAGATCGTTTGAAAAAATTTCGGCTGAACTTATTTTCAGCTTTAGCCAGCTTTCTGAACCTATAACTATTTGTGCTTCAGTGCTTTCTATTAGGGGTTGGAACTCTGGTTCTTTCCCAACACAGCTACGACAATTTACAACTACAACTCCGATCATTTCTACAACTACCTTCCTGTGTATTACCTGCCCTCTTTTACACGGACGCGCTTTCTGTGGTTCCCTGAGACTCTCTAACCTAAAAAACCACTCAGTCCCTTCCACACAGCCCCCACTACCCTTGTAGCCACTTCCTGTGTATAGTGGACTCCTGACATATTAAGCGGAACCCAAAAACCCACCACCCAATGGCGCAAGTCAAGGAATCTGCAGCCCACACGGTCACAGAACCGCCTGAGCCTCTGATTCAGACCCTCCACTCGGCTCTGCACCAAGGAAACACAGTAGCTTCTATCGACAATGCTGCAGATGGTGAGCTCCACCTTAATCTCGCAAGCAAGAATGGCCGTCTTTACCTTTTCCGCTAGCCGCCCGAAACCAGAGAGAATCTCCTCTGATCCAAAGCGACACACGTCATTGGCTCAACATGAGCCACCACCTCCAGTTTGCTGCACCCTGCACTCTTCATGGTACCCGGGAGCACCCTTTCCACATCCCCACATCTGGAATGACCTCCCCCCCCCCCCCCCCCCAACCACCGTGTGCACACTGAGCCAACACTGGCTTCCTTTCCCTCCTTGGCAGCCGTGTTCCTAAGGGGCCCCATTACGCGCCTGACGTTGGAGCTCCCAACTACAGCAAACCCACCCTCTGTGAATGCCCAGACCTTACGGGCCGAGAAGCTTCCTCTGGAACAGGGTGGACTACCGCATCCGGCTTACAGACATCGTTAGCAACAGATAACACCTGAAACCTGTTCGTCAAACGAACTGTGGAGGCACAAAGATCGGACTCTCAGTAAGTTTTTCGGTGCTTGCCAGACTTTGGAACGATCTCATACTCGACCACAGGTGAGAGGTCAACCTCAGTGCAGGCAGTACCTAGGGCGGCCACAGCAGTGGACCGATCGGGGGACATGTGGGACTTGACCGACATCCCTCACATCCCTGCATCTGACCTCCAACAGTGCTACCTCTTGGCAGCAGCCTCAAGTTGTGTGGCGAAAGCCAATGCAGCCTGGATCTGCGAGCGAAGGGTCGCCAACTCAGCTCGCATCTGTACAGAGCAATCACAGTTCATATCCATTAACGCAGTCGCCCCTGCTTGAAGCTAGTAAATATATCTAACAAAGGAATGGTGTACTCGCCTTATTACCAGCAGGAACACCAGGTGCTCTATCTCTGACTATCCATCCGACACTGAACTATACTAACCAAAACAAACAAACGCCTTTACGATACGAGGGTCGATATAAGGGTCGATAACAACGGCGGTACTGTACGCTACACTGTTGCTAAAATAAAAGGTTGTGCCTAGTAAGAACTTGAACACGTAAGAAATTACAAAAATAATCTAGTAACTACACAGGTATCTGTAAATAAGTCGCTCCTGCTGGAAGCTCGTAAAAATATATAACAAACGAACGGTGTAATCGTCTTATCAGCAGCAGGAGCACTATGTACTCTATCTCTGATGGTCTATCCGTATGTTCAAAGTAGTCATAGTATTCCATGAAACTGTGTATATGGGTTCCAATATTCGCTACAGGTAGACAAGGACGAATAGTGTCCATTAGTTACCATATTATTAATACAACTCAGTTTGAGGATGAACTCATCGTCTGGCTGATAATCTTTTTGTAGTTTTAGCAGTATTGTAGTCTTATGTGTTATACACGGTTTCAGTTAACGATTTCCACAGCTACAGGAACTCAAGATACCTCTTAGGCCAAATACTTATGCAGTGCTATCGAACAATGAAGTTGGCAGTATCAACACACTACTTGTGTCAGTATGACGTTGCGCTACCTGCAGCCTGAATTGATGAAGGACAATTTTACATCGGGTATATATGGAACTGGAAACCGCGCCACTATTAAATTTTGCATATGTATGAATCTATGCACTTGATATGTTACAGTGTAGTTATGGAGACCAATAAGTCAATTGCGTATTTTCCAAAGTACTAGCAAACAGTCTTCAATACATTTGATTAATGGAACTGGTGTTACACAGAGTTAGAATTTCCGTTTGGCGACTACCTGTCCCGTCTGCCTTTGGTGGAAGTCGTGTGCGGACCTCCTCTGTGAGCTGTGGCCATCTCGCTCAATCGCGGTAAGTCTGAGCGCTTATTGCTTTCCGATGTGGTTTTCGTGTGTGTATTACAAGTTGCAAGTATGAGTCAACCAAATAGACTAGACACTTTCAAGTTCACCTTATAAAGGAATTTTGTTAGGCCGAACTCTTCCGAATCAGAATCTTTTCAGGAAAAAGTTGTGAAGATAGATGGTGAAGATTTATTTGATATCTATTCCTCGAACGTGAATAGTGTGGTAAATCTCAGACTGAAAAATAACGATCTTTGTAATAAAATTGTAGACTCCATTAGAGGAACATTTGAATTCAGGCACATTGATGGAAACAGTTGCGATGTTAGTGTTACCCATGCCGGTTTTGGTACAAGAAAAGCAAGGATTTTCGAACTACCGTTAAAGTCCCAGGCGAGAAAATAAATTGAGTAGTGTTGTCTTACAGGAAAGTGATAAGAAATACTCCAGAAAAGAGGTCGAACTCACATGAATCTCCGATTCTGAATTGTATCGGACACCTTAATGTCGAATTACAGAAAAATGGTCCATCTTACATTAATGTGTGTAGGTACCGACCTATTGTCATGTGTGAAGGGCAGCTCAGAACGTGTGTAGGTGTGGCTCAATGGGTCACTTGCCTGCCCACTGTATGCTGCAGCGCTTGACCAGCTGACATCAAGTGAAGCTGTTAGACCTGTACAAAATGCTCAAATGTGTGCGAATTCCTAAGGGACTAAACTGCTGAAGTCATCGGTCCCTAGACTTACACACTACTTAAACTAACTTATGCTAAGAACAAAACACACACTCATGCCCGAGGGAAGACTCGGACCTCCGGCGGGAGGGGCCGCGCATTCCGTGACATGGCGCCCTAAACCGCGTGGCCACTCAGCCCGGCTGTTAGGCTTGTAGCTGTGTCCTGTATGCCGATAACGTACATGGCGGCGGTCACTGGACTCCTACTCGCCGCCGCCATTCTGGTCACCCCACGGACTGATAGTGCCAGTGTTGTGTGTCATAGCAGGCCTATATTTACTTCAGGAATATGTCGACCTGTTACCATAACACGCATAAAATATTAATTCATTTTACTATATCTAATATAGATTACTTAGATGCATTCCATGTCCGCCTGAATATATATATATATATATATTCAGGTATACATGGAATGCATCTAAGTAATCTATATTAGTTATAGTAAAATGAATATATATATATAATATATATATATATATATATATATATATATATATATATATATAATAGAGGGAAACATTCCACATGGGAAAAATATATCTAAAAATAAAATGTCTGCTTTTGTCTGTGTATGTGCGGTTGGATATGGGTGTGTGTACGAGTGTATACTGTCCTTTTTTCCCCCTAGGGTAAGTCTTTCCGCTCCCGGGATTGGAATGACTCCTTACCCTCTCCCTTAAAACCCACATCCTTTCGTCTTTCCCTCTCCTTCCCTCTTTCCTGATGAGGCAACCGTTGGTTGCGAAAGCTTGAATTTTGTATATATATATATATATATATATATATATATATATATATATATATATATATATATTGTCAGCACTTGACTCAGCCTGCACCAGTTAACACATCGGTCACCGAAATGTGCATCCACCCCAGTTGATGTAAAACAAGACACAAGTGCAGCTCCCCCCTGAAGGGTCGTATAAATTCCTTTTGCAACCAGGAAAGCTATTGACAGTTCTTCGGTTCACAAACACTGGATTGATGAGACCGTGGAAGATGAATAAAAGACAGAATCTCCGTTACCATTCAAAAACGCACTGCTAGTCTCCTATAACGATCAGTTAACTCTTGCGGACTAAGTGGAAAGGAATGGATATGTATTAGATATTTATTAACGGCTTTAATACTGACTGCTGGTGATAAAAATGTCGAACTTATAAAACGTAGTACATTATGAACCCGTCTGAAGCCTACAGAAGTGCAACTTTGAATATAAACAGCATACGCAATTCACTAAAATTAAATACTTGAAAGATTCTCTGAACGCAGGAGGTTATATTATTTCACTTCAAGAAGTAATCGCTACACAATGGATTGGGTATAACGCTCTAATTAATGCTGGAACTGGAAGTGAACTGGAAATTTTTTGGAAATTTGTAGTAAGGTCTTATGGGATCAAACTGCTGATGTCATCGATCCCTAAGCTTACGTACTACTTAATCTAACTTACAGTAACTTACGGTAAGGACAACACACACACACCCATGCCCGCGGGAGGACTCGAACCTCCGAAGGGGAGAGCAAGTGAACTGGAGACAGCGACTTTCTCGAAGGAGGGTATAATAGTCAATCACATTGAAAAATTCAGAATTAATAGAGTGATCGGTTGTACTATCCGCAACACACAGTTATTACAGATGCTGCATTTGTCCCCCTCTTCGGTGTGCATCATGATAATATCAGTTTAGCATCCGATTTTCATTGTGTCCTAAGTCCCAAAGATCGAGTCCCTAATTTTAAATTTATAATTCAATTTATACCTAACTAAAGGGTTCAATTTAACTGACACGTGGGAGCACAAAGACGGTGATGCACCTTGTCTTACGTTCGACGCTAATTGCTCAGCAAGTCGATTAAATACGAAATACATATCTAATAACTTAATGACTACCAGTCTTGATGACCACAGTTTTTTGTGCACAATTAACTTAGAGGAACAGGGCACTTACAGAGCTAGAAATTACCCGAATATTAGTGTTGAAAACTCTGCAAAATGCCGAATGCCGCTCGCGTCCACAAAAATTGACAGGAATGCGAAAGTAAATTCATATCCTACAATTCTGCTTTGGCCTGGTAGCTAAACAGAGTGAAACAGAAATTGAGTAAAATGTTAATCTGCAATTCGCAGGGATAAAGTTTTGGGTAGGGGAAAACAGAAGAATTTTATTTCCAATGCCTGTAGGACTTCTAAAAACTGGACGCGTGTCTCTTGAAAATTATATTGCGATCAAGAGAATGGAATACAAAATTTTGATTCTGAAGCCAAAACAGTTGGAGGGTTTGCAAAACCGTGCGAGAACGCAGTGTATTGTTTTCCGTGAAGAAATTTCCATATTGCGTATGTACGCGAAAAGAAGGGAGGATATAGAATAATAGTCGGAGGAATTAAAATAACTGACGAGACTCATCTCACAACACAGAAATCTATGGCCATCTTGCCATGTTCAGCAGTGCTGTTATTCCGAAGCACAAGGAGACCTGTTATAAAACCTTCAAGTCAGGATTACCACTTGGGCATCTGAGAGTCTTATAGTGATGATCGACGATTAAGATCTGGTAACAACAATTGCGCAGAGTCCCAAAATACAAATCACGGGGAACTAATTGTCTTCCAGTAGAGTTTTACCACATTTTTGCCGCAAATGAAATCTAAATTACTCCTCACACGTAATGAAAACAAACTCTGACAGAGAAATGTCAAAGGAATTTCTAAAAGGAATTGTAGCGCTAATACCGAACCACACACACACACACACAAAATGCGCCAATAGCGTCAATAAAAAACATTAGACCAATTACTCTGCTGAATAGTGATTACAAAATTATGGGACGCATTGTTGCTCGAAGACTAAAAATGATAATGCGTGACACAAGCGGCCCATACCAAACTAGAAGGATCAGTTATTCAAAGTGTGTTCGAATATACGGACATCATAGCGACAGTAGATTTTCTCAGACTTCAGTGTGCTATAATAAGGCTTCATTTCGAGAAGGTTTTAGGTTGGGTGAACCACTAGTACCTTCTCATTACAAAGACCGCAACGGATTTTCCCTAATATTTTATCAGCTTTTGGATCCGCCAGAGGTGGGTGCCGAGGAATAGGTGGGTGCTTAAAAAGAAGGCAGAAATAATTAGAAGCACACGTAATCTGACACTGGTGTTTATTTGACTTAAATGCAGCAAGTCCAATTGTATACCAAAAATCCATTAGTCAGAGACTGGTCGTCATAAACACAGTACAGAGAAACTACGATTAAAGCTGCTAATGCACTCGAGGAACTTCGCTATCAAACTGTGCGAGATCGGTGCTGCGTCTTCCTTTAAGCCGTCTCAGTGGTGCGGCTGGTGGCACGTAAAACAGGAGGTGTCGCCCGCGGATTAGCGAGGCCGTCACTGCCAACCTCGGGATACGTACTGCTTGGTGTGTTATCGATGACATACGACACCACATCAACATTACTAGTAGAGTTTTTAAGAACAGCGTATCGAAAATCATGATTACCTCTCACTTAGCCGGGCAACTTGGGGTCACGAGCTCTGTGAGACAAGGTTTTCCTACGTCGGTGGCCTTGTTTGCCATTGCCATTGAGACCCTGCTAGCCACTCCGCAGAAACAGCAGGGCTGTGTATATACGGTCAAATTTCATTTGCAAGGCATATGTAGACTGATGTGGTTCTTACGCGCCATTAGCATACACGGACTTCCATCGGGTGCGAACTAAGCAAATAAAACATCATGAATGTAGGACATGAAATACATTTGCAAAACGTGGAAGAACTAAATATGGTCACTGCAAATTCTAGATATAGACTACAGGTCCAAAAGGCACCCTTTGCAAATATGTGCATAGCCGCGCGGGATTAGCCGAGCGGTCTGAGGCGCTGCAGTCATGGACTGTGCGGCTGGTCCCAGCGGAGGTTCGAGTCCTCCCTCGGGCGTGGGTGTGTGTGTTTGTCCTTAGGATAATTTAGGTTAAGTAGCGTGTAAGCTTAGGGACTGATGACCTTAGCAGTTAAGTCCCATAAGATTTCAAACACATTTGAACATATATGTGCATGGTTTCTAAAGTGGACTATGCGTTACAGGTTTTACCCATACCATATGACGCAGCATCAAGATATTTCTCAGCTTTAGGTTACTTTGTAAAATGTGGTAACGTTTTGAGGAATGGTTCAAATGGCTCCGAGCACTATGGGACTTAACATCTATAGTCATCAGTCCCCTAGAATTTAGAACTACTTAAACCTAACGAACCTAAGGACATCACACAACACCCAGTCATCACGAGGCAGAGAAAATCCCTGACCCCGCCGTAACGTTTTGAAAGTCAAGTTTGACTCCTTGACCCTCTTAGCCGATAACAGGGGACTAGATTTCACAGACATTGGAAGAATGTTACAAGCTTTAGTCGTGTGTATTACATACGAACTGTGGAATAAGACACCTACCAGTCTCACATCCCACTTAGTAGACGAAATTATTCAGACTCTCTTGAACGCACACATGGGTGTACGATACGTTTCCGATTGCTTTTATGATTTTAAACTATTTTAAGCGATCTCAGTTACATCCAGAGACCACTCGTCGAACATGGTAGGAGTTAAGGACGTATATTACGTGAAATTAATAAAAAAGAAAAGCAGAAACGCCGCGCGTTGTGGCCGCGTGGTTTGAGGCGATTTGTCACGGATTGCGCGGCCCCTCCCACCGGAGGTTCGAGTCCTCCCTCAGGCATGGGTGTGTGAGTTGTTCTTAGCATAAGTTAGTTTAAGCTTGTTTAAGTAGTGTGTAAAACTGGGGACCGATAACCTCAGCAGTTTGGTCCCTTAGGAATTCACACACATTTGAAGAGCAGAAATGTGACGAAAGACAAATACCTGCACTACAACTGGAAGGTCAATAGGAAAAATATCAGCGCCTGTCACTCACCAACAAATGTGAAAACTATTTGGCACAAGGCAGTTAACAGAAAAGTCGCAAAAGAAGCGTAACTTCATGTCATTCATTCGGTGGAGTCACCAACCCGTAAGAATTGCGGCCTAATGGATGTGGAAGAACATACGTTTGTGGGCACGAAAGTAAAGGACATCTGGCAGATTAGCAGACAAATGTTAGCCACAATAACCCGAAGAGTATCCCCAAACATCTTGCCTGCTGATTTTTTATTAATCTTAGTAATATGCCATACCTATACACAAAAAGAAATGTCGTAAAGTGATGACACTTTCTATAGGACCTGACCATCATTTTGCAGGACAATGTTCAAGCCCGTACAGTGCAATCCGTTACTGGTTTGTTTGACTGATGGAGCTTCAAATGGCTCTGAGCACTATGGGACTTAACATCTATGGTCATCAGTCCCCTAGAACTTAGAACTACTTAAACCTAACTTACCTAAGGACATCACACACATCCACGCCCGAGGCAGGATTCAAACCTGCGACCGTAGCAGTCGCGCGGCTCCGGACTGAGTGCCTAGAACTGATGGAGCTGCTAAGTGCTATACCACCTACTGCACTCCCCTGACTTAAGCCCTTGTGAGTTCAACTCGATTTCTAAAATGAACGAAACACTTCACGGCATTCGCTTCAGAGCTACTACAAATTCGTCGGGGAATAGACCGCGCCGCTCGAACTGTTAACACAACTGGCACTGCTCAGAGTATCCTACGACTTCCACTTCGCTGGCAACGGGTTACAAACAATGCTGGTGACTTCTTTGGAGGTCATTAGAAGTTTGAAACACGTATCTATTTTGTACGAGCTGTAAATAAATAGTTGCCACCATTAAAGTTGAAACCTTCGTATTACCTACCGAAAGAATAAAATTAAAACAAAAGATAATCTCTGAATATATCTTGTCCTACAGCAACATAATCCAGTGAAGACAAAAGACTACAAAAACAATTTTGCAAATACTCTTGTAAAAATAATTATATGAAACTTAGTGAACAAACTAAATCAAAAAGAATTAAATTTGAGAACAAAATAGTTAGGAAGTCTTGTTTTTTCCTCTTTCCCTCTCACGTCGTACAATGTTTTTATGTATTTCTTTTCGGAAAACGAAACAGACATGTAGTCTGAAATACACAGATCAGAAGCACCTTATTTTGTGCTGAAGCTATCTCAGAGGAAAGCTTTATCCTCACGACAGAACACGTCGTACGTTTCACATCATGTTTGTTCCATGTGTCAACATCTCTTTTAGGTAAAAGAAGTGATTAACTTCATTTCTCCTGTTCTGCGATACATCCATTGTCACTTGAAGCATCCAAAATGACGGCACGGAACTTCCACCGAGTGTCTCGCTCGGAGATAAGAGAAACCAAATACAGCAAACAAAGCTCAAGAAGCTGATGCGTTGAATGAATCATGAAGAGATTGCGGAATAAATTGGAAAACGAACCTTCTTGAAGACGAACTGTGAAGCCGTCGTTGGGCTGAAATTGATCCCTAGCAGAAATGATCTTCTGGGCAATACAGACAAATGAAGAGGTTTAGTTATTATTTATCATACTACCAAAATGTTACTTCATCACAACTTAAGCAAATGGCATTGAAGACAGGCAGAGAAGGCAAGTATGTCGAGCAGAAGAACGGGTCGTATGGGAGAGAGGAAGCTCGAAACGATAATAATAATAATAATCAAAAATTATAAAGGACATAAAAGAGCTGACGAAACAAAAAAGTGTAAGGTCACTGAGTCAGGTGTGAGGCTTCCAGATGTCCATATTTTTGTACATAGTTTTAGTAGATACTAAATTTAAACTAACTCTCTGAAAATCTGAACATGAACCACTTCGAGTTCAGTGCAACGAAAGCGTCCGATCTTCTGCAATATTGTATCCCGAACACGAGGTTAAATAGGCGACGTAGATCAAGTCATCTGGAAAGAATGGCTGTGACATTTAAAAGTAGACATTAACATTCTATGGCTTTTGAATTGGCAGTTATCTCCAGATTTTAATGCAGCGTGAGGTCTCAACCAAGTAACGTCGTAATGAATTACTTTAACGTAATCAACGAATAATTTTTAGATATTCGATATTAAGTTGAAAAACATTCCATATATGTGGAAATAACCAAAAATTACATATTTTTGGGCAACTGCCTCAAAAAACACCAAAAAGCATTAAATGCTCTCTTCAAGCACACCTGTAGCAGCAGCTGAATGACGAAAATAATAGAAACAATGACATATTGGTAACTTCATACTCTGCAGTTGTATTTCTCAAACTAATAAGTTTTTTAATCAGTAAAAAAATATCAGATTACTTCGAATCGCAGCTATGATGGCAAGAAGCGTCTTTACATTTCGATGACATGAGAATCGCATAATTTCCTTGTCTGAAGCTGCTTATAATTAACCGGTTAATTGTGAGACAGTTTTTCTTCACCGTGTCTAATTTCTAAACTCTATTTAATGTTAGTATCGGAAATTAACTACAAGCCGCATATAAACTGGTTTTGGTGGTAATTCACTCACTGAATTGAAGGATCTGTGGAGGTATTGAGCGTTTCGAAAGTACGCCCCAAAGTACGCCCCAAGTAGCCGATGCAGATGGAGAATGTCGATATGGTCGAACAAAATTACAACACAGCCAAGAAACAAATGTATTGAACAAGTTTGAATCCACTTCCAAGGAGACAGGGAATCAGACCTCTTATGCAGATCGCACATCTCCCGTTACAACATAATCATGAGCCTGGTAGATGTGGACTGCAGTAGCCTGTTGGATTTATCCTAGTTTGATCAGTGCAGGGTATTGGTACGATTCCCACCCAAGCTTGCATTTTTAACAGGCACTAACTGATCTCCTTTACGTCTAATAACGCCAAGTGAAGAGCGTCAGGTTGCACCGTAATTCATAATCCGCATAGAACACTTCGCTAGCAACTGGGGCAGAGCCGGTTTAGTTCGAGCCATGGCAGAACTGGAAGCCGCCGGAGATAGAAATTCTGTCACCAGTAACCATTCTTACAGTAGACATTTTATTTTATTTAATGAACCAAAGACACTTAAAGCCACAGCGCTCTTATTTCATTTCAACTTGAGTCGTTGAAAAATTTGTTGCTGGACTGGCATTCGAATTCGGATGTTCTGTTTCGCCGTACGTGACCCTCTCTGAACGATGCAGTTCGAGCATTTCGTTGCTCCCCAAGATTATAGTCGGGTACGAAACCTGGTCCAGCACAAAAATTATCTATAATTTTATTCCAAGCCCTAGCACGAGTACAACGAAATCCTAGTGAATAGGAAATATCGCTTTTAACGTATTTTCGTGTGTTGTCAACTACAACGATGCGTTTCCTATTTCTAGTCAGAAATGCGCACGTATCACCACTTACGAACAAATAAAAACACTTTACGTCTACTCATGGACAGAAAAAAACGACGGTAGGTGTCGAGTTCGAATCTCGGTCAGACAAAAGCTTTATGTAGTCGTTTTAGATCCAAACATCTCGCTACTGATAAAAAATATCGTTAACTAACATTTGATTTTACTTAGATAACAATCCAATTACGTGCTGAGTTCGAATTTCCGTTAGAAAACAGCATCACGGTATTTACGTTTTAAATACGTATACATATTGTTACTTGTGAATGAAACAATATTAAATACGAGGGACGTTCAGAAAGTAAGCTCCGATCGGTCGCGAAATGGAAACGACTATGAAAATCCGATAAAGCTTTGCACAGATGTGTTGGGTAGTGTCTCTAGTATAACCCCAGTTAGCATCACGTCGCTCTTCTCATTTCTGAGCTCGCAGTGAGTGCGTAAAGATGTCTAGAAAATAGTGTCTGCCGCCAAGTACGAGGGCCTGGTGAGAAATTTCGCCTGAAGCTATGCAGCTAACATTACATAACTGTCTTGCTGTTTCGTCTTCACGACAATTCTCAGCCGCATTCTGCAGGGGCAATGAAGATGCTCCTGCATCGTTTTCAAATGGAAATGTTAGATTACCCACAATACAGTCCGCAATTGTCTCCCCCTGAGTTTCATCTCTGGTCACATGAACCGCTGTCTTTGAAGACAACATTTTGACACAGACAACGAGGTGTAGGCCAGCGTGGAGAATTGGCGGAAAGCACTGGCGGCTGCCTTCTATGATGAGGCTATTGAAAAGTTGGTACAACGCTATGACAAAAGTCTCAGTCAGAACGGCGACTACGTAGAGAAGTAGCTGAAGGGTGTAGCTAATTGTTACAAGTAAAACATTTCTGATGTTCACTGTGGTTTCAATTTGGCAATCAATCGGAGCTTGCTTTCTGAACAGGCCTCGTACATTGCATAGTTAGTTAATAGGGAAATAAAGGGTTTGATGGAATTGTCAGTTGAATAGAAAAATGTTCATCATTCATTTTCAAGTTCACATTTGCTAATAACGTCGGTGAAAATCTGGATAATTCACATCTCTTTATGCCTAGTCCGCAATGACGATATGCGCTGTGATCGAGTCTCAGTCAGGCACGAAACCTTTGCATAGTTAACAATAGATACAATGGCTATAGATGCCGAGTTTGAATCTAGATCCACAACAAAACAATCGTCATGTCATGCAAAAGTTCAAACATGTGTACAAACGAGTGCAGTGAAATTACTGGTGATACGCTGATAATGTGACGTTTCCATAGACCGCTTTCAGATGTTAATCGTGTTTTTTTAATTGGTTCTTCAACAACCAATTATTCAAATGGTTCAAATGGCTCTGAGCACTATGGGATTTAACATCTATGGTCATCAGTCCCCTAGAACTTAGAACTACTTAAACCTAACTAACCTAAGGACAGCACACAACACCCAGTCATCACGAGGCAGAGAAAATCCCTGACCCCGCCGGGAACGAACACGGGAACCCGTGCGTGGAGAAGCGAGAACGCTACCGCACGACCAACCAATTATTCAAAATCACTCGATACAGGTGTGGGAAAATAGTTTAAAGCGAAAAAATGCTTAGTATTATCAGAGAACTTCAGGAGTCCACTAACGTCTCAAAATTTTGTGCTCATAAAAATATTTTAATTTGCATAAGGATTACCGAATGATTCATGTGACAGAGTTAGTTGTCGGAGATAGTAATGAATGTGCTAATGCTTTAAGATATCACTTCTTGCAATGACGTTGAGATTACAAGCGTTAAAGACCGTTTCATCTCTAATAACATATTTTCTAGTATTTGCAATATCATTGTACTAATTGATATCTGGATTGACTGCCACAAAGAACATTGTTCCCTAGTGGTCTCTTGTGGTAGAGCCGGCCGCGGTGGTCGTGCGGTTCTAGGCGATTCAGTCCGGAGCCGCGGGACTGCTACGGTCGCAGGTTCGAATCCTGCCTCGGGCATGGATGTGTGTGATGTCCTTAGGTTAGTTAGGTTTAAGTAGTTCTAAGTTCTAGGGGACTGATGACCTAAGATGTTAAGTCCCATAGTGCTCAGAGCCATTTGAACCATTTTTTTTTCTTGTGGTAGATTTGGTAGTATATGTGTATTGGTAGTATTTGTGGTATTATATCCAAAGGACTGTACCACAAGGAGGATTAGAGGACCGTCAAGACAGCAACGTTTTGGCTGCATGCAAATCAGGTGGAACGCACTTCAGATAGTTTGGGTATTTTTGAGCATGGTAGTGTATCTCATAGCACACTTGAGTACCAAACGCGGAAACGCCGTTTCAACGGTATGTCAAAGGAAAGAACATAAACTTGCACATACCCTGGTAAACACATCAATGTATCAAAATTTTTAAAAGCATACGCTCACTGAGGTGAAGTTGAACAAGTATTGAATGCTTACAAAATGACTTGTTGGCATAGCGTAACGCGCAGTGCACTGGTTTGCGAAACAGGGAGGTGAGCCAGACGCGTATCTAATCAGTGCGGCGTTTCAACGACCGTGGATTGGTACACCAGCTATACTGTTTGATAAGATTCTTCGGGCAAATGTTGGGCTGGTTCCCAACTTCCGCTTCAGAGAATACTATTCATAAAAACTGTTCAAATACGATAAGACAAGGAACAAAGTCTTTCGTCTCAGGTCAGCTTGATGAGTGTAGCACCAGGAAGGGCACCCAGCTAAATAATATATTAAAATTTTCTAAGTTCTTAAAAAGCAGACCCAATGCGAGACGGGATAAATGCTACGGGAGAGAAGAAACAAAATTGAAAGATTACAAACTGAAATTGTACATTGCAAAATATATCAATGAAAGCTATTGGAAATCTCTAACTGGAATTTCTTTACGTTAGCTAATGTGGTGCAGTATCGATACTTTACAGATATTGTTCGGGGTCCTAATACAGATATACTGGTTCAAGAATCTTCACAGAAATTATTTTTAAACACTTATTAACAGAACTAGAGTACTGTCGTTAGTCAATGTCCCAATTCAGTTATAACAGAAGCATATACACTGCCTTGGTGTGATGAAGACGAGCTGCAGGTAGTCATGAACTGTCGCTGGTATTGCACAGTCCCATCGCCAAAGTGACATTCCATGGACAGTTATCTAAACAAGAACTGACATGCTGGAATAGGCAATAACGGGCATTAGACTCCCTACTTCCATTACATCAGTTAAATGACTTTAGGTGAAAAGTATTGCCTACTAGTCGTCCTCTATGATGAAATACGAGATTTTAAAGCGATCTCCTCGGCGGGGGCGGGCTGTACGTGTATCTTCTATGTGAGGCAGGAATTGTCGCAGATGATCTAATTTCGCACTCAGTTTAATTGTTTTCTTTTGGATAGCAACTTTGACGGCGTCCCTACTGATGGCCGCAGCATAACCTTAATACGTTCCCACGAGATCCAACGCAGAATCTTGTTCTGAAGAACCTGGGGGGATTATAACTGAGTAGCGGACGCTATACGCGGTGCAGTATTCCCGTACACAAGGACCGAAACAACGGTTGCCGTATAGAGTCGCAGTTTGGTGGACAGGTGAAGTTCGTGGCTGACGAAAAACGGGATCAGCGCCCCAGCCATTTGAAGGCACTTCCTCCGCTTGTCCTGCGTGTGGACATCGAAAAAGTTAACATCGAGATAGCGAACAATCTTCTGCCATGGTATTTTGCGGCCATCCACACGGATGGAGTTCACCCTCGGCTGTCGTCGCTTACAAGAAATTGTCGTCGTCTCGGTTGCGTTTAAGTGGACTTTATTCAATCTGCACCAGAGAACTACCATGCCCATCTGCTGGTCTGATGCTACAGTAGGGAGGCGTTAGCGAATGTTGTCCTTTGCTCGCGAAGAACGCCATATCATCAGCATAATGAGCTAGGAGACCGTTAGCTTCGCGGGACAAGTCTCTGAAGTAGATGTTTAATAGATGTTAAAGAGTGACGTCGAAAGAACAGATTCCTGGTGAATTCCAGCTCTGAGAGTCTTTGTGCTTGACTGTTGCCCCTCAACAGAGACAACGATGCATCTGCCTGCAAGTAGCTGACGATGATGGTAGGCATAGCGTTCAGGGATTGACGTTTGCATCACCAGTTTCAAGATCAGACGTCCATGCTATGCCCTATCATAAGCTTTGTACCAACATAAAAGTTTGAGAGCCGCAGCTTTAGAGGTGCTGAGGTTACTAGAGATATGCTCCATCAGATGGATGACTTGCAGACCAGCAGACAGTTTCCTCTCGAAGCCAAACTGTTCCAATTGGGTGGTGCCCGCTGCCACCAGTGGTTGATGGATGCATGTTAGGAAAATGAGTTAGGAAACCTTGCTCATGGTGTTGAGCAAGCTGACTGCGGGATAGCTGCTCGGTTGTTGAGGATCTCTCCCGAGTTTTAGGAGTGAGATGATTCGGACATGATGACACACACTGTAGCGGAAACAGTGCAGACATGTGCTGAAGATTCTCGCCAGTAAGACCAGTGGCTTCTGCAGAGTTGTTTCACATGGTTTTTGGTAATGGTGTCGATGCCAAGTGGAAAACAGTATTTAAGTTGGTTGAGCATCATTTACATCTCTGAAAACGTAGTGAGAAGAGGTGAGCTGATCGCTGGATGCTGCTTAAAAGCAGTGCTGGACTTCATCGTAGGTTGTTGATTGTGGCGTTCTCGATCATTAAGGACATATTTCGTGTGGGCGTTCTGGCATTCTGCGGAAGTCTCTGAAATTTGGAGCGGGCGAAAATCAGCTCTTGACCAGCAGTGAGGGCTCGTTTTGGATTAGCCAGAGACCAAAGGGTTTTGAGCACGTGGAATTACTGTTTTTGTTGGAGATGGAACTGCACCATCTCCTCCACCCACGCTTCGCACCTCTATTCGATTAGACGGGATTCAAGTTCTCGTTGTAGCTCGTGCATATGCGTTTTGTCATGTCTGTTCCTGAAGTCGTGCCACTGCCGTCTGTGTCTGTTCTTCTGAAGGCATAATTCTTGGAGCAGGGGTGATTGTTCAACACGTTGTGGATATGCCATGGTTGTGCTTGTCTTCTGACATACGGCTTTCTGAAACTTTATCAGGTAATCAACAGCGATTGTTATATCGCGTCATTTTGTAGGGTTAGTCCATTTGGTGCGCGATAGCGAAGGTCGATAAGTAATGAGATATGATGTGAAAGTTCGTTGATTATAGTGAGATCTATATTGGCTGGTATTTTCTTAGAGATGGCTGGCCAAATCGAATATAAGGGAATGTGTAGAGTGGTTAGGTATTGGCGGTGATTCTCCACCGAAGATGGGTGTAAGTAAGGCAAAGGAGGCAGCTCATTGGTACAAGAAACCTTCAGTGTTGTTTATTTACGTTCATTAGATGGTTCAAATGGCTCTGAGCACTATGGGACTTAACATCTGAGGTCATCAGTCCGCTAGAACTTAGAACTACTTAAACCTAACTAACCTAAGGACATCACACACATCCATGAGCGAGGCAGAATTCGAACCCGCGACCGTAGAGGTCGCGCGGTTCCAGCCTGTAGCGCCTAGAACCGCTCGACCACTCCGGCCGGCGTTGGTAGAGCATTTTCCCGCGAAAGGCAAAGGTCCTGAGTTCGAGTCTCGGTCCGGCACACAGTTTTAAGCTGCCAGGAAGTTTCATATATGTTGTCGCTCCCGCAATGATTTACCTGCAGTGATCACCTGACGACCTGGCTTTGGAAGAAATTGCTTTCCTCACCAGGACTTCGAACACTGCTCATATGACCGATATAATCCTGGGGCCGGATTCCTCCTTCTTTCCGAATTCGAAGACTAATTCCGTGGCGTGGTTAATTGCACATTTTGTACGTTTTGTTGACACAGGTGTGATGGAAGGGGTATGAAGTTTTGACGTTTCAGCAATTCACGCTTACTGCATATTGGGACTCCTCCCAATTGCCCCGATATCGGGACAATTTTGCTAACATACTAAATCTGACGTTAACGAGACAGGGTGTTTGATAAAGAGGCCAGCAGGTGTGGCCTGCCTTATACGACACCGCTGTCGACGCCCCCCCCCTCCCCATCGGGTATATGATCCTTATCATTGCTGGAATTCAATATGGTCTTGGCCCACCCTTATCCTTGATGACAGCTTCCACTCTCGCAGATATACGTTCAACCATGAGCTGGAAGAGTTCTTGGGGATTGGGAGCCCATTCTTCTCGAAGTGCTGTACTGAGGAGAGGTATCGATGTCGGTCGGTGAGGCCTGGCACGAAGTCGGCATTCCAAAACATGGAGTTCTGTACGATTCAGGTCAGGACTCTGTGCAGGCCAGTCCATTACGGGGATGTTATTGTAACCACTTCGCCACAGGTCGCGCATTATGAACAGGTGCTCCATCGTGTTGAAAGATGCAGTCGCCATCCCCACATTGCTCTTCAACTGTGGGAAGCAAGAAGGTGCTTAAAACATCAATATAGGCCAATGCAGTGATAGTGCCACGCGTAAGTACAATAGGTGCAAGCCCCCCCATGAAAAACACGACCACAGCATAACACCACCGGTTCCGAATTTTACTGTTGGCACTACTCACACTGGTAAATGACGTTCAACAGGCATTCGCCATACCCACACCCTGCCATCGGATCGCCAGATTGTGTGCCGTGATTCATCACACAACGTTTTCCCACTGTTCAATCGTCAAATGTTTACGCTCCTTACGCCAAGCGAGGCGTCGTTTGGCATTTACTGGCGTGATGTGTGGCTTATGAGCAGCCGCTCGACCATGAAATCCAAGTTTTCTCACTTCCCACCTCACTATCATAGTTCTTGCAGTGGATCCTAATGCAGTTTGGAATTCCTGCTTGATGTTCTGGATAGATGTGCGCCTATTACACATTACGACCCTCTTCAAATGTCGGCGGTCTCAGTCAGTCAAAAGACGAGGTCTGCCTGTACGCTTTTGTGCTCTACGTGTCCCTTCATGTTTCCACTTCACTATCACATCGGAAACAGTGGACCTAGACATGTTCAGGAGTGTGGAAATCTCGCATTCAGACGTATGACACAAACGGCACCCAATCGCCTGACAACGTTCGAAGTCCGTGAGATCCGCGTAGCGTCCCTTTCTGTTCTCTCGCGATGTCTAATGACTACTGAGGTCGCTGATATGGCGTACAGGGAAGTAGGTGGCAGTAAGTATGTTTTTGGGGGTGTCTGTATACTTTTGATCACATAATGTAGCTCATTAAAGCATACCTAGGATTCTGTCTACTTTTTCAGATAGTACTGCTAGGATGAATAGGATGTTTACAGACTGTCTGTGGATGCAGGAGAAGCTGGCCGGAGTTCTTGAAGAGCTGAATGCGTTTTTGCTACGGCAATCACCTTCAGGCTGCTGCCTCGGGGTGTAGCGGTGGCGTCGCATGGAATACATCGGTTGTCGCTTGTTTTACCCATGGACTCTGCTTCCGAGGCACCTCCTAGCTCACTCGGCACGGTGGATCCACCCTCACAGCAGGGTGTGTGTCGGGGGATGATGCGTTCGCGTCAGACGAAGCGGAGGGCCAGTGTGGAGACTGGTCGCAAGGCCTCGCCCGTTCACCCTATGAGTGGACAGGTGGGCTCTCCTTCAGCATGGTCTGAACAGGTACACGGAGTGAGGGGGAGGGGGGGGGGCGGCGGGAGGAGTTTACTAGTTATCGGGAGCTCCAACGTTAGGTGCATTGTGGAGCGCCTTAGGCAAATAGCGTTCAGGGCCGGAAAGCAAGCAAATGTGCACTCAGTATGTCTGCCGGACCTCATCCGAGATGTGGGGGTGCTCTTGCCTGCAGCTGTCGAGCGTTCAGTGTACAGTTGTCTGCAAGTTGTTATTGACGTCGGCAGCAACGACGCCTGTTGCATGGGTTCTGAGGCCATCCTCAGTTCATACAGGCGGCTGGCGGAGGCGGTGAAGACTGCTGGCCTCGAGAGTCGGGTGCAAGCAGAGCTCGCAATGTGTAGCACTGTTCACTGGGTTGACCGCGATTCTTTGGTTTGGAGCCGAGTGGAGGGTCTCAACCAAAGGCTTCGACAACTCTGTGATGGTCTTGGCTGAGGATTTCTAGATCTGCGTTATCGTGTGGGGATTTGTAAGACTCCCCAGGATAGGTCAGGAGTGAACTACATAATTGAAGCAGCTACTCGGGTAGCAGAGTAGCAGAGTACTTTTGGAGTGCACATGAGGGTTTTTAGCGCTAGATGGTAGTTTGAGGTACTCTGATAAATACTCACCAGGCGATACACAACATAGGAAGTCAGACGGCGTTCAGAATAAAGACAAATCGACTGTCAAATTTTTATCATTAAACTGAATAAGTGTTAGTAATAAATTCCTTGAATTTAATGCCCTCCAGGAAAACTCTCGCGCTCAAATTATCCTTGAGACCGAGAGCTGGCTGAAACCAGAAGTGGAAAGCTCTGAGATATTTAGCGAGTCGTGGAAAGTATATTGGAAAGATAGAGTTCACAGAAGGGGGAGTGTTCCTTGCTGTTGACGGGAATATTGTCTCTACTGAGGTTGAAGTTATCTGGTCGCGTATAACAGGTATAGGTGAAACCAAGTTAATTTTTAGATGTTTTTACCGGCCACCCGATTCCGCTGTGACACTTATGAGTCATTCAAAGAAAGTCTGCTGTCAGTAGCGCGTCAATAGCCAGATCGTGAAACAGTACTTGGAGGCGACTTTAACCTACCGAGTATATGATGGGATATCTGCGGATTCATTGAAGGAGGTACAAATTTGGTTCAAATGGCTCTGAGCACTATGGGACTTAACATCTGAGGTCATCAGTCCCCTAGAACGTAGAACTACTTAAACCTAACTAACCTAAGGACATCACACACATCCATGCCCGAGGCAGGATTCGAACCTGCGACCGTAGCAGTCGCGCTAACATCATAAAGCGTCTCACACGTCCTCACTTCATGGGAGACTGCGGAGAGGTTTGGAATTTAATCCAGGACGTTGGCGTATGGTGTGGGGATCAGAAACTTTACTCCACCACCTCTCTTCACATCGCATGACAAATACTGGAAATACTGGAAGTGAACCAGGATTCGAACCAATCTTACCAACCTTAGCATCGAAAGACACAAGCATGTGTTAACGACCTTGGCTACGGAGATGGGTACTCTGTTGTATATTAAGAATAATCAACGCGAACCTTCGTTACGTGACAAATGGAAATGTGTGTAATTGTACTAGCAGTTCCGTGAATGAAGCTAAGGTCGCCTTGATACACACAGTTTCTAAATTCCTCTTAAAACTCCCATGACATGTATACGATCCTGGATGAAGGTGATTTAAAAAGTAATCGAGGTCTTGAGATGGATCATTTACATGAATACGTGGGGTGAGTGGAATCGAAAGGGAACGCGATGGGAAAGACGCAAGAAGGAAATGATGACTTCCAGCCACACAGGGCAGTACAGCGACAACAGCTGAAAATTTATGCCAGACCAGGACTCGAACCGGGATGCTCCGCTTCTCTGAAACGATAGCCTTAATCGCCATTTTGTTATATGCATCCGCTCTCTCGAAAACTGTTTTCAATAAATTTTCAGAATGTCATCATTTCTTCCTATTTCTTAATCAAGGAAATTGACCATCTAAAATGTTTCTCCTGAACAGGGAATTGAGCCTTGGACCGTTAGGTTAAAAGCCTTATACTCTGTCGATTTCTTTTGTTTTTTTATTTTAATTGAATACAAATAAGAAACAAAGTTGTTTGATTATATTAATGGAAATAAAAAAAATTCGCTGCGTTTTACGAGATTCGAACCTCAGGGCATCTCTGTGAGTCGTGTCTCGTGATTTTCTCCGCAACACCGAGTCTTACGACAGGGCGGGGGCCTCGTCCGGCGCGGTGTCCCTGGTTTTATTAGACACCGCGCGTGCTATTACTCACAGACCGGAAGTTGTGGTTTTGATAGGACAACCGAGATTATATAAGGCGATCGACTTACGGTCGCGTTGCCAGTCTGGCCCTGGCTGCTGCACAGGTAAGTGCATTGGACGACTCACAAGATGCCACCTTATTATATGAGGAGATGGCGTTGGCGTGATACTGCTTCTTAGTCTGTTGATGATATATCACTTACTAGACAAGCCCAATTAGGAGCTCAACGTGTTCTTCACCGGCCGTCGGTGTTTGTTGAACATTTGAACATTGCCTTACGGATAATGGCACAGCTAAACATGGTTGCGGATGGATAACAGCCACAATTCTACATTGTGGTGATGTTAAAGATAACCCGAGGCCTGGCGACGATACCTCCCATTTCCTGCCCCTGACTCAGACACCTCCATGTTTTCCTCGAGAAGGGATGTTAAACAAAACGCCTGTTTTCGTACAATGGTGCCCTTCTATTCTAAGGGCAAGGAAAGTAACTAAAGAACAAAAAACGAAATGAGAGCATAAATATAACATAAAAGTCACCCTTCCGGCGGAATCAGTACACCTACTGCTACCATAGATCAAAATGTCCGTGGATCCCTTGAACCCACCATTAGGGCCAGGCACGTGGTCACGAAGAAAGAGTTCATGTGGTTCTGTCACTACTTCCGGTCCGTTTCGTAAAATTGACACGCACATAAGGTTTGCTTCTTATACCGAGCACACCGCAACTGCGGGTAGGATCCAAGAAGACACCACCCAGATAATTAGCAAACCATTTTTGGTAGCGCGTGTGGCGTCGTAGGCAAGTGAATCGTCCCAATAGAAACGTACAAAAATCGAGAAAGTGTTTGTCACTATCCCGGTAGACACAATATGGTCAAACTCTTGATCCATACGATTGCATTCATCTTAGTACGTTGATAAAACGTCATATCTGGGATAACATAAACCACCGACTGGATCATGTTCAAATATCGTAGCAAGTTCTTACAGACTGCAAAAAGTGTAGGTAAGGTGTGTCATCCGACGACTGTCACTCGTAAGGATAACTCTAAAACATTTAATCGTATCCTGGAGTGGGTATGAGGCCAAGCTCCCCAGCGGGAGGCCATTGCCGATGACCATCGCTCCAGACTTCTCAAAGTTCAAGCAGCTTCTGGCTGAGGCACCATATTGGGCAATCCAGTCCAGTGATATTTTTATTTCGTCTGGTGTACACACTAAAAACACCAGATCGTCCGCATACGTGCGGAAGAAGAAAGTATGGTCTCTCAGTGTATGTCGCTGCAGCTAGCATTATCGTCTGTGTAACAGTGTGTCCATGGAAATTGCATACATAACCATCAAAAGGGGGTTCAAATGGTTCAAATGGCTCTAAGTACTATGGGACGTAACATCTGAGGTCATCAGTCCCCCAGACTTAGAACTATTTAAACCTAACTAACCTAAGGATATCCACGCCCGAGGCAGGATTCGAACCTGCGACCACAACAGCGCGGTTCCGGCCTGAAGCGCCTGGAAGAGTTCGGTCACATCGAACGGCTTCAACAGGGGGGACCTTTGCGTTACACAGTGGATAGTAGTGATGTTGCTCATTATACGTCCATTGATCCTGACTTGTGAAATCGCGCCGCAGAGAAGGCGCATGCCGGTGTTTATGAAGGATCGGGGAGGACCAGCTGCCGCAGCATCTTCTCAAGATAGTCGTGATCTTCCTTATCGGAAGCGTGCTCGAAGTCCACTGGCACCAAGGCTCCATACACGCGATACACCTCCGCCAGTGTGATGACATCACGGTAATCAGCGTTGTCTGGATGTTGCTTTTACTGCCAAGAAACGTCTGATCTGTAGAGATGACCTGGTTTGGTGTACTCTGAGTGTGGGTAGCCATAATTATACGGTTTGGGGACCAATATAAGAACGCTGTCAGCAATGGCAGATGGCATCTGCAGTGCAGGGTTTGTTAGTTCTTGGTACATCGTAAACTATCGGGGCATTATGACATCATGGAACGTACGATAAAACTCTATCAGGAGACTATCTGGGCCCAGTGATTTTTGTAGAGGGCGTCGGCAACGTCCTCCGCCATTATGGGGTCCCTGTTGGTCGCCACGGCGTATCCGTCGTCGGTCCGAGGCAGTAAGCGGAGGACACCATTCGTCTCTGTAGTGTCGTGGCCTTCTGCTGCGTAGAACCGCCGGTAATGATCCAAGAAAGCGTTAGCGGTATCCTTTTGGGCTGTCAGGTGTCGGCCATCCGGCATATCCAGCACGGAGATCAATGCCCCTCGACATCAGCGACGTACACGAATAATGTGATGCTTGGCTGGTGGTTGGCCCACGATCCTGTCTTTACTACGCACGCACACATGCGTGCACTCGAGACAGTGTCGTACAAGTTGAGTTATCTTTGCTCTCAATCGCCAAACCTCAGCCTGACGTCTTGCTGAAGCTGGTTGGTCATATATCTTGCACAGTAGCATCAAATGATATACCATGGTGTACTGTTGCCAGCTCATAGCCCTTCGACCGTAATTCATTGTCACACAGCGCAGTGCAGGTTTCGCGCGATCGAACGCCAAATGAATCGTGGAAGGAAACGTCGGATACCACCTCTCACAGCCCTCTTCAGGTCTCTGCTATCCTCTACTGGCGCTCCAGATCGTCGAGGATCCCTACATTCATCTTCCATGATCTCCTGCTCCGCGACATCCTATGTCGTGGGATGAACATGGTGCGGAAGTAGGCATCATGACCGATAAAGGCCACATCCACATCTCAGTATCAAGTGCCTCCACCGTAAGTCCCTGGGAGACATATACCCAGTGAAGGCGACTCGCCAAATGTCTGGTAATGTATGAGTATACCTGTGTGGCTCCATGAACACTCCGCCAGGTATCGACGAGGTGATGGTCTTGCACCAGGCGTTGCAGATCCCTGCACGTGCTAAAGTGTGATATTTGATACTGTAGTGAGAAGACGCAGTTAGTCACCCCCAATGATGATATGATTGTAGCGTCCGTTGAATAAGGACGCGACCTTCTCCGCATAGAATCCCGAGCGGTCCCACCTCTTGTCTGTAGAAAAAAGGGCGTACACAGTAACGATCCTGAAGTCCTGATATATGACAGCAAGTCATCATGATGATGGGAGGTAGGTCACACTATCGATCACAATGACTTTCTTCACAAGAATGGCTGAACCGCAGCCATTATCCATGAACGGTGGCTTGTAAACGTCGTATCCATAAACATATGGGAAAAGGTCGAAGACACACTTCCTGGAGGAGTGAGAGGTCGAGATTTGCCGCGTGCAACATGTCACGAAACATCAGCAGCTTGACTTGGGAACTGATGGTATTGATGTTTATGGTGCCAATGCGGTAGGCGTGGCAGATGGAGGCAGGATTTTTAGCCCCTGATGGGTGAGATGAAGTTGAGAGACCTGCAGAAGGCCCCGCCATCAACAATGGGCCTCAACCTATATCCATTGGCGTTTAACTATAGTGATCTGAAGCAACTGCAACCGCTTTAGCTGCTGTACTATGCGTCTTGTCCTCGCATCGGTCCATGCAGTCAGGCTTGTGCAGCGACCATCCCTCGGAATTAATATGGCGGCTGAATTTTGCAGCACGTCCGTGACGAGGTCAGATACCGAATCCATCCAATGTCCATCATCGAGCAGCGTGGTACTGAAAGAGGTCTCCTTAGAATGCTTAGCCGATCATATCCCATGAGGCGAGTCGACTATCATATTTTCCTCTTGGGGAAGCCTCCACCATCGAGATCTACGTCGTCCTGCACGTATCGGATGGAGCCAGTCGACGTTTCTTCCATCACTTTGGAGCCCACTGTTATCAGACATAAGTGTCGGTATCTGACAGCACTGGGGGTCGTTACTATCAGAGACAAAAGCGTCACCATGTATGCGGTGGTCAACCTTTCCTGCAGGACTGTAGGACTGTTCACCCTTCACATTGCCTGATCGATCGTTGCTGAGAGGGAGGGGGGGAGGGGGGTGCTCTGACAGTGCAGAATGTCCGTCCGTCAGTAGTGCCCTGCCGCCATATCGGATGGTCCTCATGGTCGACTGAAAGCGACGCTTCTGTCGGCAGTCGATGATCACACTGAAGGGCCTCCACGTATGTCAACATGTCAACTGGAGCATCGTAAGAGCGGGCGACATCTTCTCCCCCTGCGTCAGCAGTTGATCTGAGATGTACATCCTGATCCAGTCTTTAGCTGGCCGTCGTAAATTACGATGGCACGGCTTCCTCCGATGTTCAAATAGGACAGTAAATTTTTAGGAAGGTCTGTTCACACCTAGCGCACCCCGTTCGGAACTGGTAACATCGTAAAGTGTGCCCATGTTTCCGCCGAATGTCTTATTACATTTCCATAGCGTCTCACTGCCGCAACTCGAATACATAGACCATCTTCTGACCGATTCCTGTATGTTCCACTATCACAGGACCAATGTTCCCATCCGAATATCTGAAGGTCCCTCGTCTTTTTGAGAGTACTTTCACAAGCCGCGTCACGTAAACCAAGCTACTCACGATGAAGAAGTGAATCCTCATTAGTCCATCATAATCGATGAGAACGTCATCTCTTAAAAACTGTTCAATTTCCAACGTTTTTGGTCGCGCATACTCAGTCGTGTAACTAAACTTCAATGTCGACCTGCGCTATAAAAATGTCATGGTGTGTCCAAGTAAGCATGCTGCACTCAGACGACTGTAAGCACGCGCTATGGCAGCAGGGACTTAAACATGAAGCCAGAGCCGCTCCCCTGCAGAAGGCAGACCGCTGCCTCGTCCATCAGGACACACTTTCAGTCAGACTCAAATCCCCAACTTTCCGTACGCTACACTACAGCGACACCCGCCTAACAGCCCCCTTTTCTCAGATTTTTGATTTCAGTAGGAGTTCGGACGTTGGCTGTACATCAGCATTGATACTTTTTCATCAAACAGTCAGCGCTTCCATAGAATTGTAAACATGAGTAGTAGACACCACTCATATCTATAAATCAATACAAATGAATCATTTGCATGCCCTGCCGTAGCTGTTGTGTAAAATAGCGTGAGTATTCCCCACATCCGTTACATTTGTAGTTCAATAACTAGCTTTGTAACGATGTACAGTGCTGAGATGCTCAAGAAACTTACATTAGTCTCGGTAGTCTGCATCCCGTTCGACTGCTGAAACTATGGTTAGCTTCGGGTGTTGTTACCAACTCAGGTATTTCGGTATAAATGTAATACATCGACGGTAAATGACTATCGCTCTTTCAGCCAGCAGCCGTGCCAACATTGGCCTGCGTCCGTGGCATAGCGGATGTTTTGAGCAGTCGCTCACGTAAATGACGCTATAAACGAACAAGGCGATCGACTTGGTGCAACAAGAAACGTAATTCATCCACCCTGGCGACACGTTTCCACTGACCCAGACTCCTTTCTCCATCCTCCCGTGCTCACTGCTGCAATCGTAGTAGTCTGTCACATCATCGCAACACGTAGGGATCGGCTGCTACGAAGCCTCATGCACAGCGATGTGAGTTCAACGATGTGCTCCGAAACGGCTGTGCCTGGACCTGGATTGTACTCTGTCATAAGATCTGCCACAAATCGCAGCCAGTCTTTCTCCATACTGCGTGCCGCTTCTGTCTTCCACTTTCTGTAATGAGGCACGAACGTCCAACAACTTCATGCCAACTCGTGGTTTCACCGTCCTTCAAACACTTTCCGTAAATACTCAAGGTTGTAGCAAGCGAACAACAGAACAGCTTCGCCATTTATGAGATGTTCGTTCCCAGGTGCCGGACCTTAAGTATACTCTGTGTCAAAGTGGCCTATAACAGTGGATTTACCCATTTGTGGCCCGTATCGACGCCAAAATGACTTCCCCATTCGAGTCTGCTCCGTTTATAAAGGGTGAACGAGAACTCTGCCGACAGAATTTCGGAGGTTGGTCAGGGACATTTTCCAAGTATTTTAGTAAAAGTGAACCGTGATCTCCGGTGGCACGTAAGAGAGTAATTACATTACATGTGACTTCTTACATTGAAAACACCTGCACAATAGTCCAGAATGCGCTTTACGTCATGCTGATCCATTCGCTCACGGTATTTGCTGTTTTGGTAACAGTAACGTCTACTTTAGTCTTCGCCCCCAAGCTTGCATTCATTTCGGCACGTTCGTGTCTGTGATTTGTTTTCCCGGCAGAGGTACTTGTACGTTAACAGTGAGAACAATATAGATAGGTTCGCTGATCAACAATCAGCCGATATGCATCTCGTCTATGGGTTTACTGAATGAATGAAAACTGCGCGACGATGTGCTCAGCTGTCCCCGCAGCGACGACAACCTCATCACAGTTTTTTACGGTTGAGTTATGGTTCACTCTGCATGATTCCCTTACCATGTCTCACATCCGCAAGGACACCAGCGGTTTTCAGTCTTGCTGTGGGCAGCGGTCTCAGTGTTATGTCTCATCGGTGTAAATGGTGCAATGACGTTCCATCCTGTTAACGTTGACCTAGAATCTGAAATACAGCGCCGGCGCTTGGAAGCATCTCTGCTAACCAGTTTTGATTTCAGGCTCAGCGGCTAAAGGACGCATAATTAAGCTAATTAGCTGGTGCCTAGTGAAATGAAATGAACAGGGCAACACAGACAGGCATTGAATGTGAGACAGAACAAGCAGCAAGTAGTCTTGAAGGAAAACTAACTAGAGGGTAGCAGGTAGTAACAGTGGAAGCATGAAAAGACCGCAGGGAGGAGTGAAGCTACAATACCCTTACACCTCGTGGTCAGTTGTAACAGAGTTCAGATATACATTCGTAAATTTACGTCAGAAATACGGAAGGAAACCAGCAACCGAAAAAGCGGTAGCCGATACACAAGAGATAGATTTAGTGCACCCCGGTGAAATGCACAGCCCGTTCAAAACTTGAAAATAATGTCCTCAGACATTGTACTGGTAATCTAACAGAATAGTGGCAAGGCATTCAGTTACAGAATTGTGCCCCACACAATGCAGGACGTCATCCTCGAATTCGTACAGACAGAATCTTTACAACATACTCAGAACATGTTACAGTGAGTACCTCGGTTTGAGTAGGATCTGAAAGGACAATTGCCCTTCGCAGTCGCAACTGCAGCAGCTGCCTTCAGTGTATCAGTAAACCCGTTGAAGATGCTAAAGCCGGCTTTTCCTAAGAGCAGAAATTTTGCGCCGCGTAATATGTAAAGCGCCAGTATAGTGCGTCGTCCCCTTGACAGTGACATAATTGTCAAGGTGTTTTCCGACAGATTGCAGTGCCTCGCGAGCTAGCGCTTTAAATCAGGTGTGACAGGCCATCTGCTTCTGCAAGAATCTAACGCGTTGTACGCTGCGTCGTAGTGGACAAACTGCTGAAATTAAGATAAAGTTCTTGTGCAAAATGGAGAAAAAGTTTGCTACGAAGCTACGTTTCAGGGATGAGGAAGATAAACTCTAAATTGACGATCAAGCTGATGACGAGTTAATCTGAATTACGCTGTGAATCTTTCTTTTTCGTCGATGAAATGGTAATTAATCAATATGTTTCCACATATCCTCATTCTCATGGTTCAAGGTCATATTTCTGACACTTTTTTTGCGCTTCATGCGAGTCTTCAGCAAATAAATCACTTCTTCATCGTACAGTATATAAGGAGTGATAAAAAGTTTCCGTTCGAAGGCTGTACAGTCCAGAATCGGTATGCCAATCAAGCAAATCGCAGTGAGCACTTAGGCAATCGTTCCACGGACGCTCCATGTTGAATACATCCGTTTGGTAAAAGACGGTGTCCTGCTGCGTGAAGCAATCTGTAACTGCCTGGTGCAGAGTCTAGTATGACAGAAACCGTCGACCCCCCAAGGCCTTCTTTTAAGGGATCGAAAACATGATAATAGGATGTGGAGAGACCAGAACTTTAGGGATGGAGCTCGAGTGTCTCCCACTTGAGTTCAGGTGCAGGGGATAGGCAAAATGACGTTAACACCTGTAGTTACTGGGAGTGGATTATTAATAAGCCGTTAGACCCCCATTTGCCCATAATATAGCTGCGATTCTTCTTGGAATACTGGCATATAATGATTATACAGTCTCCAGTGGAATGCTATGTCACACTTCGTTCGGAACCCCTTCTAACTCCTGTAGTGACGAGGGAGGCAGAAATCTGTTCCGGAGTCTGCGCTTCAATGCCGCCCACGAGGGTTCGATAATGTTAAAGTCCGGGGACTGTGCAGGCCAGGGAAGACGCTGCAGTTCAGTTGCATGATCCTCATACCACGATTGTACTGTCCTGGTTGTATGAATTGGTGCATTATCGTCCTGAAATATGGCATCATTGTTAGGGAACCACATTTGAATCATTTGATGCACTTGGCCACCTAAAACGTTCACATAATCGTTTGCTGTAACACTGCCTTTGAGAGTAATGATCGGACCAGCAGAATACCATGATCTGTCTGCCCACACCATCACACTTCCACCTGCATGCTTAACCGTTGGAATCAAGCAGTCAGGACTGTAGGGTTCTTTTGACGTTCCCCAGACGTAAATCCGGCCCGATGTTGGAAATAACGAAATCGTTGACTCGTCGGACCATATGACGTGTTTCCACTGAACAGCCGTCCAGGATTTATGCTCCTGACACCATGTTTTAGGCTTCATTGCGTTGGTTGTCGTCACTAATAGTTTCGGTATATCAGAACGTCCATGAATATTCGCTTTATGGTGTTCCCGGCGGACAGTTTCGGCAGATACTGGGTCTCTAAGGTGGCTGTTGAGCTCTGCAGTCACTTTAGCCCCTTTGTCTTGTTTTTACACAATTTGTGTTAGCACACGACGACCTTTGTCATTTAGTTTTGATTTGCACACACTATTACGTTTACATGACGATGTCTTTCCATGATTTGTGTAGGCTGTCATGACTGTTGAAACTGTGCTCTTGAAACATTCAATAAGTTCGCTGTCTTGGTTACTGATGCACCAGCTGATCGGACCCTCACAATTTTCCCTCTTTGGAACTCTGTTAGGTCTTTCACTGCACGTCAACCTCGGCCTCTGAATGCAAATACGAAGTGTGCACTACTCGTAAACAACCTGCACTCATGCTTCGTCCGTACTGAACACGCAGAGTCCAGCGCGACACTTGCCTTACCTGCGTTGTTGACCGTCAAACACAACCATCCCATTACTACCACAGTTCACCTTATTTTGCCTATCCGCTGCACATTGTGCGTTACGACAGTTGCGACACAGGGACGTGTGTTATCATGAAGCAACAACACCCGTTGCAATTTTTTCCGGATGTGTCACATTAATTGCACGGATTAATGTCTCCGACGTTGCTGAGTATCATTCCCCAATGATGGAGATATCAGGTTCCTTGAAATTCATGAGCTTTGGGCCCCGGTAATCAAAGTTTAGGGTAAGCATCGCCTTTACAGCAGATGGCTGACTCTTGACTTTCTTGGGACAAGGAGACGATGGATGACACCACTGAATCGTCGACGCCTTCGACTCCGGTTCCCAGTTTTCGTCCCCTGCAGCAATGCGCTCAAGGTACGAGTTTCCTCCAACACTGAAACACATCAGGTACTCCAGACAAACGGCCAATTGGTTTTCTCCTTGTTTGGCATTCAACGCCCGGAATATCCGCTGGCTGCAGTCTTTATGGTAGCCTTACTCGTGCCGGGTAGTGTGATGTACACTACCGAAGCTGATGTCGAGAATCTTTAATAGCGCACGACTGCATATGTGCTGGTCTGCCGTAATAGCATCGTCAGCCACATGCTTCTTGTTGTTCGTATTGAATGAGACAGGTTTGCCACATCGAACGCATCTTGTGTTGAATTACGACCAGCACGGAACTTGGAGCACCATTTCACAATGGCGGTTTTAGGCAAACATGCTGCCCCATAAAAATTATTCATGCTCCAATGGATGTTTACCGGTGTCCATCCTTCGGCCGCCAAAAAAAGAATAACAGCACGTTGGCCCTGTTTGGACGCATTTGGAAATAACGTCGAAATAGTTCACGTTTCCGCATTTACCGCCCTATGGTTCAAATGGATCTAAGCACTATGGGACTTAACATCTGAGGTCACCAGTCCGCTAGACTTAGAACTACTTAAGCCTAACTAACCTAAGGACATCACACACATCCTTGCCCGATGCAGGATTCGAACCTGCGACCGTAGCAGCAGCGCGGTACTGCCCCATCATTGGAAAGATACTATAGATACACTAATCCTTTGTCCACATATCGGTGCTTATATACCCGCACCGTAGTCGGGCTGGGTTGCATATAATCCTTAGCCACTCAAAAGGAAACTTTTTGATCACCCCCTATATGTTTAGCTAGAACCGGAGAAAGCAGTTTCTGTTTCGTTTCAACCATGCATTCCATCAGTGCAGCATAGAATATTAGCGCTTTGGCTATGGTAACAACACTTTGCTGTAACACACTGCACAGATATCACATGCAGACTGAATAGTTGATGAGCTTGCTGTTTCATTATCTGGGAGTACAAAATCCGAGACGTATTTATGTTTTGCGTATCAGCTTTGCAGAAGACCGAAGAGGCCGACGAAGTGTCACAGTCTACGCTTTCAGAGAAGATTATAAATGTTAATCAACGTTTTGGCTTCAACAGGGTGATTGGTGTTACTTTAGAGGACGTCGCAATGTTAAGAAATGTATTGTAAATATTTTTATTGACTTTCTCAAACTGGCCTCACAACCTCTAAAATTTGTTAAGTGGCGTCATTTCTGCTTTATTTTACTATAATTACTAAGCAAAATACTATAAATTGAATCATTCCAACAAAGTGTCTCATGCTGTTCAGAGATATTTTCTGAGTGTACTGCTATAACGGACCCATGCTCACTGTAAGCGTAAGAACCTAATTATGATTTTTACGGCTTGTTACCTCAGTTTGTTTTATTTCCGTGAAAATTCCTTCACAATACGCGATCAATCTAAAACTGAAGAATTAAATTTTCTGCAAATGGCTACGTACAGTTGCAAAAGTACTGTGATGTGGTCGCTATCATTGTGGAGGAGCTCAGCATAGCTTTGTTGTGTCGCTCTTTCATTGCATTCAGTCATTCAGAACATGCAGGAGGTGCGTGTTGGTAACCATCAGTGTATCTACCGGGACTGCTGAGTGTCGCTGCTAACGTATAATTAACAATCGGGCGAGAACAAAGGCGAGAAAGAACAGAGCAGAACTGTATTGAAGACTGAGGACGAAGAGTAAAGTGGGTATCACTGTAATCAACAGCAAATACCGTGGATGCATGGAATAATTTTGTCTCCAAATAAGACACACAGTACATACCGCCGACATTTGTACAAGTCTTCATATACAAGGTGATTTAGCTGCCGCTACCTATCAGTACTATGCAGCCTGCAATGCCTTCAAATACCAAATGGTTCAAATGGCTCTGAGCACTATGGGACTTAACTTCTGAGGTCATCAGTCCCCTAGAACTTAGAACTACTTAAACCTAACTAACCTAAGGACATCACACACATCCATGCCCGAGGCAGGATTCGAAACTGCGACCGCAGCAGTCGCACGGTTCCAGACTGTAGCGCCTAGAACCGCTCAGCCACTTCTAATACCACACCCACGATTTTCATACTCTCTCGCTCGCTACGCACCGACTAGTAGTCGTATAGAAAAAAACTGGACAGGACTTTTTGTAGTAAATTAAACGTAATTAAATTTTTAAAAGAATACGTTATCGGTAAATGCCGTAGTTTTTTTAATTATCCAAGAAAATCTTATAAAACTGACCTAAAAACGGGTTTTTCTTCAATAAATCGAAAACCGTGGCTACCAGCAGTAACGTATCCCAGTACAAAATTTAATTGTGTTAAATTTTCTACAATAACGTCCTTTCTTTTTTTCTATACGACTAATAGTTTGTAGGTGGTGAGCAAAAGAATATGACAATATCGTGTGTGCTATTTGAAAGCATTGTGAGTTGCCTAAAACTGATGGGTAGGGGCAGCTGAACCAGCCTGTATGTTCACTGTACTTCAGATACAAAAATTAATAGGCGTAGTAACTCCAAAATACTCAGAAAACATCCCTGATCGTCCTCCAACATTTTGTTGGTGCAGTTCGGGTCATCCAGAGTATGAGTGCCTATGAGAAAGTGAATAATCGCATGTTAGAGCGGAAGAGTGACCATGTAATGTATGTCACAACACTGTACCTGAAAGAAAAAGTTTTGGAACAGACCGATCACAATCGTACCGCCAGTATTCGGCACATTGCACGAATCCTGAACAACTGTTTAAAAACATAATATGAATAACAACTGCAGGGTGGTATTGTCAAACGTTCTAAATGTCATTTATTCACAAAACGCTTTTTCAGTGCTATTGCATTCTCGGTACACTGTTACGTGTCCCTATGCTTGTTACATGTACAATATCATGGAGAAAATATTTCAAATAGTCATTACTAAACAGCGGATGGTATTTGCGCCATGCAGTGCTTCCCTCTGGAGTTCCAAGAGCCAGGCGTCAAGATCTCCTCCATTTAGCTCATGCACAGTTTGTGTGTTGAGCAGAGTGTATGTAACCTTTTATTTGTATCAGCGAAACACCTTTATAATGGAGTGCGATTATTTGTGTTTCAAAAAGAGTGAAAGAAGCTGATGACGTAAACAGACAAACAATGTGTGTCTGGAAAACGTTATGAAATGAGAAATAAAAGAAATAGAGATTCCGATAAACATCCATCGAACAACGACATTAGTTAATATTCCTAGTGATTCAAAATCATAAATTTCTGCTTTTCCCTCACTCAGCTAACATATTCAAATTAGTATTTGTGAACTCGCACTTAGTGTTTCAATTCACTTATCGCTGTGATTACCTGGAGCAGTTTCCACAGTATAGTTCATATTATTGCTTTAGGTTTCCTGCAAATGCAGTTACAAATGTAATTACAAATGCAATGATACGCCGTTTCACTGGAAACCTAAATTTTCAGTTATTGTCACGGAATAATTAGTGAAAAGAAAAAATTTTAAATATTTCATCAATGGCTTCTCTTGACTACAGTTCCATTAGTCAAAATGTTGCTACCACATTATGTAAGTGTATTGTCACAAACAAAACGTCGTGCCTCAGTATTAATAGCACTGCAAACAAAGAATTTATTGGGAATTATAACCAGTCAGTTCTCTGATATGGCATCTATAACGTTCTTAACAAATTATTTATTTTCTAATTACTATCATTATTTTTTGCAGTGTCGAGGCGAGAAACACAATGTTGTGGTATCGGAATACCGTCTCAATTTTTTTTATAGAAATAAATCATGTACAAAGGCAGATATCCTTTTTTTATTCTCCTGATAGATGGTAGATCTGGCACCTTACAACGTTTGAGAGTTCCACTCTTCAGTTGTTCCCGTAATATTCGCAGAAGGAGCATTCATTGCAGTCACTGGACATCCATGTCATATGCAGTTCACAACAACAGCAACAGCACTGGTGATTTGTTGTCTTCAGTCCGAAGACTGGTTTAATGTTGCTCACCATGCCAGTCCATACTGTGCAAGCCTCTTCATCTCTGGACAATTACCGCAGCCTACATCAGCGCGAACCTGCTTACTGTATTCAACCTTTAGTTTACATCTTTTACATTCAACACTTACGTTCATCAAGAGATAGTTCCTTGGTGCCACAGGATGCGTTCTGTTGATCGATCGCTTCTCTTTGTCAAGTCGTGCCATTAATTTCTTTGTTCCACAATTCGATTCAGTACTTCATTTCATCTTCGATCTACCCACCTAGTCTTCACAACTCGTCTATAGCATCACATTTCAAAAGCCTCTATTCTCTTCTTATTTGAACTGCTTATTGTTTACATTTGGCCTCCACACTCCAGACAAATAACTTCAGAAAACGCTTCCAGCACTTAAACTGATATTATGTGCATACAAATTCCTGTTTTCCAGAATTTTTTCTTACTATTGCCAGTCGGCATAATTCAGGGTTTTATGGGTATAGGTTCAGATGCTATGATCATTGGTACCAATGCTGACAGAATTAGAGGGAACCCTCGCCTATTCGTTACGCTCAACTGCAAACCTTTACTGTCTGCTCCAGTACGTAACAGGAAAAGAGAGACAATGCTTCCAACATACTGGCACTCTTACGTGTATCTCGTGTACCAAACACGAAACGAAATCTGATAGGAAAACGGTTATCTACGAGCAAAGCAGCCAGTTGAAATAACTCGCAAACTTTTTCCTGCTACATGAAGTGGACGCCGGAAACGGAATTTCACACTGCTTTGCATTTCCTTTCCCACAGTGTTTAGAGCTGTTTACAACTGACACATTATTTTCTCCATACTTTTTATCATCAATAAGAATTAAAACTGCTGTTCAGGAACATTATTGAGATATTTCTGACACATTAGAATGGAAAAGTTTCTTAGATATCATTTATTTACGTGAATTAGATGACGGGGAACAAATCATCGACAGTAGCTAGTACTTAAAGTAACACTGATCACAGCAATTCGAGTTTGGTGGGTGCTACACCGGCACACTTGCTGGATCCACGCAACAACATTTATTCGTAAAAAATCCATACAAAAGGGATCCTGTTCTACTTCCTTTGTTATGCATCGCTAGGAGCGATCAGCCGTGTGGCGGTTTCTGCCAGCGGATCAGCCAGGCGCTACAATAGCGACAACTGTCTGGCGTGGCGGATAGCTAATAGTTTTCTCGAGATTAAAGGTTTCATTCTAATTGTCGTCTCCAGGGCGTTTTTCCGGTTGGCATTGCAAGTAAAATGTTACTGTAAATTTAACAAATGTGTACCACCTATGTTACCACTAATGACAACAGATTAGGTATTCAAACAGTGTGATTCGGCTGCCGCTATCACTGTCGTTCTATGCAACCCCTAATGGTATAAATAGCCACCATAAATAATACGCAAAACTTTCGTATTCTCTTGCTCACTACGCGAAAATTGCACTGATTGGCAACTTCTAAGGATGTGACACATTGTTGTACAAGAATCATCACAGGCAATGATGGACGACATGATGTACAATACATAGGTAATAGAGATGGAGTGGCATGTTTATAAAGAAAAGCGGTACAGATTTCACCACATGGGAAAGCAGGATAACAGACATATACAACTTTCATGTTTGGCACAGGTCAGACTCCCAACAAAAAGATCGATATAGGACTTTCATTAAGGACTATGCCTTTCTCTGCCACTAATGCACATTTTGCACCTGTTACTCATGCTGGCTACCGCTTGTTGTGGCGTCCTTGGGGATATTGTGCCACTCCTCTCTCATAGCGGTGTTCAGTCCCTGCACAGTTCGTAGATGGAGTTGTCGTAAACAGGAAGCTGACATACCGCACACCCGAACAGACGGACATGACCCAGAATAATCTCCCTGCAATACCACTGTCCTGTAACGGTACCTCGCGTAAAGATATGCAGCGATATTCGGGCTTCGTGCATAAGTCTGCCTACACCCTAACGCCTAGGCCATAATGAATACTTTCATGATAATTCTGTGGTGTGTAACGTGTTCCCCAATCTCTATCGACACTAAATGGTGGCCGGAATCACTTGCCACACTCAAGTGGCATTCGTCGGGGAACATCACTCTGGAAAATGTTACTGAGCTCAACCAACATGCTCCCTACACTAATGAATTCTTTCTCGACGATGTCGTGATTGATGTGGGACGCATTTAACAGGCTGCCTAGCATACAAACCGATCTGACTTAATCACCGCGAAATGTTTCTGGCAGCAACGTGTGTACTGGTAGCAGTTCTAAGGACTGTAGTGATCAGCCCACGAGTGCGAATTCTGTTTCTTTTCTCCACTAGGGCTCCGTATTGAACGTCTTGCGGTGTGGTGGTCGAGCTGCGACCACCGGCATGGTTTCGCATAGCATTTTCTCCTTCGGTGGCCTTTTCTAATCGCGAGATGACACTTTTGGACACACCCATTACTGGGGCCGCGGTAGTGACACCTTCACCGGCTTTGAGGTGTCCACCTACTGGTCCACCATCGTAATCACTCAAATCACATATTGCAGACATGTTGTCATACCATAGGGTATATGATACTAATCGGTTCCACAACAACTTTCTTCAAACACTATACTGCATGAACTGTCGAATACGTACAGGGCGTCGGTGTACAGGCTTCGCTACAGTTAACACGTCCGGCCTTCGACATTTCCTTTTACTATGATTGGCTGGATGTTCCGTAGCAATTGTCGGTTGTTTCGTGGCAACTGAGAGTTGTTCCTTGGGAAGTGTCCGTTATTCCTTAGCAGTAGTTAAGCTATCTATTAGTCCTACAGAAATAATGAGCAGGACCTTTTTGTACGAAATTTTAATGTAGTTAAATTTTGTACTGAGATATGTTTTGACTGGAGGCAATATTTTTCGAGTTGTTCAGGGAAACATACAACAGTGATCTTAAAATGCGCCTCCACTCCACACACATCCCACAGCAGACAGGATTTGCAGTATGCTGTTCGTGGCATTCTCTCCTACTACAGGACAATAATTTCCGACTACACGATCTACTGAAACTTCCTGGCAGATTAAAACTGTGTGCCGGACCGACACTCGAAATCGGGACCTTTGCCTTTCGCGGTCAAGGCCTCTACCAGCTGAGCTACCGAAGCACGACTCACACCCCGTCCTCACAGCTTTACTTCCGCCAGTACCTCGTCTCCTACCTTCCAAACTTTACAGAAGCTCTCCTGCGAACCATGCAGGACTAGCACTCCTCAGAGAAAGGATATTGCGGAGACATGGCTTAGCCACAGCCTGGGGGATGTTTCCAGAATGAGATTTTCACTCTGCAGCGGGGTGTGCGCTGATATGAAACTTCCTGGCAGATTAAAACTGTGTGCCGGACCGAGACTCGAACTCGGGACCTTTGCCTTTCGCTGGCAAGCGCTGTACCAACTGAGCTGCCCGCGAAAGGCAAAGGTCCCGAGTTCGAGTCTCGGTCCGGCTCACAGTTTTAATCTGCCAGGAAGTTTCATATCAGCGCACACTCCGCTGCAGAGTGAAAATCTCATTCTCTACACGACCTACTCCCAATATTAGACCTTTTTTCGTCTTTATTGATATCACTATTACCCACCAGCATAGTCAGCTATTTCGTTAACATTATTAAATTAAACGTACCCGTAGTCAGAAGGTCTGACAAATACAATGATGCAAATGTTTATTTTATGCTGTTAAAATCCACAAATTTGTTAGGTGAAATTTATATAAACGTCAATTATAGAATTTGTAAGTGCTCGACTAAACCGGTGGCGTAATATGGCTACCTAATGAAGACCAAAAACGGTCGGATGTGGGAAATAATTCGTGCAGTCACATACATCATTTGTGCACTGGTAGCAGAGAGTGCCATGAACAACAGACTAGAAAGCTTGATCTGTGGCTTCTGAGTGTGGGTGCGTTTGAAGCTCACCTTTCTACTTTTTTTTTTTTTTTTTTGCATAACTCGAAAATTACGGCCTTTAGAATAAAAAATTTAGCTACATTTAAGGTCCTATAAAAATTTCCTCTTCATTTTGCTTTGTAGGACTAATAGTTTGCGCGTAGCGAGAGAGAGAATATGAAAACCTCGCGCGTGGTTTATGAAGGCCAGCTATAATATTGCGGTCTGCATAAAACGCAGCGGTTGGGGCAGCTGAATTGCCCTGTATAATAAGCTACCGGACGTCGAGGATCGATCTCGAAACAAGAGTTCTAACAGTACCTGAAGGAAAATAAACCACCGAACTGCTGGATGCAGTGGTTTTTAATTTTAATGTCAGTATGTCTTCAGTGTACATGTAATTGAGAAACGAATTTTGTAATTTGTCGTTACGAATTTTTTAATTTCTCGTATAAGAGTGACAAACTTAAGCCCAGTTCTTGTTTGGTACGCAAAGGTAAAAACCTGGAAAATCTATTATGAAACCTAAGACTTGCGGCTAGCTGGTTCAAACTTTGTATGTTACTGAAATAATTAACGGCACGCATACGATAACTTATTGGAGCCTAATCTTAACACATACTATTATTTGAAACGAAATCGCAGAGAACAGAGTTTTGCTAAAAGATAGGCTTATTTGTTAACTCTCACTGGTTGAAGTATCACTGGTCAGCAAGCGACAGCTAGAGTACTGTTTTTGTCACATTGCTCTTTCCTTTCTACATACTTCTCATTACGTTTTTCTTGTCACAAAAACAAATGCACAAAAAAATTTAATAATAATGAGTATCGCAAACATTATGGTGAAATTACTGTTCTTCATCGCAGTCTTCTTCCATAGCCTGGAAACATTCTGCATAGTAAGAATAAAAAACCATCTGCAGCAGAAAAATACACCAATCGAGTTTCTCGAAGCCATCGTATGCAAACACGTAATGATGATTTCATTTATTATATTTCAGTAATGACCAAAGAATTGCATTTTGTGAACTAACAACATAAATAATTTTAAATGGCCGTGACATCCGCATCTTCCGTGGTCTAATCTACCCTGAGTTCACTCCAGTCGGTAGTGGTAGGGCATCATGTTTGAAGGGAATTCCGAGTAACGGCGAGCTCGACGTTCTTCACTTTGTACTGCCAGAGGTGAAGGAGGTCTTTTTGCGTAACTGAAAATTTTTGTCACTAGTGAGCATCGAACGCGAGACCTTTCGTATACTAAGCAAGCCACCAGACCATCTTTTTTTTTTAAATAACCACGTGTCGCTTCCGGCGATTGTTCACGTAAGTGATAAGTGAAACTTGTTATAGACAGAATAAAAATTTCGCTGTTTCACTATGGTTTGATCCCCCGACCTTTCATTTCAGGCGGCATGTGCTTGACACCTATTTTTTTCTTTTCGGTATCCCTAAGACGCCATATATATGTAACAATACAACTGATATTGAGAAAAAACACACACACACTCATACACTCACATACACACACTGATGAGCGAAACCCCTATGACCCCCTATTTAAAGGCTTGCTTGTCCGTCTTTGGAACGAAATACATCACTGATTCACCGTATCAGGGACCCAACAGTTTCTTAGAAGGTATTTCGAGGTATGTTGTATTAGGTGTCTACGCACAAGTCACGTAATTGGGAGAAATAACAGGCCACTGACTTGTGTACGCGTTGATGGCACCCGATAGCAATCCAGATGGGTTCAACTGAATTTATATTAAGTGAATTCCACATTAATTCGGAATTGCGAATAAGGACTACCATCAGTTGTAGAATGGCATGACGACAATGAAAATTTGGCCGGATCGGGACTCAAACCAGGATTTCCCGCTTATCGCGAGCAGTCGTCTTACCATTTGGCTATCCGTGCCGTAGAAGCATGGTTGATGGCATATGGACGTTTGGGTGTGGCTGTGAGTCGTGCACGCATAGTCAAGTGGTAGGCGACCGCTAACGATATACAGGAATTCCGGGTTCGAGTCCAGGTCCAGCATAAATTTTCATTGTCGTCATTCCATTCTATAGCTGATGATGCTCCTTATTCGCAATTGCGAATTCATGTGATGTATTTCATAACGGCTGTGGTCGCCGCAGTGCCTGTTCCTTTACACATGAATGAATGTCCAAAGGAACTTTACATCGTAATCAGAAAAACACAGGCACTGCAATATTGTCAAGTCAATTTGGTGGGCGAGATATCAATGTGGGTTCTCCATAATCCTCCACAAACCATGTAGCACGGTTCTGGCTCGGAGAAACGGATAACTATACAGCTGAAAGATGACATCGCCGTCGGGGAAGACATCAAGCATGAAGGGATACAGGTGGTTCGCATATATCAGCGTTCTTCGATTGTTATCACAGGTCCTATGCAAGCGCAGGAGAATGTCTCCCATAGTACAATACTGCTTCCATGAGCCTGCGTCAAAGGCGCCACTGCAAGTTCCGAGCCGCCGTTCTCCTCGATGACTGCGTTTGTGGAAACTACCATCGGCCTATTCAATCAAAAATGAGATTCACCCGAAAAGCCGTCACGTTTCAATTCATCGATGGTCAAATTCCGATGGTCCCATGCCCACTGCAATCGTATTTGTCTCTGTCATTGGGTCAGCGTGTGAACACGTAACGGTGGTCTCCTGTGAAGCTCCCTGTTCAACAATATGTGATGAATGGTGTGCTCCGAAACCCTTGCACGGGCACCGGCATAGTGTTCTTTCGGCAGAGATGACACAGATCATCATCTATCGTAATTTATAGTGCAGACAAGTCTCCGAAACCCAAGTTTTTTGAAGTCATGGACGTCCAATCATTTAGCACCTAGTAGTATTTCACTATCATATCTCATTCTGTAGAATGTAGATACTCACGACAATAGCACATAAACATTCGACGAGCTTCGCCAATTTCGAGATATTCGTTCACAGGCTCTGCGTAGTAATAATCTGCCCTTTGTCAAAGTCGCTTGTCTCAATTGATTTCCCCATTTGCAAAAATGGCTCTGAGCATTATGGGACTTAACATCTGAGGTCATCACTCCCCTATACTTAGAGCTACTTAAAAGTAACTAACCTAAGGACATCACACACATCCATGCCCGAGGCAGGATTCGAACCTGCGACTGCAGCGGACGCTCGGTTCCAGACTGTAGCGCCCAGAACCGCACGGCAACTCCGGCCGGCTGAAGCGCCTAGAACCGCTCGGCCACAGCGGCCGGCTCCCCATTTGCAGCCCATATCTTCGTTAGGATGATCCCCTCTGTGTTGCTCCGCTTACATACTTCTTACATACTTTTTTTTACCGCGTCACGTACCACCAGGAGACACCCAACGTCGCGGTGGGAAATGGTCATAATGTTTTGGTTTATCAGTGCATGTGTGTTTGGCTTATCAGTGTATTATGAGGACTATCTGGAAAGTAAGTTCCGTTGTGAAAATCCGACGATGTTTTGCGCTGATGTGTTAGGTAGTATCTCTAAGAAGCCCGTCAATTGCGACACGTCGCTCTTTTGAATTCTAAGTGAACAGTGAGCGTGTAAAAATGCCTAGGAAATAGTGTCTCCGGCCAAGTATGAGGGTGTGGAGAAAGATATCGCCTGATGTCATGCAGACCACATAACACATTTGTGTTTCAGTCTTCATGACTATTCTCGGCCGCACTCTGTATGGGCAATGAAGATGCTCCTGCAGCGTTTTCGATGGGAAGTGTTTGATCACCCAAAATACGTCCCGTAATTGTCTCGTCCTGAGTTTCTCCTCCGCTCACATGAACCGCTCTGGCTATGAAGACAACATCTTGGCACAGAGAACGAGCTGTAGACGAGCTCAGAGAATTGTCAGAAAGCACTGGCGGCTACCTTGTATAATGAGTGTATTGAAAAGTTGATACAATGCTACAACAAATTTAAATCGAAGCGATGACTATGTAGAGAAATAGATAACTACTGCAAACAAAACAATTTAAATTTTCACAGTGGTTTTCGTTTCGCGATCGATCGGATCTTACTTTCCGAATAGCCGTCGTATATATATACTATCCAATTACCGCAGAGTCTCAAAGCTAGTTTTTTCTTTTTTTTCTCTCTGTATATGTAACAGAACACAATCAGCGAAACAGTTTTCCAAACATAGAAATGAGAAATCACAAGGGTCATACACCCGTTGGGGAGAGGGGGGGCATCGACAGCGGTGTCGTATAAGGCAGGCCACACCTGCTGACCTCTTTATCAAACACCCTGTATCGTTAAGGTCAGATTTAGTATGTTAGCAAAATTGTCCCGATATCGGGGGAATTGTGAGGAGTCCCAATATGCAGTAAGCGTGAACTACTGAAACGTTAAAACTTCATACCCGTCCCACTACACCAGTGTCAACAAAACGTACAAAATGTGCAATGAACCACGTCACGGAATTAGTCTTCGAATTCGGAAAGGAGGAGGAACCCAGCCCCAGGATTATGTCGGTCATATGAGACGTGTTCGAAATCCTGGTGAGGAAAGCAATTTCAGCCAAAGCCAGGTCGTCAGGTGACCACTGCAGGTAAATCTTTGCGGAAGCGACAACATGTAGCTGTGTCACTAAGTCTAATTCGGTGTAGACACCCATTAATAGGTAATAAAATAGTAATGACGCCACACCAAGAGGAAACCATTTCCATCGTGAGAATCGAAAAACTGATAGTGTTCCATACTACCTTAAAACGAACGCACGGTGATAACACTTCAACGGGATAATCACTATATTCCATGTAAACAACGAACTGTTACAACTCTAAACGCTGCAGTGAAGCCGAAGAGTAACCACGTCTGGCCTGTTCGGTGCTCCTAGCGGAGCTGGACCATCCGCACCCACCAACACAAAGGTCAGAAATCAGACTTATCGACTATTGTCTCACGTTGAACTCTGACATCTTTTCCAAGAAGCAGGCATTAATTTGTTAACGTGAACAGGGAACCAAAGATGTAGAGTAACCAGTGAAAAGTTTTGGACTGTCTTCTTCGTAACGGAAATCGTACTGTGTGAAAATAAGAATAAAAACGAAAACAAATTAGAGGGTTAAACGCTTCGTATGCTGAATTCTGCGATTTAGAAGCCAACAATTAGTCTGTCTCTGACGCCGATGGAGAAGGATAGCACATACGCTGTGGTGGCTATCAATTAGTACACAGAAATCAAAACCACAGTTTCTCTTCAGCGACCAAAATGGTAGTGGTTTCTACATCGCCTCTGTCACTTTTGCATGAATATAAATGTTCGAAAATCATTAATTCTAGTTTATATGCCTTTCTTCTCCCAAGACAGGGGATGGAAGTTCTCTCATCCGCTCGATGACCTACACTTGTAATAGACAGATGTATAAAATACCATTTCGGACCAATCTCAAGAAAATTTCTCTCATGAAGTGTCGATGCTGTTGTGTGTCCAATAACCACATTTGAAGGGAATACAGCATCAGAAAATTCGGATTGTCCGTTCAAAAAACTCATACCACTTTTCAAGGGAATATAATATGTAAGAATTTGAACTGTCCACGCAACCATTTCATGTTATAAACACTATGAGAACTGTTTCACGATTTAAAAAAATATACTTTTAAATTAAGATGAAGTTGTGTTCTTACTTAACTCCCCACCACCACCAGAAAATATGTTTGCTTGCAGATGTTCTGCGCAGATCATCAGTGCCACGAAAGAATTGGAACAGTGATACTATGAGTCATAGTTTGAACGTGTTCCACGGATAGAACTTAACGTATGCTGAGTGTGGGTCATGTGGGTCGCATAGTAAGGGAGAGATCGCAGCCCTACCTACTAGCGAAAATTAAGTGAGAGAAACTCCACGTGCAGGGTCCGGTGCCTGAGACGTGTTGCGAGAGCGAAATTAGGAGTTGTATTACATTAGCAGTCCTAACCAAATAATTGGGAAGTACAGTCCATGGGGACATCTGTCCCTTTAAATTGATAAAAACGGAAACATTTAGCTGCATCTACCAATGCTGAATCTACTAAACAGTTATGGATCTAAATTTTTAACAGGGACATGATTCCCTCGGTGTTCTATCTCGCGTGTGAAGATTTATATATAGCGGAAAACTTAGGACAAAAAGTGAATACCTCTACACACCCGTCGTGTTGCGAAACACTCAAAAGGAAGTTCTTGGTATGCCGAGGTGTCCGTTATACTGCCACGCGGTGTTGCATCCCATCGACTACAATGACAACGAGAGAATTATTTGTTTACAAATGAAGTCTGTAAAGTTGACACATAACTGTGTTCAGATATCATATCACTTTTAATTATATTTAAAAGTTTCATATTACCGGTAAACCAAACGCAATAAGAATTTTCGAAACGTCTGAGGCTAACTGAAGAACATTCTGTGAATTTTAGCTGCAGTAGGTTGCTGTTGTTTATCTTCGCCTGCCGTGAAGTCAAGTTTAGCAGTTATTCGTACTCTGATGCAGAGCTATCGCCGGGTGTAAGTACCAACTCGACAACGGAACATGCACTGCGATTGAGTAGCGGAAAGCATCGCCATACCTCGATTGTTCACTCACCTCTTTGGATATTTGTCGATATTGCATTTCATATACTGACTGTTTGCTTAATGCGTGCTAGTTTTTGTTGTAATGGTCTACTAAAGGGTTATGCCCCTAGTTTTCCATTACCGTGTAATGGATCTTGAGCAATGAATTAAACGGGAAATGTATAGTTTGCTATTTTCGGATAGTCTGCTCACTAGTTACCATGTTACGCGATAATGCTTTCTTTCGATGCTGAACGACAAATTTAGAATGCATCTACAACTTGGTAACATCAGTAACAAGCTGTGATGCCTTAAAAACCTTGTCTACGGTGAATTAAAATTGCATTATGTAGAATGTGTAGCACATGAAACTCTAAAGCTGTGACCAGTCGCAAGTTTTAAATATACATCATATATTAATTATGACATGTGGGTTACATATTGATTTTATGGAATGAAGGAAGATTAGGGCTTTACATCCCGTCGACATCGAGGTCATCAGAGACGGAGCACAGGTTCGGACTGTGTCAAAGATGCGGAAGGGAACTAGCCGTGTTTTTTAAAAGGAACCATCAGGGCATTTCCCCGGAGCGATTTAGGAAAATCACGGAAAACCTAAACCTGGATGGCTGGATATCCATTTGAACCGTTGTCCTCCCGACTGCGAGTCCAATGCGCTAACCACTGCACCATATTGATCTGAACATCACAGTCGCTTGCTGCTTTTACAATCTTTTGCTTCATTAGTTTTAGGTGTAGACTAACAATGTAAGTGCATGGAAGCTGCTAATGAAACAAAGTATGATGTTGTAAGGACATTAAGTACAATAAGCTTCAAAGTAATTGTTATAACGTCGCTATATATCTGATAGATGGTTCAGAGGTGCATGTTGCAGGTGACTTCAAACAGAATATGAATGTGGCCTAGTAAAAGTTCCATTATAACAAGACGAGAGTTGGTGGACATTCCTATTTAATACGTCGCCAGACTAGAGATGTTATGCTGATGTATGAGTGCAAAGAGCTGTACAGTCAGGTTCGAGAAAACATTCTTTGAGAAAAATCAGAACTTTTCATACGGTACGCACTGCTTAGCGCTGTGGTTGATAAAGTATAGGACAAACCATTGACTGTGGAATTCGAGATTTTGCATGGATTTCTGAGCTACTTATTCATTCAAATTACTATTGTACGAGAATAATGGAAATGTATCTAACAAAAGTAATTAACAAAAATTCAGTTAGCAGTTTTACGCCTTCTGTTAAAAATCGGACTTCAAATAGTGTTAATTAACACAATTAGTCATTTACTGTTTGTACTCGACGGTGCTCACTTTGGCCTGTAAATATCACCCGGGAGCCAGGAAATCATTTTGGTTTTCATTGGCGTGAAGCCGCATTTTTATGCCAGGACTCGTGAATGTTCGGATTATGGCCTGCACTCTGTGAAACTGTTTCGAGAGAAAAGTTATACGGAAATATATAGACGATTCATCTACATTGCTCTGTAGAATGCGCACTGTTCGGGGAGCATCTGATGCACCTCAGTAGAATAATTATACAGATGTGTATCGAATGTGTATTCACATTAGCCTTCGGCAGAGATATGATTAAGATATTCTCATTTATTTTTCCGTCTCAGGTGCACATTTCTAATTAGATTACATGTTTCAATAACTTATCATCATCTTCAGATCTAAATAGTTGAGGCTGCAACTCTACTTGTCTAATCAGAACCACATATCATGTTCTGAGGGTTTTGACATTATAATCTATGATTTAATTTTATTATTATGCTTTTTTATCAGTGAAAGAAGTTAATATCAAGTTCTAAGGTATAAGGAACAAACGGAAATTTTTAACTGACGAATTCAATGTTTAACAGTTTACATCTTGAACAAAATCTGAAGTAGCCGTAACACAACTGAACAAACAAGTCGAAAGAGGCATTATGGAAGGAAGGGCTGGTCTGTAACGGGTGATGAAGTTCATTATTGTGTGATTGTTGTTGTGGTCTTCAGTCCTGAGACTGGTTTGATGCACCTCTCCATGCTACTCTATCCTGTGCAAGCTTCTTCATCTCCCAGTACCTACTGCAGCCTACACCCTTTTGAATCTGCGTAGTGTATTCATCTCTTGGTCTCCCTCTACGATTTTTATCCTCCACGCTGTCCTCCAATACTAAATTGATGATCCCTTGATGGCTCAGAACATGTTCTACCAACCGATCCCTTCTTCTAGTCAAGTTGTGCCACAAACTTCTCTTCTCCCCAATTCTATTCAATACCTCCTCATTAGTTATGTGATCTACCCATCTCATCTTCAGCATTCTTCTGTAGCACCACGGTTCGAAAGCTTCTATTCTCTTCTGGTCCAAATTATTTATCGTCCACGTTTCACTTCCATACGTGGCTGCACTCCATACAAATACTTTCAGAAATGACTTCCTGACACTTAAATCTATACTCGATATTAACAAATTTCTCTTCTTCAGAAACGCTTTCCTTGCCATTGCCAGTCTACATTTTATATCCTCTCTACTTCGACCATCGTCAGTTATTTTGCTCCCCAAATAGCAAAATTTCTTTAATAGTTTCTCCATTCGTCTGTAAAGAATTCGAGTTAGTATTTTGCAGCCGTGACTTATTAAACTGATAGTTCGGTAATTTTCACATCTGTCAACACCTACTTTCTTTGGGATTTGAATTATTATATTCTTCTTGAAGTCTGAGGGTATTTCGCCTGTCTCATACATCTTGCTCACCAGATGGTAGAGTTTTGTCAGGACTGGCTCTCCCAAGACTGTCAGTAGTTCTAATGGAATGTTGTCTACTCCTGGGCCTTGTTTGGACTTATATCTTTCAGTGCTCTGTCAAACTCTTCACGCAGTATCATATCTCCCATTTCATCTTCATCTAGATCCTCTTCCATTTCCATAATATTGCCCTCAAGTACATCGCCCTTGTATAGACCCTCTATATACTCCTTCCACCTTTCTGCTTTCCCTTCTTTGCTTAGAACTGGGTTTCCATTTGAGCTCTTGATATTCATACAAGTGGTTCTCTTTTCTCCAAAGGTCTCTTTAATTTTCCTGTAAGCAGTATCTATCTTACCCTTAGTGAGATATGCCTCTACTTCCTTATATTTGTCCTCTAACCATCCCTGCTTAACCACTTTGCACTTCCTGTCGACCCCGTTTTTCAGACGTTTGTATTCCTTTTTGCCTGCTTCATTTACTGCATTTTTATATTTTATCCTTTCATCAATTAAATTCAATATTTCTTCTGTTACTCAAGGATTTCTACGAGCCCTCGTCTTTTTACCTACTTGATCCTCTGCTGCCTTCACTACTTCATCCCTCAAAGCTACCGATTCTTCTTCTACTGTATTTCTATCCCCCATTCCTGTCAATTGTTCCCTTATGCTCTCTCTGCAACTCTGTACAACCTCTGGTTTAGTCAGTTTATCCAGGTCCCATCTCCTTAAATTCCCACCTTCTTGAAGTTTCTTCAGTTTTAATCAACGGTTCATAACCAATAGATTGTGGTCAGAGTCCACATCTGCCCCTGTAAATGTCTTACAATTTAAAACCTGGGTCATAAATCTCTGTCTTACCATTATGTAATCTATCTTATACCTGTTAGTATCTCCAGGCTTCTTCCATGTATACAACCTTCTTTTATGATTCTTGAACCAAGTGTTAGCTATGATTAAGTTGTGCTCTGTGCAAAATTCTACCAGGCGGCTTCCTCTTTCATTTCTTACCCCCAATCCATATTCACCTACTACGTTTCCTTCTCTCCCTTTTCCTACTGCCGAATTCCAATCACCCAACACTACTAAATTTTCGTCTCCCTTCACTATCTGAATAATTTCTTTTATTTCATCATACATTTCGTCAATTTCTTCGTCATCTGCAGAGCTAGTTGGCGTATAAACTTGTACTACTGTGGTAGGTGTGGGCTTCGTATCTATCTTGGCTACAACAATACGTTCACTATGCTGTTTGTAGTAGCTTACCCGCACTCCTGTTTTCTTATTCATTATTTAACCTAGTTCTGCATTACCCCCATTTGATTTTGTATTTATAATCCTGTATTCGCCTGCCCAAAAGTCTTGTTCCTCCTGCCACCAAACCTCACTAATTCCCACTATATCTCACTTTAACCTATCCATCTCCATTTCTAAATTTTCTAACCTACCTGCCCGATTAAGGCATCTTACATTCCACGCTCCAATCCGTAGAGCGCCAGTTTGTTTCTCCCGATAACGACGTCCTCTTGAGTAGTCCCCGCCCGGAGATCCGAATGGGGGACTATTTTACCTCCGGAATATTTTATCCAAGAGGACGCCATCATCATTTAACCACACAGTAAAGCTGCATGCCCTCGGCAAAAATTACGGCTGTAGTTTCCCCTTGCTTTCAGCCGTTCGCAGTACCAGCACAGCAAGGCCGTTTTGGTTAGTGTTACAAGGCCAGATCAGTCAATCATCCAGACTGTTGCCCCTGCAACTACTGAAAAGGCTGCTGCCCCTCTTCAGGAACCACACGATTGTCTGGCCTCTCAACAGATACCCCTCCGTTGTGGTTGCACCTACGGTACGGCTATCTGTATCGTTGAGGCACGCAAGCCTCCCCACCAACGGCAAGGTCCATGGTTCATGGGGGGGTTATTGTGTGTAAAGAATATAATAAGTTTCGCAGTAATTTTTGTAACAGTACAGAATTTTAATTCACAGTACATAGATCACAATGTATTCACAGTCTTTAATATTATTCTCACTGATGACAATGAGATTGCAGTGATGACCAGTGCTGATTTCAGCCCACCCAGCCTAGGCCTCTGGGTCTGGGTTATACGGGCCCGGGCTAACCCACCTAGAGGCGAGCGCAGCCCACACATAACGATTTTGACGGAGCCCGAAGGCTGTGGCCCGTTTCATGTGCTTCCCCAGCTCGGCCGGCAGCGCACTCTGGTTACTCACTGGTCCCGCAGTTCCTTATCTCTTCTGTGTCACGTTCTTACACTTCATTGCAAATGTAACTCACGACCGGACTGTGCAACATGCAATTTTCACAAACTTATATACTGGGCATCAACTGCTGACGTCACGCTCGTCACTAGCGCCATTGGTGTTTCTTACCAAGGAATCAGTAAAGGAAAAGTTGCTTAAAAATAATTTTTTCTTCATTCAAAGGAAATATTTTTGGCTGTACTTCGTGCGCAGTCTAACGAATATGTTGGTTTTGTGCAGTGTAAAACATGTGATGTTTGTTTATTGAGTCAAGAAAGCGTCACCGCCTTCATTGTTAATCGGCCAAGAATGTGTTAAAAGTGATATACTCTTGAGACATGGAGACACCCCATCAATATCTTCAAGAACAAAAATACTGCTATTAGTATCTGCGTTTGACTCTACAGCCAGAACCTACATTTCTATAAAAATTTTAAGAGTGAACGGCTGAGGAGCTAACGTCAGGACCTTTTACACAAGTGCACAGCATGCAAAACCAGGCCGCATAACTGTTAGTGACGTCCTTACTCCTCTGTCAACGATTTCAGGAAATGTTTCTGAGGCAGCTGAAACAAATCAAAGCAGACGTCCAACAGACAACCAAAACTTGCTTAGAAACCAATGCATGTACCATCAAGAGGATATCTGGCCTGATAAATACGTTCTCATTGTTGTCTTTATATGTTTCCCGAAATGCAGATGAGATTCCATGTTTTATACATATTAAATTTCCTGCTGAAGATGCTAAACCTCTCAACATAAGGAGAAAAATTTTGTGTGGATTAGAAAGTTACAGTTCATGTCCCAGATTTAGAGAGTGCAATATTTGTAACAGACCAAGTGGGCATTCTCGCCGTTTAAGTGGCTCCCTGTATAACACATGGCATTTCAACCATGCTCCGACACATGCTACCTGAAGAGAAATAACACTTAAGAACGGTTCAAAGAGTATTGTCAGTTATCTACAGAAAAAACTGCTTAAGTAAACTTCTAACCAAAATGGCGAAGACATTATAGGTATCCGGCGAAATACCGTTCTTGGTTTGATATACTGTGGCAAATTCGACGATATCACTGTCATATTAAAGGAAGGGAAAGAAATGCGTCTTTTAGAACGCTGGAATTGGGAGCGTGCTACAGCTTCGATTAAACTGCTCTCAAAGTTTCGAGCCATCACTTAAAACTTCAAGAAAAGAAGCACCCACCACACCATTTTGTTTTGCATAACATACTACAGTACGTTTGCTCGTTCGTCTGCTACAGAAACTACACAGTCAACCTCACTGAAACTAGAGTTATCGGTATGTATCGCATCTGTTTCCTTACTGACAAGCTTTTGTGCCGCTAAAGAAGACTACTATTAAAGTTTTATTTTATATTGTAGATAGACATCACACCCAGCATTCTAAATCATAAAAATTTGAATGTGGAAGAAATACAAGAAGTGAATAGTACTGTGTGCCGATTGCCTGCTGCATTATAGGATGGTAATTATCAGCTGTGCTGTCAGTGTGACACACTAGCTTTACGTGAAGGAGATTTGTGCTTATCAGTGTTCTTTCCTATTCTTTTTCCCGTATTTCCTTCAGCCAACAACTAAACAAAAATGGTGACTTTTCCCCAGTTTCACGTAAATAAAGTGGTTTTTCCCCCAGGGAACTAAAGAAAACCCGATGGCTTAGATGACCCTTGCAACAGGAGCAGGAACATAGAAGATGAAATTTCACGTTACGTAACAACAGGTTACTCTGAAAATGAGGATCCAGCGTAGTTGCTGACATGGTGGAGAGAACGTCAAAAAAGTTTAAAAGACTTTTTATATTACTACGATCTATTATAAGAATTGTCAATAAGAAAAGATCACTGGTATGTCCAAAAAAACACCGATTCTGAATAACCTCTACTGGGCAAGGTCTGCATAATTTTCAGGTGCAGTTCTATATTTAACTGGTGCAATTCTTGTTGTGCCACAAAAATTTGGGGTGTCTGATGTTTCATTATGTTTATCTTTTGTTCCTAAGAGTGGTTCTAACAACCAGGTGGATCCACTCAGAGAACACTATTATATATTTCATAGTGCAACACGCTGCTGTTCACTAAAAGGTTTGTAAGCATAGTACGTTCAGTTATTCAGATGTAGTGAAAGTGATCGTATAAATCTCTGCACAGAACCAGTACTCTTCGTTGTAGATGAAAGAAATCGTCTACCTGAACATCAAGATAAGGTTCTAAATTGTCAGTTCTTATTATGCTAATGAATACCGATATCGGATTTTCACTGGCCGTTCAGTCTATTTTTGCTAACGTCTAGATTGCAGCATTTTATGTATTTATTTTTTAAGTGAGATCTATGAAAAAGAGCTTTCCCTACGTGGCCTACCTTTAACGAAAAACATGCGAAAACAAAGGAAATTGCATATTTCCCTGTAGTGCCAGATTTTATTTAGTTACAGCCTGTCACACTATCCTATATTTTATAAGAGGGTTTGTGATACTAAAAACAATTAAAGAATGTATTTAGTGCGACAATATTTTCAAACAGCGCAAATCAACCATTAGTAGACTGAATTAAAGGCATTGTACTCTCGTAATAATCGTCTTGTCGTTGAAGCCCTTATATCCGTATTTGCTTACATACAGGTTTATTTCTGGAGAGGGTCCACTCTGAGCAAAAGAAAATTTTTCTTTTTCTTTTTATTTCCCAGACATGTTTCGCTAAAGTTTCAGTATCATCAGGGAGTTTTTATTATCTTTTTATAAAACAGGAAAAATGCTCTTTACTGCCTATACACATATAAATTTGAGTTTTTAACAGCGTATTTACATATCTGAAAACAGACAGTTTTGTTTACATTCACTGGTATATGCGTGAGTATTCAAATAGAGAGATATGTGTAAACAGTTAGAATACGGCGCTGCGGTCGGCAACGCCTATATAAAACACCAAGCGTCAGGAGCAGTTGTTATATTGGTTACTGCTGCTACAATAGCAGGTTATCAAGATTCAAGTGAGTTTGAACGTGGTCTTACAGTGGGAGCACGAGCGATGGGACACAGCATCTCCGAGGTAGCGATGAGGTGGAGATTTTCCCATACGACCATTTCACGAGCGTACTGTGAATATCAGGAATCTGGTAAAACATCAAGTTTCCAACATCACTGTGGCCGGAAAACGATCCTGCAAGATTGAGAGAATCGTTCAACGTGACAGAAGTGCAACCTTTTCGCAAATTGCTCCAGATTTCAATGCTGGGTCATCAAAAAGTACCAGCGTGCGAACAAGACAACGGGGCATCATCGATTTAGGCTCTCGGAGCCGAAGGCCCACACGCGGTGGTCTAGCGGTTCTAGGCGCTCAGTCCGGAACTGCGCGACTGCTACGGTCGCAGGTTCGAATCCTGCCTCGGGCATGGATGTGTGTGATGTCCTTAAGTTAGTTAGGTTTAAGTAGTTCTAAGTTGTAGGGGACTGATGACCACAGATGTTAAGTCCCATAGTGCTCAGAACCATGTGAACCGAAGGCCCATTCTTGTACCCTTTGTGACTGCACGAAACAAAGCTTTACTACTAGCCTGGGCCCCTCAACACCGACAATGGACTGTTGATGACTGGAAACATGTTGCCTGGTCGGACGAGTCTCGTTTCACATTGTATCGAGTGGATGGACGTGTACGGGCATGGAGACAACCTCATGAATCCATGGAGCCTGCATGTCAGCAGGTGACTGTTCAAGCTGGTGGAGGCTCTGTAACGGTGTGGGGCGTGAGCACTTGGAGTGAAACTGGACCCCTGACACGTCTAGATACGACTCTGACAGGTGACACCTACGTCAGCATCCTGTCTGATCACCTGCATCCATTCGTGTCCATTGTGCGTTCCGACGGACTTGGGAAATTCCATCAGGACACTGCGACCTCCCACATGTCCAGAATTGCTACACAGTTACTCCAGGAACACTCTACTGCGTTTAAACACTTCCGTTAGACACCAAACTCCCCAGAAATATCTGTGATGCCTTGCATCATGCTGTTCAGAAGAGATCTCCACCCTCTCGTACTCTTACGGATTTACGGACAGCCCTGCAGGATTCATGGTGTCAATTCCCTCCAGAACTATGTCAGTCATTAGTCGAGTCCATACCACGTTGTGTTTCGGCACTTGTGCGTGCTCGCGCGTTTCCTACACGATATTAGGCAGGTGTATCAGTTTCTTTGGCTCTTCAGTGTACCTTGTCACCATATGCTGCGGATATCCCAGAGTGTAATGTTGTTTAATGCTGCAGTTCTGTTTCACAGTCCTTTACCTCTACGTAGAATTTAATTTCGAACATACAGGGTGAGTCATGAATGAGGAAAAATATGTTGAGGACCGCATGCTGCTATGCGTAACACGTGACGCACCGTTGTTAATATCGTTCTCCCCGCTGTACTGTGTACGTAAAACAAAAACACCTGTTAACCATTGAATGAAATACCGACGAGCCTCACGATCACGACATGTCATTCACCCATAGATACAACACATAATCTACCAATGAGCTGATGTGTATCTGCCAGCGTTTGAAAGATACGAGAAAGAACAAATCCCATCGTAGTGTATGTGAAATTGTATCAGAACTTTTGAATCACAAGTTGACGGTGGTAACAGAGTCTACAGTCCTATGTTAGGGAATGTGTGTCTCGTAAGTGGAAAGAGTGGTCAACAGCGGAAGTAAAACCGCGGCGTGCATGACGTGTGTACAACACCTCTGCGCTGCTCACTCTGCCCGATATTCGCCGTGCCGACAGCTGCTTACGGCCACGTCGCATTGTTACTACAGTACTATGACAAGTTTCACAAACGAGGCATACGCCGACATCCACCTCACCTACGGGCTTGCAGATGGAAGAGCTGACGTTGCAGGGCAACTGTATTACGAGAGGTTTCCTAGCCGGCGCCTTCCAACTGCAAAAACATTTTACTCTGTGGACAGGCGCTTGAGGGAGTATGATGCATGTGTAGCATCTCCAGGATTTAGTGGTCGTGGCCGACCGTCGACGTACAGTGCGGATGACGAAGAAAATGTGTTACAAACTGTTGCGGAGGACCGAACAATAAGGACCAGGTGTCTCGCCACTGCGGTCGGAATATTACAATATATTGTTATGCGAGTACTCCATAGAAACCAATACCATCCCTTTCGCATGCAGAAGATATAGGCATTATTGCCGAAAGAGTACCAGAGGAGGCTGCACTTCTGCAACTTTATCATAGGCGTCAGACCCAAGACCAGCATTTTTCACGAACAATGCTGTTAACCGACGAAGCCTATGTCACGAAGAATAGTGTAGTGAATTCGCATAATTGGCACGAGTGGGCGGAAGAAAAACCCCACAGCATAGTGATACGAGGGTACCAACAACGATGCGGTGTCAACATCTGGTGCGGTATTATTGATCACCATCTCATAGGGCCACGTGAGCTACCACAAAGGCTTACAGGAGAGCGGTATCTGCGTTTCCTGGATGCTACATTACCGGAACTGCTGGAAGACTTTAGTTTGGCCTCTAGTATGAACCTGTGGTAAATGCATGATGGCGCCCCCGCTCAGTTCAGCGGCACAGTGGGACGCTACCCAGACAGTGCCTTCCCTTTCAAATGGATCGGTCAGGGAGGCCCTGTAGCATGGCCAGCAAGATAGCCAGACCTGATCCATTGGATTTCTTTTTGTTGGGCCATCTGAAATCTGTGATGTATGAAGGAGAGGTTGTTGATGTCAACACCCTTCAACGCAGATAAAACAGGCCTGTGATATTATGCAAAGAGATACAGACATGTTGGATCGTGTTCAGCAATCCTTCCTGCGAAGAATTCAACTTTGCCACACACATCGTGGCCGTCATTTCGAACAGTACTCATAAACCGCCACTGCAGCTTCTGTTTCTGCGTTTATATGTCAGTATCGATTTGTACAGCCGTACTGCATTCATTTGTATTAACTGCCACATACCTGTGTAGTTGTATTTTCTATTTTGCATCTATGTACCCGTTTCTTAAAACTAAGTCTGGGACACAAAAACCAAATTATAAAACATGCATGTACAGTAGTGCAGCCCCCTCCCCACGTTCCTTTCCCTATGCCAACTAGCCACGATACATAATACCGGCCGGCGTAACCGGTACGAGATAGATGTGGGCGCTGGCATTACTCGCAGTGTCACGCAGACCGTCGCTTGACGCCCCATGCCTCGCCTTCTCGTGAGCGGCTTGACTACCTACAACACTGACATGTTGTGCCCTGTTGCCGATCTGTCCCCTTGGCCAATGTCGGCGCACAATAACACCCGAATGTCCACTTCATATATCCAGATTTTTACTGCATTGTCATTTATTGACATAGGAACATGCGGAAAACGAACTTATGTTTGTAGCTCAGTGTGCGACAATTTGCATGACATATTTTTCCTCATTTATGACGTACCCTGTATATTTACTTTTAAATTTTACAACTGGAAATATTATGGTTATGCCTACGATGTGTGTGCATGTGTGTATGAATGTGTAGGGTGTGAGTTTTATTTATTTAATTACTACTTGTTTGTCGAGGCTGTTGGTTCATTCGAGAATTTAAAGTAACTGTTGATGTTTTCTGGCTGTGTTTCATGTCCATGAGGTGTTCAGCAAACGTAGAATGATACCTGATACTTGTTAATGCTCTTTTGTGTTGTGTGTATATGGTACTAAAGCTGCTGCATGTTTGACCTGTACAAATTGATTTGCAGTCCTAGTACGTCAGTTGGTAAATACCAGATGTGTTGTGCTTGTCTGTGCTTGGTTAGTTGGCCATAGTTTTCTCTCTATTCTTATACGCTAGGGTAGCCCAGAGCGCTACTGCGATGCTTGCTGGACTCGGATAGCGCGCCGGCCCGACAACGAATCCGTCCGGCGGATTAACGACAAAGGCCGGTACGCCGGCTAGCCAGGATGTGATTTTTAGGTGGTTTTTCACATCCCACTAGGTGAATACCGGGCTGGTCCCAACGTTCCGCCTCAGTTACACGACTCACAGACATTTGAAAACGTTCGCACTATTCCATGGCTTACACTAGACGCAGACTGCTGGTGTACACTAATTCCGTCCTTGGGGGTTCGGGGTGACGACAGGAAGGGCATTCGACTACCCTCTGCAACTAACACTGCCAAATCCGTAGTAACACGGCCGACCCCGCGTTGTAGCGGGACAAAGGCCCAAAGGAAATGAAGGAAATGATGTTTTCTCTGTATTCTCTGGGAAATGAAAAGAAAAACTGTGTTTTGCTCGAGGCAATCCCTGTCCAAAAACCATTGTAATAAGCAGTTGCCGGCCGGTCTGGCCGTGCGGTTCTAGGCGCTTCAGTCTGGAACCGCGTGACCGCTAAGGTCGCAGGTTCGAATCCTGCCTCGTGCATGGGTGTGCGTGATGTCCTTGGGTTAGTTAAGTTTAAGCAGTTCTAAGTTCTAGGGGACTGATGACCACAGATGTTAAGTCCCATAGTGCTCAGAGCCATTTGAACTAATAAGCAGTTGACTCATAGTAGGAATCACGTAGCACAAAACATGAATGAGTCCTTCTGTCCCTGTAAGGCTCAGTGCGTTGCAGGCAGACGCATTATGGGCCACAACACAAAACCACGGGCTGCAGCAGTGAACACCTGGTTGAGAGCGCATAGCGCAGCGGCCAGCGTGCTGTTGTGGTGAGTCGGCAGCTGCCGTAGTGGCGTCTCTCTCGCCCGCTATAACAGCTCGCTGTCTCCGGCGCAACTCGTCAATCCAGCGCGCCATGCCGCGAGACACGGGTAGGCGGGCGGAAACGAGCGCCGCGCATGACCCTAACTGAGGCTGGTAACAACAAGAGGAGTAACATAACTCTCATAATCTAAGTAGTGAATACAGATGCCCAGCAGATACAAAAGCTGACACTTGTTTCAGTTCCTATTCCCCCCCCCCCCCCTCCCGCCACTGTCCACCATATCGCCTTAACTACTATAAAAACATCGTTCTTATCTGAATTAAATTTGGTGTCCTGATAGTACCAGCGGAAAACTGCTCCCATAGGAGAAAAAAAGAGGTGAATACACTCATCGTTCATCGTTATTAAAACACACTGACTGAAAAGTGGGGTACCAGCTGCCTCATACCACCTTCCTCAGTACATTTGAAAAATTTTCCTAGATATTTTGGCATTGAACATACATGCTCTTCTTTCAACATGCAAGTCACATCTCACTCCCAGAAGCTGCCGTTACTGTAACTCGCTCACACCCACTAGTCCATCGTCGTAAATCTCTCATTCCCATGCACTACCAAATGCCTATTTTCATTCGCTCTTTCGGCCCATCCTATTGTCAATATCCCTATCTGTATCTCTGTCACAGTCTCCTGTCTCACACCCATAGTTCCCGCCGTTCTGTCCTACTAATACTGTCTCCTCTCAGTGACATTGTCTCCTTTCATTCCTTCCCACAGCTGCTGTCTCTTCACACTATCACTATCTATTGTTTTCTCATTGTTATTGGCATAGACATTGAATCACATTATGACTGGCTCTCACCCAGTTCCACTTCCTCCTTTTCGTTATTCCTCTCCCACTGGTACTGTCTCCTATACTCTTTTCCTAGCACTGTCCTATCACCGTCTACTACAGGTATGCTCCACTACCACTGTGTCACTCTCTTTCTCTCACACTGTCATGATCTCCCTCACTCTTTATATACCATAGCGAATTCCAGAGTTTATTCCTTCTTTGTCTTTTTCCCATTGCCTTGTCTCCTTCTCTCTCAGCATAAAAAAATGCGAATATGTTAGTAGTAAGATAAGGGCGGCACCACCCCAGTTTTGATATCAAATTGATATGCAGATTAACTAAATTAAATAATTAATTACCCCCATCCCCCCTGGATAACGTCATGTGATTTCCCCAGACAGTACACGGCCCCTCGGCCGCCTCCCCCACCTACCCTACTGACGGGAATTTCAAATTTTGTAGCGAATTTCGAATTTTGGCATGAATTTCAGAAATGACCTCCAAGGCTGTGCTGAATTCCCCACCCAAACCCCCAGCCAGATATTGGCTTGAAATTCAAAATTGTGGTGTCCTTTTCAGGACTCAAGCTCTGGTCCTTCTCAACGAAAATCCAAAGTGTACACCCCAACACAATTACACCACCAGAGGCTTTGAAATTGGCGGTAACCAATGGGAAAGCAGCATACGATCACATCTGGGATATAAGGTGGGCCCAGCAGCTTTGCAGCCTCTGTTGCAGTCAGCCAGTCAGCATGAAGCACCAACCGAAATCGTCCAGGGCTGCCCAGCTACAGCAGCAGCAGAACAGGAAGAAGCTGCGGAAGAGTAAGTACCCCTTGCTTGATGTCTGTGTTTACTGTCATGTGAGGAAGATGAAGTCCTTGTACAGCTATTATCACTTGTAACAGTTTTTCTTCTTTGCTCATCAGTGGATGCGACATCCTCCAGCCTATCGGGGTCTGCAGCATTGACGTGTCCCAGCTTGTTGGGACCCGTAGGAGTGGCAGCAACTTGGTATCCTGTCACGCAATTGGTTCAATTGGCTCTGAGCACTATGGGACTCAACTTCTGAGGTCATCAGTCCCCTAGAACTTAGAACCACTTAAACCCAACTAACCTAAGGACATCACACACATCCATGCCCGAGGCAGGATTCGAACCTGCGACCGTAGCGTCTCGCTGTTCCAGACTGTAGCGCTTAGAACCGCACGTCCACTCCGGCCGGCTCCAGTCACGCACCTGATCACCTTGCTGGAGCAGGAAAATGAGCTGTTATTGTCAGTAGAAGACATCCAGCCAGCCCCTACTCGTAGAAGTGTAACAGGGGTCTTAATGAGCGTGACACATGTCGGTACTGGACCACATCATATGTGTCATCACAGTATATTTCAGTGATACAGCATGGACAAAGTGAGGATGTAGTTGATGAGAAGATACCAATTAATCCCTGTGCATCACTACTGTTCACTTCAGCGTATAATTTAACTGCTAGTAATTTCAAGCGTTTACATATTGGTACAGAAGCATCCACAGACAGAGACTGGCGTGTGGTGATAGAGATGGAGAATGCAGCTAAAAGTGTTGAAGTGCAGTTTATGGAGGTGGATTTGGATGAACCATGACGTGCAAAAGCGTACATCAAGCACCAGTTGACTGCAGAGTACCATCTGAGCCGTCCTTCTCCAGACATTTACTGTGCTGCTCTAACTCTATCCGTTACAACAGTGTACGATGACTCTGCACTCTATGTGAAATCGGGTGACATCCATTTATCTACCACACTCCACATTACAAACTTGTTTGGTCTACAGATGCTGCTATCCATCGTGTTCGAAAGACTGAACAGATGGCTGTCTAGCGTTAAAATCTGTGTATAGGAACATTGCAGAGTATTTCTGTATGAACAGTGTGCCTGTAGAAGACTTTGAACAGTGGGTCAATATTGTACCAACAGAAACAAATGTATTGCCAATACGTCTGAGAGAAACACATGCTGAATTCAATGCTTGTAAGGCGGCTTCATTTTCTATATTCTGTATTGAGGTTGAGATATAGGAAGAACTTGTTGATGTAGTGCATCCCGTGTATGATTACTGAATAAAAATCTATAAGCGCTGAAACTTTAATAATGGCAACTATTTATTTACAGCTCGTACAAAATAGATACGTGTTTCAAAGTTTTACTGGCCTTCAAAGTAGTCATCAGCATTGTGTACAACCCGTTGCCAACGATGTGGAAGTCGTAGGATACTCTTAGCAGTGCCAGTTGTGTTAACAGTTCGAGTGGCGCGGTCTCTTGCCCGACGAATTTGTAGTAGTTCTGAAGCGAATGCCGTGAAGTGTTTCCTTCAGTTTAGAAATCGAGTTGAACTCACCAGGGCTTAAGTGACGGGAGTGCAGTCGGTGGTATAGCACTTAGCAGCCCCATCAGTCAAACAAATCAGTAATAGCTTGCACTGTACGTTCTTGAGCATTGTCCTTCAAAATGATGGTCAGGTCCTGCAGAAAGTGGCATCACTTCTGTCTCTATGCTGTTCATTTTTGGAACACAACCTATGACCAGCTTAGAGACAGAAGTGATGATACTTTCTGCGATACCTGCATTTTGCAGGACAATGCTCAAGCAAGTACAGTGCAAGCCGTTACTGATTTGTTTGACTGATGGGACAGCTAAGTGCTATACCACCGACTGCACTCCCTTGGCTTAAGCCCTCGTGAGTTCAACTCTATTTCTAAACTGAAGGAAACACTTCACGGCATTCGCTTCAGAACTACCACAGATTCGTCGGGCTATAGACCGCTCCGCTTGAATTTTCAACACAACTGGCACTTCGAAGAGTATCCCACGACTTACACATCGCTGGCAACGGGTTATACAGGAAATTGGTGACTACTTTGAAGGTCATAAAAAAATGGTTCTGAGCACTATGGGACTTAACATTTATGGTCATCAGTCCCCTATAACTTAGAACTACTTAAACCTAACTAACCTAAGGACATCACACAACACCCAGTCATCACGAGGCAGAGAAAATCCCCGACCCCGCCGGGAATCGAACCCGGGAACCCGGGCGTGGGAAGGGAGAACGCTACCGCACGACCACGAGCTGCGGACTTTGAAGGTCAGTAAAACTTTGAAATACGTATCTATTTTGTACGAGCAGTAAATAAGAAGTTGCCACTATTAAAGTTCCAACCCTTGTATGTAACCATGTATGTATTTTTATTTCTTACCTCTCATTATTCTGCAGGTACTAAAGCTATTGTTACCAGTATTTTCACTGCAAACATGCCACAGCAGAAAATTATGTCGTTTAACTAAATTCTCAGTAAAAGTCACTATCTGACATAGTAGGTATCATGGCATGGTGGGTGAAGCATCAAGACTTTGTTGTAAGCGACTGGAGCTGTGATGGCGTGCAACAGCACAGGTGAAAAAATGGTGTACTCCTTCCCGACAACATACATGCAATACTTGTAATTCCATCCAACTGTGGCAAGACAAACGATCTCATGTCGCTGCTAACACATTCGGATGGAGGCCGCTTTGGGAATGCATGTGTATTTTCGAAATAACCGACTATTACAGTAGATATAGCTTCGTGTACACGGTGTAACATACTTGACATTCCTTGACAGCAGTTATATCATTCCACCAGAAAAAATTAAAGCCAAAAACAGGGTTCATATTTGATGATCAAATTTGACGCTATTGCTGTTTTGGTCGCCATCTGGCTGTTGTTGTATTTTATCTGAATCAGACTTACTTCAGAATCCCAAAACAGTTGGTGATAGATAATGCAAACCTAATTATGGCATTCAAACAAGACAGTCTGAATTTAAAAGACATTTACCAGACTTATGCAAGAACCGATATGTCGTTCAGTTATTTTGTAAAGACATGTGCAGATTGCGGGAATCGCTCAAAGTATGGGTTCCCCGTTATTGATAAAACATGAACATTAAATGATGGGAGGTATAGACGGAACCTCCAGGAGTTCCTATATATATAGCCATGGAAAGAGGTGAGTACATCAGTATAAGTATCAACCATGGATAGATTCGCGTGCATGCCGGGAGCTCAGTCTTCTAGGATGGGTGGGCATAGACAACACATTCGCTTGTACCTGGGCACGAAAATTCATTCTCTCGAACATAAAGTTGGAAGCATACTCAAGGAACTAGAGGCATATTGTCATACCCCTCTGAGGCTGAACAATACACTGAATGATCGCTTTAATGCGGGCGAAAAGAAAGTAAACGACTTAACTGAAGCGGATGCCTTGCAACGTTCTGTTCAGAAGAGATCTCCACCCCGTCATACTCTTACGGATTTATGGGCAGTCCTGCAGGATTCATGGTGTCAGTTCCCTCCAGCACTACTTCATACATCAGTGGAGTCCATACCACGTCGTGTTGCGGCGCATATGCGTGCTCGCAGGGGCACTTCAGCGTAAGTTGCATTAATGAAAATAAATGAATTTTGTATCTCACATTCTGTGTTTCTTTCTAGCTTCCGCTTAGATAGTATGTAGCTTTGCCCAGATCCTACGTCTGTAGCTTTGTTCAAGCACAGGTGATATAATTTCAGACATGTTTGCTATATGTCTTTGGAAGCGGACACGATCACGCGCCGCCTGTCCCCAAAAACCTATACATGATACACGATAGGCGAAATCCCATGCAGTCATTACATATACTTTGTTTTCCTCCATCTTAAATGTCAGACCCCTCGTGCTTTAAACTAATACCTTATGCATCTTGCACAGCCTTTATATAGACCTGCAAAGGTAGGGATCTGTGAAATAAGAACGAAGATGTGTGGTAAGGAATAACTACTATTTTATTCAGAGATAAATATTCACAGTAGCAATACAGCTTTACATTCACAAATCTTGTTGTCTTTAAAATACGCGTAGTAATACTGCTTGAAATTCCCAGTTCTTGTTACTGTTTGAAAGTTTTTATTCACAGTTCTTGTTATTGCAAGTAATAGTGTCAGCTGAAAAAAAATTTTACTTTACATTGCACTATTGATTAGTTATTGCAGAGGTACAGTTTCTCTTACACTTGCACTAATACCATTACTATTACTAGTGAAATTCCACCAAAACAAAAGACTTAATTTATATTTTGAACTGGGTGGCTCCAAACATTTTTGATCTCAAGCAGTTGAAATAATTTAATAATACAATTAGGTGGGTGGCCCTAAAATGTTCATCCTAAACAGCTGCACTAAAATGAATGGGGTGGAAGTCGCACTTATAACTAGTATGACTTGGACAGCTAGCACTAGGTGAAATTTAAAAACTATTCTATTTACACATGCACTCAGACAATCACACAGGCACATGAAGTGCAAGAGTGAAATACGGTAAACTATTTTTTTCCTTCATTTACGATTTTTTAACTTTTTTGATGATTTTAGTCCAATTTTTAATCTTCTTTAAATGTACTGCACATTTTTAATTCTTTTTAAGATTTTTGTTATTTTTTTCCAGTACATGATGCTTATATATTCATGAATACATAATATGTTACTTATGAAGAAGAAAATAAACAGAACGTACTTACACAAAGGCACACATATTTTCATTGGCATCTACACTCAGACGCGCTCACAAGCATACACACTGGCACATATAAGCAATCACACATGCAGGTACATCATACATCACACACATACAATATCTACACAACGAAAAAGGGTCATACTCTTCGCCACAAGCTCTTACTCAGCCACTCACTCTCTCTCTCTCTCTCTCTCTCTCTCTCTCTCTCTCTCTCTCTCTCTCTCTCTCGTTCACATCGTCGGAGTCCCCCACCTCTCTCGCGCTTCAAGTAAATAGTGTGGGTACAAGAGTATTAAATCCTGTCATCGCAAATGGTTCTTTTATCGTCATGAGATGACATCTGATTTTAGATTGCAGCACAGTGTACATCTCGTTATCTCGCGATCGAATACTAGTTTGCTGTACTAAATGCAGAGTTTGCGGCAGAGCTCGGCGAACAGCGTCGTACAGGCACTGCAAGTAGTCTTCGACCATGAGGACACGTGATGCCGCATGTCGCAAACCCTTAGCCCCCATCTGGGTGGCTCCTTCTATTGTACAATACGCGTGAATTTTGGATCGTACACCCATACATTCCACAATCGGCAATCCATTGGCCTCATCTTTCATTATGCTGATAACTTCTTGCTCTGAGGAACAATACCATTAGGATTATCAGTTGTGTATCCTGGTGTGTCGAATTCATTACTGTGACACCTAATTACTTCAAATGGATCGTAGTTCTTCACCCAACAGATTGGGCTGTCTGCTTCCATTTAAAACAACTTTGGTTCCACGAAATGAGTTTTAGCAAACATATACACTCCTGGAAATGGAAAAAAGAACACATTGACATCGGTGTGTCAGACCCACCATACTTGCTCCGGACACAGCGAGAGGGCTGTACAAGCAATGATCACACGCACGGCACAGAGGACACACCAGGAACCGCGGTGTTGGCCGTCGAATGGCGCTAGCTGCGCAGCATTTGTGCACCGCCGCCGTCAGTGTCAGCCAGTTTGCCGTGGCATACGGAGCTCCATCGCAGTCTTTAACACTGGTAGCATGCCGCGACAGCGTGAACCGTATGTGCAGTTGACGGACTTTGAGCGAGGGCGTATAGTGGGCATGCGGGAGGCCGGGTGGATGTACCGCCGAATTGCTCAACACGTGGGGCGTGAGGTCTCCACAGTACATCGATGTTGTCGCCAGTGGTCGGCGGAAGGTGCACGTGCCCGTCGACCTGGGACCGGACCGCAGCGACGCACGGATGCACCCCAAGACCGTAGGATCCTACGCAGTGCCGTAGGGGACCGCACCGCCACTTCCCAGCAAATTAGGGACACTGTTGCTCCTGGGGTATCGGCGAGGACCATTCGCAACCGTCTCCATGAAGCTGGGCTACGGTCCCGCACACCGTTAGGCCGTCTTCCGCTCACGCCCCAACATAGTGCAGCCCGCCTCCAGTGGTGTCGCGACAGGCGTGAATGGAGGGACGAATGGAGACGTGTCGTCTTCAGCGATGAGAGTCGCTTCTGCCTTGGTGCCAATGATGGTCGTATGCGTGTTTGGCGCCGTGCAGGTGAGCGCCACAATCAGGACTGCATACGACCGAGGCACACAGGGCCAACACCCGGCATCATGGTGTGGGGAGCGATCTCCTACACTGGCCGTACACCGCTGGTGATCGTCGAGGGGACACTGAATAGTGCACGGTACATCCAAACCGTCATCGAACCCATCGTTCTACCATTCCTAGACCGGCAAGGGAACTTGCTGTTCCAACGGGACAATGCACGTCCGCATGTATCCCGTGCCACCCAACGTCCTCTAGAAGGTGTACGTCAACTACCCTGCCCAGCAAGATCTCCGGATCCGTCCCCCATTGAGCATGTTTGGGACTGGATGAAGCGTCGTCTCACGCGGTCTGCACGTCCAGCACGAACGCTGGTCCAACTGAGGCGCCAGGTGGAAATGGCATGGCAAGCCGTTCCACAGGACTACATCCAGCATCTCTACGATCGTCTCCATGGGAGAATAGCAGCCTGCATTGCTGCGAAAGGTGGATATACACTGTACTAGTGCCGACATTGTGCATGCTCTGTTGCCTGAGTCTATGTGCCTGTGGTTCTGTCAGTGTGATCATGTGATGTATCTGGCCCCAGGAATGTGTCAATAAAGTTTCCCCTTCCTGGGACAATGAATTCACGGTGTTCTTATTTCAATTTCCAGGAGTGTACTTAAAGCAGTACATGTGGAGTTTGGAGATGTCCAGAATACACATACTCAAATAGATAAGTTTCGTAATCTCCACTGAAACCTTAGACATGTGCACAACAACAAAGTTCGCATTGAAAATAGTGACCCACTTAAAATTTGGTCTGGCAATACACTTTCTTTCGCCCCAATGTCCACCTCATTCGGTCTAATCAAAATATCGCGTTAATTTCTTACATTATTCATGGTTTAATCAAGAACTGAATCATTCATTAAATTGTGTAAATCGTTTTTCGAAATCACTTGTCGCTCCCGCCCTCTTTTCGGTATTTAATTCAATATACTCTCTCAACCAGGGGGTCTGATTGAAGGAGATAGCCCGGGTGATTCTACCTAGCTCCATCCATAAGCTGAGACGTAGCTGGACATGACGATAATGTATAATGTACCTCTGCTTGCGTCCTACAGTGGCCATCATTTTAGGGATAGTGCTTCCTCCCAGAAATTGTTGCTCACGACATAACGCCAAGTCGCTTGTCATTTCATGCATACTAACAGAGTTTATGAGGTCTGCCTCCACCACTTACCCTACATCAGAATCAGCCGCCAGATCCATTATTTTGCCACCTAATACCTCTAATACGTTTTCGGGCACCCGTTATAAACCACCAACCAGTAGTGGATGCATCACGGCCTACCCATATGAGTTATTCACATCAAAATATGGAATATAACTCGAATCGAGGGATGCATTAAACCAGCACCCATATGTGCATTATTTGCCTTAGCATGTCTATGGAGCTGGCAGGGGTGGCCGAGGGGTTCTAGCAGCTACAGTCTGGAACCGAGCGACCGCTACGGTCACAGATTCGAATCCTGCCTCGGGCATGAATGTGTGTGATGTCCTTGGGTTAGTTAGGTTTAAGTAGTTCTAAGTTCTAGGGGGCTGATGACCTCAGAAGTTAAGTCCCATAGTGCTCAGAGCCACTTTGAACCATGTCTATGGACATACTGGCAATATCCTTCACGGATCCCGCTCTGAAAGAAAAGAAGCATATCATTATCATTCAAAAGTTCAATGCTGTGTCTCGTTTTCTTGAGCATTGCGTCCCAGGGCAAGACAGGTGCCGTGCAACAAAAGCCGGGGTCCAGAGATTATGTGTTCATGTATACCCTCTGGGACTTTTCAAAAACATCCGGAAGCAAGCGCACCTCAGTCTTGTATATTCACCCAAATTGGGAATGTTGAATTCGCGCCAGACAGTCACAGCATGCTCCTAATCTGCACTAGTTATGGTATCACCTGTGAGAGTAGTGGTAAATGCAGATATGTCAGCTAGCCTGGTTCGTCGAGTTTCGCCTTACTATCCAGATACGCATAAGGGAAACTCCTTTCCTAGTCACAAGCTGAAACATTTCCTCACCGGGGTATGCAGATTGGGTGATATGCATATCCTCCGAAAGTAGAGTTTCAGCGAGTTCCTTGAATGGCGCCTGCATAAAAGTAGCATGTCAACGGAGTGAAGCATAACCTTGGCGTCAATATGGAGAATAAAATATATTTCTCAACACTCTCAGGCAGGACACTGGCCTGATTTTTCTCCCAGCCGAAATTAGCCAACTGCTCAATTAGAAAGAGAGCATCGTACTCACTTAAATTATGGAAGAAAATGGATATGTGCCTTGGTAACTGATACTTCATGTTGCATGCGTTGTGAGCTGAACAGCGGGACTCCCTCGTAAGATACAGTCGTGGTACCTACGGGAAGTTTCAGCTTTCCTGTCTAACGGTAACCCACATTTAATAGCAGCATTGTATAATTTTTTATCCTCCTCCGATTCGGTCACGGAGATGTTGGTACTGTAAAGCGTATCAAAATCTCATGAGAGTTTATCAAGCCCAGTGAGCAACCAAACTGCAGGATTATCCCCTGCATAAGATTTAAAGTGATTAAGAAGAGTTGGTAAACTGCCGTATACAGTACATATTTTTGCATGAAGGTGGTATGTAAGGCAAAGGGGTTCTCTTCACAGTGGGTAATAAGGCGAGGAGACATTCGAAGTCAGCGTGTACAACAAATGGACCTAGTTCCTGGTGGTGATGATTGTTGAAGTTAATGAATATTTTTTCTTCTGTAGGCATCACAACATTTACCTTTTCCTTTGATTCACAGTTCTTCAGATACCTCTTTAAATACTTTTCTTCCGAAAAGGTATTTAGACACCTGAAGCAAATGTGTTTTTATGTTCATGTTTCAACAATTGTCTGTAAAGGAGGCAGGACATGTCTTTGAACCATATGTAATGCTGATTCTCACCTTCAGGGAAGAGTAGAATGTTTACATGAAGATCACACTAGCCTGCATACTTCGAAAAATTGAGTGCTCCAGCTACAGTATGCTGTCCTGATCATATGGCTTGCTTTTCTGATTCCTGAGGCCATAAACATGAACCGATATTCCAGGATTTTGTGCCTCAAATTTTGGTATGTCCTAAATCGTTACAGGGAACACGATACAACCAAATTAAAACTTCCAGTGATTTTATTGTTTGGTACACAGCGTGTTGTCATGCATTCGGAATGGTATATATAGTAATCATTTCTCTGACAAGCCAGGACTGATGATGCAAAACAAGCGTTATCCCTTTCATTTTGAAAGTTAATACAAGCCTGCTTGTTTTTCAATGTCCTCTGGGAATTTAATGAAACTGGACCCTCCATTTAACGGATCATAGGCATGATTATGGATATCAAGGTGTGGTATTTGGCTGAGTGCTTTAGCTGACCCTCTTACGTCTATCTCAGAAAACCAGGCCAATATAGCACCCAAGGCGGATTCACGATACTACTCGACGATTGATGTACTCTGAGACAGAACGCCATTATCACCCCAGATGTAGTGCAGGCTTTTCTCCCCATCAGTACCCTGCTGTTTGGGAGGGTGATTCAACTCGCAGCAGAGAACTGCATTGCCTTTAATATCATTACACCTCGGATCGTCTAGGGATTTGGGGACTCCCATGAATTTACGCAGACGCATCATTCATTCATTAATTCATTCATTCATTCACGGATATACCCGTCAGTTTAATTAAATCACGAGTTTATCACGGGTGTACCCGTCATCAGCCAATTTATTTAATTTTTACGTGTACCAATAGGCCAACTTAGAAATTCTGTCTGTGGGCAAGGTATAAAGATGGCAAGAAAATTTTCAAGGCTGTTGAGACTGGGATCTTAGGAATATATAGTTAAAATTTCAGTCATTGGTTATTCACAGCCATCTTGGAATCCTCGGCCTGGTTTTGGACCGCTGATGACGGCGAAAATATAGTAAGAAGACACTTTCTTGGGGTGTTCCGAGGAATCGCTCATGACCTAATGGTGGTGCCATCATAAGTCCCATCAAGCCCACCGTAGGTCACATCAAATTCAAATCAGTTTGCTCCATTTTCCTAAGGAGGAGGAAACGTCTAATATCCATAATTTGACATTGTATTGTAGGATATTTACATTAAGACGATCCTACTGTTGGGTATACAAATGGTCCCTGAGCCAAGGGCAATCCAAAACACTTGATCCTATCTTTCATCACTAACAGAACCCGAGGTATGAGCATCTCAATATCCCGTTTTTATGCGCGACGTAATGGAAGATATTGGTAAGGATGCTGTCACATGCATACCGATACATCGAGCACACCTATACATTGTAATTGTCTTTCCATAATTTCAAAACTGCACCAAGGATAAATATTTTATTTTCATTTCTCACTGTTTTAAATAACGTTGCAATCAACCAACTCCTCAATTCACAACGTATCAGACAGAAAATTTTTGTACTCCTAGTACTCCAAAACGAAAACTCAACCATACGATTTTGGGTTTCTTGATTTACAAACTCGCGTCGAAGAGAACTACGCGAATTTTATTTATTTACCGTTGGAGTACTACAGGAATCTGAAAGCTAATAAAATATGTATCGTAAGCGAATGAAATTTCTTACCACATAAAAGTCAGGAGTTGTTGTCTATTGGTAAAGAGTATTCCTGTCAAACAAAAGATAGTGGGTTCGAATCAAGATCAGACCGAGAAATTTGTTAGTTTGCCTTTACCCAGGCCACCAGGTCTCAATGACGTGAAGCTGTGCTAGGAACGATTGTTGTTTCTGTATTCAACATCAAACAGTAGCTCCACTTTCGCTAGTAGGATTATTAAATAAGACATGAACACCGCATCTCGATGAAGCGGCTTCGAATTGATTAACTTGCACCAGGCCGTTGAACACCCTCTTGATGGAGGCCCACATAGCCATGCCATACGACTATTCTTACTCACAAAAAGTTTTTAAAAACTTTCATTCTGATTTTCTATTTTCAGAACGACTGCCATGAATTATTTGTGAGTTTGAACTTTTCCTAAACTCAATTGAATTTGTTGAAAATTTTATAACAACGAAATACGATAGTTGTGATTTCTCAAGTTTTGAATAATTTAATTTTTCCACATTTTGAGTCACATACTATTTGCTACAACTGCAACATACTAATCGTAAATGAAATTTTGTGCCGTGACAGTAGCCCTAAAAGATGTCTCAGTGCTTTAAAAGATTTTAAAATCTCAGTATCGTAATCAGGAATTTTTAGATTGGTGCCTCATATGGGAACTGAAGTGATGAATTAGTAATCAAATTACTTTAATGCAGTTAAAGAAATGTTGAAAACGTCGATAAAAGCGAAGCTGAAAAAAACCTCATGTAGTCCGTCACGCATACGTGAACACGATAATATGAGAACAAATGGAACAAGTTAAAAAATTCTGGAATTTAATGGTCACATAAAAACTGATTCTGGACAGTCAGAATCAGTATTTTTTAGCCATCCAACACGTTAAGGTGTGAGCGTTACGTCACTAGTTTGAGCCACGTATACTATACGTAAAGTTCATAACGCAGTTTTCCAATAAGCAAAATCATCCGACATAATTCTTAGCGACTGACGAGAACAACGCATACGAAAATCGACTGCATCGTTCTTATATATTTGGTATGTGCTTGTTCTTCTTGTGCAGTGGTGAGTAAGTGCACGCGACGTCGTAGGTTTGAGTGTACTTAGTCAGATACTTTTTCAGTATGTACTCATTCGAGCTATGAAATAACTGTACTATTTTTGATATTTATAAATGCATATGTTATAGGTCCAGTAACCCTTTAATTTTGTTATTACGACAGCAAAAAAACTAATAATGGTGGAAGTAGAGAGGTTATGACATTCAAACTGGTACAACAAGAAATGAATTTCTGAAAAAGAGAAATTTTTCAACATCGAATATAAATTTAAATGTAAAAACAATCTTTTCTGAGGGATGTTCACTGGAGTGAAGCGTTCTATGGAAGTGAAACGTAATCATTTAGCTGTAAAGGAAAGTAGAGAAGAGAATCGTTGGAAATGTCGCGATTCAGAAGAAGAATGCTGGAGGTCAGATGGGGAGATCGGATAACCAATGAGAATGTTCTGAATCGGACTGGGAAAAATAAACTGTAGTAGACTCTGAGTAAAGGAAGGGATCCGTTGATGATATACGTCGTGAGGGCTCAAGGAATCGACAGCTTGCCAAAGGAGGAAGATGTGGAAGATAAAAAATGACAAAGAGACATCTAAGAACGAATGCAGTGACCAGGTACAAAAGGATGTAGGTTGCGCTAAATATGAAAATTTGAGGAGACACGCATAGGATAGACTAGCGTGGAGAGCTGCCGATAAAGCAGTCTTAGGACAGGGGATCACAACAGCCATATCCGATTTTTAACGACGTGTTTTATATACAGACATAAATACGAGCAGAATGGGTAATTGCTTTATTTTGAAACCTAGGAAACTTGCGATTTTCAAGAGAAAGCGTAAAATAGCTAATTGCATTTTTGTCAGCTGCTTTCGTTAAATATATTTTCAATGGTTATTTGAATGAATCGGTAATTTCAAATCCACGCAACATCTCCAGTTCCCCAGTTAATCGAGTGTTCTATTGTTCATCATCGACGGTGCTAAAGCAGTGTGTATCGTATAATTTTTCGAACAATGTATTGCGTGTTGTGAACAGCACCTTGCGGCGGGGGTCAACACTGGAACATTAATCATGTACATGACTGCAAAATGAAGGAACAATGCTTTTCGAAACGGAGCACCGAGACAACCGCTACCATGTCGATGGAAAGATGAGCTTAACCGTACAGGTAATCACCTTCGAATAGCTGTTGGAAGCATTATACGATACCGCAAACTCTTCCAGTTTCCGTATGTTGCGATGTCTTCCACATTTTTGTCAATGAGAAACATCACCTCTGTTTTATATCTACCAGCCTGTGTTGTGGTAGCTGTATAGTTTATGCCATGCGATGTTCAGTTTTCTGCGAGAGCCAGAGGATCGACACGTCTTAATGTCGGTTTCGCCGGAACTGACACGGATCTCTAAGTCATAGTAGAAGAAACAAAGTGTAAGGCAGTGTACTCTGATTGGGTGTGTTACAACCAAAAAATGTATTAAACTGCTTATGAAGCAACAATACAGGAACCCCCTTGTGTGGGTGATAGGCTCTTGGCTATGGTCATCTTACAGTACAGGCGACGAGACTTTACACCGGTCTGTGGAAGCGACTTCGATCACGAACCACCTGCTCCATTGAACCAATACCTGTATATTTAATAGGATTGCCACATATGTTTGGGTGATAGACATGAATGAACCCTGAGAGACACAGATCTCCTTCAGACTACCTGTATGTAGGTTGGAGACGTGTCGCAATGCAGTAGCAAAATCTTCGTCCTTCCTCCATGCCATCTATGATGTGTGGTCTTCCTAATTTTCCCAACAAGAGACACCACCAAACTGCTCGTACTATCTTTTCTAGTGCCTCGTGTTGCAGGGGAAACCTTCGTTTGGCGATCATTAAGGTCGATGCTGAAGTTCAGTCTACATCCACGAAATACACATGGTCCGTCAACAAGTGCAGTAGCAGCAATGTTCTTCACTGTATTCTTCTTCTTGTCTGCAGCAGATGTGGCGAACTCGATGTTCTCAATTGTTTTGTAGATTGTTTGACGAGAACGTCGACGGTACCGCGTGCGCGCGGGTCCAAAGTCCAAACTGATAAGGACTTTAACTTGGAACATGCTGTTGCTACCAAGAGCAATGGTGTAGTTTGTATGAGGATGCATTATTAATTGTTTTGGATAGTCACGTGATCAGAATTTGTAAATAAAAAATGCTGTTACATACTCTATGCCTACAGATCCTAGATGTACCCTTGTCCGGTTCTCAGCTACGCTACAGATCAGTTTCAATATAGTTCAGTATTTTTGATTAGGACGAATTAGATTGATTGAATGACATTGCTGCGTTAATGCAATAGCATGTGCAGCAGCAGCAGTGTATTTCCTTTTTTTACAATTCGCGTTGTCAATGGCTGTTATTAGACATATTATGTGGTGAATTGTTGTATTTATGGAACGCAGACAATGTAGTGCAGAAGTTGACATATATGCTGATTTTCCAAAGTCTTTATTAGCTAATTCAGCCATATGATAGGTACGGTAAGCAATAATGTCTCTGTCTACAAAACTTTCAAGGCCAGGAACATTAGGTACTCCTGTACCGCCTCGTACTATAGCTACTGTAAGCCAACCATTACCATGACTGAATGTATCATTAAGGTCTATGCTAAAATTAATTCTACATCCAACAAATACACAGGGGCCGTCGACGAGGGCATTAGCAGCAATGTTCTTCACGGTATTCCTCTTCTTGTCTGCGGCAGATGTAGTCAGTTCTATGTTTTCAATTGTTTTATATACTGTTTGTTTAACACGACGTCGATATCTTCTGTAATTTTAGCATAGACCTTAATGATACATTCAGTCATGGTAATGGTTGGCTTACAGTATCTATTGTACGAGGCGGTACAGGAGTACCTAATGTTCCTGGCCTTGAAAGTTTTGTAGACAGAGACATTATTGCTTACCGTACCTATCATATGGCTGAATTAGCTAATAAAGACTTTGGAAAATCAGCATATATGTCAACTTCTGCACTAACATTGTATACTCGTAACAGAAGGAAAATATCCGTAAATGAATCCGTATTTGTTTGGATAAAGGATAAAGCAGTCTTAGGACAGGGGATCACAACAGCCATATCCGATTTTTAACGACGTGTTTTATATACAGACATAAATACGAGCAGAATGGGTAATTGCTTTATTTTGAAACCTAGGAAACTTGCGATTTTCAAGAGAAAGCGTAAAATAGCTAATTGCATTTTTGTCAGCTGCTTTCGTTAAATATATTTTCAATGGTTATTTGAATGAATCGGTAATTTCAAATCCACGCAACATCTCCAGTTCCCCAGTTAATCGAGTGTTCTATTGTTCATCATCGACGGTGCTAAAGCAGTGTGTATCGTATAATTTTTCGAACAATGTATTGCGTGTTGTGAACAGCACCTTGCGGCGGGGGTCAACACTGGAACATTAATCATGTACATGACTGCAAAATGAAGGAACAATGCTTTTCGAAACGGAGCACCGAGACAACCGCTACCATGTCGATGGAAAGATGAGCTTAACCGTACAGGTAATCACCTTCGAATAGCTGTTGGAAGCATTATACGATACCGCAAACTCTTCCAGTTTCCGTATGTTGCGATGTCTTCCACATTTTTGTCAATGAGAAACATCACCTCTGTTTTATTTCTACCAGCCTGTGTTGTGGTAGCTGTATAGTTTATGCCATGCGATGTTCAGTTTTCTGCGAGAGCCAGAGGATCGACACGTCTTTATGTCGGTTTAGCAGGAACTGACACGGATCTCTAAGTCATAGTAGAAAAAACAAAGTGTAAGGCAGTGTACACTGATTGGGTGTGTTACAACCAAAAAATGTATTAAACTGCTTATGAAGCAACAATACAGGAACCCTCTTGTGTGTGTGATAGGCTCTTGGCTATGGTCATCCTACAGTACAGGTAACGAAACTTTACACCGGTCAGTGGAAGCGACTTCGATCACGAACCACCTGCTCCAATGAACCAATACCTGTATATTTAATAGGATTGCCACATATGTTTGGGTGATAGACATGAATGAACCCTGAGAGACACAGATCTCCTTCAGACTACCTGTATGTAGTTTGGAGACGTGTCGCAATGCAGTAGCAAAATCTTCGTCCTTCCTCCATGCCATCTATGATGTGTGGTCTTCCTAATTTTCCCAACAAGAGACACCACCAAACTGTTCGTACTACACTCCTGGAAATTGAAATAAGAACACCGTGAATTCATTGTCCCAGGAAGGGGAAACTTTATTGACACATTCCTGGGGTCAGATACATCACATGATCACACTGACAGAACCACAGGCACATAGACACAGGCAACAGAGCATGCACAATGTCGGCACTAGTACAGTGTATATCCACCTTTCGCAGCAATGCAGGCTGCTATTCTCCCATGGAGACGATCGTAGAGATGCTGGATGTAGTCCTGTGGAACGGCTTGCCATGCCATTTCCACCTGGCGCCTCAGTTGGACCAGCGTTCGTGCTGGACGTGCAGACCGCGTGAGACGACGCTTCATCCAGTCCCAAACATGCTCAATGGGGAACAGATCCGGAGATCTTGCTGGCCAGGGTAGTTGACTTACACCTTCTAGAGCACGTTGGGTGGCACGGGATACATGCGGACGTGCATTGTCCTGTTGGAACAGCAAGTTCCCTTGCCGGTCTAGGAATGGTAGAACGATGGGTTCGATGACGGTTTGGATGTACCGTGCACTATTCAGTGTCCCCTCGACCACCAGTGGTGTACGGCCAGTGTAGGAGATTGCTCCCCACACCATGATGCCGGGTGTTGGCCCTGTGTGCCTCGGTCGTATGCAGTCCTGATTGTGGCGCTCACCTGCACGGCGCCAAACACGCATACGACCATCATTGGCACCAAGGCAGAAGCGACTCTCATCGCTGAAGACGACACGTCTCCATTCGTCCCTCCATTCACGCCTGTCGCGACACCACTGGAGGCGGGCTGCACGATGTTGGGGCGTGAGCGGAAGACGGCCTAAAGGTGTGCGGGACCGTAGCCCAGCTTCATGGAGACGGTTGCGAATGGTCCTCGCCGATACCCCAGGAGCAACAGTGTCCCTAATTTGCTGGAAAGTGGCGGTGCGGTCCCCTACGGCACTGCGTAGGATCCTACGGTCTTGGCGTGCATCCGTGCGTCGCTGCGGTCCGGTCCCAGGTCGACGGGCACGTGCACCTTCCGCCGACCACTGGCGACAACATCGATGTACTGTGGAGACCTCACGCCCCACGTGTTGAGCAATTCGGCGGTACGTCCACCCGGCCTCCCGCATGCCCACTATACGCCCTCGCTCAAAGTCCGTCAACTGCACATACGGTTCACGTCCACGCTGTCGCGGCATGCTACCAGTGTTAACGACTGCGATGGAGATCCGTATGCCACGGCAAACTGGCTGACACTGACGGCGGCGGTGCACAAATGGTGCGCAGCTAGCGCCATTCGACGGCCAACACCGCGGTTCCTGGTGTGTTCGCTGTGCCGTGCATGTGATCATTGCTTGTACAGCCCTCTCGCAGTGTCCGGAGCAAGTATGGTGGGTCTGAGACACCGGTGTCAATGCGTTCTTTTTTCCATTTCCAGGAGTGTATCTTTTCTAGTACCTCGTGTTGCAGGGGAAACCTTGGTTTGGCGATGGCCTTACACACTGTACACGGTTGGTGGAGCTATGACACCATGTTCCCAATTCCACCGAGTGGTCAAAACGCGCTCGTGTTGCATTAACTCAGCTTGTCCCATTTCCCCACAAGATGCAGAAGGTCTTAGATATAGCACTCTCCGACTTCCGTACAGGTCACACTTAAATTGGGACGATCACGTAGACTAAGTTGCAGGTAGGGCAGGGCAGAGACTTCAGGAGCAGTTACAAGATGCAGAGGGACTGTCTAAAAACAGCGCTGCAGTTCTTGGTGTATGGGATCCTTAGCAGATAGGTTCGAGGAAAGGTGACTCGTTTCGAGGTACGAGAGTGGCACGAATATTATTCACCAGTGGCTGTAATCATTGAATGATGTCTCTACAGGATCCAATGCAAATATGTGGTTGAATGGATAGACTTGATTCCAAATTGCGGACAGCATTTCTGCCTGAAAGCTTAACACTACAAGCGGCCTGTAGACTCAAGACCACTTTTTATGCAAGGTGATGGTAACATAGGCATTATGATCGTGCTTTTAATAGTGCAGTCCTTACGCAAAATGTATGTTCTGGGCTGTAGAATCCCTCTGTGGTCAGCTTCAGATGTCATTTCTCAATAGTGTTCCTCGAAAAGAGCATCGTGTTCCCTCCATGGATTCCCAGTTGTCCTACTTGACGAGTATAATCCGACTGCTGAAAAAAAGTTACTCGCCATACAAAGTGACTCTCATGATCAATGTAATTAATCCTCCTACCAAACTCATATCAATGACTTGCCGCCGGGCGCGTAGAATAGATGGATAGGGCACCACAGAATGATTATTGACAAGCGTTTCTTTATTTTTCGTTGCGGTGATATCTTTCAATGAAATTTCAATTTCCAACCTACACAGGGCGAGACAGGCTCTCACGATTTGTTTCGTAAACGATAGTATGATATAGCATGGCACTGGTAAAATGGAACCTCTCATAGTGTACAAAACAGCTACGTTCTCTTGAATTATAGCTTGTTGTTGTCAAACGTAAAATGAATGTGTTTTTTTCCGACATGTGTGCCAATAGCGTGAAAGATTCTCTGAAATGTTTGTATCACACACGTGCATGACAGTTTATTTACAGACACTGAACGCGAGAGATGCTCTCGGGTCATGTAATCCATTCAACAAGCTGAAAGAAGTTGCTAAATTTTTTTCTGCAGTCGAATGTAAAAAGTATACCGAGTTTACTCATAAAACTAAAAGAAATAGGACTTTAACTATTTTCGTGGATTATAGAGTTGAGTTGATGTTAAATACTCCAGCGCATAATGACGGGCTGTTGCGGCCAAATTCCCTAACAGGCCGTGGCTCTCTCTCGGTCGGGATAGCAGTCATTGTTTCACGTTTCTGAGGGCTGCCGGCGTGAGGATGCGCTCGCCTTAGGCGGCCAGGGGCTTCCTGCTTCGCACGCAGCCGACTTTTGAAATGGCCATCTGGAGCGTTCTCTGAATGGGCGGTGCTATACTACTTAATTTCCCTTTTGTGTTGTCTAGGATGCCACTTGGAGGCATGCTGTGTATCGCGAGTGGCGCAAAGGGAGCGGCAGTAGGGGCGCGTCTCCTGCAAGTGGTTGCCGGACAGAGCCGTTCTCTGCCGAGGGGGCGGTGCGTGGGGGCTCTGTGGCTATATTTTAAACGAACAAGTTGCAGTTTATTGTGTTGGCGCAGGAGAGTCACTCCAAGGTAGTGGCTAGGTGAAAAGTCGAGTGCGGCCAGCGACTGCAGAGGATGGCGGCAAAAGAGGGGGGGGGGGGGGCAGCGAGGGTACAGAGAAACTGCGAGATGCTCAGCAGTGCAGCTGGCCATTTCAGGAAGCATGGATGGAGGGAGGCAGAGGTGGAGGGAGGGAGGAAGAGGGGCTCGATATTCAACAGTTCGTGGAGCCTAACGAGGAGAACGCATGTCCAACTACCGACCCCTCTGCGGTCTTTTCGGACGACGATTTTACCCAGTACATGTGCTGCATTATGACCAGTTCATTACGAGTGCTGGTTTCTTCACAACAATTTCGAAGTGTAATCAAAACTGTGTCGCTTTCCATCATTTGTGGTATAGTGTATTGGCTTTGATTACCTGGGCTGCAGGATGGTTTTTGAGCAGGTATCTGTAGTGAACTCTGACATCAAAGAGCGATAGATACTGTATGCTTATAGGTAATGCACTTTTTAAGCTCCTCTCTGTCCAACACAAGCATCTCGTCGGGTTGAACGTATTTCCCACCAAAAAGAACAAAGATAGTGCCTTACACCCATGCCTTTTCCCGCCAGCTTGTAGGTGAAGGGTAGAGTTTGAGTTTGTGTGTCACTAGTTTTGAGTGGTATTGCGAAATTTTTTCCCAATAGTATAACACCAGTTGTATGGTGTCACCAATTTTTGAGCTGTATTGTGCTTTTATGCCGCCATTGTGTACCACTATGCATATAGTTGTGTAACTAGGCCTGATCTTTGTGATTAATTACGTAATTAGAATCGATCTTTGTGTCAGTTTTCCGACCAAAATAAATACAGTACACTAACCTAACCTTCCTCTCCAGTAGAATCAGGGTTTGAGTCCTCGAAAGGACACCGCCATTTCTAATTTCTCGTCAATTCGAAGCACCTCTGGTAGTTCAATTGTGTTAGGAGGGTACACTTGGGCTTTCCACCCAGGAGAACCAGGGTTCAAGACCCACAAAGGGTACTGCCAATTTCAATTTCTCACCACTTTCTGGGTGAGGAGGCGGGGTGGGATGTCAGCACAGCCCTGGTACAAAGAAATTCCCGACAAAATTGAAATTCCCACGAAAATTCGAAAATCCCGCCGAAATTCGGGAGGGGCTGTGGCTGTGGCAGGGGCACACATGCAGGTTGAGAAAAACATGTGACGTTATCTGCGGGTGGGGGTGGTCGGAGGGGGAGGGTACGTGGGTGGATGGGGGTGTGGCTGATTAATTGATCAATTTAATGAATTTTCACATCAATTTGATATCAAAAGAGGCCTACTACTCATTTTGCAAGAGATTGTAAACCTTTTGTTTAGAAACGAAAGGAAGCATCATCGCAAAACACAGTAACTAACGAGCAAACTATCTAAAAACAGCAAAATATAAATTTCAGGTTTAGTTCACTGCAAAAGATCTATTGCACAGTAATATAAGCTAGGAATACAGTCCGTTGGTTAACCATTATCAGAAAAACCAGTCCTCATAAAGGAAACTGTCAGTATAAGAAAAGCAATATACTGATATGTCAGTGAGCAATCGAGGACAGGTGATGCATTACTCTGCCCTACTCAACCACAGCGCATGCCGCGTCGTCGAATCGGTAACAAAGCCGTCGGCACAAGGGACGAGTTAGCTAACGTTGACGTGGCGTTCTACGAGTTTCGTGACGTCACTTCCTGAGATGTCACGTTGCGGAGCCATTTCCTCACGTGAACCACAAAATAATATCGGCGATCTTTCGGCTATGCGTGTCGTAAAGTAGAACCAATAGGAAAGAAGAAGCTTGCTACACCACATTCTGAAAACTTGAGACCCGTAGAAAGCAGGACGCCATATTGTATTTACCATGTTCACTAGTAGCCAGCCCATATTTGATGGGTTTTTCGTTATGCCGTTTACTCCTTGAATATATACTGTTCCTTAAGCACCAGCACATTGAATGGCCGGCCACGATGGCCGACCGGTTCTAGGCGCTTCAGTCCGGAACCGCGAGACTGCTACGGTCGCAGGTTCGAATCCTGCCTGGGCCATGGATGTGTGTGATGTCCTTAGGTTAGTTAGGTTTAAGTAGTTCTAAGTTCTAGGGGACTGATGACCTCAGATGTTAAGTCCCATAGCGCTCAGAGCCATTTGAACCATTTGAACCACACTGAATGTCTCGAGAACGTATCGTTATTGGTACGATTCGACGGGAAAAGTCATCATACGCGTTGGATGAGAGTAAGCCGTTTTAAGGTAACGGCACATTAAATATTCTTAAAAAATCTGTCGTTCTTGTTAGGATTTGTTGTAATTAAAAGTAAATTGATAACATTCCGGTGATTAAAGCCTACAAAAGATTGTAATATTAAGTACAGTATCAATTACTGCCAAGCTACAGCCTATCGCAGGTAGTGTCGCCTTGCGCGTCGAGCGAGCAGGTCATAGTTAACTTCCGCCTGTGCCGAAGCACCGCTTGTGTCGAAGCTAATCAGTCTTGTTGGTGTATCGGCCGGAGTCACATCGCAGTTGCGTAACGGAGTTTTTTGTCGTTTTCCTCTTGACGACAGTGTTTTCCGCCCGCGCCATGGTGTCTTTCGAGTCTCCTAAATCTGTTCCTCGTCGAGCTACTGTTCGTTTCAGTTTTGACAAGAGTAAGAGTCGTGTTCAACCTGGCTACTTAGAAATTCACGATTGGTTGGCTGATGTTATCCGTGCTACACCTGATCAGGTAGATACTGCTTACTTTGATTCTGATTTGTATGCATTCTTTGTGAAGTTTTATGATCCCGTTCAAGTAGAATGGCTTCTCTCTCGGTTGGGTTCTAAAGCGTTGTTTACACATCGCGATGATTCCGTTAGTCAAGTCCTCCTTGAAAATGCGGCACTCGAGTGTACTCCGGTTAGAATTTATAACCTTCTTCCTGAAGTGGACGATTCATTTCTTAAAACAGCGTTGCTTCCTTTTGGAGTAATACGGAATACGTTAAGTCCCATAGTGCTCAGAGCCAATACGGTATATACGATGGGAACGCTGGTCAGCACAACACCGCTTCCAGTGTTATAATGGTATCCGGGCTGTGGACGTGTGCGTTAAAAAGAATATTCCTTCCCACTTCCCCGGACCCATGTTACGTATGCAGGGCAAGAAGGAACATGTTTTCTGTGTAACGAAATCGGTCATCTCATATCTGATTGTCCGCGCCGTACTACTGCCCTGACGTCGTCTTATCAAAAACGCCTCCCTTTAACGTTATCAGACATAGTACCTTCGCAGTCAGTTGTAAGTCAATCTCCAGCATTAAGCGATCTGGGGACAACATCACCCCCTACTCCTCGAGAATTTCCACCGTTACCGGCGTGTCCCAGTGCGGCCTCTGTCCAAGAGGGTACGACGGCTCTTGCAGCGCAAGCCAAACGCCGTCGGACTGAGGACGGTACAGATTTCGAGGACGCCCCACTCGTCTCGTTCTTCTGATACGGCTAGACAGAGGGTGCACCTTCTAGCAGTAATGAGTTGTCTACTGATGTTAATTGTGATTCCAGTATTACCAGAGATGATGTAGCTACTTCTGTTGATGTTAAAATGTGTGTTGAATCTGCGTCCCCTACTTCACCCGTAGACGTGACAGTTCCCGTGAGTTCAGATGTTCCCGTACAGACGTTGCCTGCTGGCCAGTCTTTACAGTGTTCCAGTGCAGTACCACCCGTCCTCCACGCTGAGGTTTTGGAGCAACAGGTTTCTACGGGTTCTCTTCCTGATGACCAGCAGATGCCATTCGACACCGGCACTGCATTGCCTGTCTCTTCCGTATCTGATGTTGCTGTTGGTTGTTCTGAGTTGTGCTCCCAGATTTCTGATGAGTGCAGTGGCGACGGCTCCTCTATCACATCGGAGCTTGACGTGCTCCCAACCCCTCCACATCAAGAGTCAAGAGTGTATGTTTTCACGGAGTGGTATGAAACAGCGTTCTCGACCTGCACGTGCAGCGGCGAGTTGTAAAAAGAAAACGAGGGTTCCTCGGCATCCGGTGGGGAGGATTAGAATTATACCTACTTCCCCCCCCCCCTCCCCCCTCCTCCGGATGTTGAGAAGAGACGGACGTGATGAGTGCTTTTTCCTTACTGCTGTTTTATTGACCTTACACGCGTTAACGGATGCAGACGTATACATTTCTAACCCTCAGTGTTAATACGATACGTTCCCAATTATAGCTTGCTGCGTTACGCCAGTTTATTTACGTTTCCCAAGCTTATATCGTGTGTTTACAACAGGTATTATTTGATGTGTTTTGTCTTCCTGAATACTCTGTTTTTCAACGATGCACCTGAAAATACTACCGGTATGGCTTTGCTTTATCGAGATGGAATCCCACTGAAGGACTTCGAAACGCTAGATGATGGTCGCGGTATAGGCTGTAGTTTTTATGACCTCATCTTAATTTTTAATTGCGCTCCGTCTGTAACCGGTCGTTCATCAGATCGCGCGCGGTTTTATAAGGAAGAAGTTGTTTATTCACTCCGACGGAACACACGCAAGGTTTTGTTGGGGGATGATTTTAACTGCGTCTTACGTTGTATAGATCAGACCCCTAATTATAAAAAAAATATGGTTCAAATGGCTCTGAGCACTATGGGACTTAACATCTGAGGTCATCAGTCCCCTGGAACGTAGAACTACTTAAACCTAACTAACCTAAGGACATCACACACATCCATGCCCGAGGCAGGATTCGAACCTGCGACCGTAGCAATCGCGCGGTTCCGGACTGCAGCGCCTAGAACCGCGTGGCCACCGCGGTCGGCCCCCAATTATACATTTTGTTGTGAACTTAATGATATGGTGACATCCTTGCATCTCCAGGATGCTTGGGTTTGCAGATATCCTATATTGGTGCGGTTTGCGTTTTTTACAGCTACTTCAAGTAGCCGATAGGACCGCTTTTATTTATCTGCCACCATATGTAGTCAGCTTCTGTCGATTGATGTAATTCTATAAAAAAAAGTCGTAGTGTGGGGAGGTACCATACTACGGAACAGAGGTTGTGACAGGAGAGGGTTCGAGTCGTGCAGAGGGACTTTTTTTTTCTTTCTTTTCAATTTCGCGTCTCTAAGAAGTTATGAGACTTTCTTACGAAGTTAACAGAAATTATTTCTGTAGTACTTGACGTTATGTAAATATAAGTCCTCCCTGTACAAGGTGTGATTTGGTTTGGATTCGGTGAACTTTTATAAGCTGATGTCAGTAACTGGATATATATATTTCTTTTTTGTCTTATTACATTCTCATGCATGTTGAAGCTTTTATTTCTGTATGCCACAGATAGAACAACATGACTAGCACATGGACAAGACAGTAAATATGTATTTTAATAGAGATAACGTAGGAATTTTACGTATGTTCTTTTCGTGAACAAAGTGTATTGTTCGCGAATCAAATAAAGCCGACAACTGCCGACGGAGAGTGCTGAGAGGGAGAAATTATGATAACCAGATAGCCTGCGTGCCAATGGCGCTGTGTCTCGTATAGTTGGAAATCCTGTCTGCGACATGTAAGTGCATCCCGTGTGCCGATGGCTCTAGGCGCGGCTATAGTTCCGCATGAAAATAAACTGCAAATGTTGACAACACGGCGAGTGATGATAAACAACGCAACCTACTGTACTTAACATTCACGAAATGTTCTTTTGTTTTCCTCAGAGATTTTGTAAATGCTTCTTGCATTAGGTGTACCAGTAATATGAACGTTAAGTGGTAATTCAAAGCGCGTAGTGGTTAGCACACTGGACTCGCATTCGGGAGGACGACGGTTCAATCCCGTCTCCGGCCATCCTGATTTAGGTTTTCCGTGATTTCCCTAAATCGCTTCAGGCAAATGCCGGGATGGTTCCTTTGAAAGGGCACGGCCGATTTCCTTCCCCATCCTTCCCTCACCCGAGCTTGCGCTCCGTCTCTAATGACCTCGTTGTCGACGGGACGTTAAACACTAATCTCCTCCTCCTCCTAATTCAAAGCGACATAATATTTTAAGACATTTTTGTGGTAACTTCACAGGCTTCATTTACATATAAATAGTTTCCTCGTTATCACTGGAGTCAATGGAAACACAACACTGAGTGACAGTTGAATGAGCTCCTCAACATACCAATATCATGTTCCTGAGCGTTTCACAAGGCAACTGGCCTATACTGGCGTACACTTTTTGTCCTAAATTTTCCGGAAAATTACTCCTCTGTTAACAGTTGTGCCTTTCAGCTGTAGATAAAGTTTCACTCACGAGACAGAATAATGAGGGAAACATGTCCCCACTAAAAGTTTAGATTCGTAACTGTTCGGTAGATTCGGCATTAGTAGATGCAGCTGAATATTTTCGTCTTTATCACTTTAAAGAGACAGATGTCTCCATTCACAGTTATTTGGTTAAGGCTCCGAATGTAAGAGGACCTTTGATTTTGCATTCGCAACACGACTCAGTCAACGGACCCTGCACGAGGAGATTCTCAATCATTTGATTTTCGCTAATAAGGAGGGGTGCGAACATTCCCTCAGTGATTCGACCCACATTTACGTAAAGTTCTTTCCCTGGATCACGTACATACTTTGACTCACAGATCCCGCTTCACTGAGGCAAGTGATTCTGGCCACCAGTTTGTGTGGAGAGAGAGAACACATTACACACCACAGAATGTTCATGTGCGGTTTGGCCTAGGCATTAGAGTGTTGGCAGGTTTATGCACAAAGTCCGAACACCACTGCTTATCTCCGTGCGACGTACCATTACAGCGCAGCGGTACTGCAGGAAGATTACTCTCGAACGTGTCTATCTGTTCAGGAATGCGCTAGGTCGCGACTTTCTTTTTATGGGCGGTAACGCCCACCAACACAGCACCGCTGAGTTGCCGGACACAAGGAAAAGTGAAGATATTGATCGAACAGAGTGGCCTCCCTACTCCGCAGCCTTAATCGTATATAGCATGCCTGGGATGCGGTTGGCAGACGTGCCTCTCTACGAACACCCGATCCCCGAACTGCGCAATAACTGAAAACCGCCTTGAGAGAGGAGTGGGGCAATAGCCCCTGCGACTTCTCAACAGTTGGTATCCAGCATGAGTAATAGGTGTAAAATGTGCATTAGTGCCAGGGAAGGCACATTCCTTACTGAGAGCCGGAGACTGATATATACAAAACATGAAGTTATATATGTCTCTTCACATGCTTTCCCTTGTCGTGAAATCTGCATCATTTTTCGTTAAAAATCTGCCGCTCCATTTCTATTACGTGTGTACTGTTTCATGGCGTCCATCATTGCCTATTACTAGTATCAACTGAAGAATAGGTTACTAGTACTAGCGAATGCGAAAACGGCGACAAACATAAAATCTGTATCGCGTACTTCAGTTGACCTATATAGGTCAACTGAATTGCAGGATACTAGTCCTAGGGAAAGCTAAAAAAGGCAACAACGTAAAATTTGCATCCTGTAGTTCAGTTGACCAATATAGCATACTAGTACAAGCGAAGGCGAAAAATGCGACAAACGTAAAATCTCTATCCGACTTTTCAGTTGCCTTACATATGTCAACTGAAGAATAGGATAATAGTACTAGCGAAGGGGCGGTCCTATCACGGTTCACGCGGCTCCCCCCGTCGGAGGTTCGAGTCCCCCCTCGGGCATGAGTGGGTGTGTTGTCCTTAGAGTAACTTAGTGTAAGTTGGATTAAGTAGTGTGTAAGCTTAGGGACCGATAGCAGTTTGGTCTCATAAGATCTTGCCACAAATTTCCAATTACTAGCGAAGGCGAAAAAAGCGAAACACGTAAAATTTGTATACTGCACTTCAGCTGATCTGCATAGTTCAGGATACGAATCAGTTGGAGAGAAAACAGCAGTTGTAACTACCATCAGGCAAAGGTATAATTCAAAATGTGTACACACACGATTTAAAATTACCACAAACGACAAAAAGGATACGTAACTTCTATCTCTTCTTAACACATTGTTTTATTTTTATTTACGATTATGACATTTTGCCACAGAAGATAACCTATATATTATCTTCGGCTCGAAAATAAACAATATCTATGACTAAAATATGACGTCGTTGGTCACAACCGACAAATTATATCACATTCTTCACTGACGAATGGGATACAACCCGTCAGCTTTGCAAAAGGGCACCCTCCGCCACACATAGTCAGGTGGCTTGCGAAGTATGGATGTAGATGTAGATGGCGTCACAAGTTACCACAGATGACATAGACGAATCTTGACAAACAAAGAAATGTAGTAGAGAGAAAACCATGGAGAAAACAAATACTAGATATAGACCAAGTATGTCCGTATTTCGAACGTAATGTTACATGTATCGCTTTTTTCGCAGTAGAAAGACCTAGTATATTATTCTTCATTTGATCTATATACACTCCTGGAAATGGAAAAAAGAACACATTGACACCGGTGTGTCAGACCCACCATACTTGCTCCGGACACTGCGAGAGGGCTGTACAAGCAATGATCACACGCACGGCACAGCGGACACACCAGGAACCGCGGTGTTGGCCGTCGAATGGCGCTAGCTACGCAGCATTTGTGCACCGCCGCCGTCAGTGTCAGCCAGTTTGCCGTGGCATACGGAGCTCCATCGCAGTCTTTAACGCTGGTAGCATGCCGCGACAGCGTGGACGTGAACCGTATGTGCAGTTGACGGACTTTGAGCGAGGACGTATAGTGGGCATGCGGGAGGCCGGGTGGACGTACCGCCGAATTGCTCAACACGTGGGGCGTGACGTCTCCACAGTACATCGATGTTGTCGCCAGTGGTCGGCGGAAGGTGCACGTGCCCGTCGACCTGGGACCGGACCGCAGCGATGCACGGATGCACCCCAAGACCGTAGGATCCTACGCAGTGCCGTAGGGGACCGCACCGCCACTTCCCAGCAAATTAGGGACACTGTTGCTCCTGGGGTATCGGCGAGGACCATTCGCAACCGTCTCCATGAAGCTGGGCTACGGTCCCGCACACCGTTAGGCCGTCTTCCGCTCACGCCCCAACATCGTGCAGCCCGCCTCCAGTGGTGTCGCGACAGGCGTGAATGGAGGGACGAATGGAGACGTGTCGTCTTCAGCGATGAGAGTCGCTTCTGCCTTGGTGCCAATGATGGTCGTATGCGTGTTTGGCGCCGTGCAGGTGAGCGCCACAATCAGGACTGCATACGACCGAGGCACACAGGGCCAACACCCGGCATCATGGTGTGGGGAGCGATCTCCTACACTGGCCGCACACCACTTGTGATCGTCGAGGGGACACTGAATAGTGCACGGTACATCCAAACCGTCATCGAACCCATCGTTCTACCATTCCTAGACCGGCAAGGGAACTTGCTGTTCCAACAGGACAATGCACGTCCGCATGTATCCCGTGCCACCCAACGTGCTCTAGAAGGTGTAAGTCAACTACCCTGGCCAGCAAGATCTCCGGATCTGTCCCCCATTGAGCATGTTTGGGACTGGATGAAGCGTCGTCTCACGCGGTCTGCACGTCCAGCACGAACGCTGGTCCAACTGAGGCGCCAGGTGGAAATGGCATGGCAAGCCGTTCCACAGGACTACATCCAGCATCTCTACGATCGTCTCCATGGGAGAATAGCAGCCTGCATTGCTGCGAAAGGTGGATATACACTGCACTAGTGCCGACATTGTGCATGCTCTGTTGCCTGTGTCTATGTGCCTGTGGTTCTGTCAGTGTGATCATGTGATGTATCTGACCCCAGGAATGTGTCAATAAAGTTTCCCCTTCCTGGGACAATGAATTCACGGTGTTCTTATTTCAATTTCCAGGAGTGTAGATCAACTGAACGATACGATACTAGCGCTAGTGAAAGCATAAAAAAGCGACATACGTAATATTGCCATGCAATACTTCAGTTGACATGTACAGGTTATATCCTTTTGCCCAACTATGTCTCTATTCCTTAACAGCTGCCAAGCAGTATAGTTCGCGCATAGTGAGTGAGAGAATATGACACTCTCTCGCGTTGGGTATGAAGGCTAACTACAGCATCGCGGATTGAATAAAACGACAGCAGTAGGGCAGCTGCATCACACTGTATTACTACGGCTATTCGGAAAGAAAGGTCCGAACGATCGCAAAATGGAAACCACAGTAAAAATCAAATATGTTTTATTTGCAGCAGTTAGTTACACCTTCCAGCTACTTCTCTGCACCGTCGCCACTCCGACTGAAAAGGGGAAGGCCTCAGACACGGCCAACCGATTCGGCTCAAATTTGGCAGGTCGCTAGTGTAGAAACTAAAACGAAGGACTCTAAGATATTTTGGGTCAACACTCCCGCAATTTTGAGAAAATCATCCCTGAAGATTATGACGGTAACTAGTTGGGAACCGGAAAACCCGGGTTCGAATCTTGAAGAAACCTAGCGGATGTTTCTTTTTTCGTTTGTATTTTTCCATATCTCAATTTATAGGGATAGGAGGGTTACTACGGTAAGCATATCAATAATGAATGTTAATAATAAGGTAGGTAAATAAATTTCTCAAATCTCTTGGAATAGTAAACAACTAAAACGTTACTCCAGGTCGCTTTAGAATGGCTCTTCCAGTTCCCGTTACGTGTCCTCACTTTTCTTCGGTCAACTAAATGGATGGTACTTGTCATATAAACATTCGAAACAAACAAACTCACGGCATCTCAACCAGTTACCTTGGCCGTTGCGCTATCGGTGCTGTTGGCAAAAAGCGTTTACTATATGGGTACAGAAGCGATAGTTGTAAAAGTTTCTTTCCTCGATTTCTGGAAAAGTACGCGTTTGCGGACCCCATACTTGATGATGAAAAATGCTCCATTTACAATTATCTGTCGATCCCTCCAATTTTGAGACGATTCCTCGTCGTAACCTTTAGGGGTGTTTTTCTCAAAATTGCGGGGGTGTTGGCCCAAAATATCTTAGAGTCCTTCGTTTTAAGTTGTACACAAGCGACCTGCCAAATTTGAGCCGAATCGGTTGGCGGTGTTTGAGGCCTTCCCCTTGTGAGACATTTGTCATAGCGTTGTACCAAGTTTCCAATATCCCCGTCACAGGAGGCAGCCACCAGTGCTTTCTGCGAATTCTCTACGCTGATCTCCAGCTTGTTGTCTGTGCCAAAATTTTTTCTTCATATCCAGTGGTTCATGCAGGCAGAGATGAAAATCAAAGACAACCAAGACCAGGCTGTATGGTACGTGATCAAACACTCCCTATCGAAAACGTTACTGGAGCGGTTTCATTGCCCTGCAGTGTGCTGCCGTGAATTTTCATGACGAACGAAATGCGTGACAGTTACGTTGTGTGAGTTGGATGAAATCAGGCAAAATCTCTCACAAGCACTCACACTTGACGAGAGGCACTATTTTCTAAGCGTCTTTACGTGCTCACTGTGTGCTCCGAACTGAAAAGAGCAGCGTGACGAGTTCGACGGGCGTGTTAGAGACAATGTCCAACACATCTGCGCAAATCTTCATCCGATTTTCACTGTGGTTTAAATCTCGTGACTGATCGGACCTTATTTTTCGAATAGCCCTCGTAATAACGTATCTGTTGAGGCATTGTCCATTAGTGGTAACACAGATAGTTATATTTGTTAAATTTGTAATTTGTAATTTTAGTCACAGCGCCGATCGAAAGTGTTAAAACGCCGTGAAGACGACAATTAGAATGACATCTTCACTCTCGAGAATATCACTAGCGATTCGCCTCGCCAGAGAGTTGTCATTCTAGCGACTGACACATCTGGTAAGCAGAAACCGTCACACGGCCGATATGGACGTCACTATTGTTCCTACCGATTCGTAACAAAGGATATAGAACAAATACTGTTGCATGGGTCCAGAAAGTGTGTCTGTGTACGTAACACCAAATACCTGTCGACTCGATATGGTGCGACCAGAATTACATCAAGTGCTAGTTACTGTCGATAATTTGTTTGCCGTCACCTAAATCACGGAATTCCGTGTTACGTAAGACCCATTTCCATTGTAATGTGTCAGAAATGACTGAATATTGTTCCCGATCTACAATTTCAGTTCTTATTGCTGTTTTCGTTCACTGAAACTATGGATAGAGAAAATAATGTATTAGTTGTGAACAGCTTAAAACACTGTGCCAAGCAGTTTTAAGTTTCGTTTCCGACGTCCACTTCATGTCGCAGAAAAAAGCGCGCGAATTGAAACTCTCGATCAGACGACATTCCCACTATGACGCGTTTAGAGATTACAGGTGTTCTTGATTAAGTTGTAACTGACAGTAAACAGCACTATTTACAACATGTTTAGTCTTTGAAAGTTCTCACGCGATTCGTGTGTGATACATAGATAGGCGCTGATATACGTATTTAATGGGGGAAATCGTGGTATTATTATCATTATTCTGTGATATTTACGGCATTCGACACCCTCCCCCCCCCCCCACCCCACACACACACATTTTGTCTACAATGCAACCACAATATTGGATGCTAAGGCCAGCAGGGGGAGAGACTGGAGGTATCCAATGATGAGCACAGCGTGAGGCTATGAAGCGTAGTAGAACTGCTTAGTCGACGAGTAACTCGCAACAGTGCTATTGTGCCAGTGGCGTTGACACAAAGCAGAGAAATGGCAACGAAAAAAAAAAATCTAACATTGCATTACATCTACGACAACAGTTGCCGAAGTTTACATTTCGTCAGAAAGGAACCCTAGGAATTTCGCAGAGTGGCAAAGAAATGGTAGATAAAATACAGCTTTTATGCAAGATGAGTCAGTGTGAAGTGTGGTATCGTATACGTTCGACTGTATGGACAATTTACATGAGCGGTACAATGATGACGATACAGCTACAGCTACATCTACATGGTTACTCCGCAACTCACACATTAAGTGCTGGCAGAGGGTTCATCGAACCATTTTCATACTACTTCTCTACCATTCCACTCTCGAATGGCGCGTGGGAAAAAGGAACACCTAAATCTTTCCGTTCGAGCTCTGATTTCTCTTATTTTATTATGATGATCGTTTCTCCCTACGTAGATGGGTGTCAACAAAATATTTTCGCATTCGGAAGAGAAAGTTGGTGACTGAAATTTCGTAAATAGATCTCGCAGCAAAGAAAACCGCCTTTGTTTCAGTGACTGCCACCCTAACTGGCGTATCATATCAGCGACACTCTCACCCCTATTTCGCGATAGCACGAAACGGACTGCCCTTCTTTGCACTTTTTCGATGTCCTCTGTCAATCCTACCTGGTAAGGATCCCACACTGCGCACCAATATTCCAACAGAGGACGGACAAGTGTGATGTAGGCTGTCTCTTTAGTGAGTTTGTCGCATCTTCTAAGTGTTCTGCCAACAAAACGCAGTCTATGTTTCGCCTTCTCCACAATATTATCTATGTGATGTTTCCCATTTAAGTTGCTCGTAACTGTATTTCAAAGGTATTTAGTCGAATTGACAGCCCTTAGATTTGGGCGATTTATCGTACACCCAAAATTTATCGAATTTCTTTTAGTACCCATGTGGATGACCTTATACTTTTCTTTGTTTAGTGCCAATTGCCACTATTTGCGCCATAAAGAAATTCTCTCTAGATCATTTTGTAATTAGAATTGATCGTCTGATGATTTTACTAGACGGTAAATTACAGCATCATCTGCAAACAATCTGAGGGGGCTGCTCAGATTATCACGTAGATTATTTACGTAAACTACGAAGAGCAGAGGGCCTATGAGAATACCTTGCCGAACGCCAGATATCACTTCTGTTCTACTCAATGATTTAACGTCTATCACTACGAACTGTGACCTCTCTGAGAGGAAATCACGAATCCTGTCACACAACTGAGACGACACTCCATATGCACGCAATTTGATTAATAGTTGCTGGTGAGGAACAGTATCAAAACCCTTCCGGAAATCCAGACACACGTAATCGATCCGAGATCCCTTGTCGACAGCACTCATTACTTCTTGGGAATAAAGAAATAGCTGTGTTGCACAAGAACGATATTTTCTGAATCCATGTTGTTTATGTATCAATAAGTCATTTTCTTCAAGGTGATTCATAATGTTTGAGCACAGTATACGCTCCAGAATCCTACTGCAAAATGAGGTCAGTGATATGGGTCTGTAATTCAATGGGTTACTCTTATTTCCTTTCTGGAATATTGGTGTGACCTTGTGCTACTTTCCAATCTTTAGGAACAGACCTTTGTCAAGTGATCGGTTGTATATGATTGATAAGAAAGGCGCTATTGTGTCTGCATACTCTAAAAGGAACCTGATTGGTATACCATCTGGACCGGAAGACTTGTCTTTCTTAAGTGATTTGAGTTGTTTCGCAACACCTAAGATATCTACTTTTATGTCACTCATGCACACAGCTGTTCTGGTTTCGAATTCTGGAATATTTACTTCGTCTTCTTTCTACATCTACACCTACATCCATACTCCGCAAGCCACATGACGGTGTTTGGCGGAGGGTACCCTGAGTACCTCTATCGGTTCTCCCTTCTATTCCAGTCTCGTATTGTTCGTGGAAAGAAGGATTGTCTGTATGCTTCTGTGTCTCTCTGTATCTCTCTGTATCTCTCTGATTTTATCCTCATGGTCTCTTCGCGAGATATACGTAGGAGGGAGCAATATAATGCTGGACTCTTCGGTGAAGGTATGTTCTCGAAACTTTACCAAAAGCCCGTACCGAGCTACTGAGCGTCTCTCCTGTAGAGTCTTCCACTGGAGTTTATCTATCATCTCCGTAACGCTTTCGCGATTACTAAATGATCCTGTAACGAAGTGCGCTGCTCTCCGTTGGATCTTCTCTACCTCTTCTATCAACCCTATCTGGTACAGACCCCACACCGCTGAGCAGTATTCAAGCAGTGGGCGAACTAGTGTACTGTAACCTACTTCCTTTGTTTTCGGATTGCATTTCCTTAGGTCTCTTCTTTCGTGAAGGAATTACGGAAAATTGTATTTAGTAACCGCTTTAGTGACACCATCATCGGTAACATTTCCATCGCTATCGCACAGTGACGGTATTGACTGTTTTTTGCCACTGGTGTACTTTACATACGACCAGAATCTCTTTGGGTTTTCTACCATATTTTGAGACAATGTTTCAATGTGGAAACTATTAAAAGGATCTCGCATTGACGTCCTTATTAAATTTCGAGCTTCCGTGAAACTTAGCCAGTCTTGAGGATTTGGCGTTCTTCTGAATTTGCGCTTAATAAGTGAAAGCGATACTGAAACAGGTGTCGAGCTACGTAGTTCATCATCGCTGTTGGACAGGGAGCCACAGATCCCGTCTCCAATGAAACGTAATAAATAACAATCGTTATCCAAGCAGCGGGTACTAAACGTAATTATCTACATGGAATATCATCCGCAGCATAGTAATAAAACAATTCTGCCCAGATTTCAAATAAGTCAGTAGCAATATGCCCGTACAATGTATAAGAAAAGCTACATGTTCAAGGAGGACAAGGTGCACTTGTTGCAAATACTGCTGTTTGAGCGTTTCAAGGATGCTCGACGCAATTTATAGGATGTGCATGGTAGTTACTTACTACGTTATGCACATCAAATTGCGTGCGACATAGCTTACAATGATTTCAAGAGAACCAGTGGATGGTTGCATAACTTTAAACAGTGTGCAGAATTGGAAGACATAAGATAACGAATTTTCAAACAAAGCGTCAACTTGACGATGCACAGCAAACCGCGAATTCGACCCGAAGATTTGTTGGTGAGATAAACAAACTTATACCATCGTTCAGCAAGGAATTTGTTTTCAACTCCGAAGAATCGGGATTTGAAGAGGAAATGCGTATGAAAGGAACACTAGAAATTAAAGGTACCGAGAGAGTCGTATCAAGCTCGACTACATCAATGCCTTAACGCCATCGTATACAATCTTGCCGACTGTTAATCTGGATGGAAACTGGCTGGAAAGTTATTTACTGTACTGCGAGAAGCTGGAGGTGCTCTGCCCCGACGATGCTTTTTCTTGTGCGTGATCTTCCAAGGGCAGTAGTGAATATTTACGTCACAGCAAGCAAGAGTGGGGGAACGAGCGCAAGACAACAACAACCATGGTATGAGCGCTGCTAACAGCCAAAATAACTTGCTTTTGGCTTGATTCTTGGTGTGCGTATAAAAATCATACTGCATTAGAGCAAGATATACCACCTGACAAGTGTACGATGTTACAGTTCTTACCACTGAACAAGTTCAGCTTCTGGCTATTTGTTTTTTCTGTGCCCGTGAAACATAACATCAAATTATCTGCAGCTACGCCTTAAAGGATAGCCAGTTTCACGGCAGGATGTTTCGCATTCAGTTGTACGTCATAACATTCCATCAGTTCATCAATAGCCGCGTGGGATTAGCCGAACGGTCTAGGCGCTGCAGTCATGGACTGTGCGGCTGGTCCCGGCGGAGGTTCGAGTCCTCCCTCGGGCATGGGTGTGTGGTGGGTGTCTTTGTCCTTAGGATAATTTAGGTTAAGTAGTGTGTAAGCTTAGGGACTGATGACCTTAGTAGTTAAGTCCCATAAGATATCACACACATCTGAACGTCAACATCAATATCATTCTACATGCATGCCCTAAGGATGGATACCTAGCTGAATATCCTGCACGGTTTGTAATTCCCAAAGAGTTCGCCTTCGATTTTGATGGTGCGAAAGTTTGTGATCATTATGGCGCGCCATTTCTTATTCGGTGTCCACGGTGTAAGTTAAAGCTTTCTTTTCAACCATTCTTGAACAATGACGACGTCCATTTGGTGAAATGTAATACATTTATCACATAGAAGTTTGATCTCTGCACATCCCGGGGAATCATTTTCTGTTGCCCTCCTGATGCACTTGGTGAGGCGTTAGCATCTAATATTTTGCCTGTCACAGCTGTTAATACAACGCTTTCAAATAACGACTGAACTTGTGAACTCGCACTCTACGGATTTATTGGTAGTATCACTGAGGGGGAGGGAGTTTTTCCGTGGACTTTCCGTTGAGATGGCATAAAGGTGATACCACTCTCCTCAAGATAATATTAATTCAACTTCACTATATCGTGCATGCTGGATGAAAATCACGACGCGTATAAACATAATTATTTGCGATGTATGGAATTTCTCTTGTTCTAATGGTTCAAATGGCTCTGAGCACTATGCGACTTAACTTCTGAGGTCATCAGTCGCCTAGATCTTAGAACTAATTAAACCTAACTAACCTAAGGACATCACACACATCCATGCCCGAGGCAGGATTCGAACCTGCGACCGTAGCGGTCACGCGGTTCCAGACTGAAGCGCCTAGAACCACACGGCCACACCGGCCGGCATTTCTCATGTGACTGTGTGGATGATTTATCGAAAGCTGTTAATAGTATGTATTTTAGTGGAAAATAATTTCATTCCTCCTCGCTCAGCGTTTGTGATTCCATATCCATAACATGTCAGGGCTGTCATTTGCAACACATTTCCGTTACGTGGATGTTCGGAAACAGGAGTAGGTTGTAATATACACGCCGAATCACCTAAAACTTGCAACACAAATATTGCTGAAACGGAAAGTGCAATTGATATGCGGTTTTCACAGAATGGGTTGCTAAACTGGGGCTCGTATTGTTAGCCAATCAACAGATTGTAATAATACTCACAATGTGTATTTTTTGTGCAAATACACTCTTTTCTGAATGGAACTATGCCTATTGACATCAACATAATAAAAGTAGGGTATATTAGAATGTCAGTGATGTTTGAGTTGTTTGAGATATCGTATTTTGAAAAGTTTCCACACCGACACTTGTTTCTGCCCTTGAATCAGCGTACTTGCAAGGTACGATGTTTTTCTGTTTGCTTACAGTGTGCTTGTGTGTTCCTTGAGTGCACGGAGTCTCGCTAGTCAGTTAATGTGTGACAGACCAAACAGTCGGTCGTGAGTGTGCGATGGGATTTACCAATGCAGATAAAACCGACATGCTCATGGTGCATGGAGGGTGTAGGAAGAATGATATTCGTCGTTGTACGGTGCATGCGACAAGACATCCCAATGGACGTCAACCAACTCAGCAACAGTATACCAACCTATTATACCAGTTACGTGAAAGTTGTAATGTACACCTGGACAAAGTAATATATATATATATATATTCCTGGGCAACACTAGAGGCAGGCCGCGCGGGATTAGCCGAGCGGTCTTCAGCGTTGCAGTCATAGACCGTGCGGCTGGTCCCGGCGGAGGTTCGAGTCCTCCGTCGGGGCATGGGTGTGTGTGTTTGTCCTTAGGATAATTTATGTTAAGTAGTGTGTAAGCTTAGGGACTGATGACCTTAGCAGTTAAGTCCCATAAGACTTCACACACACACACACACATATATATATATATATATAAAGGATGGGTTGATTGGTTGCTATTCCAATACCGGACGCCTCCCCAGGTGGCGGATAGGAGAACACCCATGAAATATGAAGGGTACCATGGAAATAAAATACTCGGGGTGGGCCAAAAATAGCACAGCAAATCCAGGCGCATCGGTATCCAGAGTGGGCAGCTTCTGGGTCAGCGTCTGTCCACCCAAAAGATGTGGCTGCAAATGAATGCTCCAGAAACTAACAATCCCTGGTTCTAACCTCCCAATGGATTCACTGGACCGACAAGATTACAAGCAGCCATGACTCGTGCGAGGAATAACGAGAATACGTCAGGTGGTAACCAATCCACCCGTCAACAAACGGCAACTAGCAACCCGTATTCTGGGGAACCTGGACTTACACTATCACAGAGAAAGTCAGAGTGCTCTGTAAAACTTCCACACAAAACATTAAATTTCTTGGGTACTTCAATATAAACGCCGGCCGCAGTGGTCGAGCGGTTCTACGCCCTTCAGTCCGGAACCACGCGGCTGCTACGGTCGCAGGTTCGAATCCTGCCTCGGGCATGGATGTGTGTGAAGTCCTTAGGTTAGTTAGGTTTAAGTAGTTCTAAGTCTAGGGGACTGATGACATCAAATGTTAAGTCCCATAGTGCTTCGAGCCATTTGAACCATTTTTCAACATAAACACACTGTTCCAAGCAGGAAAACTGCACAAGCTAACATTAGAGGTCAACAAACAGAAGATAATGATACTTGCCCTGCAGGAAACCCGCGTGAAGACACAATGGATTATGGAGACTACCGGATCTTGAAGAGCAAGACAGACAAATGCGTCGCCAACGGTGCTCCACTTTTTCGTATGGCCTTCATGGTACACAAGAAGAATCAGTTCAATTAGAGAAGTCAATCCAATAAACAGCAGGTTAATGACAATGCGCTTACAATGTGCAAACAAGAAATACATCATGATCAATGTACATGCCCCCACAAACGGGGATAACAAAAAAGACCCCATATCGACAGAGAAATTCCTGGGCAACACTAGAGGCAGGCCGCGCGGGATTAGCCGAGCGGTCTTCAGCGTTGCAGTCATAGACCGTGCGGCTGGTCCCGGCGGAGGTTCGAGTCCTCCCTCGGGGCATGGGTGTGTGTGTTTGTCCTTAAGATAATTTATGTTAAGTAGTGTGTAAGCTTAGGGACTGATGACCTTAGCAGTTAAGTCTCATAAGACTTCACACACATTTGAACATTTTGAACTAGAAACAGTGATGGCCAAGATCCCCAAAGACGATAAAAAATTTTGTTAGGTGATTTTAACGCACAAATCGGCAGAGAATAACGTCATCAAAGAACTGTGGGAAGTTTCCGGCGCACAAACATACAAACAGAAAAGGCATGAGACTCATCGAACTATGCCAGCAGAATAACCTAAAGACTATGTCAACATCTCTCAGGAAACCTCCACGAAAACAGAAAACATGGAGGTCACCTATGGAAGATATGGGAGAATTCCAAATAGACCATGTAGCTTTTTGTAGCAATTTCCTACTTAGTCCAGAAGGAGATCCATGACGTTCAAGTTCTCAGAGGTGCCAATATTGATTTAGACCACTATCTAACTCTAATCGAGATAAAATTTGCACCGAAGAAAATCCATCAGAAAAAAACGTACATAGAGAAGTGTGACACAGAGTAGATCATTTAATACAACGTAAAACAGGAATGGGAAAAACAAGCAGCAAACACATGAGAAGAATTCCATAGAAAGATCGCACAAAAAGCAAAAGAACTAATACCAAGGAAAAATAACACTAAAGACCCTTGGTGGGACTCAGAGTGTGAAAAGGCACTATAAATACGCAAACAAGCTTTACAGGACTACAATAGTAAAAAATCCCCTGAAAGCCTATGTTGTTTCCAAGAATCAAGAAAACTGGTTGCAATACTTATCAGGCAAACGAAGCGAAAGGACATGAAGAATTAACTGGATGTAGTAGAGGTAAACATCCGCATCCACAACACGAGATAATTCTACAGGACTTTCTCGATGAAGATCTGCTGGTAAACACCTCAAAATGTGTCCTTCAGGAAACCAGATGGAAAACTAGCGCTAACTAACCAACAGAATTGTCAAGAACTGGCACGTCATTTCTCCGATCTCCTTAACTGCCCTGAACCTGTAACAAGATTTCCAATACAGAACTGTACCTCCACCCAACCCGAATCATCCTACCAACATATGAAGATATCAATAAACACATAATTAAACTAAAAAACAACAGGACATCTGGTGAAGATAGCATCATTGCAGAATTACTAAATAACATTGGACCAAAGTCACTACAAGAGCTCACGCAGATAATCTGTACCATCTGACAAACAGAAAAAATTGCTGACGACTGGAAATGTGCAATTATCCATTCATTTTTTGTAGTCAAGTCTTCTGTGCGATCTATGGGCACATCATCAGGTTATCATCAACTTGTTGTTGTTGTTGAAGGTAGGCGAAATGCTACGTAGGCAGCGGAACTATACAGAGAGCGATATCCTGACAAGAACTCTTCTCGACGGATGTTTTCTCGTCTTGTTGCGACGCTTCAGGAAACGGGAAGTTTCAACCCACGACAACGCAATCGTCGTAGCACTCGCTCACTCGAAGCTACCGAAGTTACTGTTCTCGCTTCCGTTTCTATGAATCCTCATGTGAGCACACGACAGCTTGAACACGAGATTGGTATTCCTAAAACCTGTGTACATCGTATTCTTACACGTCACCGGTTCCATCCTTACCAGGTACACCTACATCAAGAATTGCATGGGAATGATTTCCAGAATCGTGTACAGCTCTGTCAGTGGGCACAGCAGCAAATCCTCGCCAACCCGAACTTCTTCTCCAACGTTCTATTTACGGATGAATGTTCCTTTTCAAACAAAGGACAGGTAAATACAAAGAACATGCATTACTGGTCCAGCGACAATCCACAACGGCTTAGACAGGTGGAACATAAGGGACAATGGAGAGTTAACGTCTGGTGTGGGATGCTTGGTACTACAGTGATTTGCCCTTATTTCATCAATGGTAGTCTAAACGGCACAGCGTATGCCAACTTCCTCAGACGAATTCTTCCTCCTCTTCTGGATGAAGTGCCGCCAAGAACCAGAATGCTTATGTGGTATCAATACCATGGATGTCAGGCACATAATAACTTGCTTGCACGTAATGTTCTGAACCGAAGGTCACCTGCCATATCGATTGGTCGAGGAGAAACAGTTACTTGGCCTTCTAGGTCTCCTCATTTAAATTGTCTGGCCTTTTTTATTTCGGGATGCATTAAAGACGTTTTCTATCGCGATTTTCCAACAACTTCAGAGGATATGTAGGAACTTATCGTGCTTGCTTGTAATCCTCTTCAGCAGGCAACACTGGAAGCAGTAAATAATTCCTTCATTCAACGAGTGCACCAGTGTGTCGGTGTTCAGGGTCACCACTTTGAGCACCTTCGAATGTTCTACTCCTGGGCAGTGGTACAGGAGAGTCAAAGTCAATTTTGTGTTATGTTTTTACTTGGTTTTCATTTGTTTTCTGACAACTCCAGCAAGTGGACAACTTTATGATCCCGGGCTCAAAGTCAATGTTGTGTGATGTAATTAATAACGTTGTGTTTCAGTGAATGGCACTCTGTGATACATCATCTTTGGCTAGGTCTTTGGGAGAAGAAATGAACTACCGAATAAAAAATACAGGGTGCCATTTAAAAAGGCCATACCGCTGTTCAGTTTTCGAAAAAAAATGAAGCTATAGCGGAGGCAATCATGCTGATAGGTGACCCCCTAACGGCTAAAGAGCTTTTGCTTGAAACATTTTGTAACTTGCCTCTGGACCAACAGTTATTTAGGGTGGTCAAGAAAAATGGGACACCCTGTATATCAAAAAAAGGGTTGCATCACCCCAGTTCCCAGAACTCCTGAAGATAGACGTTGACTATGGATATTATATCTCAGACACACTCCCTATGACTGTTCAGAGATGTCACTAAACAAGCCGAAAGATGTAAACAACCGTACATGAGCAGCGCCTTTTAGACGGACTGGGTCCGACAGCCGATCAGTTCCAGTCATTCCGCCAGGAAAGAGGTACACGGTTCGTGTTGCCTGTAGTTCATCCATGCCTAGATGGTCAGTGCCGCGGTTCAATCGCGTCCGCATTGCTACTATGTGCCATGAAGGGTTCTCAAGAAGGTCCGCAGCTCGTGGTCGTGCGGTAGCGTTCTCGCATCCCACGCCCGGGTTCCCGGGTTCGATTCCCGGCGGGGTCAGGGATTTTCTCTGCCTCGTGATGACTGGGTGTTGTGTGCTGTCCTTAGGTTAGTTAGGTTTAAGTAGTTCTAAGTTCTAGGGGACTGATGACCGTCGATGTTAAGTCCCATAGTGCTCAGAGCCATTTGAACCATTTTTCTCAAGAAGGAAAGTGTCTAGGCGTCTCGGAGTGAACCAAAGCGATGTTGTTTGGACATGGAGGAGATACAGAGAGAGACAGGAAGTGTCAATGACATGCCTCGCTCAGGCCGCCCAAGGGCTAATACTGCAATGGATGACCGCTACCTACGTATTATGGCCCAGAAGAACCCTGACAGCAACGCCACCATGTTGAATAACGCTTTTCGTGCAGCCACAGAACGTCGTGTTACGACTCAAACTGTGAGAAATAGGCTGCATGATGCGCAACTTCACTCCCTACGTCCATGGCGAGGTCCATCTTTGCAACCACTACACCATGCAGCGCGGTACAGATCGGCCCAACAACATGCTGAATGGACCGCTCAGGATTGGTATCACGTTATCTTCATCGCTGAGTATCGCATATGCCTTCAACCACACAATCGTCAGAGACGTGTTTGGAGGCAACCCGGTCAGGCTAAACACCTTAGACGCACTTTCCAGCGGGGGCAGCAAGGTGGAGGTTCCCTGCTGTTTCGGGATGGCATTATGTGGGGCCGACGTACCTTGCTGGTGGTCATGGAAGGCACCGTAACGGCTGTACGATACGTGAATGCCATACTCCGACAAATAGTGCAACCATATCGCCAGCATATTGGCGAGGCATTCGTGTTCACGGACGACGATTCGCGCCCCCATCGAGCACATCTCGTGAAAGACTTCCTTCAGGATAACGACATCGCTTGAATAGAGTGGCCAGCATGTTCTCCAAACATAAACCCCACCAAACATGTCCGGAGTAGATTGAAAAGGGTTGTTTATGGACGACGTGGCCCACCAACCACTCTGAGGGATCTACGCCGAATCGCCGCTGAGAAATGGAACAATCTGGACCAATAGTGCCTTCATGAACTTGTGGACGACGAACAGAGGCATGCATCAATGTAAGAGGACGTGCTACTGGGTATGAGAGGCACCGGTGTGTACAGAAATCTCACCACCTCTGAAGGTCTCGCTGTATGATGGTACAACATGGAATGTGTGTTTTTCATGAACAGTTAAAAGGGTGGAAATGATGTTTATGTTGATCTCTATTCCAATTTTCTGTACAGGTCCCGGGACTCTCGGAACCGAGGTGATGCAAAACGCTTTTTGGTTCAAAATGGTTCCAATGGCTCTGAGCACTATGGGACTTAACATCTGAGGTCATCAGTCCCCTAGAACTTAGAACTACTTAAACCTAACTAACATAAGGACAGCACACACATCCATGGCCGAGGCAGGATTCGAACCTGCGACCGTAGCGATCGCGCGGTTCCAGACTGAAGCGCCTAGAACCGCTCGGCCACACTGGCCGGCTAAAACTTTTTTTGATGTGTGTACATATTCAACAAGAGCTGCGTCGTTTGATTATGAGAATCGTGTTTACTTTAGTACATTGGCATTAGAACAGCGTACTCCAGATGTATCATGTATCTGCCGGCCGGTGTGGCCGAGCAGTTCTAGGCGCTTCAGTCTGGAACCACGCGAGCTCTACGGTCACAGGTTCGAATCCTGCCTCGGGCATGGTTGTGTGTGATGTCCTTAGGTTAGTTAGGTTTAAGTAGTTCTAAGTTATAAGGAACTGATGACCTCAGATGTTAAGTCCCACTGTGCTCAAAGCCATTTGAGCCATACCCTGTATCTTGTATAGCGATGAAGCCACATTTACCAATCATGGCCAAGTAAACCGCCTAAACGCGCACTATTAGTCTGTTGACAATTACCGTTGGCTTCGTCAGGTGGAACGTCAGCGTCCACGGAATGCAAAAATGGTTCAAATGGCTCCGAGCACTATGGGACTCAACTGCTGAGGTCATCGGTCCCCTAGAACTTAGAACTACTTAAACCTAACTAACCTAAGGACATCACACACATCCATGCCCGAGGCAGGATTCGAACCTGCGACCGTAGCGGTCGCGCGGTTTCAGGCTGTAGCGCCTAGAACCGCTCGGCCACTCCGGCTGTCACGGAATCCAAACATATGGTGTGGAGCATCACCTCATAGGCCCGTGTTTCATAGAAGGAACACTGAACGTGCAAAAATATAGCAGGCTCCTAACAGACCATCATCCACGGATGCTGGACGACTTTCCTCTGCAGACTAAGAGGAACCTGTGGTACCAACACGATGGCTGACCACCCCATAGTACATGAAGTACTACAGCATGTCTTCACGAAATGTTTCCAAATCGTTGGACCGGACGCAGAAGACCTGTAACAAGGCTGGCCCGATCTCTCGATGTGACACTGTCTATAAGGTTATACCAAATACACCCGATGATATGCAGTGGTATATTACTGCAGCCTGCTCTGACATCTCCGCTGAGATGCTAGTATGTGTGTAGCAGTCGTTCTGTACCAGAATGGAAGCGTGTATTGCCGCTGCCGATGGTAATTTTGAACACAACCTGAAATGGTCAAGTGTCTCGTTACTTGTCAGGATCCACGTAACTAGTGTATGCACTTGCGTTGTTCTTTAGTGTGTGCCACCACAAGTTTTATGCTATTGTTACTGCGGGAACTTTTCAAAATACGTTATCTCGTAAACGACGCGCTCTAGAATCCTACAACATACCACAGACATTCTAATTTAATCTACTTTTAGTCTGTTAGTGTCAACAGGCATTGTTCTATTTAAAAAAGTGTATGTTTGCAGAAAAAACTATACTTTCTAAGTATTATTACAATCTGTTTGTGGGTTAAACATACGAGTTCCTGTCTACCAATCCACTCTGCGAAAACCATACATCAATAGCACTTTCCGTTTCAGCAACGTTTGCGGGGCAAGTTTTAGCGGATTCAGCCTGCATAATTACGCGTGTTCTACCTCTGGTATTGTTTGGACTAGTCGATAATGAAAATGATGTTCCAGGCGTTCCAAGTAACTTAATTAAAAATGCAAGCAAGTTTAATCACAGCCGGCAAGCTTTTGCAGGGCGCGTCACCGAGGATAATCTGGATGTGTTCACAAAATCGTGCCCGGCGGAGCGAGGCAGTGCTTACAAAAAGATTCTCTCTCTCTGTCTGTCTGCGTACAAGCGCTGTCAGACGTCGGGGGAATAGTCTGCATATGAGTTAGCAAAAATCTTGCGACGCTACGCTTGCAGAAAAATCACGACGCGTATGTGCGGCAAGGCCATGGGTAAAATATATACACTACTGGCCATTAAAATTGCTACACCAAGAAGAAATGCAGATGATAAACGGGTATTCATTGGACAAATATATTATACGATAACTGACATGTGATTACATTTTCACGCAATTTGGTTTCATAGATCCTGACAAATCAGTACCCATAACAACCACCTCTGTCCGTAATAACGGCCTTGATACGCCTGGGCATTGAATGAACAGAGCTTGGATGGCGTATAAGGTACAGCTGCCCATGCAGCTTCAACACGATACCAGAGTTCATCAGGAGTAGTGACTGGCGTATTGTGACGAGCCAGTTCCTCGGCCACCATTGACCAGACGTTTTCAATTGGTAAGAGATCTGGAGAATGTGCTGGCCAGGGCAGCAGTCGAACATTTTCTGTATCCAGAAAGGCCCGTACATGACCTGCAACATGTGGTCGTGCATTATCCTGCTGAACTGTAGGGCTTCGCAGAGATCGAATGAAGGGTAGGGCCACGGGTCGTAACACATCTGAAATGTAACGTTCACTGTTCAAAGTGCCGTCAATGCGAACAAGAGGTGACCGAGACGGGTAACCAATGGCGCCCCATACCATCACGCCGGGTGATACGCCAGTGTGGCGATGACGAATACACGCTTCCAATGTGTGGTCACCCTGATGTCGCCAAACACGGATGCGACCATCATGATGCTGTAAACAGAACCTGGATTAATCCGAAAAAATCACGTTTTGCCATTCGTGCACCCAGGTTCGTCGTTGAGTACTCCATCGCAGGCGCTCCTGTCTGTGATGCAGCGTCAAGGGTAACCGCAACCTTGGTCTCCGAGCTGATAGTCCATGCTGCTGCAAACGTCGTCGAACTGTTCGTGCAGATGTTTGTTGTCTTGCAAACGTTCCCATCTGTTGACTCAGGAATCGAGACGTGGCTGCACGATCCATTTCAGCCATGCGGATACGATGCCTGTCATCTCGACTGCTAGTGATACGAGGCCGTTGGGATCCACCACGGCGTTCCGTATTACCCTCCTGAATCCACCAATTCCATATTCTGCTAACAGTCATTGGATCTCGACCAATGCGAGCAGCTATGTCCCGATACGATAAACCGCAATCGCGATAGGCTACTATCCGACCTTTGTCAAAGTCGGAAACGTGATGGTACTCATTTCTCCTCCTTACACGAGGCATCACAACAACGTTTCACCAGGCAACGCCGGTTAACTGCTGATTTTGTATGAGAAATCGGTTGGAAACTTTCCTCATGTCAGCATGTTGTAGGTGTCGCCAGTATTGGAACAGGGCCGGTACCATTCCAAAATACCGTCACCAACCCCCCCCCCCCCACCCAACCCCCCCACCCCCCAACCCCTCCCGCCTACGTATACGCGCTAGACATGAAATGTTTTCATAACACCGTCACCTTTCCAAAGCATCGTTAGTCGACAAGGTCGCACGCAATGTATCCGGCATGTGTTGACTCTCTAGTCTTTATTACCGGCGCGGGGTTGTGACATAGAGAGAGAGAGTTAGCGCCATCTCTCTCTACGCACGCAATGTATCCGGCATGTGTTGACTCTTTAGTCTTTATTACCGGCGCGGGGTTGTGACATAGAGAGAGAGTTAGCGCCATCTCTCTCTATGTCGCAACCCTGCGCATACATACACGCGCTAGGCAGGACCTATATAAATCAATGCCCGACCTACCTCACTCTCACACTGCTCGTATACTTCATTCATCCAATACTTGTCACGTCTTCGTAATTAAACGTGTAAAAATGAAACGATCACGAAACGCCAGTGACAGCAGCAGCAGCAGCAAACGTGGTGGACGAAGTTCCATTCCCTGGTAAGTACATTTTCAGAATTCTGATATCTACACCCTTTAACTCTGTGTATGAGTGCTACATATCTTTTATAATGCTCTCTATAAAGATCGCTCCTCCACTTGTTCTGTGTGTGTTCCGGCTTACGTTTTTTACCCTTTTGAATCTCTCTATCTATAAAAATTGCTTATCCACGCCTTTTTTTTTACCTCTAACTTCGGTGTCTGAATCTTTTATTTTAACTGTTACATTTGTTTTGCACTGCTCTCTATAAATATTGTTCATCCACGTGTTGTATGTTACGTGTTATACCCGTTTTCGATCTCTCTCTGTAAAGTTTACTAAGTCTTTTAACGGATTCTATGTTTGTGTCAGTGTTAAGTCTTATAACCGTTTTGGACATCTCAATGTAAAGAATGACTTTCCACATGTTGTATGTGTTATAATTAATTTACCGTATCCGCTATAAAGATAGAGCTTCCACGTGTTGTGTATCTGTTATATTCGTTGTGCAGTGCTCTTTGTAAATATTTCATTTCGTTCCTTTTTTTTAAATTTGCTGGTCCGCTTATTTCTCTATCACTTAACTGAAAGCACACTTCCCTTTCCATATGCGATATTATATTCAATCTTCTCCATCTTTCTAGATTTCTTCCAGCAAATCTTGGTTGATCTAGACAACCAGATCGAGATGGAAAGGGCTCAAGCGCAGCTCGAATGTAAGTACATTTATAATACAATCATACTTCTTAAACTTAAATAATTTCATCTAATATATACCCGTTTCCTGATTGTATACATTTAGTCCTCATAAGCCGGTCTTTTCTTTGTAGATGCGCCTAATTCAGAATTCGGTTCAACCACCCAAAACGTTCAAGGAGGCGACGGTAGAGTTCAAACGGCGCCCGCCACACAGGACACTCAGTCTTTAGAGGAGGAGGAGACCAACCTGCCTGACCCGTTTGAGGAGGAGATCAACCTACCTGAGTGGTTTGAGGATCTACTTGATTTTGGCAATGAGTTGCTCAAACCATGGAGTCAGAGCGGAGAAGGTGAATAATTTTGAACATTAACATTCCTTCACATAACCACCATTATCTACTCTTATTGTTATTATTTATCGCTCTTTTAAATATAAATCACTAAATTAATTTTTTTCCTTATTTATCTTACAGGTATATCACACGGCGTAGGCCGTGTTCCTAGAGCGGTGGTTGCGGGGACGGGACTCGGGCGCACCGAACCGCAAAGACACGCCGCGCCTTGCGTAGCCCCTATAAGGGCTTCACGGGAGGCGGATGCAGAACACGCACCAGCTCCTCCCCCAGCGCTGTCGCAACCGTTTGGCTGCGCAGCCCGTCCGCCATCGCCACAGCCTGGCCCTTCAAACCGGCTGTCACCCCCTCCTCCTCTGGAAGCAGCAGCTCACCGCCGCCGCCCACGCAAGGTATGCGTTCAGAGACGTATACCTCTCCCCGCAAATGATGATGATGATTACGATCACCCATCACCAGCCCATTCATCTATCGGGTGGACTCCCAGTTGTAGCAACAGTAATAATAGTAATTTCCTTATGGCTAGCGGTAGTTCTCTCACCCGTCCTATCGATAACGAAGTCGATCAGAATAACGGCGTAATGACTCCCTTAGAATACTCAGCAGTTGCTAGAGCGTTTGAGGGGCGAATCTCTTTCACCAGAATTGAGAATCCAGGCGGGAGGTATCGCGATCCTGTAAGGTTTTTGGAGGCATGCCTCCCCGTCTTGGAGACCGAGCTCCTCAAACTCTTAGAAGATCCGGAATTTAACGCCTTTAAATGCAGTGCTGTGTTATGCTGTGAACTGAGTCACCCCCCTAAACATCAAGGTGACGCGGAGACGGCTACTCTGCATTATATATGGGGTGACAATGGCGTTATTTCTCGGAGCACATCGATTGCTGAGTGGTATCGAAAATCCACCTTGAGCGCTATTATGGCCCGATTTTCCGAGATGGAAGTACGTGGATCAGCTAAAGCGCTCAGCAGTATACCACACCTCGACATCCATATACATGTCTATGATCCATGGATGGAGGGTCCAGCTATATTAAACTCCCTATAGATATTGAGAAAAGGCAGGCGTGCATTAATGTCCAAAATAACTATGATAATGCGTGTTTTGCATGGTCAGTCCTGGCTTGCGAGAGAAATTACAATTACAAACATCATCCCGAGCGTCCCAGCAGTTACAAAGTCAAAGATATTTAGAGACAGTATAACTTTGACGGAATAGAGTTCCCTTTAAGAATCCATGACATACCTAAGTTTGAGGCTCAGAATACCGCAATATCGGTCCACGTTTATGGCCTGGAGAAGAAAAGCAAGTCAGATGAGCAGAACAAGCATACAGTAGTAGGCCCCCTCCATTTCTCAAAATTTGCAGGTGAACGAGAGTTGCATGTCAACATGCTACTCTTCTCCGAACGTGATAATTATCACTACGTCTGGATCAAAGACATGTCCCGACTCATTTCCTCCCAGTTAAGTAAAAATGATCATAAACGACATATTTGTATAAGGTGTTTGAATTATTTTTCATCTCAAGAGTTATTAGCGACACATCTATTAGATTGTGCATGCAAGGACCCGGTACGTGTTGTTATGCCCACTGAGGAAAATAACTTCATTAAATTTAAAAATGCTCACCAGCAGCAGCGTTGTCCTTTTGTTGTGTACACCGATTTTGAATGCTTGCTGGCTCCTATTACTCGTTGTGAAGGGAATCCCTTAGCCTCACACACAACCTTCACACAAAAACACGTACCTTATGCGGCTGCGTTCCAAGTTGTATGCGCATATGATTGTAAACTTAATAGCTATCAGTCTTATGTAGGGAACGACCCGGCGGTTTGGCTTCTCACAGAGCTTGAAAAACTTTCTTGGCAAGTTCACAAGCTCTACAGCATCAATATTCCCATGACCAAATCAAAGGAAAATGATGACTTGTATGAAAAGGCTGTTAATTGTCATATTTGCGGGCTGGTCTTAGATAGAAAAGCGGAGACTCCTCGTAGAGACCATTGTCATCTTACGAGTAAGTTCCGCGGTGCAGCCCACAATGCATGCAACTTGAAGTATCAGTTACCTACACACATACCCGTCTTTTTTCATAATCTGAGCGGGTATGACGCTCATTTTCTCGTTGAGCACTTGGCTAAGTTCGGTATGAAGAAGGATCAGATCAATATCCTGCCTGAAAGTGTTGAAAAGTAAATTTCTTTTTCAAAACGAATGACGCCGAAAATTACGCTCCGCTTCCTTGACTCTCTACGATTTATGCAAACTTCGCTCCAGAAACTGGTTGAGACTTTACCTCGGAATGATATGCATATCACTCGATCTGCATTTACCGATGAGGAAAAGTTTCAACTTGCGACGAGGAAAGGAGTTTTCCCGTACGAGTATCTTGATAGTATGGCAAAACTCAATGAAACCAGGCTTCCCGACATAACTTCTTTTACCAGTACTCTCACTGGCGATACCATAACTATCACAGATTATGAGCATGCCGTTAATGTCTGGCATGAATTCAACATCCCCAATTTGGGAGAATATGCAAGGTTATACATGGACACGGACGTTCGTTTGCTTGCAGATGTTTTCGAAAAGTTCCGGAGTGTATGTATGACCACGTACTCTCTGGACCCTGCTTTTTATTACACGGCACCTGGGTTGTCCTGGGACGCTATGCTCAAAAAAACGGATTGCAACATTGAACTTTTGACTGATGCTTCAATGCTTCTATTTTTTGAGCGAGGGATCCGCGGCGGACTTTGTCATTGTGTTCACAGACACGCCAAGGCAAATAATCCGCGGATGGGTGTCGAGTACAACGCATCCCTTGATTCTACACTCCTGGAAATTGAAATAAGAACACCGTGAATTCATTGTCCCAGGAAGGGGAAACTTTATTGACACATTCCTGGGGTCAGATACATCACATGATCACACTGACAGAACCACAGGCACATAGACACAGGCAACAGAGCATGCACAATGTCGGCACTAGTACAGTGTATATCCACCTTTCGCAGCAATGCAGGCTGCTATTCTCCCATGGAGACGATCGTAGAGATGCTGGATGTAGTCCTGTGGAACGGCTTGCCATGCCATTTCCACCTGGCGCCTCAGTTGGACCAGCGTTCGTGCTGGACGTGCAGACCGCGTGAGACGACGCTTCATCCAGTCCCAAACATGCTCAATGTGGGACAGATCCGGAGATCTTGCTGGCCAGGATAGTTGACTTACACCTTCTAGAGCACGTTGGGTGGCACGGGATACATGCGGACGTGCATTGTCCTGTTGGAACAGCAAGTTCCCTTGCCGGTCTAGGAATGGTAGAACGATGGGTTCGATGACGGTTTGGATGTACTGTGCACTATTCAGTGTCCCCTCGACGATCACCAGTGGTGTACGGCCAGTGTAGGAGATCGCTCCCCACACCATGATGCCGGGTGTTGGCCCTGTGTGCCTCGGTCGTATGCAGTCCTGATTGTGGCGCTCACCTGCACGGCGCCAAACACGCATACGACCATCATTGGCACCAAGGCAGAAGCGACTCTCATCGCTGAAGACGACACGTCTCCATTCGTCCCTCCATTCACGCCTGTCGCGACACCACTGGAGGCGGGCTGCACGATGTTGGGGCGTGAGCGGAAGACGGCCTAACGGTGTGCGGGACCGTAGCCCAGCTTCATGGAGACGGTTGCGAATGGTCCTCGCCGATACCCCAGGAGCAACAGTGTCCCTAATTTGCTGGGACGTGGCGGTGCGGTCCCCTACGGCACTGTGTAGGATCCTACGGTCTTGGCGTGCATCCGTGCGTCGCTGCGGTCCGGTCCCAGGTCGACGGGCACGTGCACCTTCCGCCGACCACTGGCGACAACATCGATGTACTGTGGAGACCTCACGCCCCACGTGTTGAGCAATTCGGCGGTACGTCCACCCGGCCTCCCGCATGCCCACTATACGCCCTCGCTCAAAGTCCGTCAACTGCACATACGGTTCACGTCCACGCTGTCGCGGCATGCTACCAGTGTTAAAGACTGCGATGGAGCTCCGTATGCCACGGCAAACTGGCTGACACTGACGGCGGCGGTGCACAAATGCTGCGCAGCTAGCGCCATTCGACGGCCAACACCGCGGTTCCTGGTGTGTCCGCTGTGCCGTGCGTGTGATCATTGCTTGTACAGCCCTCTCGCAGTGTCCGGAGCAAGTATGGTGGGTCTGACACACCGGTGTCAATGTGTTCTTTTTTCCATTTCCAGGAGTGTAGTTACATTTTGTACTTAGATGTTAACAATTTATATGGGCATGCTATGAAGCAACCGCTGCCGGTTGCCGGGTTCCAATGGGTGCCTGAAGACGAATTGAAGGGATTAGGTGGACAGATAATGGGTCTTGCGGCCGATTCTGATGTAGGGTATGTGCTTGAGGCAGACATCGCGTACCCTAATAATTTGCATGGAGAGACAAGCGACTTGCCGTTATGTCCAGAGCAACAAATTCCACGAGGAAGCACCATCCCTAAACTGATGGCCACTGTTGGGGATAAGCAGAGGTATATTATTCATTATCGTAACCTCCAGCAGTGTCTCAGATTAGGAATGGAGCTCATTAAAATCACCCGGGCAATCTCCTTCAAGCAATCCCCCTGGTTGAAGGAGTATATTGAACTAAACACCGAAAAGAGGGCGGTCGCGAGTAATGATTTTGAAAAAGACTTTTATAAATTAATGAATAATTCCATTTTCGGGAAAACTATGCAAAATGTAAGAAATGAACGCGATATTGTTATTAGAACCGCATGGGAAGGGCGATACGGCGTGAGAAAATGTATAGCCAGGCTAAATTTTAAGCGTGCCACCATCTTCAATGAAAACTTTGTTGCTGTGGAGATGTCGAAGACTGCAGTAGAGTTTATGAAACCCATCTATTTGGGGATGTGTATACTCGATATCTCCAAATTCTACATGTACCGATTCCACTATGAGTTTGCGAAACCTCATTTCGTAGATCCAAAATTACTTTATATGGATACAGACAGCTTTATCTACTGGATCAAGAACTGTGATCCATATGAAGTAATTAGGTGCAATGGTAAAGAATTCGACACCTCTTCTTATGAGATCAATAATCCTTATGGTATTGTTCCACAGAACAAGAAGGTTATCGGTCTAATGAAAGACGAGTCGAATGGTTTACTAATTGTAGAGTTTGTGGGACTGAGATCGAAAATGTATGCATATCGCACAGTAGACGGGAGCACTCTGAGGCGGGCAAAGGGTGTTAGACGGATCGCGTCTCGTGCGCTTACGGTCGAGGACTATTTGCAGTGCCTGTACGATCGTAGCGTTTAAGGCGCTCATCCACACATGGTTCAACAAACTAGCATTCGATCACGAGCTCACGAGGTGTACACTGTGCTGCAGTCTAAAGTCGGACTGTCTCCTCATGACGATAAAAGAGTCATTTGTGAGGATGGGGTGGGAACCCTCCCATACTCACACTATTTACTTGAAACGAAAGTAGGGGTGGGGGGCTCTGGTTGAGTGATAGAGAGGGAATGAGCGTGTGAATGTTATGAATGTGGGCTATGCGTGGAAATAGTATGGCTCTTTTATCATAGTGTAAATAGTTGATGAGAGTGTTTTGTTGCTTGTATCAGTTTGCGTGCTTCCATGCATGTCTGAGTGTGCGAATGAGCGCGAACTTGTGTTAAGTGTGTGTGTGTATGTAAATATAATCATTATTTTTTCAAAGAAAATCATAATAAATAAAATAGTCTTTATATCTACATATTGCTGACCATTATTAATATATATATGAAAAGGCTATAAATTTAGCCAATGAACTTCTGTATGGACAAAAAAATAATAAAATTTTCTCACTTAATATATCCATCACTTCTAGTCATTATAGAGCTTAGATTTTAGTTTGTAAGTTTCACCTACCGCTAGCCACCCAGTCAGAACTAGTTTTTAAGTGTATGAGTTCCACTAATTAAATTCTTTCTATATGTTCAATTGCTTGTTCTAGCGGAAAATGTTTCTAGACGTCCACTTTAAAGAAAAATATATATGTTCACCTTGTTCTTGTAGTTGAAAATCTTTAAATCGACTTACTTGGAAAAAAATATATATTCAATTTGTTATTGTTCTTTTCGAAAATGTTTAGAGCCATTGACTTGAAGCAAATAGGTTTGGTATTAATTAAAAGTGCTTTGTTTTTCTGGTGGAACTTCATTAGCGGTATTAGTTACTTTGTAAGATAGGGTAGTACCTCTGCATTAGCTTTAAAATTATATATATATAATTTATCTGAAGAGAATGCTTATATATATTTCTTAATTATCTAAAATTGTTAAAAAAAATTATCTAAAAATATGTGGAATTTCAGATTTTTGGTTAAAAACCAATCTTATATCTGTAAACTCATATTTATATATAATGTGAAAAATGTTAAATTCCGATTTCAATAATAAACTCAGTTATTTCCTTCTAAAAAAATGTTGCTATTATTTGATACCCTAATACTGATTATTCTTTTTATTAAAAATATTATAAATTTATTTATGTGTGTATGCAGAATACGTACATACAGCCACATCGCAATGCATAAAGTTATAAGGTTTCCTGCTTTTAATCACAAGTGCCGGACTTCTGCTAGTTGTCACGAACACACACAGCCCAATGCAGCGCTATCTCTTACAGTCCTACGTCAACAGATACTTTAGAGAGCGTAATCTGACGCATCGCTTTCCACAGCGGCCGCGAGGCCGGCAACTGGTGCAACCCCCTACCAAGCGTCAGCGGCTGCGCGTGTCTGTCGATTTCGACGGAGACCGCGAGATCGGCATCCGCGCCTAACTATGACAGTAGGCTCATTCCACGTCAAAGGCCAGGGTATGTGTCTCTTTCGGACAGTTCCCTTCATATACAATATAAAAAGAATAAACTTACAATACTAGGGACGTTGGATGTCATAGAAAGAAAAAACACTCATTCTTATAAATTATTATTTATTTCTAATAAAAGTGAAAAGTAATTTTACATTCTCATATGCAGATACAAAAGCACTTTTTTGGTAATCGTTCTTCAGTCGATGGATGGATGGACATCCGTACCATTCAAGGTCTTGAATAGATGCAAATTTAAATATTTGACGCATCCAGGAGGTTTTGTCCTTTCCCTTCACGTAAACGATGGTGTCCTTGTGATCGAATAATTTAAGTGCGATCACCACATCTTTATAGGGTATGCCGGGATCATCCCAGTGAATTCCATGATAAAAATTAGTTAACCACAATGCACTGGTCCGTGTTTTACAAGATTTCACTTGCGTGAACGGTCTTGGTGATCGAATATTTGCGGAGAAGGTTTCAATTATTCCTGCGTCTTGTGTGTAGGCCACAAAAGCAATTTGTTTAAATACGAACTGCCTTCGCTCTCCATCATGGAATCCTTGAACATCTGCAATGATCTTCACAGGCTGAGTTGCCATCGTCAAATGATCAATGCACAGGACAGCATATTTTCATTTATACAGTTCGTTGCACAACACCTGTGAGCGGTGAGTAATTGATTATTCTGTCGTGTAGGACTAATGCATATGCAGCGGTGTGTTCTGGGAAATTTGTCGATGATTCAAATTCAATTCGAACGTCTATAGGTCCAGACTTAACTATCTCATTCTGTTTAGAGCAGTCTATTACAATGATCGGTGAAAGCTCTTTGAACTTACGAGGACTCAGTAGACACCCCCCTCCCTCTCCTTCAGCAATTTCATAGTAAGAAGGACGAAACCTTGCATACATGTCATACGCGAGGCTGTATACATTTTCATTCCATTGCAGATGTAGATTGTCATATGGGTAGAATTCTGAATTGAGGTAGACTTTGGCGTTAGTTAACTTGCAGTTATCGAACACGGTGGAATCGTTTGATGTATTTGCTCTTCTATCAGTCTGAAACGCAAGTATAATGAATCTGGGTGTCTCGATATGACTGGAGGTCTTAATAGCCCATGTTTGTCTGCTCGCGGTCGGTAACACTGGATACTCAAAGATCTCCCATGAGCGGAAGGTCAGTGACAGAAATGTACCTGAATTCAACACTTTCAAAAGCTTCAATCGTTCCTCGTCGGATACACTGACGTGAGGCATTTTCCATATTAATTTGTTGATTGTGATCCTATTCTCTTCTTGAGCTCCTTGAATGTACGAGTTATTGTCTGTCGCACTCCGCACGAGAATAAGTTCCTGTTTAGCGTTCATAATAATCTGTCTCATATCCTCAAAATATCCCATAAGTAATTTTAGAGGTATGCATGCAGTAAATCGCTTGTACTCCTGGGGTGTTCTACCCTCCGCATCGTCTATGAACCATCCAGCATTTTCTAAACTATGCAGATCTGCTGGTGATGCCGAGACGTATGTTTTAAGGGTCGATATTAGACCAACATTGCGTGTACGATCAATCTCAGAACCATTCAGTTCATAGCGAATCTCTTGGAAGAGGAATGCCAATGCGTTGTGTGTCAGCTTGGACCCCACTGTATCGGTGCCATCAGTTTTCTTGAATGACCCTTCGAGATATATGAAACTCTTGCACGGAAGAGTGAGTGTGTCCTGGTGCTGTATGACAATCCTGATTTCATCATTCTTGTTAAACGTGGTTGAAGCGTAAGATTTATGAGAGAAGTATTCTTGACGTATAATTCTGTCATCATACTCTACTGGATTGGTTATATTGAGTGACGACGTCATTGCAGGGTTTGAGACCAACTGATTTAAGAAATTCGTAGTTCATAGGTGTTATCAGTTTGCTGTTCAGTAGCGAAGTGGAGCGCTGTGTATTGCGTGCACTTGTTTTATACCGCAAGCCCATCTTGTTGTAGATGTAATCGTATAATGATTTCCTCACCGCGAAAGTCGACAAGTTTATTATTCTGATCCACAATACGCAGCTCCAAATAGCCCAATGTCCGAGCAGTCACTGGAAGGTATATTGCATTGGCAGGTGTCTCAACAATCTTATACCCCGCTGCAACTGAGGGGAAGAATCCGTAAATAGTGTGAATGAGAGTATCGTTGAGATAGGAATTCGTAGCAATGTTACACTCGACACGTATTGTGCTGACTGGGAGTATATCCACAGACTGATTGGACTTGTAAAATTTAGTTGGATCTTTCTTCAAAATCTGCCCTTTTGTGAATCCAAGCAGGGGTCCTATTGAATGTTTCTGGCTAAAGTCAATCGTTGCATTTAGAGTCCTTATTTCAGATTTAAGTGTATTGATGTTTGCACGTAGTTCAATACCTTTTCCAGACTGTTTTAAGAGTTCGTTTAAATCGTCAATATCGTATGCACCAGATTCTACTTCAAGAATATCTTTTTCACCATTAATATCGAGATGCAGTTTATTGTTAGTGTTGGTGATATTCGGGATGCTGTTGTACGTCTCCAGTCCAATCAATGCAACACTCCATTGACCTGCACTCAAATCAATTGGTGGGAAGTAATTTGCACGCAATACAGATGACCGTCCTTTCAACGTCAAAGTGTACGACATTGCATCTGAACGTCAACTGATGAATAAAGGTTTAAACATCCTGCTTATATACGTTAGTTCTTGTTCTTATTCTTCTTCTTTGTGAACGTCAAGAGAAAGATGATGCAAAGATGCCCGCAGAGGTATGTATTAAAGTCCTGATACCGTTGATAATTGTATAGCACATGTCTTCTGTGAGTGAAGTATTGCTGTAATTCTTCGGGTGGTTGCAGGTCACCAAAGGAGTCGAAATAGACTACCCCAGCGTCTTTCATAACGTACGCCACCCAGTGGGTGCCAGGATCTCCGACAACATCTAAATTCACAATACCGCATTCACCAGTTTTCCACATAGTCTTAGGTAATGTATCCCTCATAAACACACCACGGAATCTTGGTATCTTGAATTTATGTCTAACAAACTTAAGAAGGTCTGTATTTGTGAGTGGTCGATCTGGTAGGATCGCTATTGGGCTTTTTTTTTTTTTTATTTATGAATAGACCAAGACCCTTCTTGTACGGTTTCAAGTATAGGCCTTTTCCAATGACTGCTGCTTCCATCATGCGGTTATGTCTTCTCGCCTCTTCTAACTGGGTTTGCGAGTTTTGCGCATTCTTGACTGTTCGAGCGACAGCTGCAGCCCCACCGGCGAGCGAACCTACCGCTGAGAGCGCGGAGAGGGCTGGGATGAGAAAAGGAATAAAACCGCCGGATGTCTTGGGTATTGGTAGAATGCGAGGTGCTTTAACGGATCTTCTCGTTGGTGATTCTTTGTCCTTCATTGCGTTTTTAGCTGCATACATCGCTGTCAGGATACATTTCTTCAAACAACCCTTCTTGTTCTTCATGTTTAGTGCGCGACGTGCAGCGTTCATAACGTGCTTGAAATTCATCACTCCTAATCCTAACTTGATTTTTCCGCGCATGGTTTTATCAACTGCGAATGCTGCGGTGCGTTGACCTATACCAATATCGTTTCTTTTCCGTATCGCCTTAGCTTTATCAGCTAAAATCCTATCTGCAATGTGACGACTTGGTAGATCTTTATTTGCTTCGTATGCAATGTCGTGTTCCATGCACGCTTCGTCAAGCAGATTCACTCCCTTATCACCTCGCGCCAAGCGTTTCTGAAGCTTTGTCCCAGGTCCGCAGTAGTTATACCCCGGGATGTGTAATTCCAAAGGTAGTTTGTCCAGAACACCACCGCCTCCTCTTATGTGCCCTCGATCGCGCATGTCAGGCTACTGTGGTGGTTGTGGACGATGAATGTTCATTATATAGCAAATCCCTGGCATCGATCCAACTGTTTTGTGTAGCAGGAAAACCAAGCCATTTGACTAGGGCTTTATTTCCAAGTCGTCTTATGACTCTCTCCACGAGAAAAAGATCTCGTTGTGAGCTCTTCTGCATCTCCTCAGTGTAGAAGGAGCCTGCAATTTCTTCACCTTTACTGTCTTTCAATAAATAAGTTCTAGGATTCGTTCGCTGCACATTTGAAACTGTAAATATCTCAGTTGACCAGTTCGGTAGGTATGATTTCTCAAATGCGGTCTTGTGTTTTGAGATACGCACCAAATCACCTACATTAAATTTCTGTTTGCGTGGATCCAGTATCTTAATGTGAAAGTATACCGTATCCATGAGTGTGTTATCACGAACATCAATTGGCCGCATTTTTATTGTGCTATGTTTGGTTCTATTATATTGAGCAATTATTTCTGGGAGGATATCTGTCCATTTGTATGAGCCACGAAGGTTAAACCGCATCAACATTCTGCCTTTTATTGTTCTGTTCAAGCGCTCTACGATACTTGCCTTCAGGTGAGTGAATGTCGAGTAGTGATGTATTCCATACCGCTGCATCACTGTCTTGAAGTACCTATTGTAGAACTCACCACCATGATCGGTTTGGAGATTGTACGGGCATCGATTGGTTCCTATCTGTAGCAACGTTCAAAAGCATCAGCGACATTTGGTCCGGTTTTTGTCTTGACTGGTACTGCCCATGCAAATTTGGAGTATGTATCAATAACAATTAAAATGTATTTGAAGCCATTATTCTCATGTGAATATTGTCGCATATCTACAAGATCAGCTTGCCACAAGTCATCCATCCCTTTAATCATGACATGCCTGCGCGGGTATGTTTTGCGTGCTGGTTTGTGTAGTTCTCGAACTACGATCTCCATACTTATTCGATGATACCTCTCTCTCGAAGCTCAGAGATTATGGAGATAACTTCATTCGAATGAGCTGTATTACCTGCAGCAGCTGATGCCATGAGCAGACGTAGTCGATCTATTAGTTCGTTGGGGTCATCATAATATATATACTGAGGGACTCGATTGTTCACTGTCTTAAGACCAATGTCAATACCATCTCCGCTGCTGGCACCGTTGTTGTTGTTTTGGTCTTCAAGTATTGGTTTTATAATGGTTTTATACTTCCTGTTGATTAGGCTTTTGGTGATCTTGTGTACACCAGTCATGTGTAGTATTTGACGGTACGTGTCCTTATCACTAATTGAATAATTTATAGGTTTTTTAGTTGGTCTTAGGAAAATAAGATTCATTAAGCCTGGTGTTCAGTCAAACTGTCTATCAGCTATTTGTATTTTGTCTTCTGTTACAGTTATGGGATGTGTACCCAACATGTATGGTCTTCCTGGGCTAACGCCGAATGTTCTATCTATCTGGCCTGGTGCGTGACTAATAATGAATTCATCAATGGCTTGACTGTCGTTTTGGGTCGTTTTTGTTTTTGGTGAGAGCTGTCGGAGAGACTCAGTAACGGGCTTAAAGGTCTCTCTTAGTGTTTGCTGACGATCAATATACCCTAACCTAAGCAACCGTAATTTCTCTCGGACTGCTTTACGGGCTTGAATGACTTTCTGTTTGGTCGTCGGCATCTCAACGTATACTAATCAGACGTCTCTGCGACATGAGGCTTTATATATGCATTCATTTTCTTCAGCTTCTTAGTATGATCACGATCGCCCTTATCGACAACAATGAGGTCTACATTTATTTTTCTCTGAATATGATCGACCTTTTCAGTTAAGTCGGTTACTTTCTTACTGACTTGATTAACTAGCTCATTTAACTGATTCACCATTCTCAGAAGGGTTTGGTAATAGGTCTCTAGTTCCCTGCGCATACTTGCAACTTTAAGAGCCATAGCTTGAATTTTCGCATCCATGTACAAGCGAATGTTCTGCCTGTGTACACCAATCATCTCAGGTTGAGAGGTGGACATACGCGCGAATTTGTCCATGGTATGACGTAGACTGATGTGTTAACGTCTATTACCTTCTTATATATGCAAAAATTCTTGAAAGTTTCGTCTGTATCTACCATCATACAGTTTTCTTGTTTTATCAATAACGAGAAACCCATACTGTGAATGGTTCCAACAGTCTGAACATATCTTTAAGAAATCATTGAACGATATATCCGTCCCCACATGTGCTTGGTAAATGTGTCTTAAATTAAGATTGTCTTGCTTGAAGGCTATAATGAGATTTGCGTTATCCCTAACAAGTTGTTTGGGGATTCTGGAATATGTTTGACTTAGATAAAATACGTCAGCACCCATATGGCGACCGAAAGAGACATATTTGCGAATTTGGTCTTGGTTTTCTATTGCAACATCGTCAAATATGAATACTGTGTTTGGTTTTGTTTCTTCAGGTGGGGGGATATCAGAGCTTTCACTGAATGTTGTGTATGTAACGCCATCTACACCCCGAAATATCTCATGCAATAGCTGATACTTGGGTTGAAAGAGTGTTTTTGAGAATAGACAGACATGTTCAAATCGGACACCTTGCACATGAGTTAGCAGAGTCATGAGGATATTAGTCTTGCCGCAGTTGGATGGGCCTACAATAATTGCTCTTATATTATCGGGAAGGAGAATTCCGTTTTTCTTGTTCTTCTTCTTCTTCTGCTCTTCACTTGAACCTTCACATGACCAGTCACCGACAACAAAGTCCTTGTGGTGAGGGTGCTTCACCCAGCCAGCCATGATAGTAAGTGAGCCATGTACAAACAAGTACTTGACATATATAGAAAATATAACTGAGAGGATAATAATAATATTTGTGTGTAGCCGGTATAGTTCAATCAATTAACCGATTGAGCTATACTGCCTACACGAGGAACACATGTTTGAAGAGTAAGATGGTCATAATTTGAGTAGAATTAAAAAATTATTGGATCAATTTGATTATAATAGGAGTGGTGGTCTGAAATAAAAGAGAAACAGGAGATAAGATTAAATATAAATTATTTATTTAAAAATCATACATTGGATATACTATTTCTGAGGTGTTATCATAATCTGCACGTTTCTTCTTAGAACCTGTACAATACGAAATAATTCTCTTTGGTTGGCAATAAATTCTGCACGCATCTCACGCAATCCGATAGGTGACTCTGAGTACTCTGGTTTTTGACACACGCATTTCAATTGGATGTCTGTAGTTTTAATGGCCATATGCGAACGAAGATGCTGTTCAAAATCGTCAATATGTATATTATTAACACGTAGAGAGTTTTTAACATCACTATATGCTGCCTCTATGCTAGGAACCCAACGATTCAGTCTCTCGAGAGCAAACCGTATAGAGGAGTCTAGGTTGAATAATTTGATAACTGATGGATGCCTTAGATAGACGCTGTCGACACCTGATTTAATGCATAAGGCGCAGTCATCATATACAGTAGTAATGGAAAGTGTGACATCGGCAAGACGAATTTCTGGTGGGGGATGAGTTGGATCATATTCGGTGGTCATTTGTTGATTGATGTAGCGCTCTGCATGACAGATCCCGGCCCAGTCGAACTCGGAAATCGGGACTTTAACACTTTTGGAAATATTTTCAATCTCCATTATAGCTTGGATCCCCCAGACATGATGGACGTCTATAGCAATGTTCACACGTTTGGAACCACTGGAGGTTAAATTATATGTCGTGGTGAATAGCGTAGCCGCACTAGACGTATTCTTTTTATTTACAGTATCTAAACTCGGTGGTTGCACTATCACGGGAGTGTTCGATTGTGATGAGTTATATGTAGGCATCCAGTACTGACCACCATTTAGTTGATCTTTAACACCCCCAGTGGTTGAATTCGTTGTGTGGTGAGAAGATCGAGCGTCTTCATCACACAAGTTGCTGAGTGGGACGGATAGCAGCAACTCCTTGTCCTGCTCCAACATGTAAGCTACAGGATCCCACGTGGTCGCTACTGGATCAAATGAGTCGGCTGTCGCTGGTGTAGGTCCGGATGAGATGGATAACGAAGCTAATGATGATGCAGGTTCGGACGCGTCTGCGGAGCTAAGCATGGTTGCGTTTGACTCTGTTGAAAAAAGAAGATGAATGATTAGATATTAGCGAATAAGTGAAAACATTGAATAATAAGGATAATGAACGAGATAGAATAATGTGAAATATGATACTTACTTTTCCGTTTGATCCTGTTCTGAGTGACTGCACTGGAGGTCGACTGGTGCTTCATGATTGTTCTTCTTAGTCTTCCGCTGACTGAGTGACCAAGACTGAGGTCCCGGAACTTAACCTATATATGTCCTACAATGAGGTCATAGGATAGTTGAATCCTATTGGTAGAAGTCGAACATGTGACTCAATTAAGGGATCGTATTGGATACAGCCATTTCCACCACCCCACCGGATACATTGCGTGCGTAGAGAGAGATGGCGCTAACTCTCTCTCTCTCTATGTCACAACCCCGCGCCGGTAATAAAGACTAGAGAGTCAACACATGCCGGATACATTGCGTGCGACCTTGTCGACTAACGATGCTTTGGAAAGGTGACGGTGTTATGAAAACATTTCATGTCTAGCGCGTATACGTAGGCGGGGGGGTTGGTTGGTGACGGTATTTTGGAATGGTACTGGCCCTGTTCCAATACTGTCGCCACCGGCGCCAACCTTGTGTGAATGCTCTGAAAAGCTAATCATTTGCATATCAGAGCAGCTTCTTCATGTCGGTTAAAATGGTTCAAATGGCATTTTCTTCCTGTCAGTTAAATTTCGCGTCTGCAGCACGTCATATCGCGGTGTAGCAATTTTAATGGCCAGTAGTGTATGTAGCCGAGATGTGTTACGAAAGACAGCCGTGACACGAAGTAGACAAAGAATCAGACCACCGTCAGATAAATATATTAGAGGCCACAATTACTTCACACATTTTACTTATTTCTGTGTAAGGACCCTGTCACTAAAGATTGCTGGTGTTTTATTGGGACAATCTATATATGAAGTGTCCCAAAGAAACGCTGAAAATCCTCAGGGACAGGTCCCCTATACATGAAGAAGTGTAATATGTCTTGTAAACACGGCCTCTAAAATGCGTATTTTAGGAGATTAGACCACTAACATATCTCTTCTACGATAAAGTCTTTGCTTTCCGTATTTAGGGAAGAGGACGTATTGACGAAAACAGCAAAAAAGTGTAATAAACATGGGGTTTAAAATACATTATATCAGAGATATGCCAACTTTCTCATCTTCACTAGTGATCAATGTATCTCTTCTGCTGAACAGCTGCTCATTGCTTTTAAGGTTTTAATAGCCCTGGTTTTCTAGGCTTTGTCTTGTTTTGGTGTAAGGAACTTGTCCCTAAATTTTGTCGGTATTTTTCGGTACATGCATTATATAAAATTTGACGTATATAGTAATAATGTTTCGTGGGCTATAGGCAATGTGATTAAAAATGTGCCCAAGTTTAACTCATGTACGACGCCACAGATACTGGCGAAAACTCCCGCGCCAACGGCGCGTAGCGTTAGTGCACGTTGATGTCCTCGTCGACACTAAAACATATGTCTCGGCTCTAGTACAAAGGTTCCACACAGATTGTTCTCGATGCAAAATGCGTCGTTCTCTGTCTGCTGATATTATTTCGGCCTCACCTATATCACATATTTCCCATAGGTCGACATGAGTACAATTTTTTAAAAAGAAAAGGTTTATTAGAAAAATTAATCAGTGGGTCCATTCATAACAGAGCATTCATTGGTCTCGACTGATTCGTACTGAATGAGGTAGCTCGATTCATACTGGACGACCTCCCCATCACCTCCCCTCTCCTACCTTCCCCTACCCACCCCTCCCCTCTCGCCCTTCCTTATGTGACCTTGCCACGTGCGGAAACTGGCCTTCAGTGTGGCAAAAGTATAATATGACACCGCCCAAAGTCTGCTGACGGATCATGAATCAGCAATTTCGGCGAAAATGTCGACTGCCCAAAATAGGATTTCAGAATGTAAAAGAAATGCCACTTTACAACCATACAATATCGTTGCAAAAGTTTTAAAATGCAGCATAGTGTATCGTTTCATCCCTGGTGTGAAATATGAAATATTGACACATAAAGCATCTACAGTTACAAATCTGTTGATCTCCTTTTTTAAACTGTCGAAACACAGTCATTTCTGTATTTACAGTTCGTGTTTATCTAAAAAATGCACGTCGCGTCTGCCACAAAGATTCCAGGCAGTTTATGTAAAATGAGTCGTTCTCTGTCTACTGATACTCTTACAGCGCAATCTATATTAAACATTTGTCAAAGATCGAGATTTGTATTCCATATCGGGCCTTTATCTGTGAATGCCCGACTGCGGCCGCACTTTTGAAACATCCTCCTCGCGGATCATTTTCCAGAGAGCTATGGCCACGTTTGACGTCAACTGCACATAACCTAGATGTTAAAAATACAAAAGCAAAATACGAGAGCGTGCTGACAATAACGCCACGGTATTTTTATTCTATTCTAAATATCGGTTGTGGAATTACACTACTGGCCAATAAAATTACTACATCACGAAGATGACGTGCTACAGACGAGAAATTTAACCGACAGGAAGAAGATGCTGTGATATGCAAATGATTAGCTTTTCAGAGCATTCACACTAGGTTGGCGCCGGTGGCGACACCTACAGCGTGCTGACATGAGGAAAGTTTCCAATCGATTTCCCAAACACAAACAGCACTTGACCGGCGTTGCCTGATGAAACGTTGTTCTGATGCCTCGTGTAACGAGGAGAAAGGCGTGCCATCACGTTTCCGACTTTGATAAAGGTCGGATTGTGGCCTATCGCGATTGCGGTTTACCGTATCGTGACATTGCTGCTCGCGTTGGTCGAGATCCAATGATTGTTAGCAGAATATAGAATCGGTGGGTTCAGGAGGGTAATACGGAACGCCGTGCTGGATCCCAACGGCCTCGTATCACTAGCAGTCCAGATGACAGGCATCTTATCCGCGTTGCTGTGACGGATCGTGCAGCCACGTCTCGATCCCTGGGTCAACAGATGGAGACGTTTACATATCAACCGTCTCCACGAACAGTTCGACGACGTTTGCAGCAGCATGGACTATCAGCTCGGAGACCATGGCTGCAGTTACCCTTGACGCTGTATCAATGACAGAAACGCCTGCGATGGTGTACTCAACGACCAACCTGGGTGCACGAATGGTAAAACGTCATATTTTCGGATGAATCCAGGTTCTGTTTACAGCATCATGACGGTCGCATCCGTGTTTGGCGACATCGCCGTGAACGCACATTGGAAGCGTGTATTCGTCATCGCCATACTGGCGTATCACCCGGCGTGATGGCAGGGGGTGCTATTGGCTACACGTCTCGGTCACCTCTTGTTCGCATTGGCGGCACTTTGAACAGTGGACGCTACATTTCAGATGTGTTACGACCCGTGGCTCTACCCTTCATTCGCTCCCTGCGAAACCCTACATTTCAGCAGGATAATGCACGACCGCATGTTGCAGTTACTGTACGGGCCTTTCTGGATACAGAAAATGTTCGACTGCAACCCTGGCCAGTACATTCTCCAGATCTCTCTCTAATTGAAAACGTCTGGTCAATGGTGGCCGAGCAACTGGCTCGCTACAATACGGCTGCAAGCTGCAACCCTCCGCCGTTAGAGGGCCCCATATTGTAGAATGTGGCCTTTTGTAACGAGCTATGTTGGTGCGTTAGAAACAGAAAACTGAAAGCACCAGTTCAAAGAGTCCGTCCAGACCCTCTCCTTCAGCATGACAACTCCAGAACACACACGTTCATTGTGACATCTGCTAAATTCGACGCCTCGCGTTCACTGTCATCGGTCATCCTCCATCCCATCCGATTTTAATATGCATCCTAAATTTAAAGAACACCTTCGAGGACTCACTTTGAAAGTGATGAACCGATATAAGCAGAGACAGGATTGTAGCTCCATCAACAAAATGGTCTCTCGTTCGGACAAATGTGCTCATCGCCAGGGTGACTACGTTGAAAAATAAAGTTGCAGACATAAAAACTAAAGATATAGAATGTTAATAAAGGTCGTTTAATTTAAAAATCCTTATGCGTTTTCACATAAAATTTCAGCACGCCGTCGTAGTAACAAAAATAAGCAACTTTGGATGAAATTACACTACTGGCCATTAAAATTGTTACACCAAGAAGAAATGCAGATGATAAACGGGTATTCATTGGACAAATCTATTATACTAGAACTGACATGTGATTACATTTTCACTCAATTTGGATGCACAGATCCTGAGAAATCAGTACGCAGAACAACGACATCTGGCCATAATAACGGCCTTGATGCGCCTGGGCATTGAGTCAAAAGGAGCTTGGATGGCGTGTACAGGTACAGCTGCCCATGCAGCTTCAACACGATTCCGCAGTTCATCAAGAGTAGTGACTGGCGCATTGTGACAAGCCAGTTGCTCGGCCACCATTGACCAGACGTTTTCAATTAGTGAGAGATCCGGAGAATGTGCTGGCCAGGGTAGCAGTCGAACATTTTCTGTATCCAGAAAGGCCCGTACAGGACCTGCAACATGCGGTCGTGCATTATCCTGCTGAAATGTAGGGATTCGCAGGGATCGAATGAAGGGTAGAGCCACGGGTCGTAACACATCTGAAATGTAATGTCCACAGTTCTAAGTGCCGTCAATGCGAACAAGAGGTGACAGAGACACGTAACCAATGGTACCCCATACCATCACGCCGGGTGATACGAATACACGCTTCCCACGTGCGTTCACCACGATGTCGCCAAAGACGGATGCGACCATCATGATGCTGTAAACAGAGCCTGGATTCATCCGAAAAAATTACATTTTGCCACTCGTGCACCCAGGTTCGTCTTTGAGTACACCATCGCAGGCGCTCCTGTCTGTGATGCAGCGTCAAGGGTAACCGCAGCCATAGTTTCCGAGCTGACAGTCCATGCTGCTGCAAACGTCGTCGAACTGTTCGTGCAGATAGTTGTTGTTTTGCAAACGTCCCGATCTGTTGACTCAGGGACCCGTTAAAGACACGCGGATAAGATGCCTGTCATCTCGACTGCTAGTGATACGAGGCTGTTGGGATCCAGCACGGCGATCCGTATTACCCTCCTGAACCCACCGATTCCATATCTTGCTAATAGTAATTGGATCTCGATCAACGCGAGCAGCAATGTCGCGATACGATAAACCGCAATCGCGATAGGCTACAATCCGACCTTTATCAAAGTCGGAAACATGAAGTGTGGTGTCACCGCCAGACACCACACTTGCTAGGTGGTAGCTTAAATCGGCCGCAGTCCATTTAGTACATGTCGGACCCGCGTGTCGCCACTGTGTGATCGCAGACCTAGCGCCACCACAAGGCAGGTCTCGATATACGATAGAGCACTCGCCCCAGTTGTACGGACGACATTGCTAGCGACATTACGGACAAAGCCTTCCTCTCATTTGCCGAGAGTCAGTTAGAATAGCCTTCTGCTAAGTCCATGGCTACGACCTAGCAAGGCGCCAATTGTAACAGTGCATGTATCTTACGAGTCTCATTTGTATAGTCAAGAGAGATGTATCACAAGGAGTGAATAAAGTTAAGTATATTCCAGCTACGTACTTTTCTTGCTACCATTCAATAGTTATCCTGTTTCAGACTTCACGCCCGTCTGCGTTAGATAGCGTGCCTATCGGCCCCCTCAAAATAACACTGTGTCGGCACTTCTGTCGACACATCATTTGGCGACGAGTAAAGAGTTCTTTCTGATTGCTTACATTTATTTGTGTCATGGCTTCGCCACAATCTCCAGATGTACTGTCCGAATTTTATCGCTTGCAGAATCAGCAGACGCAGGCGTTATTGGATGCCCTTGGACAGCTCGTCCAGGGTCAACGTGCACTGCAACACGATGCGGCAGCCGCCGCTTCACCGCTACCGCAGCCACAACATGCAGTTGCACCGCAGTTTCTCCAGTTTAATCAAAACCACGATTCCTGGACGGAATGGTCCCGACAGTTCGGCTTTCACTTAGCCGCCTACAGAATTCAAGGTAATGAGCCGCAGCCGTTTTTGCTTTCTTGTGTCGGTGTGTCCACCTACCGTGTGATACTGAAATTGTTTCCCCGACGCGACGTAGCAACTCTGTCCTACGAGGAAATTTTGTCTGCTTTAGATGCCTATTTCAAAGAAACAGTTAATGTGGTTGCAAAAAGGTATACGTTCTTTCGTACAAAACGTACGGCCGGTCAAACTAATAGGGAGTGGGTAGCAACATTGCAAGGACTTACTAGGGAGTGTTCTTTTGACTGTGACTGTGGTCTTTCTTATTCAGATGCAATGGTGCGTGATGCAATTGCACAGAACGTTTCTGATGTTCGCGTACGGGAGCAAATTTTGAAACTAGTAAATCCCTCCCTTCAACAAGTGATAGACATATTGGATAGACAAGACACACTTGACTGTGCTCAGGAATCTTTTGAAACTTCGCCAGCCGTGTGTAACATTAACTGGCCAGCTGGACGCGCTGCGCGGCCCGGTAACCGGCCCTCGCGTACTTCGACGCAGCTGCCGCCGCGCGCTAAGCCAGATGTGCCACGCCAGCACACAAAGGCAGTGAAATCATGCCCGCGGTGTGCTACTAGACATTCGCGTGAACATTGCCCGTCACGCCAAGCTATTTGCTTTTTCTGCAATAAGAAAGGACATGTTCAAAGTGTTTGCCAGAAAAAGCTCAGATCAGACAATCACAATCATTCCAGGCCCTTTGCTTCGCGCCGGACTCGAACCAAGGACACTCAGGCTCGTGGACCTTCGCCCATGGACATTCATGTCGTTAATTCCACTTCGTCCAGTGACACTTTCTCTAACAGTGACTGTGTTCGTCCCGCAAAACGTGTGCGTCGACGTCGCCGGAAATCACGTCAATTAGCAAGTGATTCTGTACCAGTGTCTGTTCAAATTGCCCAAAACAGTCGCTCTTGTCGTCAGCAGGACAATAAACTTTTTGTAGATTTGGACTTTCGTGGCAAGGTCATACCATTCCAGCTCGATACCGGAGCTGCAGTTTCATTGCTCAATCACGACACGTACAAACAACTGGGCACACCTCCGTTGCGTTCCGCAAATGTTAAGCTCACCACATATTCAGGACAGAAAATTCCTGTGTTAGGACAGTGCAGCCTTCTTGCAACATATAAGGGACAAACAAAACTTGTGTCATTTTACGTTCTTCGTTCTTCTTCTGCAGTGAACTTGTTTGGTTTAGATTTATTTCAGTTGTTTAACATGTCTATTGTAAATCAGGTCCTATTAGTGAATCAAACTGTGCCTTCAGACAGTGTTTCTAGCGTTTGTGAAGAATTTGCAGACATTTTTGCACCGGGCCTGGGTTGCGCTAAAAACTATGCAGCACATTTGGAACTGAACGTAAACGCGCAACCGAAATTTTTCAGAGCGCGCAATGTTCCCCACGCATTGCGTGATGAGGTCGCCGGAACATTAAACGATCTAGAATCACAAGGTGTGAGTGGATGTGCGCAATGCCTCTTCCCTTTCAGCTCCGCTTCATCGCTTACGCAGTACAGAGGTTCCGTTTCTCTGGACGATGGAATGCGAACGCGCTGTTCGCCAGTTGAAATCGGCGTTGCTTTCTAATACTTGCCTCACGCCTTTCGATTCCCGGAAACCCCTTTTGTTGATGGTAGATGCATCGGATTTCGGGATCGGTGCTGTGCTTGCGCACAAAGTTGGCTCGCATGATCGCCCTTTTGCCTTTGCGTCAAAATTGCTCTCGTCTGCGCAAAGAAATTACTCACAGATAGAGAAAGAAGCTTTGGCTCTCGTATTTGGTGTTACTAAGTTCCATGATTTCTTGTATGGTCGTCACTTTACCATCATCACAGACCACAAACCTTTGACATCGCTTTTTCATCCGACCAAGCCTGTACCTCCACGTACAGCGCAGAAATTCATTCGCTGGTCTATTTTCCTCTCGCAGTACCGCTACGATATCTTGTATCGGTCCACTGCTAAGCACGGAAACGCCGATGCGTTGTCCCGTTTGCCTGTTGCTGAGGATAAAGCATTCGATTCTTCCGAACTTGCTTGCATGTTCATTGATTCGGAAACCGATGAAGTGGTCGAATCGTTTCCGACTGATTTTCGTCGTGTAGCTACAGCCACAGCTGCTGACCCGGTCCTTGCTACCGTTTTGCGTTTTGTTGCTACGCAATGGCCTTTGTCAAAGTCTCGGATCGAGGATCCGTTGGTTCGCCGATTTTTTGCTCACAAGGAGAGACTTTTTGTTCGACGTGGTGTTTTGTTGTTGCGTTCTGATAATGATCAGTCCCGAGTCGTGGTCCCACGTTCGTTACAGTCCTCTGTCTTACGGCTTCTTCACCAAGGACATTGGGGTATAGTGCGAACGAAACAACTTGCTCGTCGGCACTGTACTTGGTTCGGAATCGATGCTGCGATTACGAATATGTGTTCTTCTTGCATGGCGTGTGCCGAACAACAATCCGCACCGCCGCGGAAAGTCTTTGCATGGCCCAAAAGCCACTTTCCCTTGGCAACGCTTGCACATCGATTTTGCTGGTCCATTCTGGAATGCTCGATGGTTGGTTCTGATCGATGCCTTCAGTAATTTTCCTTTTGTTGTCCGGATGTCTTCCACGACGTCCTCCGCCACCATCCAAGCGTTGTCTGCTATATTTTGCATTGAAGGTCTTCCGCAGACTATTGTTTCCGACAATGGCCCACAATTCATGTCCGCAGAATTTCGGTCATTCTGCCAGGCCAATGCTATTCAACATCTGACATCCGTGCCGTTTTCGCCTCAGTCAAACGGTGCCGCTGAACGATTGGTCCGGACTTTCATGTCACAGATGTTGAAATTGAAAGAGTCGCATTCTCGGGAGGACGCATTGTTGCTCTTTTTGTCTTCGTATCGCTCTCAGCCCCGAGATGGTCGCTCGCCGGCTGAGTTGCTCCACGGTCGTCCTCATCGCACCTTGATGTCTTTGCTGCATCCGCCGCATCAGGTTCCTGTGCAGCGGCAGACTCCTGCTTTTGCTCCGGGCGACGTTGTATTTTATCGCAACTATCGAGGTTCACGGCGTTGGCTCGCAGGGCGCATTCTTCGCTGCCTCGGCCGCGCGATGTATTTGGTTTTGGGGGCCTCTGGTGAGGTGCGTCGGCATCTCAATCAGCTGCGCCTCTGTCGTCGCACGGGTTCTGCCGCTCCCCGTCTGCTTTCAGCGACGGTGCCGTCCGGTCAGCGCCCTGGGGACCCATCTACTGGCTCGCCTCATCCCCAGGTGTTACCGACGATGCCTTCCATTTTGCCCCATGGCGACGCGCCGCCGCAGCCGCCGCCGCCGCCGCCTGTTCTCCCGCCGGCGCTGCCCGCATTCGACGCTTCGCTGCAGCCGCCAAGCGCCTCCCTGGGTCACGCGCCGCCGATCGCTTCCCGTGACCAGCCGTCCTCCGCCATGGACCTCTTGCCATCTCCGGACCACATGACGTCATCGCGCGTCGGGTACCCCGACGCAATGGAGGTCGACCCTTCGGCCCCTCCTGTCTCATTACGGGCGCATCCACCGCATGTTGACGTGCACCCTGGACTAGGTTTTCAGGCGTTTCCTCGATCCCCTCGGACCGAATGGCCGGGTGCGGGTGGCACAGCCTCGCCTGTTGTTAGGCTCCCCACCTCATCGCATACGTCAACATGGGGTCCTCCCCACGGCGGGCGGAGGCCTTATCACACGACCGTTCGCCGATTTGCGGGGGAGGAATGTGGTGTCACCGCCAGACACCACACTTGCTAGGTGGTAGCTTAAATCGGCCGCGGTCCATTTAGTACATGTCGGACCCGCGTGTCGCCACTGTGTGATCGCAGACCTAGCGCCACCACAAGGCAGGTCTCGATATACGATAGAGCACTCGCCCCAGTTGTACGGACGACATTGCTAGCGACAATACGGACAAAGCCTTCCTCTCATTTGCCGAGAGTCAGTTAGAATAGCCTTCTGCTAAGTCCATGGCTACGACCTAGCAAGGCGCCAATTGTAACAGTGCATGTATCTTACGAGTCTCATTTGTATAGTCAAGAGAGATGTATCACAAGGAGTGAATAAAGTTAAGTATATTCCAGCTACGTACTTTTCTTGCTACCATTCAATAGTTATCCTGTTCCAGACTTCACGCCCGTCTGCGTTAGATAGCGTGCCTATCGGCCCCCTCAAAATATCACTGTGTCGGCACTTCTGTCGACACATCATGAAGGTACGCATTTCTCCTTCTTACACGAGGCATCACAACAACGTTTCACCAGGCAACGCCGGTCAACTGCTGTTTGTGTATGAGAAATCGGTTGGAAACTTTCCTCACATCAGCACGTTGTAGGTGTCGCCACCGGCGCCAACCTTGTGTGAATGCTCTGAAAAGCTAATCATTTGCGTATCACAGCATCTTCTTCCTGTTGGTTAAATTTCGTGTGAGTAGCACGTCATCTGCGTGGTGTAGCAATTTTAATGGTCAGTAGTGTACTTTGATGATAAGCCATCTGAAATAAAAGAGTTTATAAATCCCAGTAGTTCAGTTTATCCACGTGAGCGAATAGTATACAACAGAAATACTTTAAAAAGACGTATATAAAAATTTACTTGGCTGATCAACTGAACACTGGACTTACATTATTACGTGACCTCAATTCACCACCCAAAATACGAGGGGCGTTCAATAAGTACTTAAACACATTTTTTCAGTAAGCGCGTTGGTTTTATTCACGATTCCAACACATCGTATTATTCTACAGTCTTCTGCTTACAAAACCTTGTTTCTCAACATTCCCTCCGTTCAATATGACGGCCGTACGCCACCTTACCGGGAGGCCCTGCATGCCAGCATGGTACTTCTCTGCTGGTCGACGTCGGAGCTGCGCTTTGATGGAGCAGTAACCTCCTCATCATCGACGTACTGCTCCTAGGAGAGCGCAGACCTCACTGGGCCCAACAGATGGAAGTCTGAACGTGCCAGATCGAGGTTGTAGGACACACTAAGGTGTGTTGACGCTGAGGCGTGACACAATGGTAAATAGGAGCTACAGTGTTTGAATGTGCCCATGACCACACCGTAAATGCAGTTGTCCGGTTTATTGGTGTATCAACGCGGACTGTCCAACGGGTATACCCCATCCACAGCTATGTAACATGACGTCAGAACAGTGACCGTGACAAGGTCCTGACAGCGAACGGAAACGTCTATCACGCTTTGTCAATGGCTGTCAGTTTTAAACCCGACAGGAATTGCTACTGGCAGTGAACGTACGTCTTCAGTTGCCCACACAACACAGAAATTAGACAGTATTTGACTGGAGACGTCTAGTGTGCTTGACTAGTCTCTATTTGCCGTCATTTCAAATCATTCAAGACGTATAAAGTATCGACAGCCCAATGAGGCGTTTAACACGTAGTGTGTGGAGAGTGTAGAGCATACTGGAAGTGGTTCTGCCATGCTCTCGGAGTATTCTTCGTACGGCTCCTTCAGCCCAGTCATTCAGGTTACAATGTCTACATCTGCATCTACGTCTACATCACAATTCTGCATTTCATAGGCAAGTGTTCGGCAGAGGGTTCATAGAACCATTACCAGACCATTTCTCGTCCATTCATTCTCGAACAGCACGTGGAAAAAATGAACATATAAATCTTTCCGCGGGAGCTTTGATTTCACTTATTTTATTGTAATGTTCATTTCTCTGTATATAGGCGGGTGTCGATGAATACGAGGGTTGTAACTTAAATACGTCAAATATTTATTCGCAACCGATACAAAATAGTTACATGTTTGCACATGTTACTGTCCTTCAAAGTAGTCACCAGCGTTGTGTAGAACCCGTTGCTAGCAATGTGGAAGGCGTAGTATACCGTTACCAGAGCCTGTTCTGTTGACGGTGCGTATGGAACAGTCTACTGCCAGTCGAATCTCCGGAACAGTTCTGAAGCGAATGCCAGAAAGTGGTTCCTCCATCTTCGGAATCAAATCAAAGTCACAACGACCTAAGTCCGGGGAGTATGGTGGATGGCACAATACTTCCCAGTCCCATCGACCGAACAAAGCAGCCACAGCCATGCGGCCTGGGGCGCCTTGCCACGGTTCGCCGGCTCCCCCCGTCGGAGGTTCGAGTCCTCCCTTGGGCATGGGTGTGTGTGTCGTCCTTAGTGTAAGTTAGTTTAAGTTAGATTAAGTAGTGTGTAAGCCTAGGGACCGATGACCTCAGCAGTTTGGTCCACATAACTTACCGCAAATTTCCAGTTGCACTGTATGCGCCCGCGCATTGTCGTGCAAAGTGATGGGTGGGTTACGCAGAGTGTCGCCGGTTCTTTCGCAAAGCTGGTCGCAGGTGATGCTCCAAAAACGAACAGTAATACTGTGCATTGACGATCTGCTGTAGAGGAACGTATTGCGTTAGGATAACACCATCACAGCCGTACACGAGAATCACAATAACTTTAGACCGCTCCATTCGCACCATCAACAGAACAGGCTCTGTTAACGGTATATTACGCCCTCCACATCGCTGGCAACGGGGTCTACACAACGCTGGTGACTACTTTGAAGGACAGTAACAGGTGCATACATATGACTCTTTTGTATCGGATCTCAATAAATAGTTGCCACTATTTAAGTTCCAACCGTATTTTCACATTCAGAGGAGAAAGCTGCTGTCTGAAATGTTGTGGAAAACTCTCGCAAGAACGAGTGACGCCTATGTTCCCATGACTGCTACCCCAACTCGCGGATCATATTCGTCACCCTCTCTCCTCTGTTTTTCGGTAATATGGTTCAAATGGCTCTGAGCACTATGGGACTCAACTGCTAAGGTCATTAGTCCCCTAGAACTTAGAACTAGTTAAACCTAACTAACCTAAGGACATCACAAACATCCATGCCCGAAGCAGGATTCGAACCTGCGACCGTAGCGGTCTTGCGGTTCCAGACTGCAGCGCCTTTAACCGCACGGCCACTTCGGCCGGCTTACGGTAATACCAGTGCATGCTGAAAAGTAATGCCTCGAGATTCTTTATAAACAATACCAACGTTTTTAACATTCCATATCTTTAATCTTCATGTCTACATATTTATTTCTCAACATAGTTACCCTGTTGACGAACACATTTCTCCCAACGAGAGACGAGTTTGTTGCTACTGCCACTGTAGAGTGTTTTACTTTGTTGACGGAGCTACAACCTCACCTCTGCTTGCACCGCTTCATTACTATCAAAGTGAAGTCCTTGAAGGTGGCCTTCAGGTTTTGGAAAAAGAAGAAAATCTTATGGGGCCAAGTCGGGACCGTATGGGCGATGTTCGATGGCAGCGAACCCAAGGCGCCGGGCTGTTGCAGATGTCGCATCGCTGCGGAGTGATCTGGCAAAAAAAAATGGCTCTGAGCAGTATGGGACTGAGGTCATCAGTCCCCGAGACTTAGAACTACTTAAACCTAACTAACCTAAGGACAGCACACACATCCGTGCCCGAGGCAGGATTCGAACCTGCGACCGTAGCTGCAGCTCGGTTCCAGACTGAAGCACCTAGAACCGCTCGGCCACAACGGCCGGCTGTGGTCTGGCAATGCCACGCTGAAGGAAAGGATGCTCCATATGGGGACAAACTCTTCGAATTCGATATTCGATTACACTATGCCCTTTTGTCATGCACTTAAATACGAGGAGCGTTCAGTAAGTAATGCTACACGCTTTTTTTTATGAAAGGAGGTTGGTTTTGTTCAGGATTCCAATACACTACAACTTTCCCCACTCTTCTGTCTGCAAAACCCTATTTTTGTACATAATCGCCATGCAGTGCGACAATCTGATGCCACCTTCCCGGAAGGGTCTGTATGCCCCACATGGTGCCACTCTGTTGGTCGATGTCAGAGCCAATGTCTTGTTGCATCAATAAATAACCTCTCCATCATCCATGTACTACTTCCCGCAGGGAACATTCTTCATTGATCCAAAAATATAGAAGACGAAATGTGCGAGATCCGGGCTATAGGGTGGATGAGGAAGACCAGTTGAGCTGGCACACGCCTTTGAGTACCCCAACTGGTGGACTAATGCATCAGTACAACCAACAGAGACGTTCAGCTGAGCAGTGGGGTTTAGTGAGGTTTTTTATTGTGCTCCGTCGATCACCTCGAATGAGAGTGTCCGCACGTTCCACCACTGCAGGATCACAGCTATGTGCCACCTGCCAGCACGCGGGAAATCGGACGCGCGTGCACGAGTTTGTTTGAACGATGATAGACGCTTCACCCAACGACTCACCGTGCTTTTGTTCATTACCAGGTCTCCGTAGACATTCTGCTGGTATCTATGAATATCTGCGATACTATGGTCTTCCACCAGAAGAAACAGCTCTGATTGGCACGCACTTTTATTGCAGACGTCAATTTGAAATATACGTATAGCGCCGCCGCCTGTCGAAACTTCACGAAACTATAGGGGCTAAAGGGGAATATTCCACCATGTCCCACAGGAAATTCCGCATTTCCTCAACCGAAACTGACCGAGAAAAAATGTGGTGCATTACTTATTGGACGCTCCTTCTAGTTACGTGAAACACAGCGGTGTTACACGCTACACTTCGGAGTCCTATAGCTGCTGAGGACTGCAGATGCGTAGACGTGAAAAATAAAGACCTATCATGTTAATAACGTTTCTTTTCTCTAAAAAATTTTAAGAGTCGTCACATAAAATTTTGGAGGCATTAATTTTCAGCACGCACTCGTACAAAACGAGCTGCCTCTCTTTGAAGTTTGTAGATGTCCCCCATCAGTCCCATGTGTTAAGGATCTCATGCCGCGCAGGAGTACTCCAGCAAACAAAGGACATAAACAAGGATGTTTTATTAAACATTGGTGGTAAAGAGTGTTCCCTTCTCTTCTACACCTTCATATTGAGTATGCTGTGGACACTCCCGTCCTCTCTGACGGCAACAGCCGTGTTCACAAGTCTGCACTTATACGATCCTGGTTTCAGTAGTATCCAAGAATCGTATCGCACTTAAAATAGTCCGGTAAAATATCCGATCTTCATTTCACACAAAATATCCGAGATATTTGGAACAGCGAGTGATAAGTAGCAATCAACAACCCGGCAATCTGATAGCTCTACGGGGATGTAATTACCAATGAGTGGTTTTATCCAGATACGGCTCACCTAAAGAAACTTCCTCGCCAGATAGAAGCTATGGGTGATTTTACACCTTATGAACGTGATGCCTCCTGCAGGTTTACTTGTCAAAGGGAGCAAAACATTTCCCCATACATGTGATTTTGAAATTTTGAGGGCATCGTTATGTGCTCATCATTTTCTCCAATTCGTTTACGCAGTGAACTTTTAGTGTCTCGTAAATGGTATAAACAATCTAACAATATAAATATAGTAAAACCTGATTTTTTCATTTCATCGTAAGTCCTATTCTGCCACTGGAAATTTCACATGAGTGAAATCTCCCACATTTGATGCTTTTGAATAATTGACACCAGCTTCAACATCGATTTTCAAATCGATTTATTTGGAAACTACAGTGTGTTCTCAAAACATGTAGGAAAAAACAAATCTTGAAACTTTGAATTTTATTGCAGGATCTAAATCGTTTTGGGTTCGAAAAGTAATACTGATGGCATTTTCGCAACGTTTCGTCACCAAACTCTACTCCGAGCTGCAATAAATAACCAAAAAAAGCATTAAAATTGGTTTTTCCTCTTAAAGGCATGTCAATTAATGCACGAAACAATACGCAAGAAACAACTGATTTTAACGTAGCGCGATTACATGATGCGAGTGCTTCTACTATCTTAGTTGGGTTTGATTTAACATTAATAAAATTACTTGACTTCTCTGCTGTATCTTGACGCCATTCAAAATCTATATGCACTTTTGCAGACTAGTGAAACTTTTTGAAATTGATAAGTCGATAGCATATGAATGTGTTACGTTGACGTGGCCGGAAAAGCATACACAATTTAGAAAGTGCACTTTTAATTCCTTTAGAGTCGTCAAACCATGGATATAATGACAGCCAATCCAGCTGATATCTTCTCTCTATGCCATCTACGTCATTCCCAAAATTATAATTTTTGCATGGTTGCCAGAGACTCAGTAAAATCTTATACTTTAGGGAATCGTCAATCTCCTTTTCTATAGATGCAGTTTACAATATCGCGAATACTGACCAGGAGGCAACTACCTCTTTCATCAAAGCACTTCAAGCCAGCAGAGGTACTGCGTAGGTCTATATCTTCTTCATCAGTAAAATTACTCGATTTTTTGATACAGATATTTCAGGTTGACTCTCCCAGTTCTTGTAATATTTCATTGCAGGTACTATATTTTTCGAATGCCTGAGTTTTATTTTCTGTTTTCATTTCTTTTTAAGTACAAAATACTTACGAATATTAGTAATACTTTCACTCTATTCACTATGTTCTTACGCCCCACTAAGCACAGTATTCTAAGAAAATCACATTCATGCACCATTGCTCACCTACCTCTCATTCTTCATTATGAAAAAAATTTAGAGACAAATTAATTAATTGCCGACAACTCTCTCGTTGTACAGGTCAGCTGAGATTCGCGACAGCAAATTATCAAGACTTTTCTGCACAAATGTGGTGCTTATTTTCACTAGTGATTATGAAATTAATTAAATAATGGTTATAGAACTACAGTTACTCAATGGTGGCATCTACTGCCAGATTGTATAGGTTAGCATTTGTTCCAATGACGACTACTTCCCAGTTCTACCAGCAAGTACCGACTAATAGCCACACAGTACAAATGAACACCCTCCGGCAAATGAAAAGAAGTATAGCACAATATCCTACTTTCCATTAACGCCCGACAGTTGTTGCACATTATTTGAATTTTTAAGGAATGAGCTTTTGTCAAGTGTGGTTTATTACGCCAATAGCCATTTGAGGTTTATTAAGACGTGTGCACCTATTTACGGTTTATTGGGACAGTTACACTACTGGCCATTAAAATTGCTGCACCACGAAGATGACGCGCTAAAGACGCGAGATTCAACCGACAGGAATAAGATGCTGTGATATGCAAATGATTAGCTTTTCAGAGCATTCACACAAGGTTGGCGCCGGTGGCGACACATACAGCGTGCTGACATGAGGAAAGTTTCCAACCGATTTCTCATACACAAACAGCAGTTGACCGGCGTTGCCTGGTGAAACGTTGTTCTGATGCCTCGTGTAAGAAGGAGAAATGCGTACCATCACGTTTCCGACTTTGATAAAGGTCGGATTATAGCCTATCGCGATTGCGGTTTATCGTATCGCGACATTGCTGCTCGCGTTGGTAGAGATCCAATAACTGTTAGCAGAATGTGGAATCGGTGGGTTCAGGAGGGTAATATGGAACGCCGTGCTGGATCCCAACGGCCTCGTATCACTAGCAGTCGAGATAACAGGCATCGTATCCGCATGGCTGTAACGGATCGTGAAGCCACGTCTCGATCCCTGAGTCAACAGATGGAGACGTTTGCAAGACAACAACCATCTGCACGAACAGTTCGACGACATTTGCAGCAGCATGGACTATCAGCTCGGAGACCATGGCTGCAGTTACCCTTGACGCTGCATCAAAGACAGAAACGCCTGCGATGGTGTACTCAACGACGAACCTGGGTGCACGAATGGTAAAACGTAATTTTTTCGGATGAATCCAGGTTCTGTTTACAGCATCATGATGGTCGCATCCGTGTTTGGCGACATCGCGGTGAACGCACATTGGAAGCGTGCATTCGTCCTCGCCATACTGGCGTATCACCCGACGTGATGGTATGGGGTGCCACTGGTTACACGTCTCGGTCACCTCTCGTTCGCATTGACGGCACTTTGAACAGTGGACGTTACATTTCAGATGTGTTACGACCCGTGACTCTACCCTTAAAAAAAAAATGGCTCTGAGCACTATGGGACTCAACATCTATGGTCATCAGTCCCCAAGCTATTTTTGGCCCAATGCCCAGGCGTATCAAGGCCGTTATTACGGCCAGAGGTGGTTGTTCTGGGTATTGATTTCTCAGGATCTATGCATCCAAATTTCGTGAAAATGTAATCACATGTTAGTTCTGGCATAATATATTCGTCCAATGAATACACGTTTATCATCTGCATTTCTTCTTGGTGTAGCAATTATAATGGCCAGTAGTGTATATAAAAGGGTAGCGCATCTGTAAAGGAGACCGCTTATAGAACAATAACTCAGCCCATTCATGAGTACTGCTTTAGCCCATGTATAAAGGAAACCGCTTATAGAAAAATACCTCAACCCGTTCTTGAGTACTGCTGGAGATCCACGATAGGTTGAATTAAAGGAAAGCATCGAAGAAGTTCAGAAGAATGCTGTTAGATTTATTACTGATAGCTTCGATCAAAACACAAGTATTACAGAGATGCTTCGTGAACTCAAATAGGAATCCCTGGAGGAAGGACAACGCTCTTTTCGCGAAACACTCTTCAGAAAACTTAGAGAATCGTCATCTGCGAGTGACTGCAGCCGCCAGCGGACATTCCGCGTGAGGACCGCAAGAACAACATAAGAGAAATTAGAGCTCGTACGGAGACACAGACAGTCGTTTTTCGCTTGCTCCATTTGCGAGCGGATAGGGAGAGAGAATGACTAGCTGTGCAAAAAGGCACCTTCCGCCATGCAACATATGGTCACTTGTGGACTATGTTAGGTGCGGACCACACCCATACGTATTACGTTCATCACTCAATCGATTGGCAGTTTCATTTCAATTGATTATTGCTTAATTGTAATTTCAGGAATTAGTTGACATGTAATTATCCATTCCTTTTGAGCCACGCATTGTTGACAAGTCCTAAAATCCCGAATATTATGCTTATAGAAATGTAAATTTCATTTGTCATTTTTCAAAGATGCTGCCATTTTAACAGTTTTTTTTTCACGGTCATTTACGACACAACAATTACTTTAATGTTACCAAGAAAGAACAATGCGTGTGCCTCTACGAAAAACATGACAATATAGCTAAAGGATGTAATCGTACACACTGAAAATAGATTAATGGTTCATCTGCATATTGTCTTTGTCGCGTTACTTACTGCTGTTAAATTTTATCAGGTTGGTAGTGAAATAAAAATATCGATATTTTGTACAAATATTGTACTAAATGTAATGTCCATTTGTGAAATATCGGTATTTGCGTACGAGATTTAGATCCGTTTTTAGAACGAAAGGAAAACATCAAAGCGCCAATTCCAGCTGTTTCAGGGAATTTCGGAAGATTTTCTAACCACAAGCGTGTATTGCCCATCAACAGATTTTGCCTTAATGTCGAGAACCTCTGTATGCTGGCAGTCATACACTAAATAAATGTCGTGCGACTAGAGCCTCCCATCGGGTAGACCGTTCGCCGAGTGCAAGTCTTTTGATTTCACGCCACTTCGGCGACTTATGCATCGATGCGAATGAGACGTTGATGATTAGGACAACACAACACCCACTCCCTGAGCAGAGAAAATCTCCGACCCAGCCGGGAATCGAACCCACGCCCTTAGGACTGACTTTCTGCCGCGCTAACCACTCAGCTACCGGGGCGGACAGTCATACACTACAACAGCTCAATGGTGGTTGTACAATTTTCGTACTTCTTCAAAGAATGAGGTTTTTTTAAAGAAAAACATAGCGATTTAAATTAATTATCTGTTATGTAACTTCAGTTACAATCTCCTACAAAGTTTTTCATTGCTCTAGTTCATTGTACCGTTTTTACGTCATTTTATCCATATTTTAAGATCATTTTAGTGTTAATTTTGTGATATTTTAGCTCATAAAATTCCGGTTCCAGAGTTAATTTTTGCTAGGGCGTAACTGCCACCATTCCCCCCCCCCCTCCCCTTCCCCCGTCAACACCCGCCCTCTGTGGGGACCCCTGTCCCTGTGACTGATTAATTTTTTGGCCTGTGTGCTTATAGTCAATATAGCAACAACAAAATGTCGTCACTATAAACGCTATTAGTACGTCTCATGGAATGACAGGACTCTATGTGTATTCCCCTTACGGTATTGCATATTTGTCGACTAAAAGCACAGGCGATCGATGTAGAGTCTGATGACGCACTCTCCGCGGACGCCGCTTGACCAGAGACATTAAAATTAAATGGAGTGCGACTATCGACATCGAAGAGAGATCGATAGGGCGGCGCAGATAACGGGAGGCAGGTGGTGGCTCGCATCTGGAATCGCGGCTCCGCCGAAACGATGGGCGGCCGACCGCTGGCTGGCTGTACTGGTCGATATGAGGTGGCGGGGGGAGGGGTACAGCGGCGCCAGACAAACACGGCGCCGCGCGCACGCGTCTCCCGATACTCCCCTGGGACGCATCTCGTTTTTCCGGCAGACTCGTTTGCACAGCGAGTGAGACGAGTAAACACGCTACACGTGTTCGCCCCCCGCCACCGCCACCTGTCTGCAAGTATGCGCCCGCTGACCCTTCTTCGTTTATCCCCTCAGCGACCCCAGCGCGAACAAGCCCTACACGTGCCGGTTTTTTCTCGTTTGCATAGAACGTTCTAGGAGGGAAGGTAAATACACAGACAAGATGCGAACGTCTCGGATTGGCAGTGCAAAGAAATGTATTTTTCCCCCTTTAGATCAAACGAACAATTATTTTCGACAAAGTCCACTTTAGAATGACTGAAAACTGTTATCTTCGAGCTACAATTTGTAAAGTCTGGTAAATATCATATAAAGCTACCGTAACCTCTTTATTGGAATAAAATGCATTTTTCAGTCAACAATTTCTTTCTGTGTGCGATTAGGTGGAGGCCAGCGCGTCCCAAATCTGGTAAATAGGTTGGATATTTGAACAACTTGTACTTAAAAGATCCGAATTCTTTGAAGTCCAACTGCACTACTGGCCATAAAAATTGCTACACCAAGAAAAAATGCAGATGATAAACGGGTATTCATTGGACAAATATATTATAATAGAACTGACATGTGATTACATTTTCACGCAATTTGGGTGCACAGATCCTGACAAATCAGTACGCATAGCAACCACCTCTGGCCGTAATAGTGGCCTTCATACGCCTGGACATTGAGTCAAACAGAGCTTGGATGGCGTGTACAGGTACAGCTGTCCATGCAGCTTCAAAACGATACCACAGTTCATCAAGAGTAGTGACTGGCGTATTATGACGAGCCAGTTGCTCGCCCACCATTGACCAGACATTTTTAATTGGTGAGAGATCTGGAGAATGTGCTGGCCAGGGTAACAGTCGAACATTTCCTGTATCCAGAAAGCCTCGTGCAGGACCTGCAACATGCGGGCGTGCATTATTCTGCTGAAATGTAGGGTTTCGCATTAATCGAATGAAGGGTAGACCCACGGGTCGTAACACATCTGAAATGTAACGTCCACTGTTCAAAGTGCCGTCAATGCGAACAAGAGGTGACCGAGACGTGTAACCAATGGCACCCCATACCATCACGCCGGGTGATACGCCAGTATGGTGATGACGAATACACGCTTCCAATGTGCTTTCACCGCCAAACACGGATGCGACCATCATGATGCTGTAAACAGAACCTGGATTCATCCGAAAAAATTACGTTTTACCATTCGTGCACCCAGGTTCGTCGTTGAGTACACCATCGCAGGCGTTTCTGTCTTTGATGCAGCGTCAAGGGTAACTGCAGCCATGGTCTCCGAGCTGATAGTCCATGCTGCTGCAAACGTCGTCGAACTGTTCCTGGTTATTGTCTTGCAAACGTCCCCATCTGCTGACTCAGGGATCGAGACGTGGCTTCACGACCCGTTACATCCGTGCGGATAAGATGCCTGTCATCTCACTGCTAGTGATACGAGGCCGTTGGGATCCACCACGGCGTTCTGTATTACCCTCCTGAACCCCCCTATTCTATATTCTGCTAACAGTCATTGGATCTCGACCAACGCGAGCAGCAATGTCGCGACACGATAAACTGCAATCGCGATAGGTTACAATCCGACCTTCATCAAAGTCAGAAACGTGATGGTACGCCTTTCTCCTCGTTACACGAGGCATCAGAACAACGTTTCACCAGGCAACGCCGGTCAACTGCTGTTTATGTATGAGAAATCGGTTGGAAATTTTCCTCATGTCAGCACGTTGTAGGTGTCGCCACCGACGCCAACCCTGTGTGAATGCTCTGAAAAGCTAATCATTTGCATATCACAGCATCTTCTTCCTGTCGGTTAAATCTCGCGTCTGTAGCACATCATCTTCGTGGTGCAGCAATTTTAATGGCCATTAAAGTATGTTTCTGAGCAGATGCATTGTTATGCAGCTGAATGAGCCATTTAATGCAAGCATAAATGTGGGCTATTCCTAACATTAGTGACTCACATTGTGTATAAATATTATTTTTCTATTCGTGTAGTATGATGTAACATTAGTTGCTGTGCTGTTTATCATGAAGCACCCGTATTGTGCTCTAGTTTATTGTAAATATTGTGATAATACTGACTCGTTCGATATCCTAGCACCTCCTTGCTATTGGGATGAAAGTAACACGCAATAAATAAATAAATAGTAATAAATTATGATTTCCTCTATTGCAATGCAAGCTTCTTCTCGCCTGATTAGTTACGCCATTGCTCCAAAGGACTTGCATAACACCCATTAGTTACTGTATTACATTTTTTATGGTAATCATCCAGCGAATTTTTTTTTTAATCCCAGAAACCTGTGCTCAAAGCATTTTAATGTGATGAAGTCAAATTCCCCCTTCGTTTTATTCAGAGCCACAACTTTCCACCCATTGCTTTGATTACAGTACTTTTTCTAGCCCAAAGTGTTTCACCCAAGTCTCGTCCGCATTATAAATTGCTGAGATATTCATTTTCCCATTTGCTTTCGGTAAACGCTCAAAACAAGTAGTACTTATCGTGTGTAAAGGCACTCCGTCTTCAGGCCACAAGTGGCCCATCGGGACCATCCGACCACCGTGTCATCCTCAAATAAGGATGCAGATAGGAGGGGTGTGTGGTCAGCACACCGCTCGCCCGGTCGTTACGATGGTTTTCTTTGACCGGAGCCGCTACTATTCGGTCAAGTAGCTCCTCAATTGGCATCACGAGGCTGAGTGTACCCCGAAAAATGGCAGCAGCGCATGGCGGCCCGAATGGTCACCCATCCAAGTGCCGGCCACGCCCGACAGCGCATAACTTCCGTGATCGGACGAGAATCGATGTATCCACTTCGGCAAGACCGTTGCCATATCGTGCAAATGATTAATACTTTTGCAACGTTCATTATGTGGATCGTTTGCAATAGAAACAGGGCAACCTTTAAATGCAGACGCCCATTTCCTAACCTTCGAAACTGAAGCAGGCGACAACAGATAAACCTAACCCATCTCTGAATGAACATGACGCCAGATTGTCCATAATATAAAAAAATTATGACAGCACAGGGGACTGCTTTATGCGAGGGGCGTTTAATAAGTAATGCAACTAATTTTCTTTCTCGTCAGATCTGGGCTGAAAAAATACGGCATTTGTTGTGCGACATCGTGGAATATTCCCGCTTCTGCCCGTATAGTTTCATAAAGTACTGATAAGTGGTGGCGCAATACGTAGTCTGAAAAAAGGCATCTCTACCGCAGATCTTTATCAAGAAGTTGCTTGCGGGGTGGGTGAGTGGCCATGTACGTCAAAAACAGTATTCTATTTGAGTTCATAAACGTAACACGGCACTGCACTGAACAGATATCTGAATGGTGCGCAAGGGCAGTTGAATTTAGTGAAACTAAACTTCTAATTGTTGTTATTTATAGATCCCATAACTCTGACTTCAGAGCATTTCTGCTCGAGCTAGAGAGGGTTCTTGATTCACTTTATGGGAAGTACCAGAAATAAGTTATATGTAGTGACATCAATACAAATTTTGTATATGATGGTGCAAGGAAAAGGATGTTGGTAGATCTCCTAAATTCATATGATCTGATGCAGACAATGGTTTTTTTTCCAAGTAGGGTGCAGGGAAACAGTAGCACAGCCACAGACAACATTTTTATTCAGTCTACATTACTGGATGGGCATTCTGTCAGTAAAAGGGTGAATGGCCATTCAGATCATGATGCACAAATTTTAACTCTAAAAGGCTTTTGTACTCAAACAAATGTCACGTATAATTACAAGCTATGTAGGAAAGCTAATCCAACGGCAATAGAGAGTTTTTAAACCTCGTCAAGGAACAAGAGTGGAAGGATGTTTCTAGTGCCAATAACATAGATGATAAATCTAATACTTTCCTTATCACATTTCTCTTTGAGAGTTGCTTTCCATTAGAACGTTCTAAAGCGGGTACTAGCAGTGAAAGACAGCCTGGTTGGCTGACTAGTGGGATAATGATATCACGTAGAACAAAGCGGGAATTATATCAAAATATTAGAAGTAGTCGCAATCAAACTACAGTAGCCCATTACAAACAGTACTGTAATGTGCTTAAAAATGTTATTAGGAAGACAAAGAGTATGTGTTATGCAAATACAATAGCCAATTCACAGGATAAAATTAAAACCATGTGGTCAGTTGTGATGGAAGTGTCTCGTCAGCAGCACAAGGTCGAAGATATAAAGTCAATTCGTAGTAAAATTATTTCTGTTAGTGATAAATCAGATATATTTACAGTATTTAACAATCATTTTCTGAGCATTGCTCCGAATTAAACGAAAATTTAGTTTCTACAGGGGATCATGTAACTCTCGTGGCATATGCCTTTCCGAGATTGATGTCTGAAATACTCCTCTGTGATACAGAGTCAATAATTAAATCACTGAAGACTAAGGACTGTCATGGTTATAATGGAGTGCCTAGCAGAATATTAAAGTACTGTGCTGCACATGTTAGCCCTGTATTTAGCCATATTTCAAATTTTTCCTTTAGGAATGGTCAGTTTACAGAACGATTTAAGTACTCAGTAGTAAAGCCGCTTTATAAAAAGGGAGTATGGGATAATGTAGACAGTTTTAGACCCATTTCTATGCCATCAGCGTTTGCCAAAGTTATTGAAAAGGCTGTGTATATAAGGATAATTGATCATTTTAAATCATACGATTTGCTATCAAATCTACAGTTCAGTTGTAGATGTCACTTAACAACTGAAAATGCTATACTCTCTTTTCTGTGTGAGGTACTGGATGGGTTAAACAAAAGTCTTCGAACGCTAGTCATATTTTTTTTAATTTAACTAAGGCGTTTGATTGTGTTGATCACAAAATATTGCTCCAGAAGTTGGACCCTTAAGGAAGGGGGGGGGGGGGGGGGGAGCGGAGCTCATATTTGGTTCACCTCTTACTTCAGCAACGGACAGAAGAAGGTCATTATTCATAGTGTTGAGAATGGCTGTGCTGTGGGGTCTGTGTGGGGTACAGTCAAGTGGGGGGGGGGGGGCGGGAGGGGGTCAGGGATCAATGTTGGGGCCACTCCTGTTCCTTATTTATATAAATGATATACCCTCTAGTATTACGGGTAACTCTAAAATACTTATTTTTGTTGATGACACTAGCTTGGTAGTAAAGGACGTTGTTTGCAACATTGGTTCGGTTTCAAATAGTGCAGTTCATGCATAAGCTCATGGCTTGCAGAAAGTAATCTAACGCTAAATCACTATAAGACGCAGTTTTTACAGTTCCCAACAGACAATTCAACAAAATCTGACGTTATAATTTCACAGAATGGGCGTATGATTAATATAACTGAACAGTTCTAATTTCTAGAGGTTCAGATAGATGGTAAACTGCCGTGGAAAGCCCACGTCCAGGATCTTCTTCAAAAACTTAATACTGCCATTTTTACTATTCGAACAGTACCTGAAGTGAGTGATCGTTCAACACGAAAATTAGTGTACTTTGGTTACTTTCATTCGCTTATGTCGTATGGTATTATATTTTGGGGCAACTCTTCCCGTTCTAAAAGGATATTTTTGGCTCAGAAACGGGTGATTCACGCAATAAGTGGTGTAAGTTCGCGAACCTCTTGTCGACACCTGTTCAGGAGTCTAGGTATTTTGACATTGGCCTCTCAATATATTTATATATATTAAGTTACTGTCATTTCTTGTTAACAACATCAGCTTATTCCCAAGAATAAGTAGCTTTCACTCGGTTAATACTTGGCAGGAATCAAACCGGCATTTGGATCGGACTTCCTTAACTCTTGCTGGCCGGTGTGGCCGAGCGGCTCTAGGCGCTACAGTCTGGAACCACGCGATCGTTCGAATCCTGCCTCGGGCATGGATGTGTGTGATGTCTTTAGGTAAGTTAGGTTTAAGTAGTTCTAAGTTCTAGGGGACTTATGACCTCAGAAGTTAAGTCCCATAGTGCTCAGAGCCATTTGATCCTTAACTCTTTTGTAGAAAGGTGGGCAGTGTACTGCTGCATCCATCTTCAATAAGCTACCACTAGAATTCAAAAATCTTAGCAGTAATCCACATGCTTTGAAATCGAAACTGAAGAGTTTCCTCATGGGTCACTCCTATTCTGTTGAAGAGTTCCTTGAAATATTAAGCTGATTCTTGTTGTGTTGTTGATAGCGTTTACTTAAATTTATGGCTTAATTTTTTTCGGCTTCATAAACATTTTATTTTTATCTGTTATTGCCTTTATGTTGTAATTTCATGTACTGAACTGATACGTTCCATGACCTTGGTGATTTGCTTCTCGATTTGGTCCTACGGAACTTGACGTGTAAATAAATAAATATATATATATATATATATATATATATATATATATATATATATATATATTTCAAACAGAGAACTGTCACTGAGTTTCTTTTGTTGGAAAACTAGATCACCGCAGATATTCACAGGCGCTTTCAGTATGTTTACGGAGACCTGGCAGTGACCAAAAGCACGGTTATTAGTCGATGGGCGAGGCGTCTACCAATCTCGCAACTAGGTCGAGCAAACCTGCGTGGTCTCTCGCGTGCGGATCAGCCGCACTCAGCTGTGACTCTTGCAATGTTGGAAATTGCGGACACTCTCATTCGAAGTAATCAAAGGATCACATTCAAACACCTAGCTGTTTAACTGGATGCCTCTGTTGGTAGTGCTGACACATAAGTTTGGGGTACTCAAAGGTGTGTTCTTCCTCTACATGCTACAGTCCGGATCTCATGCCTCAATTTCCAATGCCTCTCAATTAGTGATCAACGCTCGGTAGCTTCACCTTGCCAGTATTGTTTGCAGGGCGCCGACCTCTTCGACGGAACTTTGAAAATCCCTAGATTCTTGTTTGCAAGTGACCGGAATACCGTCGTTAGCGGCTAGCGTAGGTTATGCGAGATCGCCGGCGTTTCAAATCGCCTCAAGTTGTTGTGTCAGCCATTCAGTCAGTGGCGATTTCTTTCGTGGATTACCTCAACATTTTCTTAAGAAATGTCCAAGTCCCCATTCCCTGAGTTTCCAGGAAGGATGCAGCTTAACAGCATATTCGTTTGTTCCTGTCACAAAGGCCATTAAGCTTCTCGCTCAAGAATCCCAGGTTTTCTGGACCTTGTAGGCGTTCCTTCGCTGTCGGTCATTCTCCAGATAGAGTACCCCTTCTCGGGCGAGGCACCACGACTGTCTGTCTTCAGTGGCTATGGATGACATCAGATGTTGAGTCCCATAGTGCTCAGAGGCATTTGAACCATTTGAACAGCAGTAGTGGGGTGATGGTGGCATGGATGCATTTTTTATATCCAACTGATATGCAATTTAACTCGATTGTTGGGAGTTTCGAATTTTGGTGGGTATTTCGTATTTTAGTAGGAAATTATAAAATATGGAGGGAATTTCTTTGTCCCTGGGCTGTGTTGACATCCCACCGCACCCTCTACTTGGGAACTGGCGGTAATTTCAAAATAGCGGTACCCTTTCTGGGACTCAAACCCCAGTCCTTCTGGGTGAAAAGCCCAAGTGCACCCCCGAACACAGGGAAACTATCAGGATGCAGGAGATGAAGGATAGGTTATTGTACTTTATTCATTTTGGATGGAAAATTGAAGTAAAAGTTGTTCCTAATTATGTAATTAGTCATAAAGATTGGGCCTAATTACACCAACTGTATACATAGCGCTACACAAGAAGCGCCTAAAATTGCAATACAGCTCAAAAATTGACGATGTCATAGAACTGGTGTTATCCTAGTGGGAAAATAAATTCACAGTAGTACTGGAAATTAGTGGCACACGAACTAAACCTTTACATAGGATGATCTCTTCACCTACAAGCTGGCAGGAATAAGGCTGGAGTGGATAGCACTATCTATATTTTCGGCAGGTAATTTGTTTAACTGATGAGATGCAGATGTTGAACAGAGAGGAGTTTAATTAGTGTATTATCTGTAAGCTAACAGCAGAGGACTGTGTATGTCACTGTTTGGCTTCGGAGTTCGCTACAGAAGCCTCCTGCTGCATTGCTCGACAATCACCCTACAGCCATTCTGCCTGAAATTCGGGAAGGCCAACACACACTACTACAACTGTTGCAAAACGCTTTACTATTGTAATGAGACACCGAAATTGTCATGAAGAAACCATCACTCATAAACAATGAGTCATAAAACAACACTGGGGGTAGTGAAAAACCATTGTAATAACCCAACTACTGCAAAAACCAACACAAAAGTTCACACCCGGAGAAGCTTAGAGCCAATCTTACCTCCCTCATACCACCCCTCGTCCCTACCTTTCCTCACCATAGGTAGGGACAGGCGTGTTTTATAATGTCACTGGTGGTTCACAAAGAGATCCATTTGGTGGCAGTGATATACTGTCTCTGGGCTGTAAACACCAGTCACAAATGGACGCTTCATGCACTTCGTTAAACATATTCCTCAGAAAGACTGCCCCACCCCCCCCCCCCCAAACCCTGCTGAAGAAAGAACGAAATTCCAGAGAACTCTCCAGATTTCTTTTTATAATGACCTCTGGTTGGGTCACAGCATGCTGCCACCACCCTCCGCCACACGCTGCCAACAGTCATAGCTGAATGCACAGCCTCTGGCCTGCCACCACACAATCTGCCCCAAAAGGCAGGCATGGCCAGCCATAGCTGGAGGTCCAGGAGGTCCAAGCAGTCGCTGCTACGGATGCCAACATTCAAAATGGGCCGCAACACTGGTGGGCCACGAAAAAAAAAAACAAGATAAATAACAGCTACCCAGACCATGAGTTGTTTGTCTAAACCTGCAGCTGTGCCGCACTGTCACTGCTGCAACCGATTGCTTCCAAGGTGCAAACTGTTCAGCGAGGAAAGACACTTCACTGTAACTGGTTTAGTTAACGTCAATGCACCAAGTATAAGCGAACATATATTTCTTTTTAAAAAAAAGCACAATCGCAACGATAATAACCGCCCTGTTTTCACAAAACTAGAAGCAGTCCATTTTCTTTTAGTTTTATGAGTAAAATAGGTGTAGCTTTTTATGTTAGACTGCAGGATGCAGTTCGTATCTCTCTCTCCCGCAATCTCCCCTGATTTTGTGGCATCCAACAATGCGAAAAAAAACTACAGCACTGCCGCCAATTACAGATGTCCAAACTGCAGAGGTCTGTGCTCCATAGCGACACATCCGACTGATACATTAACTTATCTCACCTCTCCTATACAAGCCCACCCTGTGTAAATCGAAAACACTTCCACTATTTTGCTGCAAAAGCTATCGATCACTGTAGAATTCCTTCGTTATTTCCAAACTGTCATCAGAGTGAAGAAAAAGCGAGAAATGAAACTATAAAAAAAATCTATGTTAAGCCAATTCTTTCAGTTTGATGGACAAAATTATGTTGTTTGAGAGCATCCCCAACGTGTCTCTAGATAAATTGTCATGCAAATCTGTATTACAAACATTTCAGACAAGTGAAATAACATTACAGAATGCAGCCTTTAATGCCATTTGCTCGCATGTCGCAAAAGCACATTCATTTGATGTTCGACAACAAGAAGTTATAATTCAAGACGATGTTGTTGTTTTGTACACCATGGTAGGTCCCATTTTACCAGTGCAGTGGTATTTTGTGTTGTCAATTACAAAACATAAAAAACAAATTGGGAGAGCATGCCTTGTAATAGAACCTCCTAATGTCACCTGGTGGAGATCTCTGTAAGATTCCAACGATACATCGAAACCAGGTAGCGTGTGTGCGTTGACATCTGACATTTTTGCTCCATAGCTCTAACGAACTGTGTGTAATGTTTCTGTCATCCAGCTGACTATCATTCATAATTACAGCAGATTCTTGTGTTGTGGTTTCGTAAGCAATTTGGCCATCACAGAACAGTCTATTTTACGCTGTCTACTCACATGTCGGAAAAAACACTATCGTTTATAAGTTCCACAATGAGCTATCGTCCACTGGTGTCTATTTTATGATTAGAGGTTATGAAATATGAAACAACACAGGACATGCAGTAATACATAGTTTTAAACACACAATCGATAAGATAATAATAAAAACAGTCATAATTTCGTGAGAGTGGATAAGTCAATATCTACTAGTTTTATGGACGAAATCGGTACAGTTTGGGAGCATTTTGCATGCTCAAATTACAAACTGTCATGCACGAGGGCGCTTACGTTCATTTTAGATGTATGAAATACCGATACAGATCAGCATCGATACAGTCAATCATTACATTGAAGACCACTTCTCCTTGTTATTTTGTAACATCCATAGTAGGTAACAAAAACTATGAACCGTCTGCATTCAAACGTTAACCAGCGATCCCACTACTTCTAACAGACACTCTTATAAGATTATACTGCATCTCTCTTCCGATATATCGAAAAACAAACACTGTGTGTATGTGACATCGAGCATATAACATATACAAGGTGAAAAGTATTTAAACCGACAAATTCTGGAAGGTTGTAGGGGACATCAAAACAAATATTTTTCCCTAACGTCATTTTTTCCTATGAGGAGTATTTAAACCGGCAGAGGAAGATTTCTCTGGCGGTAAATTAATTAAACCAACAAACACTCTGCCTCTGCCAATCCACGTTTCTGGGAACCATCGGTCCAGGAATCGACGCACACGATGACTGAAATGTGCCGAGCCCCCTCGTGTTGGAACCACATGCATTGTCTTGTAGGGAGCGGGACGTTTTCCGGCAATTTTGGCAATGCTCTGGCGAGAAAATTCCAATAGTGCCTGCCATTTAATGGCCTATGTAGCAGATACGGCCCAATTAAACAGTCCCCAACAACACCGGCCCACACATTGACGAAGAACCACACTTGATGAGCGCTAGTAACTGTGACATGTGGGTTACCCTCACTACAAACATGCGAATTGTGCATGTTGAAGACTCCATCATGCCCGATCGTTGCTTCCTCTGTAAACAACACAGAGGATGCATTTCACACTGTCCCAGGTACCACCGCGAAAACTGTGCTCTGGGTGGATAATCAACTGGTTCCACGTTGTGGACACGCTGTAAGTGAAATGGACGTAACAACTGCTCTCGAATGACTGTTCTTACATTCGTCTGATTCGTCCCCATGTTACGTGCAATTGCACGAGTGCTGATTGAAGGATGCCCCTTCACATGCTCTAAGACAGCTTCCTCAAATTGCAGCGTTCTTACCGTGCGACGGCGTCCCTGTCCAGGTAATCTGCTAAATGACCCTGTCTCACGCAGACGTTGGTACGCAGCAGCAAAGGTCGTATGATGTGGGATACGGTGATTAGGATATTGTTGTTGATAAATCCGCTGTGCAGCTCGTCCGTTGCGGCGCGCAACGTAGTACGCACCAACCGTATCAGTGTACTCACCCCAGGTGTATCGCTCCATTAGTAAACAGAGACAATGCACTACTACGCTGGTGGACAGCAGTTTCCTACAACTGAAGAGCGTAATATGGCCTCTAGCAACTGAAGATCCTAATACGGCCTCTAACAACTGAAGAGCGTAATACGGCCTCCACCGGTTTAAATAATCCTCATAGGAAAAAATGACATTAGGGAAAAATATTTGTTTTGATGTCCCCTACAACCTCCCAGAGTTTGTCGGTTTAAATACTTTTCACCCTGTATATGTATTGGTCCACTGGAGCAGGAGGTCAGTGATCAAAGTCGCTTGCACAGACCTGTTCAAAATGGCTCTGAGCACTATGGGACTCAACTGCTGTGGTCATAAGTCCCCTAGAACTTAGAACTACTTAAACCTAACTAACCTAAGGACAGCACACAACACCCAGCCATCACGAGGCAGAGAAAATCCCTGACCCCGCCGGGAATCGAACCCGGGAACCCGGGCGTGGGAAGCGAGAACGCTACCGCACGACCACGAGATGCGGGCGCACAGACCTGTGTAAAGTTTTGTTGCCTGTACTAGAGACAGATTATATCCCAGGTACTATCAGTCACAAGAAAGAAAGAATTCCTGTGTTGTCCATTCATAATCAGTGTGATGCACTGTTTTCAGCTGTAACATATCTAAGCAGTGTGTGACTGCAACTTTTTTGTGCCGTGCGGGGTAGCCGCGTGGTCTATGGCGCCTTGTCATGGTTCGTTCTGCTCCTCCCGTCGAAGGTTCGAATCCTCCCTCCAGCATGGGTATGTGTGTGTGTGTGTGTGTGTTGTTCTTAACGTAAGTTAGTTTAAGTAAGATTAAGTAGTGTGTAAGCCTAGGGACCGATGACCTCAGCAGTTTGGTCCCATAGCACCTTATCACAAATTTCCAAAATTTTGTTTTCCTACCATGACTTCAAGGTCTGTGTCAGGTGCTAAACCGATATTAACCCGTTTCGATTCACTGTCTCTCACAGAAAGCTGGACATCGCATGGTGTAACTCTGCAGCTCCTAGAACACACAAGATGGTAGAAATTAAACACAGAGTCGATGTTTCTCATTGACAAAAATGTGAAAGACATCGCAACATATGGAAACTGGAAGAGTCTGGGGCATTGTAGAGCGTTTACAATAGCTACCAAAAGGTGATGACCTACACAATTAATTTCATCTTCGACAGTGATGGGTTAGGAGATGATTCAGTGTTCCATTTCAAGGAACATTTTCCCGGCGGGGGTCAGGGATTTTCTCTGCCTCGTGATGACTGGGTGTTGCGTGATGTCCTTAGGTTAGTTAGGTTTAAGTAGTTCTAAGTTCTAGGGGGCTAGGGGGCTGATGACGGTAGATGTTAAGTCCCATAGTGCCCAGAGCCATTTGAACCATTTTCAAGGAACATTGTTTCCTCATTTTGCAGTCATATACGTGATCACTGTTTTAGTGCTGAACATCGCCAGAAGGAGCTGTTCACAAAGCGAGCAGGGTAGTAGAAATAAGAAGAGGTACTAGTGAAAGGAAAGAATGTGGAAGACATGTGGGAGTAGGATGAGTCTGCAGAATTGAGGAACATTTCCAAACCACTGTCTGAAGGTGAAGACCTCTACTATTAATCCAATGTTCCACAGTGATAAGTAACAAATCTCCATGTAAAATCGAGAAAAACATTACGTAAATTGACTGAGAATACATAAAACGTAGAGAAAAAACCATTAAATGCTGGCAATTGAGGTGGTTTGGGGGTACCTGGACACAGAAGACAGCGAAATGCTTAAAAATTATGCTGTGTCTGCATTTAGTTTTAACGTTCCCCCTCCCCATTTAATCTTTGTGGGCTTTCGTAACACACACTTCAAAAAAGTCGATGTAAGTATTACACACAAACGCTATATTAAAGTAGGCAAAACATATGTATCCCAATCCAGGCTCAAAAATGGCTCTGAGCACTATGCGACTTAACTTCTGAGGTCATCAGTCGCCTAGAACTTAGAACTAATTAAGCCTAACTAACCTAAGGACATCACACACATCCATGCCCGAGGCAGGATTCGAACCTGCGACCGTAGCGGTCGCTCGGTTCCAGACTGTAGCGCCCAGAACCGCACGGCCACTCCGGCCGGCCCAATCCAGGACTGTGTTCTCACATGTGCAGTCCAATACAGATATTACCGAATTACGATTGGTTCCCAAAAGTAGTGTTGTTCTGTAAGTATTAAGGAGAAGATTCAATGTGTTTATCAGGAAGCCTGTTTATCAGCCTTAAGCTAGCGTGTTCTGCAGTATTGTGGATTGATGTCACATATAGCTGCCGTAATAGAGTGAGGAGGGTGTACTGTAGAGACATGGTGTCAGGACGAAATTGTTATATTAACCTGCACCAGAGCAAAACAAACTAACATCAGATCATGGCTTCTGTGTGCAAGAGGAAGGCTACAGGGTGGTGCTGATGCTTCTGTAAGCAGTAATAAGATCGTTACATCTCCTCTGGCTACTAATCATGGTGCTTATTCCCTTGTAACTACAAAAAATATTCATGTTGTTTTTTTCCTCACTCTATTTCCTTGTGAGGCATGGCCACATCCATCAAAACCGCTACTACTACTGATAAGCATGATTGACAATGGAAATGTGATTGAGGGTACGTATGTTTCCGACATAAAAAGACCTACAAAATTTGCCAATTCCCTAAGAGACAGAACAGCAGCCTCCCGACTTCATTCTAGTTGATTTATAGGCAGCTCAAGTAGCAGATATACACTGCCGATACCTTCGTAGTGAAATGGTTCAAATGGCTCTGCGCACTATGGGACTTAACATCTGAGGTCATCAGTCCCCTAAACGTAGAACTGCTTAAATCTAACTAACCTAAGGACATCACACACATCCATGCCCGAGGCAGGATTCGAACCTGGTACTGTACCAGTCGCGCGGTTCCGGACTGAAGCACCTAGAACCGCTCGGTCACCAGGGCCGGCACCTTCGTAGAGAGGAACAGCATGGACACTTCCCACGACACCAGGAGCTGTGTAGAATGAAATAGTTTTATCATCTAAACGTTTGTCACTATAGTGACTGGGGTAGTAAACTTCCAGGGTGTTTGTATGTCAGACGTTGGACATATATGACCTGCATTAGGGTATTCAGAACGTTGCATTCTGCACGACAAATGCTTCGGAAACCATATGGCTTGAACAATATAGCGGTTTTAGGTGCAGAATCATATAGTCTTTGGAGTGTGTGTGTGTGTGTGTGTGTGTGTGTGTGTGTGTGTGTGTGTGTGTTTTTATACCCAACGATCATTTCTCTCTTACTAATATAATGCTGGTACTGACTCCAGACACTGGCGTAATGCTAGAGATCTGACAGCACAGTTGATTTACATAAAATATTTCAAACTTCTCCTCTCTAGAGCTCCATCATACATGAAGCATGCATTTCTTCTTAACCGTCTCTTATATCACCACAACACTCGTATGTCTACTACACACCGATAAGGAGTGCCAAGCTTCTCGCCATGCACGTATCTGGAGAGGTCTTGTGCACTTGGATAGGTGCCATGAGTAAGATTGGTGTGGAACAGTCTTCGCTGAATGGCAGTTATGGACTCAGCTCTCTCTGATCCTTCAAAAGATGTGGTAAGTAGCTGGTATAGTACCCTCCTACTTCAGGTCAGTTGCAGATTTCATCAGTGACTGTGTTGCAGGAAGGGTTGGTCAAGCATAATGCGAGGACATCTTTCAATCTCTGGCTTTATCTTATGAATGTGAGAATACTATGTGACTCCCATCCACATAGGGAAAGATGGCCAGTCGTAATAATAAATTCCACTCTGTGATCGATGTGCTACAAATACGTAGATAACCCAACTGCATCGTTATAAGACACTGTCTGATATAATTTGGCATGCATGACCGAATGGATGTACTGCACATTCATCTTCTGCATTCGCAGTCTAGTACATGATACTTGCAAGGAAGTGAAGGAGTGGTTTAGCAATGATACAAAAATTGGCAGCCATTGAGCTGTGTCATTGGCTGGTGTTGAAATTACGGGACTGACAAAATTGCTAAGACTGATTGCACTATCGCATAATGATTGAGTGAGACCACTAGTTTGGGATGGAGAGAGGGTTGGCAGAACACTGAACATCAGGTACTTGTCATTGTGGAACATGTGATTAAATGTGAAAGGTTATCACCTTCAGATAGTTGTTTGTGGAGGCATTCCTCAGTGCTGCAGACTCATCATACTTCCATATACTGCTTTGCCCCCCACATCCTTTCTTTTTCACCAGTAAGATAACAGTACCTCCTTTTATTTCTACTACCCTGCTCATGTTGTGAACAACTCCTTCCTGCAATGGTCAGCACTGGAACAGTGATCATGTACATAGCTGCTAAATGAGGAAACTATGCTCTTCGAAATGGAACACTGAGACATCTGCTATGTGTCACTCTGGAAGATGAGACTAGCTGTATAGGTCATCACATTTGGATAGCTGGTGGATATGCTCTACAATGCCCAAACTCTTCCAGTTTCCGTGTGTTGCGATGTCGTTCACATTTTTGTCAATGAGAAACATTGTGTCTGTGTTTTATTCCTATTATCTCGTGTGTTGTGGAAGCTGCATAGTTTACACCATGCAATGTCCTGCTTTCTTTGAGAGACAATGAATCGAAACGTGTTAATATCGGTTTAGCACCTGACACAGACCTCGAAGTCATGGTAGAAAATAAAATGTTTGGCAATGTACAAAGCTGAAGTCATACACTGATTGAATGTGTTATAGCTGAAAACAGTGTATCAAACAGCTTATGAATGAACAACACAGGAGCTCTTTCTTGTGACTGATAGTTTCTGGGATATGGTCTTTCTCCAGTACAGGCGACAAAACTTTACACGGAAATGTGCAAGTGACTTCGATCACTGGCCTCTGCTCCAATATTACATATATATATATAATATCCTTGATATCAACATGCACACAATATTTTTTCGATACATCGGCATATAGATGCGACAAAATCTTATGGGAGGTTCTATTAAAAGGAGTGGTATGGCTGGTTAATGTTTGGAAGAGAGATAGTTCATAGTTTTTGTTACCTGCCATGGATGTTACAAAATAATGGTGAGGAGGGCTCTTGAATGTAGTAATTGACTGTATCGATGGTGATCTGTATCGGTATATCATACATCTAAGGCGGCTGGTGTGGCCGAGCAGTTCTAGGTGCTTCAGTCTGGAACCGTGAGACCGCTACAGTTGTAGGTTCGAATCCTGCCTCAGGCATGGATGTGTGTAATGTCCTTAGGTTAGTTAGGTTTAAGTAGTTCTAAGTTCTAGGGAACTGATGACCTCAGATATTAAGTCCCATAGTGCTCAGAGCCATACATCTAAAATGAATTTAGTGCCCTTGTGCACGACAGTTCGTAATTTGAACATGCAGAATGCTCTCAAATCAGCTTATCTATTCTCATCGAATTATGACTCTAATTATTGTTATCGTAATGACTGTGTGTTTGAAACTATGTATTACAGCATGCCCTGTCTTGTTTCATACTTCACAACCTCTAATTATAAAATAGACACCACTTGAATTATAGTTCATTGTGGAATCTTGAAACGTGAGTGTTTTTCACGTCGTGTGAGTAGTTTGCATAAAATAGACTGTTCTGTGATGATCAAATTGCTTTCAGAACTACAACACAAGAATCTGCTGCAATTGCGAATGATGGTCAGCTAGGCGACAGAAACCTTACAAATTGGTCCCTAAAGGCGAGTTATGACGCAATAATGTCAGATGTGAGCACACATGTGGTAACGGTTTCGATGTCTCGATGGAACCCTAGAGGGTTCTTTACTGGGTGACATAAGGAAGTTGTACCACAAGGCGAGCTCTCACAATTTTTTTTTTACGTTTCGTAAATTCCGGCACGAAATACCATTGCACTGGTAAAATGAGACCTGCCATAGTGTGCAAAAGAACAACTTCCTCTTCAATTGTAGCTCATTGTTGTCAAAAGTAAAATGATCGTGCTTTTGCGACATGTGAGCAAACAGCGTGAATGACTGTGTTCTGAAATGTTATTTGAAGTATATAAAATGTCTGTAATCCACACATACATGACAATTTGTTTAGAGATACTGATTTGAACGCCAGGGATGCTCTGAAAACACGCAATTTTGTACATCAAACTGAAAGGAATCACTTAACATAGATATTTTTTTCTTTGTAGTTTCAATTCCCGCTTCTATTTACTCTGATGACAGTTTTGAAATAACGATAGCATTCTACAGCGATTGGCATTTTTTTCAGCAAAATAGTGGAAGCGTGTTTGACATTACGCAGGGTGAGATAAGTTAATACAACTGTGAGGTGTATCGCTATAGAGCACGGAGCTCTGCAGTTTCGTCTCCTATAATTGGCCACAGTCCTGTAGTTTTTCCATTTTTCACATTATTGGAAGCCACAAACTAACAGGAGGCACGGGGAGGGATAGATGTGAGCTGTATCCTGCAGTCAACCGTAAAAAAACTATACCAATTTTGCTCATAAAAATAAAAGAAACTGTACTGCACTTATTTTTGTGGAAACAGTACTGTCTTTTATTATTGTTGCGATTGTACTTTTTTTAAATATATTCTCGCTTATAATAGATGCACTGACGTTGAACGCAATTGTTACAGGGAAATGTCCTCCCTTTCCGAACAGCGTGTGCTGCAGACAGAGCTACTGGACGCATGTGGGCGTGTCTCATAGGGGCCGTACCTGCACCTTTAGACAATAGGCATGCACCTGGGGTAGCTGTCACTTATCTCATTTTTTTAGCCAGCCGACATCGCGGGCTGTTGTGTATGTCGGCATCGATGGGGCTGACCGTAGGACTACCTGGATTGCAGCTAAGGCCTGCCATACCTATCTCTTGGGGCAGATTGCATGGCTGCATGTAGATGCGGTAGCAGCTGCCTCTTTTCCAAGTAACAGACATTTGAAAAGGCAATATGGAGAGTTTTCCAGAGTGTCGGTGGAGGGGGGAGGCAGTATTTCCGAGAAATTCATTTAACAGTTTGCAGGAAGCATCCCGTTTTGGTGTCTTTTAACTATCTGTGACTAATCTCCACAGTCCGGATACGGTATCTCTCTGCCACGAGATGGATCTCTTTGTGCACCATCAGCTACAGGATAGAACAGGCCTTTATCCATAACTGCAGTGAGGAGAGGGAGTGATTAGGGGGGTAAGGGGGAGGTAAGAGTGGCACTAATTTTGGTAGTTCATGACCACACATCGAGAAGAACACACTTGCAACTGCCGCTCCTCTCTCCTGGTACAACTTTGTGGGGTCAGGGTTTTGTGGTAGTTGTGTTTTTATGATGATTTCCTCATTCCCCAGTAGATGAGTTGCTTTGTTTCCGATTTCTGGTTTTTGGACGATAATTTCGATGTGTAATGAGAATCTTTTGGATTTCTTCATTGTCTCTTTTTTTCTACAAAATATTTATATTCTGGGTAACCACAGCCACAATAGATGATGTCGGGAAACAAAACCGCTTCAGGTGCAAAATACTTTAATTCTTAGACACTACCGGTTTCACATCACTTACAGCTGCATCTTCAGGTGCCAATCTGTATGTAAGTGGAAAAACAATCATGCAGGAAAAAAATAATTCGTAATGAAATATTTACTCACTGAGTTCAAGTCATGACATACATAACATATTATGGGAGGACACAGTGTTCAAAGTCAGTCACATGCAACAGATTATCGTCAAAGAGGCCTATGTCATAAAAGTAATACACTCCTGGAAATTGAAATAAGAACACCGTGAATTCATTGTCCCAGGAAGGGGAAACTTTATTGACACATTCCTGGGGTCAGATACATCACATGATCACACTGACAGAACCACAGGCACATAGACACAGGCAACAGAGCATGCACAATGTCGGCACTAGTACAGTGTATATCCACCTTTCGCAGCAATGCAGGCTGCTATTCTCCCATGGAGACGATCGTAGAGATGCTGGATGTAGTCCTGTGGAACGGCTTGCCATGCCATTTCCACCTGGCGCCTCAGTTGGACCAGCGTTCGTGCTGGACGTGCAGACCGCGTGAGACGACGCTTCATCCAGTCCCAAACATGCTCAATGGGGGACAGATCCGGAGATCTTGCTGGCCAGGGTAGTTGACTTACACCTTCTAGAGCACGTTGGGTGGCACGGGATACATGCGGACGTGCATTGTCCTGTTGGAACAGCAAGTTCCCTTGCCGGTCTAGGAATGGTAGAACGATGGGTTCGATGACGGTTTGGATGTACCGTGCACTATTCAGTGTCCCCTCGACGATCACCAGTGGTGTACGGCCAGTGTAGGAGATCGCTCCCCACACCATGATGCCGGGTGTTGGCCCTGTGTGCCTCGGTCGTATGCAGTCCTGATTGTGGCGCTCACCTGCACGGCGCCAAACACGCATACGACCATCATTGGCACCAAGGCAGAAGCGACTCTCATCGCTGAAGACGACACGTCTCCATTCGTCCCTCCATTCACGCCTGTCGCGACACCACTGGAGGCGGGCTGCACGATGTTGGGGCGTGAGCGGAAGACGGCCTAACGGTGTGCGGGACCGTAGCCCAGCTTCATGGAGACGGTTGCGAATGGTCCTCGCCGATACCCCAGGAGCAACAGTGTCCCTAATTTGCTGGGAAGTGGCGGTGCGGTCCCCTACGGCACTGCGTAGGATCCTACGGTCTTGGCGTGCATCCGTGCGTCGCTGCGGTCCGGTCCCAGGTCGACGGGCACGTGCACCTTCCGCCGACCACTGGCGACAACAGCGATGTACTGTGGAGACCTCACGCCCCACGTGTTGAGCAATTCGGCGGTACGTCCACCCGGCCTCCCGCATGCCCACTCTACGCCCTCGCTCAAAGTCCGTCAACTGCACATACGGTTCACGTCCACGCTGTCGCGGCAAGCTACCAGTGTTAAAGACTGCGATGGAGCTCCGTATGCCACGGCAAACTGGCTGACACTGACGGCGGCAGTGCACAAATGCTGCGCAGCTAGCGCCATTCGGCGGCCAACACCGCGGTTCCTGGTGTGTCCGCTGTGCTGTGCGTGTGATCATTGCTTGTACAGCCCTCTCGCAGTGTCCGGAGCAAGTATGGTGGGTCTGACACACCGGTGTCAATGTGTTCTTTTTTCCATTTCCAGGAGTGTAATATGTGGTTGATAACACCTCTGTAAAACCGATGGAGAAGGGTAATAAGCAATGAAGAAGAATTTTATGTTGTGGGGTTGTCGCGACCGTCGAACTTGGGACTCCAGATGGCCGAGCTGAAGCTTGGACCCACCGGCGTCTATCGTCAGTAGGCCGAGAAAGTTCAAGAGCGTCAGAGGCAGTGCAGAGTGTGTGTGTGAAATCTTATGGGACTTAACTGCTAAGGTCATCAGTCCCTAAGCTTACGCGTTACTTAACCTAAATTATCCTAAGGACAAACACACACACTCACGCCCGAGGGATGACTCGAACCTCCGCCGGGATCAGCCGCACAGCCCATGACTGCAGCGCCCAAGACCGCTCGGCTAATCCGGCGCGGCACAGCAGTGCAGAGTGATACAGCGGTATTTGGTGGCATTACTTAATTCTCATAATTTACAGTACTTTGATGAGTGCAGCGTAGTGTCCGTAACCGCCCGCGTGCTGTGCCACGGGTCCAGCCGGCTCGGCAACTCCTGGTATGTCGACACCGCTGCTGCCGCCTGCAAGGCCGCTCAGATGGAACTCAGCCGCATTCTCCCGGTCGCCCTCGCCTGCCGCGGCGTAGCGGCTTGAGCCGCGCCGCTGCCCACTATTTTGGAGACTGCTACAGTCCCCGGTCCTCTGCGCCCTCCGCCCCGTTTGGCCTGCTCTGTCCGACCATGAGACGAAGATGGATGTACTGGTCACCCGTGGCCCTCGGCTGCTGCTGCTCCCAGGACAGGACCGGCCTCGAACCCGCACCCTCCTGGACGCTGTGCCGCAACTTGCCACTGGTGGTGCTTGCTGGATGGCAACCCCCACTGCTGTCTCTGGCGCTGCTCCAGCGCTGCCACGCCTCCCGTAGTGTACGCCTCGCCCGAATGATACAGGCCGCTGCCACTGCCATCCTTCAGGCTGACCATGCGATCTCCAAGTGCCCGGCTGCCGTTTCGTCGCGCCCCGATATTGTGCCCCCGGAGGTGGAATACAGCCCAAACAAGTACATAGAAGTAAAGTAAGATTTACATAGAATATTTACAACATTGCTGGCAGACTAGCCCCTATAAGCGTGGACTAGCACAGGTCTGTCCCGACGCTCGATTGGCCTAGCACACCTTGCGCCAGCTGGCCGGTATGGCCGAGTGGTTCTAGGTCCACTCAATAAGGTCCGCGCCAAAGGCTGAACGAATACCCGAATCCGCCGTACCGACAGTCACCACGGGGGGACGTGAGGCTACTATATAATTTGTATCACCATGAGAGACATTTGATGCAGGAGGGGGTAACACAGGAGATTCCACATCGGAAACATCTGTAGCCCTGGTAAGACGTTGCTTACGTTGCCGCACCTGAGATTCGGCACGGTGAGTAGACGACGAACAATCCGTCGTCAGTTTTAACAGGGGGAAAACTGCCCGTGCTCAAACTCAAATCGGGCTGTAGATTGCTACTAAAATCAGCACCAGGCGGAACAAGATCTGCTACCGTCAATTTATATCACTGTTGAAGAGTATTTTTGAAAAAAGGAAACTGCTTCAGAAACTGAGACTTTGGTGATCTTTCTCATTACGTAAGGAGCATGTCCCCACTTACCCACCTTAAGCAGCATAAATCTGAAGATGTGACGGAATGTTCTGTTTAATACACATCCGGACGGAATGTCCAGATTGCATTGACAGAGGTGTTGTCCCGACCAATGTTCCCAGCGAGTGCCCTTAACATCACTTAATTTAAGCAACACATCCTTTAGATATTGATCAGCTACTTCCGGCGCCTGATTGAAAACCCAGGCATGAGTATATTCAACAGTAGCATTGTCGAGGAGTACTGTACAAACTAACACATCTCTATGGCGAAAGGAAACCATACTGCTGCGTTTAAATAACGACCCGTCTACGTGGAAGGCCAATTTCACGAAGAAGACATAAAGATTAGTGTCAAAATATGCGATGTGAACTTGATCTGCCGGCCGGAGTGGCCGAGCGGTTCTAGTCGCTACAGTCTGGAACTGCGCGACCGCTACGGTCGTAGTTTCGAATCCTGCCTCGGGCATGGATGTGTGTGATGTCCTTAGGTTAGTTAGGTTTGAGTAGTTCTAAGTTCTAGGGGGCTGATGACCTCAGAATCTAAGTCCCATAGTCCTCAGAGCCCATACCTTGTGCCAAGGCAAAAGTACCTCACCATTTAAACTGCCTTTCCCCTCGCCTCTGACATAGTGTCAGAGAGAGACAGAAACTATGGCAGAGATAAATTCCCAAACGTCAGCCATCTACAGGTCTCGACCTGTCCCTGGCGTAGTTCGTCGCCTCATATCGCAATAACTTCAAGCAACTCTGAGGTTTGCCGCCTCGTAGTTGCTTCACACTAGGCAACTCGTGCGCGCAATAGTGCTGTCGCAGCACCGCGCTCACGAGTGCCATGTTTGCATTTCCTGGCCTGCTAGCTGTCGACTGTTTCAACACTCTGCAAGCGGCACCGGATCCCATGATCGAACCGTGCGTTCTTTGACTCTTAATAAAATTTCCTCTTTCCTGCGACTAAGACTAATACTTGCGTAGCAGCCAGAGTAAATCAAAGGGGGATGTTAGAGACACTCACCAAATGTCAACATATGGAGGTGACATTTGGAAATCTCATTGAAAGTGTTCCCAGCAGACTTGAAGTCCTCATAATGGAGGAGGGTGGACACACTGCTTATTAACATCCAATAATACACTACTGGCCATTAAAATTGTTACACCACGAAGCTGACGTGCTACTGACGCGAAATTTAACCGACAGGAAGAAGATGCTGTGATATGCAAATGATTATCTTTCCAGAGCATTCACACAAGGTTGGCGCCGGTGGCGACAACTACAACGTGCTGACATGAGGAAAGTTTCCAAACGATTTCTCATGCACAAACAGCAGTTGACCGGCGTTGCCTGGTGACACGTTGTTGTGATGCCTCGTGTAAGGAGGAGAAATGCGTACCATCACGTTTCCCACTTTGATAGACTTTGCAAGACAACAACCATCTGCACGAACAGTTCGACGACGTTTGCAGCAGCATGGACTATCAGCTCGGAGACCATGGCTGCGGTTACCCTTGACGCTGCTTCACAGACAGGAGCGCCTGCGATGGTGTACTCAACGACGAACCTGGGTGCAGGAATGGCAAAACGTCATTTTTTCTGATGAATCCAGGTCCTGTTTATAGCATCATGATGGTCGCATCCGTGTTTGGCGACATCGCGGTGAACGCACATTGGAAGCGTGTATTCGTCATCGCCATACTGGAGTATCACCCGGCGTGATGGTATGGGGTGCCATTGGTTACACGTCTCGGTCACCTCTTGTTCGCATTGACGGCACTTTGAACAGTGGGCGTTACATTTCAGATGTGTTACGATCCGTGGCTCTACCCTTGATTCGATCCCTGTGAAACCCTACATTCCAGCAGGATAATGCACGATCGCATGTTGCAGGTCCTGTACGGGCCTTTCTGGATACAGAAAATGTTCGACTGCTACCCTGGCCAGCACATTCTCCAGATCTCTCACCAATTGAAAACGTCTGGTCAATGGTGGCCGAGCAACTGGCTCGTCACAATACGCCAGTCACTACTCTTGTTGATCTGTGGTATCGTGTTGAAGCTGCATGGGCAGCTCTATTTGTACACCCCATTCAAGCTCTGTTCGACTCAATGCCCAGGTGTATCAAGGCCGTTGTTACGGCCAGAGGTGGTTGCTCTGGGTACTGATTTCTCAGGATCTATGCACCAAAATTGCTCGAAAATGTAATCACATGTCAGTTCTAGTATAATATATTTGTCCAATGAATACCCGATTATCATCTACATTTCTTCTTGGTGTAGCAATTTTAATGGCCAGTAGTTTAGTTTCTCGGCTACTATTGATAAGATAGTGTATATTAACTCCCTCTCTGCCGTTCGAGTAGTCCTAGGAAGGGCCAACGATACCGACCGACGGCCATGTCATCCTCAGCTGACTGGCGTCATCCGATGCAGATGTGCAGTAGCGTGGGGTCAGCACACTGCTCTCCCAGCACTTGTCAATTTTCCTGATCTAGAGCAGCTATTACTCGGTCAAGCAGCTTATCATTTGGCATTACTAGGCTGGGTCAACAGCGCATGGCGGCCTGGATGGGCAGCCGTCCAAGTGCCAATCATCACCACTAGTGCATATCTTCGGTCATCTGCCGAAGCCAGTGTATCCACCGCGCCACAGCATTAACAGATAATGTGTGTGAGGAACAATATCTATTTTTCAATGAGTCATCTGAGGATACGTGTCACAAGTCTTTCCCAAGGTTAGCTCTAAATTATTAAACCATTATAAAATTTACAATTGCATTAGGGTATAAAATAGGAGAATTTTTGCTTAAATTGATATGTAATACGTCATTGAAAATATAATAAGTGTAACTGAGTAGCCCAGAATGAAAAGCCGCTCACTACATGATAAGCGAAACTGACATAATAGCGAAAAACTCGTTTCATCCAAACCATTAAAGTTAAGGACTTTATTTCTTTTTCGAAGATAAATAAAACAATTTATTACTCGGGATTAATGGTTGAAATCTGCGATTATATTTTATACGTTATAATGTTAAGCGAAATATTGACTTAGCACTGTTTTCACTCGATTTATGCAGTCTGCAGGTTCTGCAAACATTTCGATCCAATTACGAAACAACATTCGGTTGCAAAACCCGCTTTTCTGGGTGATATGATAGGAATGAGAGCAGGATGGAATTTAATTTTTGAGAACGTAAACAAAATACGTTTTATTACAAGGAGAAGTTTCAAAATTCTACAAAACTGGCATACACAAGTACGAAGTCGACATTATTTTCCCGGGAAAAACTGACTTACCTAACGTCAAAAAGAAAACGGAAATGAATGTTCATCATTAGCTTTTTCTTCTTTTTAATACATCATCGTGCTTTCGACATCACCAGATACTGTAGAAAATGAAATAAGTTCCAAGTTGCATCTCACTAAAACCTCGATAAAATATTAGAAAATTATAAATTTGGCGGAAAGTAGCATCTTACTTAAAACAGCGACAAAAAGTTCTAGAAAATCAAATTGGCTGAAAACCGCTTTTAAATGAGATCGACCTCAGTACTGTCCATCAACTCAAAATCGCTTCTGGCTTCTTCCTCGTTCTGAGGGTTGGCAGCGGCCGGAGCGATTCTAGGATTGCTTTCCTGCCCGTCTGACACCTCGGTGAAGCAATGGGGCCGCGGGGTTCGGGGTGCCATGTCACGAATTGCGCGGCCCCTCCCGCCGGAGGTTCGAGTCCTCCCTCGGGCATGGATGTGTTTGTTGTCCTTAGCGTAAGTTAGTTTAAGTAGTGTGTAAGTCTAGGGACCAATGACCTCAGCACTTTGCTCCCTTAGGAATTCACACACATTTTAACATTTGAAGAATTTGAGTTTGTCGTTGGTCACCCTGTCTTCATCAATGTGGAGCTCCAAAAGCTTTTTGATGTCTCCGAGTTCGGCTTCTGAAAGTTCTAAACGTATTGGTATTGGGCCGTTTCCTTTGTTGCAATGTTTTCCCCTCTTCAGGACGCTGTGCGCTCTTCCCCTCTCCAGCTTCAAAATTGTAGAAAACTAGATAAATCTTTATGTTTTTCCTTTTTCGTGACTTTTTATTGGTCTGGAAATGCCTTAACCAGTCACTTTCACCAAGCCATCAGCGTATATCATAACAATTAGCGTCAACACATTTTCGTTGCAAAACATTTAAGAGAACTTTTATTGTTCTTATCTTTCTGTTTTGTAAATATTTCTTTTCCACTGATCAGGACGCCGCTTCCTTTTCCAGGAGGGACCGTTGCCCTCGCCCTCGTTCTGCTCCTTTCCAAGTATTACTACGGGCTCGATTTCTTGCAGAATTCCTAGAATTTCTGTTATATCAATTGCTCCCCCTTCGTCCACAAAATCACTCATTTTCTTCAACACACTTTTCGCAAATACGTGAACACACGTCCTGCTGATCAGCTGAAATGCGGTTACCGGTGTATATTTCGAGAACGCATCGGCAGCAAGAGCTTCAGTGTTGCGTACGGGTTCGCTACAGAGCGGCCAACCTAGCTCTGAATACGAAAAATATCCCTTCCAACACTAACAAACTGAGATGTACCTTTTAATGTCTAGATTGGTAAGTCTGATGTTAGTTGGCGTGCTTTGCATCCGAATATGGCATGGTGACCGCCATGCCTATTGAACTTGGCGGGTTTTGAAAACATTGGACGTTTAGCGGGCTTTTCACCGTAAGGTAACATGCAGTTAGCGGCTTTTGTAACCGAACAATTTTCTACAGCCATTTTCAACGGTTTGTAGGAGGTTTTACACCTTGAAACCTATTCCATCGTGTAGGAGCTGAAAAAGTCCATACGGCAGTGCACTCATGTCAACATTGACAAAAAAACACACTTAGCGGCCTTTGCATCTGAGCTATTTAATTATTAACTAATGTTTAACCCATACGTTATGACTTTCTTTGAATAAATTTGAAGTAGCACAATTTATGATGGTTTACTAGCTATGTAACACTTTTCCCCCTTTATTACTCTACGGTTAAATGCTGCCACGTGTTTTATCACGAATATGCAGCTATTTTTATGTCTTTTGTACATAGCTGGTTCTGTATAGCAACGAGGTCCACGAGAGACAATTATATATTTTTATTTATGAGCTTTTGTGTCACATTTCGTAATAACAACTGATTTGAAATTCAGATCTCGCATGCATTAGATTCCTGACGAAATCATTTTTCAATCTTCCTGTCATTAATGTTCTTTTGCACATTTACTTATTTAAGTTTTGTTCCTATATGCAAGACGTTCACGTGCAATCTATTCGAAATATTTATAGATGTGCTCTCGTCAGAGACAGCATTTCTAGAAACTGCCTTCAGCATCAGTATTATTTTCCTGATTTGTGACAAATGTTCAGTTAAGGTAAGAGCGAGTGACAGTAGTCTTCAAGAAGTGTTTCAGAGAAGGATACTTAGAGACTTCGCTTTTAAATGAATTAGTTTCCATTGGTTAGGTATTAGATAGTGCATTGTGCAGTTACTTCTGCCTTAAACGGGTCTCTCCTATAAGGAGGCCGCTCGGGGTAGCCGCGAGGTCTCAGGCGCCTTGCCACGGTCGGGCGCAACCCCCGTCGGAGGTTCGAGTCCTCCCTCAGGCATGGGTGTGTGTGTTGTCCTTAGCATAAGTTAGATTAAGTAGTGTGTAAGCCTAGGGACCGATGACCTCAGCAGTTTGGCCTCATAGAAACTTACCACCACCTCCTGTAAGGAATGACACACTGATAGGTGATATTAGGACCACCGAAAAACTTCAATGCTTAATTTTACCTATGTTGAAGGCCACTTTATTGCTTGATGGTGCAAATGGCTCTGAGCACTATGGGACTTAACTTCTCAGGTCATAATTCCCTAGAACTTAGAACTAATTAAACCTAACTAACCTAAGGACATCACACACATCCATGCCCGAGGCAGGATTCGAACCTGCGACCGTAGCGGTCGCGTAGTTCCAGACTGTTGCGCCTAGAACCACTCGGCCACTCCTGCCGGCTATTGCTTGATCACTACCTCATATTTCACTAACAGTACTCAGATCGCATTGCTTTTCATTCGTGGGTCAGATTTCATACACAGGTGAATATTTTGAGGACACTGAAACCGCAAGCATACTTGTAGATCTAATGTTTCTGTAAAAATTTCTATTTGTGTTTTCGCTTTTTGGGTGTCCTGAAATAGAACGTCCAGGTCGTCTGCAAAAGCTATCCTGTCTAACGTAATACTGGTTTCTCCTAATATACTGTTTCGTCAAGTTCTAGCTCCAGTTTCAGTTTTCGCCCCTCCTGGACTACATTTTCTAAGACATAACTGAGAAACAATGGAGAGAGTCCATGATCCAATGTTCCGAAATTTCATGCATTCAGGTCGTTGTCATGCTTGTTCCAGAAAACACTGAGACAGAATTTTGCAAGTTGCAGGTGGAAGGGAAATATTTCTATGATGATAACACCAATTATTTCTCCCTTTTTAAGTAATGCATTTCTCCAGCACCAGGAATTTTATCAGTTCGCAAACTGTTTTCATTATCAGTGTAGTCTCATTTCAGGTTATTGGGTCAGCTAAGTTTAGGAAATCTCTATCAAATTCGTCTACGCCACACGTTTTTCTTTTATTTTTTAGTCATTTAATTTGTGTTGGAGTTTCATCTTCATTTGGTTCCTATGAATCTGGGTTGATTTTAGGGGAATTTCTGGCAAAAATCTTTCTGTGAGCTCAGAGTAATTTAGAAGTTTTTCGAAGTATTTACAATGTTCACTACTTTTTTTTGGTTGTTGAGTATAGCTTGTACAATGTAAATTTGTACGGCCGAAAATGTCACACTTATTCTAATATTCCAGGTTATTATGCCACGAGTGGATGAATTTCTAATTGAAACCTGTTTTATACTCCTTTCTTAGTTCCACGAACTTATCATGTACAGTTTTTAATTCGTTACTATTCCATGATTTGAATGCCTTGTTTAGTTTCAACCAGAAACTCACCTGATCACAGTATAATATCCCAGAATAATTTAATAAGTGTAATTGCCAAACGTCCATGTCCTTTTTAAACCAGAGGCTTTGGGACTGTTACCTTGTTTGCTTTATTTTAAATGGTTTTTAAAAATTCCTATTGATGTTTTTGGAAGTATTCTTCATTTTCACTTATTTGCGCGTTCGCATGTTGTCTTTTTGTCTGTCTAATTAATACTGAGGTTCCTTTCTTAGTTACCAAGGACATATTATTTTTATATTTTTGATTTATTACTATTCCATATTTTGAATGACTTGTATTGTGATCTTACCTTTTATTTTAGTATAAATCCGCTTAGGTAGTGATCTCTGTCAGTATTTCCTCCTTTTAATGTTTGAATGTTTAAAATCTCGTTGTGATGTGGATAGCAGATTGCAATATGATTCACCCGTATTTTTGTTGGATGCTGGGCATGTCTTTTTATGATTTGACCTGGAAAAAGTTGACATAAATTTGAGGTTGAAATTTCCACATATTTCTATGTCTTTTACATTTTGACTGGTCCTCTTGTGCACAGAGAACATACCAGTGTTTTTCCTAAGTCTTCTCTCTTTCAGTGGGGATGTGAGCTGTTCCAGCATCGATCAGCAGAATGATATCACAGAGAGGGAAGCAGTCGTCTGCCTCAAGTCCAAGCACTGTTAACTAAGATGGCGTATTCAGAGTGGAAGAGCACTGATTCAGGAATCTGACTAAGCGGAAGACGCTAGTAACGTCCCTGAAAGGCGAAGTTGTGAGACATTACAGCTTCGGCAGTGCTTGCTTCTGGAGGAGTTGACTAATCAAAAAATAATGGGACGGATGAAGTCATCACCACTGAACGCCTTACCGTTTCAACATGCTACAATTTTTTGTATAGGAGTGCTGTCGTTCCAGGAATACTAACCAAACAGCTCATATATACATATCCTCATTTCAGATGTAAATAAATGTAAATAATATGTCCTTGGTAACTAAGAAAGGAACCTCAATACTAATTAGACAAATAAAAAGACAAGATGTCTCAGGAAAATGAGTGAAACTGAAGAATGCTTTCAAAAACACCGGTAGGAATTTTATATCTGGCAGTATCCAAGTGTGTAAGGTACGCTGTGCGATGCAATCAGTGCCAGCTGAGATTGGGATCACTTGCAAACACAAGCTACAAGGTGAGCTGAAGTCCTCATGCATCAATTTGGGGCCGCTGCTCTCCTGGGTCACTTGCTGGGTGACTTCCTGCTGTTCCTAGCCATCATTTTCGGTCATTCCATGTACCACAGTTTAGACACCTTCTATTCCGATTTGTTTCCACATTGGCGATGTGGCAGCCAAGGAACGAGAAACTGCCACAATCATACCTCTACGATGGCATGGCACTTCTGTCAGGCATCTCCAGCCTTGTGGACGTCAGTAGTTGAGCCTACCCACATGCACCAGTGCAACCTACGTCACTAAGGTCCACAACTTTCTCTCTAACAACAGTTCCATCCTTGTAACGGGCATGAATAAATATCTAACCTAAGCCGGATCGTTACTGCCCGCATCTCGCGGTCGTGCGGTAGCGTTCTCGCTTGCCACGCCCGGGTCCCCGGGTTCGATTCCCGGCGGGGTCAGGGATTTTCTCTGCCTCGTGATGGCTGAGTGCTGTGTGATGTCCTTAGGTTAGTTAGGTTTAAGTAGTTCTAAGTTCTAGGGGACTGATGACCATAGATGTTAAGTCACATAGTGCTCAGAGCCATTTTTGAACCGGATCGTTACTAATGCAGTACGATTACAGTCAGCACCATACCCGTAGTCCACATCGAGAGATTGAGACGGGGCTCCATTTTGATTTACGAAGGTTGCCCAGAAAGTAATGCACCGCATTTTTTTTCTTCAACAATTAACTGAACATAATGAGAATTACACACGAAAGAGTCATGTTTTATCCACACACCCTGTTTTTCGGCGTTATCTCCATCCCGTTCTAAGGACTTTCTCCAAAGCGAAACAAGGACGTGTATGCTCTGTCGGTACCAATTCTTGTCCTGGTGGCGGAGCCAGTGCTTCAGTGTGTGGATCACCTCCTCATCGTCCTCAAAATGTCTTCCACAAGTGGAAGAACTGCAGAGTCGTAATGCATCGGTCCTCGCGAATGACAACATCAGCTCGCTGCAACATGTCAGGTGTGACAGCCATGGACGGTCTCCCCGACAGCTGCAAATCGTGGAGCTCCGCCGAACCGCCTTCTGATGACCTCACCCTCCGTGCCCAGCGACTAGCTGTACGTCTGTCTACAGCAGATGTTCCTTAGACTTTGCACAAGCGTTTGTGAATATCCTCCACAGTTTCTTCTCTGCAGACGGCACGTTGCTCTAACGTACATCACCTACAGATGCCATTTTGAAACTGTTCTGCAGTTACGCTACCTGTCGGAAGTGACGGAAACTTGGCGCGTTCACTCTGGAGACATCAAATAATACTTAGGTACCGTTTTGCATTCGTAGCATTGTTTACGGCTGAGAAAAAAATGCGGTGCATTACTTTTTGGGCAACCCGCGTATGGTCAGGTGATTTACCTGCCACAGCAATGCTTCAGTAATGACTCCTACATTTTCCAGTCAGAAGTGGTCGCTGAAACTTCGACAATCGTCATCCGTGGAGAAGAATTGGTACCTGACATCCCTACATTTTGGTGTCAGAAGTTTTTCAACGTGGACGCTGCCACTCGTCGACAGGATGATCCAGCTGCGACGTCAGCGCCAGCTCTGGTTTGTAGCTTCCACGATACGAGTGTAGTGAGTAAACGTGACGATTTTTCTTGCCTCGTCTGTTCCTGTAGATGAAAATAGTAGGGAGAACTGACTTCCATCGGAATTTGCAAGTGCAGCTTTGTGAAAGTATAAAGACCAGCTCATTTGTTTCTGTTTAAGGATTAAAGTGGACTATTTGCAGCCTGTGAGATGTAAGCAGCATAAGTCGTCAGTCCATAAGTTGCCTTCTGCTCAGCCAGTACCAGTGACATGTAATCGGAGGGATTGAGAACATTTCCTGTTGTTATGTTTGAGTGCCTGAAATGACTATTCGTATGATCTTGGATGTTGTTTGGTATGCTGATTTTTTTAGTGGGATGAGTTTTTTTATAAATTCCAGGCATCTAACTGAATCTGTATGGGCAGAGTGAGGCGAGTAAATTTTAAAGGACGCAGATTCATCGTCACCTCTGTTGGCACCTCCTCGTCCTCAGATAGGGGAAGAAAGTAAGGGGAATAATGAGAAACATGCTTATGAAGCTAATGATTGGGCCAACAAGGCTGAATCTTTCCATGAACCTGTGCCCGAGGATCAGAAAAAAGTTAGAATGTAAGAGAAGACGTTGTGAAACTGTTTTTTTCGTGAGCAAGAGTACAAGGAAAAATAGGAGTGCAAGAATTTCTCAGTTTTTAATTAACTTTTAAGTAATGGAAATAAGTGGAAATACCGAACAATATACGGTATGTTGTAGTGCAATATGTATATTTTGTACGAGCACAATTTTAAGAATGTGTTTTCTGAAAAAAAAACATAAAAGAAATTTTTATTTCAAAGACAGAGTCATGAATGATGTTCTTAAGCAGCAATTTAAGAAGTTACCTGACAATCATAGAGAAATTCATAACATGAGAAATTAATTGAGTGGAGCCACTTTCTGTAGGATGGTTTCTTAAACGATTTGTTCCGTAGTTTTATTCTATTTAGTACTTTGCTATGTGATGATTCAAAACAGCATTTAGGCTAACAGACAGCCAATCTACGTTAAAGTACGGCATGGAAAAATGGAAAATTGGAGAATGATGTATTTTTATGTTGACCTGTGAAACGTGTCAAGATTCTTTTTTCCAAGAACGCAACAATATACATAAGTCATAATCTGGACACTATATTTTTCAAAGGAGGGAGAAACGCTCGGCCAAAACTTTGATGGGGCAATGAACTGTTCCTTCTTCGATGAGCAGGATGACGTCATAGAGAGGGAAGGGACATCTGCCTGAAAGTAATAAGGAGGCAAATTCAGGGTGCAAGTTCACTCATTCAGGACACTGACAATACGGAAGACGACTATCAGCATCACTGAATGTCAAAATTGTGAAATCTCACAGCTCTGGCACAACATCTGGAACGAGCTGACGAAACAAGAAAACCAGGCGAATGGCGTCATCACCACCCAATGGAGATGCCTTGCCCTGCCACTCCACTCCGCTGTAAGTTCTGGGGCTGGAGTGCTGCCATTAACCAGCCAGCTCACATATATAACCTCAAAAACCCTATCAGCCCCTTATTCTCAGATACTCGTTATATATAGTAGTATCCAGGTATGTACAGTGTGCTGTGTGCCGCATTTTATGGCAGCGGAGACGGAGACCACTTGAAAGTCTGTGGGCGCGGGTTTGATCTGCTATTCTGTTATTCTGCGCAACGGATTAATCTGAGATGTACCCTTTACCCTGTGGCTCCTGCAAGATGCAATTTCCACCCCCACACTACTACAGAAGTCAGACAGACGCTTCTAACGTTCCAAACAGAAATGCCTGAAAAACTTTCAGCAATAAATATCTTCTGAAGTCGTCCGCTGTAAGGAAATGACACAAAAATTCACAAAATTTCTTACGTAACTAGTGGGATACTTGGGTACTGGAGTAGTGGTAGTTAGTGTAAGAAAAACATGAAACTAACGAAAATTATTATTTATTTTGCAAAAATTCTGAGAAACTTATAGTTATGAATTGAACAAGTTATATCCTGGTTCTTTTTGGAATGTGCAGTTACCTCTCAAGGATAGGATTCGCTAATGAAATTTCTATACAAAGTTTAATTGCTATTGACTCAGCAGAATGGCTGAGAGGCGCGCCTACTCAACTTGAACAATTATCCTTTAGAATGTTGATAGGTACGGTCGAGGCTGTCGCGTGTGAAATGCAGTGAAGTGTACTGTTGTGGAGGAAATATGGGGCTCGCAATAGCTGTAGCGCACAATACCCTAAGCTGCGATGACTGCTGTCTGCGCCGCTCGCTGCTGACAAATAAGATAACTCTCGATCTATCTGGATTGACCTTCACCAATCAAACTCTCCCTACGGCTTGATGAAGTCAAGAATTCCTATTCGCCCCTAGTCTATTGGTGTGGTACACCGGTCAGATAACCAGTCCACCGCGATGCGACTCAAAACTTCGCTCGCAGGCGTTTAACTATAACTCTGTCCGTTCACGCCGCACAATAAGTGGTCGGCCAACACAGTGAACAACGCTTAATCGCAAGGACTAAATATAGAGAGTCGCACTTCGATTCGCTCTCGACAGAGGTACTCTTCCAGTGAAGTACTGAGGAGAGACTTGTTCCTCGCTCCAAGAGCGGCAACACAACGGCGCCTCTCCACTCCAGACGTGAAAGGGTATATCTTTCGGGCTCTTCCATTACTCCTTTAGCTCAAGGCGTCAGAAATATCGTCTGCCAATCAGCATTGCTCTTCTAAAACGGGAGAATGACGTTTCGTTTAAGGCGACCAATCCAGAAATCTGTAGTATCGGCGTTTGGCGTTTGCTGTCTCCCCGTGAAAATCTCTGAAACTGCGTGCTATGTGTAAAGAATGCGTAGGCTGGCCGCTCCCACACAATGTAGCAGAATTTGCTTTTAGCCGGCCAGAGTGGCCGTGCGGTTCTAGGCGCTACAGTCTGGAACCGAGCGACCACTACGGTCGCAGGTTCGAATCCTGCCTTGGGCATGGATGTGTGTGATGTCCTTAGGTTAGTTAGGTTTAATTAGTTCTAAGTTCTAGGCGACTGATGACCTCAGAAGTTAAGTCGCATAGTGCTCAGAGCCATTTGAACCATTTGATTTTGCTTTTAAGCCAAACGCGGGGTCGTTCCTCCTTTCCCTCGGGCGAACGCTGTCCGCTCCACGGGCGGCCACCAGCCGACGTAGATGGGTTGGGACTGGCCTCCTGGCGTGCGGTTGCCTCTCTCGAACTAAAAGCTCCTGTGACCGTCATGTCTGGAATGTATGTGTGTACGCCAGCCTCTAGTGTTTCAACCACGGTGCGCACTTGCGATTTATTAGTTTTTTGCATATTGTTTACATGAATTCATACAACATTGCTTTATCTTATCGAGTTTGGGTTCGAATGAAGCGTCTTGATGTGTGGAATATGATTGTGAGGGCGGAATATGTAAGCAATTAAGGTCAGGAGACCACGATGTCTTACAAAAGTCCAAATTGATACATCCTTTCTCTGACTTTACCACCAGTAGCTTTAGGCTTCCACCTGTGCCTCGGACTGCATACAGTCAACTTGTGGCCTCCACTCCACAGGGTTACCCCCTAGGTGACTTCCTGCTGTTGCTTGCCACCTCCCCGATGCGCCATGAGTTCGATTCTGGGCCAACCCGCTGCCCAGGTAGGCTGTCACTGTCGTCTGACTTTTGCAGGCCAATATAGTCGCTCTCCTTTGCCTGGGGTGGACGCATGCCATCATCTTTGGTTATGCCAGGTACCACGTCTTAAGCACTGCCCAGTGCTTTGCCGCTGTGGCCAAGGGGCAGCCAATCCATAAGGATGTGTCACAGTCCTCCCCCAGCTGACAGTACGGCGCTTGCATCAGGATTCTGCCGCTGCACAGACGTCAACAGCGTAGTTTACCACACGCATTGCCTGCTGGGCGAGTGAAATGCTGACGCTGACATGTCCTGTACCCGTTGTCTCGTATATCACCAAGACCAGCAACCTTCCCAGTGACTACAGCTTCATTCTTTTAATCGATATAAATAGAGACCTATTACAGCTGGGGATGTTTTGCTGATGATTTGCTGTATGATTCCAGTCATCTAGCCAACTAGCAAACTAACACCTACAGCCCACGTCTGGGTGGGGGGACGGCACTCCATCCCGATTTGCCGTCGTCCGATTCAGCGCTTCAAAGGGGTCGTTTTATAGCCTCTACAGTATATTATTTGCCGCGTGAATTTTACTCACACGTTTCATTAAAATTCTCATTAATCTGTTGTTCGCACATTATATTTCGATTATGGAACGAAGACTGTCTTGTGAAACAACGCATTCAACCTACAGATGAGGTGAGCTTTTAAGACTTCTTTGGTCTGTTTTACTTTTCAATAGCCTGTAATTTCCAAAATGCAAGCATGATGCCCTCATTTTTCAATCTCGTTTTTCGCAGGGTTAAATTTTAATTTTTCTTTATTATGTGTTCCTTCTAATTTGCTTCTCTAGCTTTAGGAATGAGATAGTTCTGATAATGACGAATAAAGTTTCGATTTTGTACCTTTTTGATTCTAAGTCTTCTATTTTTCTCTGATTTGTGTAGCGTCGCAACCTAGTTTCCCCAGAATGCAATAAACTGGCACTGTGTCGACTGGAAGGCTTGAAGCAGAGACTTCGAAGGTTGAGTAACAACTTCACGGTCATGCATGGTAGGGTTGAGAGTTGTGAAGTGCTCGTAACTCAGTCAGCTGCATGACTAGGAGCGGAGTACACACAACGATATCTTAGCTTTCGCGTCTCTGGTTCATGTCAGATAATGACAGCTGTAGGCAACCTCAAAGTACTATGGTAATATTCAAAGAGAATATTAATATCCTAGTAGGCAAGTTCTGAAGCGTTGGCATCAAAGTCCCAGAGTTTGAAGCACTCTTAAAAAATAGTGGAACTCCGTTCAACAACGAAATTTTTCCGTAAAGAAAAATACCAAATTTTTATAGTTTTTGGTACGCAGAATGCGAAAATGGCAATATTTTTTGTTTTGTTTTTTAGTTCATGTTTTATCTGTTAAGTCTTTACGTCCTTATTTCTGTTTTTTAGCTCTCGTTTTCTTGTTATAATCGGAATGCCTCTGAAATAATATGTGAATGCTGTGTTTCACGCAGTTGTACGATACCCACATTATAATGTGAGGCGACGACATTAAACACAACCTCAGGTAATAATGATTGGTGAACACGCATATTACGTCAGTGTTTTGTTTCTTTCTTTCATAGTCCGAGATTGATTGCGTTCCAGAGTGTTCCATTGTGTACTGTGACTTTTAAGCGAGTTTCTGAGGTACTGTGTGGACTCAAAACTGCTTTTGTACTCCGCAGATGCGTTAATGACCGCAAATATTTCTGCTACATGTATGGAGATCAAGTTTGTGGACAAAGGCAGCGAACATTGTCACAAGCAATGAAACAAAATAAATTTATTTCCTATATTTCGGGTATCCTGTAGGGGCCCAATCGAAAGGACCGAGCGAGGTGGCGCAGTGGTTACCACACTGGACTCGCATTCGGGAGGACGACGGTTGAAACCTGTGTCCGTCTATCCTGATTTAGGTTTTCCTTAATCGCGTCAGACAAATGCCTGGATGGCTCCTTTGGAAGGGCACGACTGATTTCCTTCTCCATTCTTCCCCAATCCGAGCTTATGCTCCGACTCCAATGACCTCGTTGTCGATGGGACGTTAAACACTAATATTCCCCTGCTCGAAAACATAGACTCCTCACGCTTGTCGTACGACATGTTCATCAACTCTGAATGCATGGATGAAAGGAGAAAGCTTCCATGCATTCTGCAGTGCCGGCCGCTTTGCTTTAACCTGCAAACCACTTAACACATTGTTACTTCTGGTTGGTGCCTCCACTCAATAAAGGATTTAACGATAGAAGAGCATCATACCGCATCCTAACATACCAAGTGCGATGTAATCAGTCCCTTGTGGAGTGAGTCTTCCAGTTCCAGATCCTCCAGTAGCCATAACAATAAACTTTTCTAGTGACAGTGTATATGAAGACGAGTCAGATACATACCATCCTCCCACGTCTAACGTTCCCACAATTACACCATCATCATCTAGTGAAATGTGCAAAATCACACATAGTAAGCTCAGTGATCTTAGAGACTTCGACATTCCAAAACATAAAGTCTGACTATTAGCTTCTCGTTTCATGAAGTTGAATCTTCTGGAAGATACAACATGGTATCCACTTTTCGTCAACGTCAGAAGCCACTCTAAAGGTTCTTCAACACAACAAATGTAATGACATACTGTAGGTATTATGTAAGATCGTAAGAACTTACGATCTTTATACAAACAGGATGATTGGGGCTTTTCATAGATGGTTAGAAAACTAGTTTGAAAGCCGTACTGTTACATTATGACAACGTGCTTTCTTCCATCACAGTAGCATATGCAGCCGTAGCAAAGGAAAGTTCCATCATGGTGAGAGATATTTTACGCAGCATCGACTATGAAATGCATCAATGGCTCATATGTGCTGATTTGAAAATCAGCGGTATGCTTATGGGACTGCAAGGTAGGTACACGAAGTACTGTTGCTACATTTGGGAATGGGACAGTCGTGCTAAGGATTTACATTACAAACAGCAGGCCTGACCACCGAAACTTTTCATGTGCTTAGTCTGAAACACTTTGATTTATTTTTGCACATGCTTTGTGAGGTTTATGTTAGACTTTACAATTTTACGCTCTTCATATATTTCAGTGACACATCCTACCAAACATCTGAAAAACTAGCGCCTATCTGACAGAAATAATGTGATATACGAATACAGCACCCCTTAAATTGTATAAATCCATTTAGATATTCTTGTCATTACTAAACTTTTTTAAAATAATATGAAAAATATATGCGTCAATATTTCAGAAAAATATAAATTTCAACATTGTATTTAAAAAACTAGAGTTATTCCAGAACAATGAACTCGATATTTGCGGCAGTGCATCGAATTAACCCCAAAATCAATGCCAAATTTTTGGTAAGTAAATGTCTGTTGGGTAGTACTACGCTTGTTAGACTACGGCAAATTATTATACGTAAGAACATAAAAATTTCAATAGCTTCCATGTCAGAGCTGACCTGTATTTTTTATTTTTCAACTTGAGCTCACACAAATTCATATAAATAAATTATTTTGCCCTTTGTAAGAAACAAAATGTTAATTAATATTTGTTGTCTAGTGAATACTAAATACACAAAGCTGAATAAAACTCGGAACTGACAGCAGTGAGATTTTTGGGGCAAATCTAACGGTACATAGAAAGGATAGGCAGACAATAAACTCAAATCCACAAATATCTAAACTGAAGCGGCGTGCTTGGCCAATACTTACTATAAAGGGTGGCACGAAGTTGTAATTGTATTTTTCTGCTGACAATAAGACTCATTCCAGGTGCAATCGAAAACTTTCGAAAGAATTTTAGTTTGCTATTCCGAATGTTCAACGATCACACGGTCATCACTGACGGAAATTTCAATAATTCAACTGTCGTTTGGAATAATTACAATTTTGTAACCAGCGAGCGTAACAAGACTTCCTGCGAAACAATATTAAATACATTATCTGAAAACTACCTAGCACAAATGGATCGTTAGTCCACTCATGATGGAAACATATTACACCTAGTGGTAACAAATATACGTGACCTCGTTGAGGATATTCATACTGGTTTCACTGACCGTGAGGAAGTTGTAGCAGCAATGTTTACTAAAGTACAAAAAGCAGCTGCATTAAGCAAAAAGATTTACATATTCAGTACGTTAGATAAAGAGGCCTGTCGTATCTCAACAAGAAAATCGAAGTATTTAGCTCTGAAGAAAAGCTTGTAGAAGAACTGTGGCTCACTTTTAGAAGAGTGGTTGACCGTGCATTGTATAGATAATTAACTAGTAGAACAGTTCATCATGGAAGGGCCTCACTATGGTATACAATACCGTAAAGGAACTACTAAAGAAGCAGAGACTCCTGCATAATACTGTAGACCTAAAACGAAGGATAGGGCCAAACATAGATGGTGAAGCGCGTTGGGCTGTCAAGAGGCCAACGCAATTTTCAATGACTTTTGTAGCAGAATACTATCGAAATATCTCCATGAAACTTGAAGAAATTCTAGTCAAGTGTAAAGGATGTTAGAAGTGTCAAAGTTTGTGACCACACACTTATGGATGACACAGGAACTGAAATTGAAGGTAGCAAAGTAAAATCAGAAATACAGAACTCCAGTTCTACATGTTCCTTTATTAAGGAAGATGACACTGTACTGGCCCTGTTTACATCTCACAATACTGTTAAGATGGATGGTTTATCGGTGTTAGTGGCACTGATAAACAGCTATTGTTGCGCCAGATCCAGATGGGATCGCTGTCATATTCTATAGGCGATTTTCAGCGGAGTTAGCTACATTTTAACCATTATATATCCCATCAACAGCTAACTGTGCTTATTGATCGGAAGAAAGCACAGGTCACACCAATCTACAAGAAGGTTAACAGGTATGATCCATAAAACTGCCGTCCATTCTTATTGATGTCCTTATGATTCTGATCCCACACATAATGCGGTATCTTGAATAGGACTTCTCCCATGAAAACCAGCGTGGATGCCGAAAACATCGGTCATGCGAAACCTAATCTGCGATTTTTCACAGGACATCCTCAAAGGTATAGATAAAGGCAATCGGTTAGATGCAGCCATTCTTGCATTCCAAAGAGCATTGCACTCGCTACTATTCCAAAATTTACTTACAAAAATACAGTTATGTCGTGTATCAATCAAAGTTTGGGGCTGTCTTGATGATTTCTTGATAGATAGGACGTTGTATGTTATCTTTGATCAAGTGTTAATGACAGAAGTAGAAGTAACTTCAGTCCCGCTCCAACGATGTGTGTTGGGACTCTTGTTGTTCATGTTGTATATTAAAGACCTGGCCTACAACATTCATAATTCTCGCTGATGATCCATTAGGAAGTGCTATTTTAAAAACCTGCAGAAAGATTCAGTTAGATCTGGATAAAATCTCAAAACGTTGCGAAGATTGGTAACTTGCACTTCACAAAAAAGAAAAAAAGTATTATCCTTACCGTGACTATCGTATTTTATAACCTGAATAATATTTCCCATTAAGTAATGTGGATCTGAAGCCGATACGATATCAAATGTCCTGTTACAACCAACATGAGCGCTATCACACATAGCAAAAGAAATCCACTTTAACGTGTATTTTTTAAAAAAAGTATCAAATTAGAGAATGCGATTTATTTCAGGTTGAGGTAGGTGAGGTCAACGAATTCAATAAGGCCTAACAGCTCTTCATTTGCGTCATACAGAGCAAAAACATGGCAGTATTACAGAACCACATTCATTCAAAATCAGGATCAAACAACGTAAAAATGGAAAAAAATTCATTAACAATATAATAATGGTGATATTCTGTAGTGAATTTAGTGATAAGGAACTGTTGTTATGAAGTAGAAACAATAGTTACTTAAAAAAGACTTTTGTACCAATACTTTTAATTTATACATTTCCGAAGTCTGTCGGACTTTACGAAATCTTAGGTACTTAACTGTAGAGCATCTCAGTGCATTGTCGATGTCTAACATTAAGTCTGAGTTGGCGTACTGTTAAACAACTCTCCCACAGCCTTATCCATGGATCTGTAAATAATGGCTCTCCTTGCAATGATGTGGCTTCTTCCGTAAAAATTAATGTTCACCACGTTCCATCGTCATTCACAAAGTCAGAATTATATGCACACAGTGGACCAGTCAGTCACAACTGCTGTCTGCTAGTCTGTGTTGAATAACGAAACACAGTTCACTTTTGCGTCCAATCATAAAATAATTTTCAAGTGTGGGGGTCCATACCAGATAGGACTAACAAGTGACGCTCAACGTACACAAACTAGGGCGGCACGAATGGTCACAGGTTAATTTCGCTGATTGGAGAGCGACGCTAGAATGTTGGAGAACCTGAATTGGCTGACCTTTCAAGACAGACGCTTATCCTACGGAAGCTTATTTACAAAATTTAAAGAATCAGTATAAAGCGAGAAATTTAGAGATATTATTCAGCACCTAAGTATCGCTCCGCTAGGAACCATGAAAACAAAATGATACTAATCACAGCATGCACAGAGGTATTTAAGCAGTTCTTCTTCCCGTTCTACATACGCGTTTGGGTCGAGAAGAAACACTAACAAGTGCTACCATGCTAAGTACCCCCTGGCATACACTTCACAATGCAGAGTACGTATTTGGATGTAGATGCAGATGTAGACCAGTTGCACCACTGATGGCGGAGGATTTGTTAGCTCCTGGAGTAATCTCGTTGACCTAGTAAAAAAAATCTCAGTGGTTAAGACTGAAGGGGTTAGCTCCAGAATTTTAAGTTCCGACCGCACCTCTAGCGAACAGAAGCCGATCACGTTGCCGCGTGATCCGGGTCAGCCACAAAGTGGATTTTGTAAAATAGGTCGCTCCTTCTGCTGGTTCCGCCGCTCCAAGATCCATTCTCTCTGTCTTCACTGCCGTTGAGGTCGTCGCTGTCACCTTAGCAAGAGACCTTTACAGGATTCTGTCACCTGAGCCGGATGAATCCTGGTTTTTTTGGCAAGGCTGTTACTTCTCATTCCTCATCAGTTTCACACTGATTTGCGATTTGCGTCCTGCTACTATATTATTATTATTATTATTTTATTATCCTTATTATTTTCATTACTTCCTTAACTGATAGCTTTATGAGAACTGACTGATAAATAGCACATACATAACAATAGTAGTTGGCGTTAGTACAATTTATTTAAATCAGTAGCACTGCCACCATACACATGTGGATTTCCTTGTAGGTGTTTTACCTACGTTTGTGTCTGTGTTTTGCAACCAGTAATGTGACAAGAAAAGTAAGTACCATCACGTGTTAGCGATAAAACAGAATCGTAAAATATAGCACTCGTGCGTGTTTCACATATTTATACACGTTTATAGTATTTAACTATGTACAACAGAATTAATCTTGGGACTATGCTGCCAAAACAGGTCAAACTCGTCTCTCACTATACAATACAATTAACTTACAATGCAAAGAATTTTGCAGTTCAGCCACATATTTGAATTCTGGTCTGAACTACATTAATTAATCTCAAACAAATAAAGTTCATAAACTTTTGAATTTGCACTTTGCATTCTTTTATTATTATTTTCCATTCAGATCTAAACAGGAACAAGTACTTGTTAGTTCTGGCGAGCTTTCACTCCAGTACCAGGACTCGCTTTTACCGTTGTTAATGACTGGAGAGAGTCTGGTGTTCTGATCGCTGACGTGAATGTCATTGTGTTCGATTTCAAATTGTTGAAGGTCTTTCCTAACTACACTTGTTAGTCAGTTACATGTTCCACAGATCATTTGAGCGATTCCTTTATCGAAATGACGTGGAACGAATCACTTTAATTCGTTATTAGTGTTAACATTAATGAATATATTATTTTTAGTCTTACTCGTGCAGCTACACTTAAAAATTAGGTTTCTTACAAGCTATCAGTTTTTAAATAAAAATTCGTCATTGGAATAGGAGTTGACCAGGCGAAATGATTTTAGATTCGATTTAAAAGTAGCGTTGCTACCTATCCGACCACTGTATTGTTGTGCAAATAATTACATAATGATATTAAATTCCTTCCTGTGCCAACTTTAATAATGGATAATAGTATCATTTTTTCCTTTATAATTTTAGGTAGGAACAGCACTATGCTTCTCAGATTGTTACGGATTATTTATGACGAATTTCACAACCGAATGCATGTATCCTGATTCTGAGGTTAACATGCCTAACTCCTTGATGAGGTACATATATGACGAACGTGGGAGAACACCATACACAATTCTTACTCCTCACTTCTGTGCAATCAACTCTCTGTTTGTAAGTGACGAGTTAACCCAGAATTATTCACATATATATATGGCATAGGAGTGGACCCAAAATTCAACTTTGTGAGATTCCCTTTGTGATTTCTGCTCAGTCACTAATGTTTTCCATCATTCCGCCATTGTTTGAATTATTCAGCAAAACGTTTAGAATTTTGTTTGTCAAGTACGGTTGTAACCAGTTGTGTGTAAAGCCTTCAGTATCATAAAACTTAACTTTCTCTAAAATTGTAACCTGAACTACACAAGCACATGTCAATCCGAATGACAAAAAACAAAACTGGCGATATTTGATTATTTAAGACTTGCAAATCTGGTGAGTGAATGTTTAGACAGGATTCTCAGTCCAGCAAACCTCCTAGCATCCAAAGTTAGAACATTATTTGTTCTTAAATGTGGGACTACTCTCGAGCAATTACTCTTGCGATATTTTGGAGAAAGATATCCGTGAAGTATTTGGACGATAATACGTCTTTCTTGTCACTTTTCTTGTAAAGAGGTTTAAAAACAGCAGATTTTAATGTCTGGAAACATTCCCTGTGCCAGTGATATCTAAGGACATTTCTTATTAATTTAGAACAAGTTTTTCTGAATTTTGTTTGAAACTCCGTCAACACAATATATATGAGCTTTTGTTTCTTCGAATTATTGTAATGCTGTCAGTTTCAGTGAAGGGTTTTGGTGCTACTTTTAATTACTTAATGTTTTGCTAAATTAGTGGTAGGCATAAAACATCGTGCGAAATCGTACTAAATGCTTTCTCTGAAAATTGTTTTGAACAATTATTTCAGGAGCCCACTCGAAGCGTAAAAGATTGCAGAAATATACTCAACCTCTTAGCAACAAATAGTCCTGAGCAAATAGCGAGCATTACACTGATTAATGACCACAACCTCATTGTAGTAAGACCTACCAAAGCTAAACGCAAGATTTCGATTCAGTTAGTTATGCATAGATTACTTTTTTAGGGTTTCGTTCCTCAGTCGGTAAAAACGGAATCGATATAAGATCGCTTTGTTGTCTGTCTGTGTCACTGTTAAAAACCACTTTTCTCAGGAACTGGTACACGTATCAAGTTTAAATTTATGTCACATACCAAGGATCTTGGTCTCTTGGTGTTGTAAAAACTTGAACTTTTATGTCAGTGCAGTCAAAATATAGGGCCATTTTTGTTACATATTTGTGCTCTCACAAACTCACTCTTCAAAACCTATAGGGTTGACATAGAAACATGAAATCTGCCAGTAAACAAGGCTTCACAGCATAGCTAAAAGAAAAAATCGAAAAACTGTTAATTTGTTGTCATCCTTCACGAAAAAAATTTTTCTCAATGTCTGTCCGTCGATTAAGACCTCTTTTTCTCAGTTAACAAAAAAATTATGTCACATACTGATGTCTACGATCTATTGGTGGTGCAAAAAATGTTAGCTTGTATGTCAACGCAACCATTTACGTCACATATTATGACACTCGCAAACTCATCCCTTTCCTGGGTTATTCGTTCCTGACAACGTTCGGGAACTGGGAGTATACAGTACTGAAAGTGAATAACATATGAAGCATAATACAATGCTATAAGCAGTCCTGATCTTCTAACACAAAAAGGTTAATGGTTACGGTAAAGGTAGAACGGTAACATTTAAACTGAAGAGCCAAAGAAACTGATACACCTGCCAAATATCGTGTAGGTCCCCCCTGAGCTCGCAGAAGTGCCGCAACACGACGTGGCGTGTACTCGACTAATGTGTGAAGTAGCGCCTGAGGGAACTGACACCACGAATCCTGCGGGGCTGTCCATAAATACGTAAGAGTGAGAGGGGTGCAGATCTCTTCTGAACAACACATTGCAAGACATCCCAGATACGCTCAATAATGTTCATGTCTGAGGAGTTTGGTGGCCAGTGGAAGTGTTTAAACTCAGAAGAGTGTTTCTGGAGCCACTCTCTGCAGCAATTATGGACATGTGGAGTGTCGCATTGCCCTGTTAGAATTGCCCAAGTCCGTCGGAATGCACAATGGACATGAATGCATGCAGGTGACCAGACGTACAAGGCACCTGTTAGAGATTATGTAAACGGATCAGGGGTCCAATATCACTCCAACAGCACACGCCCCACACCATCACAGAGAATCCACCAGCTTGAACATTCCCCTGTTGACATGTAGGGTCCATGGATTCTTGAGGTTGTCTACATACCCGTACATGTCCATCAACAAGATACAATTGGAAACGAGACTTGTCCGATCAGGCAACATGTTTCCTTGTCATCAATAGTCCATTGTCGATATAGACAGGCCCAGGCGAAGCGTAAACTTTGTGTCGTGCAGTCATCAAGTACACGAGAAGGCCTTCGGCTCAGAAAGCCCATATCGATGACGTTTCGTTAAATGGTTCGCACGCTGACACTTGTTGATGGCCCAGCATTGAAATCTACAGCAATTTGGGGAAGGGTTGCACTACTATCACGCTGAACGATTCTCTTCAGTCGTCATTGGTCCCATTCTTGCAGGATCCTTTTCTGGCCGCAGCGATGTCCGAGATTTGATGTTTTACAGGATTCCTGATATTCACGGTACATGGTCGTACAGGAAAATCCCCACTTCATCTTCATCTCTACCACAGAGATACTGTGTCCCACCGCTCGTGTGCCAACTATAACACCACGTTCAAAGTCACTTAAATCTTGATAACCTGCCATTGTAGCAGCAGTAACCGATGTAACAACTGCGCCAGACACTTGTTCTCTTATATAGGCATTGCCCACCGCAGCGCCATATTTTGCCTGTTTACATGTCTCTGTATTTGAATACACATTCCTGTAACAGTTTCTTTGGCGCTTCAATCCATAAGGTGTTGGTATTCACCCTTATGCCCCCTCTCTGGCCTTAGTCGTCTAATTAAGAATCATTTTTAAAATAGCTTAGTATTAAATTTTATCTACTATTTATTTTTCCTTTCAACCTTTCATTTTCTTTACCTTTAGCAATTACAGTCTATATATTTTCTCAATTAATATTGTTATTAAATCATAATATTATCATTACTTACATTATTACTATTAATAACATTATAATTATTATTTTAATGTTACAATTATTATTATACTGAAACGCAATTTTGTAATCACTTATAAAACGTAGTAAATTCAATAATCGTTGCAAACAAGACCTGTTATGGAACTAAATATTGAAGGTCTACATAAATCAAAAGTTCGCCCCGATAGCTTAGTGGTCACCGTGACGGATTGCCGTCCTACGGGCCCGGATTCGATTCCCGGCTTGGTCGGGGAGTATCTCCGCTCAGGGACTGGGTGTTGTCCCGCCTTCATCATCATTTCATTCCCATCCGGCGCGCAGGTCGCTCAATGTGGCGTCGAATGTAATAAGACCTGCACCAAGTAGGCCGGACCTGCCCCGTAAGGGGCCTCCCAGCCAATGACGACAAACGCTCATTTCCATTACATAAATCAATAATAAATACAGTCCTGGAGGTTTGACAACGGTGTTGTGACAATGGAGTTTAAGGCTGAGGGAAAGGGGTGCCGATTTGTACACTCCTGGAAATTGAAATAAGAACACCGTTAATTCATTGTCCCAGGAAGGGGAAACTTTATTGACACATTCCTGGGGTCAGATACATCACATGATCACACTGACAGAACCACAGGCACAGAGACACAGGCCACAGAGCATGCACAATGTCGGCACTAGTACAGTATACATCCACCTTTCGCAGCAATGCAGGCTGCTATTCTCCCATGGAGACGATCGTAGAGATGCTGGACGTACTCCTGTGGAACGGCTTGCCATGCCATTTCCACCTGGCGCCTCAGTTGGACCAGCGTTCGTGCTGGACGTGCAGACCGCGTGAGACGACGCTTCATCCAGTCCCAAACATGTTCAATGGGGGACAGATCCGGAGATCTTGCTGGCCAGGGTAGTTGACGTACACCTTCTAGAGCACGTTGGGTGGCACGGGATACATGCGGACGTGCATTGTCCTGTTGGAACAGCAAGTTCCCTTGCCGGTCTAGGAATGGTAGAACGATGGGTTCGATGACGGTTTGGATGTACCGTGCACTATTCAGTGTCCCCTCGACGATCACCAGTGGTGTACGGCCAGTGTAGGAGATCGCTCCCCACACCATGATGCCGGGTGTTGGCCCTGTGTGCCTCGGTCGTATGCAGTCCTGATTGTGGCGCTCACCTGCACGGCGCCAAACACGCATACTACCATCATTGGCACCAAGGCAGAAGCGACTCTCATCGCTGAAGACGACACGTCTCCATTCGTCCCTCCATTCACGCCTGTCGCGACACCACTGGAGGCGGGCTGCACGATGTTGGGGCGTGAGCGGAAGACGGCCTAACGGTGTGCGGGACCGTAGCCCAGCTTCATGAAGACGGTTGCGAATGGTCCTCGCCGATACCCCAGGAGCGACAGTGTCCCTAATTTGCTGGGAAGTGGCGGTGCGGTCCCCTACGGCACTGCGTAGGATCCTACGGTCTTGGCATGCATCCGTGCGTCGCTGCGGTCCGGTCCCAGGTCGACGGGCACGTGCACCTTCCGCCGACCACTGGCGACAACATCGATGTACTGTGGAGACCTCACGCCCCACGTGTTGAGCAATTCGGCGGTACGTCCACCCGGCCTCCTGCATGCCCACTATACGCCCTCGCTCAAAGTCCGTCAGCTGCACATACGGTTCACGTCCACGCTGTCGCGGCATGCTACCAGTGTTAAAGACTGCGATGGAGCTCCGTATGCCACGGCAAACTGGCTGACACTGACGGCGGTGGTGCACAAATGCTGCGCAGTTAGCGCCATTCGACGGCCAACACCGCGGTTCCTGGTGTGTCCGCTGTGCCGTGCGTGTGATCATTGCTTGTACAGCCCTCTCGCAGTGTCCGGAGCAAGTATGGTGGGTCTGACACACCGGTGTCAATGTGTTCTTTTTTCCATTTCCAGGAGTGTATATGATCCTCCAACGATGGCAGGTCTTCTGCAGTTTGGTGCACCTGTCGTTTCTGGTCACCTTTTTGATTTTCGGAGTCATTTTTCTCCTAGGTATTTACTGTCACGTCAAAAGACTTTTGTTGATGATATGTAATATAAATACTTACTTATCAGTATTTTCTGTGTGAGGAACAAATTTAGGTTTTTGACAACTCATATAATTATAAATATATATATCTCTACCAAAACGTCACAAACCAGTAATTTCACCCAAGACTCGGGGAAAAATATGATACTGTTCATAATTTGTCTCCTGTTCTCGAACTCTCTTCAACAGTCCTTCCTCCCTCTGTTAAGCCTACCTAGATAACAAATAGTTCGGAGTAACTGATTTGAAAAATTTTGCCGGCCAGAGTGGCCCTGCGGTTCTAGGCGCTGCAGTCTGGAGCCGAGCGACCGCTACGGTCGCAGGCTCGAATCCTGCCTCGGGCATGGATTTGTGTGATGTCCTTAGGTTAGTTGGGTTTAACTGGTTCTAAGTTCTAGGTGACTGATGACCTCAGAAGTGAAGTCGCATAATGCTCAGAGCCATTTGAACAATTTTTGAAACATTTTGCATTACAGTCAAATACAATAAAAACTTTTTTAAACAGGTGTACTATCGTCAGCGAATCAGGTTCTGATAACGTTTCAGGAAAGTTATGCTTATATTTTATATTCACATGAGCAAATTTTGCAGATCACAGTTTTTAACCCTGCTTGCGTTTGCCTTTTCGGGAATATTCAGTCTGTAGATGTGGCGTTGCTATTAGTCTGTTTCTAATAGCCATAATCAATACTTAATGAGCCAAAAAATGAAGATAAATCGCTTCACTTTTGCTAATTCTGTATTTTCTTTTAGTGAAGGATCCTGCATACGAAAAACTTGCCGACAAGAGGAAAAGCACCAAGAAAGTAGTGGGAGGAGATATCCGGCGGTCCCAAGTGGCAAGCGACTGACAGTCTGCTATTGGCTGCACCAACGCGGAAGCCTGCAAGTCCGCCAGACGTGCAGAAACCTTATCCGGTCGCGGCCGCCGGCGCGGCGGTACCGGCGTCTCAGCCACCGACAGCCGACGGCGCCTCAGGTGACGTCTGGCGCCGGCAACATGAAGCCCAGACACAGAGGCACTTCCTCCTCCACAATACCTCAAAGATTTTAGAGACAAACACGTGCTCGGAGCTGCGCGGAGAATATAGCGGAGAAAATATGAGAAGCTGGCGTAATAGAAGAAGCCAACATCTCAGTAGCAGGAAAATTCTATTATCAAGAACACAAAACAGGGGAGGAACAACATAGGCGAATATTCGATCTGGCAGGTGTATTCATCTCACAATGTGGCTTCAGGTGCACGGAGTGATATACTAGACCTTAATGTCGCGTCGGAATCAAGGCCATTGCATGTAAGAAAGAAGCTCGGCATGGACAGGGGGATAGGGCATCAAGTAATTGTTTGTGCCTTCGGGCGACCTACATCTACACCTACACACACACTCCGCGCTTACCTTATGCGGCTTCGGACGATATACGTCTACATCCGCATATATGGTCAGAAAGCCAATGTATTGTACATGGTGGAGGGTATTCCGCACCAATATTACCGTTTTACTTCCCTATCATATTTGTGTATTGTGTGAGAGAAAAATTACTGTTTGTATGGCCCTTTACATACCATCATCCAATTTCTTCACCTCCACGCCAGTATACGCTGCTGTAGCATAGTGGCTGCAAAGTCTTCGCCGAATATAGGTTGTTTAATTTTATAAAACTAAGTCGCCTTTCTTCCAAGTATTCTTATTTAAGATTCCCGAATATCTATATTACACCATCATACGGTTTATACCGACCTTTTACGATTTTAGCATGACATCTCTGAATTCGTTCGATATCTTTTGTCATACCTACTCGATCAAGTCTCCAGATGCTGGAAAGGTGCCCTGCTTTTTGTCACACTGTGTCTTTTTGCGAATTCTTTTACAGATTAACTTGATTTTCCGAGAACCCTTGCTACCAAGCAAGGTCTTTCATCCGCCAGGTTAGATGTAAGAGAGGGCATGATAGCCCTAATCTTGCCAACTTCAGTAATATAGCTATGTTTCGAATGATTCGATCATTGCAATCTATGCTGGTTGCCTTGGACAAGGTCATTTTCAAGATATATCTACATGTCTTTACCTCAAAATATGTTCTAGATTCTACAACAAATGGGCAGCAACCAGACTGTACGGGAGTGTGGAGGATCACATATGCTACCTTTTCTTGTAGACGGATTTAAAATGTGCTTTCTTTCATATACTTGGCACAGTTTTTGTTCAAGGGATCTACGGCATAGCATGGTTAAAATGGGAGCTAACTTTGCTGCAAATTCCGTACAGTGTCTGACAGGGATTCATTCTGACCCTGTAGACTTATTTTCTTTTAGCTATACCAGCTTTTTTTCAGCGGGAGTTACATTACCGGTAAGTCTATTTCGCACATCTATGTGGTGGTGAGAGATTAGAGAACAGCATAGTGAGACTGTGTGTATCTCCACTCTTCTAAATTATGAACATAGTGTCTAAATGAACATCTTTCGGTATCGCGATGCCATGGTAAAGTCGGCACTTCACAGTGATACCACGGAAATTGACGATCTTACGCTTGATTTTGCAACGATGAATGAGAGGCGCTGGCGAAACCATGCCCTCTCAAACAGCGCCGCAGTGCCTCCGCAAGAGCCGGCCGCTATGGTCGAGCGGTTCTAGGCGCTTCACTCCGGAACCACGCGACCGCTACGGTCGCAGGTTCGAATCCTGTCTCGGGCATGGCTGTGTGTGCTGTCAGGTTAGTTAGGTTTAAGTAGTTCTAAGTTCTAGGGGACTGATGACATCAGAAGTTAAGTCCCATAGTGCTCAGAGCCATTTGAACTATTTTTGAGCCACCGCATGGAGGGCTAATATACAGCCGAGCAGAGGAAGGCTCGCCCAATCGTGACCTCCGACCCAGCAGGCAGCATGGCCTAGTATGACACATGTGTTACTTTTATTGAGCTGTCGCTTGGAACTTTGTACTTCAAGAAAGGGTTTAGTAATTGCTTGCATCAACTGATGCTTTAATACTCAATGACAGTTGCAAATATTAGGCACATTCCTGTGGCAATGGACTGTATAAAGTCAGGCACATCTTTTATCATTCTTGTAATAAAGTGAACTAATATTTCAAATGTTGTAGTTCCACTCAAACGTAACCCAGAGCACTCAGATAACCCACAGTTATAGCGAGTGAATGTAGTTTCGTCAGGTCATAACATATACAAGTCTGAATCCCCCAGTCCACCGTACGATATGTGGCTGGGGCTACATTTTTTGGTGTTCTAGAACCATTCCTACCACTCCATTCCCACTTTATTCGTAACACACAGAATGAGAAATTGTCGGTACCCGTCTGCGTAAGTCCGAATGTTGTTTATTTTACCCTCGTGGTCAGCCCCAGATGAGAATGAAGAATCTCGAAACGCTTTGATCTATTATGTAAAAATTGACGTAAAGAGTGTCGAATGTTACTGTGTTATAACGACTTTGTATTCATTCAATAAATTTCAGTGTAGCGGCCTTTTGATTTATATAGCTTGAACAAGTACTCCTAGATACTTTTTCCATATTCGTAGATTTCCAGAAAACGAGATAGCGTCACACTGTAGACTTTTACTGAAGGCCCGAGAGTATGGAATAGGTTCCCAGACACGTCACTCGAAGACTTCTTTAAACAGTAAGACCAAATATGGTGCCGGCCGCGGTGGCCGAGCGGTTCTAGGAGCTTCAGCCCGGAACCGAGCGACCACTACGGTCGCAGGTTTGAATCCTGCCTCGGGCATGGACGTGTGTGATGTCCTTAGGTTAGTTAGGTTTAAGTAGTTCTAAGTTCTAAGGGACTGATGACCTCAGATCTTAAGTCCCAGAGTGCTCAGAGCCATTTTGAACCAAATATGCTGCCTTGGACGGCGAATCTTCAGCCACACAGGTATCGTCAGCGACGCCTCAGGGACGTATGATAGTACTGTCAAAAATGGCTCTGAGCACTACGGGACTTAACATTTATGGTCATCAGTCCCCTAGAACTTAGAACTACTTAAACCTAACTAACCTAAGGACAGCACACAATACCCAGTCATCACGAGGCAGAGAAAATCCCCGACCCCGCCGGGAATCGAACCCGGGAACCCGGTATAGTACTGTCCTTCTTATGTATACACACAGGCGATCTGACACGGATTTGAAGGATAGGGTGAGCAGCAATCTGCGATTCCTTCCTGATGACACTGTATAGTACGCGAAAGTATCGTCATTCAGTGACTGTAGAGTGTCACAGAATATCTTGTACAGAATATCTATTTGCTGTGACGAACGACAAGTTGGTCTGAATGTGGGAAAATGTAAGTTAATGCAATCCTGTAACGTTGGAATACAGTAGTAGTGGTGTACTGCCGGACACAGTCACGACGATTAAATATCTAGGCATAAAGTTGCAAAACGACAAGAAGAGGAACGAGCACTTAAGATCGGTTTAGGTAAGGCGAATGGTAAACTTTGACTTATCACAAGAATCCTAGGAAATTGTATAAAAGGAAACAGCGTACAGAACACTTGTGCTCCCATTCTTGTGTACTGCTCCCCAACAGATCGGATTGAAGGTAGACATTGAATAAATTCAGAGGCGCCAAACTAGATTTGTTACCGATAGGTTAGATCAACACTCGACTACTATAGAAATGCTCCTTGAACTCAGATGGGAATCCCTGGAGGGAAGAAGACGATCTTTGCTAGAAACATTATTGAGAAAGTGTAGAGAACTAACATTTGGGATAGATTACTGAACGATTCTACTGCCACCAACATACATCTTACGAAAGGGCAGCGAATACAAGATAAGGGATGTCAGGGCTCGTACGGAACCGTATAGACAGTCGTGTTTCTCTTTGCGAATGGAAAGTGACTAACAGTGGTAAAAGTACCCTCCACCATGAACCGTATGGTGACCTGTGGAGCATGTATGTAGATGCAGAACAGGTTAGCTACTCGAACTGCTAATGGTTGGGGTCATTTCTAGTGAGTGATTCAATCAGACAGTTAGTCAGTCAGTCACTTGTCGGAGCGCGAGTACCTAAAATGTGCCGGCCGCGGTGGCCAAGCGGTTCTAGGCGCTTCAGTCCGGAACCGCGTGACCGCTAGGGTCGCAGGTTCGAATCCTGCGTCGGGCATGGATGTGTGTTATATCCTTAGGTTAGTTAGGTTTAAGTAATTCTAAGTTCTAGGGGTCTGATGACCTCAGAAGTTAAGTCTCATAGTGCTCAGAGCCATTTGAACCATTTTCTAGGGGTTAGAAAGGTTATCTTTGCCTAAACATTTTTCGTAGTGAGCACAGAAGGTGTCTTACCAGCAACTTGTTTCCGTTTGTTTTGTCTATTATTATTTTACGATGTTGCAGTGCTTATGTTGTTAAAAAGAAGAATCTATGGATGCATGTCTGGAGGAACATTGCACTGTTCTTCTCAACAACACAGGCACTGCAATATCTTATTTATCCGCTGACAAAAGGCAGGGACATTCAATTAAAATGAAGTCCACTGTAAATAAATTACATACTGTGTGTACGAGTACAGAATGCGACGCAGGAATCGTGACATATGAAAGTCTAGGTCTGGCCATGAGTCGTGCACGGCTATCCAAAGCGGCAACAGCCGGCACAGTAGCTCAGCTTGTTTGGTCAAAGGGTTATCTGCCCTATGTAATAAAAAAACTGAGTGAACAGATCACCGATGAGCTTTAAGGAGTGTCATGGGACATCCACCCCGAACATACCGATAGAACAAAATGAGATCAAAAAAGAAAAAGAATAAAGCGATTAAGGCGATCGCTGGCGTAAGGCAAGACGTCCGAACTCGAGTCTCGGTCCGGCAGAAATTTTAACTGTCGTCATTCCCTTCCAGAGCTGATGGTTGTTCGTATTCGCAACTTAGACTACATTTCATGTATCATTATTTTCTTTAGAGAAGTATTACGTAACTGCTATGAATTATTACTGAATCTGTATGTAACTTTTACAATTTCTATATATCCTTGTAGTGCTCCTTCTGTAGAGTGAAGTAAAGTCGTGTGGCATGAACGGCTGGGAGAGCCCGAAGAAAGGTTCAGTCACCTAATTACAAAGGTTTATTCTATCCTCCGCGCACACATGCGGCTTTCCTTCGCGAAGTATGAGAACTGTGTACAGGCGTATATATGTTAACTAATGAAGATGACTCTAATGTATGTATGTGTGTGCATATGTGTATGTGTGTGTGTGTGTGTTTGTGTGTGTGTGGAGCATAGTGTCATGTTCGAGTTGCACATGATGAGAGGAGAGGATGAAATCAGGCGCTGGCAAATAGCCTACTACGCTATTAGGGAGGTGTGATTGCAAAAATTATTACCTGAAAACAAAAAATACGAGCACATAGGAAATTGTATTTTATATAGAGTTTCTTTTTTATGAACCCTCGATCCAAGATTGCGAACATGCCAAAAAATTTGCAAAGTTTCAAAAAACTGTTTTTCTTAAATAAGTAAAAGACTGTATCTCGGAAAAATGTCAAATGTGATATTTGTAAGGCTCAAAAAGATCTTTCGATTGCTTTTTAAGTATCGATTGCTTTCTTTCGCTTAGAGATATATCGAAATAACAGTTTAAAGCGGTTAATGATCGGGTCCTCTGTAATTCATTGACATTCACGATCCCATATTTGATATTTACTGATAGTATAGCTCACGGAAACAAAAAAGAATATGTTTGGAACATAAAAAATATTAATTTTTTGAGATATGTTGATTTTTTTAAAAAAAAACACGTTTCCGATCGTTGGCTAGGTTTTCTCAGTGGATGGCCCTACAGTAACACCATTAGGCCTTACTTTACAAAGAGTTATGATATCAAGGTATTGCCGGCCGGAGTGGCCGTGCGGTTCTAGGCGCTACAGTCTGGAGTCGAGCGACCGCTACGGTCGCAGGTTCGAATCCTGCTTCGGGCATGGATGTGTGTGATATCCTTAGGTTAGTTAAGTTTAATTAGTTCTAAGTTCTAGGTGACTGATGACCTCAGAAGTTAAGTCGCATAGTGCAAAGAGTCATTTGATACCAAGCTATTCAATAATTTTTTGATTTTCTTGCCATTTTGGGTGTGTTGTTTTAGCTAACTATCTTAATTTTTAACTTACGGAAACAATTTTTAAAGAAATAAACTGCCGACATTTTTACACGAATTGAAAAGAAATTAATGACCTTCTTGATCCGAGATGACTTGGACGCAATTAACATTTTACAGCCCTGCGGTTGGTGGGGGTAAATACTGAATATTTATATTTTCAAGAAATAGTACTGTGATATGATGCCAGATGACACGTGTTTGCATAATCCTTGGTGTTTCGGCATTTTATTGTTCCACAGTGTATAACATTATATTATACTATCCAGTAGAGTTTAGCAGTGGAGAAACTAATGAAAAGTATGCGTAGAGGATTTTCGAGTAGTAAGTATCCATGTACAATTTACTTGTGTAGAAAATCATGTATTTGTAGTCTATATATACTACCCCGAGTCCTTATTTCAAAAAATTAATACTCGCCAAAAGCTACAAAAAATAGTCGCTTGTAGTTCACATACGTTCTATAATACACTGTTCACTATTTCGTAAACTACTCACAAAACAAATACAGTTCTGGACTATAGTTCGCTTGTAGACAGGACTACGGTGCTATATGTTGCTACTGACGATTCTGGCGTCGCGGGGCGAAGTCTTTTAATGACGGGACGTTTCCTGATTCCTACTGAGTAAACAACAGAACGCGCTGAGGTATAAAAGATTTTGCATCCATTCCACTCCAGCAGACACACTCGGCGCTTGCACGCCTTCGTTATTCGGGTACTAATACTAAAACTCAATGAAATTAGTCCTAGGGCCGGCAGGTGTGGCAGAGCGGTTCTAGGCGCTTCAGTCTGGAACCGCGCGACCGCTACGGTCGCAGGTTCGAATCCTGCCTCGGGCATTTACGTGTGTGCTGTCCTTAGGTTAGTTGGGTTTAAGTAGTTCTAAGTTCTAGGGGACTGATGACCTCAGATGTTAAGTCCAATAGTGCTTAGAGCCATTTGAACCATTTTTTGTCCTAGAATTTTTTTCTTGAAAATATAAGTATTCAATATTAACCTCCATCAAACGCATCTCATGTAAGATGTTAACTGTGAAAGTTAAAAAGAAAAGAAGAAAGAGCTATGTAATACCGTCCGAAAACGTCGTAGAAAATTAGTTTTTAAATTCGTGAAAATATTGCAGCGCTTTCTTTCCTTAAATGTTATTTTCATAAAATAAAAATTAGTATAGTCTGCTAAAAAAACATGCCCAATAAATTTGAAAGTTTTTCGAAGTCTTTTTAAATTCTTGCAATTAATTAAATTGTAAAAATTGTTTCATAGCGTGGTATCACAATTCTTTTCGAAGAAAGTAAAGCTAAAAGAGTTACTGTAGGGCCATACGCTGTGAGAAGAAATAGCCAAATATCGGGTAGGGCTTTTTTTTTCAAAAATCGATGCCTCTGTAAAAATAACTAATATATATTTTTTTTAATTGTTCGTACAAGTACTTTTTTTACTTCCACCACATTTGGCGCATCTTATGGCATAGCGACACTGGCTGCTTACATGATTAAATCTGAGACAGTTATAACATTGCCGCACAGAAGGGATATACGTGTCCACCGGGCAATGCATCCCGTAAATTAAAACAAAGTCTAGTAGTACTTGCGAATCAAAGTAAACCACACACGTGCCAAATGGTGCGGTAGTGGTAATTGCGTCCTTCATCTCATTTTTTATATGCGCCTGACATCCAAGGCGGTATAGAGTGAAACTATCGATGCAGGAGTTCTTCCCCATTTGAGCTGGTGTCAACTTTTCTGATTACACCCGCCGCGCGGGATTAGCCGAGCGGTCTCGGGCGCTGCAGTCATGGACTGTGCGGCTCCTCCCGGTGGAGGTTCGAGTCCTCCCTCGGGCATGGGTGTGTGTGTTTGTCCTTAGGATAATTTAGGTTAAGTAGCGTGTAAGCTTAGGCACTGATGACCTTAGCAGTTAAGTCCCATAAGATTTCACACACATTTCAACATTTGATTACACCCTGGTACTTGATGACGTAACTTGGACTGGATGGAACAGCATTTTTTGCATAACGAATTGATGTAACACTAGAAGAGCTTGGTAGGTGCAGATTCAGGGATTGGTCTAGAGCTGTGCGGCTCTCTAATGGAACAGCTTTATCTACGCATTTCTGTGAGAAGGTGACTACTTCCCTTGTTTGGTTTTTGTACTGCTCCACGTTTGCCACTCTTCTGTACTTTCTCATGCTCCAGTGTCCGTTTCTGTACGGTACCCGAAGCACCGATACCTAATGACGTGATGGTGTCGTTGTTGGGATAATTATTGAGTACTGCCGTGGTCTTCGCGAGCGCTGAGTGTCGTGGGTGCTGGTCTGCCATCGAATAACGCAATGACGCCGGCAAAGGGGCCGGTTGCCGCCTTCCCCGTAGGGCCCGCTGTCCATGTTTACAATAACTTCACGTGGCTCCTGTTAGCGTGTCACAATAAGATGAATTTAGATCTTCCTCATTCGCGTAGAACGAACACAAGTGACCGAGTGATACTAGATACGCAAATCGAAATAAACAACACTCCGCGACTACACGGAAGTTAACGCCCCGGAGTCTCGGCATAGAATATTCACTGAAGTTAGACAGCCTGAAATATCTTTTATATGACACCGATATCGACTCTGCCTTGCTTCAAGAACAATTGCGGGAGGATTCAAAAATGTTCTAAATCCCAAAGATTATGCCCCCAATTTTAGCATGTCCATAAAGTTAGCATACATAGTGAAAGAGTTTAGACCAGGGCCGCACAAGGTGCATGCACCGGTGCATCGCACGGTGCAGAGTGCAGAAGACGGCTGCGCTATGTTGACGACGGTGCAGACCCCCCACTCCTCGGCTTTGCGCAACAGCGCTGCCTCACACTTCCTTAACATGTGTCGCTCGCGCCGCCTGTCTCCGCCTGTTTCAAAGCTTTTACCCGGTTGTCTTCGTCATTGCCAAATACTAATGTACACTAGATGGAGAGCTTAGTTTGGTGTACCGGTGCAAAAGAGATTTATATAATAACTGTAATGGTAAAAATTTTAAATTTGGTTGCAACACAAATGTATCTTCCTATATGCTCTTTATTTTATTTGCAATTATGCTACTAAGATCTGGAACAAGAGATTGGCTGACAGCAATTCGGAGAGAATTTTTAAATTACAATTAGAAATACTCGCTCGCAATCTAGTTTTTGTACAAGACAAAACAGAAAAAAACCTTTCACATACACAAGTGGAACCAAACATAGAAATAATCTTCGCTGCTTCTCTGTGTAACTTGGGAAATTCTTCCTTCGGCAAATTCTGGTAGAATTGGAGCAAATCTTTTGTATTGTAAAACACATCCTTTCGGTGAACATCGCTTTGCAAATCAATTAGTTCGAAATATAAATCTGAAGACGCACTTCAATATCCATCGAAATAGGTTTCACAAAACCATCGAGAATTGGCTGCAGGTAGGTAATTTCCTGAAACAATAACAAAGCCAGTGTTAATAAATGAAAGTAATGTAAGCCGTTGTTTCAAAGTACTAAAATGCGATAGATTTTAATAAACATGTAATGTGTACTATTGGTTTTAATGTAATGTTACACTTTCATATGTAACGCAATCTCCTTTATTTAGCGGTATGTCATATACCGGCACATTACCTGGAATCGGTCTTAAACGCATTTTCAAGGGATTGTAACACCTCGACGTATTTTTCAACGCGCGCTCCTTCCTGCACAGATGCTGTCAAACAAAAACATAGTAGCGTTTTGATTAGAGCGGTTATAAAAATCAGGCTGTTTTAATAAAGGTACAATTTATATCTCGGTTACCTAGTTCAGGAAAGTGTTGCGTATTTTTCTCTGAAAGGTTGTTTTTGAGGAGCTTCAGTTTATACTGGAAAGCGTTTATTTTGCTGATCATATCGTTGATGAGATTGTTTTCTTTTTGGAGTCTCAGACTTAAATCATTTAGGAGAGCCATAATGTGTGCTAAAAATCCTAAATGAGCTACCCATCATGGTCATGAAAAAGTGGCTCCGGACGTCCTTTGCTCTCCAAAAACTGAGCCACAGTGTGGCGTAGTCGAAAAATTCGGGAAATCACTTTCCCTTTGCTCAGCCAGCGCACCTCAGCGTGGTAGAGAATATCTGGATACTCCTCTTCAAAGGAAATCAAAAATTCTTTGAATTGACGATGAGTGAGTCCATGAGAACGAATGTAGTTCACGATACGCACCACTACCTTCATCACATCTTGAAGACCGATAACTTTCGCACAAAGAGCCTCTTGGTATGTAAAACAATGAACGGAAGGTAAATTCGGCATGTTAAGTTTTTCCGCAATAGGTCAATAAACCCTTTTGCTTTACCGCACATTGCTGGTGCCCCGTCTGTGGTTACGGAAAACAGCTTTTCCCAAGGGAGCCCTATTCCTTCAGCTGCCATTTCAACAGCTGCTACAATATCCACCCCTGTAACAGTGTCCTTCAACGAAATCATATCCAGGAGCTCTTCCGTTACTTGTAGGCCGTCGTCCACGCCACGCAAAAATAATGCTAACCGAGCCGTGTCGTTAATATCCGTGGACTCATCAAATGCGATGGAGTACGCTAGGAAGTTTTCAATTTTGGCTGCCAGTTGTTCATGCAAATTCTCAGCAATGTCGTTGATTCTCCGATGTATTGTCATTCTGGAAAGTGGTATTCTGCTGTATGCGGGAGCTAATGTGGGATTCATTGTCTCTACTACGTCCAACATAATGTTTTTTTATTAATGGCCCGTCCATAAATGGCCTCCCAGCTCTTGCTAAACGTAGAGTAACTTTTTAACTAGCTCTGAGTGTCCTTTCGCAACACCCCTCATCTTCTTCACCCTAAAGTAGAGAAAAAAAGATATGTTAGAGATAATTTATGCGAAAACGAAAACTAAGGAATCCAAACAAATGTTATTTCGTATCGCATGACTTTTAACCAAAATATACATGCTAAAGTACTTGCAACAAACCTCGTTTGTAGATACAGAATTCTCTTCTGCAAGAGTTTGCAACTTCCGTAAATCTTCCTCTCTGGCATCCCCTGTTATATCACTATACTTTTCTGAATGCAATTTGCTGTAGCGCCTTTCAATAGAGGATTTTCTGACACACGTAATTAGTGTACAGCAGATTAGACATTTGGCTTTATCGTCACAACGCACAAAAAAGTAGGAGAGTTCCCATTCCGGTTTAAATTGACTTTCGGCATTTTTTCCTTTTTTTAGAGCAGATGGTTCCATTATTCCGGTAATTGTCTTGCGCTTACGTATTCCAATGTTGACTAAGCCGTCTGGTAGCGCATTCGGCAGCGCACAGCGTCGGCCTCACCTAGCAAGCCGAGTTGAGGCGAAGCATGCCGAGTTGAACCGATGCACTGTGCAGGCACTCGCTGCACCTCGCTTTGCACGCGTGCGGTTTTCCGTGTTTGTGCGGCCCTGGTTTAGACTGTCTGACACGTCAGAGCTTAAAAACAGCAATGCGCCTGGTTTTACTTTTATAACGACCACCTCATCCTGCCAGTGATATAGGATCTGTGTATCCGACAACTTGAACAACAGGGTGATGCAAAGCGAACTGCGGCCTACAAGCTTTTCGGACTATGCCCCCTAAAGATGCTGCATGTCGCAAGCGGGTTAGCAGGAAATGAGAGGATTGGTTCAAATGGCTCTGAGCACTATGAGATTTAACTGCTGAGGTCATCAGTCCCCTAGAACTTAGAACTACTTAAACCTAACTAACCTAAGGACACCACACATCCATGCCCTAGGCAGGACTCGAACCTGCGACCGTAGCGGTCACTCGGTTCCAGACTGTAGCGCCTAGAACAGCTCGGCCACTCCGGCCGGCATGAGAGGATTCTGAGGGGAACTTTACTTCTTATGACACTCCTTTGAAATGGTGGCTTCAATGTGCCAAACGTCAATTAAGGAAAATGTTAATCGATTATTTGCACAAAAAAGGTTTTTGGTATAAGGAAACGGCTAAATTTTGTTACCAGTGACTGCAGGTCTCCGTAAACTAGATGCATCAGCGATCTGGAATCACGTCCAGGTCAAGAAAACAAAAACAAAAATTTTGGTTCTGAATCTCAAACAACTAAAAGTACACAAAGTTCGCTCGAGGAGGCAGGACAATGTTTTTCGCGTAGAAACATCAGTTTTTAACATTAAACGCGAAATGAAGATGGTGCCACGGAAAATTTTTACAGAATTTTAAACGAACGGTGGAATTGTTTTGACCACTAAACAGGAAATTAAAGAAGGAATATGCAGACATTTTGCATAACTTAGGTTCCACACTGCTGCTGATAACAGTGCACGGTCCAAACTGTTACGAAATTTACGAGGGAAACTTAGCGTTACAGCAGCTCACAGTCTTACACAGGAGATCAATGAAGGTGCAATAGTACTCAGTCCGAAAAACAAATCGCCTGGTCAAGATGGAATACCTGCAGAGTTTTACTGGGTCTACCAGACGCAACTGACACCTAAATTATGTAACGAACTTACGTGTTCTGATCTCTAAATTCCAAAAGATTTCTTGGAAAGAATGGTTGTGCTTAACCTGAAAACACACAAAGTGTGCCACCGCTAAACAATGACTAAAAGTAATGGCCTGCGTCCTTGCACAAAGGCTCAAGAGGATAACAAATGAATTGAAATGTCGTGTGACGAGGACCTCCCGTCGGGTAGACCGCTCGCCTGGTGCAAGTCTTTCGATTTGACGACACTTCGGCAACTTGCGCGTCGATGGGGATGAAATGATGATGATTAGGACAACACAACACCCAGTCCCTGAGCGGAGAAAATCTCCGACCCAGCCAGGAATCTAACCCAGGCCCTTAGGATTGATAGTCTGTCGCGCTGACCACTCAGCTACCGGAGGCGGACAATAAATGAATTTATTGGAGCCCATCAAACTAGTATGGACAAGTACAGACCAACCCTCGACACCGCGTGTGATAATACGGACATTATAGCTAAAGCAGATTTGCTAAAACTGAGATTTGCCACAATGTCAGTAGATTTTCAAAAGGCTTTTGACATGGTCAACCATAGTACGGGGGCTACAGCGGTGCTGGGCCATTTTGTTAGTGTGGCTTGCCTACAACAGGGGCATGTATGCAGTCAGGGGAAGACCTATTGCTCTGTTTTGATTGACAGGTACATAACTTGTCGTTCTCCTTTGATTGACGGGTCCTTACCCTATTGTTCTATTAAGAGGTTTTCCATGTCACTGCACTTAACCTATTCCCACCCCACCTCCAACCTCTCCCACTCCCCTCCCCCCTCAGGAAGGGAGTGCTGGGGTATTTTGTTAGTGTGGATTGCCTACATCAGGGGTAAGTATGCACTCAGGAGGCGAACCAAATGTTCTCCTTTGATTGACAGATACTTAACCTATTGTTCTGTTAAGTGCTTTTCCGTGTCATCTCCCTTAATCAATCGTTCACCCACCCCCTCACCCTCCCCCTCAAATCCCCCTCCCCCTCGCTGCTAGAGGTACACTTTCATGTCTGAGTTATAGGAATAGGCCCTATAACTACTATCAGTTGATTGACAATTAAGTTGATCAATTAAAAAATCGGCTCTGAGCACTATGGGACTTAATTCCTGAGGTCATCAGTCCCCTAGAACTTAGAACTACTTAAACCTAACTAACCAAAGGACATCACACACATCCATGCCCAAGGCAGGATTCGAACCTGCGACCGTAGCGGTTGCGCAGTTCCAGACTGTAGTGCCTAGAACTGCTCGGCCATCCCGGCCGGCTAAGTTCATCAATTAATTGACCTCCCCCTCACCTCTGATAAACCCCCCTCCCCACCCACCCTCTCTCCCCAACCGAAAAATAGCGAGAAAAAGACTCAGTTGATCGCTCATTTGGAGGGAAATCGATTGTTCTGTATGGAATATAGTTTAAACAATTTAGACAATGTATAGAATATATGGAAAAAGGTATATTATTTATTTATAAAAAATTCAGTTTGTGGGGGTTGGATTTCTCTTGCTCATCATTCTCTGCTGACTGGAAACATCTAGGTCTTGCAAGAAGCAATTACATGGGATAAACATGTTGCATAACCTAGGGTTCGGCACTGTACTCTGGGTGTCTTAACCTAATGTTTGGCCCATTCTCGGTACTTAACCTACTGTTGTGTTAAGTGGTTTTCCATGTCACCACGCTTAAACTATTGTACCGCCTTTGATACGAAATTAAGTAATTAGTTATCTCCTCCCACCATTTTCTGGTACACTTTTCGAATTTCACATGCTTTTCAACACCATTCCTTTTGTGTCAGCCACACCCTTAAACTATTGTACTGCGTTTTACATAAAAATTATTCAGATTAACTTAGTGTTCTGCACTTAACCTACTGTTCTGCTCCATGTCACCCACTCACACACAGCCTCCCCTTAACTACTGTACCACTAACACTACATTGATTTAAGAAATTTATACAAATTAATTAAATCGATATCTTCGCACGTATGGGTTGGTTGTTTTTAAATTCGCAACATCCTATTGGATTCTCCTCGGTCCTAGGAAATTATGTGACAAAGTCGTTGATTCAGCGCTTCTGGAAGGTGTTGCCAAAATTCTCTCAAACACGTGTTATGACGGACAGACGTCCGGAACTGTGCTCTGAAAATGAATACCGCACCCGCGGACGTACCTCTTGGAAAGGCATCATCGACGCAGGTTGGTGTACTGTATCCATATCACTACCAATAGAGCAACAAGGGAAGTGCTAGAGTCCACTTAGGGGTGCCGATGAGGGGGCGTATTATTACAGCCGTATTCCTCGTCCTGTTTGTACATTATAGCGGGTACAGTTGAACACTTGCATTGCTATTTTGTGCAGCTGTTTACGAATTGAATCTATCACCACTTACGTTCGGATATACTCCTCAATGCGTTCAAATCACAATTAACCATGTCCAATCTATCCTTCCGTTACGACTAGACATACGCAATCTGTGGTGTCACCGCCAGACACCACACTTGCTAGGTGGTAGTTTTAAATCGGCCGCGGTCCACTAGTACATGTCGGACCCGCGTGTCGCCACTGTGTGATCGTAGACCGAGAGCCACCACACGGCAGGTCTCGAGATACGGAATAGCACTCGCCCCAGTTGTACGGACGACTTTGCTAGCGACTACACTGACGAAGCCTCGATCATTAGCTGAGCAGATAGTTAGAATAGCCTTCAGCTAAGTCCATGGCTACGACCTAGCAAGGCGCCATTAGCCTCACATAGTTTGTTAGTTATCGTATGAAATGTCTCATCAAGAACGCTGTATACAAATGGCGGATTAAAGTTAAGTATTCCATCAGCTACGTACTTTTCTTTATAGCTTTTATGAAGTATCCTGTTTCAGACCATCAAGTCCGCCTGCTTGCTTAATGGCCGCCTCCCTTAAATAATGTGCGTAGTGTTGGCAATCTGTCAACACTACAAATGACGACGAGGATTAAAAGAGGATTTCGCGTTCGTATTGCTCTAATTTCTGGCGACGTTACAAACCGCCTTCTTTCTCTTTGATTGATTTACTTGTGTCATGGCTTCGCCACAATCTCCCGATGTACTGTCCGAATTTTATCACTTGCAGAATCAGCAGACGCAGGCGTTGTTGGATGCCCTTGGACACCTCGTCCAGGGTCCAACGTGCACTGCAACACGATGCGGCAGCCGCCGCTTCACTGCTACCGCAGCCACAACTTGCAGTTGCACCGCCTTTTAGGCACTACGACCCAGCGCAAGAAACATGGGCCGAGTGGTCACACCAGTTTGGATTTCATCTCGCCGCCTACAGAATTCAAGGTAACGAGTGGCAGCCTCATTTATTGGCGTGTGTAGGGGTGCAAACGTACCGTGTGATAGTGAAATTGTTTCCCCGACGCGACGTAGCAACTCTGTCCTACGAAGAAATTTTGTCGGCATTGGACGCCTATTTCAAAGAAACAGTTAATGTAGTTGCAAAAAGGTATGCTTTCTTTCGTACGAAACGTACGGCTGGTCAAACTAATAGGGAGTGGGTTGCAACATTGCAAGGCCTTACAAGGGATTGTGCTTTTGAGTGTGAATGTGGACTCCCTTATTCAGATACTATGGTATGTGATGCAATTGCACAGAACGTTTCTGATGTTCGTATACGGGAGCAAATTTTGAAACTAGTTAATCCCTCCCTTCAGCAAGTGATAGACATATTGGATAGCAAGACACGCTTGACTTTGCTCAGGAATCATTTGCAACTTCGCCGGCCGTGTGTAACATTAATCGGCCCGCCAAGCGCGCTGCACGGCCCGGTAAACTGCCCTCGCACACGTCCGCGCAGCTGCCGCCACGCTCTAAACCAGGTGTGCCGCGACAGCATACAAATGCAGTGAAATCATGCTCGCGGTGTGCTACTAGACATTCGCGTGAAAATTGCCCGTCACCCCATGCTATTTGCTTTTTCTGTAATAAGAGAGGACATGTTCAAAGTGTTTGCCAGAAAAAGCTCAGATCAGACACTCTTAATCATTCCAGGCCCTTTGCTTCGCGCCGGAATCGAACCAAGTATACTCAGGCTCGTGAACCTTCGCCCATGGACATTCATGTAGTTAATTCCACCCCATCCGGTGCCACTTTCTCTAACAGTGACTGTGTTCGTCCCACACATACTGTGCGTCGACGTCGCCGGAAATCACGTCAAGTAGCAAGTGATGCTGTACCTGTATCAGTTCAAATTGCACGAGACAGTCGCTCTTGTCGTCGGCAGGACAATAAACTTTTTGTAGATTTGGACTTTAATGGCAAGGTCATACCATTCCAGCTCGATACCAGAGCTGCAGTTTCATTGCTCAATCACGACACGTACAAACAACTGGGCAAACCTCCGTTGCGTGCCGCAACTGTTAAGCTCACTACATATTCAGGACAGTAGATCCCTGTGTCAGGACAGTGCACTCTTCTTGCAACATACAAGGGACAAACAAAACTTGTGTCATTTTACGTTCTTCGTTCTTCTACTGCCGTGAACTTGTTTGGTTTAGATTTATTTCAATTGTTTAACATGTCTATAGTAAATCAGGTCCTATCTGTGAATCAGACTGTGCCTTCAGACAGTGTTTCTCGTCTGTGTGAAGAATTTGCAGACATTTTTGCACCGGGCCTTGGTTGCGCTAAGAATTATGAAGCACATTTGGAACTGAAAGTAAATGCGCAACCGAAATTTTTCCGAGCGCGCAATGTTCCCCACGCATTGTGTGATGAGGTCGCAAGAACATTAAACGATTTAGAATCACAAGGTGTAATTGAACGTGTGCAAGCTTCTCTCTGGGCCTCACCCTTAGTAATTTTGCCAAAACCTTCCGGAAAACTGAGACTTTGTGTGGACTTCAAGGCAACAGTGAATATAAAACTCGTGATTGCAACTTTTCCCTTACCACGCCCGGAAGATCTTTTTGATAAACTGTGCCCGGGTAAATACTTTTCGAAGTTGGACCTAGCAGATGCATACTTGCAAATCCCAGTGGACGCCGAATCCCAGCGCGTCTTGGTGGTTAACACGCATCTTGGTTTGTACCGATTCAAACGACTGCCATTCGGGTGTGCATCCGCCCCTGCATTGTTTCAGCAATATTTACAAACTGTTTGTGCGTCGGTCCCTACTGCTGCGAACTATCTGGACGATATTGTGATCTCCGGAAAGACAGCCGACGAGCATTTAGCACACCTACGAACATTATTTCAGGTATTGCGACAAAATGGTCTTCCCTTGCGGAAGGACAAATGTGTGTTTTTTGCTCGTGACTTACCATACCTGGGACATGTCATCAATGCCCAAGGCATACATCCAAGTCCAGAGCACCTCCGTGCCATACAAGATTTGCCTTCGCCACAGAATGTGAAGCAGCTACAGAGTGCGTTGGGTAAAATTAACTATTATCATCGCTTTCTGCGCAATGCCTCTTCCATTTCAGCTCCGCTTCATCGCTTACGCCGTACGGGTGTTCCGTTCGTCTGGACGACGGAATGCGACCACGCCTTTCGCCAGTTGAAATCGGCGTTGCTTTCAAATACTTGCCTTACGCCATTCGATCCCCAGAAACCCCTTTTGTTGATGGTAGATGCATCGGATTCCGGGATCGGTGCTGTGCTTGCGCACAAAGATGGATCGCATGATCGTCCTATTGCCTTTGCGTCCAAATTGCTCTCGTCTGCGCAAAGAAATTACTCGCAGATAGAGAAAGAAGCTTTGGCTCTCGTGTTTGGTGTTACTAAGTTCCATGATTTCTTGTATGGTCGTCACTTTACCATAATCACAGACCACAAACCTTTGACGTCGCTTTTTCATCCGAATAAGCCTGTACCTCCGCGTACAGCGCAGAAATTCATTCGCTGGTCTATTTTCCTCTCGCAGTACCGCTACGATATCTTGTATCGGTCCACTGCTAAGCACGGAAACGCCGATGCGTTGTCCCGTTTGCCTGTTGCTGAGGATAAAGCATTCGATTCTTCCGAACTTGCTTGCATGTTCATTGATGCGGAAACTGATGACGTGGTCGAATCGTTTCCGATTGATTTTCGTCGTGTAGCTACAGCCACAGCTGCTGACCCAGTCCTTGCTACCGTTTTGCGTTTTGTTGCTACGCAATGGCCTTTGTCAAAGTCTCGGATCGAGGATCCGTTGGTTCGCCGATTTTTTGCTCGTAAGGAGAGACTTTTTGTTCGACGTGCTGTTTTGTTGTTGCGTTCTGATAATGATCAGTCCAGAGTCGTGGTCCCACGTTCGTTACAGTCCTCTGTCTTACGGCTTCTTCACCAAGGACATTGGGGTATAGTGCGAACGAAACAACTTGCTCGTCAGCACTGTACTTGATTCGGAATCGATGCTGCGATTACGAATATGTGTTCTTCTTGCATGGCGTGTGCCGAACAACAATCCGCACCGCCGCAGAAAGTCTTTGCATGGCCAAAAGCCACTTCCCCTTGGCAACGCTTGCACATCGATTTTGCTGGTCCATTCTGGAATGCTCGATGGTTGGTTCTGGTAGATGCCTTCAGTAATTTTCCTTTTGTTGTCCGGATGTCTTCCATGACGTCAACTGCCACCATCCAAGCGTTGTCTGCTATCTTTTTCATTGAAGGTCTTCCGCAGACAATTGTTTCCGACAATGGCCCACAATTCTTGTCCGCAGAATTTCAGTCATTCTGCCAGGCCAATGGTATTCAACATCCGACATCCGCGCCGTTTTCGCCTCAGTCAAATGGTGCCGCTGAACGATTGGTCCGCACTTTCAAGTCACAGTTGTTGAAGTTGAAAGAGTCGCATTCTCGGGAGGACGCATTGTTGCTCTTTTTGTCATCGTATCGCTCTCAGCCCCGAGATGGTCGCTCGCCGGCTGAGTTGCTCCACGGTCGTCCTCATCGAACCTTGATGTCTTTGCTGCACCCGCCGCATCAGGTTCCTGTGCAGCGGCAGACTTCTGCTTTTGCTCCAACTATTCTATCGCAACTATCGAGGTTCACGGCGTTGGCTCGCAGGGCGCATTCTTCGCTGCCTCGGCCGTGCGATGTATTTGGTTTTGGGGGCCTCTGGCGAGGTGCGTCGGCATCTCAATCAGCTGCGCCTCTGTCGTCGCACGGGTTCTGCCGCTCCCCGTCTGCTTTCAGCGACGGTGCCGTCCGGTCAGCGCCCTGGGGACCCATCTACTGGCTCGCCTCATCCCCAGGTGTTACCGACGACGCCTTCCATTTTGCCCCATGGTGACGCGCCGCCGCAGCCGCCGCCGCCGCCGCCTGTTCTCCCGCCGGCGCTGCCCGCATTCGACTCTTCGCTGCAGCCGCCAAGCGCCTCCCTGGGTCACGAGCCGTCGATCGCTTCCCGTGACCAGCTGTCCTCCGCCATGGAACTCTTGCCCGCTCCGGACCACATGGCGTCTTCACGCGTTGGGTACCCCGACGCAATGGAGGTCGACCCTTCGGCCCCTCCTGTCTCTTTACGGGCGCATACACCGCATGTGCAGCGGCTAGTAGATAGTGTCGGAAGTTCCATGCGGCTTTTCGCGGATGATGCTGTAGTATACAGAGAAGTTGCAGCATTAGAAAATTGTAGCGAAATGCAGGAAGATCTGCAGCGGATAGGCACTTGGTGCAGGGAGTGGCAACTGACCCTTAACATAGACAAATGTAATGTATTGCGAATACATAGAAAGAAGGATCCTTTATTGTATGATTATATGATAGCGGAACAAACACTGGTAGCAGTTACTTCTGTAAAATATCTGGGAGTATGCGTGCGGAACGATTTGAAGTGGAATGATCATATAAAATTAATTGTTGGTAAGGCGGGTACCAGGTTGAGATTCATTGGGAGAGTGCTTAGAAAATGTAGTCCATCAACAAAGGAGGTGGCTTACAAAACACTCGTTCGACCTATACTTGAGTATTGCTCATCAGTGTGGGATCCGTACCAGATCGGTTTGACGGAGGAGATAGAGAAGATCCAAAGAAGAGCGGCGCGTTTCGTCACAGGGTTATTTGGTAACCATGATAGCGTTACGGAGATGTTTAATAAACTCAAGTGGCAGACTCTGCAAGAGAGGCGCTCTGCATCGCGGTGTAGCTTGCTCGCCAGGTTTCGAGAGGGTGCGTTTCTGGATGAGGTATCGAATATATTGCTTCCCCCTACTTATACCTCCCGAGGAGATCACGAATGTAAAATTAGAGAGATTCGAGCGCGCATGGAGGCTTTCAGACAGTCGTTCTTCCCGCGAACCATACGCGACTGGAACAGGAAAGGGAGGTAATGACAGTGGCACGTAAAGTGCCCTCCGCCACACACCGTTGGGTGGCTTGCGGAGTATAAATGTAGATGTAGATGTAGATGTTGACGTGCACCCTGGACTAGGTTTTCAGGCGTTTCCTAGATCCCCTCGGACCGAATGGCCGGGTGCGGGTGGCGCAGCCTCGCCTGTTGTTAGGCTCCCCACCTCATCGCATACGTCAACATGGGGTCCTCCCCACGGCGGGCGGAAGCCTTATAACACGACCGTTCGCCGATTTGCGGGGGAGGAATGTGGTGTCACCGCCAGACACCACACTTGCTAGGTGGTAGCTTTAAATCGGCCGCGGTCCCTTAGTACATGTCGGACCCGCGTGTCGCCACTGTGTGATCGCAGACTGAGCGCCACCACAAGGGAGGTCTCGAGATACGGAATAGCACTCGCCCCAGTTGTACGGACGACTTTGCTAGCGACTACACTGACGAAGCCTCGCTCATTAGCCGAGCAGATAGTTAGAATAGCCTTCAGCTAAGTCCATGGCTACGACTTAGCAAGGCGCCATTAGCCTTACATAGTTTGATAGTTATCGTATGAAATGTCTCATCAAGAACGCTGTATACAAATGGTGGATTAAATTTAAGTATTCCATCAGCTACGTACTTTTCTTTATAGCTTTTATGAAGTATCCTGTTTCAGACCATCAAGTCCGCCTGCTTGCTTAATGGCCGCCTCCCTTAAATAATGTGCGTAGTGTTGGCAATCTGTCAACACTACACAATCTTTTTTTGGTTTTACGTGAATAGTAGTTTGATTACTTCCCACAAACGTATGTCGGGACATAAGCAACGGCACATTCACGTTCAAGCAGCAGCATAACAATTCTGACTATCAATTATAGGTGTATGAAAGAATTATGATGCGTACGCGCGTGCACTAGCTGGGTGTCGTTTACGCACTGCAAGAAAGTGTCCCTACATTACGTATTTGCCGATGAATAAAGGACCTAATTACAATTTATAAAGCCCTAGAGTATTTTCGTTTTATCCATTTCACCAGTTCCACGAAACCTTTTGGTATTTTCGATAATTATAAGTGTAAAAAGCATATTTGTTTAAGGTGTCTGAATTACTTTTCATCACAAGAGTTATGAGCTATACATCTAGTAGGATCCGGTAAGTGTTATTGTGCCTACTGAGGAAACCAAATTCATAAAGTTTAAAAATGCTCTCCACAAGGGGCGAGGAGGTATTCAAATTCCGCGTACACTACAAACTTGCATCGTATTGGCTGTAAAGGTGTCGGGACATGTCTTTGATCCAAACATAGAGATAATTATCACCTTCAGAGAAGAGCAGCATGTTTACATGCAGCTCGCACTCACCGGCAGATTTTGAAAAGTGGAGGGAGCCGACGACGATATGCTTGTCTTGCTCATCTGACTTGCTTTTCTTCTTCTCCAGGCCATAAACATGAACCGAGATACCGGCAATCTGGGCCTCAAATTTAGGTATGCCCTGAATCTTGACGGGGAACTCTATACTATCAAAGTTATAACACTTATGGATGTCAAGGTATCTACCATATTGGGATGTGTGTTGTGGTTTCTCTGGGTAATTTCTCTCGGAAGCCAGGACTGACCATGCAAAACAAGCTTGATCGTGTCTATTTTCGACATTAATGTATGCATGCTTATTAGCTATATCTTTAGGGAGATTGATATAGCTGGACCCTCCATTTACCATATCGTAGACATGTGTATGGATGTCCAGGTGTAGAATTCTGCTGAGTGCTTTAACTGACCCTTTCACTTCCATCTCTGAAAACCGGCCCAATATAGCACTCAAGGTGGATTTACGAAACCACTCGGCGATTGATGTGCTCCGCATTGTGACACCATTTCCCCCCAAAGATAATGAATACTCAACTTTGGTGGAGGGAGTGGGGGTGCGATAATTCAATGCAAAGCACAGCACTGCATTTAATGGCGGGATACCGCGGATCATTGACTACCTTGAGGAGCTCTGTTTCCACGACAGGAAGGCACGCGCTTAGAAATCCAACAGGATCGAGGTACCCTCCTGCCGGGTTCTCGATCCTAATGAACGAGATTCGCTCCTCAAAGGCGTCGGCAATCACAACTGCGGTATGGTATCACTGATCTGATGTCCTTCAATAAAAGAACGGGGGACGGAACTGCCACTAGCCACAGGATGCTGTTCTCTATTACTGACACTAGAATTGTTTGATGAATCTGGCGAGGTGGAACCGGCGCGCACCGTACCTCACGCGACGGCTCAGGAGGAGACGCCGGCGAATCGAGCAGCTGCGAGAGGGCGTTCCGTGGACGCCAGAGCGATGCTGTGGCGGATGGGGCGGGGTGGGGGCCCGGAGCGGCGTCGGCGGGGGTGGAGGGGGTGGCAGCAGCGGCGGTGGCGTGCGTGGCGGCAGCAGCCGCTTCCCGCGGGGCGACTAGCGGCGCTCTTGCCGGCGAAGGACCTCGTTTATATGTTATAGTCTTCACCGCCCCGGGTACCCGAGCCACGGCGTATTGTGGGAGTTGTTCACCTGTCTCGACCGCTGTAGAATAATGAAAAAAAAAATTAAATACAACGTTCTAGACATCGCCTGATGTCACTGCTACTGCAAGGAAAGAAAGGATACAGATTATTTGTAAGCAGATTATATACAGGGTGAGTCACCTAACGTTACCGCTGGATATATTTCGTAAACCACATCAAATACTGACGAACCGATTCCACCGACCGAACGTGAGGAGAGCGGCTAGTGTAATTGTTTAATACAAACCATACAAAAATGCAGGGAAGTATGTTTTTTAACCCAAACCTAGGTTTTTTTTAAATGGAACCACGTTAGTTTTGTTAGCACATCTGAATATATAAACAAATACGTAATCAGTGCCGTTTGTTTCATTGTAAAATGTTAATTACATCCGGAGATATTGTAACCTAAAGTAGACGCTTGAAACCTCCGACGTTCAGTTGCGTGTTGTAACAAATACGGGCCACGGTCGGCGAGCAGCATCTGCAGGGACATGTTTACGATGACGACCGTGTTTACGAGTGTCGCTGTAGTGCACTGTTCTGGTTTGGTTTAGCTGTCGCAGTATACGCATGTAGCGCTTGCTGCTATTGTTATTCTGCATTCGTCTCCGCACGCAGACCAACTGTAGTACAACGTGTTACCAGACGTCTGTGATAGTGTAGTGTTGTAGGAACTGTGACCATGGTATATTCGAACTCTGAAAAGGCGGAGATGATACTCATCTATGGCGAGTGTCGACGAAATGCAGCTGAAGGCTGCAGGGTGTATGCAGAACGGTACCCGGACAGAGAGCATCCAACGTGCCGCACACTGCAAAACATCTACCGCCAACTCTATGCAACAGGTATGGTCGTAGCACGCAAACAGGTCCGTAACAGGCCTGCCACAGTTGGTGTGTTAGCTGCTGTTGCCATGAACCCACACTTGAGTGCACGGGCCACTGCGAGAGCCGGTGGACTGAGTCAAATTAGTGTCATGCGCATACTGCATCGTCACCGCTTTCACCCGTTTCATGTGTCACTACATCAGCAATTACATGCTGATGACTTTAATCATCGAGTGCAATTCTGTCAATGGGCATTAACAGAGAATGCGTTGCAGTTCTACCTGTTTACCGATGAAGCGGGTTTCACAAACCACGGGGCAGTGAATCTACGGAACATGCATTACTGGTCCGTGGACAATCCTCGCTGGCTCAGACAGGTAGAGCGACAGCGACCGTGGACTGTAAATGTATGGTGCGGAATCATTGGCGACCACCTCAATGGTCCTCACTTCATTGCAGGGGCCCAAACAGCTGCAACATACATCGCGTTTCTACAGAATGATCTGCCAACGTTGCTCGAAAATGTCCCATTGGAAACGCGTCGACGTATGTGGTATCAGCATGATGGTGCACCTGCACATTCCGCAATTAACACTAGGCTGACCCTTGACAGGATGTTCGACGGGCGTTTCATAGGACGTGGAGGACGCATAAATTGGACAGCCCGTTCTCCTGATCTTACACCTCTGGACTTCTTTCTGTGGGGTACGTTAAAGGAGAATGTGTACCGTGATGTGCCTACAACCAAAGAGAATATGAAACAACGTATTGTGGCAGCCTGCGGCGACATTACATCAGATGTACTGCGGCGTGTACGACATTCATTACGCCAGAGATTGCAACTGTGTGCAGCAAATGATGATAACCACAGTGAACATCTATTGGCCTGACATGTCGGGACACACTCTATTCCACTCCGTAATTGAAAACGGAAACCACATGTGTACGTGTACCTCACCCCTCATGGTAATGTACATGTGCGTCAGTGAAAAAGACCAATAAAAAGGTGTTAGCATGTGGACGTAATGTGCTGTTCCAGTCTCTTCTGTACGTAAGGTCTATCACCGTTCCCTTTGGATCCCTACGTAATTCGGTGCTCTCCGATACACACGATCGAACAGCGGAGGAGTGGTACTCAAGCGTCAACTTTAGGTTACAATATCTCCGGATGTAATTAACATTTTACAATGCAACAAACGGCACAGATTACGTATTTGTTTATATGTTCAGATGTGCTACAAAACTAACGGGGTTCCATTTTAAAAAACGTAGGTTTGTGTTAAAAAACATATTTCCGTGCATTTTTTATTGTTTCTATTAACCAATTACACTAGCCCCTCTCCTCACGTTCCGTCTGTGGAATCGATTCGTCAGTATTTGATGTGGTTTACGAAATATATCCAGCGGTAATGTTAGGTGACTCACCCTGTATATTTTACCTGTTTCCCTCTGGCTCCTTGACATCTCCCTCATCTCCCTTATCTCCTCACGATGACGAAGGTCTCTCTCCATCTCATCCACCCACTGTGGCATTTCGCCCTCGCCTGAATTGGGGAGGGTACATCGATTCATACCCCTCATATCACCTGAATCATAATGATCTAATAGTAATAAAACATACACGCACAGAAACTATAGGAAACAAAATATTTACATATATTTTTTTTAGAATATACACTTACACGAGATCTGCGATGGCGCCTGGATATCTCCAGCACTTACACCCTCCTGTCCCCCTTCTGCGTATGTCAGGAAATCATCCACAACAACAAAGAATATACACCGCATCACACATACGACACAGATTAATTACGTATACACAGTACTATACGAAATCCATAGTGAAAGAAAAGAAGAACGTTTTTATCGTTTTTGATCCTCGAAATCATGTACAACAACAACACAAGCTACAACATATCATGTAAACGACGAATTTTTGTAGAAAGATATTACGTATACACGACATATGCTGCAGGAATACGAAATTATTAGTGGAAAAGTAATATTTATCGATTTCGCACCCTCTACATCATCTAGAACAACCTCAGACTCGTTGGTCACAATACATTACATATACAATGAATGGCGTGCATACTGCTTACGGTGATATTGCTGCTGCTGCAGCTGCAGGCACTGTTGTTGTTGTTGTTGTTGTTGCAATTGCTGCTGCTGGTGCAGCTGATGGCACTGCTGCTGCTGTTGCTGCTGCAGCTGCGCTTCAGTCTGGAACCGCGCGATCGCTACGGTCGCAGGTTCGAATCCTGCCTCGGGCATGGATGTGTGTGATGTCCTTAGGTTCGTAAGGTTTAATTAGTTCTAAGTTCTAGGGGACTGATGACCTCAGATGTTAAGTCCCATAGTGCTGAGAGCCATTTGGACCATGTTTTACTGCTGCTGCAGCCACTGTTGTTGTTGTTACAGTTGCTGCTGCTGGTGCAGCTGATTGCACTGCTGTTGCTGTTGCTGCTGCTGCAGCAGCTGCAGCCACTGTTGTTGTTGCAGTTGCTGCTGCTGGCGCAGTTGCAACCCCTGTTGTTGCTGCCACTGCTGCTGCTGTTGCCACTCAGCTTCATCAATTACCCACTGAATATATGCTGAAACAATAAGACGTATTCAATACGAAATTCTTAGTGGAAAAAAAGTTATCGTTATCGATTTTGATCTCCCTCGAAATCATCTACGGACTCGCTGGTCTCACCAGTATATATACTTACAATGCTGCTGATGCTGCTGATACTGCTGCTGATGGAGCAGCTAGTGCCACTGTGTCTGCTGTTGCACGACAGGGTTCATATCACCCACGCGTTGATGTTGGCAGATATGCGTTGAAACAATAAGAAGAAGAAATGTATTCAATACTATGAAATTCTTAGTGGGAGAGAAAAGCTACAGTCGCCGATTTGAGATTATACTCACCAGGTAATTCCCCATCATTCTCTAACGGTCTCCGCCGTTTGCCGCCATTGGCACTAATGACGGTGCTTGATGCCGCTGCTGAAAGTTTCATTTTTTTTTTTTTGTACCTAAACTGGTAACACGTATTCAAGAAAGGAGCAAACTGACGCACAGGAGCATGAACAAGACGATCGACTTCACACTACGGTGGTTGACGAAAGAATGAGGACAACTGAGGGCAGAATTGTCTTTATATAGCCTCTGTCCCATCAATCCACCACCTCCCTCAGGGAGCCCATAGGAACGCAGCATTCTACCCCACCAGTAGGCGAAGGCTTGTCTGAGCGCGCTGGACAGATCGGTGCCAGTCTGACCACGCTGGACATGTCGGTGCAGGTCTGCGAGCCCTGCCTGCGTCCAGATGGTTGTGGAATTTTTCCTATAGCTGTAGCTACGTATTTTTCTGCCGGTGTCGGATGCTAACAGTTATTTTAGAATTGCTGTTAGCGTGAAAGTATAGTTCACCGCTTTCAAAGATATCATTAACTTTTTAACGGTATGACGGTACATTTAGTAATTTCGCCTCTGTTTGAATGAATTCGAACCAAAGTAACTGTCCAGTTCTTTAAGTGCTTTACGTCAGCTAAATAATACTTAATATACTTAATATGTGCTATTCCCCCATCCGCATTCTGCTTCATAGTCATACCTCCCTCGTTTTATGAAAAAATTAACCGCTACACAACTCGCAAAAAGGAGAATGATGTTACTGTTAAACTTAAACTAAAGTGACATAAGGGACGCTGATAACGGCACATCAGTGTGGCATCGCACATTCGAGTCATAGTGCTTAAAGCGTGGTTTATACTTTGACATACGTCAGGTGACAAGTAAAACATATATAACGTAGCGTAACTGGGTAACCTCTTTTGATGCTAGTCAGTTGTCAGGGTGAGCATTACTGCAAAGGGCATTTGATTCTAAAGCATTATGTCAGGGTGAAAAACACTAAATAAGTTACTTTTTCTCTCTTAACAACATGTGGGCAGGGTGGGTTCTTCCTTGGCTCGGGTATGAGATAGAATGAAACAGCATTTTTACATAAGATAACTTTTATTGAAGATTTGTACAAATGTTTCCTTACTGGATTGTTCTGACTAGGAGAGCGGCAGCTGCGTCGTTTGCTAAGCCTCTGCTGCGTGAGCAGCGGCGTCTGATTACGCCTGGCGGTGTGTATGTGGTGTCGCCGTTTCGTCTAGTTGACTGGAGACGCGCAATGTGCGGTGGCCCGTTTAATTATTGAGAACGAAGTCGTGAATCGGATAGTGACACCTTGAATGTGGCGTCCCAGTGTTTCTTTCTCTATGCGGCAGCGTATGTTGTGTTGTGCGTCGGCCAGCGGAGCGGCGCGGAGGGGAATGGCCAGTGTCCCGGACTCGAACAACGGACTCCCGCTTGCCAGTCTTCGGCTGTCAGATCTTCATCCCAGCTCACAGGTGACTGCTAATGTGAGGCCATCTCCTTCCCATCCTCACGAGTCACCCGCGTACGTAAAAATCAGTCTTCAAATACCTTCTCACTTCTGTCTTCTGGCGGCGAGGCTGCTGCTTGCTATTCCATTACAGCGGCGGACTTGGTGCTTCTGTGTACGATGTAGTCTCTTCCTGCATGACGGTCTTCATCACCGACTGAACTGTACTGGAACTGAACTGAAAACTACTCCTGTCGGGCCCACTGCGTCTCGCGTATTTATTCACTTCAGTTCACTGGAGGTGAACGACTTCACGGACATTGCCCCTTCTGTCACGCTGAAAAGCTTCTCGAAGAATCTTCTCAACGTCGGTCATTGGCTCTTGGAATGTAGGCGAGGGCCTTTGATCACATGTGACAACTGAGAAACGGTCGGGCGATGCCCTGACGGCTGAATCGACAGCTTCCGCTAATGTGGGGAGGGCGATGGCTTCTCCTGAACGAGCTGACTTCACGCTCATTGCCTCTGCTGCTCTCCCCGCTGTTTGCCAGTGTTAAACTAAACTAAGTTTTTCATTTATTTTCTAGTTTCTACTTCACTACACACTTATTTCACTAATTTATTTACCTATCGTAAGTACCACTCAACAGTAGTAATGGTACAAGTTGTGTAGGGAATATGTAATATTTAAAAGCGTTCACATGGCGACGACTTTTTATCAGTTTCATATAAATATACAAGAGCACATTACACGCATTTCTTGATTTCACCAGCTCAGAGACGCTGTAAGCAGTAACATTTTCTTTTCCCCTGAATCCGTAGTTCTCAAGGTTAATTGTCATAACATATTAAGGAAGTAAAAGCTGTGGAATATTTCTTCTAATGTGCGGCTACAGCTCTGTTGTTGAACAAGCAGAGATGCGCAGTCACTATCCCCCTTTAATAGCGATAACTAAAAGCAAGACCATACTTTGCACACTACATTCATTACTGCTCCTCGGAACTACTGCATTACCTTATTCACAGACATCTAGGACACACTTGAAGTTGAGTAACTGAATGACGATGGAATCATAGTGATTATTCAGTGCATTGAAAGGGACACACGCAAGTCTACTGCACGCTTGTAATAAAGCATTCTTTGCACTCAGGCCTGTAGGAGGTTTCTACACAACATGATATTCCGTTTTGAAAATTCAGCTCCCACACGCACACGTTATAGGATCTAAAGAAGGCTGTATCACCATTCCTCACACATGTAATAAACAAAATCTTTGTATGACGCTCTCTCACGCTCTTTTTTTTCGTAACAAACTCAATTTTACCAGTTGAAAAAACAGTCCCGCGATGATCCTACTCCTACTCCAAAGTGTTAAACATGTACGGTACTTAGCAACATGAACTTAAAATGGGCTTTGACTAAAACAGTTTTGCGGTTTCTCCGCCACCTGCCCCGCCAGTGAAAATTAACTCAGAATGAATGTACTCTGGTATATTTCGCACTCACAATGATTTCTTAGTCAGGGGGAAATTGTGTGTGTGTGTGTGTGTGTGTGTGTGTGTGTGTGTGTGTGTGTGGTGGAAGCTAAAATACCAAAAGGTTTCGTCGAAGTGGTGAAATGGATAAACCGAAAATACTCTAGGGCTTTTTAAATTTTAATTAAATGCTTTATTCATCGGCAAATACGTAATGGCGGGACACATTTTTTGCAGTGCGGGAACGACACCCAGCTAGTGCAAGTGTGTACGCATCATAATTCTTTCATACACCTATAATTGATAGAAATGTTATGCTGCTGCTCGAACGTGAAGGTGCCGTGGCGTATGTTCCGACATACGTTTGTGGGAAGTAATCAAACTACTATTCACGTAAAAACAAAAAAAAGATTGCGTATGTCTAGTCGTAACGGGAGGATAGATTGGACATGGTGAATTGTGATTTGAACGCATTGAGGAGTATATCCGAACGTAAGTGGTGATAGATTCATTTCGTAAACAGCTGCACAATATAGCAATGCAAGTGTTCAACTGTACCTGCTATAGTGTAAAAACAGGACGGGGTATACGGCTGTAACAATACGCCCCCTCATCGGCACTCCTAAGCGGATTCTAGCATGTTCCTTGTTGCTTTATTGGTAGTGATGTGGATACAGTACACCAACCCGCGTCGGTGATGCCTTTCCAAAAGGTACGCACCGGGTGCAGTATTCATTTTCAGAGCACAGTTCCGGACGTCTGTCCGTCATAACACGTGTTTGAGAGAATCTTGGCCACACCTTCCAAAAGCGCTGATTCAGCGACTTTGTCAGATAATTTCCTAGGACTGAGGAGAATCGAGACATACAGCATATGTGAGTGCGTGTATACCATAATTTTTTCGGGCGCTGTACAGATGTAAAAAGATAACTGCACTGTTTGTGTAATGTTACTGGGGCTTATGTTGTTGTATGAGTATGTGTCCTATCGTGAGGGACGTAAAGATAAAGGACATCGATAGATTTTTTACGTGTGCGGTATAGATACTGAGATTCGTTCCAGAGAAAACATTACCTCTAAATCGATCGGTGTCAGACTACAGCATTAATCTTAATATTTAATTGTAGTTAGACTGTTAAATATTCTTGTGAGTCTTGTATGTATTTGGTGATCTATGGACAACTTTTTGCGAGGTTTAACTGCCAGTGCAAATGTAGCGATTGTGCAAAACAATTTTGCCCCTGACAATCTTGTCTGCGGAAAACACAGGCGCACGGTGCTCCCACACAAGTAGTTTGACGGGTAAATTCACTGACGGACACGTTACCCCGTTAGGAATGTGCCCTGGGAAGCATTGCGAATTCTCAAGGCTGTGTACTGAACCGCAGCTGTGTGTCATCACACCAGCATTGGTAGCTAGATGAACACGTATTTCATTGGAAAATTCTCAAGAGTAAAGTATGGAGGAGATGTCATTGTCTTATCCTTGCAGAGCGTGGCGTCGTAGCTTCACTGGGAGCGCCAGTACACCCGGACTCTGGCGTCAGCGTCGGGTGTCGAGTGGCGGGATGTGTTTTTTATTATTAGCGATATTTTGTTTAAACTAGCCACCAAGCGGTGTGTGATTGAGGGCACTATTCATGCCGAAGTCATATTTCCCTCATTCTGTTCCACTCTCGGTTCGCGCGAGGGAACGAATGTCTGGACATCTCAGTACGAGTTCTAATTTCCGTTGGTGATCACTGCACGATATGAAAGTTGGTGGTAATAATATATGCTCCACATCCTCGGTGAAGATGGGATTTTGGAATTTAGTGAGCAGCCCCTATTGTTTAGCACGTAGTCTATCTGTAAGTGTGTCCGCCCACTACAAACTTTCAATGAAATTTGTAACATTCTCGCGATGGTTAAATGTACCAGTAACGAATCTTGCCGTTCTTCTTTGGACCTTCTCAGTCTCTTGAATCAGACCCAACTGGTAAGGTTCCCCCATACAGACGAACAATATTCTAAGACCAATAGGATGTTGCGAATTAAAAAAAAAAAAAAAACTACCCCATACGTGTGAAGAATACCGATTTAATTAATTTGCATAAATTTCTTATATCAACGTAGTGGTAGCGGTACAGTAGTTAAGGGGAGCCTGTGTGTGAGTGGGTGACATGGAGCAGAACAGCAGGTTAAGTGCAGAACACTAAGTTAATTGGAATCATTTTATGTAAAACGCAGCACAATAGTTTAAGAGTGTGGCTGACACAAAAGGATGCGCCAGAAATGGTGTTCAAAAGCATGTGAAATTCGAAAAGTGTACCAGATAATGATGGGAGGAGATAACTAATTACTTAATTTCGTATCAAAGGCGGTACAATAGGTCAAGTGTGGTGACATGGAAAACCACTTAATAGAACAGTAGGTTAAGTGCCGACAAAGGGCCAAACATTAGGTTAAGACACCCTGAGTACGGTGCTGAACACATGGTTATGCAACATGTTTGCCCCATGTAATTGCTTCTTGCAAGACCTAGATGTTTCCAAACAGCAGAGAATGACGAGCAAGAGAAATTCAGCGCCCACAAACTGAATTTTTTATAAATAGACAATATACCCTTTCCATAAATTCCATACTTTGTCAAAATTGTTTAAACGATATTCCATACAGAGCAATCGATTTCCCTCCAAATGAGCGATCAACTGAGTCTTTTTCTCGCTATTTTTCGGGTGGGGGGAGAGGGTGGGAGGGAAGGGCGGTTTATCAGAGGGGAGGGAGACGTCAAATAATTGAACAACTTAATTAATTAGTCAATCAACATAGTAGTTACAGGACCTATTCCAATAACTCAGACATGAAAGAGTACCTCTAGCAGCGAGCGGAAGGGAGGTGTGGGGGGAGATGAGGAGTGGAGGAACGATTGGTTAAGGGAGGTGACATGTGAAAGCACTTAACAGAACAATAGGCTAAGGACCTGCCAATCAAAGGAGAACAATAGGTTATGTACCTGTCAATCAAAAGAGAACAATAGGTTTTCCCCTGAGTGCATACCTGCCCCTGTTGTAGGCAACCCACATTAACAAAATGGCCCAGCACACCTGTAGCCCCCCTACTAACCATCAGTACCTTGTAGAGACAGTGATCTCATGGGCTCCCCACCACAGTTTATCAACATAATATATGTCATACTAAAGAACAGGTCATCAAGATTTGTGATCGATGGTTGTTTATCGAGTAATTCTAAGTTCAGTAGTTCAGTGAGCGATGGCTGCCCAATGTCGATGGCTTTGTTTGGCATCATTGTTGAACCTTTGCTCGCCCCTCTGCAGAAAAAGCTACGAGGACTACACATACGCAGCCATTGTCTGCAAGGCACACACCGACGATGTAGGTCCTGTCGTAACAATCGGAAATAACACACAGGTAACACTAAAAATTGTACACAGTTGCAAACTGGCTTCAGGTGCAACACTGGACAAGACTAAACAAATTATAATAAACGTAGGACGCAGGAGTCCCATGCGTAACACTGAAGAAGTTAAAACGGTTACCCACATGCAAACGTTAGCTATCGAGTATACGTGTAACATAAAGCACACCATCAATGCCAACTACTGTACAAGAAAATCTTAGCGAGCATACGTGCCACAGTCCAATCACGCAGCATGACAAAGCTGAAATGGCTCTGAGCACTATGGGACTCAACTTAGTCCCCTAGAACTTAGAACTAGTTAAACGTAACTAACCTAAAGACGTCGCACTCATCCATGCCCGAGGCAGGATTCGAACCTGCGACCGTAGCGGTCTCGCGGTTCCAGACTGCAGCGCCTAGAACCGCACGGCTGGTTGGCTGACAAAGCTGAACGAGGTTCAGAGAGTAGGACTTGCAAATAAACACACAATATCCAAACTAGGTGGCCCACGTGTTACCAGTACCTACGGATGTAGTCATTACAATAATGTCGGCTCTAGCACACTGCCTAAATCATGGCAACATTTTGGAAGTGAAACTTGACGGTCTCCCTCTCTTGGTAGAAAATGGTGGAGTAAACCTCACCGACGTCACATTTAACTCGCAAACTTTATACGTGTGTAACACCTTCACGTTGTAGACAAAGTCGCCCAATAGTTTAACAGCCCATTTACTGAATGAAATCATTCATATTAATCTGAACACGCTCATTGATATGCAGCGTATTCCAAGCGGTTTTTATTGTGTTAAGCACCTTTTAATGAAATTTAGCTACATCCAAATGAATCCCTCCGCTAAAAGTATGACAAAAGTAAAAGACATACACCGAAGCGCCAAAGAAACTGGTATAGGCATGTTTATTCAAATACCGAGGTACGTAAATAGGCAGAATACGGCGCTACGGTCGGCGACGCCTATATAAGACAACAAGCGTCTGGCGTAGTTGTTAGATCGATTACTGCTGCTACAATGGCAGGCTATCACAATTTAAGTGAGTCTGAGCATGGTATTATACTCGGTCCACGGGCGATGGGACACAGCACCTCCGAGGTAGCGATGAACTGGGGATTTTTCCGTACGACCATTACACGAGTGTACCGTGAATATCAGGGATCTGATAAAACACAGCCGGCCGCGGTGGCCGTGCGGTTCTGGCGCTGCAGTCCGGAACCGCGGGACTCCTACGGTCGCAGGTTTGAATCCTGCCTCGGGCATGGTTGTGTGTGATGTCCTTAGGTAGGTTTAAGTAGTTCTAAGTTCTAGGGGACTTTTGTCCTAAGATGTTGAGTCCTGCAAGAGCGGGACCAACGACGACTGTTGAAGAGTATCATTCAACGTGATGAAATTGCAACCCTTCCGCAAACTGCTGCACATTTCAATGCTGGGCCATCAACAAGTATCAGCGTGCGAACTATTCAACGAAACATCATCAAAATGGGCTTTCGGAGCCGAAGGCCCACTAGTATACCGTTGATGACTGCGCTATACAACCACTAGTGTACCGTTGATGACTGCGCTTTACAAACCTTCACGCCTCGTCTGGGGGCGTCAACACCGACATTGGACTGTTGATGACTGGAAACATGTTGCCAGGTCGGTCGAGACTCGTTTCAAATTGTATCGAGCGGATGGACGTACACGGGTATGAAGACAACCTCATGAATCCATGGACCTTACATGTCAGCAGGGCACTATTCAAGCTGGTGGAAGGCTGTAATGGTGTGTTGCGTGTGCAGTTGGGGTGATATGGGACCCCTGATACGTCTAGATACGTCTAGATACGTCTGTGACAGCTAAGGCGTACATAAGCATCCTGCCTGATCATCTACGTCCACTCATTTCCATAGTGCATCCCGACGGACTTCAGCAATTCCAACAGGATGGCTCAAAATGGTTCAAATGGCTCTGAGCACTATGAGACTCAACATCTTGGGTCATAGGTCCCCTAGAACTTAGAACTACTTAAACCTAACTAACCTAAGGACATCACACACACCCATGCCCGAGGCAGGATTCGAACCTGCGACCGTAGCAGTCCCGCGGTTCCGGACTGCAGCGCCAGAACCGCACGGCCACCGCAGCCGGCCAATTCCAACAGGACTATGCGACACCCCACACGTCCAGAATTGCTACAGAGTGGCTCCAGGGACACTCTTCTAAGTTTAAACACTTCCGCTGACCACCAAACTCCCCAAACATGAACATTATTGAGCATATCTGGGATGCCTTGCAATATGTTGTTCATAAAAGCTCTGCACCCCTCGTACTCTTATGGATTTACGGACAGCCCTCCAGGGTTCATGGTGTCAGTTCCCTGGACATTAGTCGAGTACACACCACGTCGTGTTGGGCGCCTCTGAGTGCCCACGTGGCCCCTACACGATATCAGGCAGTTGTACCAATTTCTTTGACTCTTCAATATATATCACAAATTAATACAAGATGAGAACAGAAATATTATAGAAAAGAAATGCCCGTACTACTACTGGAAGGAGATTTGGAAACAACATTAGTCACTGGAACTTACCTTCGGATGTGAAAGCGACGTGGTACAAGGCCGTGAATACGGAAATTTCAACCAACTCCAAACTTGACGCCATCCACATAATAAAGTCCTTTCCGTATGCTTTTCGTAGCTTAACGGATACTAAGGAACTCAGATTAATGTGTGCAAAGGTAAAGGACATCTGGCAAACTATAAGGGAGAAGTTAGTTTGCATATCCAGGACTGCACCAAACAGTATCACATCAGCATACTTTTTGCACTCGAATGGAGTTGCACATCCCAACACGAAACGAAATGCCGTCATTTAGCTCAAGAGACATACAATTCATTACATCCTAACAGCAGATACGAAATGCAAGGAAGGGTTTTGGCTATATATTATCACGCAGTATCGCAGTCTAACTACGACAAAGAAATATGAGGATACATATGATAATTTTTTAATATAAACAATTGTGTAACACGCTAATCATCATTAATGTTGCATTATGGAATATTTATTTACTTTTCCTCGCTGTTTTGGATCATTAGAATGTTCATAAAGAACATAGACAAGTCAATAATTACAGAATAAAAAAATTAAAAAGAAGTCATAAAAAAAGGAAATTGCAGCCAGCATAAAGAAGAATGGAGTCGTATTCATTTTGCAGTGCGTACTTCATTCTCAGGAACTTCCCAGTAATTTTTAAATTATAAATTTTGACTCCTACACTTACTTTTAATTTCCTAATTTACGAATTACAAGAAGATCAATAAAAAATATGCCGTCTCATGAGAGTCGAATAAATAAAAGAAAAAGAGGGGGTAGATACACGGGTTACCGTCAGATAACCGAAGTCGGTCGTGATCAGTACTGTGGATGGTTGACCGTTTGAATACGCCGCGCGCTATTGACCATTTTCCCCTTCCCTCTACAGCAGAGGGGATACGAGCAGTGGTGGCATAAAATCTCTGATTACCAGTCTTTGCACCAATGTTCTAGATTAAATTCTAAACGTCTCATGAAGTGAGGACATGGTACACCGTTGATGACCCATGAATCGGATGGGGATGTTAAGGTCGCTGGCCCCATTGGTGCTCTTCGAGAGGAGAATAATCCAAGAATTCTGTGACGGCCTGGAGACACATTTGCAATAACTATTACCTGAAAACAAAAATATGAGCGGGTAGGGAATTAAATTTTAAATAGAGTTTCTTTTTCCTGAAACTCAATCTGCGGCGGGGGGTGGCCGCGCTGTCTCAGGCGCTTTGTCACGGTCCGCGCGGGTTCCCCCATCGGGGTTCGAGTCCTCCCTCGGCCATGGATGTGGGTGTTGCCCTTATCATTAATTAGTTTAATTTAGCTTAAGTTGTGTGCAAGCTTAGGGACCTCTGACCTCAGCAGTATGGTCCCATAGGATCCAAAAACAAACCAAAAAAAACTCAATCCCAGATAGTAAATACGTCAAAAAATTTCGCGAAATTGAAAAAAACGATTTTTTAAAAAATAATAGCTCCGATCCAAAAATGTTCAATTCCAAAGTTGTAGGGCTTAAAAATATCCATCGACTGCTTTTTTGGAAGTATCGATTGCTTTCTTACGTTTAGAGATATATAGAAATAGCCTTTCAAAAACGTTAACAAGCGGGTTCTCTATAACTTGTTGACATTCACCTTCCCGTACTTGCTATTTACTGTAACAGAGAGAAAACAGTCTTGGAAACAGTTTTGTGAGACATTCACAAAAGAAACTCCGTTGTTATTGATTGGTCCACTATACGCAAATTACGAAACCGTTCCCCGTTGACTAAAGGTTTACATGGCTGGCTGGATGACTTCGCAAAAATCATCGAGCCCTTTTCGATCATCCCTGAATTACTGCCAAACTCGAATGCTGCTTCTCCTTCGCCCCTGGGATCGACACAATCCTTACTGACTTCATTTCAGTTCTCAGAACTGCGAACATCTTAAAAGGTACCAGCAATGCTGCTCCGCGGTATGACGATATAACTCTAAAACGCTGGACAATTTACCGGACGAAGCCTTACACATATTGTTCGTCATCTACATTTAGTTATGGGAACTAGGCAACTTGCCGGACGATTGGTGCACTTACGTAATTGTTCCCATACTTAAGCCCGGCGAAGACCCAGATTTGGGTGCTGAATACCGTCTCAGCGTTCTTTCTTCTTGCGTGTTTAAAACATTGCAAAGGATCAAGAAGCGCCTTATGGAATGGTGGTTTGAGAGGAACTCCCCTCTGCCCCGCCCTCAATACGGGTTTCGAAAAGGAAGAGGCACCATAGTCAAGCTAACTCTCTGAAGTAGCAACATAGAATGTATTTATGCTTATAATGGTTACTTGAAGGCACTGTTTTTCGATGTTTGCGGTGCTTACGACATTGTGGACGTGAACGTCCTGATACGGAAGCTCCAGTCAATGGGTGTTACAGACCTCGTTACCCGCGACCTTTATTCTCTACTACGGCAGCATATGTAGTGTGTTAGACAACAGGACAATGCTTTACATGGTCTGTGTCTGGTCTGCAGAGGACTTCCGCAAGGCTCCATCCTAAGCCTATTCTTTATGCAGTGTACTCATCAGACCTTAGCACAATTTTTGGTGCTTCAATGAAAGTCCTAATGTACGCCGATGACATCTACCATATACATGTTTTCTCTCATCTTGAGGATGACGGTAAGGTGGTTGGATCGAGTGGCGTACGTTCTGTATTCGTTGACGTACAGAACTGGACTGAATCTGGCAGATAACAAATCTTCGGCGGTTGTCCTTACAAGGCAGAGATGGATGACAACAACGCGCGATACATGATTAGGGCTTTTACTATTCCAATAAGTAGTTCAGTCAAGCCATGTGGAATATTTGATTTCCAAGGTCGGTCGATCACTCAATATCCTATGATCGGTATGTCACGTATGGTGGGGAACTGATTTTACAGTCCTACTCACTCTTTATTGTGGCATGATTCGTCTACACTGGATTATGGGCGCACGTTATATGGCAGTGATTCGACATCTTTAGTAAGCAAGATAGATACTACAGTACCGTGCTATACGCAAGTGTCTTGGGGTAACGAATTCTACACCTGTGAATTCTCTTTTGGTGGAAGCAATAGAGAGGCCTCTTAAATTCGGTAGTACTGTCTTGGCTCAGAAATTTATCCTTACTAGAGCAGCCCAAACTGTTGAAACTGTTCTCTTGTTCAGAGAAGCTGTAGAAATACAAAAACACGCGAACAGTTTCAACAAGAAAGAGGAAAGCCTTAAGGTAAACGGATCCTGGCTTCCCGTACTGCAGCGAACGACCGTCGCAGGTAGCAAGAGGAGAACCGCACCGGAAATGACCGCGAAGAAGCCCTCGGACGTTGGCGCGCCAGGTACATATAGTCTGCGGCCGCGAGCTCGGCTCCAGTTCACCACCGGCAATGGAGGGTGAAACTTTGACAATGCCAGCCACTCGTGCTGGCGAAACGTCAGAAAAATCATTAGATGAACGTCGGCCGTAGAACCCGAGGCAGAAGCCAATAGGGAGTTTGTAAGACTCAAATGTTACGGAGTAAGAAGTTGTGCTATATCGAGTGTGTTGAATACGTGAATGTAGAGACTGTAGCATGAAGTTTACCTGGAATTAATGTAATTTCTAATGTTTATGCTGTGTATGTGATATTGTGTACCAAATCTGCAGTTACTTACTTCTCAAATCTATAATTTATTGGCGTTTGTCATTAATTATTTAGTCAGAGAAGTGAGTAACTTCAGTGAACTTCGAATACTGCTTATATTCAAGGCTAAAGTTAGGCAGGCTTAAAGTGGATTTTATGAGCTTTGATGATTTAGGAGCTCTCACCACTGACAATTTTAATATGTATCTGACACTTAGCCGCATCCCACTGCCTGATGAATTAGTCACTCCTTCACTGCCTACTAGATCCTTCGTCGAGTCAACCTTTGCGTTGTCAGTAGGTGCCGATATTTTATTCATCTCTTCGTCGTCGATTGGTTCGTCTGCCGAGTTCCCTTCAGTTCAATGATTACTTGCATTTTGTCCAAAGTCGTGAGGGATCTGTTCAGTATCCTCGTTAAGGCTACACTTGCAGTTTGGCTCAGTTTAGCAGGGGTGGACGCACTTTTGATGACTGACAGTGGTGAATTTTTGGCAGAGATTCCCACACATCCTTCATTGATTTTACTAGCTACTTGTTTAACTTTTGTACGCATTAGCGCAGCAGTTTGTTCAGCTCCTTGTTGCGCAAGCCTTCTCTCTTTATGTTTCGATGGGAATGGCTTTTTGTTGGCGTCTCTGAAGTGTCCGTCGCAGTTCCCTGGACCTGATCATAAATGTTACCGTCAGCAGATGCTTTTCCTGAAACTTTTGATTTATCTGGGATGTTGGTGACTGGAACTTTCGTCACAGGTTCTGTCAGTTGTGGTGCGGTCTAGGACATCCCTCCACCCTAATCCCACAGGCCACCTCACAGCCGCTTTGTCGGTGGTCTCCATTGGAATGTCAGTCCACTAACACTGTCATTCGTGAGTGTTCTCATACTCGGGAAGAATGGGTCTTGTCCAGTGACAGCCGCTACATTAGCGTTTACTGGGACGTTAGCGAGTGGAGCATTCATCACAGGTTCTGTTGGTTCCGGACTGGTCTAGGACACTTCCGCAATACTTGTGCCTCCTTCGGAATGACTCTTTCACTAAGATTGTCAGACGGGATAGTTGCCACAATCGGGGTGGGCGATTTCTGACCAGGAGAAGTCTTCGCCTAAGTTAGCTATATAGTGGTCGTCGACGCGGATCTTACTGCTTCGCCGGCTGGCAACTGGGCCATGCGTCTCTGTATACACTGGGCGCACACGTGAGCCTTACGAGCGCACCCAGCGCAAGGTCTAGGTTGCCCATCATACTTGGCTATGGCTCAATATCCGCACACATTTATGTCGTTGCGGATCAGCTTTTAACTGTAGCACGCCGTTCAACACAGGGAAACTGTGAGCACTGGACCATTTTTTGGCAATATCACTTATGACTTTGCCATAACTCGAGACCACTGCATTAATATATTCAGCATGCACTTCAAACGGCAACTCAAAATTTCTCATAGTCCTGATACCGAATCTGGCATGTGAAACACTAACATTCCCTTCACAATAATTGAATTTTAAACTACCTCCACACGATTGTACTACGTTGTCACGAAGTTCTGCATTCTTCAGTTTAACTAAACAAACACTGTTGATAATCGACATATGGATTCCAATAATATTGACAAAACTCAGTTTCAATTCTTTTTCTAGGAACTTTTCAACCTCAAAGTAAGTCGGTCTAATATAATTTCCATCGAAAGTGAACTTCAAAGTATGTTTCCTACTTGGTTGAGACATCATGGCATTTCTTACTGCTCAAACGGTTTCAAATAGAATCAACTATAAGCTGCAAAGTCACAAATTCACCGCGACACGAGCAAGGTGGGCCACCGTTGACGCCGGCGAACTCCCACCTCAGAATGACTGTTGACGTCGTCTTTTACGAGCAGCCAAACAATCCTAGTGCGTGTATACAAACAGCCACACTCTATTATGCTCAATGTGTAATACAACAGCCATCGTACTGAGTGGGGTGATGCAGTGGTGACTTACTGGATCTACATTCAGGAGAACAGCAGTTGAGATTCTCGTCCGGCCATCCAGATTTGGGTTTCTCGTATTTTTTTTAAAAAATCGCTTAAGGCCAGGGCCGGACTCTTTCTTCTAAGAGAGACTCGGCCTATTTCCTTCATCAGTCAGAGCTTGTGATCCGTCTCTGATGACCTCGTTGTCGGAAATTTTCTGAATCTCTTTAGCTGAATATCGTGGGTAATATTTTCCCTCTTCCTTTCAGATTCTTGCCTGTCCTGCTTGCTAGATGAGGCAGTTGAAAACATGACATATACACCGTAAATAAAGCAAGAAATTTTTCGCAAAATCAAACGAATCTCTTTCATACTACGAGATGCTGGAATCGAAAGTGGATTGGACCAAATATTAACAATTATCGTTAAAAGCCGATCTTTTCTCTTCACAGCCGTCGATATCTCGCTTTCGCATGGTGTAATCCAACAATTTTAGCACACTGTTCTCTTTCTTCATCTACATCTACATCTACATTTATACTCAACAAGCCACCCAACGGTGTGTGGCGGAGGGCACTTTAAGTGCCACTGTCATTACCTCCCTTTCCTGTTCCAGTCGCGTATGGTTCGCGTGTAGAACGACTGCCGGAAAGCCTCCGTGCGCGCTCGAATCTCTCTAATTTTACGTTCGTGATCTCCTCGGGAGGTATAAGTAGGGGGAAGCAATATATTCAATACCTCATCCAGAAACGCACCCTCTCGAAACCTGGACAGCAAGCTACACCGCGATGCAGAGCGCCTTTCTTTCAGATTCTGCCAGTTGAGTTTGCTAAACATCTCCGTAACGCTATCACGCTTACCAAATAACCCTGTGACGAAACGCGCCGCTCTTCTTTGGATCTTCTCTATCTCCTCCGTCAACCCGACCTGGTACGAATCCCACACTGATGAGCAATACTCAAGTATAGGTCGAACAAGTATTTTGTAAGCCACCTCCTTTGTTGATGGACTACATTTTCTAAGGACTCTCCCAGTGAATCTCTACCTGGTACCCGCCTTACCAACAATTAATTTTATATGATCATTCCACTTCAAATCGTTCCGCACGCATACTCCCAGATATTTTACAGAAGTAACTGCTACCAGTGTTTGTTCCGCTATCATATAATCATACAATAAAGGATCCTTCTTTCTATGTATTCGCAATACATTACATTTGTCAATGTTAAGGGTCAGTTGCCACTCCCTGCACCAAGTGCCTATCCGCTGCAGATCTTCCTACATTTCGCTGCAATTTTCTAATGCTGCAACTTCTCTGTATACTACAGCATCATCCGCGAAAAGCCGCATGGAACTTCCGACACTATCTACTTGGTCATTTATATATATTGTGAAAAGCAATGGTCCCATAACACTCCCCTGTGGCACGCCAGAGGTTACCTTAACGTCTGTCGACGTCTTTCCATTGAGAACATCATGCTGTGTTCTGTTTGCTAAAAACTCTTCAATCCAGCCACATAGCTGGTCTGATATTCCGTAGGCTCTTACTTTGTTTATGAGGCGACAGTGCGGAACTGTATCGAACGCCTTCCGGAAGTCAAGGAAAATGGCATCTACCTGGGAGCCTGTATCTAATATTTTCTGGGTCTCATGAACAAATAAAGCGAGTTGGGTCTCACACGACCGCTGTTTCCGGAATCCATGTTGATTCCTACAGAGTAGATTCTGGGTTTCCAGAAACGACATGATACGCGAGCAAAAAACATGTTCTAAAATTCTACAACAGATCGACGTCAGAGATATAGGTCTATAATTTTGCGCTTCTGCTCGACGACCCTTCTTGAAGACTGGGACTACCTGTGCTCTTTTCCAATCATTTGGAACCTTCCGTTCCTCTACAGACTTGCGGTACACGGCTGTTAGAAGGGGGCAAGCTCTTTCGCGTACCCTGTGTAGAATCGAATTGGTATCCCGTCAGGGCCAGTTGAATTTCCCGTGTTGAGTGATTCCAGTTGCTTTTCTATTCCATGGACACTTAATCCGAGCCAGCCGCTGTGGTGTAGCGGTTCTAGGCGCTCAGTCCCGAACCGCGCGACTGCTACGGTCGCAGGTTCGAATCCTGCCTCGGGCATGGGTGTGTGTGATGTCCTTAGGTTAGTTAGGTTTAAGTAGTTCTAAGTTCTAGGGGACTGATGACCACAGATGTTAAGTCCCATAGTACTCAGAGCCATTTGAACCATTTGAACTTATTTCGATGTCAGCCATTTTTTCGTTTGTGCGAGGATTTAGAGAAGGAACTGCAGTGCGGTCTTCCTCTGTGAAACAGCTTTGGAAAAAGGTGTTTCGTATTTCAGCTTAACGCGTGTCATCCTCTGTTTCAGTGCCATCATCATCCAGGAGTGTCTGGATATGCTGTTTCGAGCCACTTACTGATTTAACGTAAGACCAGAACTTCCTAGGATTTTCTGTTAAGTCGGTACATAGAATTTTACTTTCGAATTCACTGAACGCTTCACGCATAGCCCTCCTTACGCTAACTTTGACATCGTTTAGCTTCTGTCTGTCTGAGAGGTTTTGGCTGCGTTTAAACTTGCAGTGAAGCTCTCTTTGCTTTCTCAGTAGTTTCCTAACTTTGTTGTTGAACCACGGTGGGTTTTCTCCGTCCCTCACAGTTTTACTCGGCACGAATCTGTCTAAAACGCATTTTACGATTGCCTTGAACTTTTTCCATAAACACTCAACATTGTCAGTGTCGGAACCGAAATTTTCGTTTTGATCTGTTAGGTAGTCTGAAATCTGCCTTCTATTACTCTTGCTAAACAGATAAATCTTCCTCCCTTTTTTTAATTCCTATTTACTTCCATGTTCAGGGATGCTGCAACGGCCTTATGGTCACTGATTCCCTGTTCTGCGCTTACAGAGTCGAAAAGTTCGGGTCTGTTTGTTATCAGTAGGTCCAAGATGTTATCTCCACGAGTCGGTTCTCTGTTTAATTGCTCGAGGTAATTTTCGGATAGTGCACTCAGTATAATGTCACTCGATGCTCTGTCCCTACCACCCGTCCTAAACATCTGAGTGTCCCAGTTTATATCCGGCAAATTGAAATCTCCACCTAAGACTATAACATGCTGAGAAAATTTATGTGAAATGTATTCCAGATTTTCTCTCAGTTGTTCTGCCACTAATGCTGCTGAGTCGGGAGGTCGGTAAAAGGAGCCAATTATTAACCTAGCTCGGTTTTTGAGTGTAACCTCCACCCATAATAATTCACAGGATCTATCCACTTCTATTTCACTACAGGATAAACTACTAGTAACAGCGACAAACACGCCACCACCGGTTGCATGCAATCTATCCTTTCTGAACACCGTCTGTGCCTATGTAAAAATTTCAGCAGAATTTATCTCTGGCTTCAGCCAGCTTTCCGTACGTATAACGATTTCAGCTTCGGTGCTTTCTATCAGCGCTTGAAGTTCCGGTACTTTACCAATGCAGCTTCGACAGTTTACAATTACAATACCGATTGTTGCTTGGTCCCCGCATGTCCTGACTTTGCCCCGCACCCTTTGAGGCTGTTGCCCTTTCTGTATTTGCCTGAGGCCATCTAACCTAAAAAAACCACCCAGTCCACGCCACACAACCCCTGCTACCCGTGTAGCCGCCTGCTGTGTGTAGTGGAGTCCTGACCTATCCAGCTGAACCCGAAACCCCACTACCCTATGGGGCAAGTCGAGGAATCTGCAGCCCACACGGTCGCAGAACCGTCTCAGCCTCTGATTCAGACCCTCCCTCTTGTGTGAGCGTAAAATGAGGTAGTGATAAAACGCTAACTTAATGGTTGTAGGATGACACGACTTTCATGCATAGGCATAATAGTAAATAACTTAGCTGCACATTTTATATACCGGTCATCCAGACTATGTTATAGCTTTTCTCGGGGTTCCTTCAAATCTTGCTTGTGTAAGTCATGGCTGGCCATCCCAGTACATGTCACGTCAGTTACCAAATCCATAAGAAGGGACGATCTAGTGAGCGCTTCCGAAAGTTCTGATGCTTTATTATTATTGTTTTTATTGTCATTTTTGTTGTAATTTCTATTACTGTTATTATTGTATTTTGTTATTTTGTATAATGCTTTGATGAAGCTGTAACTAATTTCTATCACATTTATTGATGTGATCAGCATGCTATGAACGACAACAGTCTGGGGAACGTACTGGCACAACTGATGACATCTGAGAGGAGTCACCAACAAAGAGCGGACCAGGGCGCCACGTGCTTCATCAAAGTCGCTTTGGGGACAGGGGTGCACCTGCTGGCTCACAAGAACTTCGCAACTTTTACCTGTTTGAGACCCAAACTCCGCGACGTGTCGAGAACTGCTCTTACCGCGTGTACACGAGCACCGCAACTGGCAGCTGATCTGTCATTTATACTTCGACACTTCCCGCAACACGTCAGTAATCATTGTTGCAGGAATGTGGCAGTATTAACCTATTTCATGTCTATTGAAAAATATAAAGAAGGTACATTATTATCCTAAATGCCGTAACTGACAGTAGTAAGACGAAAATGTGTATGAAGAAAAGCACACTTCAGTAACTGCAATTCCTCTATTTCACGATTCTGCCGCTGTACAGTTTTGTTCTGAATGAGTACTGGTGTTTCGTTGGTTTTCAGGTCAGTTTTTGGTACGTAACCAGAGTCGATAGTATTTAGGCGAAAGTAAGAGGTTTCTCTTCTTAAATTACTCAAAAGAATTTAAATGTTTGGTTTAGACGATTCAAACAAAGCGTTAAAGCGATGATGAAAATTCCCACACTCGTCTAGCGCTCTCCAATGCGCAGAGAATTCGTCTGTCCAAATACATGCTGACGGGAAAAAAGATCGCAAGGCCAAGAAACGAAACGAACATAAACGAAAGTTGGTACATCAGAAAGATGATGTCTTTGAAAATTTCACACCAGTCGTATAAGAGTGGTGCTAATAACACTACTATGAGGGTGCAAATCAGGTTTGAATTAAATATTCTCTGTAACAGTCGTCAGCGTTACTTACCTTTGAGATTGAACGTGAAGAGTTGATGTTAGTCAAGAATGCCTTTAAGGCGATAAAGGCGCCAGTATTAGTCCCTCGCTGAGTTTGAATGAGGTCATGTAATAGGGCTACGAGAAGCTGAATGTTCCTTCCGCGATTCTGCAGAAAGACCTTGCTTGAATGTAGCCATTGTACTTTATTGCTGGCAGCGGTGGTCACGACAAGTCAAGAAGACCGGGCTCCAGATGGCCATGTGGCACTACCGAGAGTGAAGACAATCGTGTTTGGCTGCTCTGCATCAACAATTTGAGCAGCAGTTGGCACTACAGTGACACAACGAACTGTTACAAATTGATTACTTCAAGGATAGCCCCGAGCCAGTCGCCGTGTAGCGTGCATTCCACTGACCCCAAACTACCGACGTTTGAGATTTCAGTGGTATCAAGCAAGATCCCATTGGAGGACAGCTGGACGTTTGTTGTATTTTCCGATGAAAGCTGGTTCTGCCTCATTGTCAGGCATGGCCGTGTTTTTGTGAGGAGCAGGCCAGTTGAGAGCCTGGAACCAGTACTCTCGTGTTTATTCCACGCACCCTGACTGCAAATTTGTACGTCAGTCTGATGATTCGACCTGCTGTGGTTCTAGTAGGATAACGTTCACTCACATACCTCTGCTGTAATCCAACAAGCTCTGCAGAGTTTCTACAGGGTGTCGACACATTGCCTTGGCCTGCTCTATCATCAGATCTGTCTCCAATCGAGCACATATGGGACTTCATCAGACGACAATTCCAGCGTTATCCACAACCAGCATTAACCAACCCTGTATTGACCTACGAAGAGTAACAGGCATGAAACTCCATCCCCCAAATTGGAATCCGGCACCTGAACAACAAAATACATGCTCGTTTGTATTCTTGCATTTAACATTCTAGCGGTTACACCGGTTATTAATATACCAGCTTTTGACATTTGAAGTGGCTTATCTCTCGCTTACATTAACATGTTATCTTCCAATGTTAATCACTTAAATATCTTACATGGACAAATGTATTCTTGAAATTTCATTACTCTACATTAATTATTTTTGGTGTTAAGAGTTTTTTACGTATGTTATATGCACACGCTCTTCTACCTGAAAGTCAATTTGTAGAATTCGACCGTTTCTGAATTGCGCAGTTGGTGTCCGCCCGTTAGCCGCTTGCTATGTCAGTGCGCCGCGTATACCAGGCGCGAGCCATGACGCACCGCGGGAGGTGGTGAGCATGACACGCCGCAGCAGTGGCTCCTCGCTGGCATGGTCTGACAGACTGCCACATCGTCCCTGACCGACGCAGTAGAAGTCTCGCTTTAGCGCGTGCTGCGCTGTGCCAGGGCGGCGCAGCTATCGTTCACAAAAGGTCTAACGCTCATCGCCACATTGTCGTCCAGCGAGGCCGACTGACTTAGAATGCTGTCATGACCGTTGGGTCTACCTTGGGTGGAAATCGCCACACATCGTCGTCAAAAGCCCTGGAATAACGCTTATGTGCGTTACATCTGTGACATCCGTCTACAAGGACACGTCGCTGGCCTGAATGGCCGAGAGGTTCTAGGCGCTTCATTCTGGAACTGCGCGACCGCTACGGTCGCAGGTTCGAATCCTACCTCGGGCATGGATGTGTGTGATGTCCTTAGGTTAGTTAGGTTTAAGTAGTTCTAAGTTCTAGGGGACTGATGACCTCAGATGTTAAGTCCCATAGTGCTCAGAGCCATTTGAACCATTTTTGTATTTGAATGCGCGTGCCTATGTCAGTTTCATTGGCGCTTCGGTGTATAATATTAGACTCACAGACAGACACACACACACACACACACACACACACACACACACACACACACACTGATAAGCCAAAACAATACGACCACTGTCCACCTCGTCGTTGGATGCCGCCTAGTGTGCCTAGTGGCGTTGCTGGCATGTGACCCGGTAACAAAAGTATGTGAGCGGAACAGACACGGACGGGGGACCACTGTAGCAAAGATATGGGCTGCAAATGGGGAAATCCATTGAGATAAGCGACTTTGAGTAAGAGCAGATTATTAATACGCAGATCTTCTAAACAAGTATCTTGAATGCAGCGAAGCTGTTCGAATGTTCACGTGCTACTCTCATGAGCATCTGCGGAAAGAGGTAGGGTGACAGTGAAACAACGGACGCAGGCTGGTGAAAGCAGTATTATGCTATGGGAGACGTTTTCCTGCGCTAGCATTGAACCTGTGACAGTAATTGAAGCACGCTGACAGCTGCAAACCACCTGCATCTTTTCATGCTTGAAGTCTTTCCCGACGGCAATGTCATCTTTCAGCACTATCATTGTCCGTGACTCGGAGCCAGACGGTGCTACAGTGATCTGAGGAGCATTATAGCGAACTCAAGTTTATGCCACGGCGACCCCAAATCCTATGGAACCCGTCTGGGTCGCTATCGGGTGTCATCACCGTGTACGCAAATCAGCGGCCAGTTATTTACGCTAATTACATGACCTGTGTATATACCTGTAACGACTCATATCTCCAGAAAACTGCAAACAAACTGTCGTATCCCTGATACGCAGTATCAGTGAAATATTTTGTTCGAAAGACGGACAAACAAGCTATTAATAAGGTGGCCATAACGTTTTACCTCATCAGTGTAGATGCAATTTTTAACTTGATTATCGTAATGAATGTAACACGAAATATAAAGAATGCCTAGGTAGATGTAAGACAGGTCCTGGTGGCTCTAATCTCGACACGTAAAATAAATAAATTAATGCATCGAGACATCCATGAACATCACCTACCTCCATTAGTGTCCTTCTCTCGTAATGTATATGAGTTCACAGCCGCGCTGCGATTGATCTGTTGTTAACATTTCATTGCAGCCTTTTACCACAGAGTTTCTTACAGTGCCTTGACAGCGTTACTTCTCTGATCGAACAAATTTGTTGAATAGTAAAGAAAATAATAAAGTTGTCTGTTTGTCTCTTGTTTTGGCAAACCAGCAAAACTTTATTTTTCATTTGTAGGAGTTACTTCTGTTTTTTTCCTCTTTTAATTAAAGACGCTAAAGTAATACCCTTATTCTTGCTATTTATTACTATTATTAGTAGTAGTAATAGTACAGTTATTGTTATCATGATTTTTATTACAGTTATGACTGGTCTTTTTTCTTCTACAGTATTTTTTTACGAAGCAGCAAAATCTTTTGCTCTTTCACTGACTTAACTGCTTTTTGTGTGTTTTTTAAACAATTAATTTAGTACTTTTGTTATTATCTCTATTATTATTCTATCATTATTATTATAACTGTTATTAATAGTAGTATGACCGAGCGAGGTGGCGCAGTGGTTAGCACACTGGACTCGCATTCAGGAGGACGACGGTTCAATCCCGCGTCCGGCCGTCCTGATTTAGGATTTCCGTGATTTCCCTAAATCGCTCCAGGCAAATGCCTGGTTCCTTTGAAAGGGCACGGCTGACTTCCTCCCCCGTCCTTCCCTATTCCGATGAGACCGATGACCTTGCTGTATGGTCTCTTCCCCCAAACAATCCAATCCAATCCAATAGTAGTATGGCCAGTCCACTTTTTTTTTCAACCCTCCATTTTCGTTAATCCAGCATACGTCTCTCTCTTCTTTGATGATTGAACTTAGGTTTATATCATTCTTTAACTAAAACCACTAGCTTAGTACTTTTCCTATCATCATTTGTTTAACTTCATCACTTCATAAGAAACTCTGTGTTTTGTCTTCTTATATTTCTTAGTAAGGAGTACGCATTACCTTCTTTTCATGTGGACAGCGATCATTTTCTCATCTCTCACATATTTCACGAACAAATTGCAACGTGATAAATTCCTCCTACTCTGAGTTTGTGCAAGTAGATAACTGGTGCAGTAATTTATTTGATGTGAGAGAGCTATGCAGAAGTAAACTTATCTTTGTTGGTGGTTTAAGCCATGAGTTATAACAGAAAAGCGTGGAGTGATGTGAATTCGTTTCCTGGGATTGACTGAGTCCGTATCGCCTACCACCCTAGAGCTACGGAGTGCAACGGACTGTTAAGTATGTGGAGGTTCTTTCTGAACTTTCTCGCTTCGCTGATGCAAGCTGAAACCCTCGGCTGCTAGAGGGCTCCGAATTGTAGCGTGTAACCTAGCGTTGTGTATTGTAACTATGTCAGTGTCTGAGAAACAGCGTGGTGTAGTCGAGTTTCTAACCGCAGAAACTTTCGTCCAAAAATTGACCACTTTCTCCTTCAGCATTATAATACGAAACCACACACGAGCGCTGCAACGCCTGCAGCAATCCCACGCCTTGGGTCACTATCATTGATATTCCGCCACAAAGTCTAGATGTGTCCCCATCAGATTTTCATCTGTTTCAAAAACTTAAAAAACTCCTTCGAGGTCTTCACTCCGATAGTGATGAAGCGGTGCAAGTTGAGGTGAGGTTGTGGCTAAGTCAACAGATTCAAACGTACTGGTATCTCGTTGGTTGGAATGTGTTCGTCACCAGGGTGACTATGTTGAGAAATAAAAATGTAGACCTTAAGAATAAAGATGCACAATGTTAATATAATTTGTTGTGTTGGAAAAGCTTTAAGAGGTTTCACATAAAATATTTGGAGATATTACATTTCAGCACGCGCTCATATCAAGCGGAATGGTAATGCACCTTGCTTATTTTGTTATTTGCAATCGGTCTTACTGCATTCTAAGCTTCATTCAGACTAATTTTATAAAATTTGTTAAATCTAACTACCAGACATTGCACTCATGTTAGCTCAGAGCGATCAGGTTCATATCGTTGAAGCGTGAGAAAAGTCCGCATACGGGCTTTTCTGTTCAAGCAGAACGATCAGTGTCGAAGAAATGTGTTTGCTATACACAGTTTTGACTCTCTCTCTCTCTCTCTCTGTTTTTTCACGTTTATGATTTGGACTAGCGATGTTTCTCAGGCTGTTTTGCAACTATTAACTATGCTTCTAGCGGCGCCCGTTTCCCGTCTGGCTACTACGTATTATTATAGGATAATGCAGCCACCTTGTTGCAGGGGAATAAAGCAAGGGCAGCACAGGTAAGTAACCTGCCGACCATCAAAATTGCATTATGAGGAAAGATAGCAAATGAAATTTTATCTAGTGTGTGATTCAGGTATAGTTTTCAGTTTTGACTGGGAACTCACCCTTACACTGGCAACTCCTTCGCGAAGATAGAGGGTTATGTTGTCAAGTTCCATAGGCTTACTCCAAAATATGCAGCCACCATCTTCTCTCAGGAAAACTAATGCACGGGTAACGGGTATTTTGAAAGCTACCAAAGAAAACGAAAATCACAGGAAGATGATAAGACTGATGTGGATTGAGGGAAACAAATACTAAATACAATGGAAAAAAGTCGATTACTTAGCGAACATCGCCGCTCAAATCAGCAAATTTAAAAAACATCCTTCAACCGCCATCAGACTTCAAAATTACACACATCATAAAAAGTTTTTCATCACCCCGGTTCCCAGAACTCCTGAGGAATAACGTTGACTATGGGTACTGTATCACAGACACAGTCCCTTTGATTGTTCACAGATGTCACTAAACCCGCCCAAAGATGTAAACAACCATGCATGAGCAGCGCCTCTTAGACGGAGGGGGTCCTACAGCCGATCAGTTCTAGTCATTCCACCAGGCAGGAGGTAGACGGCGCGTGTTCTCTGTAGTTCAACCATGCCTAGTCAGTCAATAGCGCGGTTAGATCGCGTCCGCATTGTTACTTTGTGCCAGAAAGGGCTCTCAGCAAGGGAAGTGTCCAGACGGCTCGGAGTGAACCAAAACGATGTTGTTTGGGCATGGAGGAGATACAGAGAGACAGGAACTATCGACGACATGCCTCGCTCAGGCCGCCCAAGGGCTACTACTGCGGTGGATGACCGCTACCTACCGATTATGGCTCGGAGGAACCCAGACAGAAAAGCCACCATGTTGAACAATGCTTTTCTTGCAGCCACAGGATGTCGTGTTACGACTCAAACTGTGCGCAAATATGCTGCATGTTGCGCAACTTCACTCCCGACGTCCATGGCGAAGTCCATCTTCGCAACCACGACACCATGCGTGAATCCCATCCTCTGACCGATAGTGCAACCATATTGGCAGCATATTGGCGAGTCATTCGTCTTCATGGACGACAATTCGCGCCCCCATCGTGCACATCTTGTGAATGACTTCCTGCAGGACAACGAAATCGCTCGACTAGAGTGGCCAGCAGTTCTCCAGACATGAACGCTATCGAACATGCCTGGGATAGATTGAAAAGGGCTGTTTATGGACGACGTGACCTACCAACCACTCTGAGGATCTACGCCGAATCGCTTTTGAGGAGTGGGACAATCTGGACCAACAGTGATATGATGAACTTGTGGATAGTATACCACGAAGAATATAGGCATGCATCAATGCCAGAGGACGTACTGCTGGGTATTAGAGGTACTGGTTTGTACATCAGTCTGGACCACCACCCTTGAAGGTCTCGCTGTATGGTGGTACAACATGCAATGTGTGGTTTTCATGAGCAACAAAAAGGGCGGAAATGATGTTTATGTTGATCTCTATTCCAATTTTCTGTACAGGTTCCGGAACTCTCGGAACCGAGGTGATGCAAAATTATTTTTTTTATGTGTGTATTTTATGCAGAAGAACAAGGCACCAATGAGAAGATGAAAATGAATCGTCAATATACACTAAAGCGAAATATTACCGAATAATAGATATAAACATTCCCTCGAAGCCCTGCTTCCGCTCATAAAATTATAATAGTTCTTTAATTCGAATTAAATTTAATCATGATGCTTTTCCCAGCTCTCTTTACCATATGCACGTTCGATATAATCCTTATTGTGAATTAGATGGTGTCACAGTAGGAGAGATCAGTCACATTTTTCTAAAATGTAAACTATATGCAAACAGCAAACTGATTTCATACGCTTAATCAGATGTCATCAACCGCTACCAACTAATATAGCAGCTCTCCTTCATCAAAATAATATATTAATTTTAAAACCGACCATGAAATTTTCAAATAAAAGTAGTCTTACCGTGTAACATCCTACTAGAAACTTTCTAAAATTGTTAAAACACTGAGAGATATCTGTATGGTCTAAAGAGCAAAAGCTAAGGAAATAAATTTTCCATATATTCCATGCCACCTGCATGGCTTAAGAAGTCCACTCGTGAGTTTATTAAACAGATTTTGTCACGAATGTACACTTTTTTTTATCCGACACATCTCTGAGACTGAGCTACTGAAACGGAAACTGACTAGGAATTTGACCTGTCCAGACATCTGATTTTATACTGTCAGTTTTTAAGCCTGATCTTATTACCGGGAAGTGTTGGTTGTTTTTACACATTTATGCTTGGTGTAACGGCTATAGGTGCAGATATTTCTGTTGATGAATGAGGACGGTGTACCGAACGGCGTTACATCGGTATTTACGTCTTATGCAGACTAATGATTATAGTTAGTACAAGTCACATGTTTTTAGCTTGGTTACTACCTCAAGTACATGTGGCAAGAACGAGATATTAATGCTAATTTCCCCCTGAGCAGCACGTAGCGGTGGGAAGAATCGAATGAAAATAGTTGGTTGGTTGGTTGGTTGATTTGGGGGAGGGGACGACACAGCCAGGTCATCGGCGCCATGGCATTAGGGAAGGATGGGGAAGGAAATCGGCCTTGCCCTTTCAAAGGAACTATCCTGGCGTTTGCCTGAAGCGATTTAGGGAAATCACGAAAAACCTAAGTCAGTCTGCCCGGTCGCGAATTTGAACCGTCGTCCTCCCGAAAGCGAGTCCAGTGTGCTAATCCAGTGTGCTAACCACTGCGCCACCTCACCCAATCGAATGAAAACAGTCGATTCAGGTAGTTGCTGGAAAACAGTCGACTTATTCGGTTGTAGTGTTAAACATCTACTGAATTATTCATTCATTCTTTTGAGTGAACCAGCCTTTTGGGAGCAACCGAATTAAAGAGTCGATGCAGTCCGCTGTAATTCAACATACTGACTGAATTATTCATTTTTTCTTTTTAGCTGAAACCATTGTATCCAGGGTGTAAAAAAATGTACGGCACAAATTGCAATAGACATACCTCACACGTAGAAGAAGAAGTTATGCTATGTGAACATAGATCTGAAAAAGCTTTGTTTCCATGTTAAAGCTCATTTTCGGTAACTCATTTATCATGGGTAACACACACGAACAGAGCGCACCAACATACCACATGCAACTCTTTCTCACTGGAGATATTTAATATGTCCTGCGTGGGTGGCGATACGTGCATCAACCTGCCGTTGTAGTGAATCTCGAATCTCGGATGCGGTGATGTATCGCTGAAGTATTGCGTGTGGTTCCGCAGCCATCCATAACGCGGGCACGAAAGCTCTGAACATTTTGCACTGGGGTTCTATACACTTTAAAATGGTCCCACAAGTAAGAGTCCTATGGGTTTGGGTCCAGAGAGCGTGGAGGTCAGGCAGTTGGTCCATATCTACCTATCCATCGAATCTGTTATTTAGAAGCTGACGGACATTAACACTAAAATGAAGTAAATGTTTCGTCGCACAGCAGATCAGGTTGAACATTCTTTAACAAATTATGATAACTTTCTCTGTTGAGCCTGGGTGGAAGAAAGTGAGGACCTACTAAACAGTCGCCAACAATGCCGGCCAAAACACTGGTAGAACATCTTTTTTTTTTTTTTTTTTTATCCTACTTACTTCAACAGTTGCGTGAGGATTGACGTCCGACCATACGTGGCGATTGTGAAAATTTACAATCTGACTTCGTTGAAACGACGCCTCATCTGTGGACAGAAGTGTTGCAATAAAATTAGGGTTGACACGTTGTTGAATAAACCATTCGCAGAAGAGTACTCGTGCAGCAAAATCAGCTGCTGATAGTGCCTGCACACGCTGTAAATGCTATGGATACAGCTGATCTTCGTGTAACACCCACAAGACAGTCATTCCATAAACATTCAGGGTTGCAGCTCATGCCTTGTACTGACACTAGAGTCGTCGTCAACTGCATGAAGAATTGCCTCTCGGCGGCTGGTCCCGGAGGAGGTTCGAGTGCTCCCTCGGGCATGGGTGTGTGTGTTTGTCCTTAAGATAATTAGTTTACTCAGTGTGTAAGCTTAGGGACTGATGACCTTAGCAGTTAAGTCCCATAAGATTTCACACACATTTGAACAATTGCCTCTCGTTGCGGTGTCCTCGTCCTTCTAGGCCTCGTCCGGTTACGAGTATCGGGCTTAGATGTCCCATGTTTCCTAAGCAGACGATCAATGGCTTCAAACGTTTACTTGTCGGGGCGCCTCCGTCCCGAAAACCTCTCCCGGTACAAACGTTGAGGGCGAGAGCCAATCCCGTCAGCTAATCCATACATCAAATGTGCATCTACCATCTCTGCATTTGTGTACACTGCCGTTGCACGAGTCAAGACTGTGATTAGCTCTCCTTAGTAACCCATGTGCTTGTAAAGGTCGTAATGGACGTTGGAACAGTGAATGTTACCTGTAAACAAACAATGAATTACGTCGCACGGCAACAAGAACATGTAAAACAAAGCACTGGCGGTGTACAACGTAACCAGACGTCACCAAGATTGCATGTTCCTCATTATTCTAACGTTCTTTTGTTGTATGTTTCCCAGGGTTAATGAGCTGGAAAAAATGAGTTGTAACATGGAAACAAAGCGTTTTCAGACCCATGTTGATAAAACATAATTTCTTCGTCTATGTGTGAAGAATGTCTCCTGCAATTTATGTCGTACATTTTTGTTTTACACCTTGCAGTTGTTCTGTCTATAGAACCATGCATTCGTTCATTCTGCTGAAACCACTTATCAGTGTTTCTAACTGAGCTTTCCATTCATTCTTGTGAGTGGAACCATTCTGTAGTATTTTTATTAGTTTAACTACTAAAAAATTGGTACACAAACCCGGTACATCTACTGCTGAGAGTAATTTTACCAGACATATCGGTGAGTGCGCCAAAAATAAGATAAGCATTACACACATTCATTTAATTATATACTGAGTTGCTCAATTCTTCTTTTCATCATTTAAAAGTGATGTACTGCTGTGGATTGAGTTGTTCCAGATGCAAATAACGCGTAACTAATGAAGCTGATGAGTTGAGTATAAAAATTCCCTTAGGAAAAAGGAACATCGACAAATTTTAGAGATTGTTTGTATGAAAAGATATGATAACGTTCATTAATTGAAAATCGTTTGAATCTAGCCATTAAACGCTTAATCATCCATTTATTTGTCTCGATGGTAAATATATTGTGCGGAAAGCCATGTTACTGGTTACATAAGTATAAATCGTACTCATAGGCACAAACCTCTTTATGTTTTACAGCCTCTGAAAAGCAGCAGGTATTGTATTCCACGAGAATGTAGAAGTACTACCGGCATTCGTATGTTGATACTGTAATTTTTCAGTTAAGCCTAACAGTGTAGATACCACCCATGCTCGCACCGGTGTGGACAGCTGGGAATGACATGTTACATCACCTGCTGTGCTGGCGTTGAGAGCAGCAGGGGACGGTGCATATCATCTGCAGGGTACAGCCCTATGTTAGCACCAAGCCCTGGCTACTCCAGTAACCACATTGCAGCGTGCATTCCGTTCTGCGTGGCAGGTACGCACATTGTTCGAGGAGGAGGCGAAGAATTGAGGGAAGTGGGGGGAGGGGGGGGAGTAGTTTTTGTAGTAACCTTCCACTTGTGGGGCGGTGGGTTGATTTACATATTGATATTCAATCGTTACTGGGGGAAATTGGAACTGTTGTAAACATTGTTCTCTGTCTTTTATGAGAGCCTAGCAACTATTTGTGTGGTCAGAGAACGTTCCCAGTCTGCAAGCCCACATTCTTGTCCAGCCCACTGAAATAAATGTTTCTGTTCCCTGTTTGCTCAGCGGGATCAGGACTATGATTATAATTGAAGATTTTGAGTTCTAATTGCTACATGTATTTGGTAAAGTTTCCCACGCACAGCATTGTAATATTCATTATGTTCATACTAACAGTAAATCTCTCTATCCTGAACAGCACTATGACCAGTTCAGAGACAACCTCTAAGGGAAGTTCCTACTAAATTGTCTTTCGCCCTGACTACTGCTAATCAAAATAAATGCTCTCCACACAAGTGGAAAATAACTGTCACCACTTGCCACGCGGATTTGGTAATATTACGGGCGGCACACTAATAGTTCCTTTTGCTAAATCTAAGCAATCCAAGACGGTGTGCAGTCCTCACGAGTTCACTTTTTCTTATTACTGAAAATAAGTGTTTTGTAACAGCCTGTCTTTGACGTCATCCGAGGCAGCATGCACTCCGGCATTTGAATCTTACGGTGGATGAGTGCGAAGTGAAGCCTTCTTTTCCCTCTCGGGCTGTATTTATATATGTAGCGCAGTGGACGGTCAAGGGAACACCTGCTGTCATCCGCCCTTTGCACACGGTAGCAGTCTCTAAACGGCCGCTTTCTCGGCCACATAGTACTTAATAATAATGTTATGAATCAATTTAGAATCTTCGTAATATTTGGGTGCACGTAGGAAATTTGCTTAAAATCACAGAAAAGGTTTTAGCTTGCCTGCATTAAAAGTTTGCCTTCTAGAATTTTTAGAACGGAAATGACAGTAGAACATGACCACTAAACTCCAAATTTAAGAGACCTTGCATTGGTTGTTATTAACATCAAGGTCCTAAAACTTGTTATAGCTGTATTATTTAATATGTTTCATCACGCGCTGTAACCAAAATTTTCTAGTATTAATATAACAGATCTTAATCTACTACAAATAATTACGTTTTATTCCAAATTTAGTTTTCAGTAAATTACTCGAAAACTATTAGAGGTAGCTTAATGAGGCCACGTAGTTATTATTTTTATGTTGAACTGATACAGCACTTGTTTCGCCACACGCTCATATCAAGCGGCTCTTATGACATACATTGATGTTCACAACTTGTGCAGTAGGAATGATCTGCTGAAAGTGCCTTAACGTCAACCACGTAAAACACATTTATTTTGGAAATGTGCATTTTATTTTGCCTTCCTAGAGATAAGATAACTTATTTGTCTCTAAAAATGTTGACAGCCCTAGTCATGGTTCACATAAAACCGAGAAATCTGAAAGAGTATGTAAGTGAAATCACTCAAATCCAGAGACTGACTGAAAACATTCAAATAAACATCTAGTAAACGCCAGAGACGTGCGTCAGGCAGTTGTCCCACATTAAGTGGAACAACTCAGTCCTCAGCAGTGAGTGCGAAACATTCATATAGCCGACATGGCCGCAGTGGCTAATTTCATTCAGTTATTCCATTCGACTGAAAAAAAAACCGACTCAACGAAGAAAGAATCGCTGGCCAATTGGTTGTTAAAGGCAAACATTTGTCCCATCACTAGCAGCAGGTCAGTTCCTGAAGTTTGGACGCGTGGATGCAGAACGGTCCGTCTATACGTACAGGCGTAGTCCACTTAGTAGTGCAGTTACATCAGTGCAGAATACGTCCGGTAGTAAATTGTGTGATACGTTTATGGGAAGACTGTTCGACGCAGAGAAAAAAAAACCAAGCAACACGCTTAGGTGTGTTCATTGAATGTACCACACACAAAAGCATCTTACCTGATGTGTCTACGCCGAGCGCCTACGACAGAGACCACCCGCGGAACGGATGTGTGAAGCGGGCCCCGGACCGAGTAGGGGTTATCTTTCCCGGTTTCCCGGTGTACGCAAACTCTCATCGGCGACTACTAGGCGGCCTAACATCCAACACCAGAGATCGAGATATCTACGATCGTACTTTCTTCCGCACACGGCGTGACGGGACGTAGCCAGCAATGTATCCCGGAGCGAGCATACTACATAGGCTAGAGTCACGGGAGTGAGCCGCTCCTGGTAGCAGCCAGCAGCGAGGCGCTGATACGTCGACCCCCGGAAGTCGTCACCTCATCGGCATCCCAGACGGTTACGTGTTCTCCTATGGTGCTCATCCAGGTTTACCCGAGTAACTCTTTTGATTAACTTTTATGGCAAAGTTGAACTTTCCTCTTGCACAGTGAAATTAAGTTGTGTTTGAACTGGAATAATTTTCTGATTTAAATTCTTCATTTTGTGCTTCAGAAGTATCCGGTAAGAGGGTTATATTTTGTGTCTGAAGAATCTTCTTGGTTGGCAGTTAGACTTATAATAAAATCCTTACAAGTGACCTGAACGTTGTTTTTCTGTCCATAGTCAGTGGACATAGCAGTCGCGACGAGAAACTTTAATATTATGGTCACGTGTGCAGGCGTGCTCCATAGGCAGCGAGTACCGTTCATTTTGTCGATTGTTATAGTGTGTCAAGTATGGTGGAACCAATGGACACGTCCAAGCAGTTGTTACTTCTGCTCCAGCCGAAGCATCGAACTAACCAACTTCTCGTCGAAGGCCTGGAGTCGCTGTCGGGCACGCCTCCGGAGGTCTCCCAACGTGTCGCCAGGACTGACAGCTTAGTCAAGAACTTCCGTACGTCTCCCTCACTGTTCCAACATTTTAACAAGAAGGTGGAACCTCGTACCAACTACGTGGCTCGTATGGAGCAACACTTCGTGGCCCACAGTATCACCGAGGACACGCAGCAGCCCGCCTACCTCCTGACGTTTGCGGGCCCTGAGAACTAACGCCTCATACAGCAATTACACCCAGAGATGGAACTAGAAGCTCTCTCTTACGACACTCTGAAGATCAGTCTTTCTGAGTACTTCAATGCACAGAGCCATATGACTGCTGTTTGGCATAAATTTTTTAGCTGCTACAAGGCCACCGGGTAGTCATACCGGGAATGGGTTCCGCATTCTCAAGGGTTATCCCAGGATTGCTGTTTCGTCTGTCAGAATCCTACCTATCAACAGTCCTATGCGGCTTCCCTGGCTCGCGACGTAATTATCGTTCAAGCTCCAGGTGACACCCTCTGTGCCGATCTGTTGCAACTAAAATATCTTTAACTGAACGCATGTCTTCTAGTTATACAGGCGTTAGAGCAGTTATTACTTTCCAGTGCCTCTCTCCAGGATCCACCTTTTGTGTATGCCGCCCGACCAAGGCGTCTGTCCCGCCCTCCTCCACGAATATGCAGCCGTTCGGGGTACCAGCTTCGAGTCCCCGACTTTGCAGCTAGTCGCCGCCCACTTCCGTTTCCGTCACGTCGACGTTTTTCTCCCAGCATCCGCGACATCAATGCCCCACCGGCTCGCAGAATTCACTGCCCGTGGTAAGGGGGACATAGAGCTGAAGTGTGCCAGTCTTCCACCAAGATGTTGGTTGATTCCACACATTTAGATCTGTCTGATACTGGGGATGACGACGTAACCGGCGTCTTTGCCACCTTTTCCGTGGTCCAGACGGTCTTTCCACATTCCAAGAAATCCATTTCCACCCGACTGTCAATTAACAACGTATCTCTCGACTTTCATGTCGATACTGGCGCGACTGTGAGTCGTATATGCGGGTATGCGGGTAGGGTCCCCGTCCTTAGGCCCATTCGACATCCCTCTTCGCATTTATAACAACGATCTTATTCCGATATGCGGCTAGTTTTCCTTTTCCATGATTCTGCTCTTTCTGTCCAGGCAATCACGGATAATTTCTGCTTACAGGAATTTCTGACAAAGTCTGGCTTTGTCTTCAAGCAATCCAATACGGGAGTCGTCGGCTTTGAAGCCCATGTGGCCCTTCTTCCCACAGTGACGCCTAAGTTCTTTAAGGCAAGCAGTGTACCGTTCGCCCTTAGGGACATTCTCTCTCGTCTGGCTGGTGGACGTGTCTACCTCTACATTTCAAATCACATTTAAGTGCCTGGCAGAAGGTTCATCGAACAACATTCACAATTTTCTATTACTCAAATCTCGTGTAGCACGCGGAAAGAACGAAAACCTATATTTTTTTGTATGAGCTCTGATTTCCTTTATTTTAACACGGTGATCGTTTCTCCCTATGTAAGTCGGCGTCAACGAAATATTTTCGCATTTGGAGGAGAAATTTGGTGATTGTAATTTCGCGAGGAGATTCCTCCGCTACGAAAAACGCCTTTGTTTTAATTATGTCCATCCCAAATCCTGTATCATTTCAGTAACACTCTCTCCCCTATTTAGCGATAATACAATACGTGCTGCTCTTCTTTGAACGTTTTCGATGGACTCCGTCAATCCTATCTGGTAAGGAAACACCGCGCAGCAGTTTTCTAAAAGAGGACTGACAAGTGTAGTGCAGGCAGTCTCTTTATTAGATCTGTTCCATTTTCTAAGTGTCCTGCCAATGAACTCAGTCTTTGGTTAGCCTTAACCACAACATTTTCTATATGTTCCTTCCAATTTAAGTTGTTCTTAACTGTAATTCCTAGGCATTTAGCTGAATTTACGGCCTTTATATTGGATTGATTTATTTTGTAACAGCAGTTCAATTGACTCCTTTTAGCACTCGTATGGATAACCTCACACTTCTCGTTATGTAGGGTCAATTGCCATATTTCGCACCATACAGATATCTTTTCTAAATCGTTCTTCAATACGTTTTGATCTTCTGATGATTTTACTAGTCGATAAACGACAGCGACATCAGCAAACAACCTAAGACGGCTACTCAGATAGTCTCCCAAATCAAAGTAACAGCAACGGGCCTGTAACACTACCTAGGGGAACGCCAGAAATCACTTCTGTTTTTCTCGATGAGTTTTCGTCAATTACTAGGAACTGTGACCTCTCTGACATGAAATCACGAATCCAGTCACGTAACTGAGATGATAGTCCATAAGCACGAAATTTCACTACAAGCCGTTTGTGTGGTGCAGTGTCAAAGGCCTTCCGGAAATCCAGAAATACGGAATCAATTTGAAATCCCTTGTTAATAGCACTCAACCCTTCATGTGAGTAAAGAGCTAGTTGTGTTTCACAAGAACGATGTTTTCTAAATCCGTGTTGACTGTGTGTCAATAGACCGTTTTCTTCGAGGTAATTCATAATGTTCAAACACAATATATGTTACAAAATCCTGCTGCATATCGACGATAATGATATTGACCTGAAATTTAATGGATTACTCCTACTACCTTTCTTGAATATTGGTGTGATCTATACAACTTTCCATTTTTTAGGTACGGATCTTTCGTCGAGGGAAAGATTGTACATGATTGTTAAGTATGGAACTATTAAATTAGCATACTCTGAAAGTAACCTAACTGGTATACAGTCTGGACCTTTTATTAAGTGATTTAAGTTGTTTCACTACTCCGAGGATATCTACATCTACGTCACTCAGGTTGGCAGCTTTTCTTGATTCGAATTCTGGAATATTTACCTCGTCTTCTTTTGTGAAGGCATTTCGGAAGGCTGTGTTTAGTAACTCAGCTTTGGCAGCGCTGTCTTTGATAGTATCTCCATTGCTATTGCGCAGAGAAGGCATTGATTGTGTCTTGCCGCTTGCATACTTCACATACGACCAGAATATCTTTGGACTTTCTCCAAGGTTTCGGGACAAAAGTTTGTTGTGGGAACTATTATAAGCATCTCGCGGGCTAAATTTAGAGCTTCTGTGAAAGATCCCCAATCTTCAAGATTTTGCGTCTCTTTAAATTTGGAATGTTTTCTTAGTTGTTTCTGCAACAGTTTTCTGACCTATTTTGTGTACGAGGGAGGATCGTTCGTTGATTTATTTGGTTTAAATCTCTCAGTTGTTGCCGATACTATTTCCTTGAATTTAAGCCATATTTGGTCTACACTTATATCGTTAATATGGAAGGAGTAGAGATTGTCTCTCAAGAAGGGGTCAAGTGAATTTTTATCTGCGTTTTTGGATAGGTATATTTTTCGCTTATTTTTCGTTGATCCTGGGGTTACAGTATCAAATCTCGCTACGACAGCCCTGTGTTTACGAATCCCTATATCCGTTTTGATGCTCTTTATTAAGTCAGTATTATTTGTTGCTAAGAGGTCTTCACCAAAATAGATCTCAAGCAGGCCTATCTACAGCTTCCGTTCGTTGCCGCCTCCTAGCAGCTTCACATCATTAATATGCCATTTAGACACTTTCGGTATAATCGGTTACCTTTTGATGAAGCCAGTACACTTGCCGTCTTTTGGCGATTTCCGGAACAATTGACATGTGAGGCCTCGGGAACAGCCAATTATTTAGATGGCAGGCAAAGACTCACAGGACCTGGCTAACAACCCTCGTTCTCTGTTTACAGTGTCCCAAAAGGCCAGCCTTAAGAGCAATAAGGACAAATGCTGGTTTTTTTTCAATAAAGTGGAATACTTACGCCATGTGTTCAGTGCAATGGGGTTCAGGCCGATGCCCTAATATGTCGACGCCATTCAACAACTTTCTCCTCCCTCCAACACCAGTCAACTTTGTCCTGGGCCAATTAAACTATTATCAGAGGCTCATTTCTGATGTGGCAGCCATGGCCGAGCCCTTACACAGGGGCCGGCCGAAGTAGCCGTGCGGTTAAAGGCGCTGCAGTCTGGAACCGCAAGACCGCTACGGTCGCAGGTTCGAATCCTGCCTCGGGCATGGATGTTTGTGATGTCCTTAGGTTAGTTAGGTTTAACTAGTTCTAAGTTCTAGGGGACTAATGACCTCAGCAGTTGAGTCCCATAGTGCTCAGAGCCATTTGAACCTTACACAGGCTACTTGGCAATAATGTGAAATGGCTCTCGCCGTCAAACAGTGACAATTCTTTCCGGGCACTCAAGAAGGCTCTCCTCCAACCCACGTGCCTGGCAGTAAATGTCCATCCAGACCTCTGAGCTTAGATCCCGATGTTTCCAATTACGGCCTGTCCCAGGTTATGGATGGTAGGAGAGACCCGTCACCTTTGTGTCTAAGTCGTTGTGAAACGCTCAGAGGAACTATAGTCAAATTTAAAAAGAAGCGTTGGCAATTATTTTTGGGGTCAAGAAATTCCACGATTATGTCTGTGGCAGGAAGTTCACGGTCCTAATAGGCCATAAACCCTTACTCCCGCTCTTTAAAATGGCCACTTCTGTCCCCATAAAAACAACTCGTCACATTCACCGATGGGCCTTCTTCTTGTCTAGTTATAAGTACGATATTCAGTATCGCTCCACCTCTCACCAATTTAATGCTGATTTACTTACCACTTGGACAGGACCTGGCTTTCGACTATGATCTCGACACGTTTTTCCACTTACGCTGCAGCAGAATAAGTAGTCGCCAACCTCCAACTGAACGCCATGCTCGTTGCCCAGCACTCGGACACCGACCTTACTCTGTGGGAAGTTTTTCATTCGACGCACGTCGGAAGGCCGGCCGACTGCCGACAGGTGACGCACCCGGAGCTGTGAGCTTACTACCACTGCTAAAACGAGTTATCCGCTCTCCAGGGGGTCCTTGTACTCCAGAGCAGCAATGGACGGACGATGGTCGTCGACCTCACAGCACTGGTGTTCACTACGAGATTGGGACACCAACATGTCTATTGGCGGGGCATGGACAAAGACAGCACCATGATGGTCACTTCTTGTCACACGTGTCAGAGTAGGCAAGCACCCCCCTATCGCCATTTCTTTTCTTGCACCCGTGCCTTGACTCATTTGTCCCAACTACACATCGATTTCGCTGCGCCATTTCTCGGACACCTGGGTTATCATGGTCGACGCCGGTACTGGCTTTCCCTACATCTTGCAGACGTTCAAAACTCCCACCAGTGAGACCATTCAAGTGCTAAGATGCATCTTTGCCGTTGAAAGGTGACCTTAAAGCATTTTTACTGATAATGGGCCTCAATTTACATCAGCGGACTTTTTTACCTTCTGCTCCCATAATGGCATTGAACTTCTTCACACCGTCCCGTTCCATCCCGCGTGTAGTGGCTGAGTGGAACGTTTCGTTTGCACGTTTAAAACTCAGATTATCCAAATTGATTCTCCACCATCTGTTATAGAATACGATATCGACCATTTTGGTGACTTACTAGTTTACTCTTCAAGACGGTTCTACCCCAGCAGAGCCCTTACATACGTGTCCCCACCGGTCCTTACTGTTTTTATTTGCTTCCGTCCCTGTTTCTCCCCCAGTTTAGGCATTGATCTATCGAAAAGATCGTCCCCGTTAGGCACCAGGATGTATGTCCCATCTGCTCGGGGGCTCCATGGAGGACGATACCTTACTAATGGGCCCTGTGTGTCAGAAACATATTAATCAGTTTCGGCGGCGCCGTGGGGAGACTCCTCCTGTTGCAGCTTTCCCAATCACCCAGAGCCCGGGATGCCCCTTCCACCCGGGCATGACACTGCTTTAGGGGCTCCAGCCTTCACAGCTGATCGGCCATCAGTGCCACCAATTCCCATGGACGCGGACCCTAGCATGCCGGTAACCTCGCCTCCGACACAGGCCTGGCAGAACCGCAGGACGTCGAGATGCACTGCGCCCTCGCTTGGAGGGGGTAGAGGCGGCGGAGGGGGAGAAATAATTTGTCTACGCCGAGCGCTTGCAACACCGACCACCCGCGGAACGGACCTGTAAAACGGGCCCCAAACCGAGTAGGGGTTAGCTTCACCGGTCCCTCGGTATACGCAAACTTCCATCGGCGGTCACTAGACAGCCTTAAATGCGCCACCAGAGGTCGCGATATCTACGGTTCTACTTTCTTCCGCGCACCCCGTGACGGGACATAGTCGGCAATGTATCCTGGAGCGAGAGTACTATATAGGTGCACGCCGAGGCACAGGAGGGCTCACATCGAGCGAGCCGCTCCTGGTAGCAGCTGAGGTGCCGTCCACAGTCAGCCGATCGTCGACACGTCGACCCCGGAAGTCTTCACGTCATCGGCATCCCAGATGGCTACATGGTCTCCGACGGTGCTCATCCATTCTTACTCGAGTGACTGTATTGTTGTTTAACTTTTATGGCAAATGTCGAACATCCGTCTTGCGCAGGAATATTGAGTTGTGTTCTAACTAGAACAGTTTCCTGCTTTTAAATTCTTTATTGTGGGCCTCAGAAGTGTCCAGTAAGATGGTTACTTATTATATCTGAAGAATCTTTTCGGTTTGCAGTTAGAGTTATAATAAAATCTTTTTAAGTGACTTGGAACATTCTTTTTCTGTCCATAGCCAGTGGACATAGCAATACCCGCTACACCCTGTATAATATGATTTACTCAACGAAGTGTACAAGTAGCGCTCTGCAACAGTGGTTATGGTTCTGTGCGAATATACGTTCGTACAACACAGAAGCAGTGTCTTTAGAAATCTTGAAACACAATCATCAACAAAAGGTTTCTTAGAACGAACACCATAAACATTCTTCAAAAGCATTCATCAGCAGCAGCCAGCAGTACTGACTTTCAGGCTTTCAGCTGCGCCTACATTTCATTCGTTCATGGATGCTACTGAGGCTTGAAAATTATATCTAAGACGCCTCGATAACTATTTTATAAGTTTAGGATAAGTCTCGTAATTCTGATATTCAGATGTCTTTATTCCTTTCGTGGTTACCACGGGGTTTAATTTTTCTCCTAAGTATATCTTGTCCTGTCTAAGACCCTAGCGTGTTGCCACACTTTCGCATTGATGAAGTGTTGTCTTAATTTACGATAGTTTTAGAACATATCTTTGGCCGTCTGTCATAAATGTCAGTCTGTCATATCTGATGATAAAACATTAAATTATAAAAATTACGAAAAAGACGAGAAACAGCAGCAACAAATAATACAACTTACAACAAAAGTGTCTTAAATCTACATCAAGTTGTAATAGAATACAGAGTGACAGCGATCACTGATGATATAAAGACATAGGTACAAAATTTGTGTATCTGAAAATAAGATTATAATTAAATAAAATAAAATAATGTGTAACTTTCGTTTTTGGTCTGAAGATGGCAATCTGGTCGAAATGGATCCTTCACAAAAAAAAAAACATTTAACTCCTATAGCAGCAGTTTGCATCTCATTACATAATATTATCTTAATATTACAGCCCCAGTAACATGTTGCAGCAGACAGACATAAATTTTCATCGACGACAGAAAGTGCAGTTACAGTCGTACAGAGATTGGATTACGCAGTTTAAAAGCTTAAGTCAACGTTCAGATGTTTGTCAGCACTGGGAATTTGAGCAAGTAATCATTTGGCGACTCATCAGTTAGTGAATGTGTCATACGTTCTACACGAAATACAGAAGGGCCATCTCAGAAATTAAAACTTACGTATGTTGCTTAGGATCAGGTCTTAAAAACAGCACATAGTCGATTTTCTCCCCTCGAGGAGTGGGTGCAGGGTTTTGTCCTCACGTTCGTAAATGACATTCCACTATCGACACGGCTGTATGGTCGAATGCCGAGAGCCATTAATTAAAAAAAGAAAAGAGAGAGAAAACGCACACAGTTGCAAATCAGGCAGACAGAGGAGCATGAGACTGAGGTAAATACGTGGAATTCGCAGCCCGCGTCCTGCCCACTGCCAGCCATAGTTGTAGTGCGAAGTGTGTGCTATGCTCGCTGCAGCATGCAACAGCAGAGTTTATTTCGAATCAGATGGCTCTTCTGACAATTTAATCTCTAGCCGCCCCTCACAGCTTTCGTTTTCGAAGCATCAGCGTTTCCAGAGTGTTCTAATAAACATCGATGGCACACATGCCCTACAGGTGACGAAATTTGTTGTCAAGTGGATCACATTAGCGACCTCAGTAAATCCTGTGCTTGTCGTAATACCGCGAATTTTTTTAACATTGAAAAATTCCATCAAACTAAATCACAGTCGATTCCAGAAACGAGTAATCCACCGTCATCTGTTAACTGAACTGCAAGTTCCAGGTAGAACTATTCAACTCCAGTTGTACATGGAAACAAAGACTCCATTAATTAATTGAAATACATATTTGCTGATTGAGTACCCTACATTGACATTTCATGATAGGAAACATACAATATTCGTCAATTATTCGTTAAAGGTCTTTTTACTATCCAAGTCTCGTAAGAATATGCGTACAGAACAGTTTTCGTATTATTTATTTTCTCTTACAGAAAGGAGACAGCAATGCTGATTGCAGATAAAACCACAGAGGTCCTTCGATAAGCGACACTATATAAAACTGCAGATGGCGGTAGTGAACCACGAAAATGTGCCGTTAAAGCACTGTTTCCGAAAATATCATCAATATATGCAGTATTCTGTGAAACGCATGCAGTGTCCACTGAAAGAGTAACACGTACGTCAGAGAATCGGAAGTAAACTTAATCATCTCAAAGTGATTTTTCATTCTGTTGGTTAAATGGTTACAGTGACAGTGACAGTGTTAGTGTAAGATTTTACTGAACATCACTTCCCCTATGGTTTTTGCACGTATGTGAAATCTTTTAGTTCGAAAACCGAGCGAGGTGGCGCAGTGGTTAGCACACTGGACTCGCATTCGGGAGGACGACGGTTCAATCCCGTCTCCAACCATCCTGATTTAGGTTTTCCGTGATTTCCCTAAATCGTTTCAGGCAAATGCCGGGATGGTTCCTTCGAAAGGGCACGGCCGATTTCCTTCCCAATCCTTCCCTAACCTGAGCTTGGGCTCCGTCTCTAATGGCATCGTTGTCGACGGGACGTTAAACACTAACCACCACACCACCACTTTATTTCGAACGAGGTCTGATGCAATGTCAGCATGTTGTAAGGTCGGTGTTCCAAAAGTAATTTAAGAATAAGTTAAAACTTTGCGTTGGAGAACGACTCGAATCCGAGCCTACACCATAGTGTGAGCTACTAACTGTTCTATCTGTGCGCGCTTCTCAGACCCACTCAGGGCTTTAACTGGTCAGTCGTTCCTCTCCTCACCTATACTCCAAGTAAATCTCTGATAGTGTAGTTAAGTGGAAATATTCCGTGTATCCTTTCTTGAGGAGGTGGTCTTACCAATTAGGTAAAGGAATAGGGTGAAGCTATGCGAAACGAAGTGTTTTCGGATAGCTATATCATGTTTTGTTTATTAGCGAGAATAATAGGAAAACCACAAAATGCGAAATGGATGTTCTCTTCCAATGGAATTATGTTCATAGTTTAATGCAGATGAAACGCGACAGCTTGGAGAATGATTCGGGAAGCTGGGTTTATATCATTCAAGTTCTTTATGTTCTTAGGCACAGTATCACGAAAATAGTAACAGAACACAGCGAAGTATATAAAGTACAGAGAACCAGTATTCTTGCATTCTACATATGTTAAACAGGAAAACTTCCCATACACGTTACAGGGAATAGACGGCTTCTTCCTGGCTCAGACACATCGACAAATTTCAGTAGTTAAGCATTTGTACGCCAACGGACAGGTTAAGTAACATCCACAACAGCCTAACTGCACCCCACACGGAAAATAATATTAGAAAACATGATTTGATAGAACAATTAGAAATACTCGTACTGTTACACGAAGTAAAATTTTCTGAAACCGTGTTGAATGAACAAATGAATTTCAACAAACAGGAATTTTTCAACAATTTTTAAGTTTGTTTTTTCCTCAAGAACAATTATTTAATAATTGCAACTATTTCATAACACAAAGTCACGTTTGATATCCACACAAATAGTTGTTTTCCAAATACCATCCATTAATAAATACACTACTGGCCATTAAAATAGCTACACCAAGAAGAAATGCAGATGATAAACGGGTCTTCAATGGACAAATATATTATACTAGAACATGTGATTACATTTTCACGCAATTTGGGTGCATAGATCCTGAGAAATCAGTACCCAGAACAACCACCTCTGGCGGTAATAACGGCCTTCATACGCCATGGCATTGAGTCAAAGAGAACTTGGATGGCGTGTACAGGTACAGCTGCCGATGCAGCTTCAACACGATACCACAGTTCATCAAGAGTAGTGACTGGCGAGCCAGTTGCTCGGCCACCATTGACCAGACGTTTTCAGTTGGTGAGAGGTCTGGAGAATGTGCAGCCATGGCAGTAGTCGAACATTTTCTGTATCCAGAAAGGCCCGTACAGGACGTGCAACATGCGGTCGTGCATTATCCTGCTGAAATGTAGGGTTTCGCAGGGATAGAATGAGGGGTAGAGCCACGGGTCGTAACACATCTGAAATGTAACGTCCACTGTTTAAAGTACCGTCAATGCGAACAAGAGGTGACCGAGACGTGTAACCAATGGCACTCCATTCCATCACGCCGGGTGATACACCAGCATGGCGATGACGAATACACGCTTCCAATGCGCGTTCACCGCGATGTCGCCAAACACGGATGCTTCCATCATTATGCTGTAAACAGAACCCGGAATCATCCGAAAAAAATGACGTTTTGCCATTCGTGCACCGAGGTTCATCGTTGAGTACACCATCGCAGGCGCTCCTGTCTGTGATGCAGCGTCAAGGGTAACCGCAGCCATAGTCTCCGAGCTGATAGTCCATGCTGCTGCAAACGTCGACGATCTGTTCGTGCAGATCGTTGTTGTTTTGCAAACTCCCCATCTGTTGACTTAGGGATCGAGAAGTGGCTGCACGATCCGTTACAGCCATGCGGATAAGATGCCTGTCATCTCGACTGCTAGTGATACGAGGCCGTTGGGATCCAGTACGGCGTTCCGTATTACCCTCCTGAACCCACCGATTCCATATTCTGATAACAGTCATTGGATCTCGACCAACGCGAGCAGCAATGTCGCGATACGATAAACCGCAATCGTGATAGGCTACAATCCGACCTTTATCAAAGTGGGAAACGTGATGGTACGCATTTCTCCTCCTTACACAAGGCATCACAACAACGCTTCATCAGTCAACGCCGGTCAACTGCTGTTTGTGTATGAGAAACCGGTTGGAAACTTTCCTCATGTCATCACGTTGTAGGTGTCGCCACTGGCGCCATCCTTGTGTGAATGCTCTGAAAAGCTAATCATTTGCATATCACAGCATCGTCTTCCTGTCGGTTTAATTTCGTTTCTGTAACACGTCATGTTCGTGGTGTAGCAATTTTAATGGCCATTAGTGTTATAATGTAACGTCTTTCTATTGTCTTACAAATAACAACACCTATGTATTGGTAAAAATGTAAAGATAAAATGTATTAATTTGGTTTACAAATGTACTGTAACACCAAATGTACATATATGTCTGTAAATATGTCCACTCATACCGTATTTAAGAATAATGTAACAACTGCTGGAAACAGTAAGTAATTTGTCTGTTTTGTCTTAATTTTGTAAACATTGTAATGGCAATGTGTCATCTCATAACATCCATGTGTAGTCTTAACAGGACCAGTAGTGACATGAATTCAGAAAATTATGTAGACTGATCAGTCACCTGGATTTGAGCCCACAGGACTCACAATGCAACGTTCATTGAAATAAAAATCACGGAATTTGACTGAAAGTGGTTTTTTTTTATTTTATGAAAGGAATAGAGTCACTGAAGGAACGCTGACAGCAATGGATAAAATTAAGTCTTTAAGTATAGATGTATTTGTATTATTGCCCGAGTTACAACAAAATTCTTTAACACAATATGTTATAGTTACATTCCATGAAGATGGGAAAAGCGAGTTTAAAGAATTCAAACAGGTTCACTGTAAAAGTGGCTAAAGGATCAAAACTGAGGATTTCATTCAGAATATATTATATGGACAATGATGGGTATATATCCAATGGATAAATGTTTCAGGCGATAGAAAGGATGCTTGGGAATAGTTTAGAAAACTATTGTGTGTGGATAAAGATGGGGATCGAAAAAATTATTTTGAAGGGTTTACTCTGTGATGTACAACATAAATAGTCGCAAAAGGATGATGGTTGACGTTCAGTTTACAGTTCCTTCCAACCTGAATTCTAAAGCTAAAGGGGCCGAGTGGTGTCTCATATTGTGACAGTAATGTTTGATTTCTCCTCCTGCACTTCTTTCTCCAGACTCTGAATGTGTTTATTTCACATAATCTGAGGTAGCGCTCTGAGTAACATTTATTTGCGAGTGTTTGATTCAAACACTATTGATGAATCAATACTGTTACAGTCTAAATATGATTAACACAGGTACTTCTTTTTATGTCTTTTCTACAGTTATCTGCAGTCTTCTGTTTATTGCCGTATATTTTCTACGGAACTTTTCGTGGAGTATTTGGTGCTGTTAAGTCTTGTTTCATGTTTATCATATTAATGTTCACATTGGTTAATGAATTAGTCTCAACAGGCACATTAAAAAGTGATCTTTCATAACATTTATCATTTATAAATACGTGTAAAAGAGGATAAACTCATAGGTACATGTTGTAAAGTTAGGGGAAGTTTACGAGGAACTCCTTCAACCGATGTTAATGTATAAAACGGCAGGAAAGGGGGAAGAACGTTGTTAAATATGCCTCGTGGCGGCAGCGTGCAGGAGGTCGAGCGGTCAGGATTTGATAGTGGGCATCCAGGTCTGCCGTTAAATGACAAATCACGAGATTAAGTACAATAAAGAGGATATATTTCAATATATGGAGTATAAAGGGCGCGCCTAGGGTCGGAAGTTAGCAGGTTTAGGCCAGTCTAGGAGGTCGAACAATTAATTAAAGTGGGCAACGGATGGGGAAGCGATTCATGTTAACTGACGTTGGTGGCCGGTCGCGAACAGCAGAGCCAGAGGATCTGCCTTCCAAAAAGACGTCTGTTCTGCTCGAGGGAGAGAGAAGCAACTGTTTTCGGCACCGCAGAAGACTCCAGCGTCCACACACGTGGTCGGTATCCCGTGCACGCTATTGGCTAACCCTAATGGCGTGAATGCGCTAGCACTGTCAGGAGAGGGCTCAGGGCGTAGCTTTAACTGGACAGAATCGCCTCGGTTTCGAAAGGCAAGCGACTTGTGTCACGAAGTCATGGCGTGAATTACTATGGGAGAAATCTCGTAAATATTCCACTGGGACTTTGAAATTAAGTTTTAAACTAATTCCCTAAAAAATTCCTTGACTGGCTGCCATCCTGTACATTCCTTCCCCCTTCCAGAGAAGTGCTGACAAACATCGTTTACAAAAGGGCGTCGGTCACTCCTCGGAAAGACAGTTTGCCGTAGTAGGGGCCTTAATACTTGGGGAGGGATCTGATACAATATTTCGTTTAGTGTATGTAAATGAGAGAGGATTTACGTGCAGTCATGTTTATCAAATTTCATGAGTAAGAAAAAAGTAAAATATTAACTTATTCAAATTACAATACCATATCTCCTGTAATAGTCACTGTCCAATCAAGTCTTAAGACAAACGAAGTTTGACGCCATAACACGCCATGACACTTCACAAAATAGGAATGAACTAACATGGTTTCTGTTAGTTTGAGGAAACAATCTGCTATTACAACAAAATACTTAATTCTATGGTAATCAAAACATTTGGGTAAAAAAATAATAGATTGACTTACTGCAGATCATTAACACCTAGCTTGGGTTACAACTGGGTTAAGTACATTTACAGAAGATTGATAACAAATGTAAAATCTAAGTACATCCTCCATGTATTAGTTACTGGTAATGGTTATATAAACATCCATGGGCTACAACATATACTGACAAAATACTGGAATTACGGATAAAATCAGAGGACTGACATATGGCATAAAATAAGATTGTAAAGCAAAGTTACAGGCATAGTGAACACACAGGCAAAACTCTAGAAAAGGTAATTAAAAGGTGTGTCGAAATTTGACAAAACAGCTAACAATATTCTCGTCCTATTCATAAAACTTGATATAAGGGAAGGGAAAGAATGCAGTGAGTTTTTAATCAGTACACAAAATACGAAAAGGTTCACATAGAGAACGTGATTGTGTGCGGCACAAGCGCATGCACTGTTTGTAAACAAACTTTGACTGACAGGAGAAGAGCACGTGGCTAGTCCGGCGGGGAAGTGTGAGGTCGACAGACTTAATGGGCGTAATCTCTAGTAGGGTGATAGAGGGAGTATCATCGGTGGCGTAACGCACGTCTTGCGGGAGGGGAAAGAGCGTAGAGGTAAGCGCAAGGGATGAAGAAGGGCGATAGGGGCGAAGGGGAAATAACAGCGGCACTTTCAGCAAACGGCACAGATGGCAGAGTGTACCGGTGGAATTTAGTGGTTTCATAAGTGATTCGCTGGATCGGAAGCTTTAGTACTGGATGTTGGGACTTAGGAAGAAAAGGGATTTGATCAATGGGAAAAATCACGTTGTATTTAATGCAGGATTTGTTTTGGGTATAATCGTGGACAGCCGTCCGCGATCGCAATGCTAGGGTAGCCCGACATATTGGCCATTTATGTCGAACGGCACACTCATGGCGAACCGGAAGCGTGCTCACGTTGAAGGATAAGGAATTGGGTATAATCGGGATTAATTTCAGGTGGACGAGCGACTCAGAGGAATGGTAGCAACCAAAAGCAATGCATGGGCAAGGAAGATATAGGGCGATTACGTCTCATGGGGGTTAACTACTACGAAATTCCCAAAATCCCTGAAATAACAGGGTGAGTTACGAAAAAAAGTGGGCGAGCTACTGCGACATTGTACAATAAAACGTTTATTCATTTTGGTGGAAGTCTGTTGCTAACTAAATTTTCAACAGATTAGCACGTTACTGCGATTGGGCGATGACGTTACGTCATGGGTGCTAAACATCAATAAACTAGTGCTTATTTCAGCGGGAGCTTCAATTTTGTAACGTCATGGGTGTATTTGTTTGAATAAACAAACGGGTGTCCCTCATATCCTAAATACACAGCGGGGCTCTGTATCCAAATGGTAGCAGTGTCAATTTCCGTGCTCGCTCGTAACATCCTCACTTCGTCAATAAATTACTAAGAAGTAGGGTGAATAATAACGAAACTTGTGTTCGGCTGAGTAAACTCTCTATCTCGCTTACCGCTCTGCTGCGAGAGGGTAGCGCACTTCTTCTCAACTTCAGGGGCGCATTCAACTCTTCTCTATTGGGTATTTTATATAACTCGGGTGCTTCACTTAGCAAGGATTTCCACGAAAATGCATATCGTAGCGGGCATGTTAAGCGTTTACGGAAGGTGGTGTGGTGGTACTATACTTCGGAAGAGGCTCGGAAGTGCAAAGGGCCACCAAACTAAATGGCGGTCAACGGGAAAACACCCCATAACGGCCGGCTTTATTATGGCAATGCATTTCCGTTTCGCGTTCCATCAGCTGGTGGTCGTTTGCTTCTAAACTCCACTCGGAATTATAGCCTGGTTAGCGGGCATGAGGATGAAAATCTCGCAATCATTTTTTTAATTCTTAGGCAGCTTGAGAGAAAACAGGGAAATAAATGCTTCGAAAACGACAGTAGGCTTAGCTCATCTGCAAAGCAGTGGAGCAGTGGAGTATTAGTTACAAAAGTTAATGAAAATTCGAAGTATCACAATCTATTGCACAATAAAAGACAAACAGAGTGGACAACGCTAGGAGGAGCTCCACATTCTAGTTCTGACACAAAAAAGAAACGTTCAACGACGTAGGCTTGTAAAAAGAAGCTTTGTAGAAAAACTTTTGTGGCGTAAACTTGATGCATTCTTCCGAAAGGCAAAACAAAATCATTGTCAATAAGGGAGATCTATAAGTGAAATATAGTACAATACAAAAGTTCTGCAACAAAGCTAAATATAAGGCAAATAGCTTAATATCATCAAATAACAAATACTTACACAGTAGCTGGGAGAGGGTACCTTTCAACACTTAATACTCTCCGTAGATGGTCAATCAAAACTTATACAATAAATGGATTATAAATCAAATGAAGATTAGACTTAATTTATGAGAGACAAGACGAAGAATAGGGAGAGAAGTGGTATCGTTTTGGGAGTGACTTACTTATCGCAAGGCGACAGCAGTGCCAGTCCGCGTGGTTGCGTCATGCGGTCTCTCCTTATACTAAGCGTTCACTGGTAACATAGGCCAGAATTTAGACGACTAAAAAACGTTGTATCAACGGGAAACTCGCTGCATGGTAAAGTGAATCATGGTTAACGGTTCTGCGCTGACCTCTGGGGTGGTAGCATAAAACAGACCGCTCAGCTTCAAAAAGGGTTCAAATGGCTCTGAGCACTATGGGACTTAACATCGGAGGTCATCAGTCTCCTAGATTTAGAACTACTTGAACCTAACTGACCTAAGGACATCACACACATCCATGTCCGAGGCAGGATTCGAACCTGGGACCGTAGCAGCAGCGCGGTTCCAGGCTGAAGCGCCTGGAACCGCTCTGTCACAACGACCGGCAGACCGCTTAGCATCACTTAAAACAACACACACAGGACCAATTGCCTGCTCACCAATCAACTTACCGGGGTAAAACATATCAACTCTCTTTCATCATCAACAAAACTTTGCTGACCTCTGGGGGTTAACAACCGGAAGTCATCTCGTAGCTTCGTGCGTTGAGTTAACCAAACAAGGAACTACTACTTACGAAAACAGAAGGCATGGACAGAAAAAGAATAAATGGTCGGGAAAGAGGACGCAAGAAAGACAAGAAAGGAAAGAAAGAGAAGGTAGAAAAAGTTAATTTAGGACGCCAACGATTTCGTATACCTTGCGGACGCGGTATGATGGTACAGGGCGTTACAGAACCCTTAAGCGCTCACGTCTGTGAGGCAAGGATAAGGAACCTTCTTTCATTATAGGGTGGAGAAATGATGCTTATAGGAAAGATTAAAGAGACAGAGTTGATCATGACATGTAAACGAAACAGAAGAAAATGCCATGAACAGCTGGGAGACTCTGTGGTTGCCAAACACATTATGCAAGCTGCACATCCTTGGAGATTACCTAAAAGCTATACAAAAAAATACCTTAAAACACTTCTCATCCCAACAACTAAGCATGACATACTTCTTCGACAACAGAGTTCTGTTTTTAAAATACACAGGCACTAACTGTATTATGGATGCGAAAATTATGCTATAAAGGAGATCTAAAAGTTCTTCTCTGTATCCAGAGCAAATGCTGCAAATGCTTCAGTATATATCAACACCCACAGTACAGAAGAGACGCAGTATATATCAACACCCACAGTACAGAAGAGACTGTGACAGTGTGGCGGCTGAGGGCCGTATGCACGCGGTGCTCACGCAGCAGCGGCGTGGGCGGCGGGGCGGCTGGCTACACAGCGCTGAAAATACGTGCCCCGGGCGTTGATGCCAGGACGCAAACGCAGTGGCGGGGCTGACCGGCGGCCAACTTTGGGCGGCGCCTCATGGCGGCGCAGCGACAGGAGGGCTGCGCAGCTGGGCGACAAGAGCAGAGCCCGCTGGCTGCGAGCGTCAAATGCGACCGCAGTACGCACGTGCGCTGTGTGGCGGATCTCGGTGGACTGGCGATGTCAGGGGCGACGGAGGTGGGTGGACGGCAGCGGCATGGGAGCCGCGCCAGCCGTGAACAACTGGAACCACGGCAACGGCTCGGATGCGAGAGGGAGGCGGTGGACTTTGCCCCGGGCGCTGGTACGTGCGAACGCAGCGTCTGGCGCGACGTCGAGCAGACGCGCTGCGGTACCCAGGCGCGGCTTGTAGAGGAATACCAGTGGCGAACATTGAGCGAACACACAACGTCAAACGTTAACCAGAGTAAACGGCCACTCTGTGGACCGAACGGTGGGAACGAATCGCGATTCTGACACAAAATGGAAAGTTAGGGGAAGTTTGAGAGGGACTCCTGCAACTGATGTTAATGTATAAAATGGCTGGGAAGGGGGAAGGTTGTTAAATATGCCCCGTGGCGGCAGTGTGCAGGAGGTCGAGCGGTCACAACTTGAGAGTGGGCGTCCAGGGCTGCCGTTAAATGACAAAACAGGAAATTAAGTGCAATAAAGAGCATATACTTCAATATACGGAGTACAAAAGGTGCGCCTAGGGTCGGAAGTTAGCAGGTTTGGGCCAGTCTAGGAGGTCGAACAATTAATTAAAATGGGCAACAGATGGGAAAGCGGTTCATGTTAACTTACGTTGGGGACCGATCGTGAAGATCAGAGCCAGACGCTCTGCCTTCTAAAAAGACGTCTGGTCTCCTCGAGGTTTGGATTACAAGAGAGAGAAGCAACTGTGTTCGGCACCGCAGAAGCCTCCGGCGTCCACACACGTGATCAGTATCACGTGCACGCTATTGGCTAAACCCAATGGCGTGAATTCGCTAGCAGTTTCAGCAGAGGGCTCAGGGCGTCTCCAGTCAGCAGCTTTAACTGGACAGAACCGCCTCTGTTTGAAAGACAAGCGACTTGCGACACGTAGACATGGCGTGAATTACTCTGGGAGAAAACTTGTGAAGATTCCACTGGGCGTTTGAAATAACTTTTTAAACTAATTCCCTAAAATATCCCTTGACTGGCTGCCATCCTGTACAATGTTGAAGGAACTCATTCTGTAGCAGTTTAGAGAAACATTATGCTCTGTTGCACACGTCTTTTATTGCCATGTAGCGTCCCTAGGCACTGTGGAAGGCACACTCTGAAGGTTACGCATTGGACAGATTTGCATATAAGTTACATTATTCTGACTTTTCAAAATGTAATAAAGTTATTCTTTGTGTAGCTGGAAAAAGTGTACAATAAAGAACAAAGAGAGGAGAAGTGTTAGTGCGATAAAACCCAGTAAATCACTTCATAAATAAGCTTATAGTTTTTCCCATATTTATATTACGTTAATACAAATATTCACAAAATACAATGCACGCATACACATTATTACATACACAGAGTCTCATTATGATACTGTCGGTGAGATGCCTCTTTTCAATATATCTCTTTATCTTTTGTCTTTTGAAGTACCGTTCACCACATGTACAGTATTTCTCAATTCCTTGGTCTAAAACTTTCGTATATCATCTACAAATATAACATTTATTTGTTTACCTGACAAAAAATATGAAGCACCCAGAGGAGATGGTCAGATGTCAGTGTACACCTACACACATTCGCTAGGTATGTAAATGACCAGAGTAGCCATTCTACGTGACATTTAGAATGGCCGCCAGAGGGCATTAGTGTTGTTCGTATTTAGCGTTGCTTGTAGAATTGTAGAATATATAAGGAGCATGAACGGCGTCAGATGCTGAGTAATCGATATGAACGACACAGAGATATCGTGTACTAGTAGTTCTTTCCACAGTACCCCCGACTCGGACGATACTGTTTCTGAACGGTGAAAGGTGGCTACACTGAGTCACAGCGCCAGAGACTGCGCCAAAGATTATTATTCCGCCGCCTCCACTGGTGCAGTAGTAGTTCAGAGGATGTCGAGGGCAATTGTTGTTCTGTTGGGCGAGAGAGTAGATGCTGTTCGGTTGGTTTAATGTATAGATGGAAGAAGTTGCAATTGTCACAGTGTATTTGAGAAAGGAGATGGGCTTTTGATTTATGATGCTGGAGTAATGGAAAATTTTCGTCAATATATAGTGAGGTAAAAAGGTATTACAGTTTTCTTTAATGACAATGCCTCTTGCTCACAGGTACAGTCAACAAAGCATCTGGCTCGTGTTTAGTTATTAGACTTGTAATTCTGGTTTCTATGTGCAATTATAGTATTTCTGGTTTTTGAATTAGTTCATTGTAAATGGTGTTTAAAATATTTAGTCGTATTGAGAAAGAACCGAGCCAGATACATGTACGTTGAGTCACACTACCACACACAGAACAGTTACACTTGATCTTTGTTGTTTCGTAGATTTCCTACTTGCAGGGGACTTAGTTAATCAATTGTGTTAATGGAAATTCCTTGTCATTCTTTATTTTTATTTATTTATTGCGTGCTAATACTAGTCAGGGCCAACCGGTTACGAGTCTTCGTAACCAGTCACACAGCTACTAAAATTATTGCATATATTCATTAATTCTTTTAATTAAGCCCCCATGCAACGTTCAAACAATACTTGGGTCTCATTTCATATAGACACCCCACTCATACAAATCTATTTGGAGGTGATTTCAATCTACCATCGATACGTTGACGAGAATACGTGTTTAAAGTCGGTGGTAGGCAATGTCGAATCCAAAATCGCACTAAATGCTTTCTCCGACAATTAGTTTGAACAGTTAGTTAAGAAGTACACACGAAGAGTAAATGGTTACGAAAACATACTCGAGCACTTAGCAATAAATAAAACCGGGCAAATAGGAAGCGTTATGACGGATAAACGGGTTAGTGACCACAAGGTCGTTGTAATTCGCCTGAATTCCATAACTTCCAAACCCACCGAAATTAAACGCAAAACACATGTATTTAAAAAAGCAAATAGAAATTCGCTAACGCCTACCGATGAGATAGCTTCCATGCCTTCCGAACTAACTACGGAAGAGAAGACCAGATGTGGCTGTAATGCAAAGTAGTAGTATCGAAAGCAAAGGAGAGATTTATAACAAATATATTAATAAGAGACAGAACTGGCCCCATCTCCCCATGGTACACGAAACAGGTCAGCCACATTTAAAAGAACGCAAAATCCGAAGATTGACAGAGTTTAATAGAAGCTCTAAATTTAACAAGAACTTCATTGCGAGTTTCTTTTAAAAGTTTCCAAAACGAAACTCTGTCTTGAAATCTGACAAAAAATTAAGAGAGATTCTGGTCGTCTGTGAAGTACACTAGTGTCAAAAGGCAATAAATACACTCCTGGAAATGGAAAAAAGAACACATTGACACCGGTGTGTCAGACCCACCATACTTGCTCTGGACACTGCGAGAGGGCTGTACAAGCAATGATCACACGCACGGCACAGCGGACACACCAGGAACCGCGGTGTTGGCCGTCGAATGGCGCTAGCTGCGCAGCATTTGTGCACCGCCGCCGTCAGTGTCAGCCAGTTTGCCGTGGCATACGGAGCTCCATCGCAGTCTTTAACACTGGTAGCATGCCGCGACAGCGTGGACGTGAACCGTATGTGCAGTTGACGAACTTTGAGCGACGGCGTATAGTGGGCATGCGGGAGGCCGGGTGGACGTACCGCCGAATTGCTCAACACGTGGGGCGTGACGTCTCCACAGTACATCGATGTTGTCGCCAGTGGTCGGAGGAAGGTGCACGTGCCCGTCCTCCTGGGACCGGACCGCAGCGACGCACGGATGCACGCCAAGACCGTAGGATCCTACGCAGTGCCGTAGGGGACCGCACCGCCACTTCCCAGCAAATTAGGGACACTGTTGCTCCTGGGGTATCGGCGAGGACCATTCGCAACCGTCTCGATGAAGCTGGGCCACGGCCCGCACACCGTTAGGCCGTCTTCCGCTCACGCCCCAACATCGTGCAGCCCGCCTCCAGTGGTGTCGCGACAGGCTTGAATGGAGGGACGAATGGAGACGTGTCGTCTTCAGCGATGAGAGTCGCTTCTGCCTTGGTGCCAATGATGGTCGTATGCGTGTTTGGCGCCGTGCAGGTGAGCGCCACAATCAGGACTGCATACGACCGAGGCACACAGGGCCAACACCCGGCATCATGGTGTGGGGAGCGATCTCCTACACTGGCCGTACACCACTGGTGATCGTCGAGGGGACACTGAATAGTGCACGGTACATCCAAACCGTCATCGAACCCATCGTTCTACCATTCCCAGACCGGCAAGGGAACTTGCTGTTCCAACAGGACAATGCACGTCCGCATGTATCCCGTGCCACCCAACGTGCTCTAGAAGGTGTACGTCAACTACCCTGGCCAGCAAGATCTCCGGATCTGTCCCCCATTGAGCATGTTTAGGACTGGATGAAGCGTCGTCTCACGCGGTCTGCACGTCCAGCACGAACGCTGGTCCAACTGAGGCGCCAGGTGGAAATGGCATGGCAAGCCGTTCCACAGGACTACATCCAGCATCTCTACGATCGTCTCCATGGGAGAACAGCAGCCTGCATTGCTGCGAAAGGTGGATATACACTGTACTAGTGCCGACATTGTGCATGCTCTGTTGCCTGTGTCTATGTGCCTGTGGTTCTGTCAGTGTGATCATGTGATGTATCTGACCCCAGGAATGTGTCAATAAAGTTTCCCCTTCCTGGGACAATGAATTCACGGTGTTCTTATTTCAATTTCCAGGAGTGTACCTCCATTGCGCAAAAGCGATGGTAATGTTACCAATTACACTGCCACTAAAGAGGAGGTACCAAACATGGTTTTCCGAAATTCCTTCACCAACGAAGACCATGTAAATATTTCAGAATTTGAATCAAAAACTGCTGCAATCATGAGTAACTTAGAACTCCTCGGAGTAGTGAAGCAGCTTAAATCTCTTAATAAAGGCAAGTCCTCCAGTCAAGATTTTATACCATTTTGATTCCTTCAACAGTGTACTGATATAATAGTTCTGTACGTAACAATAATGAACTAACACGCGCTCGACAAACGATGGATTAATCCGACGAATTACAGACCCATATCACTGACGCTGATTTGCAGTATGATTTAGGAACATATACTGTGGTCGAAAATTATGAATTACCTCGAGGAAAACGACACGCTGTCAGCACAGATTCAGAAAATATCGTTCTTGCGAAACACAAGTAGCTCTTTATTCTCATGGGAGAATGAGTGCTATAGTCAGTTGATGTCAGATTGAATCCAAATTTCTAGATTTCCAAAAGGCTTTTGATATAGTTAATCACAAACGGATTCTAATTAAATGGCGTCCTTGTGGAGTATCGTCTCAGTTAAGTGACTGGATTCCAGATTTCCTGTCGTAGTAATTGACGGAAAGTCGCCGAGTAAAACAGAAGTGGTATCTGGTGTTCCCCAAAGATCTGTTACAGATTCTATGCTGTTACTAATCAGTATCAACGATTTAGGAGACCTTCTCGGCAGTCATCTTAAATTGTTCGCAGATGATACTGTCATTTCCGACTTGTAAAGTCATCAGAAGGTCAAAACCAATTGCAAAATGATCTAGACAAGATATCTGTATGTACATCTACTTCTACATAGGTATTCCGCAAGCCAACATAAGGTTCGTGGCCTAGTGTACCTGATATCATCACTTGTCATTTCCTTTCCTGTTTCACTCACACATAGGGCGAGGGAAAATCATCTACTTATATGCCATCATATGAGACCTAATTCCTCTTATTTTCGTGGTCATTACGCGCAATGTATGTTGGCAGAAGTATAATCGTTCGACAGTCAGCTTCAAATGCTAGTTCTTTAAATTTTCTCAGTAGTGTTTCCCGAAAAGAACGTTGCCTCCCTCCAGCGATTACCACACACATAAGTGTTACGGAGATCCTTCGGGAACTCAACTCCATAACACTTATGTGTTTTTCGTACCTACCGGTAATAAATCCAGCAGCCCACCTCTGAACTGCTTCGATGTATTCCCTCAGTCCGACCTGATAAGGATCCCAAACACTCGAGCAGTACTCAAGTATAGGTCGCACCAGAGTCCTATATATGGTCTCCTTTAGAGTTGAACCACTCTTTCCTCAAATTCTCCCAATAAACCGACGCTGATCATTCACCTTCCCTACCACAGTTCCCACATGCTCGCTCCACCTAATATCGCTTTGCAACGTTACGACCAGATATTTAAACCACTTGACTGTGTCAAACAGGACACTAGTAATACTTAAAAGACGTACCTTACACATTAAAAGGGACCGGGAATGGCAGGGTCTCCCCTTTCACTACATAACGTGGATTTTGCTCACAAATGCCTTATCAGCGTGACTTTTTCTTATCTAGAAGGGAGGACTGGGGTAGAATTTCATACAGATCACCACGTAAAAGAGTCGTCGGTGCATCAGAAAGGATTAGGGCCTGGCGCAAGGATCGTCTAGCTGCTTAAAAAATATCTACCACGATCAAACAAACCTACTCATTGGATTTACAATGAATTTTATCATCTTAAGAGGAGCATTTTCAGTAGGGGGCCTTGCAACGCTAGCATTTCCTTGCTATCATTGTAAATGGGGTTAAAACTTTTTATTGAAAGTCGGATTAAAAGCACAACAATTTATTATAATTTGAAATTACACTTGTACAAACGAAGTATAATTACTGAGTATACATATTTTGTTAGCTATGGATGTTAATTCAAGACTGTGGGGCATAGGGAGATATGGCCTAAATTCAGCAGTCACCCAGAATACACGATAACACAGTTCATCAAGAGCAGTCACTGGCGTATTGTGACGAGCCAGTTGCTCGGCCACCATTGACCAGACGTTTTCAGTTGGTGAGAGATCTGGAGAATGTGCAGCCATGGCAGTAGTCTAACATTTTCTGTATCCAGAAAGGCCCGTACAGGACCTGCAACATGCGGTCGTGCATTATCCTGCTGAAATGTAGGGTTTCGCAGGGATAGAATGAGGGGTAGAGCCACGGGTCGTAACACATCTGACATGTAACGTCCACTGTTTAAAGTACCGTCAATGCGAACAAGAGGTGGCCGAGACGTGTAACCAATGGCACCCCATACCATCACGCCGGGTGATACACTAGCATGGCGATGACGAATACACGCTTCCAATGCGCGTTCACCGCGATGTCGCCAAACACGGATGCTTCCATCATTATGCTGTAAACAGAACCCGGAATCATCCGAAAAAAATGACGTTTTGCCATTCGTGCACCGAGGATCATCGTTGAGTACACCATCGCAGGCGCTCCTGTCTGTGATGCAGCGTCAAGGGTAACCGCAGCCATAGTCTCCGAGCTGATAGTCCATGCTGCTGCAAACGTCGACGATCTGTTCGTGCATATCGTTGTTGTTTTGCAAACTCCCCATCTGTTGACTTAGGGATCGAGAAGTGGCTGCACGATCCGTTACAGCCATGCGGATAAGATGCCTGTCATCTCGACTGCTAGTGATACGAGGCCGTTGGGATCCAGCACTGCGTTCCGTATTACCCTCCTGAACCCACCGATTCCCTATTCTTCTAACAGTCATTGGATCTCGACCAACGCGAGCAGCAATGTCGCGATACGATAAACCGCAATCGCGATAGGCTACAATCCGACCTTTATCAAAGTCGGAAACGTGATGGTAAGTATTTATCCTCCTTACACGAGGCATCACAACAACGTTTCACCAGGCAACGCCGGTCAACTGCTGTTTGTGTATGAGAAATCGGTTGGAAACTTTTCTCATGTCAGCACGTTGTAGGTGTCGCCACCGGCGCCAACCTTGTGTGAATACTCTGAAAAGCTAATCATTTGCATATCACAGCATCTTCTTAATGTCGGTTAAATTTCGCGTCTGTAGCACGTCATCTTCGTGGTGTAGCAATTTTAATGGCCAGTAGTGTATATTAGATACACTCGGTTTACGTGTAGCATTAAATCTGCGAAAAACCTCGAGCTTTAGACGAAGTCCTCCTATCGTCTTCGTCCGGAATAAGTAACTGACGTGGCTCCTCTTATGGCAGCCATTAATAGCCGATAGATAGCTTGATATTATTGGCAGTACGTTATCATTACGTTACGCTGCCAGACATTGTGTCCATGTCTACACTGGTGGTGCTAGCACTCTTGAATGGACGTAAACAGGTTAGCGGATTTCTCCGAGTCTTCTGTTGTGGCAGCAGCCTCCGTCGAGACTTCTCAATCCATTAAGGGGTGGGCAGAGCAGCTGCCTACTAAATCCTGCTAATAGACAATAGAAATTTGGTGGCACAGCATGGAGCAAGACCCCACGCCGCTGCACTTGTGGGATGAATTTACGTATAATGTGGCACAATTATGGTCTGCTGTGGACATTTATGTACTGGAGATGGGGCTCTGTCACAACATACCTACGCAGAGCGACTATAAAGCCGGCCGCGGTGGCCGTGCGGTTCTAGGCGCTTCAGTCCGGAACCGCAAACTGCTACGGTCGCAGGTTCGAATCCTGCCTCTGGCATGGATGTGTGTCATGTCCTTAGGTAAGTTAGGTTTAAGTAGTTCTGTTCCAGGGGACTGATGACCTCAAATGTCAAGTCCCATAGTGCTCAGAGCCATTTGAACGAAGAGCGACTATAAACATTCGCTGCTCAGTCCCTTGCATTCCTACTTTGGCTAGTTCCGGGAATTCCGACTTCGACGTCGTATACACCGCTAGCTCTGATGGTTCTGGATCTCGAGCTGGTGCCGCCAAGGGAAGACCTCCTCTAGCAATTCTTCATCTGGCCCTCCAAGCGTTTCCAAAGATGCTGAGTTTGATGGAGTATCCAGGCACCGGGCTGCTGTTCACGGCCACCACGGTGCAAACCCTCGCCGTCCATGGTGGCCGAGTGGTTCTAGGCGCTTCAGTCCGGAACCGCGCGACTGCTACGGTCGCAGGTTCGAATCCTGCCTCTGGCATGGATGTGTGTGATGTCCTTAGGTTAGTTAGGTTTAAATAGTTCTAAGTTCTAGGGGACTGATGACCTCAGACGCTAAGTCCCATAGTGCTCAGGGCCATTTGCAAACCCTCAGGCTGTCAGGGGCACCACCTTAAGCCTGTCTCACGCCTGTCTAACGCGAAGTGAGATTCTCCGAAAGTTTGCCAGATGGTGAGCATGACTGCCGGCTAACATATGGGGATGACAGTTATCTCGCTTGCTGAACCTCTCACCCAATGTATGATTCAGTGTTATGCTAAGGTAGCAACAGCTGCCCGGCAGACCATGAACTCAGCCGGGGCGCCGACACCAATCTCTGTACAGAAATTCCGCAAATAATGAATGTTACTGCAAAATGAGTTTTCTGATTCGGCAGTCGCCGTAATATTGGTAAAACATGTAACATGTGTGAGACTGGTTCTGATATATCTTCCTACCACAGTTGTGTAAGGACGCTCTGTGAGTGTTTTAGGAATTTGTGTTGAACCTACGACCTAAAGAGTCCCAAAGAGTACAGCCCAATGGATAATGATGCAATCAGACAACGATCTCAATGTCGGTTCCACTACACTCCCTGTAAGGGAAACGTTATCGCTAACAGGAATTAGTGTACGGGTTTACGTGTAACTATATGGTAGCAATAACGAAGATCTTAAATTTTCATTATTAAAGTTTATTTTTGCAATAAGTAAGACTTCATGACATATCAATCATTATTATTATACGTACAGGATGGTAAAATATTCTAAGGTTCTTTAATAGTAAAATGATTCATATCCATTTCCGGGGGTCGATAAAATACAAGCAAATTAAATACTGCTGAGGCCAGAGACATCAATTGCACAATGAAAATACCCAAAAATGAATGGGGTCAGTATAGGGTACGTAAATATCACTGCAAATATAATTGCACAATTAAAACAGTTAAGTAACTTCTGAGTATAAAGCACTCTGCATTGGCTGACCAATCCTTTTCGTTAGATCTGATACGTCACATGTTTTCCTTTTAGTTAAGCTCAACAATCGTGAATACAGTTAACTACAGGTCATGGTTGAATGTACGGAAAACAAAATAGGAGAGACGGAGACGACCGCAATTCTGAGTGTCACTTGAATATCACTTGCTGGCATAGCGTGAGCGCATGGGTTTGCTTTTCGTCGGCGGCGGCAGTGGCTGTTGTCGGCGCGAGCTGTGAACCTGATAATCTATTCTAAATCCCTCTCGACTGTCAAAAACCTGTCTGATACATTTTCTACGTCTTTGCTGAGCCGAGACTGCTAGTTGTTCCCTAAGTACGTTAACTGGCATGGTACACGCTATTTGGCTGCAGTAGAGCATACATCGTGACCCTCAAATCTCTCGCAAGTGTTAACTATCAGTGCTTGGTGCAATTCTCCATACTAGGAGACTTCGCAGTTTAACTCCTTAAGAGTTAAGACTAGCCTGTGAAGAAGTGTTCACATAATTACTCTCGCAATCCTCTCAACTCGGTGCAGTCGCCTTGCTTAAACACTCGATGATTTGCTGCAACAGAACAGCTAATTTTTCTGTCTGCATTTTGCCTATACCAAAGTTGGTGGCCACGCTTTTTCTTTCTTGCCAGTGAGAGCATTCGTTCCTGTTATAACTCCACCCACTAGAGTTCTGTGACCTAGCAAAGCCGTTGTTTCTTTTGTATGGCAGAGTTTAACTTCTGCTGCGTAATACTGAGACAAACATCTTTTTTTCATGCGGGTTTTAATGCAGGTGGCCAAGGGGTGTCACCAATGTTTTGAGTTGGATTTCTCCGGATGTTTATCTGCCATCTCCAGCCATGTTCCTCCAGACAGGCTTTCCAAAGGTGTCTTCCAGGGACAAGGGCAGCTTTTACCAGTGGCCTGTGCAGTGGCTAAGGCGTTGCATTGTGTCTGCTGGATGTCCCACTATGAAGGTTTCAGCCGAACATGGGACAGGCGTTGTCACTGTAAAATTCTCCTTTCCTCAGAACTGCGTTTCGTAGCTCGGGTCTGGGAAATTACTTGTGTGCAGTTCCTAGTGCGAGTGTTAGTGGTCTACACTCCTGGGAATTGAAATAAGAACACCGTGAATTCATTGTCCCAGGAAGGGGAAACTTTATTGACACATTCCTGGGGTCACATACATCACATGATCACACTGACAGAACCACAGGCACATAGACACAGGCAACAGAGCATGCACAATGTCGGCACTAGTACAGTGTATATCCACCTTTCGCAGCAATGCAGGCTGCTATTCTCCCATGGAGACGATCGTAGAGATGCTGGATGTAGTCCTGTGGAACGGCTTGCCATGCCATTTCCACCTGGCGCCTCAGTTGGACCAGCGTTCGTGCTGGACGTGCAGACCGCGTGAGACGACGCTTCATCCAGTCCCAAACATGCTCAATGGGGGACAGATCCGGAGATCTTGCTGGCCAGGGTAGTTAACTTACACCTTCTAGAGCACGTTGGGTGGCACGGGATACATGCGGACGTGCATTGTCCTGTTGGAACAGCAAGTTCCCTTGCCGGTCTAGGAATGGTAGAACGATGGGTTCGATGACGGTTTGGATGTACCGTGCACTATTCAGTGTCCCCTCGACGATCACCAGTGGTGTACGGCCAGTGTAGGAGATCGCTCCCCACACCATGATGCCAGGTGTTGGCCCTGTGTGCCTCGGTCGTATGCAGTCCTGATTGTGGCGCTCACCTGCACGGCGCCAAACACGCATACGACCATCATTGGCACCAAGGCAGAAGCGACTCTCATCGCTGAAGACGACACGTCTCCATTCGTCCCTCCATTGACGCCTGTCGCGACACCACTGGAGGCGGGCTGTACGATGTTGGGGCGTGAGCGGAAGACGGCCTAACGGTGTGCGGGACCGTAGCCCAGCTTCATGGAGACCGTTGCGAATGGTCCTCGCCGATACCCCAGGAGCAACAGTGTCCCTAATTTGCTGGGAAGTGGCGGTGCGGTCCCCTACGGCACTGCGTAGGATCCTACGGTCTTGGCGTGCATCCGTGCGTCGCTGCGGTCCGGTCCCAGGTCGACGGGCACGTGCACCTTCCGCCGACCACTGGCGACAACATCGATGTACTGTGGAGACCTCACGCCCCACGTGTTGAGCAATTCGGCGGTACGTCCACCCGGCCTCCCGCATGCCCACTATATGCCTTCGCTCAAAGTCCGTCAACTGCACATACGGTTCACGTCCACGCTGTCGCGGCATGCTACCAGTGTTAAAGACTTCGATGGAGCTCCGTATGCCACGGCAAACTGGCTGACACTGACGGCGGCGGTGCACAAATGCTGTGCAGCTAGCGCCATTCGACGGCCAACACCTCGGTTCCTGGTGTGTCCGCTGTGCCGTGCGTGTGATCATTGCTTGTACGGCCCTCTCGCAGTGTCCGGAGCAAGTATGGTGGGTCTGACACACCGGTGTCAATGTGTTCTTTTTTCCATTTCCAGGAGTGTATATTCATGAGATGTCAGCTTGTTTATTCGGTTTGCATATCAATAAACTTCGTAATTTTTCACGTAACTACGTCGTGTGACACATAGAATTCACCTGAAGGTTTCAGGAATTCAATGGAAGGTGTGTTATTTGTCTGGCAGCTTAAAAACATAAACCTCCGTCCTGCAGTCACCATCCTGGACAAGAAAAGATCATTTTGGCATTTTTTGTGATGTGACGCCACTATATTCGGTGCCAGAAGAAAGCCAGTACCGACGAAAAACGTGGGATACCGATCAGCAACATCATTCCAGCGTGCTGGGATGAAGGTAACAGTTTTGTTTTTACTTTTTTCAATGTGATTCGTTGATGATGTCAAACCGTTTGGACTGTAGGGCTGAATGGAAGGTTCGACTGGTGAAAGTGGTCTCAAACACTAATTTGAGAGAATTTAGGGGGGAGGGGGGCACAACGCTAGTTTTCACCGAGTTATATGTGGGTAGTGTAATGTGTTGCTGCATAGTGACCCATGCACCCATTCTTTAGCAGTAATTTGTCACTGATGTAGGATGCCTTATCTCCATGTCATAGAATGTGTGAATGTGTGAATAGTACACAGTTGGCGCTCAGCTGTAAGGATTAGAAGTATTAAGTGTAATCGTAGTATTAGTATTATGTCCTTTCCTATTGCATTTTTTTTTTGTTGTAGACATGGGCTTTGCAACGAGTGAATCATGGAACTGTGGATAGAGCGTTTTACCACCGAGGAAGCAGTTTAGACTTTGCTGAATCAGATGGCAGACAAAAAGGACTTGCATAAACAGCTAAATGCCTTAAGGGAGGACAGCTACTCGTATAGTATCTCATCACCAGTTCTAGATGCTAGTACCGCTACACTAGTCTCTCACTTCTAGGGTAAAACAGGGGAGGATGTATTGGTGTTTATAGACAAGCTCTTAACAGCCGCAAAACAGGGATCAGAGGAATCTTTTTGCACGTCACGTTTGACGGGCGATATTTTCGATGTATCACGAGGAGTTAAGAAATGGTAAGATATCCGAAGTTCTGGGGACTGGCTTATTACAGCGATATAAAGAGAAAGTGGTCGTGTATTAAAGATTTGCTGGGGGTTTTATTAGGTGCATTTTGTTTTGACGAAATTCGCGGGACTCCTCACCTATTTATTATACTGAATTACAAAGCTTTACTGTCTGGCACAGAGAATAACAGGCTACGAAACCCAATGCTGACAACAATCTTCAGCTATATGTGTACTTAGTGTATCTTATATGACACAGAAGACAAGAGGAAAACAGTCATCCACGACCACTACCGCCAGAGGTAGCAAGAGTCTCTGCAAAACGTACTTTCTTCTGTGACCTGAAATGGACCCCACAGATGGATTTTTCAAACCGTCTTGCACGTATTTTTTCCCCTAGTGTTTTACGCTCTTTGCAGCTGATTCACTCTTTTCGTCACACATTTTATCATAGTTTCGGTGAACGAAGATAGCAATTGGAGCTGAGATACTGTCATCTGAACACATTAGTCAAACATTTCTGAAACATTAGAATGGAAAAGGTTCTCATAACACACGGTATTTGTGAATTACGAGACGGGAAGAAAGTTATCAATAGTAGCAAGTACTTAAAATAACCTTGACCACATCTTTCTACCGGCGGCCAAGACAGCGGCTCTCCAGGGATCTGTGAAGAATGTTTTACTTTTACGAAATTTTGGATATATATGAAATTACTTTTGAGTGTTGTAAAAGGTACATAGGGCAAACAGTACGCACAGGAAATGAACGTTGCACCAAACGCCAACGATACATTCGCCTACTACAGCCCATCAACTCTGCAGTAGCTGAACACTGTACTTCCACTGAGCAGTACATGGATTACAGGGAAGTTAAGAGACAGGCCAGAACATCATCCTATTGAGATTCAGTGGTCAAGGAAGCTGTGGAAATACAATAAGCAGACAACCTGCTCAACCGAAACGAGGCTAGACAAATCACGGAACCCCTCGTTTCACGTCTGCTGTTTCAAAGAAAATATTGTTCTAGGTGTTCACTGTCTGGTATTCCAACCTATGCCATTCACGGCAATCTAGCAAATACTTCGTAAACGCTGTGGATTCTCTGATAATGCGCTTGCTTTGTTTTACTCTCAGACGCGTAGAGGTTTATCTGTGACTGACGCTCACGTACCAACAGTATTACCTTCGACGTATGGACGTTTACTCCACAGTGCAAAGTGCTTTAAAAATCTCGCAAACTACTCGCCTTGAGAATGGCTGAGAGGTTGCCAGACGAAATATCGATAAACGATTTAATGATGTCCCAGATGCACTTCCGAAAAATGATAGCATATTTTACATCCACTGGGGAAATTTCCAAAAACTCAAATGGGATCCTATTTTACGATATTTCTTTCGAGTCACTTGTGTCCATGTTGTTGTTGTGGTCTTCAGTCCTGAGACTGGTTTCACGCAGCTCTCCATGCTACTCTATCCTATGCAAGCTTCTTCATCTCCCAGTACCTACCGCAACCTACGTCCTTCTGAATCTGCTTAGTGTATTCATCTCTTGGTCTCCCTCTACGATTTTTACCCTCCACGCTGCCCTCCAACACTAAATTGGTGATCCCTTGATGCCTCAGAACATGTCCTACCAACCGATCCCTTCTTCTAGTCAAGTTGTGCCACAAACTCCTCTTCTCCTCAATTCTATTCAGTACCTCCTCATTAGTTATGTGATCTACCTATCTAATCTTCAGCATTCTTCTGTAGCACCACATTTGGAAAGCTTCTATTCTCTTCTTTTCCAGACTATTTATCGTCCATGTTTCACTTCCATACATGGCTACACTCCATAAAAATACTTTCAGAAACGACTTCCTGACACTTAAATCTATGCTCGATGTTAACAAATTTCTGTTCTTCAGAAACGCTTTCCTTGCCATTTCCAATCTGCATTTTATATCCTCTCTACTTCGACCATCATCAGTTATTTTGCTCCTCAAATAGCAAAACTCCTTTGCTACTTTAAGTGTCTCATTTCCTAATCTAATTCCCTCAGTATCACCCGACTTAACTCGACTACATTCCATCATCCTCGTTTTGCTTTTGTTGATGTTCATCTTATATCCTCCTTTCAAGACACTGTCTATTCCGTTCAGCTGCTCTTGCAAGTCCTTTGCTGTCTCTGACAGAATTACAAGTGTCCATAGTGGACAACAATGTTCGGAATGGCCGTGAGACGGTTTCTGTCCACCAGCTATGTCAGCCGCTAGAATGGCGACTCCGTTTGCCGTGGTGGATCACTGCTGGTTTTCTCGAGAGTGAACATTTCATTCTAACTGTCGTATCCACTGGTTCAACATTTTTGCTTGACATTCCAACTAAAGTACTAATCTAAATTTCATAAATATACACTGATGAGCCGAAACATTATGACCGCCTGCTTAACAGCTTGTTTCTCCGTCTTTGGAACGAAATGCATCACTGAATCGTGGATCCGATTTTTTTTAGCTTTGTGGAGGTATGTGGCATTAGATGTCTACGCATAGATCACGTAATTCGCGTAAATAACGGGCTCTTGATTTGTGTACGCGATGATGGCACCCGATAACGACCCAGATGGGATTCAAAGGATATACATCAGGCGAATTAGATCGACGGGACATGAACGTGAGTTCACTATAATGCTCTTCAAACTACTGTAACACGGTTCTGGCTCCGAGACACGGATAATTATACTGATGAGAAATGACATCGCCATCAGGAACGACATTAAGCATGAGGGTGCACATGGTTCGCAGCTGTCAGAGTGTGTTTGATTACTACCACAGGTCCCATGGAAGCACAGAAGAATGTCTCCCGTAGCATAATACCGCTCCCACCAGCCTGCAACCGTGGCGCAGCCGCCGTTCACCTAGATTACGGTGTTTGTGAAGTCAGCCAGCGACCTAGTGTAGTAAAAATGTGATTCGCCCAAAGAACCGACATGTTTCCACTGATCGACAGTCGAATACCGATGGTCTCATGCCCACTGCAATCATAACTGACGATGTCGTTGGGTCAACATTTGAACACGGTGGTGGTAGTCAGCTGCGGAGTTCTACGTTCAACAATGTACGATGAACAGTGTGCTCCGAAACACTTGTGCGTGCACCAACATTGTGCTCTTTCGGCACTGACGCCACAATTCACTAGCAGTCCTACTTTACAGAGCAAACATGCCTCAGAACCCAGTGTTCTGTCAAGAGTCGTGGATGCCCAAACATTTAGCGCCTAGCGATACTTACAATGTCCTTCAACCTGTGTGATGTACAGACGATAGCAGAGCCAGGATGGGGAAGGTGTAGGCACATTTATTTGATCCAATCCTTGTTGACACAAATTTATTATTTAACAATAATTGGTTATACATCCAAGTTAATACATTAACAGTTTAAAAGGAAATTTTAGCAATAAATTTTTTTTTAAACATTCTCTAGAAGAACATGCAACCCCACTCTGAAACATTACATAAAGGTTCTGTTAGTAAAAGATATATTATATCGTACAATAGTACAACGTGTACAAATATTAACAATTACACTAGAAAAGTATTGAACTTGTGACTTGTACTACATGTAAATCAAACCTTAAAATTTGGCAAGAGTGCAACAAATTCCCTACTCCCCGCTAAAAAAAAAAAGTGGCAATTATAATCAGTGTTTTTTGCCTCATGATTTCGCTTAAGCTTACGTAAACACTACACAAATGTCAATTTGATGTGAGATCAGTTCACCTTTCGTGACAAATACACAAAATTTCTAAATTATTTTACATCAGTTAAGTAAGCTACAAGACAGAAATAACATTAACGACTGGTCACATGAGTAAACATTGTCAAGTTTTCAATTTCACGACGGTTGTTAAATTTTCATTTAAATACTCTCCCCACGTGTTCCAAAATCAATTCAGTCAGTCTCGAGAAGAAACACAACTTAATACACAAATATGGCAATATCAAGAGGTAGATGGGTTTATCCCAAGCAATATTAGTAGAATTAGGCAATTTGCAATTTAAACGCACCAATTTTAGCAAAGTCTAATGTAATAATAATTTGGACAGAACTTTCATAAAATGATCGATGATAGTGGATACCGTGCCATACACTATGAAACAAATTAAGATTTATTCACAGTAGACACCTGGCACATGATGATATTCTCTGAAGTATTTCAAATCACAAAATGTTGGTTACAAGTACCAACCCCATATTAAAGTAATGATCATGAAATATAATAAAAGTATATGAAAATTTCGGCCTTAGCCAGGTGACGAGAACCACACCAATGCAGTATCCTGTTACACTCGAGTGCTAGGCCCAACAAACAACAGCTGGTCATGGAGAACCACGCTAAGCAAGCGAGCATTCCGTCCTCCCCACGTGCTCGCAAACAGCCACACTCATCGCAGTCCTTAATCGGCAGGCACCATTTGACTCCCCGCCGCTTCCGTCCTGTCGCCATACACCGACTGAGCCGTCCTCCAAAACTGTTGCTTCGCGCACCAGCGCCAACAGCGCTCAACGATCACGCCCCCTACCGCTGCGGCGAAAACAAGTAAAATAGTCTCTCGGGTAAATAAAAAATGCTGAGCCGTGACACGACTCAACGTCTTAACGTAGATGTTCGCAATAGTAGCAAATGAACATTCGGCCAGATTCGCTGTTATCGAGTTACTCATTCACAGGCTCTCCGTAATAATAATGTGAACTTTGTCAGAGTCGCTTATTTCCCCATTTTCAGCCGATATCTTCGTTAGGGTGATTCCCCGTCCCGTCTGCTTCGCTTACATATTTTTGTTACGCATCACGTGCTCGCAACCCCACCTAGCGTCATCCAACGTCGCGGTCGGCAGTGGTCTTAATGTTCTGGCTGATCGGTGCAAAATAGCTGCGTTACCACTGACGTCACTTTCCCCTACAGATACGTTCATAATATAATAATTTACACTACCGGGCGTCGTGTTTCGAACTCAAAATAGCAGTTCTAACGGAACTTAAATATAAGTAAACCACTGAGCTGCAGGTTGCGGCGGTTATTTGTTTTATTAATAACACGTCTGAGGCTCACACGTAACAGAGAGACGACTTTCGTAATTTTTCGAACAAGAGTGCAAACTTAAATCCATTTCTTGTCCATAATTCCTCTACATAAGTATCCAAATCTATCTTGTGACAACAATCGATTGTGAAACTTCACAGCTGCAGCTAATTATTAAGTCTGCCAAACTGATATAACTCTGACCTTCACGATTCCATCGTATCCAAACACTTAATGGTAATTTTGTTTCCTACTTTTCAATAAAGCCTACATTTGGTGTGTAAGGTGCTTTAAGAATTATAATTGCCCGCTATATTCGCCGCTGTCATTGTCTAATCTAATACGATTTCACTCCAGACATGTCTGGGATGACGTCATGTTTAAGGAAAATTATGAATATCAGAGGGGACGGAAATACTTCACTGCAGGTAAAGGTGATGTTAATGGAGTTTAAACGTTAACCGCTGCTGACGGTCGAAGATTAGACCTGTCGCATACTACGTAAGCACCAAATCGGGTTACCATCCTCCCCGGCACGTGGAACTTGAGAAAACAGACTCCTCAATCACCATTTGACACATTATACCAAGCAGCAGTCATTAATTTGATGTTGTAAACAGCGAAATCAAAGATGCTGAGTAACATGCTAGAAGTAAAATTTTGTGTCTAAGATCTGAATCTTCGATTTTCCTCTTCGTAGCAATAGTCGTTGTTTGAAAACAAGAAGAAAAAAATAGAAGGTTAAATGATTCTTACGCTGATCTCTTGGATTTAAAAGTCGACACCTACACTTATGTGACCGCTGAGGTTGAAGGACAGCATTATACTGTAGTGCATCTCATTTAGTGTGTAGATATAGAAACAACGATTTTTATTCATCAATGAAAGGATATGGTTTCCTGACAGCGCCTGTCATTTCTGCATAAATAGTACGTTCCTGCAGGAATTCGAAAATCAGTAATGGCGAGTATATGGTTTTCTTCGTGCAGCGATGGGTACAGCGTTCCCTCATTCACTCGGTCCAATTTGAAACTCACAACAACTTACAACACGTTCATGACATAGGCATAATATGGGCAGGAGCACAAAATGCAATTTTGGCCGTTCTCTAGAAAATCGCATTCAGAAACTTTTGATGGTTTTCGTAACACAAATATACTCAAATGTCTTTCACGAACATATCATATTTCCAAATAAACCATTTCCTAAACAGGGGTTTTGAGAAACATAGCGTATACACTTATAAGTACAAAATAAAATAGTACACATAATGTACTAACTCAAATGAGTAGATAATGAAAAAAGATGTCTACAGGTGACCTCAGAACATCGACTTTGAGTGCACAAGTCAGATCGTTTACAGCTAAGCCTTCACTGTACCGGAGTGATGAAGATGATGTTTGATTTGTGGGGTGCTCAACTGCACGGCCATCAGTGCCCGTACAAAGTCCCAATTTTTACACAATACAATTTTTTTACATAGTCAATTATAGCCACTCTCACGAGTGATGATCATGATAACGATGATGAGGATGAAATGATGAGGACAGCACAAACTCTCAGTCCCCTGGCAGAGAAAATCCCCAACCCTGCCGGGAATCGAACCCGGGACCCTATGATCCAGAGTCAGCAACGCTTGTAACTAGACTACGAGTTTCGGACACCGCTCCGGAGTGATAGGCACATACGGTGTGTATACGAATTACACAATCGGTCTTCGAATTCGATTTTTTCGAAAGACGTTGTTTTGCACCTTATTCTTTGGCCTATTTGGTGTCTCAGTCATGAATCGTACGTATGCTGAAAGAGGTGCGAATTGTCAAGGGAACGTTCGCACATCTTCTTAGTAATGAAAATTCACTTAAAGAGAAGCTCATAAAGAAGAGTACTCTGTGGGAATGCGAAATTAAAGATCCTCTTACATTCGCAACCTCTACCAAATAATTGTTGAAGTACAGTGAATGGAGACATCTATTTCTTCAAATCCATAGTAATGGAAACATTCAGCTGTATCTACGAAACAGTTACAAATCTCCATTTTTAAAGTGGCCGTGTTTCTGAGGGTACTTGGTCTCGTGCTTGAAAATTTGACTAGAGTTTAAGGGAAAGAGTGTAAACCGGACAGTAACTTTGCAGATATCTTTGGCCTAAAAGTGTATGTATACCTATACAGGCCAGCTGGGTTTCAAAACATCCATATGCAGCACCTTGCCGTGTCGAGTCGCTCATTCTACTGTCACTCGGTGTTGCATTCCGCCCGACTACAATAACGGCAAGAGAGTTATTTATCTATAAATTAAGTATGGTATATTACCTCACAAACGTGCTCAGACATTATGACACAGTGAACTAACATTATAACAGTTTCATATAACAGGTACACCTAAGGAAAGAAACATTTCTAAAACGTTTGAGAGAAACTAAAGAACATTTCGTGAATTTTAGCTGTATCAGCTTGTCATAAGTAGATTGGGTTGGTAGATTTATTTTTCAGTGAATAATAAATGTTACACAATGTGCATCTACACAATCTTGCATAACTTGATTGTTCTTCAGGAGTTAATGTTCATTTCCTCAACTTGAGAATAAATTCTTCCAACTACTTCAACCTCTTTTTTATAAATTCAATAAATTTTTTAAGACAGTTTGGTCCTCTATAAACAACAGTATCTTTATAGTGTCCATTTACATATTTAATATAATAACAGATTACACTTGGTTCATGTTTTTGGTATTTCATTGTATATGAATTTTCTTTATTCGGTTGACAGTTATCCATCTTCATAGAAAATTTCAAAATCAGCATAAATAACGAATCAATCTTTCTGCACATGTTGATAATTTTTAAAACATACATAGTGCCCTTTCTCTGGGATTTCTACATTTAATGGTTTGTTAACTAAACAGCTTGATGTTTCTTTACATAGGACCCTTTCTCTGGCATTTCTACTTTTAATGGTTTGTTAACTAAACAGCTTGATGTTTCTTTTCTAGTAAAATTGCATAAACACATATCACAAATAAATTTTACTTCGTCATACTTATCAATTAGACTTAAAACAAGTCAAGATAAATTGTTTTTACAACAACAGTGTGCATTGTTTTCATTCTTGAAATAAGTGAAATTTACATGTTTCTCTTTCCTACTTTTCGTAATTTTTAATGGATATTTTGATATATTTCATCAAACACACAAACATTGATAGATAAGTTAATTTTACTTTCAATTTTCTGAATATAATCAACCACTACAGGAAGCTCAAAATTTTCAAGTTTCCAATTGAGATCAATACTAACATTTTGATATTTTGTAACTGTCTGAATTTTTAATTACTGGATATAAAACAAATTTTATACCCACAGAAATCATTTTAGATCTTATGTTTTCACATTAGTACATATTTCTCGGTTTTTTATTTTATCTGGCAATTCAATATAAGATGATCCTCTCAATGGAACATGTATGTTAATTCCTAGTTCCAAACCAATGATTCTGTATAAGCAAGCTCTACAACAAATACAGGAATACGTTAATGAAGCTTCAGAACACAACTTTCAATATACAGTTTAATAAAAACTGCCTAGCTAATAATGAAATTCCAGATTATATCAAAAAATCTGTGAATAGCGTGTCATCTGCACCAAAGAAAGTAAAAAAGAAAGTGGAGATTTTGTGGTAAAGCAGGAAATTAGGGAAATATATGCTAAAAAGCAGTTGCTCAACATTGTAATTTACCAAACTCATCTAGAATTGGCCAACAAATTTTCAATACCAGCTTATTTTGAGGAAATAACTGAGAGAGATAAGGCATACATGCAGAAAGTAATGTAAGAAAAACAGAAGAAACAAAACAGAAAACTCAACAGAATAATCAATTGCACATGCACACACTAAAAACAATCACAACCTACAATATATGTTCCATGACTGAATCATTAACCTAACTGACATAAATCTTAGCAGACAACAAAAGAGCCTACTAGAAAAAGGGTCAAAACACAACATTAACACATACATATAACACAAAACAATAGAAAACCTCATAACAGAATCAGAACACATTATAAAGGAACAAGAAAGACTGAGCACACCAAATTTTAATGCAAACTTGACAAGAGAATTAGTAGCAGCAGAAATAACACAGATAATCAGAACACACAGATCCACAAGAACAGTAAATCAAATATTACTGTCATTATGGATAAAAAAGAATACAGAGTGAAAACACTAGATTTTGTCAAAGCCAACAACATCACAAAGCAGATCAGTGACCCAACAGCAAGGTACCAGAAAAACATTCAACAGACACTGAAAAACATCAAAAACACATTCTCAAAAGGCGGAGTACAGAGGGTGACACAGAAAAATCCAAAAGCACCCACCCTAAATTCCCTACCAAAGGTTCACAAGGATAATATCTCATTAAAGCAAGTCATTAACTTCCAAAATGCTCCATCCTACCACCTGGCCCAACAGACACACACACTACTAAAAAAATTGTATAATTTTGATAACAGGAACCTGGAAAACTCAAAGGAGTTAATCGACAAAATCAAGAACATACACATACTGGACACAGCAACCCTCATATTATTCGACATCACATCAATGTACACTTGTATTCCAATAAATGAAACAATCAACATCATCACACAAAGATTAAAACAACAAGGAATCACACCAGGCACACACATCAACCATACTCAAGACCACAACATTTAAAAATTTTTTGCATTCAACAAAGAATTTTATTCTCAACATGAAGGCCTGCCAATGGGATCACGAATTAGTGGCCTCCTAACTAATGTATTTATAAACAACTTGAAGAAAGTGATATTCAGACACATCATAATACCAAAAACTACAAAGTTATGTACCGGTACCATCATGTTGATGACATAATGTGACTGATTGATGAACCACATACACACATAGAACAGATACACAATTAAATAAACAACTTACATAAAAAACAACACACACAACTTCACAATATTCAGGAAACCGACAACCACAAGCACCATCATTCACAACCTATCAAACCACCCACTGACACATAAGCAAGAAAACTTCAGATTCATGCTCCATAGATTAAACAGAACACCCATGAACTAACATAACTACACACAAGAACTAAACACAATAAAACAAGCAGCAGTAGAAAATGGCTATGATACCCATATGGTAAACAAGTTAAATCATAAAACATGTAAACAGTACAAAAATGAACATACTACTCACACACAAATCGTCACCCAACACAGAACAACACAAAACACAAACAGTGACCACACACAAGACACAACAGAGCCATAACACACACAAAACGAAATGGCATACACTCACCTAAAATAACAAGATTGTTCACAGAATAGGCAACATATCAACAGGGACTCCAAATAGGATACAGGACAGAGAACACAACACAGGAAAACATCAGAATACAAGAAACACCCATGGATAAATTCAGCAGATCAAGAATATATGACACACATGCAACACTTGCCAGTCAGTGTACATAGGACAAACATGCAGAAACTTCAAAACCAGATATCCAGAACATCTCAGCGCTTTAAAAAGCAACAGGTCCTACAGCACATTTTATGACCACCTTGTAGCCCACAATCACCGACCAACCACAATAGAAACAGACTTAAGAGTACTAAAACCCACCCACAGCCTATACAGCAAACTGACTACTGAGGGAAATCTCCACATACAGAAGGCAACAGCAGAAGGAAAACAGGTCTTAAATGAATACACTACAATCTGCAAGGGCACACTATTTAACACATTAAAAGAACTTTCTAAAAAAGGTAACTCAAACAGATAAACTCTACCCACACACATACACACACACACACACACACACACACACACATACACACACACATACACACACACACACACATACACACACACACACACACACACACACACACACACAAAGATAAAATGCAGCAAAATTCAAATTTGGCGCCGAACCCTCTGGTGAACAAATGGACACTGACTGGACTGGGACATACAACAAACCACAATCACACTGTGTTTTGCTGAAGTAAAGAGTGCGTTACTCGTTACTACTTTGTTTGTGGGAAATATGTGTTATACTTGTGTATGCATCACGATGCCTCACCATGATTCGGAAACAAAAGGACTTGCAGCACGAAAATGTAAGTAAAAGTGAATATAGGCGTGAAAACATCGCGACAAACTAAATTATATCCTAGATGATTGGTTACCTCCAAGCAAAATCGTTAGGTTACAGATGACAAGCTACATGTAGTAAATAATAACACAAGTGATCTGGAAATTCACACCACGTGTATTAACAAAATGAAATGAACTATTGTTTGAACTAAACATCACATAATTTTGTAATCATTTATCAAAAATGTTCACATTACAGAATAAAAACGGAAATCCGCTAATGATGGCACAGTGGTGATGAAACATTTTGCGCACTGAGAAAAAACAGTGTTTTGCATAACTGGTGGACGTTACAGCTTACAATTCAGATTAATGTCCATCTTGATCTGCATGCCTGAAAATCACCCATTCTTGATCAAATATTTTGTTTACAAACTTTAAAATTTTTTAATTATCTCTGTCTCATTTGTGTACCTATAGGTTTCTGTATGGAACTTAACTTCCATAATATTTCTGTTTACCCGCAATTGGTACTCAAAAAAAGTCTTAAGGTTATTTTCAATCCACAGTGTATTCTTAGATTACTTTTTACAATTTTCATTATTTTCAATTTTACCACAGTTAAGAAACCATTAGGTTCAATTGAGTTCATGTTATTTTCAAAATTTGTAGTTTGTTATCTGTTTTCAAATGCAGTATCAACTAGATAACTTCTAAATGATCTTTCTCTCTTGGTTTCTTAAATAAATTAGTATAAAAAGGAAATAATTTTTTATTAGTTCTACTTTTTTGTTTTGCAAACAGATCAGTAGAAACTGGAAATATTTTTTAAATGGTATTTCTTCATTAGTTCTAGGATTTTGTTACTTGAAGATGTCATTAGAAAATGAAAATATTTTTTCAATGCTTTATCTGCATTAGTTTTAATTTTTTCTTTCCCAGACACATTGGTAGAAAATGGAAATATTTCTTCAATGCTTTATCTTCTTCAGTTTCGAAAACATTATCATCATTTTTAAATTTACAGTAGGATAAGTGCTTCTAAGGAATTTCCACACAGAGGTTTAAGTTTGTGACATAATGTCATTTAATAAATCTCATTTAATAAACATAATTAGATTTGCTTTATTAAATTTACTAAATCCTCTTAAATTATTTCTCTTACAGTAATCACAAAGTTCAACAACTGTGAATCACTCCATCTGGCTTTCTATTTATACAAAATAAAACTCATCAGATTTGTAAAAATTAATTTTTCAAATTGATGAGTGAGGGTACTTATTTAATAGAAATTTAAAATTAACTGTGAAATGATTTTCCTTTCTTATTTTTCACATTTACTGAAATACATTTTACTACTCTTAAATTATTTCTTTTACAGTAATCACAAAGCTCAACAACTGTGAATCACTCCATCTGGTTTTCTATTTATACAAAATAAAATTCATTAGATTTGTAAAAATTAATTTTTCCAAATTAATGAGTGAGGGATCTTATTTAATAGAAATTTAAAATTAAGTGTGAGATGGTTTTCCATTCTTATTTTTCACATTTTCCAAAACACATTCTACTACTATTACGGTTATCCTTCTGAGAAGGATATTTGTAAAATCAATCTAGATTATTCATCTCTTGACAAGTTATATATTTCTTTGCTGCTGTATCGGTTTCTTACATTTCTTCATTTTCCATTGACAGTAAATTTTCGAATGTTCTTCACTCAGTATTCACTATAAATGATTTTTATAATAATATTTAGAAATATTTCTTCTATGTACACATGAAATTCGATTATCATTATAATTTTTTAGATGATATTCATTTATACATTGTCTACACATTGTTCTATATCCATATTTTGTATATTTCTGTAAGTAAAATTATTAGTTGCCTTCTCAGAATTACAATATTTACAAAATTTGGATTTCACAGAAGACTGATATGTTTGTTGTTGAACCTTGTGTTGCTTAACCTGCCGTTGTTGAAACTGCTCCATTTATACACAAAAATTTATTAGGCTGGTAAAAAAGTAAAATATTACAAGATTAATCTCTTCTGAATCATCATTATCAGTATCATGATCGTCACCCAAAAAAACATAAGCATCAAATTCATTCCTAATAAACTTTTGATTAAATATTTTAATAATTCTTCTACACATTGGACATTTAATTTGTTCTTTTAACCATTCATCAACACATTCTTTATGAAAAATATGATTACAGCCTGCTTTCATGAAAAGTAAAAGCCCTGCAGTAAGAGTATCCTGGAAGATACACCTTTGACTTTGGTAAATTATTGAAAACCCAGTTTACTAATCCTTTACCATGCTTTTCGTTTACGAAAATATATGTAGGAAATTATTCAAAAATCTAATCAAATAAGGAATTTCTTTGGGTATCTTTTAATAATTACATTTGCATTGTTCCAACTTTTTCATTATGACATTTTTTTATTTCCAGCTAATTTTCCCCATGAATTACTCTTAATCTATCAATAAAGTGTCTAACAGTATTGATCCAAATATATTCAACTGGTTTTTCTGAATATTTTTTTTACTAAATCTTTATGAACTTTTTCTTATTCACTTTGAAATGAATCATCTAATTTTTTTGTCTCAATGCTGGGAAAAAGTTACCAACAGTTTCTTTTATCAAATATTTATATTTATTTTATCTACTTGATTTTATTTTACTTGAATTATTTCAGAATATAATGTTCCTGAATTCTGTAATATTTCTGGATATTTGATAAATCTGCAATTGTAAATAGTTTATTCATGTCCTTCATAGTTATCTGTTTTTAGTTGAAGGAGTCATTAATTCATCTGTAGCTTCACATGTCCTGTCACCAATAGTTAATTTGTCTCCATTAAATTTTACTTGTAATTTACTAACAAATTTAAATCTACTAGCTGGTCTCAATCCAATAACCGTATCTCCCTGTAGTTAATATATTCTGACATCCTTTCACTTACATTTATTTTTTAACAGCTTCGTATTCTTTTTCTCTAGTCTTCATATTTCGTTAGTAAATTTTGTATTTCTATTACACATAATGTATAATCTCTTTTAATACCATCATATTGTTTAATTGGTGGTATATCATTAAATTCTTCCAAATAATGTTGATTATAAGGAACTGCTTGTTTTTCAACTTCGCTATTTTCTCCAATAGCTTTCAAAATACTATCACATAGTACTTCATTCTTGTTAAACTTTTTCAATAGCAACAATAACTGGTTGATCTTCCTTTTAATATTTTTCATATTCACTTCATGGTTGTTTTTGCAAAGCTTCAATTCTTCTTTTTCTTCTTTAGTTTTCTTTCTATTTTGCTTAGCTTTTTCAATACATTCTGGATCATACAATGAACTTGTACTTAATCCTTTAGGATGATTGTATTTTGCAAACATTTACTAGAGATGAAAAACATTAATTAAACAGTTAATTTTAACATTTATATGGCTATAAAATTCTGTATTTTATTTCTGAAGTTATCATCATTTGGTTTTCTAGTCATGTCTATCATAAAAAATCCAGACTGATCATTCCAACATTTACTATACATTTCTTTAAAACCATCAAACTTTAAATTACCACCAATGACTCTAATGATAAATATGGATTAAATCTGCATCATCATGTCTAAAATATTTTAAAAATTTAAAGTACCTCTAACTAATAGTTTTGATATTTTTTAATAATTTTGAGGTAAATAAATACAATCTATTCATTTATGTCTTCCTCTAGTAAAGTATTCTGTAACTATATCTTGATTTTCAAGAATGAAATCATCAAATACAACAACTGAATTATTTTGTTATTAATCAAATGGAACAATTTCTTCATTATTTTCAATAAAAGTAGTAATTTTCCAATTTGATTTTCTTCAATCTCTTCATATCTTTTTTATAAATTCTTGATATTTTGGTTCATCTAAACATTCTGAATAAATATACCAATGATTAATTTTATTCCAATTCAACCATCCAGAGATAGAATATAATTGTCAATCAATAATTTGATTTTTCCACAACTACTTGATCTTATATCTGCACATAATTTGACGAAAGATTACCATGTTTATTTAGAGATTTCTTTTCTGGAATTATTAATTTTGGTTCTCAATCTGACATTTATTTTATATTTTTGTAATAGTAAGAGGAATGTAGTACATTATGTCAGTTAAGTGATAATCCATCTATTCTTAAAAAAATCAACCATTCCAATAAGAGACACTTATAAAAATATTTGAGTAGTTGTTTTTTATTCTACTTTTATAACTTCAAATAGTACATTGAAAAATAATAGGTCAATATATCTCAAAAAAATTAGGAAAATTTATTCAATTGAAAAAACCAAGAATGCGTATTAAAGGAGACGAAATTTTAAATCTAGTTGTTATTGAAAGTGTGCATGGATATAAAAGAAAATAATTGTCCAAGTGTGTTAGCAGTTAATAATCAAATTATTGAAGTTAATAAAAAAACTGCTGCTAAGGACCTTCCTAAAATTATTCCATTCGAACTGATTAATATAAATTTCAATTTGGCTGATGGAATGTATGTTGAACATCATTTTCATACGGAAACTAATATTATTACTTCATTTAAAATGCTGAATTTGGAAGACCAATAATTTATGAACTGCATTATCCTATAGATATTTCTACTTTTGATATATGTACAGGATGAGCCAGACAGTAGGAGATTTTACTTTATTATATGAGTACCCAAACGGTAACTTCATTTTTCCATTGCGACCAAGCCACCGCCGGCAGTGTTAGCTGCCTGTAAATTCTTTCATACCACGGTCTGGTAACAGGAAGTCAGCACCAAGGAAGGGCACCTTGATCACGCGCTTCTTTCATGTGCTTACGAGGTAACCCCGCCACAAGCGTCGCTTAGCAGGCAACGCTCTGGAAAGTTCCATGCCACCCGCACGGTTTGCTCGGTCCCGACCAATCAGGGCGGAGGAAGCCGCGTGGTGCGTCGAATATACCCGGCCGCCCATCGCCGGGCCCGCACTCTTGTATTCTTGCTCACCCGCGAGTCGGATGCGCACCCTGTAGCGTTGAACATCTCCCGCTTCTCCCAGTGCTGCGGCACTGTGGACTTAGTTTTGGCGGACAACAACTTTCGGTAGCTTCGCGAACAATGTTTCGCCCAATTATAGGCTCTGGCTCACCCTCACCTCCCTAGGCCTATGTATCCCCTATCAACACGCTTTAACCAATAAATGGCCTTTCTCTAAAAATTATCCTATTATTCCACAACGCCCACCGCCTGACCATACACCCATAAGGTTGGTGGTAGGCAAGAAAGAGAAGGGACATTTAATTCAAAAGTAGACCCATGAACTCATGATTTAGACGGTGTTACGAAGTGAAGCAGCATTTAAAAGCCATCTCTGTTCCACTCGCTAACAGTGTGTGAAACCTGACTGTCCATAGGCTTCCGCACGAAACCTAATTTTTTTCATACTGTCTTCGAGAAATGTACGTTCTGCAACCCGTCGCAAATTTCTGTCCTCTAAATATTGTTGACTGTGTTTCCCGGAAGTAAGGTCTTCTCTCCATCAGGACTTGCCATAAAAGTCACAGCAACATTATCTGTCACTGAACGGCGAATGGAGCAGTCACAGTTCCATCGCGCTGGCGCTGGTCTCCTCGTCTCTGGACAACGGTCACTGCTTGAGCTGTGTGGCACGTTTTTACTCACACTTTCCGTCGAAAGCATCCTCCACATAGGTGAATAAAAAAAAGAAATGGTTAGTTGACCCCCTCCCTACGTTACTCCCCAAGCAATTGACATGTGGTCTCCGTTTGTAACAAACTACATGAATAAATAAAAGGGAATCATCCTGCAAAATATATCTGGTACTCTCATTGGTAACTGCATTCTAACAAGGGAGTGGTCCAATTCGACATGTCAACACCTGCCCTGTAACTTTTTTTTACACAGAAAGAATATACCGAAAGAACCATAATGTCAAAATTTTAGCTACTAAGGCACAGTGAAGTATTTTTTAAAAATGCTGAAAATTACTAAACCCTTAGCTGGTCAGGTGGTTGAAGAAATATACGCCTCTACTTTAATTTTAGCAGACGGAGCGTGTGCAACAACGAAGACACATTTCCTTGGCTATCGGCGCATCGGTAAACTGATAACACAGCACGACGCGATCGTAATTGTAAAGCGAGTCTCACGTTTCGTTGATAGCTTCTCTGTCAGAATTGTTTACAGTTACTATTGACTAGAATTTGCAACTCATTTAAGATCCATAATAATTAGCAGATTCCTCTGTGGTATCGCTAAATTTTAATAATGGAGATGAGACAGAATTAATTTTCTTTGTGTTTTGTTTCTATATGCTTGATAACAGCATTTATCTTTGCGTAGGTACCAGAGTTTCACAATAATCGGAATCTAATAATACCTGAAACCTTCCAAACATGAAATATTGTGAACGTCATATGCAATCGAAATAACGTGTTTCTCCTGAAGACCTACAAATGTCTTATTAATTAGTTAGTCTCAAGAAAATTCATGCGACAGATATCGACATTTCGTTGGAAATTTTGTAAACATTTGGAGAAGCAGGAAATAACTGTGACAGTTCGATAAATTTTGGTTCGTACGATGAATGTTGTGCTAATTAAAGTCCATAAAAAATACAGTACCTTCCAAACCCAAAGAAAACATGTACAGTAATAGCTTATTGTGACAAAGAAAAATCTTTAAATTACTTGGGTAAACTATGGAGACAGGAAGCGCTTGAAATGAAGTAGTATGCTGAGCCAGTTTCGTTTCAAAAAAATCTAAACGTAAATTGTATAAATGGAAGAAAGATTTACATAAGGTAAGAAATATGCTCCAAAATGGAACTCGCAGAAGTGCAGAAGTGAAAGGAAAACTGCTCGAAAGATTTTGACAGTCATTGCACAGTTACCAAGGGAGATTGATGAGACTATGCTCTCTGGTTGCACAGATTCACAAAATTATGCAGAAAAGGAAGTCGCAAAATTACGAAATTTAATTAAAGTAAAGATGTAGAGATGTCATTAATTGGTAATACTGTAGAGAATTCATAGGTGCCGTGGAGACGAAATTTCTTGTTATCCCTTAAAACGCCAAAGCAATGGAGATTACATAAGTCAGACTTCACCTTTGCTTAACATGTTCCAAAGGAAAAATCCAAATACCAAGGCCACGCCGAAGTACTAGCTATAGCCAACAAAGGGAAAAAACTAAGCCTGTTATAAGCACTTGAGGTAAAATCGACTTTTAACTCAAAATACCGAGCTGGTTGTAAATGATCAATTACAGCTGAACAGATCCCCACTTTAAAACTTCACACGATGCAGTCAAAGAGCCACATACCCACAAACCGCCATAATGGCTCACAGTGCGTAACAGAATTAAAACACAATAGAATTTCGTGTTCCTTGCCTTGCTTACGCCACAAACTTCCAATATGACTTGTAATACAGGGTGATTCAAAAAGAATACCACAACTTTAGGAATTTAAAACTCTGCAACGACAAAAGGCAGAGCTAAGCACTGTCTGTCGGCGAATTAAGGGAGCTATAAAGTTTCATTTAGTTGTACATTTGTTCGCTTGAGGCGCTGTTGACTAGGCATCAGCGTCAGTTGATGCTAAGATGGCGACCGCTCAACAGAAAGCTTTTTGTGTTATTGAGTGCGGCAGAAGTGAATCGACGACAGTTGTTCAGCGTGCATTTCGAACGAAGTATGGTGTTAAACCTCCTGATAGGTGGTGTATTAAACATTGGTGTAAACAGTTTACAGAGGATGGGTGTCTGTGCAAAGGGAAAAGTTCTGGACGGCCGAGAACGAGTGATGAAAATGGAGTATCGGGTTGATATTGCTCGAGTGTCTGGAGGGGGCCATATTGAACATCTCTGAACTTGTTTTTGACTGAAAAAAAAACCTTTTTAAATACTCTTTGTAATGATGAATAACAGAAGGTTATATTATGTTTCTTTCATTTAATACACATTTTTAAAGTTGTGGTATTCTTTTTGAATCACCCTGTACTTTAATATTGTGCATTTGAACCATGTACTATGTTTAATATTGCCCATAACATAAAAATGTAATTTATAACGTAAAACACGTTTGTTGCACAACATTAAGTTACTAGTGTTCGTTAGATAGATCTCAGTCAATGTCACGACCTGACAAACTATGACATCATGACTTCATAACCTGTAATACTGTAAGATTGTATATTATAATGATTGTATATAGTACTGCCCACTGCCTAAAGTTTACTTCACAATGTTAAATTTTATCACAACATAAATAAAAAGTGCTCAGTTTAACATTTCTCATTCCATGTCAAGACCTCATAAAACTTAGCATTATAACAACTTAACGTGTAGTATTGTATAGTTTCATTATTCATTGTGCTCAAGATTCTCCATTGTGTAAATTGTAATTTCAACGTTAAGAAGCAAGGTTGATACACAACACTCTATGCAGGTGGACAGTATCTTTGGTTATAATTTTTGGTTACCTAGGAACTAGTGTATCTTTCAGACACTAGTCAGCTGTTTCCTGAAGATGGCCCAGTAAGCTGAAAACTAGTGTTATATAAACAAAAAGCAGTAGAAGAAAGGCATGTTATTCAACCTTGGACATTATTCTCTAACTTAGATGCTAAACACAAAATAAGAAGACATACTTACCATGAGTTTGAAATTATTTTAAAATGTGATGTTAATGGGAGAATGTAGGAAATAATGTTTTCCTCATGAATAGTTTCAAAACAGTGGGAAAACGTAGACAGACAGCACCGTTAAAAACACTTGAAAAACCTTTGAAGAACACTAAATATGTGAAAAACAATGAACTCCACACAAGAGAAAGTGACCATTAAAAATAGAGCACTGTACACTTTCACTAAAACTGGAAATGACCTGCCCTAGGATGGTAAATTGTTGATGAAAAGAATGATAGGTATGGAGGGAGAACAGAGAATGGTGGTGATGAGGAGTGAGAAGTGGTAAGAGGTGGTGATGAGACAGGTGTGGCTGGGGAGAGAGGGGTAGCTGGGATTGGAATCTACACATTTGAAATGAAAAGAGAATGGAGTGTGATAGGGAAGGGGAAACGGAGGTGGTACGGTATGGGTGGAGGACATGGAGGGAGCCGTTGGAGGGGTGGATAGGGTGGAGAGGATTCGAAGTTGGTAGATGTGCGTATGTCGGGCCGAGTTCGTGGTCCGTGAGAAGGAGACGGTTGAAATTTCTTTGGGAGAAGACGTGGAGGGTGCGCAGGTGGATGTTCACAATAAGCACCGTATGAAAACACAGGAGGTGTTGACGAGACGCATAACTTTTGTCTCTGAAGGAGGAGCGCATGCGAGTGTAAGTAGCGGGAATCAGTAGGGCGAAAGCGTCGTGCCAAAACAAGAGCTACAGGGCCCAGTTATCGTAATAACTGTGCTACATAAATTGTTACAAAAAGTTCATGTCAACGAATGGAAGCCCAGATTGATGTAAATCGTCTGTAATGTTACATCCTATACTGCCTTGATTTTATAGTCTCTTACGTAAATTTGGAAGTTTGTAGTAAGGTCTTATGGGACCAAACTGCTGAAGTCATCGGTCCCTAAGCTCTAACCTCCGATGGAGGGGGGGGGGGGGGGGGGGTGAGGAGGTGGAGCCACGCGGACCGCGACGGGCGACCAAGACCTCGCGGCTACCCGGTCTTACGTAACAATTACATCTGCAGCAGTTCAGCTTTCGATATGAATTGCAGGTTATTCAAAAATTTCATGATTTGAGACATTTTTGGTATGGTTCAAGAGCTTAAAATTCGCGTGTGTGCACTTTGGACTTCGCACTACGCTTCGCTACGTCCTCTTCTCCCAGCTGCATCTGCATATTCGCCGACGCGCGCGCTAGGCAATAAGCGCAGTACAAACCGCTGTTATAGCGGTTCTTCGTGCGACAAAAAGGAGTAACTTCAGCATTGTTTTACCATACTTGCAGCGCATCTTAGCAGCTAGAATTTTGGCAGTGCGTTCTTTTCGGGTGTTTTCTTCCTGTGAGATATATTTCACGGTAGGTTTCCTGTTAGCTAGTGTGGGCAGAGGTCATTGTTGGCAACCGGAATAAAATAATAATTCGATCCTTTTACCAAACTCCCAGTTCAGTGATACAGTTGCTGAAAGGTTCAAAGAAACCTTCAGTTTGATTTCAAACACGTACCCGACTCATACGATAATAGTTGGCGGTGACTTTAATTTACCGTCGATATGTTGGCGAAAATGCACGTTTAATTCTGGAGGTACGTATAAAATATCATCCGAAATTGTGCTAAACACATTCTCTGAAAATTATTTCGAGCAGTTAGTTCATGAGCCCACGCGCATAGTAAAAGGTTGTGAAAACACACTTGACTTCTTAGCAACAAATAATCCTGAGTTAATAAACAGCATCAAAACCGATATAGGGATTAGTGAACACAGGGTTGTCGTAGCGAGATTGAATATTGTAATCCCCAAATCCTCGAAAAGTATGCGAAACATATACCTATTCAAAAAGGCAGATAAAAATTCACTTGACCCCTTCCTGAGAAACAATCTCCACTCATTCCAAATTAATAATATAAGTGTAGACCAGATGTGGCTTACATTCAAAAAAATAGTATCGGAAGCAATTGACAGGTTTATACCAAATAAACTAACAGACGACGGAGCTGATCCTCCTTGGTACACAAAACGGGTTAGAACACTGTTGCAGAAACAACGAAACAAACATGCCAAATTTAAAGAGACGCAAAATCCCCAAGAACCAGGCAGAAAATCCAAAGAGATTCTGGTCGTATGTGAAGTATGTTAGTGGCAAGAAACAATCAATGCCTTCTTTGAGCGATAGCAATGTGTATACTATCGAAGATAGTGCTGCCAAAACAGAGTTACTAAACATAGCCCTTCGAAATGCCTTCACAAAAGAAGACGAAGTAAATATTCCAGAATTCGAATCGAGAATAGCTGCCAACATGAGTAACGTAGAAGCAACTTAAATCACCTAATAAAAGGAAGTCTTCTGGTCCAGACTGTATACCAATTAGGTTACTTTCGGAGTATGCTGATTCATTAGCTCCAAACTTAACAATCATATACAACCGCTCGCTCGACGAAAGATCCGTACCCAAAGACTGGAAAGTTGCACAGGTCACATCTATATTCAAGAAAGGTAGTAGGAGTAATCCACTAAATTATAGGCCCATATCGTTAACTTCGATATGCAGCAGGATTTTAGAACGTATATTGTGTTCGAACATTATGAATTACCTCGAAGGAAACGGTCTATTGACACACAGTCAACATGGGTTTAGAAAACATCGTTCCTGTGAAACACAACCAGCTCTTTTTTCACATGAAGTGCTGAGTGCTATTGACAAGGGATTTCAGATCGATTCCGTATTCCTGGATTTCCTGAAGGCTTTTGACACTGTACCACACAAGCGGCTCGTAGTAAAATTGCGTGCTTATGGAATATCGTCTCAGTTATGTGACTGGAATTGCAGTTTCCTGTCAGGTCAAATTTCGTAGTAACTGACGGAAAGTCATCGAGTAAAACAGAAGTGATTTCAGGCGTTCCCCAAGGTAGTGTTATAGGCCCTTTGCTGTTCCTTATCTATATAAACGATTTGGGAGACAATCTAAGCAGCCGTCTTCGGTTGTCTGCAGATGACGCTGTCGTTTATCGACTAATAAAGTCATCAGAAGACCAAAACGAACTGCAAAACGATTTAGAAAAAATATCTGAATGGTGCGAAAAGTGGCAGTTGACCCTAAATAACGAAAATTCCAATCACCAACTTTCTCCTCCGAATGGGAAAATATTTTGTTGACACCGACCTAGGGCGGAACGATCACCACCATAAAATAAGGGAAATCAGAGCTCGTACGGATAGATATAGGTGTTCATTCTTTCCGTGCGCTATACGAGATTGGAATAATAGAGAATTGTGAAGGTGTTTCGATGAACCATCTGCCAGTCACTTAAATGTGATTTGCAGAGTATCCACGTAGATGTAGATGTTGATGTCAGCTTCGACCATTTACTTGTGAGTCGCAAGCACCAGCAAACACTCCAGCAGTCGCTACCTGCCCCAAAAGTCATGACAACCCCAGACCTACCACAGAGCTCTTTGGTGATACGCTACCCGAGATTTTGTGTGATATCTTGGAGTTCTGTGTAAGCGTACACCCTTGTAGATTATATGTAAATGATTAAGACAGTAGGCAGACAGGTTCTTCAGCCTAGCAACTGTACATATACTGTAAATCTCTGTTGGTGAATAAAATAAGTTGTTTATACATAAAAACTACTACGTATTTATGATGTTAGTTATATCACAGGGATCTCGTAAATGTAATAAATTGGTGGTAAGTTCCTATGGAACCAAATTGCTGAGGTCATCTGTCCCTAGGCTTACGTACTACTTAATCTAACTTTAACTTACCCTAAGGACAATACACACACCCATACCCGAGGAAGGACTCGAACCTCCGACAGAGGGGAGCTGCGCGAACCGTGGCAAGGTGCGTAAGACCTCGCAGCTACCCCGCGTGGCTAAAAAATGTACCTCTAGCTGGTGCATGACTGGTATGTATTGTCCTGCTTCTGTGCCGCCTGGTTCTTCACAGAAAATTCTTGAATGACCGATGCTGGTGAGTGTCAGATTCCGGTCCGGCGTGTCCTTTTAATGCAACTCTATGATTTCCAACAGCGTTCGATTGCTGCCTTTGAAACATTACATCGACTAATTATTATACTCTGTGAATTTAAGCAGCTTAACACTACATAGTGTAATATATCGCAAAGATTAAAACATTTCATTGCGATAGCTACCTTACTGCAAGACGCAGACTGAAGGCAGTGATGAGCGGTATTCAGATTTGTATCCAGCCATCAGAAATCGGTTGATTTTCCTTATATCGCCGAAGTCGCTAACAAGAATACCACGATGGTTGCTACGAATATGTCACAACCGAGTCTTCGTTTGATATTTTTTTCATCCGAATTAGCTGTGTATGTTTAATCACTTTATTCACATGAAATGTTAAAATAAGAAAAAAGGATCGATGAGAAGAGAGCTCGCAATTATTCGGGTGCAGATTGTCAGCCTGCCAATTTATTACTCGTGCATAGTTCGGCTATTTTTGAACAAATAAAGAAAATAAAGCCTGAAGTAACCTGTTGTTACCAGAACGAATATTTTCGTTTAAAATGCAAATATCTAGTTGTGAATTCATGAGTGATAAAACAGCTATGCTCATGAACTGAGATTTGATGACCAAAATGACAAGGAAATATTGAACAAAGTGTGTTCGATGGAAAAAAGAGAGAGATCGACGTATCCTTTATCACGCGCCCTGAGACCATGAAATGGGTTGAACTGTTGTTAGAGTATGGGGGACAAAATTCATCTGACTATACCGACGTTTTGGCTCTTCGCAAAGTGCGAACAGTCGTCATGACAAAAATCAATGGAAAACGGAAACGAAAAAGAATGGGCAATTGTTTCCTGAAAGTGAATCGAAAGCGAGTGGTACGAAATGTAGTGTAATTGCGATTCTGTAAATATGTTCTCACTTACTGGCGAGTAACGCGTTAATAATGCAATGTACATTGAAACTTGACATGTACCATGTTCTGCGAATATAGCGAATAGCAGTTTTCTGCAAAAATTCATGTGCCTTGGATTATCCATGGTTTTCGGTTATCTGTACAGTCTCGGATTCACATTAACTCGGCTAAGCGAAAGCGTGCCAAAATCAGATATCCAAAAGAAAGTTTGGAAAACGTAATATTCAAACAAAAAGAGTATGATATCACAACAAAGTCAATTACGAATGCCCGTCAGACTGTTATTGTGTTTCCCAACCGTATTTCGGTTGAAGCTGACTTAGCAAATGGAATTCCCTACTCTTTCACGTGCTTAAGTAGTTAGTGGTACGCTCACGAGATTTCTAACAGCGACTAATCAGATTTGTATTGTTATTATATGACATTTTATACCTGTAGGTTAAGTAGGTAACAGATATCTGTCATTATACGCAGAATAGTGGAGAGCAATCCACTGTGTATTAAATAGTACATAGAGACTCGCCAAAGGGGCAGGAATATTTTGCGTCAGAAATGTAGAACTTCACACAGTTCCATGATGTCAACTGACGGGAGAAGGAAGGAGGGTACTTTTTAACACCTCGTCGATATAGAGGTCAGCAGAGACTGAGCACGAGCTCCGACTAGTTGAAGGATGGGGAAGGAAATCGGCAGTGCCATTTCAAAGGAACCCTCCCAACATTGAGCTGGAGTCATTTAGGGAAGCCATGGGAAGCCTAAAGCAAGAGGGCCGGACGCGGATTGAACAATCGTCCTTCAGAATGCGAGTATAACGCGCTAACCACTAGACTACCTTGCTGGCTGATGTGTGTTGAGGATTTCGAGTCGTAAGTATGCAGTTATCTGCCGTCGCTGTTTCGCATAGCAAAGCCGTTCTTTACACGGCAGATAAACTGACTCTACTAATTAACTGTCTCACAGGGGGAAAGCGGTATTCAGTTTCATTCCCTCAAATGTATTAACGACCGAGGCATAGGTTGATAGAGAGTTTCTAAATTTACTATACGCGTTCAGGCAATTGGCACGACTGTTGCCCATTTACAGTTCGAAAACACAGCACATTAACTTGTGGAACATGGAAACGAAGGAAAAAGATTACATATTTTATTATTATGTATGACCGCTACGCTCTATTAATAAACGCAATGAAATTTACACAGCAACAGTAGTCATACAGTGCGTGCTACTATAGTTTACTGTACATAAATGTGCGGCACTGACGGTGATAACGCGGTAGCATCATTACATATCTCTTCAAGTCCTAACTCAAAATGTTCAAATGTGTGTGAATTTTTAAGGGACCAAACTGCTTAGGTCATAAGTCCCTAGACTTACACACTACTTAAAATACCTTGTGTTAAGAAAAACACGCACACCCATGTCCAAGGGAGGACTCAAAACCTCCGTCGGGAGGGGCCGCGCAGTCAGTGACATAGCGCCTCTAGCCGTGCGGCCATTCCGCGCGGCAAGTCTTAACTATTCTAAATCTGGTCTATATACATTGAGTTGACGTAAGTCATGGGATATCTCCTAATACGAACTGACTTCTCGAATATTTCCCATAAATGTTCAATGGGGGGGCCACATCATTCGCTCGAACTGTCCAGACTGTTCTTCAAACCAGTCGCAAAACATTGCGACACGTTGACTAGCTCCTTGTCATCCATGAAAATGGCATCGTTGTTCAGGAACATGAAATCCATGAATAGCAGCAAATGGACCCAACTAGCTGAAAATAAACATTTTCAGTCAATGATCAATTCAATTTGACCAGAGGATCCAGTCCATTCCTGGCAGGCCGGAGTGGCCGTGCGGTTCTAGGCGCTGCAGTCTGAAACCGAGCGACCGCTACGGTCGCGGGTTCGAATCCTGCCTCGGGCATGGATGTGTGTGATGTCCTTAGGTTAGTTAGGTTTAACTAGTTCTAAGTTCTAGGGGACTAATGACCTCAGAAGTTGAGTCCCATAGTGCTCAGACCCATTTGAACCATTTGAACCTGTTTGGGGGGTGGGTTGTTTGGGGGAAGAGACCAAACGGCGAGGTCATCGGTCTCATCGGATAAGGGAAGGATGGGGAAGGAAGCCGGCCGTGCCCTTTCAAAGGAACCATCCCAGCATTTGCCTGTACCGATTTAGGGAAATCACGGAAAACCTAAATCAGGATGGCCGGACGCGGGATTGAACCGTCGTCCTCCCGAATGCGAGTCCAGTGTGCTACCACTGCGCCACCTCGCTCGGTACCTGTTTGGGAAAAGGTAGGCTATCACATTGGCATACCAAGTATTATAGTTTGAAAATGTAATTAGTATGATGTTTCAAACTGGACTTGTTGAAAGTAGAAGTAATGTTGAATGTGAAAAAGTAACTTCAGTTATATATGCATATTGTTCTGTTACACTTTGCTTTGAACACTTCATTGAAATCCTACACCAGCACAGCGAAGACTGGATAGCTTATAACACTAGCTTGTTATATGTCACTCTTCCCTAACCACCGAACATTAAGTCCTGTCACCGGAAAAGCCACATATAACACAGCCTGTCGTGACATAAGCTAATGTTACCCTCTGGGAGGATTTATAATTTTCACCGTGCGTGTATGTCTAACGGATAAAGGTATCGGACAGTAATTTTAAATATAGTGAATTTAGCAGAAAAACTAAAGAGTCTTTAAACTTTGGAGTTTAATAAAAGTAGTAAATTTCGTAAATGAAAAATGAATGGCCGCCATCCCAATTACGCAAATGAATTTGGAAATATGTGTTTAAGAAAATTAAATATTAGTTATTGAAGTTACTTTCATTAATATTTCACTTTGAATAGTACATAGGATGCAAACGAACACAGGGCACTCTGAGCTGTGTAGCAGCAGTCACTAATACTCTTCATGAGGATACTCGTTGATTTTGTAAGACTACAATGCGAAAAACCACAAGCAAAATGACGGTCGTCGTTATCAGATTTCACTCTGTGCTATACACTCAACTTCATGCACCGAAGTAGAAGTCTGTGTTATAACCTGTTTGGGAGCCGTGCGGTTCTAGGCGCTGCAGTGTGGAACCGCGAGACCGCTACGGTCGCAGGTTCGAATCCTGCCTCGGGCATGGATGTGTGTGATGTCCTTAGGTTAGTTAGGTTTAATTAGTTCTAGGTTCTAGGCGACTAATGACCTCAGAAGTTAAGTCGCATAGTGTTCAGAGCCATTTGAACCAACCCAGTCCGTTCCATACAAACACAGCCCACACCATTAAGGATCCACCACCACTTGCACATTGCCTTGTTGACAACTTCGGGTCGTGGATTAGTGGGGTCTGCGCCACACTCGAACCCTACCATCAGCTCTCACCAACTGAAATCGGAACTCATCTGACCACACCACGATTTTCAGTCATCTAGGTTTCAATCTATACGGCACGAACCCAGGAGATGCGCTCCAGGCGATGTCATACTGTACTATTAGTGAAGGCTTTCGTGTTGGCCGTCTACGGCCATAGCCCATTAACGCCAGATTTCGCCGCACTGTCGTAACGGATACGTTTGTCGTACATTCCACGTTGATCCCTACGGTTATTTCACGCAGTGTTGCTCGTCTGTTAGCACTGGCATCTCTACGTAAACGCCGCTACTCTCGTTCGTTACGTGAAGGCAGTCGACCTCTGCGTTGTCCCCGGTGAGAGGTAATATCTTAAATTTGGTATTCTCGGCACGCTCTTGACACTGTGTAGCTCGGATTATTGAAGTCCATTATGATTTCCGAACTGAAAAGTCTGTTAGCTCCCGTGTTCAAAGTCTATTAATTACTGCCGTGCTGTCATAATCATGTCGGAATCCTTTTTACATGAATCTCCTGAATACGAATGTGGTGGTGGTGGTAAGTTCCTGTGGTACCAAACTGTTGAGGTCACTGGTCCCTAGGCTTACACACTACTTAATCTAACTTAAGCTAACTTACGATAAGGACAACAGACACACCCATGCCCGAGGGAGGACTCGAACCTACGACAGGGGGATCAGCACGAACCGTGGCAAGGCGCCTATACCGTGCGGCTATCCCGCGTGGTCTAAATACAAATGACAGCTCTGATAATGTACTATCCTTTTATACCTTGTGTACACGATACTACCGCCATGTGTATATGTGCATATCGCAATCCCATGACTTTCGTCGCCTCGATGTATACAGCATCTGAAAGATGAAAAGTAATGCTTCAGAGGATTGTGATGCATCAGGCAAGTGTGACCGTTTCGAGGGGATACACTCACCATCAGTAAATGATAGTGAATTAGAAGAGCTAATACGGCTCCTTGGCGCATCTCCAGAACAATTAACAACCGAATTTTGTGAAAGTAAGTATATAGCTCTCTTTCTGTCTCTGTATGAGTGTGAATAATAATAATAATAGTAATAATAATAACAACCATTATTACTAATAGTGCAATGGCTATCTAAGATAATGCTTTTCTTTCATGTAGAATTCTTGAACAAGATTGCTGTCATGAGGGCTGACGCCATACACACAATTGCACCTGCAGAATGAATCCATGCCATACTCTTTCAAAATGAGATCAATCCCTATGCCAAGCTGGATAAAATACACTGCTGGAAAAAATTAGTACACCCTTTTAGAGGTTTCCAGTTCACTCAAGACTGATTATTGCAACAGCGCATGTGGAGTACATGACATGATTGCATTTACAGATCAACAGCACAAGTGCTTCCGAGGTACCAGGTATCGACTCATGCTGAAATACATATATTAGTAAATGGTGTAACCTCCACAGGTGGCAATGCAGGCGCTGACTCTGGCATCCAGTCGATCGTATAGATAGAAAATACTGTCCTGGAATACGTTACGTCACATCTGCTCAACCCGTTCATGTAGTTATGTAAGAGTTGTTGGTTGACGAGTTACACGGGTGACTTCTCATCCCATAATATCTCACACATGCTCTATAGGAGACGAGTGTGGAGACTGTGCTAACCAGGGAGGCTGCTGTACATCTCGCAGAGCACGTTTTGTTTCATGGATAGTGTATGTGAGAGCATTTAACCAGTTGGAACAACACATCACTTTCCTGTTACAAGAACGGGAAAAGAACAGGTCTAATAACATTCTCCTCACACCAAACCCTGTTTAGCATCTCCCCCAGAAACACCAAAGATGAACGACAGTTGTACTTATTGGATCCCAGACCATAAAGCTTGGGTGGGGCCAGTGTGTCTTGGAAGAATGCTTTCTACGAGATAGCGCTCTCCAGTTGTACATTGTATGCACAAGGGACCACCACTAGCATACATGGATAACATACTTTCATCGCTGGAGACCACGCTGCGCCATTCTGTCTTCCAAGTGATCATCTGATGGCACCATTCAAGCTGTGCACATTGATGCTGGGGTCTGAATGGAATATGGGCTAGATGTGTTAATGTTCATAGTCACACAGCTAATAACTGGAAGGCAAGAGTTCCTGTTGACACATCTGGAATCACAAGCCCTTGTATCTGAGCTGTGGTAGCTTTACGATACGACGATCCTGGTGGGCGTCTGTGCTGCGTGGATGTCCAGAAACTCATCTACAGATTTGAGGATATTCATATGGCCACTGATACTAGTATTGCTGTACAAGTGACACAGGACGTCCAATTTCTATGGCAGTTCTCTGAAAGGACATTCCCACCACATTTTTATCCCTTTCAAACTCGCTCATTTGGCTGGAAGAAGCATGAGTGCATCACTGTAGCATGCATGCCTGCTTGTCTCACATGTTTACATCACACTGAGCCTTCTGGCTGTGAGGACATGTTATTAAATGGTAGACACAGATGACGCTGTGGTAGCTACACCAGTATGCTATCTGTTGGCAAGCTGCTGGAACCAGTATCAGAACGTCTCGTATTCCCTAGGTGGCGTATGATGTCATCAGATCGAAATCAACTTTGTCTTTCCAGGTGTTCTAATCTTTCTGGCAGTGTATTAAAATCCATTAATCCAAATGATAAAACATCTGCTCACAATGAGATTGATGTTAATGCTGATGTGGATTCAGTATTAAAATCTCGATGTTCCAGTAAGTGCTAAGGCTGATGAAAGGCTGAAATCTCTATGTGGCTATACCAACGCCAATGACTCTCCATGCAAGTACTGGGAATTATTATTATTATTATTATTACTGTTTACATTTGCATATATCTCTTACATGATACTTATCAGTATCTCCTCTTCCTATTCTGGAGTGATGTAAGGTTCTGGAGATGGGTTTACTGGAACATCATCAATGATCCTATCCTCACAAGCACCATGAGCATGCCTGTCGCCATTGTATTCACCATGACCGACAACACCAACACTGGAGTAAGCTGTCGCCAGCACACTGGTCGGGTAAGATGAAGTGAAGATTGATTAGTACGTGAGGATCAAGCACGCCTGTCACGAGTGAGACCAGAGACACACCTGCAAGCAACAAGCCGCCAACGCACTCTCGACAGCACGTATTAAGGCCTCCGCTGCTGACTGGATGGCTCACCCAATCACTCGGCTCACTGACCGACTGGCTCACTCATTCTAGTTTGGCGTCTGTCTTCATTCATAGAGCAGGTCACAGGCCATGACAGTACATTGCGACCAGATTAGTGACTATAGCAAGATTAACGATACTGTCTGCAAGACGACTGTTACTTGTACCACAGAACAAGGACTCTATAACAGCAAAGTAAATGTTTCCAGTACAAGTAAATAACGAACCGTATTAATACATGAGTGCCTTTCTGTTGTAGAGAGAGGGTACCCGCCACCCATAAGAACATACTCTCCCTTACTTCCTTGCGGCACAAGACTCTATAGCGGCGGCAAGGGTTCTACAGTGGCGACGAGGATACTGCAGTGGAGAATGAGAATAATTCAGTTGAGATCGAAGTTAATCAGCTTGGCCGAAGATTTTGCTTGCTTCTCTCGTGTTTTAGCTTGCAGGGATGATCGTGTTCAAGTGTTTCTATTTGCTAATTTGTTGTTGTGTTCTTGCATGTATTCCAGAAGGGGAGCCGTGGAACTAATCAAATTCCTCTTTTCAGAGGCTTTGCTTGCCTTTTGGTATAACGTATTTGCGTAAACCATGAGTTCCCCGCCCCTTCCACCTCCTGCCCCCGCGCTACAGCCGCAGATGGCCAATGTGATGGATCTAACACAAGCTTTTCAGTTGTAGAACCAGTGAATCACAATCTTGTTGACGACGGTACAACAACTACTGGCTGCACAAGCAGCGTCAGCCGCACAACCACAACGGACCAACCAACCGGCCCAACAAGTGCCGCCGACCAGTTCACAACCGTTCCGGAAATTTAAGTACACAGAACAGTTATGGATTGAATACCTGACCCAGTTACAAGCACGTTGTCAAGTTCATCGTGTCCAAGTTATTGTAAAGTTACAATAATTCGCCGGCCGGGGTGGCCGAGCGGTTCTAGGCGCTGCAGTCTGGAACCGCGCGACCGCTACGGTCGGAGGTTCGAATCCTGCCTCGGGCATGAATGTGTGTGATGTCCTTATGTTAGTTAGGTTTAAGTAGTTCTAAGTTCTAGGAGACTGATGACCTCAGCAGTTAAGTCCCATAGTGCTCAGAGCCATTTTTACAATACTTCCTTTCGATTGTCGGGTCCCCAGTGTTCAGGTTAATACAAAAACTATTGTAAGTAGACTGTTTAGGTTTCTGTATGAAAATCACTAGGTGTGCTGTGTGCAGTCTGTGGCTGGTTAGCATTGTTGTAATATTCGCTGTTGTAGTGTTGGGCAGTTGGATGTGAACAGCGCATAGCGTTGCGCAGTTGGAGGTGAGCCGCCAGCAGTGGTGGATGTGGTGAGAGAGATGGCGGAGTTTTGAGAGCGGATGATTTGGACGTGTGTCCATCAGAGACAGTAAATTTGTAAGACTGGATGTCATGAACTCATATGTATATTATGACTTTTGAACACTATTAAGGTAAATACATTGTTTATTCTTTGTCGAAATCTTTCATTTTCTAACTATGCCTATCAGTAGTTAGTGACTTCAGTAGTTAGAATCTTTTATTTAATTAGCAGTATTGGCGCTCGCTGTATTGCAGTAGTTTGAGTAACGAAGATTTTTGTGAAGTAAGTGATTCATGAAAAGTATAGGTTATTGTTAGTCAGGGCCATTATTTTGTAGGGATTATTAAAAGTCAGATTGCGTTGCGCTAAAAATATTGTATGTCAGTTTAGCGTTTATCAGAATAAGTAAAGAGAGTAATGTCTAAGTACCTTTAGTTTTGCTCAGCTGTTTGAAAAGCAAACAATGTAAGAGGTTTATCAGCACTGTCATTCATAATTTTTTCTAAGGGGACGTTTCACTATTCTCAACCGCATCTCCCAACGAACTCAGCTATGATCAAGTAGTCGGTGCGTTAACTCAATACTATGACCAGTAAGTCCAAGTAGATGCGGCTAAATATCAGTTCTAAAGATTGCAGAAAAAGCCGGAACAGACGTACCGCGAATGGTACACAAAAATGGTTCAAATGGCTCTGAGCACTATGGGACTTAACTTCTGAGGTCATCAGTCCCCTAGAACTTAGAACTACTTAAACCTAACTAACCTAAGGACATCACATACATCCATGTTCGAGGCAGGATTCGAACCTTCGACCGTAGCTGTCGCGCGGTTCCAGACTGTAGCGCCTAGAACCGTTCGGCCACCCCGGACGGCGAATGGTACACAGAATTAACGGGCATGACTAGAAAGCGTAAATTTAAGTGTAGTTGTGGCAAATTTTACAGTGATATCATGATTCGGGATGCAATAACATTCGATCTCCCAGATACTAGATATGGGAACAGATCTTAAAGTACTCTGATCCATAACTTCCCCAAGATTGCAAATCTTAGAGCTATACGATTCGGGTGCCACTGCGGCCGATAAGTTTGACCAAGTCCCGATTTGTCGGGTCGAGTCGCCTATTATTCGGGGCCGCCCCAAGCGATACCGGCACGGTAGCTCAGCGTGTTCGGTCAGAGGGTTAGCAGCACTCTATAACAAAAAACTGAGCTAATCGACCAACAACGAACTTAATCGGATGTCCTACGACGTCCGCCCCGAACAAATGCAACGAACAAAAGCGAACAAAACGAGATTAAAAAAAAAAGCAATCACAACAACGAGCTCACAGCTGCGAGGACGGCCACGTAGACATGTAAACAGGCCTTTGAATTTAGTGAAGTCTTGCCCTAGTTGTTTGACCGCCATGAAATACAGTATTGCCCATCACGTAACGCAACGTGTTACACGTGTGAAAAAAGAGGCCATGTCCAAGCAGTTTGTTTGCAACGGCACAAAAACACCAATTTTACCCGCTCCCAAAAGAAGCAGGCTCGTGCACATGCAGTGAACACTGTGTTTTCAACGTCTACAACAGGTTCTCACTAAAGTAAATTTAAGATTGTGCCTCCTTCCCGCCCTAGTGCTATGCAGCGACGCTCTAACTATTTGTCTCATTACGAGCTACTGGCCGTCGTTTGAACTTTCAGATATACACAGGTCCCTCATTCACTTTGCTTAATCGTGCCACGTACGAACAGTTAGATTCACCACGCCTTTTTAAATCTATCAACTACCTCACTGCGCCAGCCGGTGTGGCCGAGCGGTTCTAGGCGCTTCAGTCTGGAACCGCGCAACCGCTACGGTCGCAGGTTCGGATCCTGCCTCGGGCATGGATGTGTGTGGTGTCCTTAGGTTAGTTAGGTTTAAGTAGTTCTAAGTTCTAGACGACTGATGAAATCAGATGTTAAGTCCCATAGTGCTCAGAGCCAAGTACCGCTCTGCTGAAAATGGAGAGAAAATTCCAGTGCTTGCACAGCGTAGTTTGCCTACCACATACAAATCTCACACTAGGACAGTGAATTTCACTGTGTTGAAATCAAGAGAAATGGTTCAAATGGCTCTGAGCACTATGGGACTTAACATCTGAGGTCATCAGTCCCCTAGTTCTTAGAACTACTTACATCTAACTAACCTAAGGACATCACACATATCCATGCCCGAGGCAGGATTCGAACCTGCGACTGTAGCGGTCACGCGGTTCGAGACTGAAGCACCTAGAACCGCTCGGCCACACCGGCCGGCGAAATCAAGAGACAGTGAGAACAAATTCGGTTTAGATGCATTTGATTTTTTTGGTCTTAGCATCCAAGAAAATGTACTTTCATTATCCGCTTTTGAAGCAAAAGACAGTGTAACTTTTTCTTGTTTAAAGAATTTCCTGGACTACTTTCAGAAGGAATGGGAAAAGCTAATAACTTTATAGCATATGTTACATTGAAAAACAGCTAAGTTTTTCCGGACCCGCCCCGTTCCAATTGCTTTAAGAGAAAAGAAGCCAGTGAATTGAAAGAATTGCAAGATAATGGTGTAACTGCTCCCATTCAAGCTAGTCAATGGGCAAGTCCTCTCGCTTTGTTGACTAAACCTTCTTGTCGAATTCACGTTTGTGTTGACCTCAACTATACAGTCAATCCACAGACAGTAATTGACATTTATTCCTTACCTCACCCTGAGGAACTCATGGATACGCTTGGTGCAGAACGTTATTTCTCTAAGACAGATTTGCGTGATGCCTACTTGCAAAATCCATTGGATGATGACTCACAGGAAGTGTTTGCTGCAAATACGCACTGTTCAAATATTTGCGTTTTCCCTTCGGCAGTGCTTCCGCACCCTGCATTTTTCAACGTTACTTGGAACAGCTGACTGCAAAAGTGTCATTTTGTTCAAACTATCTTGACGATATTGTCGTGTCAGGTCCTACACTAGAGGAACACTTTGGCAATTTGCGTACTCTTTTTCGAGTGTTGTCAGAAGTGTCGTCTCGGAAAGTGTGACTTTTTCAAATTAGACTACAGTACTTAGGTCATGAGCTAAACTTTCAGGGTGGGCACCGCCTCTAATCTCATTTACTTGCCATCCGCTACCTCCCTGTTCCTCGCAATGCGTCTGAATTGCAGTCAGAACTAGACAAGATGACATACTACTCTCGGCTCATACCGCATGCCGCTCAGATCGCGGCTCCATTGCATCGCTTGCGTCGGAAAAATGTTCCTTCCGTGTGGACCCAAGAGTGTCAAGACGCATTTCAGGAACTCAAAAATGTTTTCCTTAGTGGCAGATGTTTAGTGGTTCAAATGGCTCTAAGCACGATGGGACTTAACATCTGAGGTCATCAGTCCCCTAGACATAGAACTACTTAAACCTAACTAATCAACGTACATCACACACATCCATGCCCGAGGCAGGATTCGAACCTGCGACCGTAGCAGCAGCACGGTTCCGGACTAACGTGCCTAGAACCGCTCGGCCACAGCGGCCGGCTGCCTTTAATTCCGTCTACGTATGTTTCACTTGGGCTTTTTGTAAATTAAGACACATAATTACAAAAATCTACCCACAATAACTATATTCTGCAATTGTTGTTAGTGTTACACACGCACCTATAATCATAAACTGCATAGATACTGTAACAGAATGTAACTAAATGAAAGCTGACACTACATGCAAACATGTTATTTTCTTTGTTTTTATATTTTTTAACTATACGTAGGTCTTGTAGCCATATCTTTTTTTCTAGGTTTACTTAAAACTCTGTATTTTAAGACGTTAGGAAATTAAATAGAGGCCAATGAAAGTCCAGTACTGGTATTCAGTAACATAACATGAATAGAGTATTGAGACCTTTATTTTGATGTTCATGTGATAGAAAGGATGGGTATGGCTTACGGGCAGCTATTTAGGCAAATGTAATCACTAAATTTTCCTTGAAGGGTTATTGAAACTGAATCATGGAAAGTAATATGCTGGGAAACCAATTTGTGGACAGTTGTTTGTTACACTATAAAATAAATATTATTGTTCCCGGCGTGGAACCACATGGCTGTTAGAATCACTCTTTTGTTCCTAGATACAAAGAAAAAGAATGAAATGTTTGACACCATAAATTTTTGTGAGAAAATAAGGTCTATAACATTTCAGTCAAGCACCACTGAAAATTGCGTATTTTTTATAGAATAAACCTTACCAAATAGAAGCTATACTGAATCAGCAGGTCATTAACGTTTTGTGTACTGATCAGTCATTGACAATCAACCCAACTCCGCTAAAATTTCTTTTTGCACACGCACTTATTGCGGGGATTACTAGCGTAGATCGAGATGATATGAAGAGTCTTCGAAACCCTTTCTTGCCTATTCTCCCATATGTCAGCAGTTGTGCTGGATCTCTCCAATGTAATCTGTTGCTATGTAACCGGAAATTTCATCCTCTATATTGTTCCTCTTCTTGGAAGGGTCGTTACGTCATGTATCAAGTTGACAAATGTATTTTTCTTTTGTATCGTGGTGGGTAAATTACTTTCACTGAAACTGAAAAATTATATAATATCCAAACGTCACCCTTTCCGGTTTGTTGTTGCTTGTGGTAACAAGTTTATAAAAGAAACAAAGAGGCAAGCAGTAAATGGAAATGGAGGGGGAGAGGGGGCGGGGTTGTGGAGGTAGGAGAACAACAGTAACGAAGAAAGAACGATTTTCAGCAGCGAGCAAATATGGGAAAAATAAAGGCGAAGGGCCGGCCGGTGTGGCCGTGCGGTTCTAGGCGCTACAGTCTGGAACCGCGTGACCGCTACGGTCGCAGGTTCGAATCCTGCCTCGGGCATGTACGTGTGTGCTGTCCTTAGGTTAGTTAGGTTTAAGTAGTTCTACGTTCTAGGGGACTGATGACCTCAGACGTTAAGTCCCATAGTGCTCAGAGCCATTTGAATCATTTTTTTAAAAGCGAAGGGCAAATAGAAGAACACCCAGTGGCGCTGCTGATGTTGACAAATACACTCCTGGAAATGGAAAAAAGAACACATTGACACCGGTGTGTCAGACCCACCATACTTGCTCCGGACACTGCGAGAGGGCTGTACAAGCAATGATCACACGCACGGCACAGCGGACACACCAGGAACCGCGGTGTTGGCCGTCGAATGGCGCTAGCTGCGCAGCATTTGTGCACCGCCCCCGTCAGTGTCAGCCAGTTTGCCGTGGCATACGGAGCTCCATCGCAGTCTTTAACACTGGTAGCATGCCGCGACAGCGTGGACGTGAACCGTATGTGCAGTTGACGGACTTTGAGCGAGGGCGTATAGTGGGCATGCGGGAGGCCGGGTGGACGTACCGCCGAATTGCTCAACACGTGGGGCGTGAGGTCTCCACAGTACATCGATGTTGTCGCCAGTGGTCGGCGGAAGGTGCACGTGCCCGTCGACCTGGGACCGGACCGCAGCGACGCACGGATGCACGCCAAGACCGTAGGATCCTACGCAGTGCCGTAGGGGACCGCACCGCCACTTCCCAGCAAATTAGGGACACTGTTGCTCCTGGGGTATCGGCGATGACCATTCGCAACCGTCTCCATGAAGCTGGGCTACGGTCCCGCACACCGTTAGGCCGTCTTCCGCTCACGCCCCAACATCGTGCAGCCCGCCTCCAGTGGTGTCGCGACAGGCGTGAATGGAGGGACGTGTCGTCTTCAGCGATGAGAGTCGCTTCTGCCTTGGTGCCAATGATGGTCGTATGCGTGTTTGGCGCCGTGCAGGTGAGCGCCACAATCAGGACTGCATACGACCGAGGCACACAGGGCCAACACCCGGCATCATGGTGTGGGGAGCGATCTCCTACACTGGCCGTACACCACTGGTGATCGTCGAGGGGACACTGAATAGTGCACGGTACATCCAAACCGTCATCGAACCCATCGTTCTACCATTCCTAGACCGGCAAGGGAACTTGCTGTTCCAACAGGACAATGCACGTCCGCATGTATCCCGTGCCACCCAACGTGCTCTAGAAGGTGTAAGTCAACTACCCTGGCCAGCAAGATCTCCGGATCTGTCCCCCATTGAGCATGTTTGGGACTGGATGAAGCGTCGTCTCACGCGGTCTGCACGTCCAGCACGAACGCTGTTCCAACTGAGGCGCCAGGTGGAAATGGCATGGCAAGCCGTTCCCAGGACTACATCCAGCATCTCTACGATCGTCTCCATGGGAGAATAGCAGCCTGCATTGCTGCGAAAGGTGGATATACACTGTACTAGTGCCGACATTGTGCATGCTCTGTTGCCTGTGTCTATGTGCCTGTGGTTCTGTCAGTGTGATCATGTGATGTATCTGACCCCAGGAATGTGTCAATAAAGTTTCCCCTTCCTGGGACAATGAATTCACGGTGTTCTTATTTCAATTTCCAGGAGTGTATGTAGAAGGCGAGGGTGACAACTGCAGCTGACGCTCAGCATATGAAGTATCCGAAATCTGCAAGTTACACAGATGGGCGGTGACTTGCCCTTGCGCTGAGGTGTAAGAATGTAATGCAGCAAAGATGTGAAACGAGCTGTACCAGTGAATAGCCACAGTGCATAGTCCGGCCGGCTGGACAAGCGACGACCGTCTGACCGCATCTACACCACTGGCCATTAAAATTGCTACACCAAGAAGAAATGCAGATGATAAACGGGTATTCATTGGACAAATATATTATACTAGAACTGACATGTGATTACATTTTCACGAAATTTGAGTGCATAGATGCTGAAAATCAGTACCCAGAACAACCACTTCTAGCCGTAACAACGGCCTTGATACGCCTGGGCATTGAGTCAAACAGAGCTTGGATGGCATGTACAGGTACAGCTGCCCATGCAGCTTCAACACCATATCACAGTTCATCAAGAGTAGTGACTGGCGTATTGTGACGAGCCAGTTGCTCGGCCACCATTGACCAGACGTTTTCAGTTAGTGAGAGATCTGGAGAATGTTCCGGCCAGGGCAGCAGTCGAACATTTGCTGTATCCAGAAAGGCCCGCACAGGACCTGCAACATCCGGTCGTTCATTATCCTGCTAAAATGTAGGGTTTTGCAGGGATCGAATGAAGGGTAGAGCCACGGTTCGTAACACATCTGAAATGTATCGTCCACTGTTCAAAGTGCCGTCAATGCGAACGAGAGGTTACCGAGACATGTAACCAGTGGCACCCAATAACATCACGCCGTGTGATACGCCAGTATCTATCCGGCGCCAGCCTTGTGTGAATGCTCTGAAAAGCTAATCATTTGCATATCACAGCATCTTCTTCCTGTCGGTTAAATTTCGCGTCTGTAGTACGTCATCTTCGTGGTGCATCAATTTTAATGGCAAGTAGTGTACGTTGCACGGACCAGCGAAGTGCGTCTGCTATAGGCGAACTATCCCACAACCTATACGGCGCAGGCCGAGGCACAAGGGCTAGGCTGGCTGAAACCAGCACTAAGAATGACTCTACGTCATTAGTGAGAAGAAAATTAAACAAAATGTGAATAGATTCATGACTATGTACTGTATACTAAATTCCTGCGCTGTTATGTAAATTGCAAATTTTACAGTTACAATCCTAGAATTGATAAGAAATCAACTAAAACTCAGATCTTTTTAAAAAAAATGACATATCGATTATGGCCTTTTACCATCAACAATAATTCTTAACTTATTTTAAATTTTTTATTTGATCTTCATGGCCTGCTTTTTCCATAATGCCTTTTTCGACTTACTTCTTCAGCTGTACTATAACTACTTCAGATTCTCTCAAAATGTAAACAACAAAATATCATATTTCATAAATTTTAAAAATTTCCATTTATATCTCATGCCCTGATTGAAAAAAAAACATAAAAATAAAATTAAATCACAGATTGTAATGACAAAAGACAAGTCATGAGACAATGAGAACACTTTGAATGTAATAAAATAAAAATAATTTCATCTTCCTATTGAAAATTCGTGGCACTTTCATGGAACTGCAACATCTCTCAGGAAGCTTAATACATTTATTCTTTCTTATGAAGCAGCACGGCTTAGCCATCCGTAACTAAACCCTTAGAAAAACAGAAAGCCGGCCGGGGTGGTCGAGCGGTTCTAGGCGCTACAGCCTGGAACCGCATGACCGTTACGGTCCCAGGTTCGTATCCTGCCTCGGGCATGGATGTGTGTGATGTCCTTAGGTTAGGTAGGTTTAGGTAGTTCTAAGTTCCAGGGGACTGATGACCTCAGAAGTTAAGTCCCATCGTGCTCAGAGCCATTTGAAAAACAGAAAACACATCTGGTAATGCTGCTCAGAATCGCCGCGTTCTGCTTCCACGACGTCTGGAAGTCTGCGGGTCAATGAGCCAACAAATCACGCCACATACCTTGGACATTCAAGCAACTCGTTCCAAGCACCATGAGTCCCAACAGAAAGCGGCGACGAGTAGACGGTGAGTGACTCTTTTCTTTTTCTATTATTCTGACCATTCCTGCTGTCATACTCTCGCTGGGGTTCGTCTTAGCTCCTTTAGATGTCCATTCCAATAAAGTAAAGACACCTGACAAATGGATGGGTGAGCGATCACGTTGGAATACGACTTGATCATAGCGAAATAACGCTGTCACAGAAGGCACCACCACATTCTTCAAAACTGAAATGTAGTTGTGGTTATCAAGTTTTCCTTTCATTTCCTACACAGTTCAGCCTATATACATATGGCAATACCGTTACCGATTCTCTATCATTTCTTCAGCAACTATAAATATACTTTGGTTACACCTAGCAACTTTTTTTCCAGTAAAAAGTACCTTTCCTGTTGATGCCGTACAGAAAATATTTTCGTCGGTGAAAACGACTCGTCCCCAAAACTGGAGACATTTTCAGCCACTGTAGAAAACAGCGATGTCACTTTCAGAGCAGTGATTCTTTGTCTCAGCCCATCTTTTCTCAGACGACGAATGATAGTCCTAATGCTAATAGTGAGGCTAAAAGCTTGCTGAACTTGTCGAGCACTGAAACTAAATATCCGCTGATCGCCAGCTGCTGTTGTTTTGCGGTGAGAAACAGAATGACGCCACTTGTTGTGGTTACCAACCTCTTCCTTTCTTCTAATTCACCTGGCAACTATCGACTTGTCTATGTCCAGTCCTGGATATGTTTGAAAAACCGTCTACGTAGAGCACACTTTTTCGGCCTCAGCCAGATGAGGCAATCAGCGTTCACTGAATAGTGCGTTGCGTTTAATATGTGCTGTGAATACACTGCCTGCAGGAAACAGACGGCCAGCGCTCAGTCACTCAGTTGGTCCCATTCCACGACTTTATACACGACGCTGATTAGTGAAGCACGTAACACGGAAATCGGTGACAGCAACAAGGAATTTCAAACCCGTCTCCACGTCATTACGTAGAGGTAAAACTAATAATCTGTAGTTTTGCTTACACGAGAATGGTCCGTCTTGCTACGTCCTAATTTTCATCCACATGTTGTTTCTTTCTTTTTTGCATGTCAAAACTTAACTCCAGACACATACTAGATCTTCCATATTTCTTCTTCTTTAATTATAAAATGACACAACGCGATTTCTGTCTGTATGGTCGGCCTAACCTCAGGAACTACACTAGGGATTTTCACAGACAGCCGAGCGGGGTAGCCGTGCGGTGTAGGCGCCTTGCCACGGTTCGCGCGGCTGCCCCTGTCGGAGGTTCGAGTCCTACCTTGGGCATGGGTGTGTGTGTTGTCCTTAGTGTAAGTTAGTGTAAGTCAGTTTCAGTATTGTGTAAGCCTAGGGACCGATGACCTCAGCAGTTTGGTTCCATAGGAACTTACCACAAATTTCCAATTCCACAGACAGATAGATCGATTCACGAGGAAGCTTTTTGAATATAATTTACAAATACTTCGTGGAAATTGGCTATGATGAAACAGCCCTCGACCTCTATGAAGATTACGCCATTGTCATCTAGTGGTGAAAGACAGAACCCCATGGACTCATCCAAACATACAACTGTTGCGTGGGAAAGGATGCTTCATACCTATGTTGCGTGTCAGACCCGGTGATTCGTACCATTGCTGGGTGGCAGAGAGTACTTCATGTCAATGGTGTGCAGCAGACCGGGCGTCCTACCCATGGTGTGTGGTAGAGTATGCTTTGCAAAAATGTTGCATCGCAGACGGTGTTTTCCTAGAGATATTTCGTGGCAGATGGTGCTTTGTGCCAATGCTGCGTGGTGGAGAGTGTCTAAATCGCAATAAATTAGTTCTCAATAACTAGTACTGGCTACAAACTTAAATGGTCGATAGGATCCATTTTCACTACACGGGTAGGATATTACCAGGACTTATGTAAGTTCGGATTCTGATGTACACTCTATGAAACATTTCGAGAGAAAAGTTTATAAAACTATATTGCTGCTTCATTTACAATGCTCTGTGGAATGTGCATTCTTCGAGGAGCATGTGCACCTTACACGAACAACAGATTGAACGAACCACTTTTATGAATCGATTCTGGCAACTGGAGGACTTCTGTAGGTTTTAAAAATTTACACAACCAGCATTGTGGTGTGGCAGCGGGCCTCCGTGTCTGCTTTGTGCGCAGCTGACTCTGGAGAAGAGGGTCGTCTGGGTTCCATTCCAGTTCGTTCTAAGAGCACCCTGTCACTAGTCTGTGTTCGTTTTTATGTGGTTTTCCACAGTTATCTAGGCGAAAAGTGACTCAAATAAAAATCATGTTTCTATTGTGAAGTTATGAGAACACGCTTATCGATAAACATCTGAACAACATTAGAGAAATTTCCTGGCATAAAAATGAGGATTTACACCAGTAAACTACAGTACCACCAATCCAAATAGTTTTCTTCACTCGCTGATTATACTTGCATGCCAAAGTGAGCACCAAGGATTACTGCCAGGAGGAGTGATTTGTTAGTAAAAGCTAAGAAAGTCATGATTTTTCAACAGAAGGCATGAATCAGCGAAATAAGTTTCTGCCTCTTACTTACATTACTTTTCATTATTCTGGTGGCCGGCCGGTGTGGTCGAGCGCTTCTAGGCGCTTCAGTCCCGAACCGCGCTGCCGCTACGATCGCAGGCTCGAATCCTGCCTCGGGCATGAATGTGTGTGATGTCCTTAGGTTAGTCAGGTTTAAGTAGTTCTAAGTCTAGGGGACTGATGACCTCATATGTTAAGTCCCATAGTACTTGGAGCCATTTGAACCATTATTGTGGTGCACCGGTAATTTGAATGAATACGTAACTTACCAAACCAAGCAGTGTCTCCCATTCCACATTCTGCCGTTTGTCCTTTTGTCTATCAATCACAACGCTTACGTAGAGTGTATCGTACGGAAAATTCTGAATATTCCAAAATATGTTTTCTCGTAACTGACTGCAGTTCCCTTAGTACTGTTTCACAATCATAATATTTCCGGTCCATTGACGATATAAACTGTAATCTCATCCATCTCAGATCTTGTGATCAGGGGACGTTTACGAGGTTACATTCAAAATCTCTTTGAAGTCGTCTGCAATATGCTCTCCCAAAGAAAATGGCAGATACAGCGACTCAATGAAGGCCAGGAGAGAGTTTCTGCTAGAAGCAGTAGATAATTAGTTGGTAGCATCACATTTAGACAGTGAATCGACATCGTTTAGTTCCAGCGTGATCAACGTAGAGGAATTATGGGAAAATTTTAAACAGATTGTACGTCATGTTCAGGAGAAGTATGTGCCAAATAAATGGATTAAGGACGGAATAGACATACCGTGGTTTAACAACGAAATACAGAAAATGCTGAGGAAGCAAAAGCTGTTGCAGTCTCACTTCAAAAGAGAACGCGCAAATGACGAGGGGCGAAAATTAGTTGAAATTCGTGCGGCTGTAAAAAGATCGATGCGCGAAGCATACAACTGCGGCCGTCATACCTTAGCAGAAAATCTTGGCAAGAACGGTAGAAAATTCTGGTCCCTTGTAAAATCGCCAAGCGGTCCTAAGGCTTCTATTCAGTCACCCGTTGACCAGTCTGCTGAGGCAGTAAAAGATAGCAAAAGGAAAGCCGAATTTTACATTTCGCATTTAAGAAATCATTCGCGCAGGAGGATCGTACAGACATACCGTCGTTTGACCATCACACAGACTCTCCTACGGAGGACATACTAACAAGCATCCCTGGCGCAGAGAATCAACTCAGAGGGTTGAAAGCAAATAAGCCGCCCGACCCGGATGGAATGCAATTCGGTTTTACTGGGTAGCACCTTTCTTACTTTTCTATTACAAGTTTCTCGCCTAGAGTAAAATCCCAATGTAGAGGGAAGAAGCGCATGTGACTCCCGTATATAAGAAGGATAGAAGAATGGACACACATATTTACAGACGAATATCCTTAACATCGGTTTCCTGTAGAATTATTGAGTATATACTCAGTTTGGATGTATTAAATTTCCTTGAGGCAGAAAAGGTTGTGTCTACGAATCAGTCGAGTTTTAAAAAGCATCGCTCATGCGAAACTCTACTTTCGCTTTTCTCAAGTGATATCCTGTAGGCGCCAACAAATGGATCCCAGCTGGAGATGTGAAAGTCAAGGACAGTCTACTAGAAGAGGTCAGTGAATATGTCTACCTTGGCCAGATTATAAATATGAAGGGAGACATAAGACCAGAAATCTATCGACGCATCAAGCTTGTCTGGCAAGCATTTGGGAAGAATTCAAAAGTATTCAGATCAAAAATGCCAGTAAATCTGAAGAAAGCAGTATTTGATCAATGCATTCTTCCTGTGATGACGTACGGATGCGAGACATGGACACTGAACTCATTCACAAAAGGGAAACTTAGGACAGCACAGAGAGCCATGGAGAGATCAATGCTGGGCTATACAAGAAAGGACAGGAAAAGGGCAGATGACATCCGGTCTGTGACGAAGGTTAATGACATCTTAGAGAGAGTAGGTTCCTTGAAATGGCAGTGGGTTGGCCACGTCACAAGAAGAAAAGACAACAGATGGACGAAGTTAGTACTGGAGTGGAGTCCGAGAGAGCATCGGAGGCCTAGAGGAAGACCACCAGACAGATGGGACAAAGACATCAAGAAGATCGCTGGTAACACCTGGCAGAGAACTGCCCAAGATCGTCCCACTTGGAGAAGACTTCTGAAAGCCTACCTGAATCCACGACTCGAAGAGGCCACATCATCTAATCATTGAATTGGCTGATGATGATGATGATGATGATCCTGCGAAACATGGATGAAGGGAAACGGGCAGATTCCATATTTCTAGATTTCTGGAAAGCGTTTGACGCGATGCCTCTTTGCAGACTATTAATGAATGTGCGAGCATATGGGATATATTCCCAGGAATGTGAGTCGCTCGGAAACTTTTTAAGTTGTAGAATCCAGTATGTGGTCCTCGACGGCGAGTGTTCATCAGAGACAAAGGTGTCGTTAGGAGTGCCTCAGAGAAATGTGACAGGACACTATTATTGTCGTCCGCAGCTCGTGGTCGTGCGGTATCGTTCTCGCTTCCCACGCACGGGTTCCCGGGTTCGATTCCCGGCGGGATCAGGGATTTTCTCTGCCTCGTGATGACTGGGTGTTGTGTGATGTCCTTTGGTTTAGTTAGGTTTAAGCAGTTCTGAGTTCTAGGGGACTGATGACCATAGATGTTAAGTCCCATAGTGCTCAGAGACATTTGAACCATTTTTGAACTATTATTGTCTGTATACATAAATAATCTGGAGGATAGGATGGGCAGCTGAAAAATATTTTTTATTGAACAACCAGTTTCGGTCCAAAGAACATTCATCAGGTTAATAACACATTTACAACTTTATTCTAGGCGATATAACGTCAATGGTGTCAAATAATAGAATCCATGAATTCGTCACTTTAGTCACGCAGTAATATAAATTACATCATCAGTCATAAAATTGTGCCAAACAGTGCACACATTCATATTACATAAAATGTCATCATTAACGTTACGAAAGGAGGCATCTCTATACTGCAATATTGACGAATTCGTGAATTTTATTAAATGGCGCAAGTGATCGTCAGGACGAACAAACGTGACGAGTTTTGTGACGCTGTGTGAAGTTGTAACAGCGAATAGATCATTCAAGATGACCCTAAGGAGGTCTAAGAAAATTACTTGAGGGTCCAGTATGAACCGGTACGAACAAACATATATCAAAAAAGGTTTGCAGCACCCTGGTTCCCAGAACTCCTGAAGACAGACGTTTACTGTGGATAATGTATCATAGACACAGTCCCTTTGACTGTTCAGAGATGTCACTAAATCCACCCAAAGACGTAAACAACCATGCATGAGCAGCGCCAATTAGACGTAGGGGGTCCGACAGCGTATCAGTTCCAGTCATTCCACCAGGAAGGAGGCACAAGGCTCGTGTTGTCTGTAGTTCAACCGTGCCTAGACGGTCAATACCGCGGTTCGATCGTGTCCGCATTGCCACTTTGTGGCAGGAAGGGCTGTTAACAAGGGAAGTGTCCAAGCGTTTCAGAGTGAACCAAAGCGATGTTATTCGGATATGGAGGAGATAAAGAGAGGAACTGTCGATAAAATGCCTCGCTCATGCCGCCCAAGGGCTACTACTGCAATGGATAGCCGCTACTTACGGATTGTGGCTCGAAAGAACCCTGACAGCAACGCCCCATGTTGAATAATGCTCTTTGTGCAGCCACAGGACGTCGTGTTACGACTCAAACTGTGCGCATTAGGCAGAATGATGCACAACTTCACTCCCGACGCCCATGGCGATATCCATCTTTGCAACCGCGACACCATGCAGTGCGGTACAGATGGGCCCAACAACATGCCGAATGGACTGCTCAGGATTGGCATCGCGTTATCTTCACCGATGAGTGTCGCATATGCCTTCAACTAGACAATCGTCGGAGACGTGTTTGGAGGCAACCCAGTCAGGCTGAACGCCTTAGACACACTGTCCAGCGAGTACAGCAACGTCGAGGTTCCCTGCTGTTTTGGGGTGGCATTATGTGGGGCCGACGTACACCGCTGGTGGTCATGGAAGGCGCCGTAACGGCTGAACGATACGTGAATGCCATTCTGCAACCGATAGTGGAACCATATCGGCAGCATATTGGCGAGGCATTCGTCTTCATGGACGACAATTCGCGCCCCCATCGTGTATATATTGTGAATGTCTTCCTTCAGGATAACAACATCGCTCGACTAGAGTGGCCAGCATGTTCTGCAGACATGAACCCTATCGAACATGACTGGGATAGATTGAAAAGGGCTGTTTATGGATGACGTAATCCACCAACCACTCTGAGGGATCTACGTCGAATCGCCATTGAGGGGTGGGACAATCTGGACCAACAGTGCCTTGGTGAACTTGTGGATAGTATGCCACGACGAATACAGGCATGCATCAATGGAGGAGGACGTGCTGCTGGGTATTGGAGGTACCCGTGTGTACAGGTATCTGGACCACCACCTCTGAAGGTCTCTCTGTATGGTGGTACAACATGCAATGTCTGGTTTTCATGAGCAATGAAAAGGGCGGAAATGATGCTTATGCTGATCTCTATCCCAGTTTTCTGTACAGGTTCCGGAACTCTCGGAACCGAGGTGATGGATAACATTTTTGATGTGTGTAATTCTTCAAGTAACTACAGACACAGTGCAAAATTCTTGGTTTTGACGCTCCATCAAAATATCTCTTGATTTTCTCTGGCAATTCTTCGTACTAACGGCTTTGAATACTATTGCACTAACAGACCCTATATTGGGCCGTTTATTTTGACAGTGGTGTAAGTCGATAAATGTGCCGCCTCTAACATGATATTCCGCGAACGGCAAATAAGACTCAGGTGCAGGTTGTTAGGACTTCCCTACCTCCCAACTATGCCAGCATGAATATACTATCGTGAAATGTACACTGATGATCCAGAACAATATGACCACCGACCTGCTATCGATATAAACCCGTCCAGGCGATGCCATCGTCACTTGGCAAGGAATGACTGACAGTTAGACACACGCACTGTGCATGTAATATCAGTCAGCTTGCTGTCCGTGTGTAGAATGGGGCAGCCGCGAAATCTATCTGAGTTTGACCGAGTGCAGTCTGTGAAGGCCCAGATGCTCGCCACGTGCATTTCGGAAACTGCAATACGTTTCGGGTGTCCGAGGAGTGCTGTGGTGAATGTCTACAATACGTGGTGAAACCAAGGTGAAACCAAGTCCAGACGTCGTGGTGTTGGCCACCCCTCATTACAGGTGTCGGGCCGGCCGGAGTAGCCGTGCGGTTCTGGGCGCTACGGTCGCAGGTTAGAATCCTGCCTCGGGCATGGATTTGTTTGATGTCCTTAGTTTAGTTAGGTTTAAGTAGTTCTAGGGGACTGATGACCTCAGAAGTTGAGTCCCATAGTGCTCAGAGCCATTTGAACCATTTGAATAGATGTCGGACGTTGTAGCCTGGCAGACTGGTGAAACAGGACAGGTTGCGAACTGTGGAGGAATTAACATCAGGCTTTAATACTGGACACAGTATCAGTGTGTCTGAACACACAGGGCACGATGTGTCTCCATAGCCGACGAATGACCTATGCATGTGTCAATGTTAACGCCACGACATCGGTAACTACGACTGAAATGGGCACATGACACTCGACACTAGATGTTGGCGCAGTGGCAGAGCGTTGCATGGCCATATAAATCACGATACCTTCTTCATCACGCCTATGGGAGCGCGCAATTCCGTCGTCTTTCAGGGGAATAAGCTCGCTGACACCAGTACTGCGGAATCGAGACAAGTTGGTGGCGGCTCCATTACGCTCTGGGGAAAATTCACGTTGGCATCCATGGGTCCAGGCACACTAACGGCCAAAGAGTGCCATAAAGAGGTTGCTGACCACGTACACCCCTTCAAGAGGATCATGTTTCCCGACGGCAATGATATTTTTCAAGAAGATAATACGCCATGTTACAAGCCGAGGAGTGTGATGAAGTGCTTCGAGGAACTCAGTGGCGAGTTCTAGTTGATGTGAGGCCGCCCCCCCCCCCCCCCCCCCACTTCGCCATATCTGAAGCGATCGAACACATCTTGGATGTGATTGATCGTGGCTCTTCAGATCTCATCGCCCCCTCCTCAGAATTCATGGGAATTAGGTGACTTGTGTGTGCACATGTGGTGCCAACTCCCTCCACCGGCCTACCAAGGCCTCATTGCTTCCATACGATGACGTGTCGCCACTGTTATCTGTGCCGAAGGTAGACATACTGACTACTAGGTAGGTGGTCATAATATTCTGGCTTATCAGGGTACTTACATAGCAGCCTGGAACGACGAACCGCTCTGAGTACGATTGTTACATGTGACCCTTCAGTAAGAGCGCTGTCTCAGCAAATGATATATTGTATAATTTGCGGTTAATTTAGTAAAGATCAGTGTATTAAAACTGTAGCCTCGTGCGTTTGTAGACTACTGACCATTAAAATTGCTACACCACGAAGATGACGTGCTACAAACGCGAAATTTAACCGACAGGAAGGACATGCTGTGATATGCAAATGATTAGCTTTCCAGAGCATTCACACACGATTGGCGCCGGTGGCGACACCTACAACGTGCTGACATGAGGAAAGTTTCCAACCGATTTCTCATACACAAACAGCAGCTGACCGGCGTTGCCTGGTGAAACGTTGTTGTGATGCCTCGTGTAAGGAGGAGAAATGCGTACCATCACTTTTCCGACTTTAATAAAGGTCGGATTATATCATATCGCGACTGCGGTTTATCGTATCGCGACATTGCTGCTCGCCTTGGTCGAGATCCAATTACTGATAGCAGTATTTGGACTCGGTGGGTTCAGGAGGGTAATACGGAACGCCGTGCTGGATCCCAACGCCCTCGTATCACTAGCAGTCGAGATGACAGGCATCCTATCCGCATGGCTGTAACGGATCGTGCTGCCACGTCTCGATCCCTGAGTCAACAGACGGGGACGTTTGCAAGACAACAACCATCTGCATGAACAGTTCGACGACGTTTGCAGCAGCGCGGACTATCAGCTCGGAGACCATGTCTGTGGTTACCCTTGACGCTGCATCACAGACAGGAGTGTCTGCGATTGTGTACTCAACGACGAACCTAAGTGCACGAATGGCAAAACGTCATTTTTTCGGACGCATCCAGGTTCTGTTTACAGCGTCATTATGGTCGCATCCGTATTTGGCGATTTCGAGGTGAACGCACATTGGAAGCGTGTATTCGTCATCGCCATACTGGCGTATCATCCGGCGTGATGGTATGGGGTGCCATTGGTTACTCGTCTCGGTCACCTCTTGTTCGCATTGACGGCACTTTGAACAGTGGACGTTACATTTCAGATGTGTTACGACCCGTGGCTTTACCCTTCATTCGATCCCTGCAAAATCCTACATTTCAGCATGATAATGCACGACCGCATGTTGCAGATCCTGTACAGGCCTTTCTGGATACAGAAAATGTTCGACTGCCGCCCTGGCCAGCGCATTCTCCAGATCTCTCACCAACGTCTGGTCAATGGTGGCCGAGCAACTGGCTCGTCACAATACGCCAGCCACTACTCTTGATGAACTGTGGTATCGTGTTGAAGCTGCATGGGCAGCTGTACCTGTACACGCCATCCAAGCTCTGTTTGACTCAATGCCCAGGCGTATGAAGGCCTTTATTACGGCCATAGGTGGTTGTTCTGGGTACTGATTTCTCAGGATCTATGCACCCAAATTGCGTGAAAATGTAGTCACATGTCAGTTCTAGTATAATATATTTGTCCAATGAATACCCGTTTATCATCTGCATTTCTTCTTTGTGTAGCACTTTTAATGGGCAGTAGTGTATATTACCGCCGCCCCGCGAAGAGGAACACGAAAAGCAACGCTGCCCGATAAAGCGAAGTATGATTGCGAGAAAAACATTTATCAGCACCGACGTGAACGTGCTAAATGTAAGTCACTAATTAGTTTATCACCTGCTCACAAAGATATCACAACAATACTTCGTGCCGTAACTTTGTGTCGCTGAAGATGGCAGCAATCTGAAACAGGGAACAGTTCACACAGTGTGTTCCAAATAGTGCCTGCTTCTAACGATCAGTAGTTGGAGGCCGTCGGCCAACGTACTGCGCCCTTATTGTAGCTAGTCTATTCGGGGCTCATAACATACTAATGTACAGGGTTATTACAAATGATTGAAGCGATTTCACAGCTCTACAATAACTTTATTATTTGAGATATTTTCACAATGCTTTGCACACACATACAAAAACTCAAAAAGTTTTTTTAGGCATTCACAAATGTTCGATATGTGCCCCTTTAGTGATTCGGCAGACATCAAGCCGATAATCAAGTTCCTCCCAAACTCGGCGCAGCATGTCCCCATCAATGAGTTCGAAAGCATCGTTGATGCGAGCTCGCAGTTCTGGCACGTTTCTTGGAAGAGGAGGTTTAAACACTGAATCTTTCACATAACCCCACAGAAAGAAGTCGCATGGGGTTAAGTCGCGAGAACGTGGAGCCCAAGACATGAATTGCTGATCATGATCTCCACCACGACCGATCCATCGGTTTTCCAATCTCCTGTTTAAGAAATGCCGAACATCATGATGGAAGTGCGGTGGAGCACCATCCTGTTGAAAGATGAAGTCGGCGCTGCCGGTCTCCAGTTGTGGCATGAGCCAATTTTCCATCATGCCCAGATACACGTGTCCTGTAACGTTTTTTTCGCAGAAGAAAAAGGGGCCGTAAACTTTAAACCGTGAGATTGCACAAAACACGTTAACTTTTGGTGAATTGCGAATTTTCTGCACGAATGCGTTAGGAGTCTCTACCGCCCAGATTCGCACATTGTGTCTGTTCACTTCACCATTAAGGGAAAATGTTGCTTCATCACTAAAAACAAGTTTCGCACTGAACGTATCCTCTTCCATGAGCTGTTGCAACCGCGCCGAAAATTCAAAGCGTTTGACTTTGTCATCGGCTGTCAGGGCTTGTAGCAATTGTAAACTGTAAGGCTTCTGCTTTAGCCTTTTCCGTAAGATTTTCCAAACCGTCGGCTGTGGTACGTTTAGCTCCCTGCTTGCTTTATTCGTCGACTTCCGCGGGCTACGCGTGAAACTTGCCCGCACGCGTTCAACCGTTTCTTCGCTCACTGCAGGCCGACCCGTTGATTTCCCCTTACAGAGGCATTCAGAAGCTTTAAACTGCGCATACCATCGCCGAATGGAGTTAGCAGTTGGTGGTTCTTTGTTGAACTTCGTCCTGAAGTGTCGTTGCACTGTTATGACTGACTGATGTGAGTGCATTTCAAGCACGACATACGCTTTCTCGGCTCATGTCGCCATTTTGTCTCACTGCGCTCTCGAGCGCTCTGGCGGCAGAAACCTGAAGTGCGGCTTCAGCCGAACAAAACTTTATGACTTTTTCTACATATCTGTAGTGTGTCGTGACCATATGTCAATGAATGGAGCTACAGTGAATTTATGAAATCGATTCAATCATTTGTAATAGCCCTGTATGTAGTGTTCCGAAGGTGATCACCATCGTTCAGTGGGATCACTGAAGCCGAGAAGTGGAGTCGTGTGACTGGAGAGGGTGTTTGTGTTTGTGTGTGGAGTGAAGCGGAAAGTTAGTTACGTCTAGGCAGTTGCATGGACTGTTATCTCCCCCTACTGTGGCGGCTGAGAAATGGTAAATGAGTCGCCTGTGTTCTGAAGTGTCTTGGTGGAACAGAGTGATAATAATCCGGCCAAATGGTACACAAAATGGACTCGAGGTGGAAAGTTCTGGTGTCATTGTTTGTAGCAGTTTATTTTATGTTTCTTGGGGTGGTGAACACGAATGTGAATCTGTCCAACAAAAATTCTTTCCACAAACATTAGAAATTATCAGAAAACGCTACAATATTATTTTTTATGGGTTTCCTACCTATAACTTGTAAAGCAAGCTCGTTACGCAAAAAGTAGTCCCGTAGTAAAATAAAGAGGAGAAAATTGCCTACAATTTATGTCTCTTACGTTGTTTTATACGCTGCATGGTTTCCATGCAAAGGAGTGCTGAATTGTTGGGGAAATGTGTTTTGGAAAATAGCAAAAGAAGTATATCACAGTTTCCCTCAAGTGAGTTATTTCAGTTACAGTTCCTTGCTTTTCAACGTGTATACTTTTCAAGCCATACAATAAGCCCTTCTTTGTGTCCTTTGTGATCTCGAACTCCCCCTGATTAAATCACAGGGCAGGTCTTCTTTCCTAAACTCCTACTGGTCCGGCGTTACCCAGTTCGTTTACTTTTACTTGCCGTGGTCGTGGTGTCATTATTCTCTCTCTCTCACTGCAGCAGCGTGAAGTTACTTTCCTCTATGAGTGCTTTTGTTGCTATAGAATGCAACAACTCTGTCGCAATGCCCAGTGATAAGTGTTATATTTGTGAAAAAGGCTGAGTAAAGGTACAGTGAAAGTGGTCTAGAAATATGGAAGAAAAACATGTCGTGAAGCTAGTAAAAACGAAATGATCGGAAAGGAGCTGTTTTGGCGGGTAAATCACCTGTTAGTGTACATGTTTCATCCCAGAAAAGTTACACAAATGAAAGAATGATAACTGCTCACCTGAAGGAAGCTGCTACACCAAGCACACCTTTGGGAAAATTAACATCATCGTCTGAGTATTTTTATTTCAAAACACATTGTTTTGTGTGTGGATCAGGTATTTGTGAATATTAAGCAAGGGCACGCAACAACTGCTTCCTCACAAGCGTAATTTGGTACATCAAGCAACGAGATACAGTTATGTACCAACCTCAGCTACGTGGAGACGATTTCAGTGCAGCAATATATCAACAGGATCTAGTCTATAACAGACATGGTAGCTGCTGACTGTCATTACCCTGCTAAATGTTTAAAAAAAAGCATGTCCCTCATACTGAATATGATGTGAGGGCTATGAACGACATTTTCACTGTTTTGGAAAGTAATGACAAGGAATGTTGGTTTTCATTCGACCAGCTAACGACTCCGACAAAGGCCAATTAGACTCCTTAAAGAAAAACTGTAATACATCATTTATTGGGAACATATGGGGAAGTTGTTATACCAAAGGTCAAACAGAATACCGTAGTATGTTTCAAAAATACTGGCCATAAGACTGACAGATGCGTGGTTCATTGAAAGACGTTCATCAGAACGGGAATAAAGTCTTTGATTAGTTGACACAACGGCTGAGGTAATTCTTGAATAGATATGATCGATATCATATGGCATGGATGACTACCCTCATAAAGATTTGTTCTTGGACGAAAATAAAAGTCTTGTTCTGGAGGCTCGCAAAGCTTTCTTGGAAAGACGGACACTCGGGAAGAAGCGTGGGAACAATGACAAGCGGAAAAAGTTCAGCCATTCCACGCACTTTTGTTAACGCGGTCAGGTCAACATTTTTCCTTTCCCCCTTAGAAATCAACTGTTCCAATACGTGTCTGAACCTCGAGAACAGCTCAAATAACATGCCCGTTGCAGAAATCGAAGAAAAAGCCGAGCATGACCCGGAGTTACCTGGATTACTCCAACGTAACGATGAAGTAATAAAGGTAAGATAGAATTTCTTTTCTATCTCACCTTTATTACTTCACTCACTATTTATCTGTGTCTTCAAAATATGTTTCTCAGTAGGTACTACTTTTGTATCTGCTCAATGAACTGCCAAGAATTTGGAATTAAGTCACTGATTATTTGTCTTAGGCGTAGAAGAACTGAAAGGCTACCATTAAGAAATTGCGGAACCCGCATCTAAGAGGGCTCGCGTTAATAATTAAATACATATACACTGTACAAAAATTAGTCTCTTATTAGCATTTAGAATAATGTTTACCTACATGAAATAAAAAATATATAGGTTGTTCATTCTAACTGGAGACATTGAAATATCTCGATAACAACACATCGTATCGGAAAAAGTTATAGTTCCAATTTGTTTGTCTCGGACTCACCTCCGAGGATACCACACTCGACCCCACACCTCACCCCGCATGTGGGTGGTGAGGGCAACTGTGAAATCTTCAATGGGAACCTCGGTTTTTTATTGCAGATTACGATTCTACAGCAAAATCCACATACGTTTTGTCCTCGTTTCATCACAGATGGCGCTGTAATCGGAGGAATAGAAATGGGTACGCGGTCGGACTTTACCACATGCTACTGAATGTCCATTGAATATTCAAAGGCACGTAGGACCCCACTTCCAAGCTGCGAGGATAGGACAGGCCAGTATTTCATAACTTCCAATCGAAAAACGGATTCGCAACATTGTATTTCTCCGACATGTCGAACAGGAGACAACTTGACGCTCCACAGTGGCCGTGTAGCGAACTGCGACGTATCGTAACAGGGAGTACACTGCGACCAGAGCCCACATATCGTGCAGACATAGAATAGGTAGTGACCCTAAACATTAAAATGCCTGTTCAGTGTTTATTGCCTGCACAACTACCTATCATTTGGAGAACAGTCGTGCAAGTGGACGACGAATGTTGCAACCACAGAGTAAAATAGAAATGATCCTGATTTACGGTAAATGCAGGAGAAGTGTTAAGGCTGCTTGTATGCCGAGCGTTTACGAGAGAAAGCTAGCTCTCTTTCTCTCTTTTACAAGGGTGTGTAAGCCTTTATGTCTGATGGTAGCGTACAGACCTGTAGAATCGTAATCTGCAACAGAAAACGGGGATTCCCAATGAAGATTTCAAAGTTTCTTCCCACCATCCACGAAACGAGTGGGGTGGCTGGTCGAGTGTAGTACCGCTGGATGCCCCACCGAGAAAACAAATTGGAATTATAACTTTTTTTGATACTATGTGTAGTTTTTGAGATATTTCAATGTCTCCATTTCAAATGAACATCCTATATGTTCATAGCGTTATTTGCTATTTTCCAAAAATTATTGGATTCCATTTCTGGCTTTGTTCTCGCAATGGTCAGTAGTTACTGGGGTGCAACTTGTTGGAGGTATCTACTGAGAAAGCTGTGTTGTGGCTGTGTACAAACGAATCATTTAAAATGTTTCTAAATTAGTTGTGCTTCACGGAACACATTGTTGCGAGGTGTGCAGGCTTGCTGCCTATGAAATCCTGCTGCTGGTTTCTATAATATTGCTGGCATTGCTGGCACTGCATGGAACAAGATCCCAGTCTGATCATTGGTGGACTGCATTTCCACATGCCATGGCAGTGGACGTAGTGCCCTGTCACAAGATAGGTGGCCAAAGGACTTCAACTTGTATTCATACAATGACTAATTTTGGGATTTAAGACTATGGGCAACACTGTCTTATGCCACAGGCAGTCCTATGTGGGCCGAAGCAGCTTCAGCTTCGCCTAACAGCGTCATCAGCTAATTGCTGCCCCGAAAACTGCCACTCGGCCTCAGTAAAGGGCCAATGCGTGTTCGGTATCACTTAGACTAACAGGTCCCCCTCCCCCTTAAAGGTCAAGGTCAAGGTCATCCTACCCACCCACTCTCCCTACACCACCGACTCTCCACAACCCTTTTCAGGTGATGGTGTAGAACAGTATATGATGTGTCCACCTCCATAGCTGAGTTGTCAGTGTGGCAGAATGCTGTGTGAGGGGTCCGAGTTCGATTCCTGGCCAGGTCAGAGTTTTTCTCTTCTTCACTGGCTGTTGTGTTGTCTTCATCCTCATCACATCCTCATCCACACAAGTCGCCAAAGTACCATCAACTAAAATTACTTGCACCAGATGGCCGGGCTCCAAATAGATTGGACTTCCTGTCTAGCCAAACGCATTACAAATGTTCAAATGTGTGTGAAATCTTATGGGACTTAACTGCTAAGGTCATCAGTCCCTAAGCTTACACACTACTTAACCGAAATTACCCTAAGGACAAACACACACACCCATGCCCGAGGGAGGACTCGAACCTCCGCCAGGACCAGCCGCACAGCCAACGCATTACAGTACATGGTGTTATGAAACGTGGCATCCATACAATCATTTGTGTTCTATGGAGGGTACAGAAAACAAAAGCTGAGAGCTTACAATCTTTCTGGTTATTACCCAATTACTGTGGTTAATAATTGTTTCTGAAACCCAGTTACTGCAAAATGGTGATATCGGTATGTTTATGACAGTTTCATTCACACTAGATTTATAAAATTCATACTATGCGGAATAGGACTACTTATAAGTGAGATCACACTGTTTAATGAGCGTTTTTTTTTTCAAACAATTTTACATCATGTGTGTTACTAAGACATGAATTTTGCCAATAAGTATATGACAATTTATGTCCCAATTATTGCAAGATTATGATATGGATGTATGTTTGACTACAATTACGTTCACACTTCTAGCTTGGGGTGTGATACACTCATGTGGAGGGTTAGACAGGAAAAAAGAGAGTATTACCGAAAATATTTACGCAGTATTATGATATAAACGGAGAATTACATTCACACTGAATGTCAGACAGAAAAAAGCGAATATTACAGAAAAGAATTTCACTGTAGCTGACACTCAGGAAATCGACACACCACATCACTGCAATTTCATTTACACAAAAACGATCAGATCTTATACTGTCAGGAGACACATCTGTAATTAGGGGGGACATGTGCCGGGAGCGGTCGTTTCATGTAGCAGTGTGTAGCAGCCACACAGCGGCAGCGCATTGGAGGCGAAGCTGCGAGCGAAGCTGCCCTGGTAGCTGAATGGCTCGTCTCTACCCCTCTCGTCCCGTTGCCGTTGCGCATGTAATCACCCTGGCTGGCTGAAGCCCACCTCTCACTCCACGATCCCCGCTTAACAGCCATGCGCTCTCATTCCCCTTCACTTAGCAGCTGTCACAGCTTCACCAACATCTACAGACTGTGACAGGCTGGATGTGTTTAAAATTATCTCACCTATGGCACAACAATCCAAAGAGGTAGATGTTGCTAATGATGTAGAGCAAATGATGAACATTTTGTAACAAGCAGACACAGTGCGGCGGTACGGTTTCTTTTCGTCCTTTTTAACAGCACCTACCTGTGAACTCGTTGCAGCAGATCGCCGGTAGGAAAGTCGAGCAGAAACCTACCGTGCTGCAACTCGCATCAGGCTGCATACAACGCAAATGTTCTAAGAATCTGGAAAAGGTCTTAATTTTGAATGAAATGTGAAAATACTTGCAAAATTTCGGTATATTCTGGAGTCGAGAATTACAAGTTCACTGCCGAGCCCGTGCTAATCCTAACACAGTCAGACACATACCCTTTTATTCACGCTAGCATGTTTATGCTAACGTATTTCCCGAAATGTAAACAGCTACTAACACGGATTCTTCTTAAATGAAAATGCTCGCCACGGTATTAAGTTTATCGGTGTCTAATGCACTCAAGTTTTTTGGTCACCGATCTGCTCAATATGCCACACGAAATTACTTTCTTTTCTCATACACAAAATTACTTACAAAATACGTACATCTACATCAACATTTACATGGTTACTCCGCAATTCAGACTTAAGTGCCTGGCAGAGGGTTTATTGAACCATTTTCATACTACTACAGGAAGTGCAAAATGGCTAAGCAGGGATGGCTAGAGGACAAATGTAAGGATGTACAGGCTTATCTCACTAGAGGTAAGGTAGATACTGCCTATAGGAAAATTAAAGAGACCTTTGGAGAAAAGAGAGCCACTTGTATGAATATCAAGAGCTCAGATGGAAACCCAGTTCTAAGCAAAGAAGGGAAAGCAGAAAGGTGGAAGGAGTATATAGAGGGTCTATAGAAGGGTGATGTACTTGAGGACAATATTATGGAAATGGAAGAGGATGTAGATGAACATGAAATGGGAGATACGATACTGCGTGTAGAGTTTGATAGAGCACTGAAAGACCTGAGTCGAAACAAGGCCCCGGGAGTAGACAACATTCCATTGGAACTACTGAAGGCCTTGGGAGAGCCAGTCCTGACAAAACTCTACCATCTGGTGAGCAAGATGTATGAGACAGGTGAAATGCCCTCAGACTTCAAGAAGAATATAATAATTCCAATCCCAAAGAAAGCAGGTGTTGACAGATGTGAAAATTACCGAACTATCAGTTTAATAAGTCACAGCTGCAAAATACTAACGCGAATTCTTTGCAGGCGAATGGAAAAACTGGTAGAAGCCGACCTCGGCGAAGATCAGTTTGGATTCCGAAGAAATGTTGGAACACGTGAAGCAATACTGACCCTACGACTTATCTAAGAAAATAGATTAAGGAAAGGCAAACCTACATTTCTAGCATTTGTGGACTTAGAGAAAGCTTTTGACAATGTTGACTGGAATACTCTCTTTCGAATTCTAAAGGTGGTAGGGGCAAAATACAGGGAGCGAAAGGCTATTTACAATTTGTACAGAAACCAGATGGCAGTTATAAGAGTCGAGGGGCATGACAGGGAAGCAGCGGTTGGGAATGGAGTGAGACAGGGTTGTAGCCTGTCCTCGATGTTATTCAATCTGTATATTGAGCAAGCAGTAAAGGAAACAAAAGAAAAATTCGGATTAGGTATTAAAGTCCATGGAGAAGAAATGAAAACTTTGAGGTTCGCCGATGACGTTGTAATTCTGTCAGAGACAGCAAAGGACTTGGAAGAGCAGTTGAACGGAATGTACAGTGTCTTGAAAGGAGGATATAAGATGAACATCAACAAAAGCCAAACGAGGATAATGGAATGTTGTCGAATTAAGTCGGGTGATGCTGAAGGAATTAGATTAGGAAATGAGACATTTAAAGTAGTAAAGGAGTTTTGCTATTTGGGGAGCAAAATAACTGGTGATGGTCGAAGTAGAGAGGATATCAAATGTAGACTGGCAATGGCAAGGAAAGCGTTTCTGAAGAAGAGAAATTTGTTAACATCGAGTATAGATTTAAGTGTCAGGAAGTCGTTTCTGAAAGTATTTGTATGGAGTGTAGCCATTTATGGGAGTGAAACATGGACGATAAATAGTTTGGACAAGAAGAGAATAGAAGCTTTCGAAATGTGGTCTTACAGAAGAATGCTGAAGATTAGATGGGTAAATCACATAACTAATGAGGAGGTACTGAATAGAATTGGGGAGAAGAGGAGTTTGTGGCACAACTTGACAAGTAGAAGGGACCGGTTGGTAGGACATGTTCTGAGACATCAAGGGATCACAAATTTAGCGTTGTAGGGCAGCGTGGAGAGTAAAAATCGTAGAGGGAGACCAAGAGATGAATACACTAAGCAGATTCAGAAGGATGTAGGTTGCAGTAAGTACTGGGAGATGAAGAAGCTTGCACAGGATAGAGTAGCATGGAGAGCTGCATCAAACCAGTCTCAGGACTGAAGACAACATCAACAACAACTCTACCATTCCACTCTCGAATGGCGGGTGAGAAAAAGGAACACCTTAATCTTTCCGTTCGAGCTCTGATATCTCTTATTTTATTATGATGATCATTTCTCCTTACGTATGTGGGTGTCAACGAAATATTTCAGCGACTGCCACCCCAACTCGCGTATCACATCAGTGACACTCCCACCCCTATTGCGCGACTACACGAAACGAGCTGCCCTTCTTTGCACTTTTTCGATATCCTCCGTCAATCCTACCTGGTAAGGATCCCACACCGCGTAGCAATATTCCAGCAGAGAACGGACAAGTGAAATGTAGGCTGTCTCTTTAGTGCGTTTGTCGCATCTTCTAAATGTTCTACCACCAAAGCACAGTCTTTGTTTCGCCTTCTCCACAATATTATCTATGTTGTCTGTCCAGTTTAAGTTGCTCGTAATTGTAATTCCTAGGTATTTAGTCGAATTGACAGCCCTTAGATTTGTGCACTTTATCGTATACCCAAAATTCATCAGATTTCTTTTATTACCCATGTGGATGACCTCACACTTTTCTTTGTTTAGTCCCAATTGCCACTTTTCGCATCATACGGATATTCTCCCTAGATCATTTTGTAATTGGAATTGATCATTTGATGACTTTACTAGACGGTAAATTGCAGCGTCATCTGCAAACAATCTAAGGGGGCTGCTCAGATTATCACCTAGATCATTCATGTAAATCAGGAACAGCAGAGGGCCCATGACACTACCTTGAGGGAAGGCCAAATATCACTTCTTTTCTACTCGATGATTTACCGTCTGTCACTACGAACTGTGATCTCTCTGCGAGGAAATAACGAATCCAGTCGCACAACTGAGACGATACTCCACACGCACGAAATTTCATTAATAGTCACTTGTGAGGAACGGTATCAAAAGCCTTCTGGAAATCTAGGAACATGGAATCGATCTGAGATCCCTTGTCAACAGCACTCATTACTTCATGGGAATAAAGAGCGAGCTGCGTTGCACAAGATCGATATTTTCTGAATCAGTGTTCGTTATGCATCAATAAGTCATTTTCTTCAAGGTGGTTCATAATGTTCGAGTACAGTATATGCTCCAAAATCCTACTGCAAATTGAGGTCAGTGACATGGGTCTGTAATTCAATGGGTTACTACTATTTCCTTTCTTGAATATTGGTGTGACCTGTGCTACTCTACAGACTTTAGGAACAGACCTTCCGTCAAGAGAGCGGTTGTATATGATTGCTAAGAAAGGTGATATTGTGTCTACATACTCTGGACCGGAATACTTGCCTTTGTTAAGTGATTTGAGTTCTTTCGCAACGCCTAAGATACCTACTTTTATGTCAGTCATGCTAACAGCTTTTCTGGTTTCGAATTATGGAATATTTTCTTCGTCTTCTTTCGTGAAGGAGTTACGGAAAACTGGGTTTAGTAACTCCGTTTTAGTGACACCATCATCGGTAACATTTCCATAGCTATCGCACAGTGACGGTATTGACTGTTTCTTGCCACTGGTGTACTTTACATACCACTAGAATCTCTTAGGGTTTTCTACCATATTTTGAGGCAATGTTCCATTGTGGAAACTATTAAAAGGGTCTCGCATTGACGTCCGCGCTAAATTTCGAGCTTCCTTGAAACGTGGGGGATTTTGTGTTCTTCTGAATTTGGCATACTTTTTTCGTTGCTTCTGAAACAGTGTTCTGACGTGTTTTGTGTACCATGGTGGATCAGTCCCGTCTCTTACTAACTTATGCGGTATGAATCTATCTATTGCTGTCGATACTGTATCTTTGAATTTGAGTCATATATGGTCTGCACTTACATAATTAGCTTGGAAGGAATGGAGACTCTTTCTTAGGAAGGCATCAAGCGAATTTTTATCTGATGTTTTAAATAGATATATTTTGCGTTTATTTTTAGTGGTTTTGGTTGATATGGTTTTGAGCCTCGCTACGATGACCTTGTCTTCACTAATCCCTGTAACCGTCATGACGCTTTCTAATAGATAAGGATTATTTGTGGCTAAGAGGTCAAGTGTGTTTTCGCAACCATTTACAATTCGTGTGGGCTCATGAACTAGTTGTTCAAAGTAATTCTCACAGAAAGCATTTAGTACAATTTCGGAAGACGTTTTCTGTCTTCCACTGGCTTTGAACATGTATTTTCGCCAAGAAATCGAAAGTAGATTGAAGTCTCCACCAATTATAACTGTATGAGTGGGGTTCTTATTTGTAATGAAATTCAAGTTTTCTTTGAACCGTTCAGCTATTATATCATCTGAATCGGGGGTCGGTAGAAGGAGCCAATTATTATTTTCGTACGGCGCGGTAGTGCCTTGGTACTTGGCAGGAACTATCTATTTCAACTTCACTACAAGATAAACTACTACCAACAGACACAAACACACCACCACCTACTTTATTTAATCTATCCTTTCTGAACACGGTTTGCGCCTCTGTAAAAATTCCGGCAGAATTTATCTCCGGCTTTAGCCAGCTTTCTGTTCCTATAACGATTTCAGCTTCAGTGCTTTCTATCAGAGCTTGAAGCTACGACAATTTACAACTTTAATACCGACTGTTGCTTTGTCGACTCTCTTCGTTTCTTTGCCCTGTACCCTTTGAGAGTGGAACTCTTTTTGATCTTTCCTGAGGCCATCTAACCTAAAAAAAAACGCCCAGTCCACTCCACACAGTCCCTGCTACCCATGTAGCCGCCTCCTGTGTGTAGTGGCCACCTGACCTATTTAGCTGAACACGAAACCCCACCACCCTATGGCGCAAGTAGAGGAATCTGCAGTCTACACGGTCGCAGAACCGTCTCAGCCTCTGATTCAGACCCTCCACTCGGCGCTGTACTAAAGGTCCGCAATCGGTCCTGTCGACGATGCTGCAGATGGTGATCTCTGCTTTCATCTCGCTAGCAAGACTGGCAGTCTTCACCAACTCAAATAGCCGCCGGAAATCAGAGAGAATCTCTTCTGATCCATAGCGACACACGTCATTAGTGCCGACGTGAACCACCATCTGCAGTTGGCTGCACCCTGTACCCTTCATGGCATCCGGAAGGACCCATTCCACATCTTGGATGACTCCCCCCGGTATGCACACGGAGTGCACATTGGCTTTCTTCCTTTCTTTAGCTGCCATATCCCTAAGGGGCTCCATCACCCACTTAACATTGGAGCTGACAATAACAAGCAATCCCACCCTCTGCGCTTGTCCGGACCTCTCAGGAAGACCGGTCACTGCCGCAACAGGCGAGGCCACCCTTGCTGGCTCAGAAGTACTGTCAGCAGTGGGCAGTACCTCAAATCTATTACGGAGGCGTAAGGGTACTGCCTTGCGGCTAGCACCAACTTTCGCCTTCTGCCCAAGAATTCGCGCCCCCGAAACGATTAGCTAATCACCGTCAGGCATGTGTCGACCGGCAGGAACGCCCGAATCCGAGGGAGCAGTGGCATCAGAGATCCCAGGCGATGCTACAGGTTCCAGAGGTGCCAAAGCGCTCGCCTCTGGTGTCTCAATGTCACCGCGGCCTGTCAACACGGCCAACACAGCTTCCAGCTGTTTACGGACGGTGGCCAATTCCCCCTGAATCCGTACACAACAGTCGCAGTCCCTATCCATCGCTAACTTTTTTTTTCTCTCTTTTATCTCACAAACCGTTCAAAACAAAAACAGATGACTGACGACTACGCGAATTTACACTATTCAGGTACTAAAACGCGATGCTACAACTCTCAAAAGCTATAATACGCCCGAAATTTGTGAATTAAACAATGCAAGTACCCAAAAGAACTTAAGAATTAAACTATAAAACAAATAAGTGAGCTAAGAGTGCGACTTGCTGCTGGTTGCTGCTTATCCAACGGCGGCAGGCAGCTCATTTTCTGAGAAAAACACACCGGAATAAATATGCCTTCACTTTAAAGCGCTTTTGAGGCATGTAGCACAACTAAAACTGGCAAACTATAACTTCCTTCGGAGCTCATACTACACACGACCGTACCATTGAAAGGCTGGGCTCCGGCTACTTAGGCTACATTCTCTATCTCCAAGAGAAAAGACCCGGGAAGAATACTTCTTTCTGATTGGTCAGTTTTCCTTAAGACCAATAGAAAAACATATTCTCCCGCGTTAGTCCGCGCTTTTCATGACTAACCAATTAAAAAAATAACACGCTTTCGAACAGTAAATTTTCCCGAAATAAATATTAAATATTCTGATAGTTTATTTATACTTTACGCTATTAACTATTTTCATTTGTATTCGAATAAGCGTTCCTTTGACCATAAACTTACTTGATATATTATGATACAAAATTCCCTATCGTCTACATTCATACTGTCTTAAAACTTTCTCACACTCTAGCATTTATTAGTAGAAAAATGATTTACATATGTACTTTAGACCACATTCACGCATCATTCACAGTAATAAAAACATATACAAAACTGTACAAACATAAATAAACAAAAATCCCTGAAGAAATAAACAGAACAATTCACAAAAAAATTTCTCTTCATCTGTTTCTTGAGTGGCTCTGTGCACTACTGTATTCCGGTGAATGAAAATTAGAACTACGTGCTCGACTGAACCCGCTTCAGATCATCTGTCACTGGTCACGCATGTGTCATTCTCCTGATACACAGGCTCTAGACAAGACCGATATAAGGCGTCACGCCTCAAACACCCTACAATTATTCTTCAAAACTTTTGCAGTTACACAAATTATCGATACTGGCTTCAAATTTTAAATCTTCCAAAAAATTCTTATCAACTAAATTACGAATTTCTTACTCCAGACTTGGCTGTCTATAACTAACCTAGCCTAATCTTTTAATTTCTTTATGAAAAATCATTTCTTATTTGACAAAACTGATGCAAATTTTCAAAACAAATTTACAACATTTCAGTAAGTTTTTCAACATTTTTAAATTCATGTTTCATGAAAGTTATTTGAAGTTAATTCTCCCGCTTGTTTATTTAAAGGCACTGCGATTGGTGTCCTTCCATTTAATTATGGTATTTTATCCTACTTTAGCACAAGCACATCACTATAGTCGTAACATACATTTCTCAGGATTTTGATTATGGCACCTATGCATTGCACCGTCCATAACATTCCAACATTGTCCACATATCTCTCCTTCCAGGGTTTATTTGCAACATTGTCCCTGAAACCATTCTTAAGTCTAACACTACTTTCTTTATATACATCCTAATGCACAATAACTTATAATTACAAGAGATTACATGCAAATTTTATATTTCGTTTCACTTTATTTCATATGAAAGTAAATTAACAGAGTATTGCATTTTTTTCAGCAAGATCAATTCTACTAGAAAATTTTTTCAAGAATTTATTTCCTTTAGAAGACTTAATATATTTCTTTAAAATCTAGTTGGTATTGAAAGCAAAACTTAAAATTTTCCTAACTTTAACTCAGCTAGAGGAAATTTAATTGTGAGAAACACTTTTCACACAAAGCAATTATTTACAAACATTTTATAATACATAGTTACCTCTTTTATGCAGTGTCTCTTTGCATCACTTCTTCATATTTTTAACCACTATTGACCAGAAAACAAAAATTTTTGTGCTGGCCTCTCTAGTCGAACGATGTCGATATCCTGAAGGAAGTCATTCACAATATGTGCACGATGGAGGAGCGAATTCTCATCCACGAAGACGAATGCCTCGCCAATATGCTGCTGATATGGTTGCACTATCGGTCGGAGGATGGCATTCACATATCGTACAGCAATTATGGCCCCTTCCATGACCACCAGCGGCGTACGTCGGCCCCATATAATGCCACCCCAAAACAGCAGGTAACCTCCACCTTGCTACACTCGCTGGACGGTGTGTCTAAGGCATTCAGCCTGATCAGGTTGCCTCCAAACACGTCTCCGACGATTGTCTGGTTGAAGGCATATGCGACACTCGTTGGTGAAGAGAACATGATGCCATTCCTGAACCATCCATTCTGCATATTTCTGTACCATACTTAATGGTGTCGTGGTTGCAAAGATGGACCTCGCCATGGACGTCGCGAGTGAAGTTGCGCATCATGGAACCTATTGTAGACAGCTTGAGTCGTGATACGACATCCTGTGGCTGCATGAAAAGCATTATTCAACATAGTGGGGTTGCTGTCAGGGTTCCCGCAAGCCATAATCCATAGGTACCGGTCATCCACTGCAGTAGTATCCCTTGGGCGGCCTGATCGAGGCATGTCATCGACAGTTCCTGTCTCTCTGTATCTCCTCCATGTCCGAACAACATCACTTTGTTGCACTCAGACATGCCTGGACACTTCCCTTGTTGAGAGCCCTTCCTACCTTCAGGTAACAATGTGGACACGATCGAACCGCGGTATTGACCATCTAGGCATGGTTGAACTACAGACAACATGAGCTGTGTACCTCCTTCCTGGTGGAATGACTGGAAATGATTGGCTGTCGGACCCCCTCCATCTAATAGGCGCTGCTCATGCATGGTTGTTTACACCTTTTGGCGGATTTAGAGACATCTCTGAACAGTCAAAGGGTTGTGTCTGTGAAACAATATCCACAGTCAACGTCTATCTTCAGGAGTTCTGGGAACTGGGGTGATGCAAAACTTTTTTTATGTGTGTATATAATCTTCATTTTAATTCACATTCCTTTCATAATAAATGCTCTTCAGCTTTATCCAAGTATATTTTTCGTCATATTTGTCAACCTTCCTTTAACTATATGACCACTATATACCCGTTTTCATCATCAGAACACTCCTTTTCCTGACCACCATTCTTTCGTGTTCATCATCAAAATCTCCTTTCTTAATTGCACTTTTCACATCCAGTTTCTTTCATTTCCCTACATTTCACTCAGCCACCATTTTATTTTTACATATTCCAGCAGGATATTCCTTCCTGTCTGCTATTATTTTAACTAATACATTAATGTTTCATTCATTTCCACATACCATGAAATAACTTCTTATGTTACGAAAGTCCATCGTCACTGTCAGCTTTCAGCAGGATAATGCACCCTTTTACTACTTTCCCTTTATCTCATCTCCTTCATACCTTAATTATTTTCCTGCGTCAACATACTTATGTTGTCACTTCGATCCATTACAATTTGACCCCAATTTCTCTCACCACAGAACTTATTTCGTCATAATACACCATAACGCCCTCTGATGCTCTCAAACACTTTACCTTCACTGATAGAGAAGAGAATTAAAGATGACAGATTCAACTCAGAATGACAGAAGAGGAAGATTGACAATACGAAAGGAAACTGAAATAGCATCGTCAGTAACTCGAGCACCAGGTGTTCGTCAAACACCTAGCATTGCATCGGTTGCAACGTCCTCTGAAGCCTCCAAGCTTGGCTCACATCCAACTCTGGAGTAGTGTATCTTTTCAAATCGATTTTTTCTTGTACCACCTTCATTTTCTCAGGTTCCATTCCCACATCATCCATACTCATTGTAGCCCTCGAAATCTTCCATACTTCTACAATACCTAATAGGTATACTGGCTACTTCTTCTTTGGTCAAATTATTTTTTCGAATAAGTGTAATCACCACATCTTTCCCATTTATTTCAAAAATTACTACTTTTTCGTTAAAATTTAATCTCCCTTTGTACTTGTCAAAGAAATCTACGCCAATTAGCATTTTTATACATATGTCAGGAATTATAAGGAAGTCATGGAGTAGGTGCAAATCATTAATTTTTATTGGCAACAGAACTTCGCATTTAACAGATTTTTTTAACTTTTACAGTAGCTACAATTATCTGAACCCCTATTACTGGCATTATTAGAAGTTCATTTCTATTTGGAAACGATTCTAACCAACTTTTACTCACATCACATAAATCACTGTCACTATCTGCTAAACACTGTACTTCTTTGTTACATGCTTAGACTAATTACTGGTTGACTCAACACTTTCCTTTCATTGCTAGTGTCAGAACCCTCCTCCAACAAATAGTTCACAACCTCCCTTCTATCGAAACCTTCCCTGTTTCCAGAAATTACATAGATTTTTGCAGGATTACCCTCGTTACTTTTCCCCGCCGTACTAACTATTCTGTCCACTAATGACAGCTCAAAATTTTTTTCAGCTTTTCGCAATTCCCCTTTTCTCTCTCTCTTCCTTTTATGCACAATTAGTTGGCTGACCACCATTTTGGACACCATTTTCCTGCCTCTCCCTTATAGCCTTACAAATATCGTCATTTATAGACGCTAGTATTTCATCTACACTGACATCACTAATCTCCTGCAGTTCCGCAGCTTCTGTACTTTGCCCTTCCCCACAACATGAGTCGACTTCAACTTGGTTGCTAAAGACTTTCTGACAATCAGGTTGTGTCACATTTTTCCGCTAATGCATCACCCATTTCGTCTGTAATACAGTGCTTATTTTGTTTATGTCTGTCCAATAGTTCCCATAAACCTATATTAAATGTATAGATTTTTATGTATCTTGTTTCCTCTGTTGCGACTACCTTCTTCTGATCCTCACTTATAATCCCTGTCTGTTTAGTGCTAACACATACAAAGAGTTTTGCTAGCGGGTTCACATTACTACTTCCCATCTTGTGAACGCTATCCCATTCACAGACAGCATTTAGTTTAGCGGATTCTGGGATTCTGTACCATTTCTTACGCTTATCTCCATTTGCTGTCGCCTTGGTGCAACATCATCCTCTCGCACCAGTGAATACGATAGATAATTGTGCACATGCTCCCCACCATTCCGCCTATCATTTGGTGGATAGCGCCACCTACCGACACCTCTGCTCCTGGTGTTTCCATGGTACACGTCAGTTATGTTAACGTTCACATTCTACTGCGGTTCTGTATTATTTGGTGGTCTTGCAATACGATTTGCATGCTGGTCCTCATGCAACAACTGCTCAGCTCTCTCCAGATAACTAATGAATTTATGAACGTCGTCCCTCGGAACTGCAATAATTTTGTTTCGCCTGTTCATGGGCGGTTTACCTTCCAGGCCCATAATAATTTGTTCTGGCTCGACTTTTATTCTTTAAATATGACAAATTTGTCATTCACTTTAACGAAAACTTTCTTACGCTTTCCTTTCTGAGATTAAACTTTTCCCCAGTCCAGAAGCTATTTAGCAACTCCATTAGTTTTTCCTTGCTCCAATATTCCTTAAAAATGCCTCTTCAAATTTATCTAGAGTATCGTACTGTTCAGTTGTGATAATCACCCAAATTCTAGCCTCTCACAAGAATTTAGACGTAATAAACGCTATTTTTTGTCTGTCTGACCACAAACTAGGTAGAACGCCTTCAAAGTCATTCCAAAATTTGGATGTACATTTCCCATTGGATAAAAACGTGAAAACTGCCTGTTAGGGACATATGATATTTCAGACGATTCTGCTACAAAACTACATCCACTTCTGTTAGTTCCATGTCTGAGATTAGTTTCAACTTGGCTTAATCTACTGTTATGCTCATTCAACATATTTTCAACCTAATCTACCTGGTTAGTTAGCTGAAGAACATTTTCTTCAGACACACCCACTCAGTCAGACACACTTTTTACTTCATTCGTACATTTGGCATCTTCAGAACTGATTTGATTGTCTAACAATTTGTGATCATTTACATATATAGACTCTACAACTGCTATTTTGACCTCTACTTTCTACACACATTCTCCTATCAAATCTATCCTATGTTTGCTGCTGATACGGTTGCACTATCTGTCGGGGGCTGGCATTCACATACCGTACACCCGTTACAGCGCCTTCCATGACCACCAGCAGCGTACGTCGGCCTCTCATAATGCCACCCCAAAACAGCAGGAAACCTCTACCATGCTGCACTCGCCGGACAGTGCGTCTAAGGCGTGTGCCCTCACCAGGTTGCCTCCAAATACGTCTCCGACGATTGTGTGGTTGAAGGTATATGCGACACTCATTGGTGAAAAGAACGTGACGCCAATCCTGAGCGGCCCATTCTGCATGTTGTTGGGCCCATCTGTACCGCGCTGCATAGTGTCGTGGTTGCAAAGATGAACTTCGCCTTGGACGTCGGAAATGAAGTTGCGCATAATGCAGCCTACTGCACAGAGTTTGAATCGTAACACGACGTCCTGTGGCTGCACGAAAAGCATTATTCAGGATGTTGGCGTTGCCTTCAGAGTTCCTCCGAGCCATAATCCGTAGTTAGCGGTCATCCCCTGCACTAGTAGCCTTTGGGCGGCCTGAGCGAGGCATGTCATCGACAGTTCCTGTCTTTATGTATCTCCTCCATGTCCAAGCAACATTGCTTTGGTTCACTCCGAGACGCCTGAACACTTCCCTTGTTGAGCACCCTTCCTGGCACGAAGTCACAATGCGGACGCGATCGAACCGCGGTATTGACCGTCTAGGCGTGGTTGAACTACAGACAACACGAGCCGTTATCTCCTTCCTGGTGGAATGACTGGAACTGATCGGCTGTCAGACCCCTTCCGTCTAATAGGCGCTGCTCATGCATTGTTGTTTACAACTTTTGGAGGATTTAGTGATATCTCTGAACAGTCAAAGGGACAGTGTCTCTGATACAATTTCGACAGTCAACGTCTGTCTTCAGAAGTTCTGGGAACTGGGGTGATGCAAAACTCTTTTTGATGTGTGTATATATATAGTATTAGGAGGGTGTGGTTGAAAGATGAGGGTAACAAGGTTCATACAATGATAGAATGATTTTGCATATCAATCAACATGTGTAGGTTTCTGGGAACAGGCAGTCATCTGTGAGCGAAGAACACCATATTCATGTAATAGCTTTCTGTTAGTTACTGGTTAGTGTGCCCCACCTTAGCGGTGGTCGTTGCCATTGTATCTCACTGTGTTTTTATTCTCTTTTATCGGACTAAACGTCTACCAAATGCCTTGGATTTGTTACAGATACTTTACTGTTGAATCAAATGGTTCAAATGGCTCTGAGCACTATGGGACTTAACATCTGTGGGCATCAGTCCCCTAGAACTTAGAACTACTTAAACCTAACTAACCTAAGGACATCACACACATCCATGCGCGAGGCAGGATTCGAACCTGCGACCGTAGCAGTCGCGCGGTTCCGGACTGAGCGCCTAGAACCGCAAGACCACCGCGGTCGGCTACTGTTGAATCCAATCAAAACATTTATTATGGCGGAAAATTGCACAACCGAGTTATACGCTGATTATTGACTCAAGATCTTTGTGAGATTACCGACTCAGCACCATATCATCCCACAAGCGATTGCAAGAAGGTGCAGGCATGGGGAAGGAAATGCATAAGTGAAGTTGCACTGTTTGTGGGTTCTGGCAGTTCCAAGAGACAATTGCTTCGACCTTCGTCACATTAATGTTACATAATGGATTAAAACATCCAGGTAACAGAAAACGAGCACATGAAAATAGGCATTTCGTTGGCAGCTCTATCAAAGTACATCTAGGGACCTGAACAACTAAACCGTGGTCTACTTTGCGGACTTCAGAAAAGAGTTTAACATACGAGGGTTGGAACTTTAATAGAAGCAACTATTTGTTTACAGCTCGTACAAAATACATACGTGTTTCAAAATTTTATTGGCCTTCAAAGTAGTCACCAGCATTGTGTATAACCTGTTGCCAGCGATGTGGAAGTCGAAGGATACTCTTACCAGTGCCAGTCGTGTTGACAGTTCGAGCGTCGCGGTCTATTGCCCGACGAATTTGTAGCAGTTCTGAAGCAAATGCCGTGAAGTGTTTCCTTCAGTTTAGAAATCGAGTTGAACTCACGAGCGCTTAGGTCAGGGGAGTGCAGTAAATGGTATAGCACTTAGCAGCCCCATCCGTCAATCAAATCAGTAACAGCTTGCACTGTACGTGCTTCAGCATTGACCTGCAAAATGATGGTCAGGTCCGGCACAAAGTGTCATCACTTTTGTCTCTAAGCTGGTCGTAGGCTATGTTCCAAAAATGAACAGCATAGAGACAGAAGTGATGACACTTTCTGCAGGACCTGGCCATCATTTTGCAGGACAATGCTCAAACACGTACAGTGCAAGCTGTTACTGATTTGTTTGACTGATGGGGCTGCTGCTACACTCCATTCATAGTGAGTGATTTACCAGTGCTAGATCATTGCACCAGAATCCCAACACATATACACATTCAGCCACCCTTACTGCTATGTGGACTTAACTCACACCAGGACACACAAACATTTTAATTATTGTGCTCCATTAATAATGTCACCAAATCCTACACCCTCAGAGAGCTTCCATCCATCCGTCCGTACTTAAAGCTTAAAACTACCGGTCCACATTATAATTATAGATTACGTACATACAAAATACAGATACCGTAAGAAAATACATTACCAGGTAATAATTTCCATAGAAATACAAGGACAATCACATGACTATCTCAACTCGTAAATACACTCCTGGAAATGGAAAAAAGAACACATTGACACCGGTGTGTCAGACCCACCATACTTGATCCGGACACTGCGAGAGGGCTGTACAAGCAATGATCACACGCACGGCACAGCGGACACACCAGGAACCGCGGTGTTGGCCGTCGAATGGCGCTAGCTGCGCAGCATTTGTGCACCGCCGCCGTCAGTGTCAGCCAGTTTGCCGTGGCATACGGAGCTCCATCGCAGTCTTTAACACTGGTAGCATGCCGCGACAGCGTGGACGTGAACCGTATGTGCAGTTGACGGACTTTGAGCGAGGGCGTATAGTGGGCATGCGGGAGGCCGGGTGGACGTACCGCCGAATTGCTCAACACGTGGCGCGTGAGGTCTCCACAGTACATCGATGTTGTCGCCAGTGGTCGGCGGAAGGTGCACGTGCCCGTCGACCTGGGACCGGACAGCAGCGACGCACGGATGCACGCCAAGACCGTAGGATCCTACGCAGTGCCGTAGGGGACCGCACCGCCACTTCCCAGCAAATTAGGGACACTGTTCCGCCTGGGGTGTCGGCGAGGACCATTCGCAACCGTCTCCATGAAGCTGGGCTACGGTCCCGCACACCGTTAGGCCGCCTTGCGCTCACGCCCCAACATCGTGCAGCCCGCCTCCAGTGGTGTCGCGACAGGCGTGAATGGAGGGACGAATGGAGACGTGTCGTCTTCAGCGATGAGAGTCGCTTCTGCCTTGGTGCCAATGATGGTCGTATGCGTGTTTGGCGCCGTGCAGGTGAGCGCCACAATCAGGACTGCATACGACCGAGGCACACAGGGCCAACACCCGGCATCATGGTGTGGGGAGCGATCTCCTACACTGGCCGTACACCACTGGTGATCGTCGAGGGGACACTGAATAGTGCACAGTACATCCAAAACGTCATCGAACCCATCGTTCTACCATTCCTAGACCGGCAAGGGAACGTGCTGTTCCAACAGGACAATGCACGTCCGCATGTATCCCGTGCCACCCAACGTGCTCTAGAAGGTGTAAGTCAACTACCCTGGCCAGCAAGATCTCCGGATCTGTCCCCCATTGAGCATGTTTGGGACTGGATGAAGCGTCGTCTCACGCGATCTGCACGTCCAGCACGAACGCTGGTCCAACTGAGGCGCCAGGTGGAAATGGCATGGCAAGCCGTTCCACAGGACTACATCCAGCATCTCTACGATCGTCTCGATGGGAGAATAGTAGCCTGCATTGCTGCGAAAGGTGGATATACACTGTACTAGTGCCGACATTGTGCATGCTCTGTTGCCTGTGTCTATGTGCCTGTGGTTCTGTCAGTGTGATCATGTGATGTATCTGATCCCAGGAATGTGTCAATAAAGTTTCCCCTTCCTGGGACAATGAATTCACGGTGTTCTTATTTCAATTTCCGGGAGTGTATTTCAAAAACAGAAAGTAGTATCTAAAATAACTGACATTGTTACAGAATACTAACACTACAAATGACCAGTGTATTATCAGAAATCAGTTATCATAAACCATGCAAGGATAAATTTCAAAATGGAAAGTACTTTTTTCTTTTTACAAAAAGTGACATTCTTAAACAATACTAATAGTACATACTACCAGGATGTTAATCGGAAACAAGTGCCATAAAACATCTAAGGATAAGTTTCATAACGGAAAGTACTTTTTAAAACTTCTAACTCCATACTAGTATTACAACTGACTAGTGCATTATCTGAAACAAGTGTCACAAGCTATATAAAGATAAATTACAAAAAGGAATTTTTTTTTACGAAATTGACATTCTTACACGATACTTATAGTATGAATGACCAGCACATTATAAGAAAAAAAGTGTCGTAAACAATATAAAATTAAACCTCATACCTGGCCGAAATCATGATTGTTTCTTTTGTATCCCGTTTGGATAGGCGGTGCGTGGGTCTGCTCCTGTGAACTGCTTCTGTAAAATAGGCCCAGAGCGAAGGAAGCGAGTAGGAGCAGGAGAGATGAAGCACTTCGGTACTGCAGGTAACTTTTAATAGAGTCAAAAACCACAAGTAAATATCAAATGCATACATAACTTTGGCTAGGATGAGCACGTACGTGTGAAACCGTTGTCCATGTCTAACCCTGCGAAGTTAGGATGACTTTTCTGTATAATCTCAAAACTAACGAATACTCGTTGCTGTCCAAACTTTAACTGGACGTAACTAATACAAAGTCTCAATAGCAAGCCAGCCCACTCGGTAGCAGAAGTGATATTTCCAGGCCGTCTACTCTTCATGAAAAATGGCCAGAAATGAAGACGGCACTCGCTGATCTCCACAGTGTCGGCCAGGGGGCGCTGTGGTCGGCGTAGTTAGTCTTCTCTCGTAGTGCCAACTTAACGAGAGCGTGCACCTACGTAACTATCGACGTCACAGTTTCAAAAATATAAACATTCACTGTACGAAACTGACTTACCGAAAATATTTCTGTCTACCAAAGACCTAATAGAGCTTCATATTTTGTCACTGAAAACATACTGAACAAAAACAACACTTAAACGAAGGAATGGCTTCAGTAATGAAGTGCAGTGAGTAGTTAGTTACCTTTTGAAAAAAATGGTTCGTGCATATTTTGCACTGTTAAAAATACTAATTTAACGCCGTTAGTAGTGTCTATTACAAAGAATGTATCCTACATCTAAACGCTCAAAGTTTATTCTAAGAACGTTCCGGTAATAAAAGAATCAAATATTTGATTAATACGGGCGCGATGCCCATCATTTCTCTTAACGTATGTTTCTTCACGTGTTTCTCTGTTTCTATAAACCACTTCACAGTCTCACGTAATAGTTTGTGTACAGAAACATTCGTGTCAGGAAGTCTGACTCAGGTGACACACACACCCTTATATTAATTCGAGAAACAGACACAGTGACTTTGGGGAGAGAGGACCATCAACAATGGATTTTCTTGACAGACTATCGAACAGATAGGCAAGGTGACATGACGTTTCCCTGCAGTTTGGTTTGCAGTGACAGAAAGCGTAGCTCCAGATAACTCAAAAGATCATCGCACTGCTCAAAAGCCTTGCGTGGATATAGGGGAATCATGTAGAATGTGTTAACTCGTGAGACAATTTGTTCTCCTGAGTTGCCAGAAAAGAATGGGAATGGATCCGCTAATTTACGTGGCAGACCCGTGGAGTAACAGCCGGGCCACAGTTCTGTTCTTACGGATCGCAAGGCTCGCAGACGGTCTTTGTGAGCTGATAGGAGCTTCCCAGTGGCGACGATTCTCGCAGGCAGCCAGCTTTCCGGACCCGAAGACTTGTCCGATACAGGATGGCGTCGCAGCTCCAGCGGCCCTGCACAAGCGATTTTCTGTCGTAGTCAGCTGCAAGGCGGGCTAGTGTCCCAGTACGCCAGTGTACCCTTTAGAATGAATTCATTCAGCCCTCGCCCCTTGCTCGGTGGCGGCAGACTGTGCATGCGTTGTCCGCTGATAGGGAAGAGCCACGTCTCAGACGTAGAGTACCGGTATTAATCATGCCTAGTGTACTTGTACCGGTTGTTGAGGCCATTGGACACTTCATCCACTGCCCGAAATGCTCGCACTTCTGCACATACGCTGTATATCAGTTGTACATAAGCATTGTAACGAATTATTAATTTACGCTGACCAGCCAGAACATTATAATCACCTACCTAATAGTTAGTATGTCCACCTTCGGCACGGATAAGAGGGACGATGCGTCCAAATGATGACTTCCTCGCTGGAGGGAGTTGGCACCACATCTGCACACACAAATGACCTAATTCCCGTAAATTCGGGGGAGGGGAGCGATGAGCTCCGATGCCAGGTTCCATCATATCCCAGATGTATTCGATAGGGTTCAGATCAAGCGAGTTGGGGCCGCCAGTACATCAATTAGAACTTCCCACTGCCTCCCTCAAACCCCTCCATCACACTCCTGTCCTTGTGACATGGTGCAATATCTTGCTGAAAAATGGCACTGCCGTCGGGAAACACGATCGTCATGAAGGGGTGTACGTAGTTTGCAATCAGTGTATGGTGTCCACGCAATTCGCAGAACGGTCAGCGCATTGGAATGCCATGCACGGGGGCCCGGGTTCGATTCCCGGCAGAGGAGGCAGATTTTCTCCCGTCAGGGACTTGGTGTTGTGCTGTCCTCATCATCATTTCATCCCCATTGTCGACGTGCAAGTCGCCCAATGTGGCGTCGCACTCAGTAAGACTTGCACTTGGCGGCCGAACTTCCCGTCTGGGAACTCCCAGCCAGTGACACCATACGATCATTTACATTTTTTCCAGTGTATGGTACTCCTTGGGCGTCATGGCCCCTTGCACGAGCTCCACTGGACTCGTGGATGCACACTTGAATGTTTCCCAGAGCACAATGGAGCCGCAGATTTTCTCCCGTCAGGGACTTGGTGTTGTGCTGTCCTCATCATCATTTCATCCCCATTGTCGACGTGCAAGTCGCCCAATGTGGCGTCGCACTCAGTAAGACTTGCACTTGGCGGCCGAACTTCCCGTCTGGGAACTCCCAGCCAGTGACACCATACGATCATTTACATTTTTTCCAGTGTATGGTACTCCTTGGGCGTCATGGCCCCTTGCACGAGCTCCACTGGACTCGTGGATGCACACTTGAATGTTTCCCAGAGCACAATGGAGCCGCAGATTTTCTCCCGTCAGGGACTTGGTGTTGTGCTGTCCTCATCATCATTTCATCCCCATTGTCGACGTGCAAGTCGCCCAATGTGGCGTCGCACTCAGTAAGACTTGCACTTGGCGGCCGAACTTCCCGTCTGGGAACTCCCAGCCAGTGACACCATACGATCATTTACATTTTTTCCAGTGTATGGTACTCCTTGGGCGTCATGGCCCCTTGCACGAGCTCCACTGGACTCGTGGATGCACACTTGAATGTTTCCCAGAGCACAATGGAGCCGCAGATTTTCTCCCGTCAGGGACTTGGTGTTGTGCTGTCCTCATCATCATTTCATCCCCATTGTCGACGTGCAAGTCGCCCAATGTGGCGTCGCACTCAGTAAGACTTGCACTTGGCGGCCGAACTTCCCGTCTGGGAACTCCCAGCCAGTGACACCATACGATCATTTACATTTTTTCCAGTGTATGGTACTCCTTGGGCGTCATGGCCCCTTGCACGAGCTCCACTGGACTCGTGGATGCACACTTGAATGTTTCCCAGAGCACAATGGAGCCGCCGCCAGCTTATCTCCGTCCCGCAGTACAGGTGTCAAGGAGCCGCTCCCCTGAAAGACTCCAGATTCGCGCCCTCCCATCGACAAGATGAAGAAGGTATTGGAATACATCAGACCGTTTAACGTTCTGCCACTGCATTAACGTCCAGTGGCGATGATCACGTGCCCATTTCAGTCGTAGCTGCCTATATCGTGGTGTTAACACTAGCACGTGTATTGGTCGTCGCCTGCGGAGGCCCATCTTTAGGAGTGTTTGGTGCACTGTGTTTTCAGACTTGCATGTACTCTGCCCAGTATGAAGTCTGATGTTAGTTACGCCACAGTTCGCTGACTGTCGTGTACTACCAGTCTGCCCAGCCTACGACGTCCGACATCTGTAATTAGAGGTGACCGCCCAACACCACGATGTCTGGACGTGGTTTCACCTTGGTTTCGTCACGTGTTGAAGACACTCACCAAAGCACTCCTCGAACACCCGACAAGTCCTGCAGTTGCTGAAACGCTCGTGTCGAACCTCCGGGCCATCACAATCTGCCCACGGTAGAACTAAAATAGGAAGCGCCTTCCCCATTCTACACACGAATAGTACGCTCACTGACACTACATGTACCATGTGTGTGTCTGACTAGCAGTCATTCCTTGCCAGGTGATGCTGTTATCGCCAGGAAGGGTTTATGTCGATAGTACGTCGATGGTCATAATGTTATGGCTGAACAGTGTAAGCATGCATACAACTAACCTATCTCTGGATTTACGTATAAAATCTGCAAAGAGTTTTATCGGCTGACGGGTGGCTGAACGGTACATTCATACTTTACACGACATGAAATTTATCTGAAATCAGTATTGACAACTGAAACATTTCCTTTAGCTTTACCATTTCTCGTCACATGTAGAACTATAAGTAATTTATTTACAGGCCAGGTATAACAAGCTTATTAATGACACACAAAGCACAGGCCATTAAGAAAATTGTCACTAGAAAATATTTAAATATGGTGATATCTCAAGATGTCACAGTAATCATCGTTAGCTTCTACCTTGTTATCTTCTTCCACTGCTTTCACCTGCTACGCTCATGCGACATACTGTAAATGAATCAGTTGAAAAAACCGCCAACAAATCCGTAGTATTAGCTACTATAATTATCCTACTGTTTCTATTCGGGATCCTTTTCTCTATACCTTTATCCATAAGCTAAAAGACTAAATTCTTTGTTAACTCCCAGTTTCGCCACAAAGTCTGGAGCGTCCTGAAGCCGCAACCCCCGACAGACAACTGAACAGCTAGCAAGTAAGCCTGTCCTCTGATCACTCCTGGAGACTCCAGAACATTCTGTTCGCATTTGATACAGATCATGTTAGTATTTACAAGTAGTTCCACTTGTGGTCTGGTGGAGTGGTTTGTATGTTACGTCTTTTGTGAGATATTACGTAAAGGTTATTTGAATGTAAGTATTAGGCTATATTCTACGTGAGATTGACAACGCTGCCATTTTGTGTCTTTTTTTTCACGTCTCTTACACTGCCTGACAAAGAAAAGTGAACCACCATAAAAACAAGGTATGATGTCAACGTAATTTCGAAGACGTATACACCGGCAGGTATCTTAATGATTTAGGTAGCAATTCTCTGCCAGAGGTACACTGGCCAACCAAGTGAATTAGTGTTGTTCGTGTTTAGTGTTGATACCAGGTCTGATGGAGTATATAATGGGCTCGAACAACGTCAGATATTACCTGATCACTGTGAAGGGCACGAAGATGAAACCTACTCGCGAAACAGGTTTATCAGCAGCTGCTAGGGTTTGAAAGGGACCTCATTGCGGGTCTCCATTTCCCCGCCTGGTCGAATCGTGATATATTCAGATCTGTGAGGTATTCGGATGTGATAGTGGCCTTATTTTTGGCTGTATGGAAACGTGAAGGCAGGGTTACTACTCGTCAAGGTTCCACACGACTTCGTCTGACCACCTCAAGGGAGAATCGACTGTGCACTAACCACACCGTAACCCCTACACATCTGCTCCTGCCAGCAGAGAGTAAGTAATGGATTCACTATAACCCTGTTCCATCGGTCGGAGACTAGCAGCAACCGGACTATGGAATTACCTCACAATGCATAGCCTGCCGTTAACACAACAGAAACGGCTGCGTTTGGAATGATGCCGTGACCTAGGAACATGAGCTGCTGATTAATAGCGCTGGCCGGTGTGGCCGAGCGTTTCTAGGCGCTTCAGTCTGGAACCGCACGACCGCTACGGTCGTAGGTTCGAATCCTGCCTCGGGCATGGATGTGTGTGATGTCCTTAGGTTAGTTAGGTTTAAGTAGTTCTAAGTTCTAGGGGACTGATGACCTCAGATGTTAAGTCCCATAGTGTTCAGAGCCATTTGATTAATGGCGTCGCTTTGCGTTCAATGAGTCGTGGTTCTGCACTACTGTGGATGACCATCGCAGGCGAGTATGGCGGCGATCTACGGAGAGATCCCATCCTTGCAATGCTTCCGAGAGTCACATCTGTTTCACTAGTGGCGACATAGTGTAGTGGAACCAATGGGTGTGACTTCAGGTCATAACTGGTAGTAACTGACGGAACTCTAATGGCACAAGAGTACGTCGCGGACATCCTGCGTCCTTACGTTTTACCTTCCATGCGACAGTATAGTGGTGTCACTTGTCAACATTACAATGCTCTTCTATGCATAGCACATGTATTATGAGCTGTCTGAAGAGATACTGAGGTACTTTTGTGACCAGCAAGATCTCCAGCTCTGTCCCACACAGAACATGTGTGGGACGTCCAGTATCCAGGAAATCAACGACCATTTACTACAGGTGTGGACCTGGTTGCCTCAGGAGAGACTACAACTACTTCACGAAAAGCTTCTCACCAGAATCAGGGCATGTATCCAGTCCCGACGAGGTGTAACATATTACTGATAAATGGGCTCATACTGCAGACATATAACACGTCAGCCTCAGTTTGCAAATAGAAACCAATCTTTAGCTAGGTTTCAGCCAAAATAATTTGGCCCTCTTCAGAAGCTACTAACACTGAACTATTGCATGCCAAAGTTTGACCATGTCAGGTATGAAACTGTAGCACCGTAGTGCCCAGTCATAAATGTACATTACTTAGCTGTGGAGAAACAGCTGCCCCACTGCGCCGAAGAGGTCGGTAGGCCGCGAGAGCTGCGCCGGAACTAAACGCGGCGAGCAGCTGTGTACCGAGCACCACTGATGGTCATGCCCATGCGCGTGGAAATATAGATGCATAACAGTAGCTACCTTTACGTTAGGAATTGGATTAATATAACCATTAAAACTGTTAATGGCGTAATATGTAACCGGATTTATGAGGAGAACGAGAACCCTATAAACGGATTCGGAGCCCGTAAAAAAGGACTACCTATTACGGCAAAATTATTCCTCAATTTTGAATACATTAGTATTCGACTAAAGAAATTGGAGTCAGGCGTCGGTGACTGCAAAGGCAACGTAACATCAGCGCCGGTGAAGCAAAGGTTGAAAAACTTCGAGAAAGTTCTTATTTCTCAGTTGTAGCTGGTCATTGAGTAGGTTTTTTTTATCAAGCAACAGGTCTTTAAAGATTTGCAACTCTTCAAGGATGTCAAGCCTAGTGTCTTTAACCTTGCAATTTAATGGCTCTGTGTTACTTGGGGCATTGGCCAATTGAACAAGGTACTCGGCAAAAGTCGAGCCTCGCGTGCCATCACCGCTTTTCGTGGGTATATGTTCTTTATATTTAGCTGAGAGGGCTCTCCCTGTCTGGCCGATGTAATAACTCGGGCTATCACCACAGGTGATCTTGTACAACCCAGAACCAGATAATTTGTCATTAGTATTCTTTAACGAGTGGACCAAGTTCTTTTTGAGGCTGTTATTCGTATAATATGCAATCTTAAAGCCGTGGCTCTTTAAGAGTCGCCCTATTTTATAGGATGCTTTGCCTACGAAGGGAATAGAAATGAAGGTAGTGGAGCTATTCTCTGGTGCGACACCTAGTGTTGATGAGGTCGCGGTTTTTCTACCTGTTTTCTTGTTAAAGTGCTGTCTCACAATTTCTGGTTTATATCCATTCAAATGGTTCAAATGGCTCTGAGCACTATGGGACTTAACATCTGAGGTCATCAGTCCCATAGAACTTAGAACTACTTAAACCTAACTAACCTAAGGACATCACACACATCCATGCCCGAGGCAGGATTCGAACCTGCGACCGTATCAGTCGCGCGGTTCCGGACTACAGCGCCTAGAACCGCATGGCCACCGCGGCCGGCGTTTATATCCATTATTATAAGCAACAACTTCTATGGTTTTTAACTAGTTCTCCATTGCGTCTGCTGAAAGAGAAATGGCGAGAGCTCGGTGTATGCAAGAATGGAACAAGTCCATTTTGTGGGCTTGTGGGTTTGTAGAGTCGGCTGGGACGATATTATCGGAAAAGGTCCTTTTACGAAAAATCTTAAACCTAATACAGTTGTCCTCTATTGCCAAATTTAGGTCTAAATAAATCAAAGATCTATTCGGAGATTTATTTTCCAGCGTAAGATGTTAAAAATTCAAACTGCAGAGTTCTTACTAAAATTTACTCCATTTTGTAATCATTAAAATAATACCATATAGCTTTCAACCCGCGAAGTTTCATTTCCTCCTCTCCTTCTGGGTGCTTCACATTTTTGTCAGGCCGTATATACACGTTACATGTTTTATTCTATCTGTGGTCGGTATTCTTATGGATTGCTTGATAATAATTAAAAAGGCGAAACTGGCTAAAGCAAATGAGCAGAGAGTTGTGTAGCCCGTAGACAATCGTTTCATTTCATGGTTATACACTCACGGAAAAACTCGCAATACTAAAAAACAATCAATGTAGAGTAATGAAATTTCTGGCATACATTTGTCTAGGTAACACTTTTAAATGATTAGCACTGTAAGATAACGGGTTAATGCAAGCGCGAAATAAGCCACTGCACATATAAAACCCTGGTATATTAATAACCGATGTAACCACCTGAATGTTGAATAAAAGCATGCAAATGTGCATGCATTATGTTTTACAGCTGCTGGATGTCAGTTTGTGCGATGGCTTTCCATGCCTGTTGCGCTTGTACGGTCATTACACTAACGGTAGTTGTCTTCTGATGATGTCCCATATGTGCTCGACTGGAGACAGATCTGATCATCTAGCAGACCAAGGCAACATGTCGATACCCTGTAGAGCATGTTGGGTTACAATAGCGGTATGTGGGCGAGCGTTATCTTGTTGGAAAACGCGACCTGGAATATTGTTCATGAATGGCAGCACAACAGGTCGAATCACCAGACTGACGTTCAAATTTGCTGTCAGGGTGCGTGGGATAGCCACGAGAGTGTTCGTGCTGTTATACGAAACCGCGTCTCAGACCATAATTCCAGGTGTATGATCAGTGCGTCTAGCAAGCAGACAGGTTGGATGCAGGCTCTCAACTGCCCTCCCCCTAACCAACTGACGGCCATCACTGACACAGAGGTAGAAACAGCTGTCATCAGATAACGCAACAGACCTCCATCCCATCCTCCTACAAGATCTGGCATGACACCACACAAATGGCAAACAGCGGTTGTTTGTGGTCAGTGGAATGCACGCTATAGGTCGTCTAGCTCAGAGCTCTCCTTTACGTAACCAATTTGTAACAGTTTTTTGTGTCACACTGCCGTCAACCGCTGCTCATATTGCTGTTGCAGACGCAGTACGATGTGTCAGAGCCACAGACCGAACAAGATCTAGTCCGGAGCGCACGTTCTTGTGACCACTGCTGCCATAATCACGTGCAGTGACTACATTCCTGCCAAGTCTTTCTGCAGTATCGCAGAAGGAACATCCAGTTCTCGTAGCTCTATTACACGACCTCGTTCAAACTTGTTGACATATTGATAATCGCGTCTTTGTCACCTTAACGGCATTCTTAAGAAACGTCTACTTACCACGTTCAACCTCAGAGGTAATTAATGCTCACGACCGTTACAGCGTGTATTTAAAGCAAACCTGACTTTCATCCTTATAGTGGCGCTATTAGCGACTGGTGCGAAATTTTAATAGACTTCATCCTTCAGATGCAGAAAAACGCATACGAACTTTCCTTTATGTCGCACTACTCCTTCTTGGTGCTGCGATTTTTTCCGTCAATGTGTTTAAGTAGTCGTTTCATCTTAAATCACTCCGTACGAAAACTTCTAAATACTAATCACGTTAGTAGTTTACTAAGGGGGGATCTGGGACACATTTTAGGACGTATATACACTGCTAAGTTTAGCTGCGGTACCGTACCAAAGCTGCCATCGCTTGTCATCTGTTCATTACGTCACACTTGGCAGCCTTCCAGCTGGCGGGCTACACAGGCACGCACGCACATACACACGTAAACACACACACACACACACACACACACACAAACCTAAACCAACATATGTAAGATGTAATTCAACATTTATTATACATATTATTTTTGCAAATTAATCCAGCTGTTGTGTGCATTGCTGAATCCAAGCCACTTTATCAGTACTTTATTTCCTTTCTTACGTATGATTCTCTCAACAATTTACATTGATGGATATTTTGTTTTTTGTAGCTCTTCTGCATAGAAAGCTCCAGCTATGGGCTGAGATTTGTAATCTTCAAGGAGATATGTTCTCGGATTGGTTTCTTGCACTTTACATATTTTGAAAATTTCCGTGGACCAGTTGGCAGTGTATCCTTTGTCAAAGACTGTTTTCTGTTTACTAATTCTGACATAATCACCAGTTTTGAGTTTTGAGCGACATGGATCAATCATTTTGATTTCGTTATACACAGTAGATAGAAGGCTATTATCTTTTGCGTCCACTGGCCTCATTTGAATTGTTCTGTGTTTCGTGTGATTATACTGTGTGACCAGATCTTGTACAGTCTTAATCCATTTGTATGAGCCCTGAGCAGTAAATTTTCTGAACATAAGACCCTTGAGAGTTCTGTTACAGCGTTCGACTACAGAAGCTTTCATATTTGAAAAAGTGGAATAATGATTAATTCTGAGTTGTTGCATTAACTTTTTAAAACTAGTATTGTAGAATTCTTTCCCAAGATCAGTTTGTAAATGTACTGGGATTCGCTTGCTTTTTGTGTATATATTTTTAATCGCAACAGCAACTGCAACACCAGATTTAGTCTTTAGAGCAGCAACCCATGCGTATTTGGAGTAAACATCAATTACTGTTAATAAATATTTATATCCAGAATTCCATTTTGAATATGCAATCATGTCAACTAAGTCTGCCTGATGGAGATCATCAAGTCCTTTTGTGATAACCGGTCTCCTAGGATACGTTCGACGAGCAGGACGATGAAGCTCATGAGCAATTGCAGCTTGCATTATGCTCTCTCCTTAATGCGTGTTCCTTATGGAAGACAATATATCTTTGTAATGACAGAATTTTGATGAAATGAATGCTTATATGGACTGGAGTGCGGGAAGAAAAAGAAGGGAGGGAAATAAAAATAAAAACGAAAGAACACACATATATTCTAAGAAGAATTTTTATTATTCTCAAAGTACCATCTCATAATAAGTCTTGCATTAGTCTTTGCTAACAATCGATTTTCAGGAATATTAAAAGATGTTCTCAGAGTTTTCAATGAAGGACACTCGAAAGCTTGCATGTTGACTACTCTACCATGACGCACACCCAGTAAAGCAGATGTCCATTCTACTTTTGATTGTCCCATTACCATAATATAATCACAGCATTTACACAACTCCCACAAAGTATTCCTTGCAGTAAGTAATGACACGCCGTCCATTCCCCAGTGCTCGTGGTGATGATTACGTGTCAGCCACGAGTTTATCTTCTGAGTCTTTTCTGATAGGCTGTTAAAGGCTACAACTTGAGTGATAGTGACATATTCCTCTGCAATAACATGCATTCCATTTACTATGATAGCAGCTGCTTGTTTAGGCACAAAATTATTTGCATCATCTTTGTATCCTTGCAGATCTATGAATGCTATCTTCATTCTGTGAGAGGAAGAGAAAAGAAGAAAAAAAAGAAAGAAAAGTCAGCGGTGGCATACAACTGCTGTGACTGAAATCGTTGTATGTGCGTATGTGACAAGAAAATTTCTGTTACCTGAAGCACTACAAGATGATGATTGATTCTACAGAAACTACAATAGCGTAAACCTGCTCAGTGGAACAATATCGACTGATAGTATTTCTCTAAAAGCATCTCGTTTTATGTGTTATGTGTACGAGCACCCTTATTTTTTATTATTATTCCCCTCCTCTCATCATATCACAGTCTTCCTGCTAGCGCTGCTAAACTATTAACATCTACAGTTGAAAGAAGAAGAAGAAGAAAACGGAAGGAATTTCTCTATTATTTTCGGAAGACGTGCTGTAAAATGCAGAAAACAGTATCGTTCTTCCTCCAGAAGCTAAACTGTATGTGTAAGCACGTAATGTGCACGCAGGGAGCCAGCAGATATCAACAATAACAGCGATGAGAACACGGGCAGGAGGTTTGGCATCTGTTTCGGAACATCTGAAATAACATCAGCTCTCCAGCACATGGCGACGAGCAGCTGTCGCAGCGTTTTTTGTTGTGCACACGCGGAGGAGGTCAATGTCATGTCCTCCTCCATACCATGCCGCACGTGTGTTACATAATACTGCTATTACCATCATCACGCTAGAGGCTGCGTGGAGGAGGACAAAACAAAAATACGTGAACATTTGTACGCATGCCAGAAATGAAAACGTCTCTGTTAACGTGTATGGTATCCAGTATTCTGATTATCAGTGGATGGTAGTTAGTGATGGAGATGATGATGATGATGAGGAGGAGGAGGAGGAGGAGAGGAAAAAGCAAAGGGAAAGGTGGGAGAGAAAAAAGGAAAAAAATTTTCAAGTTGTCCCCCTGCATGTTACGAAGTACCATCGTGAGAAACATGTAAATCTATTAATGTTACAGGTCAAAAACACAGATATTTTCCATTTCTATTATATAAAAAACTTGTCAAGGCTGGCGCATTATAGCATTACTAGGCATAATAAATCTATAGTGGTCTGTCATCGCTGCCTGTGTTATTTTCATTCCAAAGAAAAGTTAGATGTACATTTTTTTTTAATTTGTTTTCCTTTTCCCTCTCGTTTAAAGAGATGAGTCCAAGGAATGTCTTTCATAAAAAAAAAACACATCTGCAACATCTGGTGTATTCTAATGTGTGTGTGTGTGTGTGTGCGTGCGTGCGTGCCTGTGTAGCCCGCCAGCTGGAAGGCTGCCAAGTGTGACGTAATGAACAGATGACAAGCGATGGCAGCTTGGGTACGGTACCGTAGCTAACCTTAGCTGCGTATATACGTCCCAAAATGTGTCCCAGATCCCCCCTTAGTAAACTACTCACGTTGTCGAACGACATCGGAGCTCTCCCTCTAATAACTACGTTCCATCATATTTATTTGTGTTAAGAATCAGCTGCCAATCCGAGCACCAGATGATGATAATCCGCAGTTCTCTCAATAGTTTGTCACACCTTTCTAATGACTCCACCTTCCTGTATACAATTGCCTCGTCTTGAAATAGCCTATCAGGGCTACAGAAGTTACCGTTCTGGTCATTTATACATATTGTGAGCAGCAGGGAGTGCTTCAAACTATCTTGAGGTACGCTGGACGCTTCTGACCATGCATCCCCATTAAGAAGAACATTCTGATTTCCGTTTGGCAAGGAGTCACCAGTACAATCACGTATCAGTTCGAATATTCCCTATGCACATGTTTTGTATACTGTGCGACGGCGCGAATCTGTATCGAAAGCCTTCTGCCTGCCATAATTTTTTTAGTACTAACAAGTAATTTAAACGTGTAAACATTTAACTGTGAAACTGAGCTCTGGCCTTAGGTTAATAAGAGACCGTTTATTGTTCCCACTCTCCTTAGGTAATCGTACAAATACAGGTGACCCGCAGTTGGGCACATTGTGTATGTTTTCCCAACTCCACTTAGGCGAAGTGTCGATTCATCACAGAAGATGACACGATCCAGAAGATCTTCAAAGTCATGCAGCAACATTTCGTTTGCAAAGTTGGCACGTAAACTATAGTCTGCAGGCTTTAGAACTTGTAATAACTGAAAACGATAAGAACGTAGTTTAAGCGTCTCGTTAAAAGTTTCCACACAGACTCACTGGATTGCTAACTCACGACTAGCCTCCGCGTGAAAGACTCTCACTCGTTCAACGCGTTCTTCAGTTACTCTTGGTTATTCCATACTCTTCCCTTTGTGCAAAGATATACAAACAGAACTGTTTGAGTTGCTCTTTCATTTGATGTACAGTTTATGGTTGTAATTTGAATATAATAAATTCTGCAAAGCGATAAAACCCGTGCATTCATTTTTAAACACCCTGCATAGCGTCGAACATTCCTTATGCTCGGTTTGTATCGAACAGAGCTGATAGAAAATAACGCCAAGAGGCTGTGAAATAACGAGCTCATTTTGCGCTCGGTGCCCACCGAAGTGTCTAGAGGAAGTCTCTTCTGCGAGAAAAGCGTCGCGGGATGAACTGCGAAACTGTGAGCAGAGGGCGGATTATTGGAAGCTGCGGCTGAGATATTGCGTCATAAAGCCCGGGGCGGCATCGAGGCTGGGAGCCGCTTAGCGGTAACAACCGTCGCAAACGGAACTGCTTGGGGTCGGCTTCATAGCTGCGAGAATGGGCGAAATCATGTCTCGACTAACCCTATCACAGTCTGCCTAAGACGTTTCTCGAGTGGAAAAGTGCCATGAGTACTTCGAGAGTGTAATCACGGTGGAAATACACTAACATATGGAAAAATGGGTAATTTCCAAGAATGATTGCCTATCGGAGTCGCTGGGTCCAAACGATACATATCGAACGTGTGATCGTAAATCGATCATACGACACTGGTGGTGGGCGTTATGAGTATGTTTACCGTGGTCACTACAGCAACGACAAAAGAACAGCGCTACAAAAATACTTGTACTTAAAAAGGAGACGACTTACCTTACTCATCCTTGGTGTTGTCGTCATGTTAAAGTCCATTACGGTGGCCTGGATCAATAATTTGGAAGAGTAGAACCATGTATTCTTCCTGACACTCGTTCCTTTCCCGCACTGTTCGCAATGAAATTGTAACGGTATTTCAACATCGAAAGTGTTCGTACGAAGTTTTACACACTTCGCACCACCCCAGTCTACAAAGTCCCTTCTTTCATCGTCCGGTAGTACTCCACAATTGCGACAAAAAGTCAAATAATTTTCTACGCTTGATAAACATAGAATTAGATTTTTCCATGTGAGAAAATCAGCCGAAGACACGTCAAGAACACCAGACATCCCACTCACTAACGACATAAATCGTCTGGGTTTCCCTAGCAACTTACAAATAATTCGCGGAGGTATGTAATTTAGGGCAACTAAGGGAACGACGGAAAACTGATAAAAATGACGATCACAAATAATTGATCACAACGCCCGCCACCGGAGTAGCATGGTTGATTTACGATTACACGTTCGATATGTATCGTCTGGACCAGCGACTTCGATAGGCAATCATTCTTGGAAATTACCGTAAAATGCATCGTCAACAGGGGTAGATGTGGCCGAAACGGGATTTTTACCAGACATTAGGAGCATGACAATAAGTGTTCAGGATTACAAGGTTGCACTTGATATACAGAGGCTGGACAAAAATATTGAAACACCTCGAGAAACGCATATTTGAACATAAATGCAAATACTAGTCAAGTCTGCAGGTTGCATTGCTGTATTGATCCAGAACGGCACCGTGCAATGTCCTCAATAGTTGCAAGTGGCAGTAGTGGTCAGAATAGTGTTCTGTGTAATTGTGAGTGCATTATGCCAGAGCTAATTGAATTCGAACGTGGGAAAAATGTAAGTGTTCGTATGCTGGATGGTTCCGTAACCAACGGAGCCGATGTGTTTGGTGTTTCAGCGGCACCGAATCAAAGATTTACACTATTGGCCATTAAAATTGCTACACCAAGAAGAAATGCAGATGAGAAACCGGTATTCATTGGACAAATATATTATACTAGTACTGACATGTGATTATATTTTCAAGCAATTTGGGTGCATAGAACCTGAGAAATCAGTATACAGAACAACCACCTATGGCCGTAATAACGGCCTCGATACGTCTGGGCATTGAGTCAAACAGAGCTTGGATGGCGTGTACAGGTACAGCTGCCCATGCAGCTTCAACACGATACCACAGGTCATCAAGAGTAGTGACTCGCGTATTGTGATGAACCAGTTGCTCGGCTACCACTGACCAGACGTTTTCAATTGGTGAGAGATCTGGAGAATGTGCTGGCCAGGGCGGCAGTCGAACATTTTCTGTATCCAGAAAGGCCCGTACAGAACTTGCAATATGCGGTCGTCCATTATCCTGCTAAAATGTAGGGTTTCGCAGGGATCGAATGAAGGGTAGAGCCACGGGTCGTAACACATCTTAAATGTAACGTCCACTGTTCAAAGTGTCGTCAGTGCTAACAAGAGGTGACCGAGACGTGTAACCAGTGGCACCCCATACCATCACTCCGGGTGATACGCCAGTATGACGATGACGAATACACGCTTCCAATGTGCGTTCACCGCGATGTCGCCAAACACGGATGCGACCATCATGATGCTGTAAACAGAACCTGGTATCATCCAAAAATGACCTTTTGCCATTCGTGCACCCAGGTTCGTCGTTGCGTACACCATCGCAGGCGCTCCTCTCTGTGATGCAGCGTCAAGGGTAACCGCAGCCATGGTCTCCGAGCTGATAGTCCATGCTGCTGCAAACGTCGTCGAACTGTTCGTGCAGATGGTTGTTGTCCTGCAAACGTCCCCATCTGTTGACTCAGGGATCGAGACATTGCTGCACGATCCGATACAGCCATGCGGATAAGATGCCTGTCATCTCGACTGCTAGTGATACGACGCCGTTAGGATCCAGCACGGCTCCTGAACCCATCGGTTCCATATTCTGCTAACAGACATTGGATCTTGACCAACGCGAGGAGCAATGTCGCGATACGATAAACCGCTATCGCGATAGGCTACAATCCGACCTTTATCAAAGTCGGAAACGTGATGCGACGCATTCATCCTCCTTACACGAGGCATCACAACAACGTTTCACCAGGCAACGCCGGTCAACTGCTGTATGTGTGTGAGAAATCGGTTGGAAACTCAGCACGTTTTAGGTGTCGCCACTGGCGCCAACCTCGTGTGAATGCTCTGAAAAGCTAATCAGTTGCAAATCACAGCATCTTCTTCCTGTCGGTTAAATTTCGCGTCTGTAGCACGTCATCTTCGTGGTGTAGCAATTTTAATGGCCAGTGGTGTATATCGCATACAAGGAATGTGGAAAAACATCATCGGCTAAATCACAACATGGACGAAAACGTGTGTACAGTGATCGTGACAGACGCTCATTGAAGAGGTTTGTGACAAAAAATAAGAGGACCACAGCTGCAGAAGTCACTGCAGAAATGAATGTTGCATTCACGAGCCCTGTCAGCACCAAAACAACAAGAAGGGAGCTCTACAAGCACAGAACTGCAGGGCGAACTGGAGCAATGGAAGAAAGTAATTTGATCAGATGAGCCGTTTTTCACACGGTTTGCAACTTCTGGCCTAGTTTAAGTCTCAGTATTGTAACGTGGTGCAGGTTCGGTGATGAACTGGGCAGCTATATCGTGGTAATCCATGGGCCACATCTCTGCAAGATCACATTATTGCCAAGGATTATGTCGCCATTTTGCCTGATCAAGTCCATCCCATGGTACAAAGTTAGTTGCCTAATGCGGATGCTATGTTATAGGACTTCAGGACCCCTGTTCTCACAGCGCACATCGTTCAGGACCGTCTTTGTGAGCACAAGGATCAATTTTCGCTGCTACCCGGGCCACGATAGCCATCACATATTGAGGAAATAAAAGTTATGGAATACCTCCTAATATCGCGTCGGACCTCCTTTTACTTAGCATAATGCAGCAACTCGACGTGTCATGGACTCAACAAGTCGTTAGAAACACCCTGCGGAAATTTTCAGCCATGCTGAATCTATAGTCGTCCATAATTGCGAAAGTACTGCTGGTGCGGGATTCTGTGTACGAACTGACCTCTCGATTATGTCCCATAAATGTACGATGGGATTCATGTCGGGCAATGTGGGTGCTCAAATTATTCTTTGTTCTTCATTATTCTTGGGATTACAGCTTGATAATAAATTCAACTGGGAGGAGCACACCACAGAACTTCTGAAGCGTCTTAACAAATCATTGTTTGCAATGCGAATTTTGTCAGACATAGGGGATATAAAAATGAAAAAGCTGGCATACTATGCTTACTTTCATTCCATAATGTCATATGGGATTATTTTTTGGGGTAATTCATCAAGCCAAGCTAAAGTTTTCCGGGCACAAAAACGTGCAGTAAGGATTATATGTGGTGTGAAGTCAAGAACATCCTGCAGAAGCCTGTTTAAGGAACTAGGGATACTAACTACTGCTTCCCAATATATTTATTTCTTCATGAAATTTGTCATTAAAAATATATCACTTTTTCAAACCAACAGCTCAATTCATGGAATCAATACTAGAAATAAGAATAATCTTCACAGGGATTTAAAGTCACTTAGTCTTGTACAAAAAGGTGTGCATTATTCAGGAACACACATTTTCAATAACTTGCCAGCAGCCATAAAAAGCTTAACAACCAATGAAATTCAGATTAAGAGAAGCCTAAAGGATTTATTGGTGGCCCACTCCTTCTACTCCATTGATGAATTTCTTAGTAAAACCAACTGATTTGTATATAAGTACAACATAACTTCTGCACAATTTCAGTGCAGTAATGTGTTCATTGAGAATCTGTGTGTGTGTGTGTGTGTGTGTGTGTGTGTGTGTGTGTAAGTATAATCTAACTTCTGCACCATTTCAGTGCAGTAATGTGTTCATTGTAAATAAGTATTACAGTAGTTGTATTACATGTTTATTACCTTATCAATAAATAAAAAACTTTTTTATTTTAAATTCAGTGCATTAGTATTTGTAAAATGACTCTTAGTGTTCATTAAAAAATGACGATCATTCCACTTGGGACCTGTGGAATGGTACATTAGCTTATTTGTTTTAGTTGTAAATATTTGTCATGTATTGTTGTTTTTCTGACATGTTCCACATCCTGGAGTACCTCCTCACTACGGATCAATTGGAATGAAAGTAAATCTAATCTAATCTAAAAACCAATCGCGAATAGTTGTGGCCTGGTGACATGGCGCACTGTCATACATAAAAATTTCTTCTTTGTTTGGCAACGTGAAGTCCATGAATGGTTGCTAATGGTCTCCAGGTAATGGAATGAGCGTTTGGCGTCATTGGCCGGAAGGCCCCTTGCGGGGCAGGTCCGGCCGCCTTGGTGCAGGTCTTATTACATTCGACGCCACATTGGGCGATCTGCTCACCGGATGCGGATGAAATGATGATGAAGACAGCACAACGCCCAGTCCCTGAGCGGAGAAAATCCCCGACCCAGCCGGAAATCTAACCCGGGCCCGTAGGACGGAAATCCGTCACGCTGACCACTCAGATACCGGGGCGGGCTGGTCTCCAGGTTACCGAACATAACAATATTCGCTCAATGATCGCTTCAACTGGGTAAGAGGAGCCAGTTAAATCTATGTAAACATAGTCCACATCATTATGGAGGCACCATGAGACTGCACAGTGCCTAGTTAACAACTTAGGTCTATGACTTCGAGGAGTATACACCACACTCATACCTTACCATCAGCTCTTACTAACAGAAATCGGGGCTCATCCGACCAGTCGTCTCGAGTCCAACCCATATGGTCAAAAGTCCAGGAGATGCGCTACAGGCGATGACGCGTGGCCGTGCAGGAGTAGCCGAGCGGTCTCACGCGCTGCAGTCATGGACTGTCCGGCTGGTCCCGGCGGAGGTTCGAGTCCTCCCTCGGGCATGGGTGTGTGTGTGCTTGTCCTTAGGATAATTTAGCTTAAGTAGTGTGTAAGCTTAGGGACTGATGACCTTAGCAGTTAAGTCCCATAAGATTTCTCACACATTTGAACATTTTTTTGATGACGCGTGCTGTTGGAAAAGGCACTCGCGTCGGTCGCCTGCTGCCATAGCCCATTAACGCCACATTACGCCGCACTGTCCGAATTGATATATTAGTCGTATGTCCCACATTGATTTCTACGGTTTTTTCACCCAGTACTGCTTGTCTGTTAGCACTGACAACTTTACACAAACACTGCTGCTCTCGGTCATTAAGTGTAGGCCATCGGACACTGCGTTGTCCGTGGTGAGAGTTAATACGTGAAATTTGGTTTTCTCGGCACGTTCTTGACACTGTGAATCAGTGATTATTAGGTTCCCTAAATCGTTAGGAATTTAATACGTAATGTTCCATGCATCTAGCTCCAACTACTATTCCGCGTTCGAAGTGTGTTAATTCCCGGAGCGCAGCCATAATCACGACGGAGACTTTTTCACACGAATCGCCTGAGTAAAAATGATCGCTACGCCAATGCACTACTCTTTCATAGCATGTGTACGTGATAGTACCGCCGTCTGTATCAGTGCATGTCGCTATCTTTGGCTTTTGTCACCTCAGTGTATTTCAATATTATTGAGCTTTTGTGGTCTACTTTGGAGATAAGGGCCCTGTCCACCTTCATCATCGTTACTTGAACGAGCCTCTATTTTTCCCAGAGAGCCTTTAGAGATATACAGCCACGCGGAGTGGCCGCGCGGTTAGATGCACCATGTCACGGATTGCGCGGCCCCTCCTGCCGGAGGTTCGAGTCCGCCCTCAGGCATTGGTGTGTGTGTGTGTGTGTGTGTGTGTGTGTGTGTGTGTGTTGCTCTTAGCATACGTGAGATTAAGTTAGTTTAAGTAGTGTGTAAGTCTAGGGACCGATTCTCTCAGCAGTTTGTTCCTTAGGAATTCACACAGATTTGACTTTTTGAAAGCCATACAGGACCTGTATTTACGCACTCCGAAACGACTGGAAGCGTTTTTGAATACTAACGGGTTTGGCCGGCCGCTGTGGCATGGATGTGTGTAATGTCCTTAGGTTAGTTAGGTTTCAGTAGTTCTGAGTATATGGGACTGATGACCTCAGATGTGTATATGGAAGGTATGTGGAAAGTCTGGATTCAGTGCCCGCTATTGCCAGAGATTTTTCATTGGCAGAAGGACTGAATCATGATGAATGCAGCCTCTTGAGGTCAATGCCAGTTGAGGAGGTACATGAATGAGAAGCAGGGGGTCCAAGGAAGGCGTTAAGTTCTGGGAAGGGTCTCAGTCACTGTCCCACCGCAAATAACACTTGCAGCCAGCCTCAGTTCCAAAGTGCCACATATGCCAACTATTTAACTACTAACAACAACTTATAATATATTGCAGTTTAGGGAAATACAGGACATGAAAAAAGTTCGCCTAATTTGAGAACTACATGTTTTATACAACTGATTTAAGAACTATAATAGCAACAAACTCTCACAACCTTGATGACTTCATAATCTACTCTATACAAAAACGAAGTGTGCACTCACCATAATCGGCATTTCACATGGCACTATGATTGTGAGCCTCGAGCTGCTGTCGGTGTGTTCAAATGGTTCAAATGGCTCTCAGCACTATGGGACTTATCATCTGAGGTCTTTAGTCCCCTAGAACTTAGAACTACTTAAACCTAACTAACCTAAGGCCATCACATACATCCATGCCCGAGGCAGGATTCGAACCTGCGACCGTAGCGGTCACGCGGTTCCAGACTAAAGCGCCTAGAACCTCTCGGCCACAACGGCCGGCCTGACGGTGGGTAAGCGAGGATGTAAATAAGGGAAATCCTATTTCTTTCGGTCGTTTCCGCCTACGCTCGGTGAGAAAGTGTTCCTGTTACTGTTTCGTAAGTGGAAAGTTCTTTCCTTTTCTGTCTTTCCTTACTTAGCTTGCTGTAGTTTGCCAGTTCTGCCTCCAGATTCATAAACCAAGTCAGATTTGTTGTTGACCGCAGGTAAGGTAAGTCTGTGAATGGGTTCCTTTTCGTAGCTGAAATCTTCTCTTGTAAGCAGTAAGGTCGCAAGCCTTACACCTCGGTACGCCCCGCGCAAGCAAGGAGATTATCCCAAGTTAAATACAGCCTGTAATCTTTAAACTTGCTCGCCACTTTCTAGGCTTGTCGATTTAATACGAAATTACTCTCTGGAAGTTAGAAATTCGGCAGTTTACATACGCTTGTAACACTTATATCAATTAGAAGTAGGTTTACAATATGTAACTATGTATCTGCAATTTATGAAGTGCGTATTCTGTGTTGTTCAAATTCCTTGATCTATAGCAAGAAAAGAAGAGTTTTGTAGTGTATATGTGAAAAAAACAAAAGTATATGTTGAAACTGTAAATCAGTATAATGTGAATATATTTATTAAAAAGAAAATATTTGTCAAAAGCTGGTTCACGCTTAGGGCAATTGTATTTGTAACATGTAAAAGCTGTAGGGAAGTCCCTTCGCAACGGAAGTGGCATGGCGCGATGTAAAAGGTGGGTTTGGCGGTCGAACTGAGCAGCTCCTTTGTGTAAACCGCACGCAGTATGTAGCTAGCCTTAACACAGTACACTTCGACGGTGCTAAGAGAGGCAATTGGAAGCTGTATTATAAAGGATTTGCCTCGGATATGGATCTGGCTATAATTTAGTATTCACTACATAATGGAATGGCTCTAATATATTGAAAATCCGACTCCAAGAAGAGATTTTATAGCGCATTCGTACAACAAGAGCCGTTAGTAAATTTAGCCGCCATGTCACCTGCCACCAATCTTTGCCACTGCTTCAAAAACTTCGTACTTTCAGTTAAGTAATGTATATGGGCATGGACCAGTTAATTTGTGTGTTGTTTCAATAATAACCACATAAATCCTAAAATTCGTGTCCAGAAACATATTTTCAATCCTGATCACGAACCTACGCAGGGCTCTCACCTAAGTGCTACTAAAACCGAGTATCCTAATTGAAATGAACAATTCTTGCATTCATGTGTTTAAAAGTGATTTTCTGTCTAAAGTAAAAGAAGGAGTAACAGTTAAAGCTAAAATCACAAAAGTGAAGTTGGGTAGGCACTTGCTGAAGTATCCTTAGTTTATTATAAAATATAGTTTTGTAGGATTACAGTGCAAGGTTGTGTAAATACACTCCTGGAAATTGAAATAAGAACACCGTGAATTCATTGTCCCAGGAAGGGGAAACTTTATTGACACATTCCTGGGGTCAGATACATCACATGATCACACTGACAGAACCACAGGCACATAGACACAGGCAACAGAGCATGCACAATGTCGGCACTAGTACAGTGTATATCCACCTTTCGCAGCAATGCAGGCTGCTATTCTCCCATGGAGACGATCGTAGAGATGCTGGATGTAGTCCTGTGGAACGGCTTGCCATGCCATTTCCACCTGGCGCCTCAGTTGGACCAGCGTTCGTGCTGGACGTGCAGACCGCGTGAGACGACGCTTCATCCAGTCCCAAACATGCTCAATGGGGGACAGATCCGGAGATCTTGCTGGCCAGGGTAGTTGACTTACACCTTCTAGAGCACGTTGGGTGGCACGGGATACATGCGGACGTGCATTGTACTGTTGGAACAGCAAGTTCCCTTGCCGGTCTAGGAATGGTAGAACGATGGGTTCGATGACGGTTTGGATGTACCGTGCACTATTCAGTATCCCCTCGACGATCACCAGTGGTGTACGGCCAGTGTAGGAGATCGCTCCCCACACCATGATGCTGGGTGTTGGCCCTGTGTGCCTCGGTCGTATGCAGTCCTGATTGTGGCGCTCACCTGCACGGCGCCAAACACGCATACGACCATCATTGGCACCAAGGCAGAAGCGACTCTCATCGCTGAAGACGACACGTCTCCATTCGTCCCTCCATTCACGCTTGTCGCGACACCACTGGAGGCGGGCTGCACGATGTTGGGGCGTGAGCGGAAGACGGCCTAACGGTGTGCGGGACCGTAGCCCAGCTTCATGGAGACGGTTGCGAATGGTCCTCGCCGATACCCCAGGAGCAACAGTGTCCCTAATTTGCTGGGAAGTGGCGGTGCGGTCCCCTACGGCACTGCGTAGGATCCTACGGTCTTGGCGTGCATCCGTGCGTCGCTGCGGTCCGGTCCCAGGTCGACGGGCACGTGCACCTTCCGCCGACCACTGGCGACAACATCGATGTACTGTGGAGACCTCACGCCCCACGTGTTGAGCAATTCGGCGGTACGTTCACCCAGCCTCCCGCATGCCCACTATACGCCCTCGCTCAAAGTCCGTCAACTGCACATACGGTTCACGTCCACGCTGTCGCGGCATGCTACCAGTGTCAAAGACTGCGATGGAGCTCCGTATGCCACGGCAAACTGGCTGACACTGACGGCGGCGGTGCACAAATGCTGCGCAACTAGCGCCATTCGACGGCCAACACCGCGGTTCCTGGTGTGTCCGCTGTGCCGTGCGTGTGATCATTGCTTGTACAGCCCTCTCGCAGTGTCCGGAGCAAGTATGGTGGGTCTGACACACCGGTGTCAATGTGTTCTTTTTTCCATTTCCAGGAGTGTATTATTATCTAGAATACCTGCTTGATAGGTGATTAAAAGGCAAATACATACAAGTCGTTAATGAACAGATTAACGATAGCAATGTTAGAAGTGAAGTTATGCTCATTTTCAAAAATTGTGTGGTTTTGGTTTCTATCATGAATGGTTCCTTTCTTGAAGTTAATTAAGCCCGATGTTGTATTTGATTGTCTTGCAAAGTAACGTGAATGAATACCTTTTAGAATTAGTCTTTACTACTGTAATAATCAAAAAGCGTTGGCTAGTCATACTATACTAGTTTATGGGTCCCCATCATATTCTCCACCTATTAGGAAAAAAATGAGCTATTACTGTTATTAAGGAAACCTGCTATGTGTAGAGGAGCTTATACAGTGTATTTATGATGTTCATCATCTTTATTTGTGTTTTTCACGTCCAAATTTAGTTCTGCACATCATACAGTGACATTTCTGTATTTGATTAAGTAATGCTCTTGAGTGTGGCTGTCTTTAGTATGAGCTTGGTGCCAATCTACTCCCCATAAGTTACTGGTGTGTGTGCTGTTGGTAACTGCTGCTACACACAGTATAGAGTGCACTGTGTCAGTTTGTACCCTGGTCGCTATTCAAAAGGGAAATCTCAAAAAAATAACTTCAATAACCAATATACAATTTTCTCAAATATATATTTCCAAATTAAAGTGCCTAATTGGACTGTCGACCGTTCATTTTTTTCATTCACTTATGATTTTACCACTTTCATTAATTCCCAAGGTTAAACTCTGTTTGGTTTTTCCTGTTAATTTCACCAAATTCGAAATTATAGTCAGATACTTTTATCCATTAGACACAAGCGCGGTCAAACTTTTAAATCCTCTCAGAGGGTAACATTAGCGTGTTTCACGCCATGTTAGAGTGTTATATGTGCTTTTCCCGTGATAGGACTAAAAGTTCAGTTATTGGGGAAGAGTGATACACATTAGTGTTATATGCTGAAAACCCAAAACATTATGAGCATTGGCCACTGCGAGGTTGGATGCTGCCTGGTGGCGTTGCCTGCACGTTGTGTGGTTACCAAACAGTGATATAGGCCTCAGATGGCGAAATCCATTGAGATACGCGACTTTGACAAAAGACAGATTGTTATTACTCAGAGTCTGTGAGCGAGTATCTCGCAATCGGCGTAGCTGGTCGAACGTTTACGCGCTACTGTCGTGAGAATCTACGAAAAGAGGTAGAAGAACAGTGATACTAACGCTAGGCGGTATATGGTTGGACGTCCACGACTCTTCACAGAACGTGGGATTCGGAGGCTTGTCTGCTCTGTAAAGAAGGATAGCTGATGATCTGTAGCATCCCTGCCGAAAGAGCACAAAGCTGCTGCACACACAAGTTTTTCAGAGCAAATTGTTCATCGTATACTGTTGAACATAGAGCTCCGCAGCAGAGCACCCCTAGATGTTCACATGTTGACTCGTCGACATTGTCAATTACGAGTGCAGTGGACACGGAATGATCGCGATTCGGCCATCGGGTAATGGAAACGTGTCGGCTCTTTGGGTGAATCAAATGGTTCAAATGGCTCTGACAAGGGAACCTCCCCATCGCACCCCCCTCAGATTTAGTTATATGTTGGCACAGTGGATAGGCCTTGAAACACTGAACACAGATCAATCGAGAAAACAGGAAGAAGTTGTGTAGAACTATGAAAAAAATAAGCAAAATATACAAACTGAGTAGTCCATGCACAAGATAGGCATTATCAGGAAGAGGGTGAGCTCAGAAGCTCCGCGGTCCCGTGGATGGCGTGAGCAACTGCGGTACGAAAGGTCTTTGGTTCAAATCTCCTCTCAAGTGAAATATTTTTCTTTCTTTATTTTCGCAAAGTTATGATTTGTCCGTTCGTTCATTGACGTCTCAGTTCACTGTAATGAGCTTAGTGCCTGTGTTTTGCGACCGCACCGCAAAACCGTGCGATTAATAGACGAAAGGACGTGCCTCTCCAATGGGAACCGAAAACATTACCGAGCGAGGTGGCGCAGTGGTTAGACACTGGACTCGCATTCGGGAGGACGACGGTTCAATCCCGCGTCCGGCCATCCTGATTTAGGTTTTCCGTGATTTCCCTAAATCACTCCAGGCAAATGCCGGGATGGTTCCTCTGAAAGGGCACGGCCGACTTCCTTCCCTAATCCGATGAGACCGATGACCACGCTGTCTGGTCTCCTTCCCCACACCAACCAACCAACCAACCGAAAACATTTGATCGCAAGGTCATGGGTCAACGATTCCTCCACAGGAAAACACGTCTGATATATTCTATACGACACTGGTGACGGCATGTGCGTCACATGACAGGATTATGTTGTCGACCCACCTAACTTGTACACTTGGCGAATGGGTAAAAGATTCTTCTACCTTGCCCGATTTAGATTTTCTTGTGGATGTGATAGTCACTCCCAAAAAAGTGATGAAAACATAAGAGTTTGTCACATAAACTGGAACAAATGAATGCAACAGTTTCACTGTCGCACAGTTTTCCCTGTGCTCTGTCAAAACATATGTTTTTAACGTTTTCAAATTTTTCCGCGCGTAGACCGTAAAATCCTGCATATGTCCAAGCAAATATGAACATGTCCTGGAATTTTGGAGTGCGAAGTTGATTATGTGTGAGTGTCTGAACTTTGATAATTGTATGAAAATAAAAAAATTTCACTCGAAGGAAGACTTGAACCAAGGACCTCTCGTACCCCAGTTGCTCACGCTAACCACGGGACCACGGCGCTCCAGGGCTCAGAATAGGCTGTTCTGTTGCTTATCTTGCACATGGACTACTCAGTTCGTATATTTTGCTTAGTTTTTTCATAGTTCTACACAACTTCTTCCTGTTTTCTCGATTGATCTGTGTTCAGTTTTTCAAGGCCTATCCACTGTGCCAACTTAGAACTAAAACTGAGGGGGGTGCGATGGGGAGGTTCCCTTGTGAGCACTATGGGACTTAACATCTATGGTCATCAGTCCCCTAGAACTTAGAACTACTTAAACCTAACTAACCTAAGGACATCACACAACACCCAGTCATCACGAGGCAGAGAAAATCCCTGACCCCGCCGGGAATCGAACCCGGGAGTGGGAAGCGAGAACGCTACCGCACGACCACGAGCTGCGGACTTGGGTGAATCATATTTATGCTAAACTAGATCGATAGTCATCTCCATCGAGGTGAAGGTCAGCTCAAATGTGCAGCACGCTAAGGACGCAGGCTGGTGGGAGTGGTATTATGCTGTGGGAGACATTCTCCTGCGCTTGCAGGGGACCTGAGTAGTATGGAGATGGGGTTGTCATCGCAACTTTGGTATCAAATTGTTATGTGTAAATTGATTAAATTGATCAATAAATCAGCCCCCGACCACGCCCACCGCCACACCAGATGACGTCATGTGTTTTCTCAGCCTGCACGTGGGCTCCAACCCCCTCCCTCCTCCCCTACCTCCCCCTGCCCCTCCCACTCCCCCGACCTACCCTGTTAGTGGGAATTTCGAATTTTGGCGTAAATTTCGAATTTTGACGGGGTAGCGAGTCTGAACCCTGATAATAGCAACAACTTATACTGCCTAAGGCAGAAACAGATAATAACAGTCACATGGATAAATCCGCTTATAGTCAGCAGACCCGGAGCATCTGCATATAGGTCACGAAAAACCTGCATTGCTTTGTTGAAGGCAGTAACATAAACCGGTTTAACGAACTCACAAAAGGAGAGACTCAGGCCAGACAAAGAAGACTTTACGCGCTCATCTTTGACCTACCGTGTCACTTCACTAAAACAGGAATACAAAGACAATACCTGTAGCATTCCATCAGACGCGGAATTTGTTAACTACTCCTGGAAACAATGAAATGGAACCGTCGCACCAGAAAACACGTAATAAATAATGTATTTTTACGCTGTGTAAAACGCTTTTAATGAGCCATCACGAACTGAAATAACAGCATTTAAAAATGGCTGAGGACAAATGATTTTAAAGCTTTTGTGTGTTACCGAAGTATCCGACGCAGTTTTATTAAAAGAACACGTTTTCCTAAAGTACTCGACTGTATTACATTTTCTACAGTTTTCGTTACCTTCACTGAGTGTAATCACCTCTGGAACAAGCTTCAGTGGAGACCTAACAGAAAATCCTGCAGCATCCTCTGAGGTTATTTCTGTAATTGTCCCAGTGCATAATACCGACCGTCTCCTGTCTTTCTAACACCGCACCGTAATCTCAGTTCACCCTCTTTCTTTCCTTTCTCTCTTTTTCTGCTCATTCATTTTTTTTCCGCTACCCTTGCGATCCTCTCATCATTCAACTTCTCTGAGTAAGGCAGATTTGCCTTCATTTCACTGAAAGATCTTCTGTACCCAGACTGCCGATACGTGTATACTGATGGTATTATTATTATTATTTTTGGTAGTAGTAGTAGCAGTAGTAGTAGTACTTGTAGCAGTAATACTGCATTCATTCTTTACAAACATCTCCCCTATAATCTTATAATTTGTAACTGAAAAAACGTGTCTTAAAAGTGGAGTGTTTCTTCTTTTGGACAACGCCACCGATCAGTTCACTAACATATTTTGTGATTCAAAGTATGGCTCTTTTCCGCATTAGTTTTTCAAAGTTTCGCCTGTTTACCTGGTCCTCTCAGAGGTTCATGCAATATGAATGGTACGGCTACTTTGTACGTTCGACAAGCTTATTTTTCTGCAGGGTGATTTTTGCTACCATGTACAAACTCTAGGGGTTGATCGATGAGAGGATACGGAAAGAAAAAGGTATGTACAGAAATGCATGGTTTCCATGTCAGAGACAATTTATTCAATCGTACTTTGTTACAGAGACTGCGGTCTCATAGTATGCGCTTTACCACGCAGCCACCGTTACAATATGCATGGTGTCCTCCAGAGGGTGGTACTGTTCCTCATACGTCATGCCCTAGCACCCTCTCCAGCCACAGTAATTGGTAATGTTGTGTCCGATTTGCTTCTCTTGCTGACTAACATTGTAGTGGATGTAATGTAGCGTTGTACACAATGGTTCCTTATTGGAATCGTCAACATAGTGTTTACTTACAGAAAGGCAAACGGCAACGGGCGGCGAGCAGCAAGGTTGTATCAAGAGACCTATCCGCGCCAACAAAAAACCACAACATTCAATGTTTGCAACGTTGTTTCGGCGTTTGTCTGAGACGGGGTCGTTTCGGGAAGCAGGACACGATGAAGGACGTACCCGAAATGTTCGGACACCAGACTTGGAAGAAAACGTGACTGACACTGTGGAAGGCAACGGCCGTGTCAGTACCAGGCAGTTGCCCACCAGTACAGGGTAAGCCAGACGACCGTGCGAAACTTTCTCCATGACGTTTGTTTCTATCCTTGTCACTTACAACGTGTGCAGGGCTTACTAGCGACAGAATTTCCACATCGGGAGCAGTTTCGTCATTGGTTTTTTCACCAGGCAGCCACGATTCCAGGATTTGTGTCATCCATCCTATTTACAGATGAGGCCAACTTTACGTGGAGTGGTATCTTCAACTTACATAACAGCCATCTGTGGGATAGTATGCAAAACCTTCATGGTAAAAAACAGCGAATTATCAGCATCGGTGCAGCCAGAACGTGTGGGCCGGTATAACTGGCGATGGGACGTCTTCCTTCCAAGTCGCCTAACAAATGGTTCAAATGGCTCTGAGCACTATGGGACTTAACATCTGAGGTCATCAGTCCCCTAGAACTTAGAACTACTTAAACCTAACTAACCTAAGGACATCACACACATCCATGCCTGAGGCAGGATTCGAACCTGCGACTGTAGCAGTCACGTGGTTCTGCACCGAAGTGCCCAGAACCGCTCGGCCACTGCGGCCGGCTCATTCTCAGCTCATAGGACGTAATATTAATAGAAATTGTTGATGGAAATTGTTTATAAGATGGGAATAGGATGGGATATCGTAGAATTACGCTCAGAGAAGGACATAATTTGCATTTCGTAGGATGTGGATACTCTTGTTGAACTTCTGATCGCTTCATCACTTCGTACATTGTGATCACAAAGTCATTAAGATACTCTGCATAGCACTTCTGGGCTCACACATTACCGCCATTCACCTCACGTAAGTACTAGGCCATTGTAGCTTCCGTGCCATGACCCCCCCCCCCACCCCCCACCCTGCGTCCTCATCAGGTAGCAGTCTGTGGCCTGGCTGGCCACCTTCACGATGGCCGCCTTGTGGGACACTGTCACACCCACCTACCCCGCCTCCTGGCCTGCTGCGTGCCTTTTGACATGAAAGGTGCCGTGCCACTTGACTTCTTAACTCTGTGGCAACCTAATGGCACAATCATGACACATGCGCCACTTGGTTGCGTGTCTGGCGGTCTACTGATGACCACTTGTCTGCCTCTGTAACAGTCCCCCCAATCTTCCACGCCACAGGGGGGCATCAGCCAGCAGCTGGAAATCGGAGTACAATGTCGCTCTCAAGGCTTGCTTTGTTGGTCATTATCACGAACAATAGAGTTGTTTTCGAAGGTTACCATCTTCCCCCACGGCTCTGTCCTAGGCAAAACAGCAACACATATTTCGAGGGTTGCAGCTGGCATTGGGTGTGACCGACTATCTCTCTCAGAATGAACAAAGGGTGTTTTTCTAAAGATAGCAGAAGTGTTCAATTTTCCATTCACTTGCCGGCAAACAAAGGATGTTTTCAGAAAGTGGATTCTACTTGTTTCTCAGAGCTTCTGTCTCCCACAACAACTGCCTGCTCCAAGAAGATAGAAAAGTTAGTTTAGCGTCCTCAGCTATATCCTGACCAAGAACAACATGTATTTCGAAGGGTGCAGCTAATGTCAGAAATATCAAACTATCTCTTTCCTTCAGAATGAACAAAGAATGTTTTTTTCTAAAGCTAGCAGCTGCGTCCAATATTCCAGCCCTTGACGACAAACATAGGATGTTTGTCTCAGATCTTTCTTTCCTCCCCTCACAGATGTGATATTTTCCTCAAACACCTGCACCAAGACTGCTTGAAGAAAAAAAAGAAAGCGAGTTTAGATTCCTCATACTGCAGCTATACCCTGACTAACAACAACATGTATTTCGAAGGATGCAGCTGACATCAGAAATATCAAGCTATCTGTTTCCTTCAGAATGAACAAAGAGCGTTTTTCATAAAGCTAGCAGCTGTGTCCAATATGCAAGCCACTTGCCAGCAAACAAAGATTTTTTGTCTCAGATCTTTTTTCCTCCCCATCACAGATGTGATATTTTCCTCAAACTGCTGCACCAAACCTGCTTGAAGAAAAAAGAAGGGAAGTTATAACTTGCTGGTATGGTACTCTGAGTTCCTATTGGCCCTCTACAAAATAGAGGCTGGAGTCTGAAGCTATAAAAAAGCCCAACCACCACCACAATCATCATCGGTCTTTGACAGTACATAGTTCTGTCAGTGTGTTTCCTGCAACATGAAACGCTCAGCCAGCAGTGATGCCAGCGGCAGTGGTGGTGGGAAATGACCAAACTTGGGTCAATTGTCATATAAGTGTTTATAAAAAAAATTTTGAGTTCAAATTGCGACAGTTATAAAATTTGGTAGCAAAGTATTCAAAATTTTTCGAGATTGTGATACCAAAATTCTGTGTATGTGAGTTATATGTTGAGAAAGAATTTGTTAAAGTGTTCAAATCGTAACAAGTGCTTATAACATTTCTACTGTAGTTCTAGCATTAGAGCAGCTGCAGCTGGAAGTCGAAAGTCCCCATCAAGTGGAAAAGCTTGTGCTATCATCGTGTAAGTACAGCTCCAAATTCTATGTGGTAGTTTATATATTCCGAAAACAGCTTAATGTATTCAGATCGTAACAAGTGTTTATAAAATTTTTGATCTCGCTGTTGCAGCCTTAGAGTAGCAGCTGATGGATGTTCAGCTGTAGCTGCTGGAGACTGAAATGCAGCAAGAAAGCAAGTACAGTTGTAATATATTGCCAGTAGACTTTTTTTCATCATATACAGTTGTGTGAGGTATATATTACTCATTCTAGATGTTGCTACTGCTCAAGAGGAAAATGGGTTTGTGGTAGGGGTATACGTCAAGAATGATGATCAGGAGTGAGCCCTTCCACCTGGTATGAACTGTTTACTTACTTATTTAATTTTTTCGTAGTGTAACTGTGTTTTCTCTTTTGATGCTACTCAGTTGTTAGGATGAGCATTACTGCAAAGGACATTTGATTCTAAAGCACTATGTCAGGGTGAAAAACACTAAATAACTTACTTTTTCTCTCTTAACAACGTGTGTGCAGGGTGGGTTCTTTCTGGGCTCGGGTATAAGGTAGAATGAAACAGCATTTTTACATAAGATAACTTTTATTGAAAGTTTTGTACAACGGTTTCCTTACTGGATGGTTCTGGCTGGGAGAGCGGCAGCTGTGTCGTCTGCGAAGCCTTCTGCTGCGGCAGCGGCGGCGTCTGATTACGCCTGGCGGTGTGTATGAGGTGTCGCCTTTTCGCCCAGTTGACTGGAGACGTGCCCCGTGCAGTGGCCCGTTAAATTATTGAGAACAAAGTCGTGAATCGGATGGTGATACTTTGGATGTGGCGTCCCAGTGTTTCTCTTTTGTATGCGGCCGCGTGTGTTGTGCGTCAGCCAGCGGAGCGGCGCGGCGGGGAATGGCCAGTGTCCCGGACTCGAACAACGGACTCCAGCTTGCCAGTCTTCGGCTGTCAGATCTTCATCCCAGCTCACAGGTGACTGCTGATGTGAGGGCGTCTCCTTCCCGTCCTCACGAGTCACCCGGGTATGTAAAAATCAGTCTTCAAATACCTTCTAGCTTCTGTCTTCTGGCGGCGACGCTGCTGCTTGCTATTCCATTACAGCGGCAGACTTGGTGCTTCTGTGTACGATGTAGTCTCTTCCTGTATGACGGTCTTCAGCACCGACTGAACTGTACTGGAACTGAAAACTACTGGAAACTACTTTTGTCGAGCCCACTGGGTCTCGCGTATTTATTCACTTCAGTTCACTGGAGGTGAACGACTTCACGGTCATTGCCTCTTCTGTCACGCTGAAAAGCTTCTCGAAGAATCTTCTTAACATCGGTCATTGGCTCTTGGAATGTAGGCGAGGATCTTTGATCACATGTGACAACTGAGAAACACGTGTGCCGGCCGGGCGATGCCCTGACGGCTGAATCGACAGCTTCCGCTTATGTGGGGATGGCGATGGCTTCTCCTGAACATGCTGACTTCACGGTCATTGCCTCTTCTGCTCTGCCCGCTGTTTACCAGTGTGTAATTCTTCTAAACTAAACTAAATTGTTCATTTATTTTCAAATTTCTACTTCACTTCACATTGATTTCACTAATTTATTTACCTATCTTTAGTACCAATCAACAGTAGTTATATATAATCAATATCTCGCTGTAGTCAAATTCAGAACAAATTTTTTGTTGTTGTTTCTAATAATCAATATCTTGTAGACGACTTCTGTGAGATGGATCGATGGCTCCACAACAACAACAACAACAACAATTCTGGCAGCCGGCCGGAGTGGCCGTGCGGTTCTAGGCGCTACAGTCTGGAGCCGAGCGACCGCTACGGTCGCAGTTTCGAATCCTGTCTCGGGCATGGATGTGCGTGATGTCCTTAGGTTCGTTAGGTTTAATTAGTTCTAAGTTCTAGGTGACTGATGACCTCAGAAGTTAAGTCGCATAGTGATCAGAGCCATTTGAACAATTCTGATGAGAGTAAAATTCTTGCTTGGGAGTGTAAGATAGTGGCTGCTGAAAGGCAGTGCGATCTCTCCCTTCTGGAACAGGAGACAGAGACATTTGACTGGGTGGGATAACTACCAGAAAGATCGACTGAACTGCTCAACACTGGGGCCCAGAATGTAGAAGGACCCATTATAGCAAATAATTATTATTCAAGAATGGTGATTTACGTGATTGTCGTTGTTTGTTTACAGCATATATTAAAAAAAATCTTTAACATTGTGCTTAATTTTTTCCTGTTATTTGTATGTTACAGAGATGACACCAACACCGCCACAACAGCAGCTTGCTGCGGCATGTGCACCTAGAGCAGTGGTTGTGGAGGCGGGTGTCAAACACAATCCGAGCGGTGCTTTCCACAGCAGTGCACGCCGCTCGACTGTGTGTTTGACACCCGCCACCACAATCACCGCTCTAGGAGCACGTGCCACAGCAAGCACGGGAGGCGGCCGCGTCTGCTGCAGTGCCTGCCCCCAAACCACCGCATACCCTCTGCCGTCCGTGGGTGGTTCTGTCAGAGCAACGATCTCCCACCCCCAGGCTGGTGATGGTGTAAGCTCCAATATGCAGGAGCATCAAGGAGCGCCCTCGCCACAGCCTGGGTTCTTCCATAGGAGGTCACTGCCACCACCTCCTACTACTCATGCTCTGGCTGTTCGCCCTCACCAGCAACAAGAGGTATGTGTGCCCCGGAGCATACCCCTCCTCCCCCCGAAAGCATCTCATCCCGAGCGCCCTCATCCACTGGCTGAATACAGCTGTAGTATTAATGATAATTAACATGTGGCTACGTAGTAGTGCTCTGTCCAGTCCTGATAGTGAAGGACATCAAATCAGCAGTGTCATGGCCCCTCTAGAATACTCAGTGGATGCTAGGGCCTTTGAGGGGCGTATCTCATTTACTAGAATTGAGAATCCGGCTGGGGGGTATCGTGACCCAGTCAGGTTTCTGGAAACGTGCCTCCCGGTGCTAGAGGCAGAGCTCCTGAAAGCCCTAGACGATCTGAGATATAATGCCATTAAATTTAACACAGTGATCTGCTGTGAGTTGATTCACCCATCCAGACAGCAGGCTGCTGCTCAGGAGAAAACCATGCACTACATCTGTGGTGATAATGGCGTTATATCTCAGAGGACATCAATCGCCGAGTGGTTTCGTGAATCAGCCTTGGGTCCTACACACCCAGTTTTCCGAGAAGGAAGTAAGAGAGTCAGCTAAAGCACTCAGCAAAATACCACACCTCTATATCCATATTGATGTCTATGATCCGTGAAACAGAGGGTCCAGTTTTATCAAACTCCCTGAGGATATTAAGAAGAAGCGGGCTTGCATTAATGTTCAAAATGAAAAGGATAACGCTTGTTTTGCGTAGTCAATTATGACTTGTGAGAGAAATTACAGAAAAGATACGCACCACACATCTCGATACGGAGTAGGTCTTAACATTCGTGGATGTTATAACTTTGATGACCCCGTAAGGATTCAAGAGGTAACAAAATTTGAGGCACAAAATCTGGGAATATCAGTCCACGCTTATGGCCTGAAGAAGAAGCGGAAAGGCAAGCCAGATGAGCGGGACAAGTGTACTATAGTTGGACCACTCCATTTTTTCTAAATATGCAGGTGAGCGTGATCTTCATGTAAACATGCTGCTCTTCTTTGAAGGGGATAATCAGTGTTACATATGGGTCAAAGACATGTCCCGCCTCCTTTACAGAAAATTGTCGAAATACGAAAATAAAAAACACATTTGCTGCAGGTGTCTAAATAAATTTTCAAAAGAAAAGTATCACATCTGGAGGATTGTGAATCGAAGTAGCCTGTACGTATTGTTATGCCTACAGAACAAAACAAGTTCATTAAATTCAAGATTGCTCACCACCAGGAACACTGTCCGTATGTTGTATCCACAGACTTCAAATATCTCCCTGCCCCTGTCATCTGCTGTGAAGGGTATCCCATAGCCTCACATACCACATTCACGCAAAAACACGTACTGTGTGTGGCGGTGTACCAACTTGCAAGTTCATATTATTCAAGTCTTAACCACTATGAATCTTATGTTGGGGATAATCTTACAGTTTGGCTGCTCACTGAGCTTGAAAAACTCTCATGGGATGTTGATAGGCTTTACAGCACCAACATCCGCATGACTGAATCGGATAAAAAATTATACAATGCTACGACTTACTGTCATATTTGTGGGCTGGCGTTAGATAGAAAAGCTGAAACTCACTGTAGAGATCATTGTCATATTACGGAGAAGTTCCCTGGTGCAGCTCACAATGCACGCAATTTGGAGTATCAGTTACCACGACACATACCCGTTTTCTTTCATAATACAAGTGGCTATGGTGCTCACTTTCTAGCTGAGCAATTGGTTAATTTCGGTTGGGAGAAAAACCAGGTCAGTGTCCTGATTGAAAGTGTCGGGTAGTATATTTCCTTCTCCAAATGAATGACGCCAAAAATTAGGTTCCGCTTCCTTGACACACTACGTTTTGTGCAGGTGCCACTCGAGAAACTTGTTGAAACTCTACCTCGGGAGGATACACATATCACCCGATCTGCTTACCCCGACATAGAAAAGTTTCAGCATGTGCCTGGGAAAGGATTTTTCCCTTATGAGTATCTGGATAGTAAGGCCTGACATATCTGCATTTAGCAGGACTCTCACAGGCGATGCCATAACTGGTGCAGATTATGAACAAGCCGTGAATGTCTGGCGGAAATTCAACATTTCAAATTTGGGTGAATTCGCAAGATGCTACATGGACATCTGCATGCGCTTGCTTGTGAATGTTTTTGAAAACTTCTGTAGTGTATGCATGGCCAAGTACTCTCTGGACCCGACCTTTTATTACACGGTACTTGGGTTGTCCTGGGACGCAGTGCTCAAGAAAACGAAGTGCGGCATCGAACTTTTGCCTGATGCTGATATCCTTCTTTTCTTTGAGCGCAGGATCTATGGAGGACTTTGCCAGTGTAAACACAGACACTCAAGGCACATAATCGACGTATGGGTGTGGGGTTCAATGCATCCCTCGATTCAAGTTATATTCTCTATTCAGATGTAAATAACTTATACGGACACGCCATGATGCAGCTACTGCCAGTTGGTGGGTTTCAATGGGAGCCCAAAAACGAATTAGAGGGATTAAGTAGGAAAATATTGCGTCTAGTGGCTGATTCTGATGTAGGGTATGAGGTGGAGGCAGACCTCATATACCCTGTAAGTTTCCATGAAAAGACAAGCGACTTGCCATTATGTCCAGAGCAACAAGTTCTCCGAGGAGGCACTGATGACCACTGTTGGACACAAGCAGAGGTATGTAACTCATTATCGTAATCTCCAGCAATGTCTCGGCTAGGGAAGGAGCTAGGTAGAATCACACAGGCTATCTCCTTCAATCAGCCCCCTTGTTGAAGGAGTATATTGAATTAAATACCGAAAAGAGGGCGGGCGCAACTAGTGATTTCGAAAAAGCCTTTTACAAATTGATGAATAATTCCATTTTCGGTAAAACCATGCAGAATGTAAGAAATGAACGCAACATTTTGATTAGGACCGAATAGGGTGGGCGCTGGGGCTTAAGAAACTACATCGCCAGACCAAATTTTAAGTGGGTCGCTATTTTCAATGAGAACTTTGTTGCTGCAGAGATGTCGAAGGTTTCAGTAGAATTACACGGAACCAATGTATTTGGGTATGTGTATACTGGACATCTCCAAACTCCACATGCACCACGTCCTTTATGAGTTTGCTAGAACTAATTTCGTGGAACCAAAGTTCTATGGATACAGATATCTTCATCTACTGGATGAAGAACCGTGATTCATATGAATTAATTAGGTGTCAAGGTAATGAATTCGACACATCAGGATATGCAGCCGATAATCCTTATGGTATTGCTCCTCAGAACAAGAAGTTTATCGGCTTAAAGAAAGATGAGGGGGATGGATTGCCGATTGTGGAGTTTGTGGATCTAAGATCCAAAATGTATGCATATCGTACAATAGATGGAGCCATCCAGATGTGGACTAAGGGTGTGCGACGTGCAGCATCAGCTGTACTCACAGTAGAAGACTACTTGCAGTGCCTGTACGGTGGAGTTCGCGGTGCTCCGCCACAACCTCGGCATTTGGTACAGAAAATGTTGAGAGCCACCCAGTTCAAAGTATAAATTAAGTCTTCAGTTTGGGTGCAATTTCACTAGTAATAGTATTACTGTAAGAGAAACTGTACCTCTGCAATAGCTGTAAACGGTACTGCAATATAAAGTACAAAAAAAATTTCAATCAGTACTAATACTTTTAAAACTATGAACTGTAAATAACAAAATTTCTGACAGTAACAAGAACTGTGAATTTGAAAGCAGTATTACTACGAGTATCGTAAAAACAACGACATTTGTGGATGTAAAGCTGTATTACTACTGTCAGTATTTATGTCTGAATAAGAAATTGTTGTTCGTTACCAATACGTATTTGTTGTTATTTCACAAATCCCTACCCTTACAAATGTTTATATAGGCTGTTCAAGATGCAGGAGGTATTAGTTTGAAGCCTGAGGGAGGTGATGTGTAAGATGGATGAAAACAAAATATATGTAATGATTGCTTGGGATTTCGCCTATCATGTCCGCTTCCAAAGATATATAGCAAACACGTCTGAAATTACATCACCTAGAACTAAGCCACAGACATAGTATCTGCGCAGAGCTACATATTATATAAGTAGGAGCTAGGTAGAAAGAAAGAAAAAGACAGAATTTGAGGTAAAATATTCTTTTTTTTCATTAATCCAACTTAAAAGTAATCTTACATTTTCATAAGCAGACATAACACTGTTTTCACACATCTTCTTCTTGAGCTGATGGATACCAGGGCACCCGTAGAATTCCAGGTCTTGAATAGGTGCAAACTTCTAGATTCGTTGCATCCATGTGATCTTCTCCTCGTCTTTGATGTAGATGATGGTATCAGGATGATAAAATAATCGAAGTGATGTCATCATACTTTATAAGGTATACCAGGATGATGAAAGAAACGTGTTAGCCACTTTGCCCTCCACCATGTTTTAGCACAGTTAACATCCTTGGAAGGCCTCGGTGATGCAATTCTTGCTGAGAACGTCTCTACTATACCATCACCTTCTGTGTGTGCTATGAGTGTAACATCTTTAAATACGAATTGTCTACACTCATCATCATCATAGAAACCTTGAATGTCGGCAATGACGTTCACACTGCAAGTTGTCACTGTGAAATGCTCTGGGCATGCCACAGCACTTGGCCATTAATACAGCACGCTGCCCAACACCAGTAAGTGTTAATCACACGGTCATGTAGAACTAGAGCATACGCTGCAGTGTGTTCTGGGAAATTTCATGAAGATTCAATTTCCATTCGTACACCTGTTGCTCCTGATTTAATTGTCTCATTCTGCTTAGAACAGTCTATCACGATGGTTGGTCCCAGCTCCTTGAATTTCCGTAGACTAAGTAGGCATCCTTCCTGTTCAACACCTTCGTAGTAAGAAGCACGGAACCTTGCACACATGCCAAATGTTAGACTGTATGCATTCTGATCACACTGTAGCAGTCAACTGTCATACGGATAGAATTTGGAATTCAAGTAGACTGTGGCATTAGTTATATTACAGTTGTCAAATACGGTGGAATGATTTGCTAAATCCCATCTTATATTGGTCTGGAATGCAATTGTGATGAATCTTGGTGTTCCCAGCTACAATGAGGTTTTAATAGCCCATGTTTGCCTGCTCGCTGTCGGTAGCACTGGGTACTCAAAAACCGCCCATGAGCCTAAAGTTAATGGCGGATATGTACCGATATTCAAAACTTTTAAAAGCTTCAGACGTTCCTCGTCTGCCACAATGATGTGCGGATTTTCCATCTAATTTTACTGATGACGATCTGATTTTCCTCCTGAACTCCATGAATATGTGAGTTGCCATCCGTTGCGTTCCGTACCAGGATAAGCTCCTGTTTAGCATTCATAATAATTCGCTGCATGTCCTCAAAGTACCCCATAAGCATTTTTAGAGGTATGCATGAAGTAAATGTGCAGTTCTACTGACAGGCTCGTCTATGAACCATCCTACATTTTCTGAGCCATTCAAATCAGAAGGTGATGATGAGACATAAGTTTTAAGGGTTGATGCTATGCTAACATTACGTGTACTATCAATCTCTACCCCATTAAGTTCATAACATATTTCCTGGAACAGGAATGTCAAAGGATTACGTGTAAGCTTTGATACCACTGTATGACTACCATCCTTTTTCTTAAAGGATCCATCCAAATATATGAAACTCTTGCGTGGAAGGGTTAAAGCGTCTTGGTGCTGGATGACAATCCTAATTTCATCGTTCGTGTTAAATGTCGTTGAAGCATAAGGTTTATGCGAGAAGTATTCCTGTCGTATGATTGGCTCATCATATTCCCCTGGGTGAGATATAAAGCGACGGAGTCATTGCGAGGTTTCAAGCCTACTTATTTAAGAAACTCGTAGTTCACACGTGTTATCACCTTGCGGTACTGCTGCAAACTGCTGTGCTGTACGCTGTGTGCACTGGCTTTATACCTTACGCCCATCTTGTCGTGGATGTAGTCCTACAATTATTTCCTCACCACAATACGCAACTCCAAATAGTCCAGTGTCTGAACTGTCACTGGAAGTTACGTACCGGTGGTGGGAGACTCAACAATCTTATACCTTGTTCCAACTGATGGGAAGAATCCGTAAATTGAATGAACCAATCTATCGTTGGGATACAAGTTCGTTGTAATGTTACACGCAACACAGATTGTACTGACAGGGCGAATATCCAATGTCTGATCAGATTTTTAAATATCATTAGGATCCGTCTTCAAAACCTGTTCCATTGTGAAACTCAGTAGTGTGCCTATTAAACCTTTCTGCTGAAAGTCAATCATGCATTCATCGTACTTATTTCAGATACAAGTGTACTGATGTTTGCACGGAGCTCAATCCCTTTTCCAGACTTTTAAAACTTCGTTTAAATCGTCAATATCATATGCACGAGGTTCAGTTTTTACAATTTCGTTTTTACCATTAATTTCCATATGCAGTTTATTGTTAGCCTCTGTGGTATTTGGGGTGGTGTTGTATGTCTCCAGCCCAATCAGCGCGATGCTCCAATCTCCAACGCTTAAATCAGTTGGTGGGAAGTAATTCGCACGTAGTATAGACGATCGTTCTTTTAATGTCAGAGTGTACGGCATTGCACGTAAACATCGCCTGCTGAATGGTTGCTTAATACCCGGCCTTATATATCGTTCGCAAAACTAAGGAGGAACGTGATGCATATATGACCACACAGGAATGTATTAAAGTCTTGGTAGCGTCGAAAATTGTAGAACGCATATTTTCTGCCTGTGAAGTATTGTTGTAATTCTTCTGGGGGTTGCAGGTCCCCGAATGAGTCGAAATAGTAGACGTTATTTGTATTTATTTTTTTAACATATGCTACCCACTGAGTTCCAGGTCCTCTTGCTACACCCAGATTCACAATTCCGCATTCTCCTGATCTCCAAATAGTCTTCGGTAATGTGTTCCGGATAAACACACCTGGAATCTCGGAATGTTGAATTTCTTCGTAATAAACTTAAGCAGATCTGTATTTGTAAGCGCCATGTCTGGTAAGACTGCTAGGTGGTTTTTTTTTTTTTTTTTTTTTGTTTATGAAGGGACCTAAGCCTTCGTTGTATGGTTTCAAATGTAACTCTTTTCCGATGGCTGCTGCCTATGTCACGTGGTTATGTCTTCGTGCCTCCTGCAGTTGCTCCTGAGAGCTTTGTGCATTCTTGACTGTCCTGGCTATAGCCGCAGCACCCCCAGCCAATGAACCCACCGCTGAGAGACCTGCTAAGGCAGGAATGAGGAAGGGAATAATTCCATCCGACATCTTGGATATCGCTAGAAACCTGGGTGGTTTCATTTCTCTTTCTTTTTCTCATTCCTTTCTGCTTCAGGGTGCATTCAGCTGCCTACAGCGCTGTCAGGATGCAGTGTTTCATGCATCCTTTGGTTTATATCTTCTTCCTTAGCACCCTACGTGCAGCGTACATAACTTGGCTGAACTTCTTCACACCCAAGCCCAACTTAACTTTACCACACACAGTTTTTTCAACTGCAAACGCTACAATGCGTTGGCCTATAGCAACATCCTTTCTCGCACGTATTGCCTTAGCTTTGTCAGCTGAGATCTTTATTTGCTGGGTATGTGGTGTCGTATTCCATACACGCTTTGTCGAGTAGATTTATTCGCTCATCACCGCGTACCAATCGTTTTTGGAGTTTTGTTCCAGGTCCACAGTTTATATATCCATGAATGTGTAATTCGACTGGTAGTTTGTCGAGAATACCGCCTCCTCCTCTAATGTTTCTCTTATCACTCATGTTACGCTACTGAGGTACTTATGGTCTGCGCTCCCTGTCATATAACAAATCGTCAGCGTCGATCCAGCTGTTTAGTGATGCGGGAAAACCAAACTATTTAACCAACGCTCTGTTCCCTCGACGTCGTATGACCCTCTCTCTACGAGATGCACATATGGTTCCGAGCTGTTCTGTAGCTCTCGTGGGTAAAAAGCATCCTGCAATTTCAGTACCACTGCTCTCCTTTAAGAGGTAGGTTCTAGGATTCGTTCTCTGCACTTTGGAAACTATGAATATCTCGGTTGACCAGTTTGGCATATATGACATCTCAAATTCTGTCTTGTGTTTTGTAATATGTAATATATCATCTACATTAAATTGCTGTTTGCTCGTATCTAACATCTTAATGCGATTTTATACTGTGTCTAGAAGTCTGTTATCACGAAAATCGATTGGTCTAATTTTTATTGTGCGATGTTTGGTTCGATTATACTGCCCAGTTATTTGGGGGAGGCTTGGATTCAAATGGCTCTGAGCACTATGGGACTTAACTGCTGAGGTCATCAGTCCCCTAGAACTTAGAACTACTTAAACCTACCAAACCTAAGGACATCACACACATCCATGCCCGAGGCAGGATTCGAACCTGCGACCGTAGCGGTCGCGCGGTTCCAGACTGTAGCGCCTAGAACCGATCGGCCACCCCGGCCAGCTATTTGCGGGAGGATATCGATCCATTTGTGTGAGCCACGAAGATTGAATTGCATCCGCATCTGGTTTTTCACTGTTCTGTTCAGACGTTCAACGATACTCGCGTTCAGGTGGGTGAACGTCGAGTAGTGATATATTACCTACCGCTCCATCACAGTCTTGAAATATCTGTTGTAAAACTCAACGCCGTGATCTGTTCGAAGGTTGTCTGGGCTTTGAATCGTCCCCGCCTGCAGCAATCCATCAAACACATGCACGACTTCCTTCTCTGTTTTCGCTTTCATGGGTAATGCACAGGCATATTTAGAATAAGTATCAATGACCACTAAAATATATTTGAATCCGTTATTAACACGTAAATATTCTCTCATGTCGACAAAGATCCGCCTGCCACAGGTCGTTCAAACCTTTAATCATAACATATCGTCGAGGTTATGTTTTGGTGCTGGTTTGTGCAGTTGTCGGACTACAGTCTCCATACTTATTCGATGCTGCCTCTAAGCTCAGAAATTACTGAAACAACTTCATTCGAATGAGCTGTATTACCAGCGGCAGCTGATGCCATGAGCAGTCGTAGCCCGTCTATTAGCTCGTTGGGGTCGTCGTAAATACTAAGGGAGTCGATTGCTCACTCTTTTATGCTGAATGTCAATACCATCACCACTGCTATTTTTTTCACCATCCAAAGTAGTTTCTATAATGGATTTGTATTTCACATTGCTTCTATTTTTGTATTCTTATGCAGATCAGTTAAAGACAATATTTCACGATTCATTTCCGGATCTGTAGCCGAATAATTTACAGTTTTTGTGGATCTTAGGAAAATAATGTTCAGTCGAGCGTTTGTTCTTTGAAACTGTTTATCGCCTATCTGTTTTGTTTTTTTCATTTAAAGTTATGGGCTGTCTGCCTAACATTTATGGTTTCTCACCACTGGCACCGAATGTTTTGTCTATCCTAGTGTCGCTGTGACGGGTAATGAAATCGGCAACAGCATCATCGTCGTCGTTGCGGAACTTAGTTGAGAGTTAGTTCATCGAGAGATTCAGTAACTGGTTTAAAGGTTTTTCTCAGCGTCTCCTTCCGCTCCAAACGCCCTAACCTCAGCAACCGTAACTTCTCACGAACGGCCTTCCTTTCCTCGATGACTTTATGCTTTGTCGACATCTCGATGTATACTAATCGGACTTCTGTGCTCCGTGAGGTTTTATACAGGGTGTTTGGGGAGGAAAGGTCAATATCTTAAGGGGGGTAGGATGTGAAACGGGCCGACTTGGAGCAGGAGAGGCACCACAGGACATTTTAATTTGCACTGTCTATACTTTTACAAATAAATTCATAAAACTTTTTCAGCATGACTAGGAAGGATTCAGAATTCACACTCATAGCAGAGGAAGTTCAAAAACATAACAAAACAATTTTTTTTACATGTGAAATTTCATCGTTTTTTCACTAAGTATTGGCTGCATTTGTTACTGTAGGTACACTTTTCTTCATAAGTAAGAGAGATTCTTCGATGAATTTTGCACAGCATACAAACAGTACTTACAGGTGTATGAAAGTCTAGAATTTCCCAAATCTGTTAAAAACTGTGGTAAAAATTGAGATAATTAACTATAAAATTCGAGTTTTCTCTAAACACGAAGTTTAAAACGTAACAGCCCATTCCTTTTTCCATAGATTAAATAAATTCTAGAGTTTCATACACCTGTAAGTATGGTTTGTAAGCTGTGCAAAATTAATCAAAAAATCTCTCTTACTTATGAAGAAAAGTGTACCTATAGCAGCAAATGCAGCCAACAGTAAGCGAAAAAAATCATGACATTTAAAAAATATTATTTCTTCGTGTTTTTTAACTTCCACTGCTATGAGTATGAATCCTTAATCCTTCCTGGTCATGCTGACAAAGTTTTACGAATTTATTTGTAGAAGTATAGACAGTGCAAATTAAAATGTCCTGTGGTGCCTCACCTTCTCAAAATCGACCCGTTTGACGTCCTACCCCCATTAAACAGTGATAGTATAGGTAATTCTGAACAAAAAATGTTATATGAACATAGGTCCGCAAATGCTTCGTTAGGGCGGTATCGGTATTGAAAGGAACTTCAATTCTGCAAAATTGATGTGCACAACGTGAACGTATACGCTATACAACTGGACCGTAACGTCATTTTCTTGCACATAATGAACGGGTACATGCCGTGTTTACGCTATGCAACCTACCACGTATTATGGTCATGTGACGTACGTAGTAGTCACCCGTTTTTTGCGCAGTTGTACCGTGTAACCCGCATTGTGTAGTGTACCGGCGACGGATTGGTTAGCTGTGTAGTGTATGGTATTAACTGTGTTCGTACAAGCACTGCTAACAATGCCACACGTCTACAGTAATGAGGAATACGCAGATATGGTGTATGTTTATGGCTTCTGCGACGATAGTGCTACCGCTGCAAGAAACGAATACCAGAGGCGCTTTCCGACTCGACTATTACCTTATCGCAGGGTGTTTATCAAAGTGTTTATCACTTTGCGTGCAACAGGCTCTCTTCCAAGTAGACATTTTTGGTCCGAGCGTGCACGTCAACAAACTGTGCAATAACAGGAAGAAATTAGCGCAAGAGTTGAGCGAAGTCCTGGTACGAGCATACGAAGAATGTCCCTGCGTATGAATGTCCCACAGGCATGTGTATGGGAAACATTACATGTGGAAAAGCTGTATCCATTTCGCATACAGCATGCCCAAAGCTCCACGTTGGCGACAATGCCCAACGACTTCAATTCTGTCACTGGTTAGTTGAGAATAGTCATTTGCTTCCATACATACTATTCACTGACGAAGCCTAGGTCTCACTACATGGAATAAACAGCACACGTAATAATCATCGATGGTCTCGGGAAAATGCACACGCTTCAGTGGACAGCAATTTACAAGTTCGTTTTGCCATAAATGTTTGGTGCGACATGATCGGTAACCTTTTCATAGGTCCATTTATTATCAATCAGCGATTGACGGGAGAGAGGTACGTGCATTTTTTGGAAGATTCATTTGTGGGACTATTGGAAGACGTTCCTTTAGCCAAGCGAACTTGAATGTACTTTCAACATGAAGTTGCCAAATCAAATGGCTCTGAGCACTATGGGACTTAACATCTGTGGTCATCAGTCCCCTAGAACTTAGAACTACTTAAACCTAACTAACCTAAGGACATCACACACATCCATGCCAGAGGCAGGATTCGAACCTGCGACCGTAGCAGTCGCGCGGTCCATGAAGGTGCCCCTCCACATGTTAACTTACGTGTGAAGGACCATCTCAACCGCATCTACCTTAATCACTGGATTGGCCGTGGCGGTGTTATTAACTGGCCTCCAAGATCACCTGACCTTACATCATTAGATTTCTGTTTATGGGGTTGGATGAAATCAGAGGTGCACAAAGTGAAGGTAAATAGACGAGATGAGCTGCTTCGTCGCATCATGGACGCTGCTGAAATGATTAGGCATCAACCACAGGCAACTGAACGAGTAACACAACATGTTATCGAAACAGCGCACAATTGCATTGACATTCATGGTGTGACATTCGAACCTGTTCTGTGAACTGTACAACATCTGTACGATAAGTATTATCGCCGTTTGTAAAAAACGTGGTATGTCTTTTTCAACTGGATACATGTATCATGCATGTTGTAATGCATTTGTACTAAATGCAAAGTAAATAAACATTGTGTAAAAATGTGTAAGATGACTATACTTCTCTGTAACATTGTTTTCAAGAAAATCACGTTATGGTCCAGTTTTATTGCCTATACGTTCACGTTGTGCACATCAGTTTTGCAGAATTAAAGTTCCTTTCAATGTCCTTACCTCCCTAATAAAGTTTTTGCGGACCTATCTTCATACAACATTTTTTTGTTCAGAATTACTTATACTATCACTGTGTAGAATATTGACCTTTCCTCCCCAAACGCCCTGCATATCCGCTCTTCTTCTTCTTCTTATGCCGTTCCCCCTTCTCGGTAACAGCTATTTTCCCTTCAGTAAGTTGCCTATTTTCTTTTCAATTGCGTTAACCCGTTCGTACAGTGTCCCGTTCTCATTGACAGCCATTTCCCTTTCATTTAAGCCGTTTACTTTCTTCTCGATTGCATTAACCCGATCATTCAGTGTATTGTTCAGTCTCAGAATGGTCTGACAATACGTCTCTAGTTCCTTACATACGCCTCCAACTTTATGTTCGAGAGTTTGAATTTTCGCGTCCATGTACAAGCAAATGTTTTGTCTACGCACACCCATCCTACCAAACTGAGCTTCCGGCATGCGTGCGAATTTATCCATGGTGATGCGTATGCTGATGTACTCACCTCTTTCCATGGCTATATGTATAGGAACTCCTGGAAGTTCAGTCTGTACCTGCCATCATTCAGTTTTCTTGTTTAATCAAAAACGAAAATCCCATAGCGTGATTGATTCCAGCAATCTGCACATATCTTTACAAAATCATTGATCGGCATGTCGGTTCCTACAGCGTGGTCAATATGTTTTAAATTCAGGTTGTCCTGTTTGAATGCTATAATTATGTTTGCATTATCCCTCACCAGCTGTTTTGGGATTCTGGAATATGTCTGAGCCAGATGAAAGTCATCAACAGCCATATCGCGACCGAAATAGAAATATAGCCTAATTTGATCTTAGTTTTCCGCAGCAACATCGTCAAATATGAACAGTGGGTTTGCCTTTACTTTTTCAGGTAGCGGGATATCACTGCTCTCACTAAATGTCGTGTATGTCATACCATAGTTGGATGGACCTACAATTGCTGCACGTATGTTATCGGGAAGGAGTACACTGTTCTTCTTCTTCTGATCTTCTTGCGCACCGTTACAGCTCCAGTCACTTACAACAAAGTCTTGATGCCTCAACCACCCTGCCGTGATACCTACTACGTCAGGTACTGGCGTGCAATGGGTGTTTATAGAAAACAACGAACACTTTACCCTTTCCATGATACCGACCATTTCAGGACTGGCAGGCATTGTGCTTTTACTGAGAATTTAGTTAAATAACATAATTTTCTGCTGTTGCATGTTTCCAGTGAAAATACTGGGGCAATAACTTTAATACTTGCAATATAATAAGAGGTAAGAAATAAAAAACACAAACATGGTTATATACATTTTTTATTCAGTAATCGTACACAGGATGCACTAAATCAGCTGGTCCTTTCTTTATCTTAACGCCAGTACAGAATATAGATAATAAAGCCTTCTTGTGAGCACAGAATTCAGCATGTATTCCTCTCAAAATTATTGGCAGTACATTAGTTTTCGCCGGCACCATACTGGCCCACTGTTCGAAGTCGTCTACATGCATAATGTTCATACTTAGATACTCTGCAGTATCTCTATACACAGCTTTAACACAATGCAGCTATCTGTTCAGTGTTTCCCACACAATGAATAGCACCATCTTGGAATCGGGGGGGGGGGGGGGGGGGCGGGAGGGTGGAGAGGGGGGAGGGGATTGGGGTCCACATGCAGCCTGAGAAAAACACGTGACGTCATCCAGAAGTGGGGGTGGGTATTGTCGGCGTCAGGGGTGGGCGTGGTCATGGGGTGATTAATTGATCAATCTAATTAATTTGCATGCCAATTTGATATCAAAATTGCCCTGACGCCGCCACTACCCTACTACTGACCTGTGGTAGTAATCGAAGACACGCTAACAGCTGCAAACCACCTGCAACCCTTCAGGACGATGTCTTCCCAGACTGTGATGTCATCTTTTCAGCAGTATAATAGTCAGTGTGTCGGAGACATAACCGTGCTACAACGGTTTGGGGAGCGTTATAGTAAACTCATGTTGATGTCTCAGTGACCAGATTCCCCTGATGTAAATCCTAGAGAAACCACCTGGGTCACTATCGGACGCCATCACCGCGTACGCATACCAGTAGCCCGTTATGTATGCGAACTACATGACATATGCTTAGACATCTAATGCGACATACTTCCACAAACCTACCAAAAAACTGTCGGATCCCTGATACGTAGAACTAGTGATGTATTTCGTTCCGAAGATGGACAACCAAATTATTAAGCAGGTGGTCATAACGTGTATGTAAAACTACAAACGCTCTTATTAAAATGTATTTTGCTGGGAGCTGAATGACTAATGTGTGTCACCGCCCGGATGGCTTAGAGTGGTCTGTTGTAGGGCTCCATACCGATGGGCAATTCGGGAAATTGAGAGTCCCCAACCAGCGCGCTGTGGAGATCTTACGTCGAGTATTCGAATATCATATCCGAGAGAAAGATCTCCGTTTCCAAGTTAGCGATCGGTTCTTGTCTGGAGCACTCGAGATTAAAACGAGAATAATGTTGGTGGTTCTAGTAAATGTTCTCCGTTCTCGAGTTATATCCGTTTCTGTGTATCCAGAATTCGCTCTTTCACTTATTGTATAACAAAGAAATATATATGAAAGGGATATTAAATTTAGAAGCATTATAATAACTAGTAGCAATCACGAAGAGATATCTCTTTCAGTATCAAGTATCGATGTGATACTACAATACGCGAAAGACCCAATTTTTACAGAATACTTTTCTTAAAACCACACGAAATCGACTTCATAACAAACAAAACACGATAATTCGAAAATAGAGACTTGTTTGTTTTCATGCAAAGCAACAAAATTTTAGCTCAAAATCTAGCTGCAGAAATGGATGTAGTTTCGCTACATTTACACAGAAATATGTTCTTAACAGGTGCAACATATGACATTAAATCCAAGATTATGAACAAGGCAAGCTGGATACTCGCTGGACAACCGAGACATGTACGTTTCAGCCTGTAGCGTGGAGGGAGCAGAGGGTGCCCCTAACAGTTAGGCTGTGCTCGTATAAGTTCTCGGTTCTGTATTCAATTGCTTTTGGTTCTCGAGAATAGATGCCCGTCACAGCCGCTCGAACGTGGAGGCTGTGCACTAAGTGTGTATCACACGTACCGAGACAGATAATTACCTACACACGGGAATGAGAAACAGCGAGGGGGCCCTGGTGAGGCGTAAAATGGTTCCACACATGATAAACGAAAGAAGGCCCAGACTGAAAACATCATGTAATTTGTTATTGGAGCTACCCTTGTGAAAATAAGATCGAAATTTTACTTAAACATGCTGGGTAAAGACATAGTAATAAAAGTTCTGAATAATGATAGACCAACTATAGCGATTAAAGGTTTCAGACAAGACGAATAAGTTGTTCGGTCCGATAGGGCATGTTACCTTATAAGCTGCAGTCATTCGGTTATTTTCAGTTTCATTCAAATAGAACGTAAGCATTAATTTTAATTTTGAATTCATCACTGTCAATATCAGTTTTTACTACGATATCTGATGTCTTATTAACACACGTAGAAGTATCCGTATAAGATGTTAGAAAGATCATTTCATACCGTGACTATAATGATGGGTGGCACTCCTAATTACTAGGCACTTCTGGTGCTATAGCACGAGTAAAATAATTGACATTAGTAGCGGAAACCAAATGAGCATGACCCAGAAGCCAACCAACCAACGAGCCACTGAAAGATTGCTTCATCAACACTACCAAAGAAAGAAGAACTGGGGACGGTAAAAGCGTTGGTTTGCTCTTTCGACGTGAATGGAAAGGTTCATCACAATTTTAGTTACCAAGGTACTACAGTTAATCATCTACCTTTAAGTGATGAGACAACTGCATGAGGACATACGGGAAAGCACAGCCTACATTGCGGTGAAAAAATAATTGACTGCTCCACCACGACAACCTCTCAGTAACACAGTATTAAGTTTTAAGCAGGTTTCAGTCATTAAAGAAATGAATGATTTTACACGCACCTTGCCCGCTTTTACTTTTCGTGTTCCCTGCAGTGACAAGGGATCTAAAAGGGAAACGTTTAAAGAACAGAGAAAAGGTGAAACAAATTCCGATGTAGACGCTACACGGCTAAATTTAGACAATTTGGAACATGTTTCCTTCAATGGCTGAAATATTGTGGTAGTACAACCTATACAAACTGTTTTGAGTGTTATATAATTTTGTAAGTGGTCTGTAACAGACAGAACGTGTCCTGTATGTATAAGGCTAGTTACTCTTGGTTCCACCCTCATATGTAAATCAGTCAGGGACGACGTGACAGACATTACAGATATCGTTGGCAAAGTGGACTGACATTCGGATGCCCGGGTTTCATAGCCGGTCCAGTGAGGTAATCTGTACAAAGGTTCCGCGTGGTTGCCTTATAACTGTTGAGGGCTGTCCAAAGTAGCTAATGTAATTTATAAAATGTGTTGCACAATGTCTGCGTTAAAGAAGTATACTGTGAATAGCCTATTTATGGCTCTATGACGATGTCAGCTGTTATTTAAAAACTCACTGTTGTTATACAGTGTTATAAGCTGTGAGGTCAATGAATCACGACCATCTTGGTAAACTGTTGACTCGACTGTAAGGGTACGTAAAGTTCACGATGAAACATCGCACAACTTTTCTTCTGCTGAATTGAGTAATTTTGTTCTTTCTCTGTCTTGTTCTTCTTTTACTACTACCATTACTTATTAGTGTTGTTATTATCATTACTGCAATTGTTGTTGTTGTTGTTGTTGTTGTTGTTATCATCGTATAGACCAACAAACATCAAGATCAAATGTATATATTCTTTTCCATCATTCGATATTTTCTGCTTTTCCTGTATTCTCATAGCTGTTGTAGAATCCTGGATATGATACTTACGTACGCAATTTCTTGAGCCCAGCTGTTTTTTCTTTCATCTCAAAAAAGTACCTTAATATTTTATTTCTTAAGCGAGTACCTCTAACTTCGTAAATGCAGTCAAAGAAGTCCACATTCCTTTTTTGCTGCAATTATTGATATTTTCATTTTTTTAATAAAACTCTTCCCTTTCATCAACTTCCCAATATTGTTACGTTAATACTGTAGGCATTTTGTCTTCCCTGTTCGTTTAGCCTTTTCTGTTTGTAAACTGCCTGTCCTACTTACAAAACATTGTTAAGCGTATAGGTTCACAACCATTTTATTATACAGACATCAAAAAAGGTTTTGCATCACCCCGGTTCCCAGAACTCCAGAAGGCTACTACTGCAGTGGATGACCGCTACCTACGGATTAGGGCTCGAAGGAACCCTGACAGCAAAGCCACCATGTTGAATAATGCTTTTTGTGCAGTCACAGGACGTCGTGTTACGACTCAAAATGTACACTATAGGCTGCATGATGCGCAACTTCACTCCCGACGTCCACGGCTAGGTCCGTCTTTGCAGCCACGACACCATGCAGCGCGGTACAGATGGGCTCAACAACATGCCGAATGGACTGCTCAGGATCGGCATCACGATCTCTTCACCGATGAGTGTCGCATATACCTTCAACCAGACAATCGTCGGAGACGTGTTTGGTGGCAACCCGGTCAGGCTGAACGCCTCAGACGCGCTGTCCAGCGGTTGCAGCAAAGTGGGGTTCTCTGCTGTTTTGTGGTGGCATCATCTTGGGCCGACGTACGCCACTGGTGGTCACTGAAGGAGCCGTAACGGCTGTACGATTCGTGAATGCAATCCTTCGCTCGATAGTCCAACTATTTCGGAAGCATATTGGCGAGGCATTCGTCTTCATGGACGACAATTCGCGCCCCCATCGTGCAAATGTTGTGAATGACTTCCTTCAGGATAACGACATCGCTCGACTAGAGTGGCCAGCAAGTTTTCCAGATATGAATCCTGTCGAGCATGCCTGGGAAAAATCGAAAGGGGCTCTTTATGGACGACGTGACCAGTCAACCACTATGAGGGTCTACGACGAATCGCCGTTGAGGAGTGGGACAGTCTGGACCTACAGTGCCTTGATAAAATTGTGGATAGTATGCCACGGCGAATACAGACATGCATCAATTAAAGAGGACGTCCTATTGGTATTAGAGGTATAGCAGCCTAGACCACCACCTCTGAAGGTCTCCCTGTATGGTGGTACAACATACAATGTGTGGTTTTCATGAGCAATAAAAATGGCGGAAATTTTGTTTATGTTGATCTCTATTCCAATTCTCTATATAGGTTCCAGAACTCTCGGAACCGAGGTTATGCAAAACTTTTTTTGATGTGTGTATAAATAAAAAGTAATCTTGACAGGGAATTGTGAGAAACCTGTATAGACAGAGGTTAAAGTAAATTCATGTATAACGTGTTCGGAAATCCCCACTACAAACTTCTAGGACCTGTAGAGGGGAGTGAGTACATAATATTTTCAATAGGAACCCGTGTCCGGAAACGTACCGTTTCCGTTCTACGACTATTTCAATTCAGAAGTGTAACGCGTCCACGTCTGCTGAGGGAATCAGAGAGGTCTCAGGGTTGCTTGTCCTTGGACGCAAGAGGGTAGACAACGTAACGTAGGTACAATGTTTGTAACAACGTTGGTGGTTGCTACATCGAGCCGCTGTTGTAATGCATCAGTACTGTTCTGTACGTACAGTATGCTAGGTTCTTTTTTGTTTTGGAATAATATAAACACGTAATTTGTAAGAATTAACACAAACAAATGTAGTTATGTGATAAATGGAAGCTTAGTTATATTTCAGTTCGAATTGTTACCTCATAATTCAACGACGACACGCCAAATTCAGTTCCTCAAGCAGAAGTGGATGAGTTAAATATATGAACTGAAACCATCGTAGAACGGAAACGGTACGCCTCTAGACATGAATTCCTATTCCAAATATCATGTACTCACTCCCGTTTACAACACATAGTACATTGTAACTGGAATTTTTGAACACCCTGTACAAATACTGCAATCGTAATAAGTGATGTTTTAATCTTTACTAAGTAGTTCCCTCACAACTCTGGAGGTTAGCAAAGAGACTGGTCCTGTCATCTTTGACAAGGCTGCAGAATCTTCTGATTAGTACAAGCACTGGGTAACTGTTTAAAAAGAAATAATAAAACTGAAGTTTTCATTATTTAGCCCTACCTGTGAGTGTGGAGTCACTGCTCTGATCACATCACATGAACGTTTGAGACTTCAAAAATTATCAACTGCATTATAAGATTCGAAAGTCACATATGATGTTCTGTACCTACACTCCTGGAAATGGAAAAAAGAACACATTGACACCGGTGTGTCAGACCCACCATACTTGCTCCGGACACTGCGAGAGGGCTGTACAAGCAATGATCACACGCACGGCACAGCGGACACACCAGGAACCGCGGTGTTGGCCGTCGAATGGCGCTAGCTGCGCAGCATTTGTGCACCGCCGCCGTCAGTGTCAGCCAGTTTGCCGTGGCATACGGAGCTCCATCGCAGTCTTTAACACTGGTAGCATGCCGCAACAGCGTGGACGTGAACCGTATGTGCAGTTGACGGACTTTGAGCGAGGGCGTATAGTGGGCATGCGGGAGGCCGGGTGGACGTACCGCCGAATTGCTCAACACGTGGGGCGTGAGGTCTCCACAGTACATCGATGTTGTCGCCAGTGGTCGGCGGAAGGTGCACGTGCCCGTCGACCTGAGACCGGACCGCAGCGACGCACGGATGCACGCCAAGACCGTAGGATCCTACGCAGTGCCGTAGGGGACCGCACCGCCACTTCCCAACAAATTAGGGACACTGTTGCTCCTGGGGTATCGGCGATGACCATTCGCAACCGTCTCCATGAAGCTGGGCTACGGTCCCGCACACCGTTAGGCCGTCTTCCGCTCACGCCCCAACATCGTGCAGCCCGCCTCCAGTGGTGTGGCGACAGGCGTGAATGGAGGGACGAATGGAGACGTGTCGTCTTCAGCGATGAGAGTCGCTTCTGCCTTGGTGCCAATGATGGTCGTATGCGTGTTTGGCGCCGTGCAGGTGAGCGCCACAATCAGGACTGCATACGACCGAGGCACACAGGGCCAACACCCGGCATCATGGTGTGGGGAGCGATCTCCTACACTGGCCGTACACCACTGGTGATCGTCGAGGGGACACTGAATAGTGCACGGTACATCCAAACCGTCATCGAACCCATCGTTCTACCATTCCTAGACCGGCAAGGGAACTTGCTGTTCCAACAGGACAATGCACGTCCGCATGTATCCCGTGCCACCCAACGTGCTCTAGAAGGTGTAAGTCAACTACCCTGGCCAGCAAGATCTCCGGATCTGTCCCCCATTGAGCATGTTTGGGACTGGATGAAGCGTCGTCTCACGCGGTCTGCACGTCCAGCACGAACGCTGGTCCAACTGAGGCGCCAGGTGGAAATGGCATGGCAAGCCGTTCCACAGGAGATCCAGCATCTCTACGATCGTCTCCATGGGAGAATAGCAGCCTGCATTGCTGCGAAAGGTGGATATACACTGTACTAGTGCCGACATTGTGCATGCTCTGTTGCCTGTGTCTATGTGCCTGTGGTTCTGTCAGTGTGATCATGTGATGTATCTGACCCCAGGAATGTGTCAATAATGTTTCCCCTTCCTGGGACAATGAATTCACGGTGTTCTTATTTCAATTTCCAGGAGTGTATATTAGATGGTAAAAACTTCTGTAGTCAATGGAGTTGATAGTTCGATGAAACTATCCAGCAATGATGTACATCTTATTCCGAAAAGTGTAACACAAATCCCGTCTGTTATTTCATAAATTTATTTAACCTTATCAGATGATGGCCTTCAGTTCATCTCTTAGATCAGACCAGGTTTTACACATGTAGTACTCCTTACATTTTAGTTTCTTAAGGATTGTCAGTAAATTTAATGTGATAGTAATAAGATGGTATTGATAGAATTAAAAAACTGTAATTTATCTAATAACAGTGTGAATAACAATACTAATTAAGAACTAACAGTGATAATACAGGGAGTGGCAAATAAAAGTATCTCCAAGACCGGAGTTCCAAAGTTGAAAAGAAACTCATTAGAAGAAGGAAAATACACTACTAACCTAACTACAGCATATGTTGAAAGTGACCACCATTCACCTCTTGGCACTTTTGGGCCTTGATTAGAAATTTGATGAAGGCGGATCGAAGCTGGACTGCTGGAATTGTTGCAGTCTCATTCGAAACGTTCTGCTGCATTTCTTGAAGACTATGAGGTTTGTTGCGAGACACCTTAGACTTGAGGGCTCCCCACACAATGTAACAGCACACTGATAGATCAGCGGCCTAGGTGGCCAGCTAGGGCCCCGACGAGGCTGACCTCTGCTAATAATTCTGTTAGGCGTGAAGATAGTAAAACTTGCTCCGAAGTTCGGCCGGCTATATAAGCAGTTGGTCCATCCTGTTGGAAGTAACTACAGGTCTTTTCCTCCTCCGTTAATGCTGCCACAAATGGTTTCAAAATCAAGTCCACTCGTCCGGGTCACTTTTATATGGCCCACCCTGTACTAACGGTGCTGCTGCTATTGCTACTACCACTGCTTCTACTGCAACCATTTTTAGTACTACTACCGCTGCATCTGCGACTAAAAAGAATTATAATATTAGTAACAATAGTATTAGTAGATAAAAATATTTTTTATGGTTGTATGAAACTCGTATTTTCTCACAAAGCGAGTACTGAGGGAGAAAAATTTAGGTAGACTGCATCACCTACGGGCTTTGGTAAAAGAGGAAGGTTTTGTTGGAAAGAAGGATAAGTAGTTGTAATAGAGTTTGGGGACCATTAAGAACAAAGAAATACATTATTGTTGTTTCAACCGGTCATTAACTGACTCTTGAAACTGAAGATGTTGTTTAGTTCCCTGATACAGTGAGATAGATCGTTTCAGAGTCTTGAAAAGGACTTGGAAAAAGTGGCTAAATGACCGAGTGAACCAGAAATGGTTTTGCTCTGGTAGGAACGACTGTTTCTGCTGTATTGGTAACAAAAGAGTGTAAAGACCGAGGAGTAATATGAGAGGCTGTGTATGTTGCTAAGACAGCAGAGGAAACAGAATGTGTGGACATCTCTGCGATAGCTGTGCGTGAGATGGTGAAACATGATAAAAAATGCCAATGTCACTGATACATGGTATGCAGGCGGTCATCACCAATTCCAAGTCCGTAGGACTACCTGACATAGGTCTTGCAGCACAACATCTCTGTAGTCGACAGCCGGCATACGAAGATTTTTACGACTTTGTATTACAAGGTGGAATGGAAGAGATTCTTTTTATTCTTTTTTTAGCGCATGGAAAGATGCTGATGCCTTTTTGTACATTGTAGCTCCACGCTCAGCTCAGTTCAGTTTTTCAACTATTACTACGCAAATACTCTTTGCTGAAGGAGAGAAATTTGTATGTGTATGGTGCCTGTTCTTTCGGACCTGTCTGAAAGACTAGACACCACTACGGTCAGGCGGTCCAATGGTCCTTTATGTGTGGATGCAGACGCACGCCCGAACTCCTGCGGGACTTAGCGCTCGCTACGAGTAGTAAGGGCAGTGGGCAGGAGCACTATGTCAGTAGATTGTCGATAAGTGGGAAATTTGGGTCCATGTCCCGATCGCCGAGGCGACCAAGGCGAATGTCATCGAGAACCGGACAAACCCGAGTTCGATTCCCGGTCAGGCACAAATTTTCAACTTTTCGCAATGATTTAATTTAGCACCCAATAGTTGCTACTGCCATTATTCCTTTGATTTAAAAGATTTTTGTATTTGTCTCATTTATTACTAAATGTTGTAGAAATTTCCTATATTTCGGGCTACTGAGCCTGGAATAATCAACTAGTACCACTTGAATTTGGATGAAATGAGCATTACCCCTTTATTGTGTGCCTCTTTTGATAATGGGCGTACATCAGCACTGAAATTATTGATATCTGTCTTAAAAAATGGCTCTGAGCACTACGGGACTTAACATCTGAGGTCATCAGTCCCCTAGACTTAGAACTACTTAAACCTAACTAACCTAAGGACATCACACACATCCATCCCCGAGGCAGTATTCGAACCTGCGAACGTAGCAGCAGCGCGGTTCCGGACTAAAGCGCCTAGAACCGCTCGGACACACAGGCCGGCTATCTGTCTTCTGTTTCATTGGTTTTGTATTTAGTTATAGCTCGAGCTCCTTAGTACACATCAGGTATGTACGGAAGGACAGAACAAATGACACGTCATTGACATTCATAGGAAAGAGTCTAGGACCTTATGAGTTAATGCACTAACGACGAGACACCAGCTACGAGCGAACTGCACTTGGAGAGAAATTTAGGCTTCAAAGTTTGTCAAGTAAAACATCTAAGTCGTCAGTGTCGAAGGCTTTTCTAAAATCAATAAAGCACATGAGTGTTGCTGAATATAGCCTCTTCTCTGAGCGGGGTCGTCTATTACTTTTATTAAAGCAGATGTGCTGCAACGTTTTCAGAAGTCTAATTGACATTTACTCATCATTATATATTATAAAAGTAAGTGCACAATGTGCGTGCAGCTAAAATTCAGAAACGAGTCCCGGTACGAATAGGCGTGCTATATTGTGTTATAGCTCTCTATCTCCCATCCATGAAAAAGGTTCCCATTTTTACCTGGAGGGCATGCTGGGAAGTTTCACCCTCTAGAAATTTCTAGAACATTCCAGAACATTCGAGAGTACTTCACAACATTGCAGAATGTCCGGTGTGTTTCACAATGATCCGGAATGTTCTAGAAAGTTCGGGAATAATCTGAAACATTCGGCAAGATTCCAGAATGTTCGGGGACATCCCGGAACATCCCAGATCATTGTGAAACATTCCAGAACACTATAGAATGATGTGGAATGTTCTGGAACATTGTGGACCATTCGAAGCCTTTTTGGTATGTTTTGGAATTCGCCACTGGTGGAGCTATCCATTGTTAGGGGTATATAAAGCAAAACTCGCCTTGGGTTCGAACGTCAGTTTCTTATCAGTTACGAAAGGAGGAACCGAAACAGTAGTGCAATGACTGAATAAAAACAAACAGTCAAGTGAGAGTAGTCAGTGTGATACAGTGACTGAATATAAATCGAAAATAAAGTATGAAAAGTGTGTAAAGTGTATTTAGGGTATTTGTTAATAAATAATTGATTTGATTTATATTTTAGAAAATGCCAAAACGTAAAAGAGGAGGAGATCTTGCCAGTTCTGAATCAAAGCGATGAAAACGAAAATAACAGCGAAAAAACGAAACAGAAGAAGAATGCGAAGCATGTTTAAGTTCCGAACAAACAAAAACGAGCACAGCGAGAAGCAGAAAAACCGATGAACAACGAAATGAACCGACTAAAGAATCAAGAATTGCGCACAATCTTATAATGAAAGACTGCTAACTGAAACTGGCCATGAAAATATCACCCTACGAGAAGCGCGGACGAGGACAAGTAAACAGTGCAACCTAAAAAAATGGTTCAAATGGCTCTGAGCACTATGGGACTTAACTGCTGAGGTCATCAGTCCCCTAGAACTTAGAACTACTTAAACCTAACTAACCTAAGGACATCACACACATCCATGCCCGAGGCAGGATTCGAACCTGCGACCGTAGCGGTCGCGCGGTTCCAGACTGTAGCTCCTACAACCGCTCGGCTGCTCCGGCAGGCAATGCAACCTAACAAATGAATCATTCCATTACGACTCGGCGAAAGAATATAACAAACAGAAAGACATCGTAATCGGAAAAATTGACAACATCTGCCAGTTTTGCAACAAGGAAGAATTCAGCAGAGAAGCACCAGAATTCTGTTGCACGAATCGAAAAACTATTACCACCACTGGAAGCGCATCAGCAGGAATTCGTACATTACATGACCACGAAAACTCCAAAATCAAAACATAAATATAATAAATATAAAATATAATATAAAAAATATAAAAGAGTTTTATATACACTCCTGGAAATGGAAAAAAGAACACATTGACAACGGTGTGTCAGACCCACCATACTTGCTCCGGACACTGCGAGAGGGCTGTACAAGCAATGATCACACGCACGGCACAGCGGACACACCAGGAACCGCGGTGTTGGCCGTCGAATGGCGCTAGCTGCGCAGCATTTGTGCACCGCCGCCGTCAGTGTCAGCCAGTTTGCCGTGGCATACGGAGCTCCATCGCAGTCTTTAACACTGGTAGCATGCCGCGACAGCGTGGACGTGAACCGTATGTGCAGTTGACGGACTTTGAGCGAGGGCGTATAGTGGGCATGCGGGAGGCCGGGTGGACGTACCGCCGAATTGCTCAACACGTGGGGCGTGAGGTCTCCACAGTACATCGATGTTGTCGCCAGTGGTCGGCGGAAGGTGTACGTGCCCGTCGACCTGGGACCGGACCGCAGCGACGCACGGATGCACGCCAAGACCGTAGGATCCTACGCAGTGCCGTAGGGGACCGCACCGCCACTTCCCAGCAAATTAGGGACACTGTTGCTCCTGGGGTATCGGCGAGGACCATTCGCAACGGTCTCCATGAAGCTGGGCTACTGTCCCGCACACCGTTAGGCCGTCTTCCGCTCACGCCCCAACATCGCGCAGCCCGCCTCCAGTGGTGTCGCGACAGGCGTGAATGGACGGACGAATGGAGACGTGTCGTCTTCAGCGATGAGAGTCGCTTCTGCCTTGGTGCCAATGATGGTCGTAAGCGTGTTTGGCGCCGTGCAGGTGAGCGCCACAATCAAGACTGCATACGACCGAGGCACACAGGGTCAACACCCGGCATCATGGTGTGGGGAGCGATCTCCTACACTGGCCGTACACCACTGGTGATCGTCGAGGGGACACTGAATGGTGCACGGTACATCCAAACCGTCATCGAACCCATCGTTCTACCATTCCTAGACCGGCAAGGGAACTTGCTGTTCCAACAGGACAATGCACGTCCGCATGTATCCCGTGCCACCCAACGTGCTCTAGAAGGTGTAAGTCAACTACCCTGGCCAGCAAGATCTCCGGATCTGTCCCCCATTGAGCATGTTTGGGACTGGATGAAGCGTCGTCTCACGCGGTCTGCACGTCCAGCACGAACGCTGGTCCAACTGAGGCGCCAGGTGGAAATGGCATGCCAAGCCGTTCCACAGGACTACATCCAGCATCTCTACGATCGTCTCCATGGGAGAATAGCAGCCTGCATTGCTGCGAAAGGTGGATATACACTGTACTAGTGCCGACATTGTGCATGCTCTGTTGCCTGTGTCTGTGTGCCTGTGGTTCTGTCAGTGTGATCATGTGATGTATCTGACCCCAGGAATGTGTCAATAAAGTTTCCCCTTCCTGGGACAATGAATTCACGGTGTTCTTATTTCAATTTCCAGGAGTGTAGTTCTAGAGAGTAACTTATTGTGGTCGAGTTTATTAAGTTGATTTTACACGGCCAATGTATTCTCAACGTCACGTTTTTAAGAATAATTTGTAACCTCTTTGAGATTCTGAATTGTTCAGGGTAAAACAGAAGCCTGTTTAATATATTTATGATTTATTGTGCTATTTCCATGATTTAATGTATATGCCCCTTTTAATGGGTGCTAGATTTAGCCCGCCTTATTTAGTATTCAAGTAAGCCCACTGAAATATCACTCTCAAATTTAACTAACTGATCCGGTTTCCTGCAACATGTGAATTTGCTCGGTTCACCGTGTTCCACGATTTATGCCGTCGAAAAATTTTTCAGTGCTATAATGTATACCAGTCAAATCTGAACCAAGTTGTTCTCCATTTTTAGCCAGCCGCGGTGGTCTAGCGGTTCTAGGCGCTCAGTCCGGAACCGCGCGACCGCTACGGTCGCAGGTTCGAATCCTGCTTCGGGCATGGATGTGTGTGATGTCCTTAGGTTAGTTAGGTTTAAGTAGTTCTAAGTTCTAGGGGACTGATGACCACAGATGTTAAGTCCCATAGTGCTCAGAGCCATTTGAACCATTTTTTGTTCTCCATTTTGGCCGGCCGGGGTGGCTGAACGGTTCTAGGCGCTACAATCTGGAACCGCTCGACCGCTACGGTCGCAGGTTCGAATCCTGTCTCGGGCATGGATGTGTGTGATGCCCTTAACTTAGTTAGGTTTAAGTAGTTCTTAGTTCTACGGGACTGATAACCTCATAAGGTAAGTCCCGTAGTGCTCAGAGCCATTTGAACAATTTTTGTTCTCCATTTTAACTGTTTATTCCCTAATTTTCGTGGAATTTAAAATTTCTGAATTTGAAAGTCTTAATCTGTTTTGCGTAAATTGTTGTCAGTATAGCTGTGACCTACCTAATCAACTGCAACACGTAATTGTTGGTGTTTTAACTGGTTGTGTTGCAATAAATGCAGATTTTAAGTGAAGCTTGTGGGTGATTCATATTCCCCGGTTCCTCATCTTCAGTAATTCTAGAATTAAATTTTTTATTAAAGCTTGTGTTAAGATTTTTCCGTGAGTTACTTGGAGAAAAGAAAAGGAGGCGCTACAAATGGTAGCAGAGCGTGGTTATTGACCTTTCTGACCTGTGGGGGGGTAGTTAGTATTTTGCTTCAGTGTTTGCCTTTGCTGTATAGCAATCTTGGATAAGTATTTATTGAGTTTGATTTTTGTTTTGTATTGTATTCCATTTGACATGCGTCGTGATGGAGCAGCGGGACTGTCCTGGTCTCGCCCTTTTAAAGAAGAAACAATTGGTCTACGAGTTGAGTATTCGGCAACAGCTCTCGCAAGTGGGGGTGGCCGAATTGGTCGCTAGATTGCGTGGGGCGTTGACTAATCAGGTCGTCATTTCGGGCGAACTTGTTGGACAGGTCAGTGAGGCTTTACGTTTGGTTGGTAGTGCCCTTGAAGAGTTGGCCCAGAATATTGCATTTCTCCACGGTACGCGTATCACCTCAAAACAGAGGGGGAGATTACAAGCCCAGTTATGTTATTGGTACTCGCGTATTCGCGATTTGGAATTGTTGTCGTTAAATAGAGAACAGGAGAACTTGGTTGGACAACTTGTCCAGGAAGTAAGCGGCTTGCAGATTAATGCCAGTGTGTCGGGGTTGGAGCATATTCGTGATGATGATGAAGAAAGTTTGAGTTCCTTAGCCCATAATAATCAAAGTTCGCAGGGTCTAGGGTTTAAGGGGGAAGTGTCGGAAATGTTTGCCAAATTGCCTAATCCCATTATGTACCTTCTGCGCGGGATTTCCCAGTTAATGATTGAAAATTTAGATCAAGTTCAGAAGGTGTTATGGTTAACCGTTAATCTTGAGATACACGCTGATGCCTTACAGCTTCCCCAGATAATTATTTTGGGTCTTTTGTATCCGTTATCTAACGGTGTTCTTATCGAAATTTTTTCGGATGTCATGCGTGGGCAGGCTACCTTGTGTGAGTTGAGAGATGGCATTACCAGAGGTAAACTTTCACCTAGGGTTCGGCAATACTTGGAGGGCTAATATTATTGAAGGGTCCAGGGGTTCTAAAATGTTCAAATGTGTGTGAAATCTTATGGGACTTAACTGCTATGGTCATCAGCCCCTAAGCTTACTCACTACTTAACCTAAATTATCCTAAAGACAAACACACACACCCATCCCCTAGGGAGGACTCTAACCTCAGCTGGGACCAGCCGCACAGTCCCTGACTGCAGTGCCTTAGACCGCTCGGCTAATCCCGCGCGGCTCCAGGGGTTCAATGACACCTTGTCCCAGTATGTTGAGCGGGTTCGAATGACCGTTAATATTTCTGTAAATGAACGCGATGCTGTTCTACTTATAGAAAAAAAATGGTTCAAATGGCTCTGAGCACTATGGGACTTAACATCTATGGTCATCAGTCCCCTAGAACTTAGAACTACTTAAACCTAACTAACCTAAGGACATCACACACATCCATGCCCGAGGCAGGATTCGAACCTGAGACCGTAGCAGTCGCGCGGCTCTAGTTATAGAGCAGGGAATGAGACCCGAGGACCGGTAGCGGACCCAGTTTGTTCGGGAGCCGCTTTCGCTCACCGATTTGACGAGTCTGATTGATTCCATTAAAGCGTTTACTTTTGCCGATGAACGTCGTCAGGAAACATCCGCTGGTCAAAATCAAACGTCGCTTGTCAAACAGCCTAAGGGGCCGCTTCTCTCGTCAGAGATACAGAGTAGGTGTTTTAGGTGTGGGACTGTAGTTCATTTAGTTCGCTATTTCCAACTGCAGCGAACGGATCGTGCGAGCAAGTGAAGCCAGAAGAGGAGGGGGCGGGGTTTTCAATTTCGTCCTCCTAAAGGATGCGCCCATGTTAAATTAGTGTCAGCGGCTTGGCTTCCCTGCATCTGCTCCCTGATTAATCATGAGCCTGTTTGCGCCCTGCTAGATTCTATACTCGATTATGCGTGGTACTTGGAGTTTCGTGCCTTATGCAAATCCCTTTCTTTGTCTCCCTCCATGCAGGGATGTCGTGCGGTAAATGGCCAGAGTTTGCCCGCGGTAGGGGAGATAAGGGGAAACATTGCGATAGGCAGCTTTTCCTGGCCGGTCCATCTGTTGGTCGTTAAGAATTTGTCCGTCAATATGTTGTTGGGATGTGATTTCATTCGCAAGTTTGTGTTGATTATAGATTTTTCTGGTGGTACCTTTAGTTTCGCCTTTCTCCCGAGCGAGAAATTTGCCTTTTGAAACTTCCTGGCAGATTAAAACTGTGTACCGGGCCGAGACTCGAACTCGGGACCTTTGCCTTACGCGAGCTAGTTTGGAAGGTAGGAGACGAGGTACTTGTTGTGGCGTAACAAGACAGCTACGCCACACTGAAGTAGCCGAAAGGCACGCGTAATCTCACTTAGGCTAGATAGAAGTCTGAAACAGGACGCTCAATGAATTGCTATAAAGAAAAGTACGTTTCTTTGGGAATACTTAACTTTTAATCCGTCATTGGTTTACAACGTTCTTGATGAGACATTTCATACGATAACTATCAAACTATGTAAGGCTAATGGCGCCTTGCTAGGTCGTAGCCATGGACTTAGCTGAAGGCTATTCTAACTGTCTCTCGGCAAATGAGAGAAAGGCTTCGTCAGTGTAGTCGCTAGCAAAGTCGTCGTACAACTGGGGCGAGTGCTAGTCCGTATCTCGAGACCTGCCTTGTGGTGGCGCTCGGTCTGCGATCACACAGTGGCGACACGCGGGTCCGACATGTACTAAATGGACCGCGGCCGATTTAAGCTACCACCTAGCAAGTGTGGTGTCTGGCGGTGACACCACAGTACTGGCAGAAGTAAAGCTGTGAGGAAGAACCATGAGTCGTCCTTGGGTAGCTCAGATGGTAGAGAACTTGCCCGCAAAAGGCAAAGGTCCCGAGTTCGAGTCTCGGTCCGGCACGCAGTTTTAATCTACCAGGAAGTTTCATATCAGCGCACACTCCGCTCCAGAGTGAAAATCTCATTCTGGAAGTTGCCTTTTGTTCTGGTCATGGGTCTCTTGGGTTAAAAACCGTTAATAACGTCGTTTCCCAGTTCGATGTTGGTCATCTATCTCGGCTTGAGGGATCCCGTCTGCTTCAGTTATTACAACTTTATCCTCAGGTTATTACTAATCGGTTGGAATTCACCAATCGTATTCATTATAAAATCCGCCTGGTTGATGATATTCCTGTACGTCAGGCTCCTTACTGTCTGTCATCCGCGAAGATGCGGGTGTTAGCCGAAAGGTCGATGAGATGGTAACCAATGGCGTCATCAGGCCATCTACACCTCCTTATGCGTCGTCGATATTATTGGTGTCTAAGGAACATGGTGAGGACTATCGTCCGATCGTCGATTATCGTCAGCTCAATCAGAAGGTTATATTAGAGTCGGTCCCCATGCCTGATCTTCGTAACTGCTTTATGTGGTTTGTTGGAGCACTCTGGTTTTCTGTGCTCGATTTAAATCAGTCTAATTATCAACTACCGCTTACCGAAGATTCTAAGGCCGCTACGGCTTTTGTAACCGATTGGAATTTATTTGAATTCAATCGTGTTCCTTTTGGTCTTGCTACCGGGGCATCGGTTCTCTCACGCCTATTAAATAATGTTCTGGGTGATCTTAAGTTTAACTGTGTGTACAATTATTTAGATGATGTTCATCTACATCTACATCTCCATGCATACTCTGCAAATCACATTTAAGTGGCCGGCCAGGGTAACCGAGCGGTTCTAGGCGTTACAGTCTGGAGCCGCGCGACCGGTACGGTCGCAGGTTCGAATCCTGCCTCGGGCATGGATGTGTGTGATGTCCTTAGGTTAGTTAGGCTTAAGTACTTCTAAGTTCGATGGGACTGATGACCTTAGAAGTCCCAAAGTGCTCAGAGCCATTTGAACATTTAAGTGCCTGGCAGAGGGTTCATCGTTCCACCTTCACAATTCTGTTATTCCGATCTCGTATAGCGAGCGGAAAGAACAAATAGCTATATATTTGCTTACGAGCTCTGATTTCCCTTATTTTATAGTGGTGATCAATTCTCCTTATGTAGGTCGGTGTCAACAAAATGTTTTCGCATCCGGAGGAGAAAGTTGGTGATTGGAATTTCGTGAGAAGATTCCTTCGCAATGAGGTTCGCCTTTCATTTAATAATGTCCAGCCCAAATCTTGTATCATTTCTGTGACACTTTCTCCCATATTTCGCTATAATTCAAAACGAGCTGCCCTCCGTTGAACTTTTTCAATGTACTCCGTCAGTCCTATCTGGTTAGCATCCCACACCGCGCAGCAGTATTGTAAAAGAGGACGGACAAGCGTAGTGTAGGCAGTCTCCTTAGTAGATCTGTTACATTTTCTATGTGTCCTGCCAACAAAACGCTGTCTTTGGTTAGCCTTCCCCACAACATTTTCTATGTGTTCCTTCCAATTTAAGTTGTTCGTAATTGTAATACCTAGGTATTTTGTTGAATTTACGGCTTTTAGATTAGACTAATTTATCGTGTAACCCAAGTTTAACGAATTCCTTTTAGCACTCATGTGGACGACCTCACACTTTTCGTTATTTAGGGTCAACTGCCAATTTTCGCACCATTCAGGTATCTTTTCTAAATCGTTTTGCAATTTGTTTTGATCTTCTGATGACTTTATTAGTCGATAAACGGCAACGTCATCTGCAAACAACCTAAGACGGCTGCTCAGATTGTCTCCCAAATGTTTATATAGATAAGAAACAGCAAGGGGATTGTAACACTACCTTGGGGAACGCCAGAAATCACTTCTGCTTTACTCTATGACTATTCGTCAATTACTACGAACTGTGACCTCTCTGACAGGAAATCAAAAATCCAGTCACATGACTGAGACGATATTCCACAAGCACGCAATTTCACTACAAGCCGCTTGTGTGGTACAGTGTCAAAAGCTTTCCGGAAACCCATAAATGCGGAATCGATCTGAAATCCCTTGTCAATAGCACTCAGCACTTCATGTGAACAAAGAGCTAGTTGTGTTTCACAGGAACGACGTTTTCTAAATCCATGTTGACTGTGTGTCAATAGACAGTATTCTTCTAGGTAATTCGTAATATTTGAACACAATATATGTTCCAGAATCCTGATGCGTATCAACGTTAACGATATGGGTCTGTAATTTAGTGGATTACTCCTGCTACCTCTCTTGAATATTGGTGTGACCTGTGCAACTTTCCAGCCTTTGGGTACGGATCTTTCTTCGAGCGAACGGTTGTATATGATTGTTACGTATGGAGCTAATGCATCCGCATACTCCGAAAGTAACCTAATTGGTATACAGTCTGGACCAGAAGACTTGCTTTTATTAAGTGATTTAAGTTGCTCCACTAATCCGAGGATATTTACTTCTACGTTACTCATGTTGGCAGCTGTTCTCGACTCGAATTCTGGAATATTTAATTCGTCTTCTTTTGTGAAGGCATTTCGGAAGGCTGTGTTTAGTAACTCTGCTTTGGCAGCATTGTCTTCGATAGTATATCCATTGCTATCGCGCAGAGAAGGCATTGATTGTTACTTGCCGCTAACATACTTCACATACGACCAGAATCTCTTTAGATTTTCTGCCAGGTTTCGAGACAAAGTTTCGTTGTGGAGACTGTTATAAGCACTCGCATTGAAGTCCGCGCTAAATTTCGAGCTTCTGTAAAAGATCGCCAAACTTGGGGATTTTGAGTCCCGTCGTTTGTTAATTTATTTGGTATTAATCTCTCAATTGCTGCCGATACTTTATTTCTATGAATTCAAGCCACATCTGGTCTTCACTTATATTATTAATTTGGAATGAGTGGAAATGGTCTCTCAGGAAGGTGTCAATAGAATTTTTATCTGCATTTTTGAATAGGTATATTTTTTGCTTATTTTTGGAGGATTTGGGGATTACAATATTCAGTCTCGCTACGACAACCTTTTGTTCACTAATCCCTGTATCGGTTTTGATGCTCGTTATTAACTCAGGATTGTTTGTTGCTAAGAGGTCAAGTGTGTTTTCACAACCGTTTGCTATTCGCGTCGGCTCATGAACTAACTGTTCTAAATAATTTTCAGAGAATGAGTTTAGCACAATTTCGGATGAAATTTTATGTGTACCTCTGGAATTAAACATGTGTTTTCGCCAGCATATCGGGGGTAAATTAAAGTCAGCACCAACTATTATCGTATGAGACGGGTTCGTGTTTGAAATAAAACTAAAGTTATCTTTGAACATTTCAACAACGGTATCATCTGAATTGGGAGGTCGGCGAAAGGATCCTATTACTATTTTATTCCGGTTGACAACAATGACCTCTGCCCATACTAACTCACAGAAAGTATCTACTTCAATTTCGCGACAAGTTAAACTACTTCTAACAGCAACAAACACGCCACCGCTAACCGTGTTTAACCTATCCATTCGGAACACCGTTAGGTTCTTCGCAAAATTTTCGGCTGAGCTTATATCCGGCTTTAGCCATCTTTCAGTCCCTATAACGATTTGTGTATCAGAGCTTTCTATTAGCGCTTGGAGCTGTGGTACTTTCCCAACACAGCTATGGCAATTTACAACTGTTACACCAATGGTTCCTGTTTCTACGTTCTTCGTGTGTTCAGCCTGCACGCTTTGTGACTGAAGCCCTTCTTGTGTTTCCCCGAGATCGTGTAACCTAAAAAACCGTCCAGTCTATACCATACATCCCCTGCTACCCGTGTAGTCGCCTCCTTCGTATAGTGGACACCTGAACTATTCAGCGGAACCCGAAAGCCAACCACCCTTTGGCGCAAGTCGAGGAATATGCAGCCTACACGATCGCAGAACCGTCTGAGCCTCTGATTCAGACCCTCCACTCAGCTCTGTACCATAGGTCTGCAGTCGGTCCTGTCGACTATACTGCAAATGGTCAGCTCTGCTTTCATATTGTAAGCAAGAGTTGCAGTGTTTACCACTTCTGTTAGCCGCTCGAAATCAGAGAGAATCTCTTCTGATCCAAAGTGACACACATCATTGGTACCGACGTGAGCAACCACCTACAGTTGGCTGCACCCTGTGCTCTTCATGGCATCCGGGAGACCCTTTCCACGTCTGGAATGACTCCACCCGGTATGCACGCGGAGTGCACATTGGTTTTCTTTCCCTTCTTGTCAGCTAAGTTCCTAAAGGGCACCATAACGCGCCTAACGTTGGAGCTCTCAACTACCAATAATCCCACCCTCTGTGATGGCATGGTTCTTGCAGGCTGAGTGATTTCCTCTGAAACAAGACAGGCGACAGTATCTGAGTCAGCGACTGTGTCAGCCACAGACAGCACCTGGAACCTGTTTGTCAGACAAATCGGGGAGGCCTTACGTGTACGTGCGGCCGCCTGGGACGTCTTTCAGGAGGACTCGGACGTGCTGGAGGTCCATTGGTTCCCCACGGCCGGCCCACAACAGTGGTGCCCAGCCACCACAGCCTCAAGCTATGTAATCGAAGCCATCACAGCCTGAAGCTGAGAGCGAAGTGTCACAAACTCGGCTCGCATCTGCACACAACAATCGCTGTCCCTGTCCATACTACCGACCGTGGGAAACTAAACTATGCAGATAAACGGACTATCGGTACATGCTGCGCAACTCTACTGTAGACCCTGACGAAATCGCAGGAACTATGTCCAATAGTACGCAGACATTCAAAAACCTAACTACCGAAGCACTCAGGTGAAACTAAATAATTCGTCTCTGATTAGGAACTTGCAATATGTCGCAAAATCGGTTTACTTTCCGACGCAAACGAAATCGCGAGAACTGTGGCTATTAGATATTAAACTTACACGCAGAAACTCAATAAACTAAACTATTAAACCACACAGATGATATAATAATAAAATTCTCTCCTGTTTAGGAACTCGTAAATGTCACAAAAGCGGTTACTTCCCTGATGCTGCGTCTGTCTCGGTCGGCTACTTCTGCCAATTTTGATGAACATCTTCAGCATTTGGGTGGGGTTGGTTTGGATCGTTTGGGACAGGCTGGGTTAACTTTTAAACCTGACCAAATTAAGTTATGTCACGGAGAAATTCCTTTTTTTTGGGACACTTGGTTTCTGCCGACGGGATCAGGGTTGATCAAGAACGTATTGTCACTTTAAAGCGGTTCCGTCCTCCTCGTAATAAGAAGGAGATTGCCAGATTTATAGGTATGGTCAACTATTTTCGCAAGTTTGTTCCCAATTTCGCTCAGTTAGCCTCTCCTCTGAATAGTTTGCGTAGTAACAACAGCGAGTTTCAATGGGGAGAAAGCCAGCAAGCGGCTTTTGAGACACTTAAAACTGCCCTTACTAATTCTCCCGGTTTAGTAGTACCTGACTTCAGTAAAACCTTTATTCTTCAAACGGAAGCCTCGAGGGGCTGTCTTGCGGCTGTTCTTATGCAAGAAGTCGGTGGCAATAGACGTCCTGTCGCTTATGCTTAGAGATGTTTATCTGGCGCTGAATCCAACTATTCTCTTTATGAATTGGAGGCATTGGCCGTGCTCTTTGCCCTTGAGAAGTTTAGGTTTTACCTTGAGCATCGCTAATTTTCATTGGAAATTGATAATCAGGCATTAAGTTTGGTGTTGGCCCGTCCTCGAGAAACTGGGAGAATTGCTCGTTGGGCGGTTCGAATTTCCGCCTTTTGGGTTTAAGGTCAGAAACATTCGTGGTGCCAATAACCTTGTTGCTGCTGCCTTAAGCCAAATGTTCTCTGAGGAAGAACAAGATTGGACTTTTATATAGCTCCAGAGAATAACTTATTGTGGTCGAGTTTATTACGTTGATTTTACACGGCCAATGTGATCCCAAAGTGATGGTTTTAAGAATATTGTAACACCCTTTTCTATGCTGAATTGTTCAGGGTGAAACAGAGTTGTGTTAGAAGCCTGTTTATATATACACTCCTGTAAATTGAAATAAGAACACCGTGAATTCATTTTCCCAGGAAGGGGAAACTTTATTGACACATTCCTGGGGTCAGAAACATCACATGATCACACTGACAGAACCACAGGCACATAGACACAGGCAACAGAGCATGCACAATGTCGGCACTAGTACAGTGTATATCCACCTTTCGCAGCAATGCAGGCTGCTATTCTCCCATGGAGACGATCGTAGAGATGCTGGATGTAGTCCTGTGGAACGGCTTGCCATGCCATTTCCACCTGGCGCCTCAGTTGGATCAGCGTTCGTGCTGGACGTGCAGACCGCGTGAGACGACGCTTCATCCAGTCCCAAACATGCTCAATGGGGGACAGATCCGGAGATCTTGCTGGCCAGGGTAGTTGACTTACACCTTCTAGAGCACGTTGGGTGGCACGGGATACATGCGGACGTGCATTGTCCTGTTGGAACAGCAAGTTCCCTTGCCGGTCTAGGAATGGTAGAACGATGGGTTCGATGACGGTTTGGATGTACCGTGCACTATTCAGTGTCCCCTCGACGATCACCAGTGGTGTACGGCCAGTGTAGGAGATCGCTCCCCACACCATGATGCCGGGTGTTGGCCCTGTGTGCCTCGGTCGTATGCAGTCCTGATTGTGGCGCTCACCTGCACGGCGCCAAACACGCATACGACCATCATTGGCACCAAGGCAGAAGCGACTCTCATCGCTGAAGACGACACGTCTCCATTCGTCCCTCCATTCACGCCTGTCGCCACACCACTGGAGGCGGGCTGCACGATGTTGGGGCGTGAGCGGAAGACGGCCTAACGGTGTGCGGGACCGTAGCCCAGCTTCATGGAGACGGTTGCGAATGGTCCTCGCCGATACCCCAGGAGCAACAGTGTCCCTAATTTGCTGGGAAGTGGCGGTGCGGTCCCCTACGGCACTGCGTAGGATCCTACGGTCTTGGCGTGCATCCGTGCGTCGCTGCGGTCCGGTCCCAGGTCGACGGGCACGTGCACCTTCCGCCGACCACTGGCGACAACATCGATGTACTGTGGAGACCTCACGCCCCACGTGTTGAGCAATTCGGCGGTACGTCCACCCGTCTCCCGCATGCCCACTACACGCCCTCGCTCAAAGTCCGTCAACTGCACATACGGTTCACGTCCACGCTGTCGCGGCATGCTACCAGTGTTAAAGACTGCGATGGAGCTCCGTATGCCACGGCAAACTGGCTGACACTGACGGCGGCGGTGCACAAATGCTGCGCAGCTAGCGCCATTCGACGGCCAACACCGCGGTTCCTGGTGTGTCCGCTGTGCCGTGCGTGTGATCATTGCTTGTACAGCCCTCTCGCAGTGTCCGGAGCAAGTATGGTGGGTCTGACACACCGGTGTCAATGTGTTCTTTTTTCCATTTCCAGGAGTGTATTTATGATTTATTGTGCTATTTCCACGATTTAATGCATATGTCCCTTTTAATGGCAACTAAGAATAATATTGTTGACAATATCAACTTTAATATTAAAAAAATTCCCTGTGAAAAGAGAATATACAAATCGACCGACAGCATGGTAAACTTTGAAGGAAATTTGAACTTCTCTACAGTATTTCTAAACTCTATGCAAGTACCCGGAACACCATTACACTGCCTTCCACTTAAAATTGGATCTCCGATCATACTACTCAGAAACCCCACCAAAACTATGTAATAGAAAAAGGATGCTTGTCAAACAGCTTTCTAATAACATCATCGAAGCCGAATTTATGACAGGAAAGTACAAAGCACACACACTATTTATCTCCAGAATACCACTGATCTCTATTGAACTGTCATTCCAATTTAAAAGACTGTAATTTACTATCAAATTAGCCTACAGTTTTACAATTAACAAAGCACAAGGACAAAGTTCAAAATATTGCGGCATCAGCCTCAAAGATTCCTGCTTGTCTCACGGTCAACTATTCGTCCATAATCGCTACAAGCTTTCTACCGGGTAACAATGTCTGATATTAAACTACTTATCTACCGAAATAAGTAACACTAAACAAATATCTTGTGAAATGAAACTGGTGTGCATGAACAGCAAATTGGAATCATTTGTTTCTAAATGTAAATCTATGTAGTGGTAGTGTGTCATAAAAAAAGCACTCCGTCTTCATGCCACGAGTGGCCTACCGGGACCATCCGACCACCGTGTCATCCTCAGTGGAGGATGCAGATAGGAGGGGCGTGGGGTCAGCACACTGCTCTCCCAGTCGTTACGATGGTATTCTTGACCGAAGCCGCTACTATTCCGTCGAGTAGCTCCTCAATTGGCATCACGAGGTTGAGTGCACCCCAAAAAATGGCAACAGCGCATGGCGGCCTGGATAGTCACCCATCCAAGTGCCGACCACGCCCGACAGCGCTTAATTTCGGTGATCTCACGGGAACCGGTGTAGCCACTACGGCAAGGGCGTTGCCTGTGTCGTAAAAAAGGACAATTAAAATAAAGGAGGAAGAAGGAAGATTAGGATTTATCCTTCTGTAAATGAGTACTTTATTACTGACATAGCAGACACTCGGATTATGGAAATATGGGGAAGGAAATCGGCCATGTGCTTTTCAAAGGACCCATCTCGTCCTTTTCCATAAGAGATATAGGACACAACGGAAAACCTAAATCTAGAATGCCGGATGGACGAGAATTTGAGCGCCCGAATGCGAGTGAAGTATGTTAGTAATAAAATCAAAATGACATAACTGCGTCGAAATGCATTGACCGTGCAAATATCAAAATCTAGCCTCTTCATTTACCTTTGTCCCGCATCTACGGTTAACATTGGATTTGGCATTGTTAATTGAAGGGGCGACCGGATGTCCTTGTTCGCCATCCCGTTATTCCCTCTCACCCCCCGCCCCCAATTGAGGGCGCGGATTCCATTCGGGACCGGCGCACGTGTCCGAATAACGGAAACGACATTCTAACACGTGCGGTTTTGCCACCGTGTATACGAGTATATCAGGATTTTGTTACTATATGATAAAGTATCAACTGTGTCTGAAAGAGCATATTTGTAAAGACATCGTAAATAAAACATAACAATAAAATATTATCGTCTAAACTTTTCGTTTCAAGAGATTCATAGTGCCGTAATTGACGCTCTGAAAATTGTCTACAATGAAACAGTTCGGTTGCAAGCTTCCGTTGTGTTATGTCCACTGATGTGATCTCCGAAGTGGACATTTTGCAGACTAATCCGTATCCCATCAATGAGCTGATGGAGTCGGGAGCTAACATTTTGGCGTGGCAGCCATGAATATGACCGCTCCTTATTCTGCAGAGTGTAACAATGCGCTACGTAATACCGCTACCGGTGGCAATCCATTTGTCGGGCAGACAATGGCAGCACGTTTCCATGGGGTGCGGCGCGCTGTCTCGCAGAGCGTGGTCTATGATAGCGGCAGAAGCACTCCCTCTGCGCTCTGTGGCCTGCTATCGCCGGCTGCCGGCAGCCACTACGCAGCCCAGCTGGGCCATTGTGCTGGCACTTACAAGTGCCTCTGATGCCACCCGACGGGCAATCCGCTTCACAGAACCAGATATGAGCCGGCGGTCATTCTATGGGACTTGAATTTCAGCCGTCCCGCTGTCACAGAGGAGCACCGCACGGCCGGGCCGCATAAGCACCTAAGGCGTTAATTTGCACCACAGCTCGAATGTAAAGAGATGGGCAGTTTCCATTACTGAGATTTATGTTCAGCTGTCCTATATCAAAGTGAATTATCTAAACCTCTTAAATAAGTGCAGTAATTTGGGTGTGAGGAACTTTCCCACATTTATTTTAATTTCGGTGCTGTTCACTAAATTAATTGCTAATTACTAAAAACCAAATTAATTGCACGTGACGAACGCATAATGTGTCTCCTTTTAATTTCTTTTCTTCTTTGGAGGGAATAATATTATCGAATTGTTTTACTGCCTTGTATTACAATGACTCACTTGATCTCCTATCCTTTTTTTCCTCCTGTGCCATCCTCTTCATCCTGAGTAGCACTTGCAACCTACGACCTCTAGTATTTGATGGATATATTCTAATCCCTGTCTTTCTCTGTGCTTCTTGTCCTCTACAGCTACATCTACATCTACATCTACGTTGATTCTCTGCAACTCACACTTAAGTGGTGGGCAGAGGGGTCATAGAACTACCTTCACAATCGTTTTCTGTTATTCCTTTTTCGAAGAGTGCGCGGAAGAAAGAACGCCTATGTCTTTCCGTGCGAGGCTGATTTCCCATATGTTGTTATGGTGATAGTCTCTTCTTATGGAGGTCGGCGGCAGAAAAATATTTTCGCATTCGGAGGAGAAAGATAGTGACTGAAATTTCGTGAGAATTTTCTGCCGCAAGGAAAAACGCCTTTGTCTTAATGGTGACTACCCCAAATCCTGTATCATGTCAGTGACACTCTCTTCCCTATTTCAAATGGTTCAAATGGCTCTGAGCACTATGGTACTCAACTGCTGAGGTCATTAGTCCCCTAGAACTTAGAACTAGTTAAACCTAACTAACCTAAGGACATCACAAACATCCATGCCCGAGGCAGGATTCGAACCTGCGACCGTAGCGGTCTTGCGGTTCCAGACTGCAGCGCCTTTAACCGCACGGCCACTTCGGCCGGCTTCCCTATTTCGCGATAATACAAAACGTGCTACTCTTCTTTGAACTTTCTCTATGTACTCTGTTACTCCTATCTGGTAAGGATCCCACACCTCGGAGCAGTACTCCAAAAGAGGACGGACAAGCTCAGTGTAGGCAGTCTCTTTAGTAGATCTGTTACATTTCCTAAGTGTTCTGCCAATAAAACGCATTCTTTGGTTTGTCTTCCCCACAACATTTTCTATGTCTTCTTTCCCAATTTAAATTATTCGTAATTGTAATTCCCAGGTATTTAGCCGAATTTACGACCTTTAGATCCGACTGATTTATCGTGTAAAAGCAGTTCAACGGATTCCTTTTAGCACTCACACTTTTCATTATTCAGAATCAGTTCCCAATATTTGCATCATTCGGATATCTTTTCTAAATCAGTTTGCAATTTATTTTGATCTTCTGATGAGTTTACTAGATGATAAAGGACGGCATCATTTGCAAACAAACTAAGACGACAGCTCAGATTGTCTCCTATATCGTTTATATAGATAACGAACAGTAGAGGACCCTTAACAATACTTTGGGGTACGCCAGAAATCATATATGTTTTACTCCATCGCTTTCCGTCATTTACTACGAACTGTGACCTCTCTGAAAGGAACTCACGAATCCAGTCACATAACTGACACGATATTCCATAAGCACGCAATTTCACTACATGCCACTTGTATGGTACGGTGTTAAAAGCCTTTTGGAAATCTAGGGAAATCTAGAAATACGGAATCAATTTGAAATACCTAGTGAAGAGCACTCAACACTTAGTGTGTTTAAAGAGCTAGTTTTCTTCCACAAGAACGATGTTTTCTAAATCCGAGTTGACTGTGTGACAACAGGCCGTTCTCTTCGAGGTAATTCATAATGTTCTAAGACGCTTTGACTGCGTCTTACCTCTAGCACTTTGCCGGCCGCGGTGGTCTAGTGGTTCTAGGCGCGCAGTTTGGAACCGCGGGACTGCTACGGTCGCAGGTTCGAATCCTGGCTCGGGCATGGATGTGTGTGATGTCCTTAGGTTCGTTAGGTTTAAGTAGTTCTAAGTTCTAGGGGACTGATGACCACAGAAGTTAAGTCCCATAGTGCTCAGAGCCATTTGAACCATTTCTAGCATACTTTACATACGACAGGAATCTATCTGGACTTCTCGACCGGTTTAGACACGAAGTTTCGTTGTAGAAATTATCATAAGCATCTCGCATTGATGTCCGCTCTAAATTTCGAGCTCCTGTAAAAGATTGCCAATATTGGAGATTTTACATTCGTTTAAATTTGGCATGCAGCAGTGTTCTGACCGTTTTACATACCAAGGGGGATCAGCTCCGTCGTTTGTTAATTTCTTTGGTATAATTCTTGCAGTTGCTGTCGAACTATTTCTTTGAGTTAAAGCCACATATGCCCTACACTTACATTGTTAATTTGGAAGGAGTGAACTTTGTCTCTCAGGAAGGCTTCAAGTGAATTCTTATCTGCTTTTGTGAATAGGTGTATTATTCGTTTATTTTGGAAGATTTGGAGGTTACAATATTCAGTCTCACTACGACAACCCTGTTTTCACTAATCCCTGTATCCGTTTTGATGCTCGTTCTTAGATCAACATTATTTGTTGCCAAGATGTTAAGTGCGTTTTACCATTCGCGTAGCCTCATAAACTAAGTGCCAGAAATAATTTTCAGAGAATGCGTTTAGAACAGTTTAGGATGATATTTCATGCGTACCTTCGGATTTAATCATGTATTTTCGCCAACATGTCGAGGTTAAATTAAAGCCACCACCAACTATAATAGTATGAGTGGGCTACGTGTTTGAAATCAAACTCAAGTTTTCTTTGAACCTTTCAGCAATTACATTACTGGCGATTAAAATTGCTACACCACTAAGATGACGTGCTACAGACGCGAAATTTAACCGACAGGAAGAAGATGCTGTGATATGCAAATGATTTGCTTTTCAGATCATTCATACAAGGTTGGCGCCGGTGGTGACACCTACAACGTGCTGACATGAGGAAAGTTTTCAACCGATTTATCATACACAAACAGCAGTTGACCGGCGTTGCCTGGTGAAACGTTGTTGTGATGCCTCGTGTAAGGAGGAGTAATGTGTACCATCACGTTTCAGACTTTGATAAAGGTCGGATTGTAGCCTATCGCGATTGCGGTTTATCGTATCGCGACATTGCTCCTCGCGTTGGTCGAGATCCAATGACTGTTAGCAGAATATGGAATCGGTGGGTTCAGGAGGGTAATACGGAACGCCGTGCAGGATCCCAACGGCCTCGTATCACCAGCAGTCGAGATGACAGGCATCTTAGACGCATGTTGTAACGGATCGTGCAGACATGTCTCGATCCCTGAGTCAACACATGGGGACGTTTGTAAGACAACAACCATCTGCACTAACAGTTCGACGACGTTTGCAGCAGCATGGACTATCAGCTCGGAGACCATGGCTGCGGTTACCTTTGACGCTGCATCACAGACAGGAGAGCCTGCGATGGTGTACTCAACGACGAACCTGGGTGCACGAATGACAAAACGTCATGTTTTCAATTAATCCAGGTTCTGTTTACAGCATCATGATGGTCGCATCCGTGTTTGGCGACATCGCGGTGAACGCACATTGGAAGCGTGTATTCGTCATCGCCATACTGGCGTATCACCCGGCGTGATGGTATGGAGTGTCATTGGTTACACGTCTCGGTCACCTCTTGTTCGCATTGACGGCACTTTGAACAGTGGACCTTACATTTTAGATGTGTTACGACCCGTGGCACTACCCTTCATTCGATCCCTGCGAAACTCTACATTTCAGCAGGATAATGCACGATCGTATGTTGCAGGTCCATACGGGCCTTTCTGAATACAGAAAATGTTCGACTGCTACGCTGGCCAGCACGTTCTCCAGATCTCTCACCAATTGAAAACGTTGGCCGAGCAACTGGCTCGTCACAATACGCCAGTCACTACTCTTGTTGAACTGTGGTATCATGTTGAAGTTGCATGGGCAGCTGTACCTGTACACGGCATCCAAGCTCTGTTTGACTCAATGCCCAGGCGTATCAAGGCCGTTATTATGGCCATTGGTGGTTGTTCTGGGTAGTGATTTCTGAGGATTTATGCACCCAAATTGCGTGAAAATGTAATCACATGTCTGTTCTAGTATAATAGATTTGTCCAATGAATACCCGTTTATCATCTGCATTTCTTCTTGGTGTAGCAATTTTAATGGCCAGTAGTGTATATCATTTGAGTTGGGACGTCAGTAAAGATATTCAATTATTATTTTATTTCGGTTGCCAAGAACGACCTCTGCCCGTACTAATTCACGGGAACTATCTGCTTCAGTTCCGCTGCAAGGTAAACTACTTCTAACAGCAACAAACACACCACCGGCAACTGTGTTTAGCCTCTCCTTTCGGAACACCGTTAGGTTTTACGCAAAAATTTGGGCTGCACTTCTCTCTGATTTTAGCCTGCTTTCAGTGCCTACAACGATTTGAGCATCAGTTCTTTCTACTAGCGTTTGGAGGTCTGGTACTTTCACAACACAGCAGTGCTGTTTGCAAGTGTTATATCGATGGTTCCTGTACCTACGTTCTTCCTATATCCGACCTGCACCCTTTGAGTCTGAAGCCGTTTATGTATTTCCCCGATATCCTCTAACCTAAAAAAACCGCCCAGTCCACGCCACACAGCCCCTGCTACTCGTGTAGCTGCCTCCTACGTGTAGTGAACTCCTGACCTATTCAGTGGAGCTCGAAACCCAACCGGCCTATGGCACAAGTCGAGGTATATGCAGTCTACACGATTGCAGAACTATCTGACGTTCTGATTCAGACCCTTCACTCAGCTCTGTACCAGAGGTCCGCAATCGGTTCTGTCGACTGTGCTGCAAATCGTGAGCTCTGCTTTCATCTCGCAAGTAAGATTGGCAGCCTTTGCCACATCTGATAGCCGCTCGAAACCAGAGAGAATCTCTTCATTGCAAAGTGACACACATCATTGGTACCGACGTGAGCCACCACCTGCAGCTCGCTGCACCCTGTTCTCTTTATGGCGTCCGGATGGGAAATGGAATGACTCCACTAGGTATGTATGCGAAGTGCACATTGGCTTTCTTCCCCTTTTGGCAGCAGGAAGAGGGATCCTTCATCCATTTCGCTTCTGATAATACTAAACATTGGTTCAAATGTGCTAAGTTAAACGATAACATTCTAAATGCCATTTACTATTATTATTATTAGAATCAGTTATTATCATTATTATTATTATTGAGAGGGTTTTGTAATGTGTCCGGTATTTGTTGCTCTTGGTCAGATATGAGAGACCATAATCTGGTCAGACTAAATAAGCAATAAATAAATAATTATTCGCCGAGAGCCGGCCGGTGTGGCTGATCGGTTCTAGGCGCTACAGTCTTTAACCGCGCGACCGCTGCAGTCGCAGGTTCGAATCCTGGCTCGGGCATGGATGTGCTTGATGTCCTTAGGTTAGTTAAGTTTAAGCAGTTCTAAGTTCTAGGGGACTGATGACCTCAGAAGTGAAGTCCCACAGTGCTCAGAGCCATTTGAACCACATTCGCCGAGAGGAGTAAGAAACTTCAAGAGAACTTCGAAAGGTTTCCTTGTAAACATGATCACATAATTTGTCCCGTTAGCTTACTACCAATTTGCATGCGTCGTGATAAAATAGTATCCCCTGCCACTAACTCAATAAGTGGAACAGTCGGCAAAACATTCTGTACTAATGAATTTCGGTTTAGAATTAACATAAAGGGTAGTCAGCAATGATCACTCACAGAAACGAGAATTTGAGAGGCGTATATTTATATTAGCCAGGGAAACTCTGAAATAATGTTAGATTATGTAGCGAACGAGTGGGCGGGTCTTCATTATTTTGACTATTATTTCTTATGAAAATCATGTATCCCTTGCCAAGGCGCCTTGACAACATCTGGGTGTGTTATAAATTTGTGACTTTGCTGTTGAAATTATTAATTTCAGGTAGTGAAGTTCGAGTCGGCCACGATGTCCTTTATTAAAGTATGAACAATTTAATAATTTTGCTTCCGTGTTTACTATTTGTCTGTTATATATGTTTCTTTCTGCCTTTGATCGTCGTTCAGTATCCATCCCGCGTAAGTGGTTGTGCTGTAACTGTAATATCTAATAAATTGTTATTGGTTGTCTAACTGTGGCTCCCGCTTTTTAAAATATTTAAGGAAGTTTCTAGTTATAAAAAGGTTATGCGCTCAGTACCGGGTTATGCAGTGTGACATTACTAAGGAGGGGGGTGGGAGATAAACGAATTAGTCAATTCAGTACATAATCTACAATCAGCGCATAGGAAACAGAGAAGCAGGCATGAAGTACCGCTATTTTATGGCACTAAGAAGGCCCTACGTGGAAATGATGGAGTGTACTTAAGACGACGCAGCTTTAAACGTATACAAAAGCAGGCACTTCAAACGAATTTCAGACAGTAATTTGGAGTTTCCCAAGGACAACGAAACTACATTCGATTCGTGGAATTTAGTAAATCAAATGGTAAGGTGTGACTAAGCATCTTTTCTTATGTAAAACCTTGTTGACAACGAAGTTTACTGCAAAAGACGATACTTTTGACAATCGTTTTTTGAAGTCTGATAAGTTAATACGTGATCTGAAAGCATCTGGTGCTAATATTGTAGAAACTTGTACAGTATGCATTTTGCTGCTAACAGTTCCTCCAGGATATGAAGTTGTTCTGAGAACCTTGTTAAGTGAGCAATTACAACAGAATTTTATGAAAGGCACACTAATAGATCAAGAAGCCAAACGTAATACTTTTAAATGAAGCCAAAGTTCATTAAATGACCTGCCGAAGTCTTCAGCATTTGCGAGGGCCGGCGTGGCCGAGCGGTTCTAGGCGCTACAGTCTGGAACCGTGCGACCGCTACGGTCGCAGGTTCGAATCCTGCATCGGGCATGGATGTGTGTGATGTCCTTACGTTAGTTAAGTTTAAGTAATTCTAAGTTCTAAGGGACTGATGACCTCAGAAGTCAAGTCCCGTAGTGCTCAGAGCCATTTGAACCAATCTTCAGCATTTGCGTCGCAGCAAGGTCAAAGAAAGCATCAAGTGACAATCACATCTCAAGGTACACATGATTCAATGTCTAAACTTGTTACAGGTGTGGGAAACCAGGTCAATTTATGGCACACTGCACAGCAAAATTATCACATAATATAAAAGTAACAATTCTGTAAATGTAGCGATAGGTCAGGAGTCCACTACACGCAACAAGCGGCTACACGGGTAGCAGGGGTTGTGTGCCGTGGGCTGGGCGGTTTTTTAGGTTAGATGCCCTTGGGCAAGTACAGAAAGGGCAACAGCCTCAACGGGTGCGGGGAAAAGTCAGGACATGCGGGGACCGAGCAGCAATCGGAATTGTAATTGTCAACTGTCGAAGCTGCGTTGGTAAAGTACCATAACTTCAAGCGCTGATAGAAAGCACCGAAGCTGAAATCGTTATAGGTACAGAAAGGTGGCTTAAGCCAGAGATAAATTCTGCCGAAATTTTTACAAAGGTACAGACGGTGTTTAGAAAGGATAGATTGAATGCAACCGGTGGTGGAGTGTTCGTCGCTGTTAGTAGTAGTTTATCCTGTAGTGAAGTAGAAGTGGATAGTTCCTGTGAATTATTATGGGTGGAGGCTACACTCAACAACCGAGCTAGCTTAATAATTGGCTCCTTTTACCGACCTCCCGACTCAGCAGCATTAGTGGCAGAACAACTGAGAGAAAATTTGGAATACATTTCACATAAATTTTCTCAGCATGTTATAGTCTTAGGTGGAGATTTCAATTTACCAGATATAGACTGGGACACTCAGATGTTTAGGACGGGTGGTAGGGACAGAGCATCGAGTGACATTATACTGAGTGCACTATCCGAAAATTACCTCTAGCAATTAAACAGAGAACCGACTCGTGGAGATAACATCTTGGACCTACTGATAACAAACAGACCCGAACTTTTCGACTCTTTAAGTGCAGAACAGGGAATCAGTGATCATAAGGCCGTTGCAGCATCCCTGAATATGGAAGTTAATAGGAATATAAAAAAAGGGAGGAAGGTTTATCTGTTTAGCAAGAGTAATAGAAGGCAGATTTCAGACTACCTAACAGATCAAAACGAAAATTTCTGTTCCGACACTGACAATGTTGAGTGTTTATGGAAAAAGTTCAAGGCAATCGTAAAATGCGTTTTAGACAGGTACGTGCCGAGTAAAACTGTGAGGGACGGGAAAAACCCACCGTGGTACAACAACAAAGTTAGGAAACTACTGCGAAAGCAAAGAGAGCATCACTCCAAGATTAAACGCAGCCAAAACCTCTCAGACAAACAGAAGCTAAACGATGTCAAAGTTAGCGTAAGGAGGGCTATGCGTGAAGCGTTCAGTGAATTCGAAAGTAAAATTCTATGTACCGACTTGACAGAAAATCCTAGGAAGTTCTGGTCTTACGTTAAATCAGTAAGTGGCTCGAAACAGCATATCCAGACACTCCGGGATGATGATGGCACTGAAACAGAGGATGACACGCGTAAAGCTGAAATACTAAACACCTTTTTCCAAAGCTGTTTCACAGAGGAAGACCGCACTGCAATTCCTTCTCTAAATCCTCGCACAAACGAAAAAATGGCTGACATCGAAATAAGTGTTCAAGGAATAGAAAAGCAACTGGAATCACTCAATAGAGGAAAGTCCACTGGACCTGACGGGATACCAATTCGATTCTACACAGAGTACGCGAAAGAACTTGCCCCCCTTCTAACAGCCGTGTACCGCAAGTCTCTAGAGGAACGGAGGGTTCCAAATGATTGGAAAAGAGCACAGGTAGTCCCAGTCTTCAAGAAGGGTCGTCGAGCAGTTGCGCAAAACTATAGACCTATATCTCTGACGTCGATCTGTTGTAGAATTTTAGAACATGTTTTTTGCTCGAGTATCATGTCGTTTCTGGAAACCCAGAATCTACTATGTAGGAATCAACATGGATTCCGGAAACAGCGATCGTGTGAGACCCAACTCGCTTTATTTGTTCATGAGACCCAGAAAATATTAGATACAGGCTCCCAGGTAGATGCTATTTTCCTTGACTTCCGGAAGGCGTTCGATACAGTTCCGCACTGTCGCCTGATAAACAAAGTAAGAGCCTACGGAATATCAGAACAGCTGTGTGGCTGCATTGAAGAGTTTTTAGCAAACAGAACACAGCATGTTGTTATCAATGGAGAGACGTCTATAGACGTTAAAGTAACCTCTGGCGTGCCACAGGGGAGTGTTATGGGACCATTGCTTTTCACAATATATATAAATGACCTAGTAGATAGTGTCGGAAGTTCCATGCGGCTTTTCGCGGATGATGCTGTAGTATACAGAGAAGTTGCAGCATTAGAAAATTGTAGCGAAATGCAGGAAGATCTGCAGCGGATAGGCACTTGGTGCAGGGAGTGGCAACTGTCCCTTAACATAGACAAATGTAATGTATTGCGAATACATAGAAAGAAGGATCCTTTATTGTATGATTATATGATAGCGGAACAAACACTGGTAGCAGTTACTTCTGTAAAATATCTGGGAGTATGCGTGCGGAACGATTTGAAGTGGAATGATCATATAAAATTAATTGTTGGTAAGGCGGGTACCAGGTTGAGATTCATTGGGAGAGTGCTTAGAAAATGTAGTCCATCAACAAAGGAGGTGGCTTACAAAACTCTCGTTCGACCTATACTTGAGTATTGCTCATCAGTGTGGGATCCGTACCAGATCGGTTTGACGGAGGAGATAGAGAAGATCCAAAGAAGAGCGGCGCGTTTCGTCACAGGGTTATGTGGTAACCGTGATAGCGTTACGGAGATGTTTAATAAACTCAAGTGGCAGACTCTGCAAGAGAGGCGCTCTGCATCGCGGTGTAGATTGCTCGCCAGGTTTCGAGAGGGTGCGTTTCTGGATGAGGTATCGAATATATTGCTTCCCCCTACTTATACCTCCCGAGGAGATCACGAATGTAAAATTAGAGAGATTAGAGCGCGCACGGAGGCTTTCAGACAGTCGTTCTTCCCGCGAACCATACGCGACTGGAACAGGAAAGGGAGGTAATGACAGTGGCACGTAAAATGCCCTCCGCCACACACCTTTGGGTGGCTTGCGGAGTATAAATGTAGATGTAGATGTAGACAAATTTACAAGAGAGAAATGGCAATGAAGACGATTTTTCTTCCTTGGCTGTTGCTGACAGTTTTTCAGATGAGAAAGTGGAGTGTTTTCGAGACCCAGAAACAACAGCACATTTAGTTAATGAATCAATTCCATTGACGAACTTGAAGAAACTTGAAAACCCAATAAGGATTAAGGTTGCAAAACAGATAGGTTTTTGGTTGCCAGAATGAATGGAGAATGTAATGTTGAATCCACTGTTTGTGGAAATAAATTTCAAACTGTTCTTGCAGAGACAGTTTTACTAAATACTTTATTGTCGGTATGTTAACTAGAAACAGCTAGATATTATACTGTTTTTCAAAATTCACCATGTTTAGCTAAAAAAAGGTGATAAAGTTATAGCTGAACCCGAAAGAAAAAATACAAACTTATTTGCTCTGTCGTTTTAGCTCACTAGTAGTGTCTGTGCTTCAGACAGTGATGCAAATGCTTACGAGACTTTCATTTCGAAAATATTAAGAAATTCCGTTCTCTAGCGGAGGGACTGGACGAACTAAATTTTTCCGAACCTGTAAATATATATTTGAGTTACACATATGATAAAGAAACATGGTCACTACATATCTACTCTCTTGTCCGAGTCAGAGAAATACGAGTCCCTCTTGATGGAAAGAAACATATAGTGACTTTCATTGACGATTATATTCGCTTTATAGGGACTTATACTCTTCATTCAATGTCTAAAGTGTTTCATTATTTTAAAGTATATTATGAAATCGCTACTGCTCATTTTAACATGAAAATAGGCACATTTAGATGTGTCACGAATACATTTTAAATGAAGCGATGAAATTCTTTAGAGAAAAGGGTGTACAGTTCGAGCATGCCGCAAGGTACTTACCTCAAAAATGACTCTGAGCACTATGGGACTTAACATCTGAGGTCATCAGTCCCCCAGAACTTAGAACTACTTAAACCTAAGACATCACTCACATTCATGCCCGAGGCAGGATTGGAACCTGCGACCGTAGCGGTCGCGCGGATCCAGACTGAAGCGCCTAGAATCACTCGGCCACTGCGGCCGGCTACGTACCTCAGCAAAACGAAGTGGCAGAAGTAAGGAGTCACACTATCACTGAAAAGGATCATCGCATAATTATTGAATGCAAATTTGGTAAGCAGTTTTTGTTAGAAGCTATAGTTGTAGCTAATTTTATCATTAAAGTAGTCCTACTTAGCTTCCTATGGAGGAATTCCAAGAACACCTTCGCATGGAAGGATATCAAAGTTGAAGAAATTGCGTGTGTTTGGATGAGCTGCGTATTTTCACATTCCAAAGCAATTAATGGCGAGCAAATCTGAAACGTGATCATTAAAGTGTTTCAATACTACATTTTATACCAATGTCTATAGATTGTACTTCGACGAGTTGTAATTTTTTAACAAGACAAATTTCTATCTGAAAGTGAAATTAGTGTTAATTCGGTCATGGAGCAGACTGTTCAAATGGACAGTATAACGCATAACAAAGCGGAAGATTAAGGTCATCAGAGTGAAACTAACTTTGAGGAAACTGAACAAACTGCTGAAGATAACTTAGAACCTGTGACTTGAGAAGATGTGAACGAAACAGAATCTGTACGGAAAGGTGACAGAATGAGGAAATGAGAAAGGAGATAGACTGATAATGTATTTCTGTATCATAATACGGTTTCAGTTTGATAACAAACATGGTTACCAAATCTCCGGGTTTGTAGAGCCCACAATAACTGCATTTGATCTTTTTCCCCATAGGCTGATGGAAGTGTGGAACAAACTGCTGCGATCTACCTAGTGCGGAATATTTATTTTACATTGATACTGCTTCCACTAGCAGAATCCCACAAAAACAGATCGCTTCTCTTATTTTTATACACAGCTGGTAAGTTGTATTTATTTACGTTTTGGAGTCGACTGCACCCATGATCGAATTTCAGCAGATCTTCGTGTATTTCAATACAGCCTTTGTCGTTGCAGCCTTCTTATAGACAATAGCATCGTCTTGTGGAGGTAATATAGTTGTGTCCGAGAAACCATGAGCCCTATTTGGTATGGATTCCATACCATGCAGCAGCACTCTAGAAGGTGACTGACAGGCCTATTCTTGAGTACTGCTCGAGCGTTTGGGTCCCTATCAGGTCGGATTGTGGGAGGACATAGAAGCAATTCAGAGGCGGGCTGCTAGATTTGTTACTGGTAGGTTTGATCATCACGCGATTGTTACGAAAATGCTTCAGGAACTTGGGTGGGAGTCTCTGGAGGAAAAGAGCTGTTCTTTTCGTGAATAGCTACTGAGGAAATTCAGAGAACCAGGATTTGAGTCTGACTGCAGCACAATTTTACTGCCGCCAACTTATATTTCGCGGAAAGACCACAAAGATAAGATAAGAGAGATTAGGGCTCGTACGGAGGCATACAGGCAGTCATTTTTCCCTCGTTCTGTTTGGGAGTGGAACAGGGAGAGAAGATGCTAGTTGTGGTACGAGGTACCCTCCGCCACGCACCGTATGGTGGATTGCGGAGTATGTATGTAGATGTAGAAGTAGGCAGTCTCTTTACTCGATTTGCGGCAGCTCATCATTTCAGTGTTGGCAAGGAATGCATATTACAGGTTCTGAACAATGAGGCACCTCAGCACTTTAACTCAGCCATTAAATCATCCCTAAAGAAGAACAGTGACTGCTAGACACTGGTGTTTTCACGAAGTCTACCAGACGCTGTCCGCCTAAATATTCTGGATTAAGTTATTCGCACATATGCCACGATTCTACAGGGTGTTACAAAAAGGTACGGCCAAACTTTCAGGAAACATTCCTCACACACAAAGAAAGAAAATATGTTATGTGGACATGTGTCCGGAAACGCTTACTTTCCATGTTAGAGATCATTTTATTACGTCTCTTCAAATCACATAAATCATGGAATTAAAACACACAGCAACAGAACGTATCAGCGTGACTTCAAACACTTTGTTACAGGAAATGTTCAAAATGTCCTCTATTAGCGAGGATACATGCATCTACCCTCCGTCGCATGGAATCCCTGATGCGCCGATGCAGCCCTGGAGAATGGCGTATTATATCACAGCCGTCCACAATACGAGCACGAAGCGTACTAACACTTCGACTGAAATGTGCAGGAGCTCCATCGTGCATGAACCACATGTTGTGTCGTACTTGTAAAGGCACATGTACTAGCAGCACAGGTAGAGTATCCCGTATGAAATCATGATAACGTGCTCCATTGAGCGTAGGTGGAAGAAACTAAAATGAGCTCTAACATGGAAATTAAACGTTTCCGGACACATGTCCACATAACATATTTTCTTTATTTGTGTGTGAGGAATGTTTCCTGAAAGTTTGGCCGTACCTTTTTGTAACACCCTGTATGACTCTATGACCGTATTTGAGGAGAAACAGTGTTAATGCTTGTTACTTATTCGGTTGCCTTTAATCTGAAAATCTGCTTAAACTGAGTACTGAAATTTTTAAAAGATTTATGGAATAGTGCCGTAATTTGAATGCAATCGACTGTTATTTTATCCGTTACCAAATGATACCCCTTTCGTGATCTTTCGTGAGCTTCCAAAAGCTGCAAACGTTTCAGTTAATATTTGTAAGTATGAATATTGCCTTAAGCATTATGATATGCCGGCCGTGGTGGCCGAGCGGTTCTAGAAGCTACAGTCTGGAACCGCGCGACCGCTACGGTCGCAGGTTCGAATCCTGCCTCGGGCATGGGTGTGTATGATGTCCTTAAGTTAGTTAGGTTTAAGTAGTTCTAAGTTCTAGGGGACTGATGACCTGAGAAGTCCCATAGTGCTCAGAGCCATTATGATTTGAGTGCTGAATGTCAAATCTATGGATCTCCTCCTACTAAACTCTAGTGGGAGAATTGTGAAAAAGAACAAATAAATTAATTTTTTGAATGTATTGTGTGTTGGATTGGCCAGTTGGGGGAGGACAGTAATGGGGCTATTCTAATTTGTGTAAACCTCTGTTTAAGAACCAATTACCTTACTGACTGAGCTAAAATAATTAGTGAACTTTACAAACTTGCATAATCAAAACTGGCACGATTGGGTGAAGTGAAATACATTACGATATTGCGAGCAGAGGGTGTTTGCGAGGATCGATCAGATTTCGGGCTGAAGTTCTGTAGACGTCTGGATCGTCAGGGGTCAAGGTCGAAGGCATGGAGGGTGGGGGGGAGGGGGAAGGGGGGGACCCGCCACTGCCGTCTAGGGCGCATGTTCAGAGCTGTCAGACACCTGGCGCTGCTGCCTGGAGGGCTCGGACGCGCCCAAGACCGCACGTGGCGGCTCTAAGCTGCGGCCGCGATTGCTAGCGTCCACGTAATAATGCTGTCACAACGAATGATCGTAAACGTTTGAAATAACAGACGGTGCGACATGCAGTATGTCTGAAATGAAATACTGTTACACACATGCCCTTAAAAGGTACTATGAGCTACAAACGGTCCTATACAGGGTGTTACAAAAAGGTACGGCCAAACTTTCAGGAAACATTCCTCACACACAAAGAAAGAAAATATGTTATGTGGACATGTGTCCGGAAACGCTTACTTTCCATGTTAGAGCTCATTTTATTACTTCTCTTCAAATCACATTAATCATGGAATGGAAACACACAGCAACAGAACGTACCAGCGTGACTTCAAACACTTTGTTACAGGAAATGTTCAAAATGTCCTCCGTTAGCGAGGATACATGCATCCACCCTCCGTCGCATGGAATCCCTGATGCGCTGATGCAGCCCTGGAGAACGGCGTATTGTATCACAGCCGTCCACAATACGAGCACGAAGAGTCTCTACATTTGGTACCGGGGTTGCGTAGACGAGAGCTTTCAAAGGCCCCCATAAATGAAAGTCAAGAGGGTTGAGGTCAGGAGAGCGTGGAGGCCATGGAATTGGTCCGCCTCTACCAATCCATCGGTCACCGAATCTGTTGTTGACAAGCGTACTAACACTTCGACTGAAATGTGCAGGAGCTCCATCGTGCATGAACCACATGTTGTGTCGTACTTGTAAAGGCACATGTTCTAGCAGCACAGGTAGAGTAACCCGAATGAAATCATGATAACGTGCTCCATTCAGCGTAGGTGGAAGAACATGGGGCCAAATCAAGACATCACCAACAATGCCTGCCCAAACGTTCACAGAAAATCTGTGTTGATGACGTGATTGCACAATTGCGTGCGGATTCTCGTCAGCCCACACATGTTGATTGTGAAAATTTACAATTTGATCACGTTGGAATAACGAAACTAAAATGGGCTCTAACGTGGAAATCAAGCGTTTCCGGACACATGTCCACATAACATCTTTTCTTTATTTGTGTGTGAGGAATGTTTCCTGAAAGTTTGGCCGTAACTTTTTGTAACACCCAGTATAATTAAGGGGGGGGGGGGGGGGGGGGGGTAGGACGTGAAACGGGCCGACTTGGAGCAGGAGAGGCACCACAGGACATTTTATTTTCTACTGTCTATACTTTTACAAATAAATTCATAAAACTTTGTCAGCATGAGGAGGAAGGGTTCAGGATTCACACCCATAGCAGTGGAAGTGCAAAAACATAACAAAATAATTTTTTTTTAGATATGAAATTTCATCATTTTTTCACTTACTGTTGGCTGCATTTGTTGCTATAGGTAAATTTTCCTTCACAAGTAAAAGAGATTCTTTGATGAATTTTGCATAGCATACAAACCATACTTACAGGTGTATGAAACTCTAGAATTTTCCAAATCTATTAAAAACTGTGGTAAAAATTTAGATAATTAACTACAAAATTTGATTTTTTCCTAAGGATAAAGTTTAAAACGTAACAGCTCATTCATTTTTTCATAAATTTAATAGATTCTAGAGTTTCAGACACCTGTAAGTATGGTTTGTATGCCGTGAAGAATTCATCGAACAGTCTCTCTTACTTATGAAGAAAAGTGTACCGATAGCAACAAATGCAGCCAATAGTAAGCGAAAAATTGATGAAATTTCACATGTACAAAAAATTATTTTGTTATGTTTTTGAACTTCCGCTGCTACGAGTGTGAATCCTGAATCCTTCCTGGTCATGCTGACAAAGTTTTATGGATTTACTTGTAAAAGTATAGACAGTGGAAATTAAAATGTCCTGTGATGTCTCTCCTGCTACAAGTCGGCCCGTTTGACGTCCTACCACCCTTAAATAAATAGACCATGAAATATGTAACTGCTAAACAAGCTATCTTACTTGGATTTCCCTCCGTTTTCACATTTGATGCAGTCATAGCGGCAGACTTATATGATAATGACGGTTGTTAGCCGTCTTAGCTAGCCATGGTGATGACCATTTGACCTTCCACCATCTTGAGGAAATCTGGCAACCATGCATGTTGTCATGTCCTCTACCAATTGGACAACTGTCTCTTAATTGGGTAGAGGGATGGGGGAAATAAATCTTAGATAAGAGTGACAGGTGGAGGATAAAAGGAGCCTTCATTAGAGTAGAAGGGTGGGCAGGTGGGGAGGGCATAAATCATTGTGTGGGAGATCTGGGAACAATGTAGTCTGTCCTGAAACCAGCAAACCCACCATGCTTTCGGCATGTCATGTAAATTGTTTTAAATTGCTTTTATTAGCTTCTTTCAATGTTTCGCTGATGAGTTTAATGTCTTACCGTCTTTTACTCGTATTATAAATCACATAAAAATAAGAAGACAATGCATAAAGGGTAACTTTGGTTTACATTGGGAACTGAGAAGACACTTAGCTGCGTAAAATGTTCATCTCTGTGCAGCTTGGTGTCTTATCACAACTGTGTCTTCGGGAAGAGGGAAGTGGTATCGCTAATTCAACGACCACGCAATTATGTAATGAAAACTTCTGACGGCATCGTACACAGCTTTTCGTGCTCGACTGATGAAAACTCATTCTAAGTGTGCTGCTTTGTCTCTGCTTTTAAATACTCCAATTTCGTCCACTGTAAAGATGTGATCGAGAAAACCACATCTGTCGGCATACCTGTGGAGGAACGTACAAGTCAAAGTTGATTTGTGGAAGTCGTGGCTGCCAGCAGAAAATTTAAACATGTAATGAGAACATAAATGTGGACGCCTATTTTGAAGCTTACTACGTCGTACAAACACTTTGTGGAATATAAAGAATACCATAACAGCGAATCTTCTATTTTTCACAGATCGTCGTCTACTTGCACTCCTTACCCACTGTGCGTCTCGAAACGTCTCACAGTACTGCTGTCACTATCAACATTCGCTCAATAAACTGCACAAATTTCGCATGAAGTACTACGTGTGGGTGTTTTTTCATTTTCTCCCACTGCGTGCATTTCACAGTCGACAGTATTTGGAACTGCACTGGACATTCCAAGCCATTTTCACGCTAAGTACAGTGCTGTGGAGTTCATCTCGGGCTACCGCATCCGCATTGTCTTCTTATTTTAACATGGTTCGAATAGATATAAAACAATGTCAGGCATCTTAAGAAGTAATTACGCTGCCAACGTATATTTCATTAGTTCATTTTGTTCAAAACGTTGACTTACATACAACATCCCTTCATCTGCTTTTAACACAAACTGGGACAATGAAACACGCAGCTAAAACAGATAATGTAAGACTTTCACTAGAATCTAATGCTACAGTCAATCCAGTGATATAGGTCAAAAATACTCTTTAGCTTCTAACTGCTACTTTACCATCGTATAAAGCTTTATCAGTTGCAGTGTCTTCAAGATCCCATCGTTATCAAACCTTAAAAGGTGTTTACAAAGCGAATTCTCAAGAAATTGTAATGGAAAACTGTTCAGTCAAGCTTATCTAGACGGTTAGACATGTCACTATGAGCAGTTATCAACTAGCGGTCCTAACACATACAGTGAAACAGATGTGCAAAGATTTAATTATACAGAGTGTGCACTGATTCTTCACCACAAACTTTTAACGTTCACAGTGATGTTGGAAATTTAGAATCCTGTGATTCCCACAAATCTTACATTTTTCCTTTCCCACATGGCAATATTATCTGCAGATGGTCACAAAACGACACTGTATTTTATGTAAAACCCCCACTTCGATGTAAAATTTGCATAGCTGGGTGAGTTTGAAAATACCTCTGCTGTACGACTGTTGTAAGATTCCGCTGGAAAGGCACAAAGGCAGACAAAGCTCTAGTTTCATCCGGTTAATGCTGGCGTGTGGCTACTCACCTCGTATACAATCTTTGATAAAGCCTGATAAATGGAAATCAGAAGTAGGAAGTTGTGTAGGACCTGTGAGGAGGACGCCCTTAAAGTTTCCAATCATACATATTAATTTGTCACCTTGTGAAATGTCGCAACAATCTCAATGCCCACACATAACTCAGCTCAGAGTTCATCAGCCACACTTGCTAGTTTATTGTATTGTCCGATGGCTTTGGATTCCACGATTTGTGGCACCACACGCTTCATGATATCTCAGCAGATGATCATCCCTTTTTCAGGTCTCTCTTCTGTGCCAGAAAGGCGCGATTTCTCTAATAGAATGTGGCGACATCTTCTAATTTGTTATTCGTTAGAGGGCTTATTCGACGTAGTGGAAGAGGAGGTACCTATGTGATGCGATCTTTTATGTCAGTCTTTTTATCCATAAACGGTTTACGTCCATTCTTACATAGATTCTCATCATACAGTGACTACAAGTACTCCACCTTCCTAGAAGGCAGCAGAACTCGACAGATGCTGTATTCAGTTTAGTTTATGCTTTTTATTACGCGCTTCTACTTGGAAATTAACAGTTACTGTTTCTCTTTACGTGTTCGGCAGCACATTGTTAATTTGTTACTTGTTACTTTATGGGTGTTAAGATCAAGCCTCAACTATTACAGCGTACAGTGTATCAGCCAGCGTTAGCCATACTTATGGCGTCCCAGATCCTTAAAATATCAAAAATATCAAGAGACAGCTTTAGATCGCTGAAGTTGCTTGGTGTGCCGGTACGTTTGACGTAACTGCATCGTTCTCAACCGAAGGTGAACTGAGGAGTCGCTGATCTCTGGGTTAATATAGTTCCTCATGGTACGGCTATTCCTTTGCGTGTCGACAACAAAAAAAATGGTTCAAATGGCTCTGAGCTCTACGGGACTTAACAGTTGAGGTCATCAGTGCCTTAGAACTTAGAACTACTTAAACCTAACTAACCTAAGGACATCACACACATCCGACCGTAGCAGCAGCGCGGTTATGGACTGAAGCGCCTAGAACCACTCGGCCAGACGTTACATCCCCTTTGGCCTAGATACATAGCGTAATTCGGTTGGGAAGGGTGTCAAAGCCATTTTTATACCCTCCTGATTCAAGCTTCCGCACAAAAATTAACGGGTTCTTGATATCTCGGGTACTGACACTGGAATGGAGTTGACGTCCGAGCTGGACCCACACATATTTCATTGGTGACGGATCAGGGGATCTCCCTGCCCAAAGGATTGCCTGAACATAACACGGACAGATCATAGATACACGTGCCACGTGTGGACGACCATTGACCTGTTGGAAAATGGAACTGCAGCACTGTCGCATGAGAAGTAACACATTAGGATGCAGAGTACCCGTGGCGTACCGATGTGCCACAACGGTTCTCTCAGTCACTACCAGCCGTGATCTGATGTTATATCCGATGGCTCCCCACATCACAACGCAGGTAGTAACTCCTCTTCCTTTCTTCAAAACATTGGAAGGAGGGGTACTCTCCCCAGGTGCCCACCATACTCGTCGACAATGGTAATCTGGAGTAGTCCAGAGCCACCGCCGAACACAAGGAGACGCTATTTATCAGCAGTCCATGCCTCCCAATCACAGCACGACTCCAAATGCAGCCGTTTGTCTTTTGTTAACATCAGCCTACTCTTGGGACGGTAATTCCCTAGTCCAGCGGCTGTTGACCTCTGCGCAATGGTTCAGGATGGCACAGAATGTTTCAGGGAAGCCATTATTTGTTCTCGGATGGCAGATGCAGATGTGAAGCGACTACGATATGCTTGATGAGCAATACAGCAATCCTCCCTTGTTGTGGTCATACGTGGCCGACCAGACCCTTGACGAGAAGTACGGCTGCCCTAACGTTCCAACATCTGGGCACTGTCACATCCGAAATGTCCCACAAATTTGGATGTAACACGATCCGACCAATCGGCCAAATGGAGATCCGCAGTGAGGCCCCTTTCACACTGTGGGTTGGCTCAGACGAGTGCGCGGCATCTTCATGTCCTTCACAGTTATCACTCAACATCTGATGCTGTTCACACACCTTATGTACGCTACCAGGCATTTTAACAACCCTAAACACGAAGAACACTAATGAATTCTGACAGCCATTCTACATGTCACAAAGAATTGCAAGTAATCATTTACATACTCGTGGCTGGTGCATACGTGTACGAAGTTACATTGTTATTCGGTCATATCCTCTGGGTACTTGACGTTTTAAGCCAGGTAGTGCAGAAATAATCGAACACGGAATTGAAAATCATCTCATATTCGCTCGATAGAGAGAAATAGTTGGCCATGATGTAGTGCCACTTAGATTGTATACTGAATATGCGGAAGAAATGACCTCACTTCCAGCAATAGTTTACGATAGGTCGCTGGAATAACTAGAGTGCCATGTTATTCGGAAAGGACCGAGACCGTTCCCATCTATAAAACCGGTAGCAAAATCGATACACTGAACTAGAGATCTATACCATTGACGTCGCTAACAACTTCGTATGAATCAACATGGTTCATGTAAGCATCAATAATCTGAAACCGAAAGTTACCTGTTCGTTAATAAGAATCAAAAACACAGCGGATATTGGGTTCCAGATTAATGAGGTGTTTCTTGATTTCCTGAAACCCTGCGAAACATTTTCGCACTGATGCCTAATGAACTAAATACGTGAGAATAGAATTTACGAATAGTCATGTGACTGAACTGAAGACTTCCTAGGATAGAAAAGTCAGTACGTCATTCATAATGGAAAGTAGCTTCCAGCGTACCTTAAGACAGAGTGATAGCACCACTACTGTTCGTAAAATATACTTAACCATTGTGGAATAAAACGTTTAAGCAATTTAAGGTGATACGATCACATATTTCCAGCCTTTGAGAAGACAGATGCCAGATAAAAATTTAATGGGAATTCAACGACAAGCTTTCCTCACATCAGAAGACTAGTCTGAATACGGCACTGCTTTTTTTATAAATGGTCCTATTGGATATAGTGTGGCATCCCACTGTCTTTTTCTAAAGTTCGAACTTCCTTACCAGATCCCCTATAAGGTCCTAAGTCAAACGTGGACTCCGAATCACGGTGGAATCGGAAATTTTTGAGATTTTGTGGAATTTAATGCAGTTTTAATTATTTCATAACAAGTTTAGATTTATGAGATCATCATCAGAGGTGTATGTCTTCTTACAGTAATAAAAAAACACAAAAAGCTTTCATAAAACACAACTAACCCTTAATATAAGGTCAGCTGTGTTTTATCACAGTTTTATTATTTTGCATTTTTTGACCGTGCCAGTCCACGCTTCAAGCATTTAATTTTATTTACTAATTTAGGGAGAACTCGCATTTGATGAAGATCTCATTAACTGAAACCAGCTGTAAAATAAATAAATTTGCCAATCTAAGAGTGCTTTCAGTTCCGTCAATTCTGAACGTTGAGTCGCTATATATTTCAATGTGATTGTGTCACACTTCAATACACTTTTCACACAAAACACTTATCTTCAGAGGTGAACGAAGCGATAAATGGAAGAAAAAATCTACAGCCGACTTGGATTTGAATCCCAAACAACTGCGTATGTAGTTTAGCACTTAAACACTTAGCCGAGTAAGTGTAATTCAAGCACGACAGATGTTGCCTACAAAACTCGCCTTCGACGAAGTACTGAATATTCTACATTTTTTCGAGTATCTGGGGCCGAAGTTGTATTAACAAGAGAATGAACTACGGACATAAACAAAGAAAGAAAGACAGAGAGAGATTGAAAGACATGCCGTGTAAATCGAACTCGGTTCGTTGAGTCAGCATGAGTCTTTCACAGACATGCTGTCAGTGAGACAGCCGGCCGCGGTGGTCTGGCGGTTCTAGGCGCTCAGTCCGGAACCGCGCGACTGCTACGGTTGCAGGTTCGAATCCTGCCTCGGGCATGGATGTGTGTGATGTCCTTAGGTTAGTTAGGTTTAAGTAGTTCTAAGTTCTAGGGGACTGATGACCACAGCAGTTAAGTCCCATAGTGCTCAGAGCCATTTTTTGTTTTTTTTGTTTTTTTTGTCAGTGAGACACGTATTCTACAACTCACGATAAATATTTATCGCACAAACTCTTTCTTTCAAGCATTTCATATTTGCAGTGGCTTATGTTAAGCTTACATTAACCTGTGATGTCGCTGTTAATCAGTTAGATATGTTACTTACGCTAATGTATTCCCACACTTTCATTACTCTACCTTAATTATTTTTTGGCTTTGCCATTTCTTTCCGTCAGTGTACTTGTTAACTCTCTCAGCATTTCTACAGCACTCTCATACCATTCGTCGTCGTATACTCTTTTTTCCACCACTCTCTATGTCCTAGGATCCTCTCCTTTTACGTTGTGAAGCTATCTGGGCGTGCGTTAAGCTGTTTAGCGACCCTTTTCTTCTACAAGTTCCCCATCTTACTAGTACTTTCACTATCGAACTACTATATGGGCCAGTCAGATGACAACGAGACAGATGCAAAAAGGAAGTAAACTGTTTATTATTTCAAAAGGAATCGCCATATTTGTTAATACATTTGACCCACTGTAAGACAAGATGGTGAATGCCTTCATGGAAAAATGGTGCCTACGGAACGGTGATTATACCCAGGCGTGCATCTCTCCGTCCGAAGCAAATCGGCGGCCACGAATGTCTTTGTTCAGGGTTCAAAGATATGGAAATCGCATGGTGAGATATCTGTACTGTATGAAGGAAGTCTAAGGGCTTTCCAGCGAAACTTCTGCTGCCTACCCGAAACAGCCTTGCTAACACGTGGGTGAGCATTATCCTGTTAAACATTGATGCCGTCTGTGAACATGCCTGGACGTTTGGACTCGATGGCGTGCTTTAGTTTTTGGAATGTGTTCACGTACCGCTGTGCGTTAATTGTCGCACTATGTTCCCGAAAGTCAATGAGCAGACGGCCGCCGATTTGCTCCGGACGAAAAGGTGCACGGTCGGGTACGATCATTGTTCCGTAGGAAGCTGTAAACATTTCTCCATGAAGGCACTGACCGTCTTGTCTCACAGTGGGAGCGATTACTTTTGAAATGATAAGCAATTTATATAATTTTTCCCCTTGCCTTAGGTGGGGATGCTTGCGTCTCTCAGCAATACAGATATCCGTACCTTAGATGCAACCACAATGGGGGGGGGGGGGGGGGGAGGGGGTTCTGTTGAGAGGATAGATAAACGTGTGGTTCCTGAAGAGGGGCAGCACCCTTTTCAGTATATGCAGGGGCAACAGTCTGGATCATTGACTGATCTGGCCTTGTAACATCAATCAAAATGGCCTTGCTGTGCTGGTACTGCGAACGGCTGAGAGCAAGGGCAAACTACAGCCGTAATTTTTCCCGAGGGCGTGCAGCTTTACTGTATGGTTAAATGATTATGGCGTACTCATCGGTAAATATTCCGGAGGTAAAATGGTCCCACATTCGGTTCCCAGGCAAGGACTACTCAGGAGGACGTCGTTAACAGGAGAAACAAAACTGGTGCTCTACGGGCCGGATCGTGGGATGTCAGATACCTTAATCGAGCAGGGAGGTTAGAAAATTTAAAAAGGGAAATGGATAGGTTAAAGTTTGAAAAAGTGGGAATTAATGAAGTTCGGTGACAGGAGGAACAAGACTTCTGGTCAGGTGAATACAGGGTTATAAATACAGAATCAAATATGGCTAATGCAGGAGTAGGTTAATAATGAATAAAAATATAGGAACGCGGATAAGCTACTACGAACAGCATAGTGAACGCAATATTGTAGCCAAGATAGAAACGAAGCCTACGCCTTGCTCAGTAGTACAAGTCTATAGGCCAACGAGTTAAGCCGATGTCGAAGATATTGAAGAAATATATGATGCGATAAGAGAAATTATTCAGAGAGTTAGGGGAGACGAATATGTAATAAGCAGGGGGGACTGGAATTCGATAGTAGGAAATGGAAGAGAAGGTAAAGTAGTAGGTGAATACGGAGTCGGTGTAAGGAATGAAAGAGGAAGCTGCCTGGTAGAATTTTGCGCAGACCATAACTTAATCATAGCTAACACTTGGTTCAAGAATCATAAAAGAAGGTTGTATACATGGAAGAAACCTGGATATACTAGAAGGTATCAGAGAGACTACATAAAGGTAAGACAGAGATTTAGGACGAAGGTTTTAAATTGCAAGACATTTCCAGGGGCAGAAGAAGACTCTGACCACAATCTATTGGTTATGAACTGTAGATTAAAACTGAAGAAACCGCAAAAAGGTGGGAATTTAAGGAGATGGGACCTGGATAAAGTGACTAAACCAGAGGTTGTACAGAGTTTCAGGGAGAGCATAAGGGAACAATTGACAGGAATGGGGGAAAGAAATACAGTAGAAGAAGAATGGGTAGCTTTGAGAGATGAAATAGTGAAGGCAGCTGAGAATCAAGTATGTAAAAAGATGAGAGCTAGTAGAAATCCTTGGGTAACAGAAGAGATATTCAATTTAATTCATGAAAGGAGTATATATAAAAATGTAGTAAATGAATCAGGAGAAAAGGAATAAAAGTGTCTCAAAAATGAGATCGATAGAAAGTGCAAAATGACAAAGCGGGGATGCCTAGAGGATAAATGTAAGAATGTAGAACAATATATCACTGGAGGTAAGATAGATACAGGCTACAGGAAAATTAAAGAGACAGTTGGAGGAAAGGGAACCACCTACATGAATGTTAAGAGCTCAGATTAAAAACCAGTCCTAGCAACAACGGGAAAGCAGGAAGGTGGAAAGAGTATATAGAAGGTCTATACAAGGGCAGTGTGCTTGATGGCAATATTATGGAAATGGAAGAGGACGGAGAAGAAGATGGAATGGGAGATATGATACTGCGTGAAGAATTTGACAGAGCACTGAAAGACCTAAGTCGAAATAAGGCCCCGGGAGTGGAAAACATTCCATTAGAACTACTGATGGCCTTGGGAGAGCCAGCCATGAGTAAACTCTTGCATCTGGTGAGCAAGGTGTATTAGACAGGCAAAATACCCTCGGACTTCAAGAAGAATATAATAATTCCAATCGCAAAGAAAGTAGGTGCTAGTAGGTGTGAAAATTACCGAACTATCAGTTCAATATGTACGGTTGCAAAATGCTAACACGAATTCTTTGCAAACGAATGGAGAAGCTGACCTCCGGCAAGATCAGTTTGGTTTCCGTAGAAATGTAGGAACACACGAGGCAATACTGACCTTACGACTTACCCTACAAGATAGGTAATGAAAAGGCAAACCTACGATTCTAGCATTTGTAGACTTATCGAAAGCTTCTGACAGTGTTGACTGACATATATGCGATTGCAGTCTTTCTCGGCGTATTTCACTGATGAATTCTTCTCGGGTTGCGACAAGACAACGCCACCACTCGGCTGATAACCCGAGTTGACTGACATACTCCCTTTCAAATTCTAAAGCTCGCAGGGTAAAATACAGCAGCGAAAGCCTATTTACAAGTTGTACAGAAACCAGATGGGGGTTATACGAGTCGAGGGGCACGAGAGGGAAGCAGTGATTGAGAACTGAGTGAGACAGGGTTGTAGCCTATCCCGTATGTTATTCAGACTGTATATTAAGCAAGCAGTAAACGAAACAAAGGAAAAATTAGGAGTAGGAATTAAAATTCATGGAGAAGGAAGAAAAACTTTGAGTTTTGCCGACGACATCGTAATTCTGTCAGTGATAGGAAAGGACCTGGAACAGCAGTTGAACGGAATGGGCAGTGTCTTGAAAAGAGGATATAAGATGAACATCAACAAAAGCAAAACGAGGATAATGGAATGTAGCCGAATTAAATCAGCTGATGCTGAGGGAACTAGATTAATAAATGAGACACCTGAAGTAGTCGATGAGTTTTGCTATCTGGGAAGCGAAATAACTGATGGTGGTCGAAGTACAGATGATATAAAATGTAGACTGGCTATGGCAAGAAAAGAGTTTCTGAAGAAGAGAAATTTGTTAACATCGAATATTGATTTAAGTGTCAGAATGTCTTTTCTGAAAGTATTGGTATGGAGTATAGCCATGTATGGAAGTGAAACGTGGACAATAAATAGTTTGGACAAGAAGAGAATAGAAGTTTTCGAAATGTGGTGCGACAAAAGAATGTTGAAGATTAGATGGATAGATCACGTTATTAATGAAGAGGTACTGAATAAAATTGGGGAGAAGAGGAATTTGTGGCACAACTTGACTAGAAGAAGAGATCTGTTTGTAGGATACGTTCTGAGACATCAAGGGATCACGAATTTAGTATTGGAGGGAAGCGTGGAGGGTAAAAATCGAAGAGAGAGACCAAGAGATGAATACAGTAAGCAGATTCAGAAGGATGTAGGTTGCCGTAATTACTCGGAGATGAAGAGGCTTGCACAGGATAGAGTAGCATGGAGAGCTGCATCAAACCAGTCTCTGCACTGAAGACCACAATAACAACCCTCTCAATCTGCAAAGTTCCATTTCGTTCCCTCCAAACATTATGGGCGTATATCCTCTTTCGTCATGCAGTGTAGTTTGTGTACTAGCAGGAGTCGAAGTCTGAGAACAGTTTCTTCGTATTTTATTTGGCATCCTAATTAGTTATAAAGCCCTGAGTAATTAGTATAAGATGCATGAACGAACGGCACACAGTAGCTCTGCCTCACATGTATTTCAGCTCCCTACCACCCATTGTTCTCTTCATAATTGGATGGCTGTGTTGTGTACCAGTGCGACAACATTATTGGCATGGCAGTACATAAGTGTTTAAATGACGAATATGTTTATTGCATCTGGATAATTTGATGGCGAAAGCGGAACTGCAGCACGACCTAATATGGGAAACTTTTACAACAGAAATATTTCATATCATTCGATGTTCGGAGCATTTAAGCGGATACTAAGAGAGAGTTGCAAGTTTTCCACTTAGAATATTTGCTGAATTGTTGTGTGTGTATGGATCAAAATATGTTTTCAGCACTAGTTAAATTATTATGAATGCACTGTAGTGTTTGTGGTTTTAAAAAAAAATCTGTAGGAACATAATTTAAAGCTTTTGAATGTTGTGTCGATTATTCTACTTTTCCGTTCAGTATTAGGCGTCAAAACCGGATACCGTTAATCTACGCTTAATTTGATGGTGGTGGAGGTTGTTGGGATGTTTAAGGGGGACTAAACAGCTAAGGTCATCAGTCCCCCAGCTTAATTTGAGCTTTTGCCTTTGGAGAGGACGTTTTGAGTATAAAGCTATATCATTCAAAGTTCACACAATGTTCTTTTATTGGTCTTTACCGTGTTCGACCTTTCAGTCATTAAAAACCCTATAAAATTAGGAACAGTGTACAAAGTCATATTTTTCGAAGATTTTAGACATATTATCTACTGAAATATAGCAACTGCTATATCTTTCCTGTTAAAATATTGTCTGAATCGAGTTAACTGTTAACATTGTTAGTGCTTTCGGTCAGTAGACCAGCAGTAGAGGATATTAAAGGGACCAACGGGGACTCCGAGGACACACCGAATGATATCAGCCACATGCTGAGCAGAGATGCATATGACTGATGCCATTCCGTATTAACCATTAAGTGACAAAAAGTTTTTCCCAGTGTAACAATGAATACGCTCAGTATGTACTCTTTGGGAACATCAATCGATAAACCTGCTCAATTCAGTACGTACTTTTACGTCTACCACTAGGTATGGCATAGTAAATGTTCATACCAATGAATAAGGAGGAAAACAATTATACGTCGTTATTCCAGTTGTTTACCACTGGTACATACATTTACCAGAGGCACTTAAAGAGTTAGCCCGAGCCACCGTCGCCGCTACCTTATACACTCCTGGAAATGGAAAAAAGAACACATTGACACCGGTGTGTCAGACCCACCATACTTGCTCCGGACACTGCGAGAGGGCTGTACAAGCAATGATCACACGCACGGCACAGCGGACACACCAGGAACCGCGGTGTTGGCCGTCGAATGGCGCTAGCTGCGCAGCATTTGTGCACCGCCGCCGTCAGTGTCAGCCAGTTTGCCGTGGCATACGGATCTCCATCGCAGTCTTTAACACTGGTAGCATGCCGCGACAGCGTGGACGTGAACCGTATGTGCAGTTGACGGACTTTGAGCGAGGGCGTATAGTGGGCATGCGGGAGGCCGGGTGGACGTACCGCCGAATTGCTCAACACGTGGGGCGTGAGGTCTCCACAGTACATCGATATTGTCGCCAGTGGTCGGCGGAAGGTGCACGTGCCCGTCGACCTGGGACCGGACCGCAGCGACGCACGGATGCACGCCAAGACCGTAGGATCCTACGCAGTGCCGTAGGGGACCGCACCGCCACTTCCCAGCAAATTAGGGACACTGTTGCTCCTGGGGTATCGGCGAGGACCATTCGCAACCGTCTCCATGAAGCTGGGCTACGGTCCCGCACACCGTTAGGCCGTCTTCCGCTCACGCCCCAACATCGTGCAGCCCGCCTCCAGTGGTGTTGCGACAGGCGTGAATGGAGGGACGAATGGAGACGTGTCGTCTTCAGCGATGAGAGTCGCTTCTGCCTTGTTGCCAATGATGGTCGTATGCGTGTTTGGCGCCGTGCACGTGAGCGCCACAATCAGGACTGCATACGACCGAGGCACACAGGGCCAACACCCGGCATCATGGTGTGGGGAGCGATCTCCTACACTGGCCGTACACCACTGGTGATCGTCGAGGGGACACTGAATAGTGCACGGTGCATCCAAACCGTCATCGAACCCATCGTTCTACCATTCCTAGACCGGCAAGGGAACTTGCTGTTCCAACAGGACAATGCACGTCCGCATGTATCCCGTGCCACCCAACGTGCTCTAGAAGGTGTAAGTCAACTACCCTGGCCAGCAAGATCTCCGGATCTGTCCCCCATTGAGCATGTTTGGGACTGGATGAAGCGTCGTCTCACGCGGTCTGCACGTCCAGCACGAACGCTGATCCAACTGAGGCGCCAGGTGGAAATGGCATGGCAAGCCGTTCCACAGGACTACACCCAGCATCTCTACGATCGTCTCCATGGGAGAATAGCAGCCTGCATTGCTGCGAAAGGTGGATATAAACTGTACTAGTGCCGACATTGTGCATGCTCTGTTGCCTGTGTCTATGTGCCTGTGGTTCTGTCAGTGTGATCATGTGATGTATCTGACCCCAGGAATGTGTCAATAAAGTTTCCCCTTCCTGGGACAATAAATTCACGGTGTTCTTATTTCAATTTCCAGGAGTGTATATTGTCTGATGTTGTTCTACGATCGAAAGTGCTAACAGCATTAACATTAAATAAACACGATGGACACGGCATTTTTTACAGTAAAAATAAATGACGACATTACTTTATTGAAGTCGATATAGCCAATAAAAAAAAATGTGTGAGCATTGACTGATGTACTATATACTAAACTAGCGACCCAGCCCGGCTTATATGGTTTAGTGTAATTTGTTTGCGGTCCACTAAGTGTAATTATGATCAACATTCAGAAAAAAGCGTTAAGCAACGCTTTCATATAACTCACGCGATGTAAGCAGCACACGCCAGAAAAGTTGTCTGGAGGCATGAATGTTTTGTGTCCCATATTGATTTGGCGTTTGGAGTGATATCTGACGGCAACCAAGGGAGCACATCGTCATGTAAGTAATATGTTAACAATCAACGTAAATAGCGTATGCGAATCATGGGTGTACTGTGTGTGTAAGTGATTCAATATGAGTCGCAGGGTGGCTGAGGTGGTACAAGTAAAGAAAAAATAAGAAAAAACGCGCATTATTTATATGTTTAGCTCGTGTTACAGCACTCCTTTTGTGAAGCTTAGGGCGCACTGTGATGCATTGTTGAGACTCATAGCGGCAATTGTTTGTCGTGGACACATTATGACAGATTTCATCACCGTGCCAAGCAAAGAATCGTGTTCACATACAGTTTTGATTCAAGGAAAGCAGGAAGTTGAACCCTTGAGTCATCTGCTGCGCTTCTGAAATGTATGTAAACGAAGGAAAGGTGCTGAAGTAATTTTTAGGAAAAGGTTTTACTTGTAGCATAAAAATTGAAACATGATAGAATTTTGATTCACATATTCTTCGCTATACGGTTGTTCTCAAACGATGAGAGAGAAACTACTGGTTAAAAATACTTGATCATTTCAGACTGTAAGACTCATATCACAGCCTGATGTTATTTCGAAATGCACCCGTCAATCATCTGTTGAAGCATTTCGAAATCTTGTATATTCATGCGCAAGAAATTTCTGCCCTAAACCTGTTTCTCACCAGTGGAGATTCGTTTACGAGACTTCTGTATAATTTGAAGTGTCCTAACAAATAATATCTTTCGCACCACCACGCAATCGTGTTGGCATTTAACTTTACTCAAGAAAAGCATAAATCTGAAAGTTGAGTCATCTGCTGCAAAACTTGCTTTACATAAACGAAGCAAAGCTGTATCCAGTGATGATGTAGATTTTCAGAAGTCGTTTTACTTTAAGCATAAAGAACTGAAAACCACATGTTTTGGATTTGCAGGTTTCTTCTAAGCAATTGTTCTGAAACGATTGCAATCCGTTGGATGTCATTTAGGTGAACGGCATGTCCGTAACAGGTTATCCAACACGGAAAATGAGAGCTATAGTGTAACGCGGAATCCGGCCCACGTTTCGTTTCAGACGGATCTCCACATTATTGACAGGTGGGGAGTGCTAGATTAAATGGCAGAGTGACTCAGGTAGGATTCGATGCCACAACTTTCAGTTTACAGCTACACAATCTACCTCTTTTCTTTCTTTTCCAGCGGACAAACTCTCCGATCCGGCCGGAAATCGAACCCAGCCCACTCGAATGGCATTGTGCTGCGCTGACCACTCAGCCACATTTTTTTATTTTTCATTTTTATTTGTTTATTTGTTTTAACGTTAAAACCAACTTCTCAAAAAAGAAAGAAACAAAATCGTAGTTAATCCTATCTAATTTCCGCCACTTAAAAAGGAAAAAAAAAAATTCATGTCCAGTCGTCGCGTGCAATGATTTTTGTTTATTTGTTATAGATTAAAAAAAAAGATAAACAGGATCACAAAGATTAAAGTAATTGTGTAACAATATACCTGAAAAGGACCATGAAGAAAATACCAAGAGAACCGATTAACTGAAAAACTTTTCTTTTTGTTCAGTTTACCAAAAGCAAGCTAACAAGAATGAAATGTTTGAACAGAAAAAGAATCATATATTTCACCTAACTTCTAGACGATTAAATACCCGGTACAGCATATTCGCAAAAAGGTGACGATGCGTGGCATTCTTTGCCAATTTCTGCCATAACGATATACTGCTAAAAGGCACAAGGGCCAGGGGTCCCACCACTCCCCACCACGTAATGAACATAATGCCCGAGAAGACAAATAAATGTATTGTTCTTCGTTCTGGTAAAGAAGGGTGAATCGGGACACAGGAAAATCTCACCGGAGAGAAAAGCCATTGTTTGCTTTCGCGCGCGACCGACCGATGACGTTATGTATCCGTCTCATGGCAATGACTCCATAGGTCCGTCCCACTAAGGCCAATGTGAAAAAGTCGAACATTGGTGTGGAAAAAGGCTATGAAAGACTTGGTACTATGAGGACGCCACTTTCATTGAAAAAACAGGCAGACTGACATTGGATCAAATAAGCCTTTAATCTGCCCCTGGCGACAGCGATTCCACAGAGGAAGCGCGAATTGGAAACGTTCAGCGACATAACAGCATTTTTACAGTGAGATGCGACTGGGAAAGAAAATCAACCTCCAAATAACTGACATCAATAAAAACTATCCGAATATGCCTTAATGTATTATTCATCCTACCAAAATCTGCTGGAAGGGTTAACTCCGCAGGTTGTAGACAAGCAAAAATGAGAGCTGTAAGTGGGGAGACGCAAAGACACGTTTAAACAGTGGGTGGAAGAAATAAAGCAGAACCCTTGGTCCAGACATCAGGGATGCCTAAATTTCCATGAGCCGGGTTCTCGTCATAACCTCACAGACCATCCGAAAAATAGTTTCGCCAGATAAACATCACTGATAATCGTTGTAGCTTTCGGGACATCGCCGTAGAAAGGGAAAAAATTTGAGCAAGAAAATAGGCTTTACTCAACGCGTTAAGTTTCCAAAGGTCCGAACCGTATGAAGTAACGAGAGGGAGCGACACTCGTGTTTAAGGATCACTCCTTGAATCCTGTCCGTGACGGACAGCCATCTTCATTGCACAACAATCTAAAATAACACCCAACGATTGATGGCGGGCGACGGCCGAAGTCTGTGGAATTTCATCCGTGTGAAATCCACGCAAACTGAGTAACCGACACCTCCGGTCGTTAGTCTACGCACCCGACTCGACCACCAAACCAGACGCGAATGTATACAAGCTTACTGCACTCTCTAATCACTGCTGCTGTCTCGAGTTATGGTGGTTGTTTGCCAGGTGTCAATGACACCGTTTTCACAATTTAACTTTAATTAAACATAAATTAGATAGTTTATGCGAAGTATTCACAAATTACATACAGAAATCCTCCTCGTGAATCAGTATATCTATTAGTGAAAACCGGATCAAAATCCTACACCACTTCCTGAGATTAGGCTGCATATAGAGACGGACGCGAAACGGCGACTTCGATTTATATCTATAGAAATGGTCAAAATTAATGAGCTCATGGACGCTCTCCATCAGTAACATGGTAAATATGAACACATTATTAGCCGTTCAAGGGATCACAGCTTATGTTAACCTACACCGTCATAAAATTAAACTTGTAAAAGCTGAGGTAATGTTGACATGTGCGGTTTTGTACTGCTTATTATTTTATAGAGCTGTTGATAATGATTCGAAAGGCAAAATCGACATACCTAATAAACAAAAATTGTGAGAGCTCTGACGGATAGACTTTTACAGTCGCGGTCATGGACGCTTACCACCAGTCATGCGGCAAATATGAACAAAGGACGTTTTAAGATACATCAAAGCGCTTCGTTAGCATCAGCCAAGCGGTGCAACTGTTAGCCTTGTGGTGCTAATGAGTGGAGAGTTGTCTGTGAAAAACAGCTACATCCATACCATCTGCAGAAATGTTCAGCATTAGCAGTCGAGGATTACCCACGATGAGTACAGTTTGCGCAATGGTATTTACACTATTGATTAACCTACTCGAGCCACAGTTACCGACTTTAGCACTATTACCCAAAGAATGAACCATCAGTATTCTTTTGAGATTTTTAATAAAATCAGGGACGCATCCTAATCATCACATCTCACCCGTTCTCGAACTTTTAAGTCCAGCTACGCTAAAAACCGTGAACTTCCAGCTTGGGTTCCTGCTTGAAAAACGATAAATTTGCCGTTACGCACAACGTACAAAACGTTGTCGGTATTTTTTTCGTACACTTTATATATTCTATTAGATCAAAGACAGGTTTGCTGATCTTCTAAGTTACAATGGTTTCAATTAATCAGAAAAACATCATAAAAAGAGCCATAATGAGAAAGTGCAAGAAGCATTTGGTACTTAAGTTGGTGTATATTGTTACGCCGTATATACCGACAGAAGGATTAGAGTCTAAATAGCTCATTAGATGCTCTGTGATGGGGAAAGAGTAAGGAAGGAAGTCACCTGTACCTTTTCCAAACACGTTTGGATGGCCGGGCGTGACCTGCCCTGCTTTCGAATACGAATTCAGTTCGAATGCGAGTCCAGTGCTAGGCCTGGCGAGCGAATAATTGATCACTGCCACTCACAAGGGGACGACAAGCCCAGTCGATTTTCTTAATTTTTTTTATATTTATGTTGCGCCATCTTCAGAACTTAAATATACCTCTCCCAAAACGGTTCGACGCAAATCTCAAAAATACTCGATAAAATCGACTTCGAAGTTTTTCCAACAATTTTCAGTATGCTGAACTAAGGTACATTATGCGATCGAAAGTATCCGGACACCTGCCTGAAAATAACTTACAAGTTCGTGGTGCCCCCCATCGGTAATGCTGGAATTCAGTATGGTGTTGGCCTACACTTAGCCTTGATGACAGCTTCCACTCTCGCAGGCATACGTTCAATCAGGTGCAGGAAGGTTTCTTGGGGAACGACAGACCATTCTTCACGGAGTGCTGCACAGAGGAGAGCTATCGATGTCGGTCGGTGAGGCCTGGCACGAAGTCGGCGTTCCAAAGCATCCCAAAAGTGTTCTATAGGATTCAGGTCCGGACTCTGTGTAGGCCACTCCATCACAAAGATGTTACTGTCTTGTAACCACTCCGCAACAGGTCGTGCATTATGAGCAGGTGCTCGATCGTCTTGAAAGATGCAATCACCATCCCCGATTTGCTCTTCAACAGTGGAAAGCAAGAAGGTGCTTAAAACATCAATGTAGGCCTATGCTGTGACAGTGCCACGCATAACAACAAGTGGTGCAAGCTCCCACCATGAAACACACGGCCACACTATAACACCACCGCCTCCGAATTTTACTGTTGGCACTACTCACGCTCCGGCGGAGGTTCGAGTTCTCCCTCGAGCATGGGTGTGTGTCTTCGTCCTTAGGATAATTTAGGTTAAATCGTGTGTACGCTTAGGGACTGATGACCTAAGCAGTTAAGATTTCACACACATTTGAATATTTTTTGAACTGCTCACGCTGGCAGATGACGTTCACCGAGCATTCGCCATACCCAAACCCTGCCATCGGGTCGCCACATTGTGTACCGTGATTATTCAGTCCACAAAACGTTTTTCCACTTTTCAATCGTTCAATGTTTATGCTCCTTACACCAAGCGAGGCGTCGTTTGGCATTTACCTGCGCGATAAGTAGCTTATGAGCAGTCGCTCGACCATGAAATGCAAGTTTTCTCACCTCCCGCCGAACTGTCATAGTTCTTGCACTCGATCCTGATGTAGTTTGGAATTCCTGTGTGGTAGTCTGGATAGATGTCTGCCTATTACACATTACGACCCTCTTAAACGGTCGTCGGTCAATGTCAGTCAACAGACGACGTCGGTCTGTACGCTTTTGTGCTGTACGGCACCCTTCACGTTTCCCCTTCACTATCACATCGGAAACAGTGGACCTAGGAATGTTTAGGAGTGTGGAAATCTCGCGTACAGACGTATGAGACAAGTGATACCCGACCACCTGACCAGTTCGAAGTCCGTGAGTTGTCCGGAGCACCCCATTCTGCTCGCTCACGATGTGCATTGACTACTGAGGTCGCTGATATGGAGTACCTGGCAGTAGGTGGCAGCACAATGCACCTAATATGAAAAAAATATGTTTTTGGGGGTGTCCAGATACTTTTTATCACATAGTGTAGTAATGTTCCGATGAACAGCGAGGCTATGAGGCACCTTGCGCGCCTGATGGTTGTTGGGCCTGGGTTCTAATCCTGGCAGGATCAAATTTTCAAGCAAATGTTCATGTTTTACGAGCATTTGCATGGAACATAAAATACAAAATGATAGGAGAAATTAATTTACAATTTTTTTTCTTTACACTATTTTGATTAACAATCTTTTATAAAGATTTTTTAAAGACTTTTTGTTTCTGATGAAAACTGTATGAGCATTAGAATGAAGCGTAAAATACAAAAAGAGAGAAGAAATTAAATATTAATTTTTTATCACACAGTCATGATTAACAGTCTTTTATAAAAGATCGGTTACTAAGAGATTTTGTTTGCAATGGAAACTGGATTTTCGTGCGCAATATATAATTAGGAATAAGAAGATGTGAATTTTTTAAAAAAATGGTAATTATGTGTTAATTTGTATGTATTTGTGGAATTTTAAATTGAAATGACACAGGTATTCGAACTGAATGGAAAAAACGATAAAAAATGGCCGAAGTAAGACTCGATCTAGAGACTGTCAGTCTCTTGCGCTTTATGTATTCTACGTGGGTTGTCCAGAAAGTAATGCCCCGCTTTTTGTTTCTTCAACAATTATTTATTGAACATAATGAGGATTACACATACAAAAGAATCGTGTTTTATCTCCACACCCCATTTTTACACGTCATCTCCATCCTGTTCTATGGCCTCCCTTCGGCGCGAAACGAGGATGTGTATGCCCTTTCGGTACCAATCCTCGTCCTGGTGGTGGAGCCAGTGCTTCACTGTGTGAACTTCCTTTGCTGATTGACAGATGCAGCTTAACTGCTGAGTCGTAATGCGTCTGTCCTCGTGAATGACAACATCAGCTCGCTGCAACACGTCAAGTGTGACAGCCGTGGATGGCCTCCCCAATCGCTGCAAATCGAGAAGCTCCGCCGAACCGCCTTCTTATGACCTCACCCTCCGTGCCCAGCGAGTAACTGTACTTCTGTCGACAGCAGATCCTCCATAGACTTTGCACAAACTTTTGTGAATATTCCCCACAGTTTCTTTCTTTGCAGTGAGAAAGCCAATGACTGCACGTTGCATGTAAAGTTCATCACCTGCAGCCACCATTTTCAAACTGTTCTGCAGCTACGCTATCTGCCGGAAGTGACGGAAACCTGGTTCACTCACTCAGGAGACTTCAAATAACACATATGTAACGTTTCACATTCATAGCATTTTTTTCGGCTTAGAAAAAAAATGCAGTGCATTACTTTCTGGACAGCCCTCTTACACTTCACTGAAATGCACGTAGAACATGTCCGTTTGTTTAAAAATTTGATTCCATTTGAATTGAATCCAGGCTCGCCACACAGCGAGCGAGCAAGCACTCTGCACACAGCCACGTTGCTCGTCCAAAAATATGTACATTATTTTAACATATTAACCATGGTTGGAAATCTTCAAAACCGTTTTTCTCGAGAATTTATGAGAGCTGTAGCGAACTGCTTTGTGAGAGATGTATTTGAGCTCTTTACTTCATGTCCCATAAATACATAAATTACAAAAATCCGAGTCCCGTGTTGTCCCTCGTCAATACAAAACATGCATTGATTTGGCAGGTGTCCTTACGTTTTGTTCCGTCGTAACCGTAACTCGTATCAGAACTGATACGCCAGGCTCAACAAAAATACTACGAGACAAGAAAAATAAATTATGTTAATATGACTGGCCTTTATCTGCTAGTTATCAAAAGATTCTTCTTAGTTCGTTCGTCGGAAAACGTTAAGAAAGCATTTGAGACTTGCTGCACCACTTATAGAACTGGAGAACGAAAAAGGGATTTTGAAGTAGTACAAAATATTCGAAGTGTGTCAGAAAAGCAATGAGTCTGGTTTCTTGTTTTTATTTTTTTCTGACAACAATACTGTCTCCTTCAAATTAGTTTCCTTCGTCAGCTATACACTGGCGGTGTCGTTGTTCCCAGTCTTTCTAGCAGCGCTAAAGGCATTCAACTGCTGGGCCTTCAACATGTCGGTCACGTTCTTTCTAATGTCCTCCAGAGTCCCAAAATGATGTACTTTTAAGGCATTTTCCAATTTCGAAAAAAGAAAAAAGTCACACGGACTCAGATCAAGTGAACAGGGGAGCTGTGGAACAACAGCAATGCCTTTTGAGGCCAAAACTTGCGTTATCGAAGTGCCTGTGTGACATGGAGCATTATCATCATGCTACACCCACTTGTATGCAACGTCCGAGCTCACCCTATTCACCCTTTACCCGAGCCTTTCAAGGACCTCTTTGTAAAAACACTTAGCTGACAGTTTGTCCTGGAGGAACATTCTCACACGTTCGGTTGAAAGTCCTCCTGAGCGAGATTCATCTCAAACGTGTTCACGGCCATCCAAAACTGATTTGTGCCTCCCGAAAACCTGTGTTCTTGATAAAGAATCTTCCTCATGGGCCTGTTTCAATTTTTCAGAAGTCACACTAGTGAATTCCCCAAGCTTAACACGAAACTTGATGGCATAACGTTGCTCTAAATTCCGCTGTTCCATCTTCGTAACACACAATAAAAACAGAGCTTCACCGACGGCGCTCTCAAAAATTCACGTGATGGCTGTATGGAGCTGAAAATGGGCTAAGCATCTGGACGCGATGAAAACACCGGTCTACATAAGTAGAAATACACAGCATTGCCAGATCGCTAGTAATGTTTTCAGCCTCATTAGTTTTCTCACACATCTCGTATAATTACATTTAATCCAAATATTCATTTCTGTCTAAAGCTCTCACCAAGCAAACTCAATGCAACTCCGTTCCGGAAATAACGTTTGCAATGCTATGATTACCTTCTACAGTCTGATATCGACAGCGTCTGTGCCTCAAATTTATAACTCTCTCTCTTTACTTCCCTCGCCACAGAATCTTTTAACAGCCCTCACTACTCCCTTCACTAGTGCTCGCTGCACGAATGACTCCCAGTACTGTGCTATAGTATCCATTCGCTCACCCCGTACGTGACCATAATTTCACAGAAAACCGTTTCCCATTGGCCACCCAGTATTTTTCTTATATGCAGTTGTTCAGTTTTACTTTATTATATGTCTCTCAGCCTAGCGCTAGTCTAATGATGGCAAAGGAAAAAGGAAGATTAAAGTTTAACCCCCTGTCGAGGACGAGGTCATTACAGACGGTGCAGAAATTCACATTAGGGAAGGATCGGCTGCGACTTTCAAAGAAACCGTCCCGGCATTCATCTTGACTGATACAGAGTGGACCGGTGGCGGACTATGTCCTCATCTTCTTAGTTGTATCGGTATTTGAAGGTCGTCTTCCACGTGAACCGCCACCTGCTGGACATTTCGACACTGTTACGAATTCGCTTCCCAAGCTTACACATGCATCCCGCCTATATGTGATTTCCGTTAATGAGTCGTTACTTACGAAATATACAACCATTCGTCAAATAATAGGTCGACATCTGTCCCTTAAGAAAAGTAGACGAGCTCCGTAGTTTCCTTTTAAGTATACTCAGTGAACAATGAATGCAGACTATAAATTATGCGTGTCCCTTGGAAGTCAGATCTGAAAGCTGGAGAGATTGAATAAGAGTCCCTAACCGATCGTTTCACCAATCTGTCGTCTTCTAAAGTTGTGTCCCCAGCGCAGAAGACAGCTCGTCAGTCGTTGGGTCTTGGCTGCTATGCTATGCCGTCATCTGAACCTGTGATTGTGCTCCTTTATGGAATGCCATTTGGCCAGGTTAGTCAAAAAATGGTTCAAATGGCTCTGAGCACTATGGGACTTAACATCTGAGCTGGTCGGGGTGGCCGAGGGGTTCTAGGCGCTACAGTCTGGAACCGCGCGACCGCTACAGTCGCAGGTTCGAATCCTCCCTCGCGCATGGATGTGTGTGATGTCCTTAGGTTAGTTAGGTTCAAGTAGTTCTAAGTTCTAGGGGACTGATGACCTCAGAAATTAAATCCCTTAGTGCTCAGAGCCATTTGAAACGTTTAACATCTGAGGTCATCAGTCCCCTAGAACTTAGAACTACTTAAACCTAACTAACCTAAGGACATCAAACACATCCATGCCCGAGGCAGGCTTCGAATCTGTGACCGTAGCAGTCGCGCGGTTCCGGACTGAAGCGCCTAGAACCGCTCGGCCACCGCGGACGGCCCAGGTTAGTCTCTGTATCTACAGAGGGCAAGATCTGTAGTACTGACAATGATGGTAGGCGACATTTCTCATTATTGTGTCCAGTTTTGTTACATTTTTTAAAAAAAATTATCACACACTTTACACTATATTTTACAACACTAGACATAGCTTTCTTAACTGTACATTAACTTTTCTGACAACTTCCGGTATAGAGTACAACATGTACGCACCAAAACAGAGATACATGTCTAGCTCTGAAAAACGCCCGGAACAGTCTTACACTTCCGTCCCTCCGAACGTCCGAAACAGAGTTACGTGACTGGATCTTCAGAACGCCCGAAACGGTATGACTAGTGTAGCTGAAGTACTTCGTCTCCCAGGCGCACCAAAGCGATCCGAAGGTGCCCGAAGCACTTCGATTGCAATATCGTTACTCTTATGTTTCTAAAAACTAGTAAAATTTAATAAAAAAACGATAGACCATGAGAGATTCTCATACTGAAAGCTGAGTTAAATACAATCGAAAGTATATAAATAATTAGTAAGAGAAATTAGGCGTTTTGGCGCCTAGTACCCGAATGTGCCGACCAATCACAATCAAATTCAGTACAATTGGCGGAACGGTACCTACTGTACCATCTGTCGCCTGTACCTCACCCACCTTTTGTACCATATGCTATTTCACATGTATCAAGCTGCAACAAGGGGAGCTGCTAGCAAAATAAAATACTGGCGGCCACAGCCAGGAATATCATAAGGGGAAGAGAAATCATTCACAAGGAAGCACCAAGATTTTAACTGAAGAGGTTTGTTCAGGTGTAGGAAAACTATACTAATGAAAATTATTATGGAAGGACATTATCAACTAAGCATCCAACCCGAAAAACTAAGAAAGGTTGAGAAAGGTCACAATCACCTGATTTAAGTGTAGCTCATAATTTATGGAAATGATTTGTAGAATGCTTTTTAGATGCAATGTGAAAAACGTATCGACCACGCATACGTCACAACTCTGAGAACCAGGGACACAAGTCTACAATCATGAAACAAAACAAAGTTTAGCGTCATGAAACATTAAAAATTACCTCCCGATTATATATATCATATACCGTTATTTTTCGGGAGTGCATCCAGAATATTATCAACTCGTGTACGGATATTCTCAACGTCAGTCACTTGCACTTTACACTGTAGAGTAAACGCGCTCGCGTGAAAGATAGTACTGTTGATAACAACAGCGTCAGTCAAGGAGTCAGCGAATCCACAGTGCTTACGAAATATTTAGTTGATTATTATGTAGGGCATATGTTGCAATTCCAGGCAGTGAAGGCCTAGAGACTCCTGTTCGAGGAGAATATGGTTTTTTGTGTTTGGACATGCAACGAAACTCTTGCGCAAGATTATTAGGTTCATTGACCTTTTTACTACTGTTAAACGCTGAAGAGCCAAAGAAACTGGTACACCTGGTAAGGTGTCAGGCAAATACACCACCTTCCATGTAAACCCTGACATGATAAGCAAGTCTAGTAGTATGTCACATAGCTCCGAATAAATCGTGACATTAAATTAACCAAAGTAATACGAGTAACGAGTGAGCAAATGGAATACCACAGACTAACACAAGAATGCCTAAATGCATGTCATACCTTCCCACCGTGAGACAAAATGCAGTTCCGAGGGGAGAAACGAGAACAGAAGCCGAGAGCAGAACCGTGTTAAGCTAGAAGGCCCTACGATAAGGGACGGACACCCACGTCGCCAGCTAACCGCCAGGACCACCCCCCAGCCCATGTTAAAAGCTAGAACCCTCCAGAAGAACAGTATAGATCTTAGGATACACTAAAAGGGCCACACCAGCCGCAAGTTTTAGCGTGAGACTTTTCCGCGTCTCTGTTACGTTGCAAACGTTAAAAACATTGCCCCACCACGAAAAGTAGCTGCCAGGACCACCCCCAGCCCATGTTAAAAGATAGAGCCCTCCAGAAGAACAGTACAGATCTTACGATAACACTAAAAGGGCCACACCAGCTGCAAGTTTTAGCGTGAGACTTTTTCGCGTCTCTGTTACGTTGCAAACTTTAAAAACATTGCCCCTCCACGAAAAGTATAACGTTTCTCATTGGATAGACAGAATTTTTGTAGGCGGAGCTTAAGGTTAACATTGAGACCCTGATTGGTCAGATGAAAACACAGCCAGATAGGTTTTTTTTTTAAACCAACTTGGGTAAATTGTAGTAAGGAGAAGTTAGGAGAGAGTTGCTTCAGAGTCGGCGAGGTGCGTGGAGCTGTGTCGACCGGCGCCCCCTGACACTCCCTAACCAACGACAAGGTAATGAACGCACGCGATGCCGCATAAGTGCGCATAAAGCTTCACTCAGAACTGCTGAAGTCTCATCTGTTACATCCCCTTTTTACGTAATACTAGTGTCGATCGTCAATTGAAGCTCATGGTATTCACATTTGCTACGTAAGTTAAAATCTGAAACGCGATGATTTTTCTGTCATATAATTATTGAGAAGCCACATCAGCCACTGTAATTTACGTCAAGTTAGATAAGTAAATAAAGATAATTGAGGGTCACTGTAGACCATTTTGATAGTTTTCTCTTCTGTGAAACTTAATTTAAACCTAGATTACAGATGTGATATGGCACAGGTCATCCTTCGATCCATTGTAGAACTTGGAAACCCATTCAGGGAATATTCGTTCACATTTTTGTTGAACGCAGTTGGTATTTATCATCCTATATTAAAACATTTCCGTTTATCAACAGCGCAATTTATAAACAATGTTTTGTGAGTAGAATAAAATTTCCAATGGTAAACTTAACTGATTTTTCAACGTTATTTTACCAGGTAACTAAAAATAGGAAAGCCTTGAACCCCTTCCACTAAATTTAGTTAGTATTAACATTCTTTTACAGGGAGTGCAGTGGAGCTGACGCTGAAATCATTAAGTATTTGGTTATATCATCGCTAGTCTCACTGAACTCTCCATGTCATGTGTGGTCTGGCGTCTCCTTACCAGCAATAGGTCCCAGGTTCAAACTAGTCAATTCCCTAAAAAACACGCTCAGAGCATCGTTGCACGAAAGTGGTAGGGAGACACGACATAGAACAACAGACACCACGCAGAATGTTAGAGAATGGCGACCCTGCCAGGATGGTAAAATACCATGACTGAAGGTCGACCACAGGCCTAACTAGGTCAGAAAAATATCTTGTTGAAAAATTTTTGTAACAAATTTTTTTTCCTAAAGTTATAAATAGTCGAAAACAGTAGTTGCAGCGATAGATAGTAAGAAAGTATTCAATAGAATGTGAGACATTCTAGCAGAGACAATAGCATAATTAAGTTATCAATTTTAATATTGTTAGAATTAAGTTTTCTCTCCAATGCAAGGGCACAGGTGGCGGATACATCGTTGAAAAGTTGGTTCTGACCCAGCAAGTAAGTGAATGGATTGTCAAGTCGTGTGAACAAAAAGCTTATGAAATGCGTGAGATCGTATGAACGCATGTTGACGCGAAGTAGGGCGCGTGAATTGCTTTTAAAACAGAAAATAAGGGATTCGGAAATATTAGCAATGGCAGATCGAGACCTTGACCGAATTGAGGTAGAGACTCAACATGGAGATGGACAGAGAATAGAGGACAGTACAACAGACGATGCAGTATCGCGAGAAATAGGACAGATAACGCACCATAACGGGGATAATGTACGCCAAGGCACAGAAAACCTAGGTCAGCATACGACAGAGGAGCAGGAAAGTAGAGAGACAGCCGATGAGGATTCTAACTTGCGTCTTGAACACGTAGAACCCATAGTACAAGTAATCAGAGCTCCCTCACCACAGAGTACAAGGAATTCGAGCAGAAACGTGTCACCGCACAGTTCAATGCAATCGGTTGCAAACCAACACTTGGGCGAAAACACAGAGCGTAGGACGTCGGAAGAAAACGCAATAGGACCCACCACTCTGGCAGAATTATTACAATTAATGACGGAAACCATGACAAGACAAAATGAAGAAATTGCGAACCAAATTAAAATTCAGAATGCAGAAACGACGAAGCAAATTGCTGAAACCACGAGACAAATGCGTGAGATTAAAGAACAAAACAAAAAAATTCAGTTACACCTAAGTCATATTGAAGACGAGGCAAAAGAATCTCGAGAAGTGATAGGAAACTTAATAACAGGTCACAATCAATTGAGAACAGACATTGACAAGGTACAAGCGGACGTGCAAACATTGCGTAATGACACTCAGGACGAGATCAAAACATTACGTAACAACACCCAGGGAAAAGTCAAGAAACTAGAGAAACAGATAAACGTAATTACTAGACAAGCAGCGGGTACAGCGCGTGAAATTGTTGAAAACAGTGTGCTACACAAACGTATCACAAAAGCAGCACTGAAAAGATATGATAAGCGCATAGTCAAAATAGAAGCCACATTTTCAGAAATTGCGAACAGGGTTGTTGCAAACCATTGAAGAGCGTAGTGAACAAGATCGAACAAGCACAGAGTCTGCAACCACATCCGTATCTGTAGCAGCACCGGAAAAACAAGCAATTAACGAAGATATCATGCATTTTCGATTCCAATCACAGGCGGAAAATAACATACGTGAAATCAGACAACCTGCACCGCAACAAACACGTTTCGAAATTCTTGATGAACAAACGGCACCACAAACACATGCAGAACCACAAATGTATGTTTCAAGACAGTTTGGATCGTGCAATGAAGCGGCAAGGTTAGCCAGACAAGATACCGAAGCAATACCTGACAATGGAAAGCCAGGTCGCGAAGAGTACAGTGCAATGCATTCAGCTACACGTTCACAACCGATGGAAGAAAGTTATTGCGTACCACTCCAACGATACTACGCAAGGGTATGCGAAAGTTACAGTGGACAATATCCAATGGATCTACCACGACCAGAAAGAACGACGGGAGAAATGATCAGAAACAAAAGTGGCGAAGAATCGCGAATTTCATATGGAACTATGACGAAGTACGACAACGATCATTTCCTCACAGTCAGAAAATTTCAACACTTTCGAGAAGGAAACTCATTACATCCACGAACATTTATTGATCAATTCCAAGTAGGATTACCAGAACACTGGACGCTAGCACACAAATTAGACTTTATATGTGCACACATGTCAGGAACAGCCGCAGAAACCATGCAAAATGTTGCAGCGACATGCCGATCGTACGAAGATTTCAGAGAGAAGTTTCTCTCACGATATTGGTCCAGCGAAGCACAGAACAGAGTGAAGTACGAATTATTACAGAACCCATATTTTGAAAATTCAGGAGAGAAGAGTCTCGTGAAATTTTTCGAATTAATGGCAAACAAAAATCAATGCTTAGATGTACCATACAGTGACGGAGAGTTGATTAAATTATGCGCGATGAAGTTACCATGAAAATACCAGCAATCATTAGTAGGTCGCGGAGGCAATGACGTCGAAGCATTTAAAGGTATTCTAAGGGAACTAGAGTTCATATTTTCGGAAGATGACGCAAGAAAAAGACGAAGCGCACGTGAAAACGAAAGCAAAAAGCAGTGGAATCCACAAGACACAGTACGAAGAAACAATAATTACGAACCATGTGATAACTTCGCACCAAGAAACGACAATAGATTTCAACAAAGAACCGGTTATGGATTTAGAAGAGAATATGGCAATAACTATAATTCACCCAGGAACTGCAACAACTATTACAGAGGGAATAACAACAACCGGAACGGGTATTGGAGCGCCAATAGACCGACAAATTATCAACAAAGAAACCAATATCAACAAGCGGAACAATAAAAGAGAATACAGATAGAAGAGGTGGAGGTAAGACCACCAAACCCCGAAAAACGTTCGAATTGACAGCTAAGCGCCCATGCCAAAGGGAATGACGCACCGACCCAGGACAATTGCAGCACCTTGGACAGAGAAGTAAATACCTTATCACGAGAAGAGAAGAAGGAAGAAACAAATCCGCAGGGACCAGATGAAAACGAAGACAGTAAAATAACAATATCGGGCTGGGACGAGAGTAATTGGGAGAGTACTGACGAGGAAGATGAATTACCAGAGGCATGCACAACGAATGTAGGAGGAAAGAACGAAGTAATGAGTATTGCAGAGCTGTTTGAGATGGAAACCATGAATTCAATGAGGATAATGCGCAGTCGCAGAAGTTGAAAATAAGTTACTAGTGGGCACACAACCCAACGTATATAATGAAGAAAGTTATGAAGCGATAATTAGAGCATTTAGATGCGATTATGTGGAAGTGGCGACGAAGAAGGAGAAGATAGACGAGGATGAAAAAGTAGAGGATGTTGAAGAAAGCGTAAATGAAGAAAGAAATAGAGAAGAGGAAATAAAAGAGAGAGAAGTAGCAGTCGAAGCTTATCTTACAGAAAGTTAAAATTCACAAGGGAAATTCCTGAAAAGACTCATGTATGATTCAGTGGAGGATTCGTTGATTAAAGAAGAAGAAGAACAGAACCAACCCTTTCAAATCCAAACAATTGTGAAGGCCATGGTAAAGCATATCCCAGTCAATATTGTAATTGATAGCGGAAGTGAACTGACTGCGATCTCAGAAAATTTATTCATGCAGTGTAATGCCAATGAGGAATTGCCAGTTCTGAAAATACGTAAGATTAAAGTAAGAGGTCCTATTAGAAACAATGCTGCGGAAGTTACGAGACAAACAAGGTCAAAAGATCGAAGCCAACTTCGTGATTATACCTAAACTAACTGTAGATTTGATTAAAGGTGCAGATTTTTTAAATGAGAGACGAGCGATAATAGATATGGGGAAAGGTAGCGTAACATTCGGGAATGTCACACTTCTCTTTGAACAAAAGCTAAAATTAGAAGAAATACCAGTTATAAACAAACAATTAAGAATGACGCGAGATAAAGAGGATGAAGAATTAGAATGGTATGCACAAAAGGGGGAATTGCCTCGACTCATGTTAGAAGTCCATAAAGAAATCGACGAAAAATTGCAAAAAGTTCAAGGTATTTCGGAACACAGTAAACGAGAATTAGAGGGTATTTTACGAGATGAAGCAGAGGTATTTTTACCTAAGACTGGCAGTATTAAACACTTTCAGTACAAGTTTGAAGTAAAACAGCACAAACCTTTTAGAGTGCCACCCTATACAATCCCATTAAGCTACAGGAATAAAGTATTCCAGGAGATATCTAAAATATTAGATGATGATATTATTGAACCAGCTACCTCCATGTATAACAGCCCGCTCCATATTGTACAAAAACGAGATGGGAGCATCAGTTTAGTGCTTGATTCCAGACAGATCAACACAATCATAATCACTGAGACAGATCGCCCAGAAAAATTAGAGGAATTGATACAAAACTTCCACGGTGCTAAGATATTTTCATCAATTAATTTACAGAGTAGTTTCTGGCAAATAGAATTGGCCACAGAATGCAGAAAATTTACAGCATTTATCGTATTCGGTAGATGTTACCAGTTTAAACGATTGCCATTTGGTTTAAACATATCATCAGCAGCATTTATTAGGGGATTTAATACTATACTCAGTCCTGAAATTTTACAAACAATTACTTGTTATGTTTATGATGTGATTATAGCAGAACACTCTTGGGAACATCACAACGACACATTAAATCAGTTTTTACAGATCATGAAAGAGCATGGGGTCACAGTAAATATAACAAAATCCAAATTTGGAAGGCGAGAGGTCAAGAAAAGGGTTAATGCCCGACCCAGAAAAACTAAAGGCAATCAAAGAATTCTGTACTCCATATAATAAGGAAACTCTGAGAGGATTTCTAGGTCTCACCGGATTCTATAAAAAATTTATTTGGATCGACTCTCTCGCAACACCACGCCTATGTGCATTGACTGGAAAAACACGCCATGGGTATGGGATCAACAAGCCAATGAAGAATTTTTAAAAGTGAAAAACGCACTAACAACAGCACCGATTTTAGCACATCCTGATCTAACACAAAATTTTTGTATGGCCACTGATGGTGCGAAAACAGGTTTAGGAATTGTTTTATTCCAAGAATACGAACAGGCAGGGCTAAGATCATATAGAACAATTGCATTTGCCAGTCGTGTACTCACAAAAAGCGAGAAAAACTATTCAGTCACGGAGCTGGAAGAATTAGCCATTGTATGGGCTTTCCAACGTTTTCCATACTTCCTATTCTGAAGAAAAACAAAAGTATACACTGACCACAAAGCATTAGAATTTCTGTTATCCGCCAAACTAACTCATGGGAGGTTAGCCAGACGGATGTTAATACTACAAGAATTTGACTTCACTATTACACACATACCAGGACCAGCGAATGTATTAGCAGATGCTTTATCAGGATGTCCACAGGGTGCATCCAATAACATAGGTTTGGAAGCAGCAGAAGACCAGTTTACAATGTGCTATATGAAACAAGTACCTTTCGAAAACTACATTATGACAGCATTGAAAAACATAGTCAAAGAACAGGACAAGGATCCCGAAATACTAGGAATCAAACACAAGTGGAGAAGTAAGGATTTTCCAGACACTCGACAGCACTATCTCGTAAAAAACAATGTTTTATTTTTTAGACGAAATGTTGCAACGAATGAATGGTTAATTTATATCCCAGATGAACTAATTAATAAGTACATATGGTACACACATTTAAGTAATGGCCACTTTGGACCAAAGAAATGCCTTTTAAAAATAAAACAGACAAGCCATTTTCCTAATATGGAAAGACGAATTAGAACAGTATTAGTCAAATGCAAAAAATGTATCAGGGCTAAACACCTCACTTTCCAAACCAAACCACCTATGTTTCCAATAATCCCTAAAAGATTAAAACAAACAGCTGCCACAGATTTGATGGGGCCCCTCCCACGCACAAAAAATTGATATATTTTCATATTTGTCGTTTTGGAACTTACTTCTAAATATGTTACCTTGACACCATTAAAACGGGCAACAGGTCTTACTATAAGTAAAGCATTTAGACAACATTTTCTCAGACAAGTAGGTCGAGTGGAACAAATAATTTAGGATAATGGCCCACAATACAAATCAGTGCAATGGCAGAACACGTTAAAACAACACAAAATAAAACCCATCTACATATCTGAGTACAAACCTAGCGTAAATCCAGCAGAACGATCTGTGAACGACATAGGCACTTTATTCCGATTATATGCGGGCAAAAGACACAACACTTGAGATATATACCTTAAAGATTTTCAAGTAGTAATAAATGAAATGCCACATAGCACTACACTACTACCTCCAGTTACTGTACTTAAAAATATTGAACCCCTAAACATAACCAGAGAAAATGTTAGATTTCCTATTGTACCACATAGACAACACAAACAAGTCATAGCAACAGCACTCTCCAACATCAGAAAGGCAGCCATTAAAAGAAAAGAAAGAAGAGCTAGAACAGCAATTAAAAGAACATTCTCAGTAGGCCAGAAAGTATTTGTAAAAACACATCATCTCTCCAGTAAACAGAAACACAAAATACATAAGTTTTACTCTGCATACAAAGGAACTGTCATAATTAGCCGAATTGCTCATGATAATGCTGTGGAACTAATGAGCCAAAAAACAGGCAAAACCTTAGGACTTCACCATGTGAGCCATGTCAAAAAGTTTGAATATTAGTTTTATTACTGGTAAATAATCAGCACAATATTTCAAGATTATGTTGCAGATAAGATCGTCAGGAGATAGAAGAATGAAGAGAGAGGAAGGTGGGAAAAAGAAAGTAGTTTCAATAAAAACAAAAACAAAAATAACACTGATAGTACCATAGATTAAGGTGAAGGGATAAAACATAGATAGTCTAACAGCATGAAATACTAAAATGCTATACACCATGACACTACACAAAAATAAAAAACGAATATGAGGATTCGTGTAGAAGTTAAGACTCAAAATATCTTAGAATTGTAACATGGAAATGGCGCCGAAATTTGTAAAGCTTTTTAAGAAGGCGTGAAACAATGTAGGTACTAGACATATGATAGATGATTATAAGTAAAACTTTTTGTAAGAACCATTGTAAAAACTCCAGCAAAGACCAGATGCAACAACCCACAAGCTGCAACGCGAGAAGTGTCAAGAAAGAAAAGGACGTAATTAGCAAGACACGATTCCTACAAGGCAGAAGCGTCAAGAGAAGGGAAAGGACAGCGAGACCAACAGAGGGCCCTTGTAGCCAAAGTGGGCAGTAAATCTGCCTGCTAAGCGGAATCCTGCTGGGACAGAACACAGAACCACAGAGTGGCGGAACCCTGCTGGGACAGAACATGGAAGTCCAAGAGGGTCTTGGAACGCCCCGACTCAGCAGAGCAAGCAAAAAACACCCAGATGAGAAGACCGCTTGGGCAAGCCACTACTTGCAAAAAAATATGTGTAAAAGTCACAATACTGCTATTACAAAACGCTGATGCACGAAACTGAAGAATTCTTCCACAAAGTAAAAATGACATGCCCAAACAATTTATCAAATTGTTACTAAGAGGAGAACTTCAAAGCAACTAGTTATCAATAAATATTTACATATCCTGCCCAGAGAAGAACCAAGAAGCAAGTAAGAAGCAGAGAAAAAGCAGGAAGAACAGAAGTTGAAGATTCACAAGATTGAGACCGAGAAAGAAGATGGGTAAAGAATAGACGACATACCTTCCCAAATCCCTATCATATTGTAAACTAGTCGTCGGCGAAGTATTACTACGAAAAACGACCGCTTTCAGCGACACATAACGATGACTCTCATGCATACAAAACCAGTAAACCATGAGATTCTGCACTTGCAGCTCCATTCCATTATGGGACCTCCACAACAGCAACACACACTTGCAAAGCCAACAAGGAACGACGAACGAAGCTGAACATCAAATACTTGCCAACATCCATCTCACTCAAGTCCATCACCTTCGTGCAAAAACATTAGCCAACCTCATGCTTAAACATTCATAGGATTGTGTGAGTGTGTGAAATCAAATTATGTGATGTAGGAATTGTGCAAAAGAAACGTGTGAAAAACTAAATAAGTTAAGCACACCAGATAGCTAATAAACTACAAAATAAGTCATTGACTATGGACTTAAGTAAAAAATAGACTATCGATAAAAATAAGTCATTAGTTCTGAAATGGACAGTATATAAAGAACAAAAGTAAGGCGTAATAAACATTAAAACTATATGCCACTTATTTTCTCCTCATAAAAATAAAAGAATAACTATATTTTACTTATTTTCTCCTTATAAAAACAAAGAATAAAAAATTACTTTGTTGGGTGTTTTCCCTTTTTTTTTTAACATTTGTACCATTTGTTAGGATAATATCTCAATACTTGTGTATGTATATTTCTTTGTCAAAACAATTCTTGGAAATAATTCTTATTTGTTAGTGTAAGATTGTTGAAATGAGTGTCTAGAAACAAAAACATTTTACTTGTACATGATATTTAGAAAATGTGTTAGGAATAGATTTTACTTAATTACTACATTTATAAAAAAAATGTTTCTAAGAAAATCGATGTGAAAGACTCCTCACATTCGATAGCAAACTTCTTAAAAAACAAACTTCACACTTAAATAAAGAAAGAAAATAATTAAACATTAATAATAATAATAATAGCATAAACATATTCTTCTCTTGTCTATATAAACATGTTTTTGAGAATAATGTGGAAGAATATAAAAATATAAATCAGTAATACAAACTAGCATAGAACCAGAATAACGTGGCTGAACAGTAGGCAACAAAATTTAGATATAGGAATAATTTTTGACTGATTTAGACAACGATTCAATCATTGCCTAACTTCAGTGCAAAAATTAAGTTCGAAGGTGGTGATATGTAAGGTGTCAGGCAAATCCAACACCTTCCATGAAAACTCTGACATGATAAGCAAATCCAGTAGTATGCCACATAGCTCCGAATAGATCTTGACATTAAATTAACCAAAGTAATACGAGTAACGAGTGAGAGAATAGAATACCACAGACTAACACAAGAATGCCTAAATGCATATCATACCTTCCCACCGTGAGACAAATGCAGTTCCGAGGGGAGAAACGAGAACAGAAGCCGAGAGCAGAACCGTGTTAAGCAAGAAGGCCCTACGATAAGGGACGGACACCCACGTTGCCAGCTAACCGCCAGGACCACCCCCCAGCCCATGTTAAAAGCTAGAACCCTCCAGAAGAACAGTATAGATCTTAGGATACACTAAAAGGGCCACACCAGCCGCAAGTTTTAGCGTGAGACTTTTTCGCGTCTCTGTTACGTTGCAAACTTTAAAAACATTGCCCCACCACGAAAAGTATAGCGTTTCTCATTGGATAGACAGAATTTTTCTAGGCAGGGCTTAAGGTTAACATTGATTGGTCAGATGAAAACACAGCCAGTTGTTTTTTTTTTAAACCAACTTGGGTAAATTGTAGTAAGGAGAAGTTAGGAGAGAGTTGCTTCAGAGTCGGCGACGTGCGTCGAGCTGTGCCGACCAATGCCCCCTGACACTGCCTAACCAACGACAAGGTAATGAACGCACGCGATGCCGCATAAGAGCGCATAAAGCTTCACTCAGAACTGCAGAACGCTCATCTGTTACACCCCCATTTTGCGTAATACTAGTGTCGATCGTCAATTAAAGCTCATGGTATTCACATTTGCTACGTAAGTTAAAATCTGAAACGCGATGATTTTTCTGTTATGACGTAGAACAGACATCACGCAGAATGTTAGAGAACATTCTCTAACATTCTGCATGGTGTCTGTCTGTTCTAAGTCGTGTCTCCCTACCACTTTCGTGCAACGACGCTCTGAGCGTGTTTTTTAGGGAATTGACTAGTTTGAACCTGGGACCTGTTGCTGGTAAGGAGACGCCAGACCATACATGACATGTAGAGTTCAGAAGAGTTCAGTGAGACTTACGATGATATAACCAAATACTTAATGATTTCAGCGTCAGCTCCACTGCACTCCCTGTAAAAGAATGTTGATACTAACTAAATTTAGTGGAAGGGGTTCGAGGCTTTCCTATTTTTAGTTAGCTGGAAAAATAATGTCGAAAAATCAGTTAAGTTTACCGTTAGAAATTTTATTCTACTCACAAACATTGTTTATAAATTGCACTATTGATAAAAGGAAATATTTTAATACAGGATGATAAAAACCAACTGTGTTCAACAAAAATGAGAACGAATATTCCCTGAGTGGGTTTCCAAGTTCTACAATGGATCGAAGGTGACCTATGCCATATCACATCCATAATCTGGGTTTAAATTAAGTTTCACAAAAGAGAAAACTATCAAAATGGTCTACAGTGACCCTCAATTATCTTTAATTACTTATCTAACTTCTCGTAAATTACAGTGGCTGATGTGGCTTCTCAATAATTACATAACAGAAAAATCATCGCGTTTCAGATTTTAACTTACGTAGCAAATGTGAATACCATGAGCTTCAGCTGACTATCGACACTAGTATTACGTAAAAAGGGGATGTAACAGATGTGACTTCTGCAGTTCTGAGTGAAGCATATGCGCTCAAAAATGTGGCATCGTATGCGTTCATTACCTTGTCGGTGTTCGTCAGGGGGCGGTGGCTGGCGCAGCTCCATACAGCTCGCCATCTCGGAAGCAACTCTCTTCTAACTTCTCCTTACTACAATTTACCGAAGTTGGTTTAAAAAAAAAAAACTATCTGGCTGTGTTTTCATCTGACCAATCAGGGTCTCAATGTTAACCTTAAGCTCTGCCTACAAAAATTCTGTCTATCCAATGTGAAACGTTTTACGTTTCATGGTGGGGCAATGTTTTTAAAGTTTGCAACGTAACAGAGACGCGAAAAAGTCTCATGCTAAAACTTGCAACTGGTGTGGCCCTTTTAGTGTTATCGTAAGATCTATACTGTTCTTCTGGAGGACTCTATCTTTTAACATGGGCTGGGGGGTGGTCCTGGCGGTTACTTTTTGTGGTGGGGCAATGTTTTTAGCGTTTGCAACGTAACAGAGACGCGGAAAAGTCTCACGCTAAAACTTGCGGCTGGTGTGGCCCTTTTAGTGTTATTGTAAGATCTATACTGTTCTTCTGAAGGGCTCTAGCTTTTAACATGGGCTGTGGGGTGGTTCTGGCGGTTAGCTGGCGACGTGGGTGTCCGTCCCTTATCGTAGGGCCTTCTGTCTTAACACGGTTCTGCTCTCGGCTTCTGTTCTCGTTTCTCCCCTCGGAACTGCGTCTGTCTCACGGTGGGAAGGTATGACATGCATTTAGGCATTCTTGTGTTAGTCTGTGGTATTCCATTTGCTCACTCGTTACTCGTATTATTTTTGGTTAATTCTGTGGTGTCACCGCCAGACACCACACTTGCTAGGTGGTAGCCTTTAAATCGGCCGCGGTCCGTTGGTATACGTCGGACCCGCGTGTCGCCACTATCAGTGATTGCAGACCGAGCGCCGCCACACGGCAGGTCTAGAGAGACTTCCTAGCACTCGCCCTAGTTGTACAGCCGACTTTGCTAGCGATGGTTCACTGACATAATACGCTCTCATTTGCTTAGAAGATAGTTAGCATAGCCTTCAGCTACGTCATTTGCTACGACCTAGCAAGGTGCCATTACCAGTTACGATTGATGCTGTAAAACATGTACCGTCAAGAGCGATGTTCACCAATTATGGATTAACGTTAAGTATTCCAGCAGCTACGTACGTTTTTTGTTAGTCTCATTTCCTTGACCTGTTCCAGACCTCACGCCAGCCTGCGTGAGATAAAACGCGTGCCTTTCGGCTTCCTCTCATAGTGGGTTGGCTGTCTTGCCAATCCACAACAAATTCAATGTCACGATTTATTCGGAGCTATGTGACATACTACTGGATTTGCTTCTCATGTCAGAGTTTTCATCGAAGGTGTTGTCTGGGGAGTCTGGTGGCTAGCGGAAGTGTTTAAACTAAGAAGAGTGTTCCTGGAGCCAATCTGTAGCAATTCTGGGCGTGTGGAGTGCCGCTTTGTCCTGCTGGAATTGCATAAATCCGTCGGAATGCACAATGGACATAAATTCGTGTAGGTAATCAGACAGGATGGTTTCGTACGTGTAACCCGTCAGACCCGTATTTTGACGTATCAGCTGTCCCATACCACTCCAACTGCACGCGTCTCACACCATTACAGAGCCTCTACCAGCTTGAACAATCCCCTGCTGACATGCAGAGTCCATGGATTCATGAGGTTGTCTCCAATTCCGTACACGTTCATCCGCTCGATACAATTTGAAACGAGATTCTTCCGACCAAGAAACATATTTCCAGTCGTCAATAGTTCAATGTCGGTGTTGATGGGTCCAGACGAGGTGTAAAGCTTTGTGTCGTGCAGTCATCAAGCCCATATCGATGATGTTACGTTGAATGGTTCTCACGCTGACAGTTGTCGATGTCCCAGCATTGAAGTCTGCAGCAGTTTTCGGAGGGGTTGCACTTCTGTCACGTTGAACGATACTCTTCAGTCATCTTTGGTTCCGTTATTGCAGGATCTTTTTCCGGCCACAGCGATGTCGGAGATTTGATGTTTTACCGGATTCGTGACATTCGCAGTACACTCGTGAAATGGTCGTACGGGAAAATCCCCACTTCATCGCTAGCTCGGAGATGCTGTGTCCCTTCGCTCGTGCACCGACTGTAACACCACGTTGAAACTCACTTAAAGCGTGATAACCTGCCATTGTAAAAATGGCTTTGAGCACTATGGGGCTTAACAAATGGTTCAAATGACTCTGAGCACTATGGGGCTTAACATCTGAGGTCATCAGTCCTCTAGAACTTAGAACTACTTAAACCTAACTAACCTAAGGACATCAGACATATCCATGCCCGAGGCAGGATTCGAACCTGCAACCGTAGCAGTCGCGCGGTTCCTGACTGAAGCGCCTAGAACCGCTCGGTCACCGCGGCCGGCCTGCCATTGTAGCAGCAGTAACAGATCTAACAACTCCGCCAGACGCTTACTGTCTTATATAGGCGCTGCCGACCGCAGAGCCGTAATCTGCCGGTTTACATATCTCTATATTTGAATACGCATGCCTATACCAGTTTCTTTTGAGCTTCTGTGTGGGTCTTCACTGTCTAGCATTAGAACATATGCTATCCGTAACAGCCAGCCAAAGGTATCCTAAGCACTGTGGATTCACCGACTCTGCATTTGCTTTGTTTTACTCTTAATGGTGTAGAGATTTATGTATGACTGATGCCGTTCTTACCAATTATATTATCTTTCATGCAAGCGGGATTACTTCACAGTCTGAAGTGCATTAAAGATCTTGGAAGCGACTCGCATTGAGAGCAGCTGGGAAATTGTCACCCGAAACATCGGTACACGAGTTAATAACACTTAGCATGCACTTCCGAAAGATGATAGAATATTCGATATGCAGGGAAAACCTCAAGAAATGCACATGTAATTTTCGAATCTCTAATTGAGAATCTTCATTCGAATGTTAATTTTTATCCCTTGTTTGACAGATAGCGCTTAATTTTTAAATTTTTGTACCTACGTTAAGAAACTTTAGTTGCAGTACCTGATATTTCCTTCGTACATTTATGCAATCACAATAGTTCGTCTCTTCTTTGCATTTAAATAAACAAAACGTCGCTGCGTGACGTCGTAAACACGTTTCATAATGTTACTGCAACCACTTGTCCCGTGGCAGCCTACAACGAAACCAGTATCCCGTAACTGTTCGATTAGCTACTGTGTACCCAAAGACGAGAGCTGTTTCTAATTTTTCTTTTCAAAGTATCGCGGTATTCTCATTTTTTTTTTTTTACTTCCCTTAGTGAAAATTGAAGCAAGAAATCGCTATTTTCTCGTCTTGTGTCTAATTAAAGATATAATCATACAAAATGTCAACAGATGTCTGTACAGTCGTGTTCTGCAAGGAAGACGGCATTCCGGTTAATGGCCAACCACATCAACGATGACGTCAGGGCACCTATCAGACGGGGTAGTGTTTGCCGGGTATTCCTACATCCACAGTCGCTGTGTATACAGTCACAGACGATGCGGCATGGCACACAGAAGACGCCTGACTCTCTGCAATGGAGGTCCATGTGAAGAATCGAAGCTGGACGGTCGCAAACTGATTTGGCCCGAAGGCTTAATGTGAATCGATCTGTAGCTTCTCGGATGTGGCGACAATTCATAGAAACAGAAACGGTATTCCGAAGACCAGTGCAGGGCTGACCACGTGTGATCACCAAAAGAGAGGACGTTATTTGGCCATATGGGCACGTCGGTAGTGCTTTAGTACTGCACGGCAACTGGCATCGGACCTCGCAGCATCCCCTGGACGTGTGATATCGAGACAAACGGTGCACAAAAGGCTTCGGCAGAGTAGCCTTTAATGTCGAAGGCCTTCTGTATGTGTATCTCTGATGCGTCATCACATAAGGGAACGTCTAAAGTGGTGACGTGAAAATGTCACCTGGACGGACGAACAGTGGGCCAATGTTCTTTTCGCGGATGAGTCCCGATTTGGTCTGGAGAGTAATTCTCGATGCAATTGCATCTTGAGGGAATGTGCAACATGATTTCGCAATCCAAGGGCGGGGATATGTTGATCACTCGAACACCTCTTCATGAAATTGTACGGGTGAATCGGCAAGGTTTAACTGCTATCAGGTATCTCGGCGAGATCTTCGGACCACATATACGATTATAGCGAGGAGGTGTGGGCCCAGATTTCGTATTGAGGGAGGATAACGCTCGATCTCATAGAGAACGAATGGGTGATGTTTTCTTGGAAACGGAAATTACTGCATGCATGGCGTGAACTGCTCGCTCTCCAGATTTTAATCCCATAGAGCACGTGTGGAATGCACTTGCATTCTCCAAGAGTTGCGAGCAGCTCTGCAGGAAGAACTGGCGTTATTGTCTCAACATGACACTGATGACATCAAAAACAGCATGTCCCGTCTTTGTAATGTCTATATTGCTGCCAGAGGTAGTCACGTCCCATGCTGAGCACATTAACCAGTTGTCAGAATGTATGTGCAAATTCGTTAAGGGGGGGAGGGGGGGGGGGGGTAGGACGTCAAACGGGCCGATTTGGAGCAGGAGAGACACCACAGTACATTTGAATTTCCACTGTCTATACTTTTACAAATAAATTCATAAAACTTTGTTATCATGACCAGAAAGGATTCATATTTCATACTCATAGCAGTGGAAGTTCAAAAACATAACAATTTTTTTTTTTACATATGAAATTTCATCATTTTTTTCACTTACTATGGCTGCATTTGTTGCCATAGGTACACTTATCTTCATAAGTAAGAGAGATTCTTCGATGAATTTTGCACAGCATATAAACCATACGTACAGGTATATGCAACCGTAGAATTTTCCAAATCTATTAAAAACTGTGGTAAAAATTCGGATAATTAACTATAAAATTGGAGGTTTTTCTAAACATGAAGTTTAAAAAAATTAATTTGTTATGTTTTTGAACTTCCCCTGCTATGAGTGTGTATCCTGAATCCTTCCTGGTCATGCTGACAAAGTTGTTATATCCTAGCCAGTAATGCCAACCGAGCCCGCTGCCAAAAGGTTGGCAGCATTAAAGTCCGGACGCCGTCCGCATAAGCAGCGCCAGCGATACAGGATATCGCCGCAAGTCTGCGCGCGCCACCGCTGGCTTCTGGCTTCTTAAGCGCTGGAGTCGCGAGCGCTAGGACAGTTCTGTATTCGCCGCTCAGTTGTATACTCGCCACCGAATTGTGTACTTGCTAGTCAGTTGTGTGTTCATCGCAGCAGAGTTGTTGTTTGTCGTCAGCCGACGCTGACCTAGCCGCTCCGACTCGAACTAGACAGATTTCTGTAGACACCGAGTTCACTACTGTTTCTGTATCTTCGTTAATAAAGATAAGTACCGACTTTTATTTAATCAGAGTGTTTGGGTTTTCATCTTTCTGTTTCACTGTTCCAGCGGACCGGTCGGCCCGCTATTAAAAGTGTGGCGGTGACTTCGTAAGCCGTTTCTACAGCGAATTGTTTGTCGCTACGAACACCGCCACAAAAAAAGTATTATGAAGTTATTCGTAAAAGTATAGACAGTGGAAATTGAAATGTCCTGTGGTGCCTCTTCTGCTCCAAGTCGGCCCGTTTGTCGTCCTACCCTCCTTAAGTCGGAAAACAACGAAGAACATTTTTGTCTACCGTTATGCAAGTTGCAGTTGTGTACGTTCTGTGTTCTTTACATTGTTTCTACTTTACTATCACCTGTTTACACTTTTTTGTTGCAAAATAATTGCAAGCTTGGAATATTTCCGCTTGTTGCATTAATTTTGGACGCCAGTGTATATACCTCATATTGGACTATTTGCAGTATATAGCGTGCCTCTCCTAAGAATCGTCAGGCGCATTTTTCTGGTGTTTCGGCAGAGATTTTCAATGTCGTTTTTGTAATGTGTAGCTGCAGGCAGCCAAGAAAATATTGAATGGCAAGTAAAATTCTGATTTAAAAGGCACATTGTAAAGGGAAACAGACCGATGCTTCCCGTTGACAGCGGATGTCGTATGAAACATGAGATGAGTAGTAATTGTCTGTGCTGCACATCGCAAAACCGAACTTCAAATATCGGCTGAAACGCGACTTTTAGGAGAGACACCCTGTATATGTTTCTCACGGGAATGATTCGCCTCAAATTAAACTTCAGAGCTAAAAAAGTAATTTTAGGAATACATTCTTCACTAACTGCAAGTACTGAATTTCGAATTATGTTCTCTTCGCATCCTGGTATAGAAACATTCGAAAGCCTAAGAAAATTAAAGGACAAGCTACAGACAGATCTTTGTTTTTAAAGTTTGAAGCTCTTGGTTCATAACCAAAAGAATTAGAAGCGACGAATACTGCGTAATACAGTTTCTCTTTTTTTGTTTTCTACGTATTTGTCTCTTACAAACTGGTCAAGAGTATTATTTAGATAAGTATTACTTAATTACAAAAACAGTAATTCTCTTGATGTTCTGAAACGTATCTCACTTTTGTTGATCGTTTTCTGTCTTAAACTTCTTCTTGTGGTGACTACAGAGTTAAGAAAAGAACGTCACTGGAGATTTTTAGAAATTAATAAGAATATAGCACAATAGCCTCAGCTTAGATTTAAATGAACAATCTAAGTTTCATGTTTCCCTTTCACTGAACTAAAAACATACCAGTACGGTAAACAATAAATTTCAGTATCTCTTGTAATCAGTAAAAGGTATATCAGCTTCTTTCACACATACACGCATTTATCTAAACGCTACAACGCATTTCTTCGGCTTCTGGCGGTAATGTACGAACAGCAACGTTGATATTCTGTTAACAGTGACTTCATTTATTTGATTTACAAGAGAAAATATGAGGAAAAAAGCGAAAGCCAAGATCATATTTTTCGTAAAATGAAGTAATTTCCTTTTGCAAATTTTTTCTCTATATAATAGCAATTTTGATTTTGTTATTGTTATAACGTCTGAATTTTGTAGTACCTCTTTCTGCTACATGTTTGTTTCATCTGCGGTTGCGATCATAGAGTGAGAATATCTGTAGAGCGAACAGGGCGTGCTGCACATGTCGCCAACATCAAACGGGAAATGTTACGACACTTTTGTTATAATACTGTATAATTATTGTGCGCAAAAGACTGAAACTTTAATACTATTTATCTTGGTTTTGCTCATTTATTTAGTAGTAACATCAATTATGTATATCAGATGCTGCTACAGACGCAAATAGAAATACTTGAAAGGGAGAACATTTATTTTTCATAGGTATCACAGAAGTCACGTCTATTGGTGACTAAAATCCTGTAATGCCCGTCTGAACGCCATACTGTAGATATTCCAGATATACAGTTGCAGCAGTCCTATGTTACATGATGGCCTAAGAGGACTAAAACCTGTGTGTCATCTAGTAAAATTTCATATAGCTGAAAAGTGTTTCTTTTTTGAATACTTCATTTATATCAGGTTCTGTAGCCGTTGCCTGTTGTGAACGTATCAAAACCATACTTCCACCTTACAAGGAACCCCTAGAGGGCGAGGTTGCAAAAGGCCAATGGCGTTTATGCCACCTGATGCCTCACGTATTATCTACCATGCAATCGCAATATTGGCTGCTAACGGAAACAGGGGGAGGGACTGGAGGTGTAACAACAGTGCTACGGCGCTAGTGGCGTTGATACAAAGCAGAGCAATGGCAACGATAAACAAAACAAATATTGCATCGTATCTACAACAACAGTTGCCGTAGTTGACATTTCGTCAGAAATGAACCCAAGAAATTTCGCAGAGTAAGAAATAAGTGGCAGATGAAATACAGCGTTTCTGCAAGATTAATCAGTGGAATGTATGGTGTCGTATACGCTCGACTGTGTGGATAATTTACGTGAGAAGTTCAATGATGACGTTACGTGCTTAATAAGTGAAAGTGATACTGAAAAACGTGTAGTTCATCATCATTGTCGGGCAGGGAGCCACAAATCCCGTCTCCAGTGAAATGCAGTAAAGGGCAATCGTTGTCCAAATAGCGGGTACTAAACATAATTACGTTCACTGAAGATCATCAGTAGCATGGTTAAAAAGAAACAATTATGCACAGATTTCGAATACGTTGGGAGCAATATGACCGTATAGTGCAGAACAAAGACTACGTCTATTCAAGTGAGGACAAGGCTCACTTCTTACAAAAACTTTCGCGTTTCAAGAATGCTTGGTAAAATTTAAAGGCTGTGCATGATAGGATTTAAAAAGAAAATGCACGCGGAAGAAAGTGTGGAAATTAGAGATAGCAAGAGCGTTGTATCAAGATCAACTAACATCAGTGCCTTCACACATTTGTCTGAAATTGTGCCGATTGTCAGTCTGGAGTGTAAATTGATTACAAAGTTATTTATTGTGCTACTACAAGTTGGAGGTGCTATGTTCCCTACGATTCTTTCTCGTGTGCGTGATCTTGCAAGGGCAGTAGAGAATCTCTACGTCACAGCAAGCGAGAGTGGAAACATGAAGGTAAGAGAACTACAACTGTTGTATGAGCACTGCTACTGGAAAGTAAGTGGTCAAAATAACTTCCTTTTGCTTTGTTTCTGGTCTGCGAGTTAAAACCACACTCCTTTATTACAAACTATCCCGCCTGAATAGTGTGTGACATTGCAGTTCATATCACCTGCAACCACTCCACAAATTCAATCTCTGGATGTTTTTTTTTTTTTTTTTCGTGCCTACAAAACATTGCACGATCTGCAGCTACACCTTAAAGGATAGCCAATTTTACGATAAGCTCTATGACAGACAGTTCCGCATTCGGTTGCATGCCATCACATTCCATTAGCTCTGATCAAAGCGTTACACCAATATGATTCTATATGTATTCTTTAAGAGTGAATACCTAAGTGAACGTTCTGCACCGTTTGTAACTCCCGAAGAGCTCGTCTTTGATCTTGATGGTGCGAACCTTTGTGATCACTGTGGCGCACCATTTTTCATTCGATGTTCATGGTGCAAGCTAATGGTTTGTTTTCAACATCTCCTGAATGTTGACAGTGCCCATATTATGAAGTGTAATACATACATCCCATAGAGGGTTGATCTCTGCACCTCCCGGACACTCATTTTCTATCGCCACCTGATCTACATGGTGTTTTTTGTGTCATAACTGATAACACAACACTTTCAAATGAGACTTACTAATGACTGAACTTGCAACCTCCCACTCAATGTGATGTATGTATGTATTAAGCCGGGGATCTAGAAACGACAGAGAGGCTTCTAAAGTGTTTCACAGTGGTTCACAACCCCACAACAGGCTACATCAGTCCACCCACCCCACCGCCGCCCCACACCGAACCCAGGGTTATTGTGCTGTTCGGCCGCCAGTGGACCCCCCGGGAACGTCTCATACCAGACGAGTGTATCCCTAAATGTCTGCGTGGTAGTATAATTGTGGTGTACGAGTACGTGGAAACTGTATTTGCGCAGCAATCGCCGACACAGTGTAACTGAGGCGAAATAAAGGTAATCAGCCCGCATTCGCCGAGGTAGATGGAAAACCGCCTGAAAAACATTCACACACCGGACCTCGGTGACCGGCACGCCTTCCCGCTCGGGAAACAGCGCCTTAGATCGCGCGGCTAACTGGCGGGCTACTCAAGGTGATCCTTGTTAGCTGCATCATTTGATAATTTGCTACTCATCCCGACCACTAATTTCGGCCACTCAGATATTTTGAAGTAGTATAGGAAAGCATTTATCATCCAAATATTTTAGATAAGCTCTCTATCTCATATGGCAGACCTCGTTAGGTTGGCGCACGCACGCACGCACGCTCGCACACACACATACACACACACACACACACACAAACACACACACACACACACACACACACACACACACAAACACAGTCACACGCACATACATACACACAGTAGGCGCGGGTGCGGACGCGTGCTCGTGCGTGCAACTAAAGTGGATATCAGCTGTCATATCCCATCAGAACTTATACACTGCAGCCTCGGCTCTCATAGACGATTTCTACTTCTTAGAAAATCGGCATCAGATGTTGTGAATTCGTTACGTAGTAAGTCGTAAGAGTACAGCTGAACTACGGAAGGTGTTCAAAATACAAACGTTGAGGCTGAAATATACAATAAAAAATCGTTTACTAGAATAGTGTACTGTTTCGCAGCATGCTTAATCATCGTAAATATCCCACTCGCTTTTATTCCCAGCCAACAGTAAGGTCACATGCTTTCTAAACAATTTCATTCTTTCTTATTAAGCGAAAATGGCACTAACAGCAGAAAAAGTTCCCACATATCACAGTAACAAATGATGCGCTAATAATACAAAACACTATGACCATTGCCCACGGCGACGCTAGATGCTGACTGGTGGCGTTACGGGCACGTGACACGATAACAGAAGTATGTAAGCGGAGAAGACACGGTCATGAGATCTAGAGAAGATATGGGCTGCAAATGAGGAAACCCATTGAGATAAATGACTTTCACAAAGGGCAGATTATTATTACGCAAAGCCTGTGAACTAGTATCTCGAAAACGGCGAAACTGGTCGAATGTTCACGTACTACTGTGGAGAGCATCTACGGAAAGTGATAGGACACTGAAACTACCACTAGACGCTAAATGGTTCGACGTCCACGACTCTTCACAGAACATGGCGTTCGGAGGCTTGCCTGCTGTCTAAAGTAGGACGAATGGTGATATGTGGCATCTCTGCCGAAAGGGCACAATTCTGGTGCGCGTACAAGTGTTCCGGAGTACACTGTCATCCTACTGCGTTGAACATGGAGCTCCATAGCAGACCATCCCCTACGCGTTCGCATGTTGACCCAACGACATAGACAATTACGATTGCAGTGGGCACCGGACCATCGGGATTAGGCCGTTGATCAATGGAAACGTGTCGCCTCTTCTGGTGAATCACATTTTTGCTACACTAGGTCGATGACCGTCTCCACAAACGCCGTAACCACGTTGAACGGCAGCTCGAAACGTGCAGAGCACCACGGACGCAGGCTGATGTGAGCAATACCATGCTGTGGAAGATATTCTGCGCATGCATGGGACCTGTGATAGTAATGGAAGATACGCTGACAGCTGCGAACAACCTACATTCCTTCATGATTGATGTCATCTCCGACGGCGATGCCATCTTCCAGCAGTATAACTGTCCGTGCCTCGGAGTGATAACTGCGCTACAGTGGTTTGACGAGCATTATAGAGAACACACCTTAATGTCTCGGCGACCAAATTTGCCTGATGTAAATCCTATGGAACCCATCTGGGTCGCTAACGGGCACAATCACCAAGTAGGCAAATCACAGATAAGCGGCCCGTTATTTAAGCGAATTACATGACCTGTGCATAGACATCTAATGCCATATACCTCCGCAACCTCACTAACAAACTGTCGGACACCCGATACGCAAAATCAGTGATTTATTTCATTTCAAAAAAACTGTTATGCATGTGATCATAATGTTTTGGCTCATCAGTGTTATTACACATATCAGTAATAACAATAATTATTATTGTCGTATTTTGTGGACTATAAGGCGCACCTTTTACTTCGAAAAATTCCCTCCAAAATTCAGGTTCGTCTTCTACATCTACATGACTACTCTTCAATTCACATTTAAGTGCTTGGCAGAGAGTTCGTCGAACCACAATCATACTATCTCTCTACCATTCCACTCCCGAACAGTGCGCGGGAAAAACGAACACCTAAACATTTCTGTTCGAGCTCTGATTTCTCTTATTTTATTTTGATGATCATTCCTACCTATGTAGGTTGGGCTCAACAAAATATTTTCGCATTCGGAAGAGAAAGTTGGTGACTGATATTTCGTAAATAGATCTCGCCGCGACGAAAAACGTCTTTGCTTTAATGACTTCCATCCCAACTCGCGTATCATATCTGCCACACTCTCTCCGCTATTACGTGATAAAACAAAACGAGCTGCCCTTTTTTGCACCCTTTCGATGTCCTCCGTCAATCCCACCTGGTAAGGATCCCACACCGCGCAGCAATATTCTAACAGAGGACGAACAAGTGTAGTGTAAGCTGTCTCTTTAGTGGACTTGTTGCATCTTCTAAGTGTCCTGCCAATGAAACGCAACCTTTGGCTCGCCTTCCTCACAATATTATCTATGTGGTCTTTCCAACTGAAGTTGTTCGTAATTTTAACACCCAGGTACTTAGTTGAATTGACAGCCTTGAGAATTGTACTATTTATCGAGTAATCGAATTTCAACGGATTTCTTTTGGAACTCATGTGGATCACCTCACACTTTTCGTTATTTAGCGTCAACTGCCACCTGCCACACCATACAGCAATCTTTTCTAAATCGCTTTGCAACTGACACTGGTCTTCGGATGACCTTACTAGACGGTAAATTACAGCATCATCTGCGAACAACCTAAGAGAACTGCTCAGATTATCACCCAGGTCTTATACTCGAAATTAATATAGAAACGTCCAGTATTTGGTTTAAAATTCCCGCCAGTCTTAAAAATGTCCATATATTCGATGCTGTGCAATACCTATCTTTATCTGGCAGCACTGGATTCAACTGCCATCAGCAAAGCACCGATGCGACGAATATGACTTGCGGAGATTCACAGGCTTGCTAACACTGTCTCCCTCCCGCCCTGCCATGACAAACCCAGCCTATGATGCGTCATCGCAGTGTACGGTGCCAGTGAACTTGAATTGAAAGTCATTTGTATTACGGCGTAAAGTCAGCGCCGGCAAGCCAGTCGGGAACGACAGAGAAGTGAAGGCTGAGAGAAGAGGTCAGCCAATCGCACGCTGACCGACGTCCCTCCAGGAACACAACACGACAACAGCGGCCCCTAGGTGAAGACAACATAAGCATCGCGCCCGACTTGTTACAGCCCACTTCGATAGCAGCTTCAACGTTAGCCACTTCATTAGTAATCTCGAAGTAGCTCAGTTAGAGTTTGTTCAATAATAAAGATTACAAAAAAAAGGGGACTAATGACAAAAAAACACAAAAAAAGTGGTAACGTGTAAAAAAAAAAAGTTTGGGATCAGCAGCCACTGCAGTTCAGTTGATTTGGTGTGTCGCCCTTTGCTTGCGACACAGCTGTATAATCAAAGTTAAATATTTGTATTTTTCTAGTTCAAATAAAACTCATTAGTACGAGTTGTTTGATTGTTTGCCTAGCAAACCGAGTATGCAGGATTCCTAGACATTACAATTTGTGTTATCGGTAATAGTGCTATATTTTTGTTAGTTGCTAGTTTTGTAATGGGCTATAAACTGAAAGTAATAGCATATGTAGAAGAACATAGAAACAGTGTAGCTGAGCGGTATTTCAGCCCTCCACCAACAGAAAAAAACCTATCGCGATGGGCGAGCAAGTAAAGAAGAACTGAAAAAAGAGGAAAATTAAACGTGCAAATAGAGGATCTACAAAATGGCCAACAGTAGAAGATGATGTATTGAAATCGATCCAAGGACACCGTCAAATGACATTTGAATTAATACAAAAATGATGCAAATCACGCCCGTAAGCTAGCGCTACAGTGGAACTTAACAGACATTAAGGGTGGAGTTAGTTGGTGCTACACGTTTTCGAAGCATTATGGACTTAGCATCCGAGCCAAAACCAAAATATCTCAGAATATGTCACAAGAGTATGAAAAGAAAATATTATCTTTTCATCGCTTTATTATCCAACATCGAAAGAAACCCTGTGTGAACTAAGCCAAACAGCGAATATGGACGAACCTCTGACATTTGACATGCCAAGTAACAGAACTGTTGCCATGAAAGGTGCTAAAACTGTACTTATAAAAACAAGTGGACATCAAATTGTTACAGGATGTCCCAGCAGGGCCTATTGTGGAACTGTCGATGATTTCCAGATGTCTACGAACGACACAACCGATTATAGTAAATATTTAGATGTCTGTTTGTAAACGACAAAAAATGTTCGAATGTGTGTGAAATCTTATGGGACGTAACTGCTAAGGTAATCAGTCCCTAACCTTACACACTACTTAACCTAAATTATCCTAAGGACAAATACACACACCCATGCCCGAGGGAGGATTCGAACCTCCGCCGGGATCAGCCGCATAGTCCATGACTGCAGCGCCTAAGGCCGCTCGGCTGTACCTACGCGCCTGAAAACGACTTATGTTATTCAAAATGGCTCTGAGCACTATGGGACTCAACTGCTGAGGTCATAAGTCCCCTAGAACTTAGAACTAGTTAAACCGAACTAACCTAAGGACAACACACACAGCCATGCCCGAGGCAGGATTCGAACCTGCGACCGTAGCGGTCGCGCGGTTCCAGACTGTAGCGCCAGAACCGCTCGGCCACCAGCGGCCGGCGACTTACGTTATTGTCTGTATTACATTTAATACTGTTCTTAAAAACCATACGATGAATAAATGGTCCGAAGAAGAACGGTAAAAATGGGAAAAAGTTATGAGAAGTGATCGTGAAAGAAAATGTAATGAAGAGAGAAGTAGAAAAAAACGGAACTAGATGGGACTGACGAAAGCTGCTAGACTGACGTACTGAGGATATTGGATTGGCGTTACGTAAGAGGATGGCAGTTGTTATGTTCTAATAGAGAAGTTGCATCGATCATGAAACACACAAACTTTAAGTGTCCTCTGGTATGTTGCGTTGTTTTGTGTAAGATTCAAATTACTTGGTAGTTTATTCCACAGACGTATGGGTGAAACGGAGGAAACAAACATCATGCAAACGGCCTTAAAAGCCCAACGGTACCTATCGGCCGCCGTTTCGTCCTCAACCCTTAAGCGTCACCGGATGCGGATACAGAGCGGTATGTGGTCAGCAAATAGCTCTCCCAGCCGTTATCAGTTTCCGTGACCGGCGCCGCTACACCTCAGTCAAGTAGCTCCTCAATTGGCCTCACAAGGGCTGAGTGCGCCCCACTTGCCGAGAGCACTTGGCAGACCCGGACGGTAACCCGTCCAAGTGCTAGCCAAGCCCAGCAGCGCTTAACTTCGGCGATCTGATGGAACTAGTATTACCACTGCAACAAGGCCGTTGACCTCAAATGAACAGCAAGATGGAAAATATTTAAAGTTTCCATATGTATAGCTAAGCCGCAGGAAGTAGCAGATTTTCCACTAAAGTTAGGTATTCAGGAGTATATCGGGTAATAAACACATGAATGTTTTGGCCGAGTTGTCTGCATTTTCACAATTTGTGCCATATTGGACCTTATAGCTGTATAAGAGACTCGACAGGGCTAATGAGTGTACTAGTTTTTGTTATATTATAGGCGAAAATATTTCTCTAACGTTTCCTGCGCAGATGCTTATTCTGGCATATACTAAGACCGTTTCTCGTTTTTGTTACGACAGTGGGGGTGACAGAAGTAATGGCTTCACAGATATATTCACTGATCAACTTCCGGTTCAATACAAGGATCACCTTATACATTTAAGTTTTATTGTGAAGCCCAGATTTTGTGCCCATACTGATAATGAACTGAGATCATAATTTCATAAGCAGTATTCTGAGAATGGGCACTTACAAAGAAAGTGTATGATTTTGCAAGCACAGAACAGCACGAAAAACTGCTTAGAATATAAGTCGCTCACCACAAAACTGTGGCATGAGTCATTCACATGCAACACTTCGCATCTTACCAGGAAATATATTTGAATGATAACCTATTCAAGATCTAAGAGGGTAACTTCGGTAACGCGCAGAAACGAAATATCGATATGATAGGATCAAAATATTAGAAAGCCGATTCTTATTGCTATGTTTCCCTCCGATTAAAATAATTACGCTATCGTACTGACCTGATGCCTACGATATTAAATTACCTGTATTATCCCAAAATACCATGGAAGTTCCTTCCGACATGCACGTGCAAAGGAACAGGCACTGCTGCGACTATAGTCGTTATGAAACACATTAAATGTATTCTCAGTTGAGAATATAGACTACCATCAGCTTCGTAAAGGAACGACGGCAAAGCAAATTTGTGATGTCTGGAACCGCAGGATCGCTACGGTCGCAGGTTCGAATTCTGCCTCGGGCATGGATGTGTGTGATGTCCTTAGGTTAGTTAGGTTTAAGTAGTTCTAAGTTCTAGGGGACTGATGACATCAGAAGTTAAGTCCCATAGTGCTCAGAGCCATTTGAACCATTTTTGTTAGAAGTAGGTGCAGAAAAGGATTCAAATGGCTCTGAGCACTATGGGACTTAAGTTCTGAGGTCATCAGTCCCTTAGAACTTAGAACTACTTAAACCAAACTAATATAAGGACATCACACACTTCCATGCCCAAGGCAAGATTCGAACCTGCGACCGTAGCGGTCGCGCGGTTCCAGACTGTAGCGCCTAGAACCGCTCGGCAACACCGTCCGGCTGAAGTAGGTGCATTTAGTGAGCATTTTACTGGGAGTTTCAAGAGTGTAACATAACTAGTATATCAGTGGCATATTGGAAGAAAAGTAACAGACCAAAGGTTGACCTCTGGGGAATCACGAGAGCAAGTTTTTCGATGACAACTCGCAGTCAATTCCCTGACGAAGACAATTTGCAAAAGTAGCCGAGACGTTGTAGAATTTTATTGTGTGCCTTAGTTATTAACCCGGAATGAATTTTCCGAAAATAGCAAACGGCTGATGAAAATTACGCTCTCTGTGTTTTGTAACTTTATAAAACTTGAGACTCTGTTGTACCATTTAATGGTTGTCGTGTGTCAGACATTTCTAAAAATAGCGGAGCAACACAACTTGGCCATAAAAAGCACGTGCTCTCAAGGGTCTGCTGTGCTTCTCAAGCCACGAAGTTGGATTCACGCATCTGTCTCACAGTCCTACCCGCGAGTGCCGGAGAAATCCCTGTGGGACGGCCGAGGCGCTGCTGAAATCCCTGTGGGCCGAGGCGACGTTTCCGCTGTTTGCGCCGCTGGACCTCTGGGACCGCACTCCGTATATTGTTGGGATCATCTTGCGGTAGGCCCTCTGCGGCCTGACCCTCTAACATAAGTTCGCAGGATTGCGGCGGGCGGCCTACGTGACCTCTTCCACGAGAGATGGTGTTGTCAGCCCAAACGTCCTTGGCCTGCTTCGAGCGGCGCGTGCTCGTCAAATTTATGTCCGCCTCCACTCTACGCCACCCCACACTCCCCGCTTCTCGCGGCCTCAGTTGACCTACACTCGGCTCCAGCAGCTGGGCTGGGACCGTAAAATCCTGACACTCCCAAGGGTCACCACAAAAAGAATCAATCTGTGTTTTCATTTCGTAGGATCACTGTAGCACCCCAACACAATAATAGAACATGACCTTACACCAACTGAATAATAATTAAATGAATTTAACGATACTTACAATAACAAAAAATTAACCATCCTACAACTTTGAAAATTCTTTTTTCCAGAAATATGTTTAGTAGTGTACAGTTTTAACCAAAAGCACAGTCGCAGAGTGACATCTTCAATTGTAACCGTAATAATATCCTCTTCTGTTGTTTCTTTTGTACACGCTGCAAATCATGCAGTTCTTAATGTCTCACTTTTTGGAGGAACTGTCCCAGGAGTTAAGTTGACAATCGCCATAATGATATGAAAAGGCGAATAAAAAATACTAATTGTGAAAGTAACATACCTGCGTAAGATGTTTACTTCAAATTAATAATAATATGTTGTAGTTGTGGTCTTCAGTCCGAAGGCTGGATTGGTGCAGTTCTCTATGCTGTGCAAGCCTCTACATATCCGAATAACTACTGCTACGTACATCTATCTGAATCTGCTTACTGTATATATATATGCATTTCCCTCCAATACTAATTGGTTCAAAATGGTTCAAATGGCTCTGAGCACTATGGGACTCAACTGCTGAGCTCATTAGTCCCCTAGAACTTAGAACTAGTTAAACCTAACTAACCTAAGGACATCACAAACATCCATGCCCGAGGCAGGATTCGAACCTGCGACCGTAGCGGTCTTGCGGTTCCACACTGCAAGGCCTTTAACCGCACGGCCACTTCGGCCGGCTACTAATTGGTGATTCATTGATCTCCCAGAATGTGTCCTATGATACAGTCACTTCTTCTACAGTCAGGTATGAATATTGTTCATAATTCCACTTAGTGGACCGGAAACAAATTATACTACACCATACAAGCCGGGCTGGGTCGCTAGCTAAGTACACTCCTGGAAATGGAAGAAAGAACACATTGACACCGGTGTGTCAGACCCACCATACTTGCTCCGGACACTGCGAGAGGGCTGTACAAGCAATGATCACACGCACGGCATAGCGGACACACCAGGAACCGCGGTGTTGGCCGTCGAATGGCGCTAGCTGCGCAGCATTTGTGCACCGCCGCCGTCAGTGTCAGCCAGTTTGCCGTGGCATACGGAGCTCCATCGCAGTCTTTAACACTGGTAGCATGCCGCGACAGCGTGGACGTGAACCGTATGTGCAGTTGACGGACTTTGAGCGAGGGCGTATAGTGGGCATGCGGGAGGCCGGGTGGACGTACCGCCGAATTGCTCAACACGTGGGGCGTGAGGTCTCCACAGTACATCGATGTTGTCGCCAGTGGTCGGCGGAAGGTGCACGTGCCCGTCGACCTGGGACCGAACCGCAGCGACGCACGGATGCACGCCAAGACCGTAGGATCCTACGCAGTGCCGTAGGGGACCGCACCGCCACTTCCCAGCAAATTAGGGACGCTGTTGCTCCTGGGGTATCGGCGAGGACCATTCGCAACCGTCTCCATGAAGCTGGGCTACGGTCCCGCACACCGTTAGGCCGTCTTCCGCTCACGCCCCAACATCGTGCAGCCCGCCTCCAATGCTGTCGCGACAGGCGTGAATGGAGGGACGAATGGAGACGTGTCGTCTTCAGCGGTGAGAGTCGCTTCTGCCTTGGTGCCAATGATGGTCGTATGCGTGTTTGGCGCCGTGCAGGTGAGCGCCACAATCAGGACTGCATACGACCGAGGCACACAGGGCCAACACCCGGCATCATGGTGTGCGGAGCGATCTCCTACACTGGCCGTACACCACTGGTGATCGTCGAGGGGACACTGAATAGTGCACGGTACATCCAAACCGTCATCGAACCCATCGTTCTACCATTCCTAGACCGGCAAGGGAACTTGCTGTTCCAACAGGACAATGCACGTCCGCATCTATCCCGTGCCACCCAACGTGCTCTAGAAGGTGTAAGTCAACTACCCTGGCCAGCAAGATCTCCGGATCTGTCCCCCATTGAGCATGTTTGGGACTGGATGAAGCGTCGTCTCACGCGGTCTGCACGTCCAGCACGAACGCTGGTCCAACTGAGGCGCCAGGTGGAAATGGCATGGCAAGCCGTTCCACAGGACTACATCCAGCATCTCTACGATCGTCTCCATGGGAGAATAGCAGCCTGCATTGCTGCGAAAGGTGGATATACACTGTACTAGTGCCGACATTGTGCATGCTCTGTTGCCTGTGTCTATGTGCCTGTGGTTCTGTCAGTGTGATCATGTGATGTATCTGACCCCAGGAATGTGTCAATAAAGTTTCCCCTTCCTGGGACAATGAATTCACGGTGTTCTTATTTCAATTTCCAGGAGTGTATATATCAGTCAATGCTCACACAATATTCTTTATTGGCTACATCGGTTTCAACTAAGGTAATGTCGTCATGTATTTTTATTGTAAAAAATAGCGTGTCCATCGTGTTCATTTAATGTTAATGCTGTTAGCAGTTTAGATCACTAGAACATCAGACAGTATTTCAGGCAGCGGTGACGGTGGCTCGGGCTTACTCTTTAAGTGACACTGGTAAATGTATGTACCAGTGGTAAACAACTGGAAGAACGATGTATGATTGTTTTTCTCCATATTCACTGGTATGAACTTTACTATCCTATACCTAGTGGTAGACCTAAAAATATGTACTAAATTGAGCAGGTTTATCTATTGATGTTCCCAAAGAGTACATGTTGTTGTTGTGGTCTTCAGTCCTGAGACTGGTTTGATGCAGCTCTCCAAGCTACACTATCCTGTGCAAGCTTCTTCATCTCCCAGTAACTACTGCAACCTACATCCTACTGAATCTGTTTACTGTGTTCATCTCTTGGTCTCTCTCTACGATTTTTACCCTCCACGCTGCCCTCCAATACTAAACTGGTGATCCTTTGATGCCTTAGAATATTCCCTACCAACTGATCCCTTCTTCTAGTAAAGTTGTGCCACAAATTTCTTTTCACCCCAATACTATTCAGTACCTCCTCATTAGTTACGTGATCTACCCATCTATTCTTCAGCATTGTTCTGTAGCATCACATATCGAAATCCTATATTCTCTTCTTGGGTACACTGTTTATCGTCCATTTTTCACTTTCATACATAGGTACACTTCATACAAATACTTTCAGAAAACACTTCCTGGCACTTATCTCCGATGTTAACAAATTTCTGTTTTTCAGAAACGCTTTCCTTGCCATTGTCAGTCTACCTTTTATATCCTGTCTACTTCGACTATCATCAGTTATTTTGCCTTCCTAATAGCAAAACTCTTTCACTACTTTAAGTGTCTCGTTTCCCTATCTGATTCCCTCAGCATCACCTGCTTTAATTCGACTACATTCCATTATACTTGTTTTGCTTTTGTTGATGTTCATAGCATATCCTCCTTTCAGGACGCTCTTCATTCCGTTCTGGTGCTCTTCCAAGTCTTTTGCTGTCTCTGACAGAATTACAATTTCATCGGCAAACTTCAAAGTTTTTATTTCTTCTTTCCGAACTTAATTCCTACTCCAGATTTTTCCTTTGTTTCCTTTACTACTTGCTCAATAATGGTATCCTGTGTAACGAGGAAATTGACTGCCATGATAGGAATAACATAAACATTCATGTTGCATGAGGTGCGAAAATCACGGAAAACATAAATCAGGATGACTGGATGGTGTACCAATCCTGATATCTCATTAAAAGAAAAATTTATTTATTTTCGTCAGTTAAATTTGACGACGGACAACATTCTGACCTCTTCAGAATTATATTGATGAAATGAATAAAAATTTCGTTGTGTAATATATAGTATTTTCCAAGTGCAGGTTGTTGTTGTACATGAGAGTAACATGTATTATTACGAAAAAGTTCTACCAGTCTCGAATTATTAGTTCTTTTGACAAGTTTGTTAGTGTTCACAGTGCTTTTTTCTTTTTTCCTGATCACTAGTCATCAAAAGAGTCACAGAGGATGATGAATAAAAATAATGAAGTCCATATGTACACACAGCATTGAAAACTATTATACGCACTTATACAGAAAAAAATTTCGTCGAATCTGTACAACGACCACAGGCGTCTTCTTTGCTTCTGTAATGTAAGAGGACTCAGTGTGATGTGGTTTCCATTAGGAATCAGGCGCATTTGTATTTTACTCGTTTTTGTTCTTTATATTTTTGTTACATTTTTGATAATAGCTTTTAATAAATATTTCAGTTTATAACTAAAAAAGTGCTGCAATGGTAAAATAAAAAATCAAGACGATAACTTCAATTATTCATATTCATTCAAAGGAAAAAAGAGAAATGAACAATGAACAAACGAGGCACTTGTCTACGCTCCACACTGGTTCTGTTATGGTGCAACGTCTTGAATATAAACATAAATCTAAATGTATGTTGATGCATGAGGGTGAGGGTGCACATGTCATTTACCTTAATATATCAAACGAAATCAATGAGTAAATAACTGTCTGTGGAGTTGCTATTGTTACTGTTGTGATGGTGATATACAGCCCTGCCGGCGTGTGACCTACCCGCGAGACCAGCACGCGACTGCGGTGTGCGAGAGAGTGCGCGAGAACACTTCGCGAACGCTGGAGGAAGTTCTCGAAGGTTACCGATGCTAATGACAGCCACGTGAGCGCCTGTGTCGCAGCCACGCGGATTTTACGTGCCTGCATTCACTTGCATATAGGCTGCAAATTTGCATGACGCACATGCACAATGCGCTTCGCTTACCACCAGAATTGGTCGAAATACGTGCCATTGATGAATAATGAATGTATGTATAAATTATTATTCACTATTCGTGAATGGAAAACATTATTCGAAACACTATTATGCACTTACACAAATAAAAACTCTTATTCGTCATCTGCGAACAAAAATTGTTACAGATGCTAAGAAAATTTGAAATCCAGTGCCATTTACTGCTCCAATTCTTTGTCGTTTGTTAAACAAATGTACTCTTTGTTCCTTTAAATTAGGATTTGGAACAGCTCTTTTTTCAAACATCTCATCAAAAACATTATTTGGTTTTAGAAGATTTGGCACTGTAATGCTTAAGAAAGTACGCTCTACACACGCAAAGAGCATACTGGTGCGTTCTATTTCCTGAATTGGTCTTTATTTCATGAAGACGTATATGACTTTCAACTCACATCCTCCCACAGCAGAAACCGAGAAATCATCAGTTCCGCTATAGTTTTTGGCAAATAATTGGTTGTGATTTCAAGTTAGCTTCACTTCTCAGATCATATTCCAAGCTTTTTTTTTCTTTCTTTCCTTTTTTAATTATGTTTTTAGTATTACATCATAATATAATTAGATACTCGTGACCTGATTTCTTGGACATTTCTTCGGCTATTATGTATGCAGTTTGACACAAGCCTTCCTTGGTCATGGAGAGCAATACAAAGGAACTACTTGTTTTCAAATCGTGAGTAAGGCATTGCTATAATAATTGAAATTGGCGTGAAAAGACGAAAAGCGTCTTCCAGGTTTCAATTTCAAAGCTCTATGGAACTGCATAGACGCATGTCGATTTGAAAAACTATTCTCTATTCTAACCGTAAGCGGTAGATGAACCTAAAACACTTTCGGTGTCTCTGGGCGTCCAGTAGCATTCCATAAACGGTTCAGGAGTTCTTTACATTTAAAGTCTATTGATGTTAGTCGTTATCAAAAGAGTTCTAACTTCGTTCACTCATTTTTAGTGCTACAAACACGAGGGACTGCGTAGTTATATCAACAAAACACGGTTACCCGACAGTATTAGTAGTACTGGTACAATGTGTACTACGACATTTCTTACGTTATAAAGGAAGTAAAGCTGAGCTGAACTCGAAGGTTCATTTGAACACTGCAGTGCATTACTAGGCTCTTGATTTTCTTCCACCTCAGAACTGTCTTGTACAGTCATTTAGAAGAGGGGCTACATTTACGTCGTAATATGGTGCTACTTAACTTGGTCATTTTTCTCATTGTTAGACATGCAAGGAGAGATAAATAAGAGAAAATCGTAGGGCAAAGGGGTATAGAACGCAAAACCTTTAGCTTTGGAACATAAACAATTTTTTTTTTCGTCGTTCTACCTGTCTGTTTCTTTGTCATTTTTTGTCGCCATTTCTGTGCAGATTAACCCACTGAACCACCGAGGTACATTTGCAGACAATCCATTGACTTATTCATCAAAGAGAAACGGCATTGAGCCGAGGGAACAAACTCTTCTTCTAGAATTCCGTTCACAGAGTGAACAAAGAAAATACAGTGGCGTTCCACGTTATTCCTTATTTAATTTACAATTAATTTACTTGTCAATAAGCAAGTTTCAATTATCTACGGAACTTTATTTGAATAATGCCCATTTCTGCTTACCGTTTGTATCATAGATTGCCTATTCTCTTATTTGCTTAGCTCTTATTCGTTTATGGCTCATGTTATTGTGCTCTCTTTCAGCCATTCTGATTGTTTTGATTTACCCCCAATTGAGAAGTGCTCATTTTGGCATTTCACTTTTGCATATTTCTCATTTTGCTAATAATGTGCTCCTTAGCTTTTTACAGTTGAATTGATTAACATAGTCTCATGAACTGTTTGTTCATTTCAGCCTGTTCATATTTTGATGTTCTTTAAATACTGTAATAATTATCGGAAGCATTTTTTCCCTTAAACTTGTGTAAAGTATTCTCGATGTAGGGTTTGTTCTGTGACCCAGGTGTAAGGTTTTGAATATAAACTATATACGAAACTGTGCTTTAAAAGGAATTTAGTTTTTTAGTTTGTACTACATCAGACGACAATTTTGTGATATGAGGGAGAAATTTGAGGGGCGAACCCATGGAAATAGTCTTAAGTGATCCCCTTCAAAAATAAAAACTTGTGTGACACTGAAAGACGTGACACTGTAGGCACCGAAAATTTATATATATATATATATATATATATATATAAGTTATACGTCACACTGGAGGGATTTCGCATAAGCCTATTTCTAAAGTAAGTTCACAATTCATCAAAATAGGAGTTATATGTATATCTCTATTTTTCTGGTAAAAAATGGCATTCTGCTAATTTATGTATGTTTTCTTTTTCATGTAAACGAGTGTATGAGCAATTGTAATTATAAATGGTTTCCTCAAAATCGACGGCTCAGCTGGTTAAACAAGGTATTTGGTGAGCAACACACTTTATTCTGTCTAGTGGTTTATCTACCTGTAGAACACCCAAGTGTAGTGAATAGTTTCCAACCGATACTTTGTGAACAATTTTCCTTTCCTACGGTACGTAGCGTGGTGCTGTAGATAAGTGGAACCACGGCCAAGTGTAATCAAAACAGGCTACCACGTAAGCGTGAGGGACATGCGTCCCTGAATACTTGTCCGTATTTCGTGTGACGACTAGCCTAAGATTTGAGATTGACGTGTGTAATCATGGATTTAAAGGAAGTAGGTGAAGCACAATTGGAGACTAGTGAGACTGAGGAATTAGAAGTTGCTGAAAATCTTTCCAGTATACAAAAGCAATTACGAATCATGATGAGTACCATCTCCGCTATATTTTTGCAGGTAGGTGAGATGTATAAAAAACAGGAAGCCGTGTCGATACGAGTAGATGACATACATACACGAGTAGGTGACATACATAAGTCAGGAATCAGTGTCGGTACAAGTAGGTGAAATGTCTCGTAAGATAGGGCAAATTTCTCAAAATCGAACACAAATGGCTCAAGAAATAATTAATCTCAGACGCGAACACGAGGACGCGATCAGAGACTTAAATTCGGATGTAAAACAGTTAAAAGGATATCAAGGCGCTCTCGAGGTCATAGAAAATCAATTGTCTACAACACTCGACGAATTGTCATTAAAGCATACGGAAATATCTGTAGAAATAGATTCTCGGGTAAAGGAAGCCGTAAATTCCATTTCAGAAGAACAAGAAAGACAATTGATAGATCCAACTGCTCAGATTTCTGAAGTAAAAATGCAAATTACTCAGGAATTCTTAATGGCGAAGGGGAGTAAATAAGCAATTAAACAAATTTAGTAATGAGCTTACCGATATTAAAGAGGTAGTCAAGAGTGATATTTCCACGCCGACACGTGGAGAGAACGTAGTACATGCTAGTACACAAAAGCGGGGGCAAGCCACCGAAGTAAATTCTGAGGTATCCAGGAATCATATTCATTACCGGGGGCTACGACACCTTATGTAAATGTCATTATGGAGGAAAACATTATCAAACACAGGAGGGGTCATTCTCACCTGACAAAAAAATGGTTGAAATGGCTCTGAGCACTATGGGACTCAACTGCTGAGGTCATAAGTCCCCTAGAACTTAGAACTACTTAAACCTAACTAACCTAAGAACAACACACACATCCATGCCCGAGGCAGGATTCGAACCTGCTACCGTAGCGGTCGCGCGGTTCCAGACCGTAGCGCCAGAACCGCTCGGCCACCAGGGGCCGGTTCTCATCTGACATGAGTGGGCTGCATCCAGTAGTATTTATTCGTTCTTTCCGTGGCGTGTTACCCACAAAATGGACGGAATTACAAAAGATGCGTTACGTAAGTGGATTCATGTTAAATGATGTGGCCTTGTGGGCCACTGAAGTTCAAAAAAAATGGTTCAAATGGCTCTGAGCACTATGGGACTTAACATCTCTGGTCATCAGTCCCCTAGAACTTAGAACTACTTAAACCTAACTAACCTAAGGACATCACACACATCCATGCCCGAGGCAGGATTCGAACCGGCGACCGTAGCAGTCGCGCGGTTCCGGACTGAGCGCCTGAACCGCTAGACCACCGCGGCCGGCGCCACTGAAGTCATTGAAAAATGTTTCACATATGACGAGTTTGAAAAAAGGTTTCTCGCGAAAGTATTGGTCTTTAGGGGTACAGCAACGACTTCGTGAGTCTGTATTGAACCCCGAACAGTTTAGTTCTAGCAAAGAAACGCTCCGAAAGTATTTAGACAAGTATCTGAATAAAACGAAATACTGGGACGAGCCAATTTCGCATAAAGATTTGTTGTGCATTCTTAAGAGTAAGATGCCTATTGATATACGCGAAAAATTGATTGTGTAAATCATGGAATTCTTTTAGATAAGCTAAATCATTATGGTTTCAGTGGGGTAGTGCACAAATGGTTTAATTCATACTTAACTGGAAGAATGCAGAAAGTTGAAATAAGTGGTTCATGTAATGTTAAAACAACAGCTGCTTCCTCAAACTGGGGGGCTGTCAAGTACGGGGTCCCACAGGGTTCGGTCTTAGGTCCTTTACTGTTCTTGATATACATTAATGACTTACCATTCCACATTGATGAAGATGCAAAGTTCATTCTTTTTGCTGATGATACAAGTATAGTAATAACATCCAAAAACCAAGAACTAAATGATGTAATTGTAAATGATGTTTTTCACAAAATTATTAAGTTCCGTACAGTAAATGGCACAACTCCAATAATAAATATAGACTTTAAACAGAAGTCTGTAGCTAAGGTAGAATTTTCAAAAATTTTAGGTGTGTCCATTGATGAGAGGTTTAACTGGAAGCAACACATTGATAGTCTGCTGAAACGTCTGAGTTCAGCTACGTATGCTACTAGGGTTATTGCAAATTTTGGTGATAAGAATCTCAGTAAATTAGCTTACTGTGCCTACTTTCATTCACTGCTTTCATATGGCATCATATTCTGGGGTAATTCATCGTTGAGTAGAAAAGTATTCATTGCTCAAAAACGTGTAATCAGAATAATTGCTGGAGCCCACCCACAGTCATCCTGCAGACGTCTATTTAAGGATCTAGGGATCCTTACAGTAACCTCATAGTATATATACTCACTTATGAAATTTGTTGTTAATAATCCAACCCAGTTCAAAAGCAATAGCGGTGTGCGTAGCTATAACACCAGGAGAAAGGATGATCTTCACTATGCAGGGTTAAATCTGACTTTGGCACAGAAAGGGGTAAATTATGCTGCCACAAAAGTCTTTGGTCACCTACCAAACAGTATCAAAAGCCTGACAGATAGCCAACTAACATTTAAAAATAAATTAAAAGAATTTCTAGATGACAACTCCTTCTACTCATTGGCTGAATATTTAGATATAAATTAAGGGGCAAAAACTTAAACATTAATGTCATGCAATATTTTGTGTAATGTAATATCTTGTACAGACATCTTTTATTAACCTGACACGTTCCACATGGAACAAGCATTAACCTAATCTAATATATTCACGCCCCAGACGCAAACATTGATGAGTTTATGCCCATCCTAGATGCAATTGATTTGATGCAGGAGGATGTGCGGGCAAGATCTCTAAATCATAGTCAGTCGTGGAGGAATGGAACTATTCAGCGTCGCAAGCCGGCTAGCAGAGAACCCAGCTCGGCGTACCAAAGCCAAGACAATAACAACGCATGACCTCCTCTTCGTCCACATACTGCTTTCTGCAGTGTGCATCCTCCATTGGGCCAAACAGACGAAAGTCGGAAGGTACCGGCTCTGCACTGTAGGGTGGATGAGGAAGAACAGTCCAGTGAGTACAGCTACGGTAGAACAGACCGGTGGGAACGAGGTAGGAGACAGGAACGTAGATTCACTCCAGGATACTACAATAATAACGAAACGACACAAAACAGAAATCGAGGGAGACGCAATACCCAGACACAAAACCCGATAAATCAAAACAGGTGACAGCATCCGCCACCAATAGTAATCGATGAAATAAATGATACCGATATGCGGACGATTTCTCAGCCAGCGGAAGACAAATTACCACCGCATTAAGTCCCGAAGTGCAGGCGGGTGGGCGAGATAGGGACGATTCTGATTTAAGATTAAAAATGTTAAGGTACAATGATGGCACTGACATGAGAAATGAATTGTATAACGAGGACACTAAATACAGCACCAATCATCCGACAGTTATAAAACCGGCCCTTAAAGGTATTTCAGTGAACGCAATATTTGATGCTGGGTCTGATATTAATGTGATTTTTATGGACTTATTTAGACAGATCACTAAAGCAAAACGGGTGCCAATATTGGCGGCTAGCAATTGTAAGGTTTCGGGAGCGACAGAAGGGAGAAGTAGAAACGTGAAAATACAAGCCCAATTAGAGATATAATTTGAAAATGTAGCGATTGAATGCACGTTCCTCATAATCGATGCGCTGATAGTGGACTGTATTTTAGTTTTATTTTTTGCAAGAAAAGGACGCAAAGATCGACTTTTCTAACGGGATATGTGAGTTGAAGGTCAAACAGAAAATCGTCTCTCTAAAATTACTGAGGATAACCGACACACATGGAAGGTTTTGCCCTGATATACAAATGAAGTTCATTTCAAAAAATAAAACTACAGGCTCAGGGAATCAGGCTCAAGAAATAAAATCTGACAGACATGAACAAATGTTAAAAATGTTACGTAAAACCCTTTCAGCAAATTGTAAGTAATCGTACGCATTCGGCGACAAACCACACTCCAGGAGCTCATGTTTAAGAAGCCCGAAGAAAATGAGTGGACAGAAATTTGGCCAAAATTTGCAAATCAAAGCATCTCTTTCGACGAAAAGATCAGGCAGGCGACCATTTTTCTACATCACCAACTGAGGAAGAAATATTTTGATGATAGACTAACTGGGAAAAGAACATTCTTAGTCGGTGATAAAGTCCTGATTAGAGGTCATGTGAAATCGTCAGTATTGTCAAAAAAAGAATAAAAAGCGGCAGCTCTTATATACTGGACCTTTTTTAATAGAGAATATACCCCATCCCAGCGTGTATCTGTTAGTGATCCCGGTACCCTTAAACAAAAGGGACTATATCATCAAGACATTAAAAAGTATATAGATTAAAAAAAAACAGAATGACTGTACAGATAACCATCTTGGACTGAACATCGTATGTTGCTACTAATAAATTTGCTTTTTCACTGTTTTATTCAAAATTTTCAGCTAAACACGTTAATTGTCTAAAGATGTTTCCTACACTCCTAAAAAGACAAAACAAAAACAAAAAAAACGAGTCGTGTGAATATAAACTTGACTACAAGAACTATGTTGACTATAGCTAATAGTTTTGTGAAGATAAGCAAAGCAACACGATAACAGTCGCACGAAATTCGTAGCGCCTATAATTGGTAGTACTTACATTCTGAGTAGTGATAAATCCAAAAAGGGCAAAGAAACAAAGAAATATGTATAATGTAAATAAAATGCAAAAATTGTTTTAAGTTTTTATGTCCAAACAAAAGAAAATACCTTAGTCATACGACAGGTAAACGATGTGTCCTATCAACAATGAATGATACACATTGCTTGACCTGAGGACCTTAACAAAAAGGGCAATATTCAAAATTTCTAGGTGCTATTGGACTACTTCTTTAACCACACTCAAACTATGTCAATAACCAGTAAATTGGAAAGGTTAAGGATATACAAATGTTACCTTACATATTTGAAATGTATGTCTGTTGAACATCATTACTCGAAGGACTCGGATAATTTGTGGTCTTTCGAGCCAACCTGACATATATTCTTTTTGAAAAATAACTTCTCGATGAAAAAAGTTGGATAGATATATGTGTGTGTGTGTGCGCTATATATTTCTATAGACATTTTTAAAGTAGTTCTTTCGAAGTTAACGAAGTACGCTACAGAAAAATTTCATCTACGTAAACGATTTCCAGACGTTTCCATGTACAGTAGATGTCACAATGTATATACAATGAATTTTCAAACAGTGTAAATGCCTGTTAATAATTACAACTTTTGTAGTTAAATAAAACCTGTAAAATAATTAAATATATACACCAAAGCATCAACTGAAATATTGTACAATACCTTCTGTTCAATAGAGGTAGAAGAATATATAATAAAATGTTTTGGATTACTGTCGTCATACTTTTGAAATATGACTAAAATGTTTTGTATTGATATCATTATAAGTGATAATCAATGATTATTTTGTGAACCACTGAATGTAAAGGTGGTAGAAAGAAGGACAGTAATTCGAAAATTTGAAGTGAAATTTTGCGGTCCAAGTAAACTGACAAATTGTCAGGCATTCAGTAAATTAACCGCCATCCACATTGGGGGCCATGTAACATCATAGATTAAGGGTCAATCTGCGACAGCAATCGCACAACTTGCGTACGGGCCGCTAGACGCCGCCGCGAGCGCTAAGAGTGCATTGCGATCGCAACCGTATATCCCTTTCCACCCTGAGAGAGAATTTTTAAATTTTTATGTGATGTGTACCAATTTCCATACATTATGACGTATAGCATCAGATAAAAACACTGAAAAAATTCGCATAGTGATAGTTTGTTCAAGAAGTCACTAGTATTATCGTGCTACTCGACAAGTATAAAATGCAAGTAGCATTTGATGAAAGCATTTAGACACCTTACATACGATAAATGAAACATTCTCAGTCTAAAATGACGCATGAATTTCCTTAAACTAACGAAATGTCGGTAGCTCATGACTTCTTCTTCTGGTTGAAGCTTTAAATAATCTGTTGCGCTCTGGTGGTCACAATATGAAACAAAACAGCTGCCAAACAGAGTCTGGGAGCTCGCACCAACGCTTCAGTATGGAGTGATGCAGAAACATGATGTAGTTGAACCAAGAAGAATTTAAAACCAAACCCGCACGATCGTGCAGACCAGGGTGGAAAGGGTTAAAAGTGCAGACGGAGTTCGGCCAGCTCTCATATTGTTGGCATCTCATTTTTGCCTATTCTCTTATTTGATTAGTTGCTTAGCTCTTATTCGTTTATGGCTCATGTTATTGTGCTCTCTTTCAGCCATTCTGATTGTTCTGATTTACTAGCAATTGAGAAGTGCTCATTTTGGCATTTCACTTTTGCATATTTCTCATTTTGCTAATAACATGCTCCTTAGCTTTTTACAGTTGAATTAACATAGTCTCATGTACTGTTTGTTCATTTCAGCCTGTTCATATTTTGATGTTCTTTAAATACTGTAATAATTATCGGAAGTATTTTTCCCTTAAACTTGTGTAAAGTATACTCGATGTAGGATTTGTTCTGTGACCCAGGTGTAAGGTTTTGAATATAAACTTTATACGAAACTGTGCTTTATAAGGAATTTAGTTTCTTAATTTGTACTACATCAGACGACGATTTTGTGATATGAGGGAGAAATTTGAGAGGCGAATCCATGGAAATAGTCTTAAGTGATGCCCTTTAAAAATAAAAATTTGTGGTACACTGAAAGACGTGACACTGTAGGCACCTAAAATTTGTGTCTTATATATATATATATATATATAGGGTTATTACAAATGATTGAAGCGATTTCACAGCTCTACAATAACTTTATTATTTGAGATATTTTCACAATGCTTTGCACATACATACAAAAACTCAAAAAGTTTTTTTAGGCATTCACAAATGTTTGATATGTGCCCCTTTAGTGATTCGGCAGACATCAAGCTGATAATCAAGTTCCTGCCACACTCGGCGCAATATGTCCCCATCAATGAGTTCGAAAGCATCGTTGATGCGAGCTTGCAGATCTGGCATATTGTGTCTGTTCACTTCACCATTAAGAAAAAATGTTGCTTCATCACTGAAAACAAGTTTCGCACTGAACGCATCCTCTTCCATGAGCTGTTGCAACCGCGCCGAAAATTCAAAGCGTTTGACTTTGTCATCGGGTGTCAGGGCTTGTAGCAATTGTAAACGGTAAGGCTTCTGCTTTAGCCTTTTCCGTAAGATTTTCCAAACCGTCGGCTGTGGTACGTTTAGCTCCCTGCTTGCTATATTCGTCGACTTCCGCGGTCTACGCGTGAAACTTGCCCGCACGCGTTCAACCGTTTTTTCGCTCACTGCAGGCCGACCCGTTGATTTCCCCTTACAGAGGCATCCAGGAGCTTTAAACTGCGCATACCATCGCCGAATGGAGTTAGCAGTTGGTGGATCTTTGTTGAACTTCGTCCTGAAGTGTCGTTGCACTGTTATGACTGACTGATGTGAGTGCATTTCAAGCACGACATACGCTTTCTCGGCTCCTGTCGCCATTTTGTCTCACTGCGCTCTCGAGCGCTCTGGCGGCAGAAACCTGAAGTGCGGCTTCAGCCGAACAAAACTTTATGAGTTTTTCTACGTATCTGTAGTGTGTCGTGACCATATGTCAATGAATGGAGCTACAGTGAATTTATGAAATCCCTTCGATCATTTGTAATAGCCCTATATATATATATATATATATATATATATATATATATATATATATATATATATATATATATATACGTCACACGCTGCACTTTACGCTTCCCTTCTCTTTCCATTCATTGCAATTCATGTTACCAACTATAACGAGTCCTATCAATTCATTAGATCGGTTTACAATGTAGCTAGATTGAAGTTTTCTTGTTAAACATAGAGTTGACAGCTATTATAGAATGAACTCATGCTCCTCAACATATATCTTTTCAATTTGTTCTGCCCGAAATATGTCTCAATGTCAGTGTGATTTTAGCAGCAGACTCAATGCGAACATTATTTCAGCAGCTATTTTTTCTTCCATTTCTAGTGAGGAATCCGTCCCTGCAGTTTGTCGGTTTCGTTAACGTTCAACCTATATGTATGTAACCGACAAACTGTAGGGACGGTTTCCTGACTGTAAATGGAGCAAAAAAGGTCCGAGGAACATGTGTCCAGAAATGTATCGTTGCCACGGTAGATGACGCTGATGAATGGCCGTCCCTCTGACCATGTGCCATTTGTTCCTTGCGTGTTGCTGGCTGTGTGACTGACGCAGCGTACTGTAAGCACAAGAATGGTCCGGTATTCATGTCGGGCGTAATCCCATACAGTGTTTTTGTAGAGCCAAGCAGATGGAAACCGTTCAGAGGCAGCACAGCCATACCAAAACTAGTACCCTCACAGGCACCAACCACATCACACACTTCGAGCCCTTTCTCGGCTTTTGTGTGATCATTGGTCCTTTCAGACAGACGAACGTGCAGGGAGGCGGCGAACTGCGCGTACATCAGATCACCAGATTTGGAGGACCGGATTCTACAGGATATTCAGATGAACCCTAGTACAACGCCCGCCAACATGGTGTAAGCCAAAGTACGATTATTTTTGTTCTACATGACAATCGCTGCTATCCTTGTCACAGCAACCCCATGGAGACCACTCGGAATATCTGTTCAACATGGATGCAATGAAACTTTGTTCTGTGCTCCGGACGATTTGTTGTTCTACGCACACCGTCTATTTCGGGACTCATGTTGATAGAGCCGTTTTTCCTCCTTTTCCAGTGAGGAATGCGTCCCTCCAGTTTGTCGTTTTTATTGATGTTCACCCTTTATAGCTGGCGATAATTAGGCATATATAGAATAGGTTTGTACAGTGATTCTTGTCAGCTGTGGCTTTCCTATTTACAATTAATTTCTATGCTTTTAGGCCATTTTACAACTGACCTATGCATTCCAACTCATTTTTTATTTTAGTTTTTCCATAAACCCCTTAGCGGCTGTTACAATTTAAGTGAAACTTACGTTGTCACAGTTTGTACATATATAGATTACAGTATGTTGTGACTTTAGTCTTTGCACTATGTACTCAGTTGTACAGTGTACAGACCATCTCAATTTACAATTATTCATTTGCTTCTGTGGCTCTTAAGGTTAGAAGAAACGTAGAACATTAGTGCTGACAATAACGAGTGACATGTATTTTTCCATTGCATCGTATGTTACTGTAGGACAGTTTTCGTGTCCTCCCGATTTGACTGGGAAAACTGTACAGGAGCAGCCTGTTGTTGAAGTATTTGGGCTTCTCCATTAGCAAACTACAGACCTGGTGTTTCCATTACCAGTTGTACTGTACAACTGCACTCTTCATTATGGCCGAGCGGGATAAGCCGAGAGGTCTACAGCGCTTCATGGACTGTGCGGCTGGTCCCGGCGGAGGTTCGAGTCCTCCCTCGGGCATGGGTGTGTGTGTGTGTGTGTGTGTGTGTGTGTGTGTGTGTGTGTGTGTGTGTGTGTGTGTGTGTGTGTTTGTCCTTAGAATAATTTAGGTTAAGTAGTGTATAAGCTTAGGGACTGATGACCTTAGCAGTTAAGTCCCATAAGATTTCACACACACATTTGAACATTTTTCTTCATTACGTAACATAGTTAGTATTGTATGTTAAAACGTCTCCTTCCTCATTACAGTTTATTGGTTCATATGTAGCTGATATGCAATAAATGGTACGTGTAACAGATACGCTGATTATGTTCAAAATCACAGTTGTTTTTACATTGCGTTGCATATAACTGACCGGCTTATGTGGTCCCCAGTGATGGTGGACTATGCGGACGCAGTCTGTCCATTTCAAAAATCTTAGTTCTGTTTAACTGGTGGACTGTACACCTGTTGTTTTAATGATTCGTATGCACTGTACAATGGTATTATATATTTTTTATAACGCAGTATTGCATTTTAATAAAACCTGCCTTTTTTTACAGTTTGATTTAACTGTAGCTCACGAGTAAATTCTATGGGACACTACCGTTGAGTGACATTATGTTGGTTTCTATAGATATGGTTGCGATCCGGCTTGTAGGATGGATTGCTTGGATGCGATGTGTGCGCTTGGAGGAAGGATTTTTATGACCTGTTTCATTAGCAAGCTGCAGACTTTGTTTCAACAATCTACTGCATTGTATAATTATGCTATGTAATTTTATAACGTAGCTAGTATTTTTAATAAAGCCTACTTCCTCATTATCACAGTAATCTGCAAGTTGAGACTTATTTGCGCTAAAGTCTGTGGGCAACATTTAATTAAAAAGTATTTCACGGAAATTATGTGAACTGACGTGTATCAGAGACATCTAACGTTCCAGGTTGCAGGCTCGTCACTCGTCGCTGCACAACAGTATGCTTCATGTCAACATGTATGGAATAATAGCATCCATACTAATCAGAAATTTTTTTAGATTTTATGACGCAGATTCTATGAGTGACTAATGTGACTGTTAAATCTGCTGCTAAAATCGCACTGATATTGAGACGTATTCTGGACAGAACAAATTGAAAAGACATATGTTGAGCAGCATGACAGCACTCTATCGGGTGATCAAAAAATCAGTATAAATTTGAAAACTGAATAAATCACGGAATAATGTAGACAGAGAGGTACAAATTGACACACGTGCTTGGAATCACATTAGGTTTCATTAGAACCGAAAAAATACAAAAGTTCAAAAAATATCTGACAGATGGCGCTTCATCTAATCAGAATAGCAATAATTAGCATAACAAAGTAAGACAAAGCAAAGACGATGTTCTTTACAGGAAATGCTCAATATGTCCACCATCACTCCTCAACAATAGCTGTAGTCGAGGAATAATGTTGTGAACAGCACTGTAAAGCATGTCCGGAGCTATGGTGAGGCATTGGCGTCGGATGTTGTCTTTCAGCATCGCTAGAGATGTCGGTCGATCACGATACACGTGCGACTTCAGGTAACCCGAAAGCCAATAATCGCACGGACTGAGGTCTGGGGACCTGGGAGGCCAAGCATGACGAAAATGGTGGCTGAGCACACGATCATCACCAAACGACAGTGCAAGAGATCTTTCACGTGTCTGGCAATACTTTGGGTTTTCTCTTTTTTTCTGTTCTAATAAAACCCCATTGGTTTATTAAGTTTTCAAATTTATACTGACTTTTTGACCAACCGGTATAATAACTGTACACTAAGTGACACGAATTTTGTAATGTACTGAATTCACTCAGGCACGGAAATGCTGTCATGTTTACTAATAATGATTTCTGATTGTGTGTTTTATGTAATTTTTAGAACGTTGTATATTAAGCTACTTTTGTATCTTATTTTTTACGTCTAAATATCGTCATAGCTGACCGAAATTAATTACCTACTTAATAAAATTTTTGTGATCCATGACACGATTTATAACAATAAAAATATTTTCTGCATCGCTGTGAAACCACCGTCTGAGACAAGCAGTCGTGAAACTCGGTAGGGAATAAAATGTAACCTTTTGACAGCTGAAGCGATAATAGCGTTCCAACCGGATAGCCTGTAAGGACAAGAATAGCGTGATACAAACGGAGAACTTACTATTTTTAGTGTTGTTACTTTCATATTTCCTGGTCACTAAATGTTTGGTGAATTTTCCAATACGAATAGGAAAATGTGGTAAAAGTAATATCCCATCTCCTGTTCATATCTATCTAAAATAATAAAATGTCAGTTCAGTGTAATACATACGGTTCACAGTAGCAGAGCTGTAAACATATTATCCAGACTGGATAAGAGGAGACATGAATTATGACTGGATGTGTTTCAAGATTAAAAATAACTGATTGTGATCATATCCGCGTGCTTTGTACGTACGTTCTGATGCTTTACGTTTATTGTAGTTCGTTTTACGTGTTCTTTTTAGCGGATGTTTGACTCACTCTAATACGTTCAAAACTGGACACGATGTTTCCATTCTTTCAGATTGGCTTCTGCTTCACATAAACGCCCTTCCCGCCTTGTCCTTGCTTCTGTGCCTTGCGTGTTCGTATCATGTTTATCTTTCCTGCTTACCAGGTATCAAAATGATCTATCTCTTTAAGAATCCCTTTCCCAGATGTAGAACTTAGTCCTCTAGCATGTCCACTTCTGGGGTTTTCTTCTTATTTATGAGAGTATCTTAAATTACAGCTAGCACACGTTCCATTACCTTTATCACAAAACCCAGTTCCCGTTCACTTTGGCTACTACGTCTGCATCATCAATTAACTGTACAGTACTAACATTTTGTTCTTTATAAAGAATAGAAGGCCTTTCCTCATTCCCTTTTCAAAGTACAAAATAAACATCAGTAGTGGCAATGAACATGCTTGTATTACACCTTTCCTGGATTTGGTTTGACTTCTTATACAAATCTGTGATTATATGCTATTAAAATTGCTGTGCTATCGACCCCAACAATGCCTAAGAAAGCAAAACATCTTACTTCATCCTACATCGTAAAACACCTTTCCCTATTTATGAAAATAATATATGTTTCCTTGGTTTCCTGTGTGATTTGACAGTTCGACAAAACTGTTTTTGATGTGCCGCTGTCCCTCCTACTAAAATTGAAACGTTTTGCACATTCGATATTGTTTTCACGCTCCTGATTGAGATTCCATCAAGAGCCCTCATTGCCAGATGCAATACTTATGCTGAAATCACCATAATGTTCCATTTTGTGATCTATAATAAAAATCTGATAATCGTTCTGTCCTTCAAACTGATTAGACATTAACCTATAGAAACTAAACACACAACAGATGCATGAAAGTCGTAAAATAATGAGCACCAAATGCAAATTACTCTAAGTGTGGAATGACACACTTTGAGAGTCATAAATTTAAGGATTGCTGCAAGCGTTAACCATTTTCTTAACCTCTGTGTTGTATTTGTCTTCGGTAGATGTCAAAAACTGTATACATGCAACTAATAACAGACATGTTATGCAGCCATATACTAGTACTGCTAATTCAAGTAATTCCTCTGATATAAAGTTGTTCTGTTACGTATAAATGAAAATGGCCAACATTTTATGTTCTTTTACAGAGAGAGACAAAAAATTGAATAAATTTACCGTTCACTTAATCTGGGCTGTTTTCATTCCTTAGTATTTCAGAAAAATTTAGATACCGACTGCATGTAATCTGATACTGCATTGAATCTTGACCATCCATTGATATTCCCTTTAAAAAATTAGTTTACCTGGGTGGTATTATTTTAAAAAAATATTATCACTATTAAAAGGATAGGCAAAGGATATCTAGGAGCAAATAAACAACTTCAGTAACTATCAGAGCAAACCGAATTAATTTCTCATCCAGACAATAACCTATGTCAGTTAACATCCTAAATGCCTCAACTGCAAATATTTTATGTTATTTCTCTTGTTTTTTAATAGTTCATCATTACCGAATTCCAGAATGAAATGGAGCCTTAATCTTACAAAGCAATTTACAGTCAACAACTTTGTACCCTCACAACAGTCCTGAGGAAAACCTGAAACTTCCATTAACTTTTTCATAATCATAATGGCATACTGATGTTCATGAGCATACTTCTCAAAGTTGTTAGCCAATGCAGTTCCACATTTTACCAAAACCTGAACAGCTCTTCACTGTACGTGGTCAAACTACCAAAACTACTATCGTCTTTGTAGTTTGTGAAACACCTGTACAGTTTGTTACAGTTATATAACACACTATTGCCATCAGTTAGAAAGTCAGAACATGCTTCGCATTTACGAAATGATTATTTTTCTCACAACATAGCCACAAACATATCTGAGACTATTTTTTTCTCCAATGCCTACTGGTACTGTTATTCTGGGTTTCACATAACTGCAGAACAAAGGATATGTATCAGTTTGTAGAGCCTTAACATCTAAAATTGCTTTCCCCCAATCTACTCCTTCCCAAATGCTACTGACTGATAGACAATCTCATCAACTTATCCAGTGTAGATATTAAACACAACAGTGTATTAGTTTGGGGAGAAATTGCTATAGATCCCTCCTTTACGTCTGCTGCCGGCAAAAAACTTTTCCAACCCATCTCGGTTTACCTTCCTCATCAACAGGTGTTTGTCAGATCTTACTATGGGCTCATTTGCCATCAATTGGAGTGCAGAGACATTGATTTGCAATTCATTTTTGCATTTGATTCTTAGAGTATAATCTTTTCCCTGTGAACCAATTTCCACTATTCAGTCCAAGACCAGTCTCAGTAATACTGTCAAATTCTCAGTATTTTTTGCGATACCATTTTTCATAGTTGTAAGTCTTCTGAAGTTACAGTAGTTAAAAATGTCAAATAAGTTCATTTTTTTGCAAAACTCTGTAATGCGATAATCAGTTGCAAACATAAGACTGCAAGATACAAGCCCCTCAATAGCAGCTGCTACTTTGTGATTGGAGTGCTGACTCTCATTTTTGAAAATGGCGACAACTCAATAGATTTCTTAGTCAACTTACGTGCTAATCTGAAAATGCGTTTACTTGGACTCTCATAGAGCAACACTATGTCTTTCCAGGAAAGTAAAGCAAGGACTTCCTTTCGATTTTATGAAAAATATTTTACTTGTACAAATTATTTCTGACACTCTTCAAGAGATGAAGAGTGTTAGCAAGGAAATAAATTTTTTCTTCCTCATAAATCACAAAAGGTCTCTCTTCGCACACGCACACGCACACGCATTTCTTCCACTCAGTGGAAACAAATTTGACCCTTGGTCAGTCATACAGTTTTTAGCGATAATACCAACCTATCTTAACATACATAATATTGAAAAATATACTTAACTCAGTACATCAGCAGATACACATTCATTACAAAAAATATGATAATGGATACTTAAATTTTGAAAATAAATCGTCTGTTATTACTACTACAGGCGTGTTGGCAATTTTTGGGGGTCGTACGTCACCAATATTTTCAGTCCCAGTGACAATATCTGATGAAACATCATATGATAAATTTGACATTAACGTCATTTCGTCCATATACAGAGTTAAAGTTTTTCACTTTGAGAAGAGTAGATCACCGTCTCTTTCAACAACTAAAAATTTTATCATTAATACCCGTTTAAAATTATACCTTCCACATGTTTCTGTAACGTTCTAATTGATGGAATATGAAAATATACTGACAAATATTTATATGCAACTGTACTAGAATATGAAATATTCAGAGCAAACCGAAGCTCACGTAGCTTTCTTTGTAAGATACTGACACCCCATGGTCGTAAGTGTCTCCCTGTCCTTAGCGATATTTTTTTCGTTCAGTTTTCGTGTTTTAGATCTTGGGTGGTTCGTATACGTTTTAAACTTTCTTTACCTTCAACGCAAACGAACAATTTCGGAAAATTTATATTTCAATTGCTTCTAGAGGTGATGAATTGTTCCATTTAATTTGAATTTTTCTAACTCACTTGAACTGAGTGGCACAACTGAATCAATTAAACAATTTCGGCAAATTTATATTCCAGTTGCTTCTACAGATGATGAACTGTTCCATTTAATTTAATTTTTTCTAGCTCACTTGAACTGAGTGGCACAACTGAATCAATTAATGCAGCCTCTGTACTGGAGATAGCATTCAATGCACTCCCTAATGCACTCATTTCACCTCCGTCAGTCGCATCCGCAGCGCACGCTGCTTTTTTCTTTTTCTGTGCGGGCACGGTGCAACTGTTCGCCAATTTACGTTTGAGCAAAATAGGTGGGAGTGGGTTACGAATATCAGATAATGTTGGCACTGCATTCTATACTAATTTCTTCTTGCCTGCAATTATAAACTGGGGTGCTCAAAATGGATAGCACAAATCCTAATATTCTTATACAGATACTACGTTTCCTTCTTCACAAAATCGGCCCTTCTCGCATTTATAAGCCACTTCTTGCTCCAGGGGAGCGAAAATAAACAAGTACTTCATGAAAAAAAATCACAGCTGAAGCATATCAGATCACAAAACATTTTACTATATACTATACTATACTATAATATCTCTTCGTTTATACCTATGTATTGTAGCCTAATGTAATCCAGAACGTTTCCTTGCTTTCATGAACTGCTTAAGACATGCCAATTTTAACAGTTTCTTGACTGTTTGTACACGACCATAGCAATTACTTGGAACTACACGTTTCTTGACTCAACACAATAGGCAACCGCAAAAATTGACAGGTATATATATGCTTTCGTGAAACTGAAGTGCGAAACTAAGTAGGCCCTACTGAAAAAGTTGTCGAGTGCTTATCTGCAAGTGGCAAACGTCCAGGCATTTTTATACAATAGTAAAATCATGAAATGTGGTTAATATCTTAGGATTCTCATTAACATCCGAGGTTCTGAAGTCGCTATGAGTGAATGTAAATGTTAAACATTTTGTCTCATCCCAGAATTGAGTATTTTTTATTGTTAACGTTGTTGACTTACCTCTCAGCATCCTGTGGAAATCGAGAAAGAGAGATTTCCAGATTATATTTTTGATTGGTGCTACACTTTATAGCGCCACAAAAAGGGTCGAAATAGGACCGCATTTTCATGTACCTCTGCCCTCCATATACGTATACTCAGTCGTTTTGCAGTATGTTATGTTTATACAGGATAGCCGCTTGGCAGCGCTGCAGCAGCGAAGTTGCAGAAAATCTCTGGGAGCTTCGTGACTCATATGTTTGACTCTGCTGAAACTTTATTTCGAATATGTCGCTTCATTTATTTTGTGTCTTTCTTTTATTCACTGACTGAATGTCATTTGCCGCTTGTTTAAAAATATGACATGCACACAAGGGTATGAAAGCAATGGTGGACAATCACACCCCACATGTAGAAGAGCCACCTACTAAGGTAGGTCATTCATTCGTCCCTTCAGTGGGAATATAACGTTAGATAATTGCTTCCTCTGTATCTTTGCAGCTTGGTACACGCGACAGGGATTTGTTTGAAAGTGCACGGTACTCCCCCGATAGGTTGCAAGAGGGAAGGCTCGTCTTTTTTTATTGTATTTCGATTGCCCCCCGGGGGTGGGGGGGGGGGGGGGGAGGGGGGGCAGCAGGCTGGCAGCAGCGTAATACGTCGTTCTGCAACCTACAGATAAAGTTAAAAAACATAATGAGGAGATATAACAATAAAAACAGGTGATAAAACGGTGACTGCTTAAAACGAACATAGTGAAAGTTCCGAAGAAAACGTAAAAACAAAGAGTGGGCAATGCTGATTAAAACACATAATAATTAGACAGGCACAATTAAAAAACACAGTGACAGTCTGGTTTCTGTTCGCAACACTTAAAAAGGGGGGTGACGCACTACACTGAACACTCACAGAAAACACTGCACTATAGAGTACAAATGCATATGGTGGGAGAGGACACAGAAAATGGGAGGGGGGCAGGGTGGACATGGGGAGGGGTGGGGAAAGCAGTGGACGGGAAAGCAAAAGGACTCGGGGGAGAGCAAGTATCAAAGAGGGTGTAGGTGGGGAAAGGAAACAGGATGGAAGGGAGGGAAAACCACAGCGAGAGGGAGGGGGAGGTGAGGATCAGAGTTGATAGGAGGGATAAATAGAGGGAGAGAGGGCATCATCTGGGAGGGGGAGTTGACAGAAGTCACGGTGGGAGAGGAGATGAAGGGTGTAGAGGTGGTGGGTAGGGGGAACACAATGATGCATGCACAGCAGTGGGCAGGAGTCTGAAAGGAGAGCAGCACATAGGGGATGGGGAGGATCAAGTCGGCAGGATGTGTAGAGGACATGGATATGTTCGAGGAAAAGGAGCATATGGGGGAAAGGAATCAGGTCACAGAGGATCCGCTTGGATGATGGGAAGCACATACGGAAGATGAGACGGAGTGCATGGTGCACAAGGATCTGGAGGGACGTATAGAGTTTGGGGGGGGGCGGATATCCAGGTGGGATTGACATCACAGAGGATGGGAAGGATTAAGGATTTGTAGGTGTGGAGGATGGTAGAGGGGTTCAACACCCATGTCCAGCCAGAGAGGAGTTTAAGGAGACGGAGGGAGTTGTGGGCTTTGGACTGGATACAGTGGAGATGATGGATCCAGGTGAGTGGCAGTCAGTGGTGAGTCCAAGGTAGGTGAGGGTGGGGAAGAGGTGGACAGGATGGGCGCAGATGGCAAGGGAAATATCAAGGAACCAAAAGGAGCGAGTGGTACAACCTATGATGATTGCCTGGATCTTGGAAGGATTGATTTTGAGGAGCCACTGGTTACACCATGTGGCAAAAAGGTCAGCGTGATTCTGGAGAAGGCGTTGGAACCATTGAAGGGTAGGAACGAGGGTAAGGAAGGCAGTGTCATCAGCATACTGCAGGAGGTGGACTGGAAGGGGCTTGGGGCATATTAGCTGTGTATAGGAGGTAGAGGAGAGGGGAGAGGACAGAGCCCTGAGGTACACCCACAGAGGGGTAGAAGGTGCGGGCATCGGCGTTATGGATGGTAACATAGGAGGTGTGGCGGGAGAGGAAGGAGATAATCAGTCGGACGTAGTTGATAGTAAGTGCATAGGTCTGGAGTTTAAACATGAGACTTGGATGACATATGCGGTCATACGCCTTTTCAAGATCTAGGGAGACAAAAATGGTGGAGCAACGGAAGTTAAGATAGAGGAAGAGGAGATGAGTGAGGTGTAGGAGTTGGTCGTCATCAGAGATGGAAGGTCGAAAGCCACAATGGGTGTTGGGGAGGAGGTGGTGTCGGTGGAGGAGGTGATGGATGCGCCAGGTAAGAATGGATTCCAAGAGCTTGCTGAACACTGAGGTGAGACATATAAGGCGACAGGAATAGGCATCAGAAGAAGGCTTGTTGGGTTTGGAGAACATCAGGGTACAGGAGGTTTTCCACAAGTTGGGGAAGAAGCCAGTGGCAAAGATTACGTTGTTTAGGGTGGCAAGGACTGTGAGGAAGGAGAGGGGGCAGTGTTTGAGATGGCAGTAGGTAACACAGTCGTGGCCAGGGGCGGTGTTGCATTTAGTGCAGAGTGTGAGGCTGATGTCCTGTGTAGTGATTGGAGTGTTAAGTTCAGATGGTAGTGTGTGGCCCAAGTACTGGAAGATAGGAGCAAGAAGAGGATCGGGGGTATCCGTACATTTGATGACAATGGGGAAGAGGGAATAATCAAACTGAGGATCATCTGGAATGGAACAGACATCGGACACATGGGAGGCAAAGTGGTTGGCCTTACTGAGGTTATCAGGAAAGGGACGGTTATCAAGGGGGAGAAGGTACTGCAGGGTAGGGCAGTTCCCAGTATGGCGGTGGAAAGGAGACCAATACTTAGAATAGTTTTTTGGGAGCTTGACATTGAGATGTGTGCATATCTGTCACCAGTCATGGCGTTTCTTTGCAGTAAGCATGTGGCAGGTGTGTTGTTGTAATTGCCGGTGGCAGGTGAGTGCGTGCCGGTCACAAGTGTGGAGGAAGGAGCGATAGAGGTGACAGGATTCATGAAGGGGAAGGACTGCGTGTGGGGGTAGGGCTGGGCAGTAAGGGTGGATCGCTTTTGTATGGATATGGGTGGCTATGGCGTGAGACAAAGTCTGGTGAGGAAGGTAGCAGTCTGGGAGATATCATCAGGAGATTAAAGAGCAAAGTCGTGGCATTAGACCTGGGCGTGTATGGAGTTCCGGTAGGATCCCAGTTGGTGGAGGAGTAATCGTGAACAAGTTTAGGAGGAATGTTAGGGTGAGGAACAGGGCAGCCATGCAGTGTAAATCGAGGCTGTGGCGGAAGAGGAGTTTGTGGGTGGGCAGGGAGAGTATATTGTGGTATAGGATGGGTACTGTAATGTTGTCACAGCATGGTAGGGGAGATTTAGATGAGGGTTGTGGGGGACGGGGGGTGAAGGTGAAGTGGGCCTGGTTGTGGGAGTAGGTGGCAGAGGTGGTGAGATGAAAGATGGAATGGGCAGTGAGGGCGATTTCGGAAAGGGTGTGGGGGCGCTGGAAGGGGTGGATGCTTTGGAGGCCAATGTTGACAAAGTGGATGATGTCCTCTGCTGTAGGAGGGTGGAAGGTGGAGCGAGTTGTTAGGGTGGATGGGGTCATCGACAAGGCGTATTGGGTTGGTGAGCTCTGGGGTGATGGGAGCAGGTTTTGCTTTATATTTAGAGGAGTACACAGGATGGGGTTCATTACAAGTATTACAGGAGGGGGGGGGCAGAGGTGAGGTTGTGGCAATCCATCAGGAAGTGGGAATCTTTGCAATGGGGACAGGTAGGGGGGCTCTTGCAAGTAGCAATGACATGGTCGTTACACTTTAGGCATTGTTGGCGGCAGTAGGATTGGAGGAGGGAATGGGAAGTGTCAACTTTGTGATCTCTATTATAAATTAAGGCTCCCTCCGTAAGGAGCTGGTCAGTGGAGGAGGATTCTGTGAATAGGCGCATAAAGTAAGTTGGCCCAGCATTACTGAAGATGTGATGGGGCCGATATGATTTCAATGTCGGGATGGGGGTTTAATTCTGCCAACACCTCACCTCCATGATCATGGGGCTAAGCTTTGGCGGTGAAGGTGGCGGACATCAGGGAGGTTGAGGCTGTCAGGGAGAGGACAGGGTGTTGCAAGGGGTATTAATGGTATTCATGGCCTGTGGGCCAAATTGGATACATGGAATTTTGGAGAGGAGATCGGTATGGAAGGAAGCATTTGGGATATAATGAGGGCCGAGTCCTTTTGAGGAATGAGAAGGGAGATAGGGACATTGGGGAAGTATTTATGGATGGCCAGGATGAGGGTGCAGGTGTCGAGGAATTGAGGGTCAGGGTTTGAGAGGATGAAAGTGTGAGTGGAAGGGGTTGAAGGGGTGGGAGCTGGGATCACGTCCATGGGGGTGGGTGGGTCACGGGGATCAGGGGTTTTCTTTGTGGAGAGGGTGGGGGCAGGGTCAATATTAGGGCGTTTGGTAGGTTTCTTGGACAGGACAGAGTGGGAAGGGGCTGGGTGATGGGTTGAAGGGGGAGGTTTCAGGGGGCAGCTCCTCCCTGAGGGGCAGGCGACACAAGAGATGGAGGCGTGGATGTGGCAGAAACTGTGGTGCGTCAGGCAGATATCTTTGCCGGGTGGGAGCATGTCGTAGATGGTGCAGTGAGAGGTGGGTAGTGTGAAGATGGCGATGGGATGACAGCTAAGGGTGAAGTAGAAGCGGAGAAAGAGACAGCTGAAAACGGCGCAGGAGTGGTGCGAACAGGGAGGGAAGGGAGGATGGGGATGGGGTCTGCGGAAGAGCTCCATGTGACCATGGTTGGAGCAGCTGAGGGGAGGTGAAAATGAAGGAGGTGGTAGGGTGGGACATAGTGGAGGTGTGCAAGTGGGAGGTGGAGATAGCGACGGTGGTGACCGTGACCGCGACGGCGATCGCGACGAGAAACGGCGGCGGCAGCGAGGACAGTGGTGGAGGTGAAGGACCGCGGTGACGGCGGCAGCGGCGGCGGCGGCAGCGGCGGTTGACGGACAGGCCGACAGACGGACGGACGGACAGATGTATGGATGGCTGGCGGTGGAGGACAAACGAAACGGCAGTGACGGTCGGCACACAGACGGCGGCAGAAGCAGCAGGAGCAGAGGGCTCTTCCAAATGCGTTGATTCCACCTGAGTGTAGCCCAGGCAGTGCAATCGTCTCACTTGGAATCGAGGGGATCCAACCCTCGAGAGTGTAGGCTCTTCCACGTTGGGACAATTATCTTCTTTCTTCTCAGTAAGTTATTTCGGTATCGTGTGTCCCAGGAAATGTATAGGCCTGTGAATAGTCACTGTGGGGCCTCCAAGTTACACACTCATGCTCATAAATAAAGGATAATTGCAGAATGTGGTGCTACACAAAGTGGCACTAGACGAAAGTGGCCCTAATAGGATAGGAACATAGGGAACACACATGACACAGATCTATAAGTCCACGATATTGGTGATAAGTTGAGAAAAACGTCCCGAAACACATCTGCTAGGAAACGCCACTGTTTCCTGCATGTACCCTGGCATCAATATGGGATATGAGCACCATTCACACGTACACAGGCCTCACAACGGGTTGGCATACTCTGGATCAGGTGGTCGAGCAGCTGCTCGAGTATAGCCTCCCATTCTTGCACCAGTGCCTGTCGGAGCTCCTAAAGTGTCATAGTGGTTTTAAGACGTGCAGCGATATGTCGACTGAGAGCATTCCAGACGTGCTCGATGGGGTTTAGGTCGGGAGAACAGGCAGGCCACTCCATACGCCTGATATCTTCTGCTTCAAGGTACTCCTCCACAATGGCATCTCGGTGGGGCCGCGCATTATCATCCACCAGGGAGAAGGTGGGACCCACTGTACCCCTGAAAAGGCGGACATACTGGTGTAAAATGACGTCCAAATACACCTGACCTGTTACAGTTCCTCTGTCAAAGACATGCAGGGGTGTACGTGCACCAATCATAATCCAACCCCACACCATCAAACCATGACCTCCATACAGGTCCCTTTCAAGGACATTGAGGGGTTGGTATCTGGTTCCTGGTTCACACCAGATGAAAACCCGGCTAGAATCACTGTTCAGACTATACCTGGACTCGTCCATGAACATAACATGAGACCACTGTTCCAATGGCCATGTACTGCGTTCTTGACACCAGCCTTACGGGCTCTCTTGTGACTAGCGGTTAGTGGAATGCACCTTGTAGGTCTCTGGGCGAATAAAACACGTCTGTTCAGTCGTCTGTAGACTATGTGTCTGGCGACAACTGTTCCAGTGGTTACGGTAAGGTCCCGAGCAAGGCTAACTGCAGTACACCGTGGCCGTCTGCGGGTACTGATGGTGAGATGTCGGTCTTCTTGTGGTGTTGTACACTGTGGACGTCCCGTACTGTAGCGCCTGGACACGTTTCCTGTCTGCTGGAATCGCTGCCATAATCTTGAGATCACACTTTGTTGGCACACGGAGGGCCCGTGCTAGGACCTGCTGTGTCTGACCAGCCTCCAGTCGCCCTTGTATTCTACCCCTCATAACGTCATCAATTTGTGATCCTTGAGCCACTGAAACACACAGTCATCATTAGCACGTCTGAAAACGTCTGCACGCTTACTCGCTGCACTGTACTCTGACATGCACCAGCACACCTCTGCGTATGTGGACTGCTGCCAGCGCCACCGTGCGACGACCGCAGGTCAAATGCACCCCATGGTCATACCCTGAGGTGATTCAAACCCGCAAACCGCCCAGTAGAGCGTTGTTTCACCATGTATCAGCATTATACTTAATTTATGAGCATGAGTGTAGGTAGTGTACAGCAGTAGCAGCACTAGCATTGTAATCGTTGTGCAGATATGAACATTTGATATAACGGTAGGTTACAACATAAGAGGCTACGAAGTGTTCGTGCTTCCTCGTTTCGTACTACAATCTGTTTACGAATTCGGGACGCCGGGGGGCAGCATGAGTTCGGCAGTTTCATACTTCCGGCACCTCAAGCTGTAGTTGTAGCGAACCGCCGACTACCACCTCGGTGCATACCAGTGTCGTTGTTTTCGTTTGCTGTGATGCCACGCACACACACACACACACACACACACACACACGTGCAGCGGTCAGGCCATGCTACCGGGGCGTCTCCACGCCTTCGCCTGAGCATCTCCTCGCCGTCGGCTTAACATCCTCATGTAATCGGCTGAGCGTCTCCACTCACAAGGGAACCTCCCCATCGCACCCCCCTCAGATTTAGTTATAAGTTGGCACAGTGGATAGATCTTGAAAAACTGATCAATCGAGAAAACAGGAAGAAATTGTGTGGAACTATGAAAAAAAATAAGCAAAATATACAAACTGAGTAGCCCATGTACAAGATAGGCAACATGAAGGCTAACGTCAGCATAGTAGCGCCGTGGTCCCGTGGTTAGCGTGAGCACCTCCGGAACGAGAGGTCCTTGGATCAAGTCCTCCCTCGAGTGAAAATTTTACTTTCTTTATTTTCGCAAAGTTATGATCTGTCCGTTCGTTCATTAACGTCTCTGTTCACTGTAATAAGTTTAGTGTCTGTGATTTGCGACCGCACCGCAAAACCGTGCGATTAGTAGACGAAAGGACGTGCCTCTCCAATGGTAACCGAACACATTTGATCGCAAGGTCATAGGTCAACCGATTCCTCCACAGGAAAACACGTCTGATGTATTCTATTCGACACTGGTGACGGCATGTGCGTCACATGACATGAATATGTTGTCGACCCACCTACCTTTTACACTTGACGAATGGGTAAAAAGATTCTTCTACCTTGCCCGATTTAGGTTTAGATAATAATTGTCTGAAAATAAAAAATTAAACTTTTTACTTGAGTGAAGACTTGAACCAAGGACCTCTGGATCGGCAGCTGCTCACGCTAACAACGGGACCACGGCGCTCCTATGTTGACATTAGCCTTGATGTTGCCTGTCCTGTGCATGGACTACTCAGTTTGTATATTTTGCTTTTTTTCATAGTTCCACACAACTTCTTCCTGTTTTCTCGATTGGTCTGTGTTTAGTTTTGCAAGGCCTGTCCACTGTGACAACTTATAACTAAATCTGAGGGGGGGTGCGATGGGGATGTTCCCTTGTCAGTATGCGACCGACGCCGCCATTGCTTCGCCGTTCGTACCACGCAGTTTCCATGCTGCCATCGCCGTCATCGCTGCGTTCCCGCCGATGCAGCATCCGTTCAAAAATGGCTCTGAGCACTATGCGACTTAACTTCTGAGGTCATCAGTCACCTAGAGCTTAGAACTAATTAAACCTAACTAACCTAAGGACATCAGACACATCCATGCCCGAGGCAGGTTTCGAACCTGTGACCGTAGCGGTCGCTCGGCTCCAGACTGTAGCGCCTAGAACCGCACGGCCACTCCGGCCGGCGCAGCATCCGTGTCATTGCCCGCTCCACGTGACGCAGTAACAGTCGACATCGCAGTATCAGCATCACAGCAGGTACAACTTAGTACAGGCATCAGTTGCATTATATACTGTGTCGCTGTTTGTCATCTATGATCGATCAGTTTGCTCTATTGTCCTACTAACTGAGTGAGAAACTAATTGGCAGAAGGGAATCAAAATTTCAAAATATAAAATCAGAATTACTTGAAAGTATCAAATCAAAATTTAAAAATAGGACGTCTGAATGAGTTGAAATTATCGATTGAGAATCTGAAAGGTAATGTCTGATGAAGTATTAAAGGGGAGTAATTCTTGGAGGAAAACTGTGGCGAAAGATCTTAAGTGCAACGCACGAAGTAATGGCCGCTATCGACAGGGGATCTCAAGTTGATTCCGTATTTCTAGATTTCCGGAGAGCTTTTGACACCGTTCCTCACAAGCGACTTCTATTCAAGCTGCGGGCCTATGGGGTTTCGTCTCAGTTGTGCGACTGGATTCGTGATTTCCTGTCAGGAAGGTCGCAGTTCGTAGTAATAGACGGCAAATCATCGAGTAAAAGTGAAGTGATATCAGGTGTTCCCCAGGGAAGGGTCCTGGGACCTCTGCTGTTCCTGATCTACACTCCTGGAAATTGAAATAAGAACACCGTGAATTCATTGTCCCAGGAAGGGGAAACTTTATTGACACATTCCTGGGGTCAGATACATCACATGATCACACTGACAGAACCACAGGCACATAGACACAGGCAACAGAGCATGCACAATGTCGGCACTAGTACAGTGTATATCCACCTTTCGCAGCAATGCAGGCTGCTATTCTCCCATGGAGACGATCGTAGAGATGCTGGATGTAGTCCTGTGGAACGGCTTGCCATGCCATTTCCACCTGGCGCCTCAGTTGGACCAGCGTTCGTGCTGGACGTGCAGACCGCGTGAGACGACGCTTCATCCAGTCCCAAACATGCTCAATGGGGGACAGATCCGGAGATCTTGCTGGCCAGGGTAGTTGACTTACACCTTCTAGAGCACGTTGGGTGGCACGGGATACATGCGGACGTGCATTGTCCAGTTGGAACAGCAAGTTCCCTTGACGGTATAGGAATGGTAGAACGATGGGTTCGATGACGGTTTGGATGTACCGTGCTCTATTCAGTGTCCCCTCGACGATCACCAGTGGTGTAAGGCCAGTGTAGGAGATCGCTCCCCACACCATGATGCCGGGTGTTGGCCCTGTGTGCCTCGGTCGTATGCAGTCCTGATTGTGGCGCTCACCTGCACGGCGCCAAACACGCATACGACCATCATTGGCACCAAGGCAGAAGCGACTCTCATTGCTGAAGACGACACGTCTCCATTCGTCCCTCCATTCACGCCTGTCGCGACACCACTGGAGGCGGGCTGCACGATGTTGGGGCGTGAGCGGAAGACGGCCTAACGGTGTGCGGGACCGTAGCCCAGCTTCATGGAGACGGTTGCGAATGGTCCTCGCCGATACCCCAGGAGCAACAGTGTCCCTAATTTGCTGGGAAGTGGCGGTGCGGTCCCCTACGGCACTGCGTAGGATCCTACGGTCTTGGCGTGCATCCGTGCGTCGCTGCGGTCCGGTCCCAGGTCGACGGGCACGTGCACCTTCCGCCGACCACTGGCGACAACATCGATGTACTGTGGAGACCTCACGCCCCACGTGTTGAGCAATTCGGCGGTACGTCCACCCGGCCTCCCGCGTGCCCACTATACGCCCTCGCTCAAAGTCCGTCAATTGCACATACGGTTCACGTCCACGCTGTCGCGGCATGCTACCAGTGTTAAAGACTGCGATGGAGCTCCGTATGCCACGGCAAACTGGCTGACACTGACGGCGGCGGTGCACAAATGCTGCGCAGCTAGCGCCATTCGACGTCCAACACCGCGGTTCCTGGTGTGTCCGCTGTGCCGTGCGTGTGATCATTGCTTGTACAGCCCTCTCGCAGTGTCCGGAGCAAGTATGGTGGGTCTGACACACCGGTGTCAATGTGTTCTTTTTTCCATTTCCAGGAGTGTATATAAATGACCTGGGTGACAATCTGAGATGATGCTGTAATTTACCGTCTAGTAAGGTCATCCGAAGACCAGTATTAGTTGCAAAGCTATTTAGAAAAGATTGCTGTATGGTGTGGCAGGTGGCAGTTGACGCTAAATAACGAAAAGTGTGAGGTGATCCACATGAGTTCCAAAAGAAATCCGTTGGAATTCGATTATTCGATAAATAGTACAATTCTCAAGGCTGTCAATTCAACTAAGTACCTGGGTGTTAAAATTGCGAATAACTTCAGTTGGAAAGACCACATAGATAATATTGTGAGGAAGGCGAGCCAAAGGTTGCGTTTCATTGGCAGGACACTTAGAAGATGCAACAAGTCCACCAAACAGACAGCTTACACTACACTCGTTCGTCCTCTGTTAGAATATTGCTGCGCGGTGTGGGATCCTTACCAGTTGGGATTGGCGGAGGACATCGAAAGGGTGCAAAAAAGGGCAGCACGTTTTGTATTATCACGTAATAGGGAAGAGAGTGTGGCAGATATGATACGCGAGTTGGGATGGAAGTCATTAAAGCAAAGACGTTTATCGTCGCGGCGAGATCTATTTACGAAATTTCAGTTACCAACTTTCTCTTCCAAATGCAAAAATATTTTGTTGAGCGCAACCTACATAGGTAGGAATGATCATAAAAATAAAATAAGAGAAATCAGAGCTCGAACAGAAAGGTTTAGGTGTTCGTTTTTCCCGCACGCTGTTCGGGAGTGGAATGGTAGAGATACAGTATGATTGTAGTTCGATGAACCCTGTGCCAAGCACTGAAATGTGAATTGCAGAGTAGGTATGTAGATGTAGATGTAGATGTAGATGTGGATGTAGGATAAATCTGATTGTGGAAGTGATTCATGGGGAAACAGAATCGCAAATTAATGAAATAAACAGTTGTAGTATCTGAAGAATTAGATCACGTTGAGGACAAAAGACTGAATTTAATTATAGTATTGAGGGTGGTATTAAAGTTACGAGATGAAGCTGTTCAGAAACGGAAGATGTAGGGGAATAAATGCCGAATCACGTGAAAACACTCATTACAGGTCTTGGGATTTTTGAAGCAAAAGTGCAGGAAAATGTTGAATGTGAACTGAAAACAAATGCGAAATTAAGTTTCTGTAGTATAAACGAATACGAGAAAGGCCTTAAAATCGATGTGTACTGGTCGTTTGGGTAGAACGGCTCACACACGTCGTATTAGCTTTAGGTCTCTGAGGTGGACGGAGGAACTGTTACAGCGTAAACAAATTAGTGATACACCTTATTCCGCTGCGATACTTGAGCTGTACAGCAACTCACTGGATGTGCTTGAACACAGACACAACTAAGCAGTGGGCTATGAAGGCGTGCGTTACTGAATACAATGTCAACAAGACAATGTCCACCCTGGACGCCTCACTGTCAGTTACTGTAGCAAACACTTGTTCCTGATGAAATGACCGTGTGGCATTGTTGGACCGCACACCCCATCTACATCTACATCTACGTGATTATTCTGCTATTCACAATAAAGTGCCTGGCAGGGGGTTCAATGAACCATCTTCATGCTGTCTCTCCCGTTACACTCTCGAACGGCACGCGGGAAAAACTAGCACTTACATTTTTCCATGCGAGCCCAGATTTCTCTTATTTTATCGTGATGATCATTTCTCCCTATGTAGGTGGGTGCCAACAGAATGTTTTCGCAATCGGAGGATAAAACTGATGATTGAAATTTCATGAGAAGATCCCGTCGCAACGCCCATTTGAACCATTTTTTGTGACACTATCTCCCCTATTTCGCTATAAGACAAAACTAGCTGCTCTTCTTTGTACTTTTTCGATGTCATCCGTCAGTCGCACCTGACGCGGATCCCACACCGCACAGCAGTACTCCAGAATAGGGCGGACAAGCGTAGTGTAAGCAGTCTCTTTGGTAGACCTATTGCACCTTCTAGGTGTTCTGCCAATGAATCGCAGTCTTTGGTTTGCTCTACCCACAATATTATCTATGTGATCGTTCCAATTTAGATTATCTGTAATTGTAACCCCTAAGTATTTAGTTGAATTTACAGCCCTCAGATTTGTGTGATTTATCGCGTAATTGAAATTTAGCTAATTTCTTTTAGTACTCACGTGAATAACTTCGCACTTTTCGTTATTCAGGGTCACTTTTCGCACCATACAATATCTTATCTAAGTCATTTTGCAAGTCGTTTTGATCATCTGATGACTTTAAAAGACGGTAAATGACAGCATCATCTGCAAACAACCTAAGACGGCTACTCAGATTGTCTCCTACGTCGTTAATGTAGATCAGGAACAATAGAGGGCCTATAACACTTCCTTGGGGAACGCCAGATATTACTTCTGTTTTACTCGATCACTTTCCGTCTGTTACTACGAACTGTGACCTTTCTGACAGGAAATCACGAATCCACTCGCACAATTGAGGCACGCAGTTTGATTAGAAGACGTTTTTGAGGAACGGTGTCGAAAGCCTTCTGGAAATCTGAAAATATGAAATCAATTTGACATGCCCTGGCAAAAAGTGGTTCAGATGGCTCTGAGCACTATGGAACTTAACTTCTGAGGCCATCAGTCCCCTAGAACTTAGAACTACTTAAACCTAACTAACACACATTCATGCCCGAGGCAGGATTCGAACCTGGAACCGTAGCGGTCTCGCGGTTTCAGACTGTAGGGCCTAGAACCGCTCGACCACCCCGGCCGACCATCCTCTGTCGGTAGCACTTATTACTTCATGAGTAATAAGAGCTAGTTGTGTTTCACAAGAACGATATTTTCTGAATCCGTGCTGACTAGATGTCAATAAATCGTTTTCTTCGAGGTACTTCACAATGTTCGAATACAGTATATGTTCTAAAACCCTACTGCAAATCGACGTTAGTGATATAGGCCTGTAATTCAGCGGATTACTCCCACATACTTCCCTTTTTGGGTATTGGTGTGACTTGAGCAATTTTCCAGTCTTTAGGTACGTATCTTTCTGTGAGCGAGTGGTTGTATATAATTGCTAAATATGGAGCTATTTTATCAGCATACTCTGAGAGGAACCTGACTGGTGTCGCGGAAGTTCCGTCGCCGGGATGCTAGTCTTATTTCTGGTGACACCACATTGGGAGATTTGCGCGTCGGTGATGGTGGGAGGATGAACACCACAAAACAACATCCAGCCCACGGGCGGAGAAAATCACCAACGCGGCCGGGAACCGAACCCGGGCCCACTGTACGGTAGGCAAACACGTTACCACTCAGCTAAGCACAGGCAGACACTTATCCCTCTCCTAAGACTATAGCTGACCCCACTTGTGCACTAAGTCTCACAGGCTGATCTCCACTACGAACTGCGACCCTGTAACTCAGTACTGTCCAGAGCTGCCTGCGGCCAGCGCTTATCCAACGCGCAAGTCCATCTTACTGGCGGCGGCGCAGAGGCTGCTGCTTGGGCCGCGCTTGTGGTTGGCGGCGAACTTCAAAGCGCCGCCCTTGGCACCAGTCGGAAACTATCTCGAGGCGTCAGCTCCAGTTGCGTACAGTAGCGAGGACGCAACACTGCAGTAATGTATTGTTCGTCTTATTATGTGTACATACAAGTATATTCTCTTCTCTATTTAAAGCTACAATGAATTAATTTTATATATCTAATGTATTTTCTGTACAAAGTATGTATAAAACGAAAAATGTAATGTACACTACTGGCCATTAAAATTGCTACACCACGAAGATGACGTGCTACAGACGCGAAATTTAACCGACAGATAGAAGATGCTGTGATATGCAAATGGTTAGCTTATCAGAGCATTCACACAAGGTTGGCGCCAGTGGCGACACCTACAACGTGCTTACATGAGGAACGTTCCCAACCGATTTCTCATACACAAACAGCAGTTGACCGGCGTTGCCTGGTGAAACGTTGTTGTGATGCCTCGTGTAAGGAGGAGAAATGCGCACCATCACGTTTCCGACTTTGACAAAGGTCGGATTGTAGCCTATCGGGATTGCGGTTTATCGTATCGCGACATTGCTGCTCGCGTTGGTCGAGATCCAATGACTGTTGGCAGAATATGGAATCGATGGGTGCAGGAGGGTAATACGGAACGCCGTGCTGGATCCCAATGGCGTCGTATCGCTAGCAGTCGCGATGACGCCATACTGGCGTATCACCCGGCGTGATGGTATGGGGTGCCATTGGTTACGCGTCTCGGTCACCTCTTGTCCGCATTGACGGTACTTTAAACAGTGGACGTTACATTTCAGCTGTGTTACGACCAGTGGCTCTACCCGTCAGTCGATCCCTGCGAAACCCTGAATTTCAGCGGGATAAGGCAGTACCGCATGTTGCAGGTCCTGTACGGGCCTTTCTGGATACAGAAAATGTTCGACTGCTGCCCTGACCACCACATTCTCCAGATCTCTCACCAACTGAAAACGTCTGGTCAATGGTGGCCGAGCAACTGGCTCGTCGCAATACGCCAGTCACTACTCTTGACGAACTGTGGTATCGTGTTGAAGCTGCATGGGCAGTTGTACCTGTACACGGCATCCAAGCTCTGTTTGACTCAATGCCCAGGCGTATCAAGGCCGTTATTACGGCCAGAGGTGGTTGTTCTGGGTACAAATTTCTCAGGATCTATGCACCCAAATTGCATGAAAATGTAATCACATGTCAGTTCTGGTATAATATATTTGTCCTATGAATACCCGTTTATCACCTGCATTTATTCTTGGTGTAGCAATTTTAATGGCCAGTAGTGTATTAAGTTATTTAAGGAATATTGCATTCGAGCAGCAATGAACTAAATTCTTTTTCTACTAACAAATTTACAAACTTAAGTGTATTTCTCATGTAAAGCTAAAATTCATGCATTCCATCTACCAAATGCTCATTTAGTATTCAATCTGTTTGATACCAGGTGTATGTATCTAAGGTATCACATAGAATATGCCGCAACTTCCAACAATAGGTCAAACGAACAGCTGCTGAATATCATGTAGTGTCCTGACTTGCAACACTCCCAGTAAATACCAATACACACAAACGCAGTAAACATACATGAGCACTACCAGATGAGAAAAGCCTGAGATTCTACCGAGACCTTCTCACCTGAAATGGGTAGAAATAGGCCATTACCAGCCAACGTACTATATAGGCTATATTACACATCCGGATACAGTATATCACTTCCCTGTATATATTGCAAATTATTTTCACCACGCACATTGTATTATATTTTTCTTTTTATTTTTCTTTGACATTTGTATTATATAAATTATATTCTTATCAACTAGGCAGAAACAAATGATATGGAACGATTTTAACAATTGTTAAACACTAAATTCGCTGTAACCCAAGAGAAATTTTTATATGTTATGTCCTTTATATTATTTAAAAAAGCATTAACAACTGTATACCAAGAAGATTGTAATAATGAGAAGTGTTTGCTGTTGGATTTAGAAGCATCCAACCTACCTTACATTTCAAGTCAGTCAGTTACTCTGTACTGTTAATGAAATAAATAAAATAAATAACCCTGCTCCCTCCAAACGTCCTCACTGTCGTCCTGTAGCATCGATTGCTGCAATGACAGCGGGGGAGTAGGGGGGGGGGGGGAGGTGTCACTGCGGCAAGTGATGAGGGAATGGGAGCTGAGTCTGTAGCTAGTGCCGAGTCCCACTCGTGCCTCAGCATTCGCCTTGTGACCGTCCCATAACGCCAACCGAAAAACAAGGCGTAGGGCACACTCCTGCATCCGATAATGGAACACATTCTGTATGGTGTGGTGTTGTGAGATGGGATGGCGGCCCCATAGTAGGCCGCGGCGTGGAGTGGACCATCCCTGGAAAACTTACGTTTTCCACTCGGTGCTGGCTGAGGCGTCAGGTCCAAGTCCATGGGCTTGGCCCTGATGGTGCCTTCCATGCAGCAAGTTAGCTTGTCAAAGGCTGGTGCAGGGCTGGGAGTGGAAGACGAGAGGAAGAGCAGCAAAGCTTGTTCGCCTGTGTGGTGGGTACATAGGTTTCTGTTTGAAAGTGCGCACGAGGCACTCTATTTCTCTGTTTGATTGAGGGTGAAAAGGCGCACTGGTGGTGTGGCGAATTCCGTTGGTTGGACAAAAGTCCTCATATTCTGCCGACACAAATTGAGGTCCATTGTTAGCCACTAGAAACTCTGGAAGACCTTCAATGTGAAATATTCTCGACGCCAGATGATGTGTACCGATCGTTCGGGCATAATGGCTCACACAGGTTGTATTAGGTTTAGGTGCTCCAAGGTGGATGGAGAAACTGTGACAAAGCAAACAAATTACTGACACACTTTACTGCACTGCGATACTCAAGTTGAACAGCAACTCACTGGATGTGCTTGAGGAAAGATACTATTAAGCATTGACCTATCAAGGTGTGTGTTACTGAATACAATGTCAACAAGACTATGGCCGTCGTGAACGCCACACCATCAGTTACGTTAGCAAACACTTGTCCCTATGCGAAAGTTAAAGGCAACTCCACTTGTAGACTAAGTCTCGCAGACTGATCCCCACTATGAACTGTAGTTATGAACTGCTTTCCTGGAACTCTGTAACAGAACTGTTGTACGCCAACACCGAATATAAACTGTCAGTTGCTGGTCTTTGCGTTGGATCCTAAGGAGATGGGGAGTCCAGGTGAGGTGATGGTCGAGGGTGAGGCCAAGGTATTTCAGGGTAGGAGTGGATTGGACAACCATAAATGGTGAGGTAAAAATCGTGGAGCAGGAAGGAAAAGGTTGTACAACCTATGACGATTGCCTGGGTCTTGGAAGGGTTGATGCGAAGGAGTCACTGGTCGTACCAGGTGGTGACCTCGTCGAGGTGGGTTTGAAGGGTACGTTGGGACTGTTGAAGGGTAGGATAAAGGGCGAGGAAGGCGGTACCATCAGCAAATTGGAAGACATGAACAGATAGGGGAAGTTTGGGCATATCGCCAGTATACAGGAGATAGAGGAGCAGGGAATGGACGGAGCCTATGAACAGATAGGGGAGGTTTGGGCATATCGCCAGTATACAGGAGATAGAGGAGCAGGGAATGGACAGAGCCTTGGGGCACAGCAGTGGTGGAATAGAAAGTATGGGAGTTGGAATTTTGGATAGTAACACAGGAAGGACGACGGGAGAGGAAGGAAGCTACGAGACAGGCGAAATTCATGGGGAGAGCATAGATTGGGTGTTTGAAGAGCAGCCCAGGATGGGCGTTCTGGAGGTCAAAGGAAACAAAGATAGCGAAGCGACTGGAGTTAAGTTGGAGGGAAAGAAGATTGGTAAGTTAAAGGAGCCGGTCATCGGCTGAGAAGGAAGTCCAGAAGCCACAATGGGTAAGGAGAAGGAGGTGGTGCTGGTTAAGGTGGTTATGAATATGGCAGGAGAGGCTGGACTCGAAGACCTTAATGAACACGGAGGTAAAGCAGATGCGACGATAGGAAGAGGTTTCAGAGGGGCGTTTGTTAGGTTTAGGGAACAGCAGGACACAGGTCAGGGTATAAGCAAGTGGAGAGAAGGACGTTGTACAGGGTAGCAACGACAGCCAGGTAGGAAGGGGGGATTCCTAGAGGTGGCTGTAGGTGACACATTTGTGACCAGGAGCAATGTTGCATTTGGAGTGGAGGACGAGTGCGATGTCATGTGCAGTGATGGTAGTGTTTAAGTCTGAAGCGGTTAACTGATTCAAGTAATGTAAACTAGGGGCGAGCGGCGGGACAGAGGTGGAGAGGAGGGAGTAATCTAAATGGGGATCATCAGGAATAGAGAAGACCTCAGATATGTGGGAACCAAATGGTTAGCCTTACAGAGGTTGTCAGGGAAGGGATGGTTGATGTGGAGAAGAGGGTAATGAGGGGCGGGATGGCTATCAGTAAGACAGTGCAAGGCTGGCCAGTACTTGGAGGAGTTGACATGGATGGTGGAATTCCAGCGTTTCTTTGCTGTAAGAAGGTTCCAGATATGTCATTATAATTGCCGGTGGCAGAGGAGTGTATCCCGGTGACTGGTGTAAAGGAAGGAACGGTAGAGCCTGCAGGATTCACAGAGACAAAGGATGGCCATTGGAGGAAGTGTAGGGCAGTGAGGATGGATAGGTTTGGTAGGAACGTGGGCCTCCACAGCGTCAGTGGTGGTCTTATGGAGGAAGGAAGAGGCTTGGGTGATGTCAGTGGGATGATAAAAAATAAATTTGTGGCTTTCGACCTGTGAGGCAATGGATTCCCGGTAGGCATCCCAGTCAGTGCAGTGAAAGTCGTGGATGGGCTTCGGAGGGCCAGCAGGGTAGGGGCAAGAGGGTGGCCATATATGGAGGAGGTGGTAAGAAGAATGGGGAGGTGGTCACTACAGTGGGATCAAGGATGTCTGTGGCGATGTGACAAAGAACGTTGGGGGAAACGAGGATGACATCTAGGGTGGAGATACTTTCAGGGCGGGTGTGCTGTTTGAGAGGAACATGGTCACTATGGAGAGTGGAAAGGAACTCATGCCACCAGCGAAGGGTGGCAGGGTCATGGCTGTGGATGTTTAGTTCAGTGGCTATCACATAGGTGGAGAATGTACGTCAACATGGGAAATGATGTCATAGGGGAGAGGACCTGTGCAACAGATATGGATATTGGCATAGGTGATGGTGAGGGAGAGAAAACAAGGTGATGAAGAGAAGGTGTTCAGTCACGTCACTGAGTAGTGGTTGTAGGCGGACAGGGTGATGCTTGAGGTGACCAATAGCAACCCAGCCTTGGATGAGGGGAAGGGGGTTGGCAGTGTGTTGAAGAAGAAAGGGAGATGTGTGGACAACATGGTGAGGTTGGAGGAAGGTTTCATTCTGGATGAAGAAGTCGACCTGGTGCTGGGACAGGGTATGCATGAAAAGGTATTTTTTGGCAGGGAGGGTGCGAATATTTAGGTATAGGAGATGATACTGTTGATGTGCCAGGAGGTGGGAGGAGGAAAGGGAGTTGATGGAGGAGGAGAGAGTGGCTTAAACGAGTGTCTAGGCAGGTGAAGGTAAAGTGGGCCTGGTTGTAGGAGTAGGTGGCATAGGTGTTCAAATGGAAGATGGAGTGGGTGGCAAGAGAGATCTGCTGAAGGGTGCAGGAGCATTGGAAGGGGGTCGATATTCTGCAGGACGATGGTCAGGGAATTGTTGGAGTGGATAGGCTCGTCGATGAGGTGAATAGGGACAGTGTGCTCAGGGTTGGTGGGAGGAGGTTTGGCTTTGCATTTGGAGGAGTAGGTGAGGTGGGGTTCATTGCAAGTGTTTCGGGAAGGAGGAGATGCGAGGTTAGGACACTGTTTAAGGAAGAGAGAGGCCTTGCAAAGGGGGCAGGTGGGGAGGTTCTTGCAGTTTTTGGTGAGGTGTCATTGTAGAGGAGACAATGTTGGGAGTTGTAGGGTTGAGGAGGGGAACAGGATGGGTCAACAGGTTGGCAGTAGTTAAAAATCAGGTCTCCCTGAGTGAGGAGGTGGTCTATGGAGGAGGAGGGCTCGGTAAAGACACACATGAGTTAGGTGGGGCCGGAATTGTAAATGTGGCGAGCCGAGTGGATTTCCAGGTTGGGGTGGGCATTCAGTTCCGCCAACACCTCCGCCTCCATGACCACAGGACTGAGTTTTGTGATCACGGCAGAGAGGGTTGACAGACAGCAAGGGGGTTGATGCTGATGAGAGTGGGAGGTAAGGAAATGGATGAGGGATGCATGGGGGCCAAAGGTGATGTGGGGAAGTCGCCGGAGGAGATAAGTGTGGAAAGAGGGAGAGGAGGATATGACGAGAACAGAGTCTCTGGAGGGTGTAATTTGGGTAAGGGGGGCACTGGGGATCTACTTACAGAGTTCGAGGGTAAGGGTGTGGGCATCTACGAATTTAGGATGGGGGTTGGCCAGGATATAAGTATACAGGGCAGGGGCTGTGGAGGTGGGAAGAGGGGTGGTGTCATGGGGGAATCAGAAAGAAGAGGGGCAGGCAGTGGTTTTTTGGAGTGAAGGTAAGGACGCCACTTGGGCGCTTGTGAGGATTTAGGCGAGTGTGGCCTGGAGGAGAGGTGAGGTAGTGGTTGGATTGTGAGGTAGTGAAAAGCAGGCCCCTCTTGTGAGGCGGCAGCACTGTGAATGGAGGCTGGGCGCTCTGTGGTGGCGACTTTGGCGCGGCAGGCGATGACTCGAGCAGGGGAAGGCTATGGTTCAAATGGCTCTGAGCACTATGGGACTCAACTGCTGAGGTCATTAGTCCCCTAGAACTTAGAACTAGTTAAACCTAACTAAACTAAGGACATCACACACATCCATGCCCGAGGCAGGATGCGAACCTGCGACCGTAGCGGTCTCGCGGTTCCAGACTGCAGCGCCAGAACCGCGCGGCCACTTCGGCCGGCAGCAGGGGAAGCAGCTATGGTTATGGCAGGGGAGCATGGGCAGGGGCAACATACAGGTGGGGATACAGGGATGGGAGGAGATAGAGGGAGAGGAGACTGTGAGGAGGGGAGGTGGTTTAGACGAAGGAAGCCCAGAGGAGGCACTCTGCGAGGTAACAGTGAGTGCAGGGGAAGGGAGGGTGTGAATGATGGTGGCAGTGGTTGTATCCATGGTGGAATGCAGTATCCACTGGCGACAGGACTCGTCGAAGTGCGGAAAGAACCAAAACGAGGGTTGGCGGTGGCAATAGCGAGCACCGGTCGGCGGCGGTGGGTGGCGGACTGACGGCAGCTGTGCCGAGCACCGGGCGGCGGACGGACGCCAGAGGCGAGCACCGAGCGGTGCGCAGATGGACGGACGGACGGACGGCAGCGCCCGTGCTGCCAATCGGAAAATGTCTCAGCGCGTAAGCTCCAGTTGCACCCAGTGGCGAAGACGCCACGAAAATTAACGTTAAAATGTTGAAAATGGAAATGGGCAATACTGGAAGAGAGAGAATCAGTTCAGGAAATTCATGATTGCTGAAATACTTGGTGAAGGAATTTTATCAGAGGAATGGAGAGGTTAAAATTCAGAGTGACAATAGGCATTGAGAAACTCAGTCACGTTCATGATGTGAATGAGATACCTGCTAGTTTATTTTAAGGGGATACGGAATCGGATTTTGGGTTAAAAAATCGAATTTTTTTTTATTGGCGTATTATATTCTGCCATGTTTCCTCTTTAAAATGACGTATCATACATAGCTCTACTACAATTATAACTATTTTATTTTTATATATTTGTGAGATCGGGTATTGCGCTTTAGTTATACACGTCTCTCGTGGCTGACCATGAACTTTTTGGCAGTACCTTTAAAGTGACATGAATTCAAGTATCCCGGTTTCCAGCGACTGTTTATACACTAGTTGCCCGAAAATGTTTCTCTCTGTTTTCCTCAAGTTACACTTTGACTTTGTGGCGGGACTGTTTTGTAAACAATGTGATATAAGAAAGTAGTTGTTGTTAAGTTATTTCGTATTTAGTGCTTCATTTTTCGCAGTGAAAATGCCTAGAGCTAAAGCAAAAGTATTTAAAAAGCGTGTGAACTGGCAAAAGAAAAGAAATAATGATTCATTAGCAAAGCAAAGCAGTTCATCATCATCACTGTTGGAAAATGTGAATCCACTTATTACTGATTTGCCGAACGAACTTACACCAAATGAAAACAGTGCTTCTCATAAAAAACTAAGAGATTTGGAAGAGAAATATAATTTACTTGATAGAGGGAATGAAGTTTTTGAACTCATTGATACGAATATATTGTGTGAAGCTCTTGAAAACAGTTTGTGCTGCAAAAAATGTCATGGAAACGTTTCTCTGAAAGTAGAATCCCATGTTGGCCTGGCTGCCCAGTTTAATTTAATATGCAGTGTTTGTAAATACAGCTGTAAGTTTCCAAGTTCGGTTTCAGTAACTGTAAATAATGGATACAAGAAAACTGAACTTTATAGTGTAAATATTAGGTTAGTTTATGGATTGCGAGCAATTGGTAAGGGCAAAGCAGCTGGTGATATGCTATGTGGTGTTCTAAATCTTCCAAGTGCACCTTCAAAGTTTGAAGCTTACAATTATGTACTAGGATCTGCAGTTGAAGATGTAGCACAGAAGTCAATGCAGGTTGCTGTGGAAGAAGCAGTGGAAGAAAATGACGGCAGTCGTGACCTCACAGTGGCGTTTGATGGCACGTGGCAGAAAAGGGGCCACACCTCCAACAATGGTGTTGTAACAGCAACTAGTGTTGATACTGGCAAGGTTATTGATGTTGCAATAATGTCTAAATACTGTAGGTGCACAGGCAGGCTGAAAAATGAACACAGTGATGACTGTATTGCTAATTATTATGGTAGTAGTGGTGGCATGGAGGTTGCTGGGGTGAAGAAAATTTTTCATCGCTCTTCACAGTGGTATAATGTTCGCTATGTCAAATATCTGGGAGATGGTGACTCTAAAGCATTCAAAGAAGTTTTGGAAAGCAAACCATATGGGAACAGTGTAAATATAAGCAAACTTGAATGTATAGGACATGTGCAGAAGAGAATGGGTGCCAGGCTGAGAAGGTTAAAATCAGTTATGAAAGGGAAAAAACTAGATGATGGGAAAACCTTGGATGGCAGAGGAAGATTGACTGATTCCATAATAGACCACATTCAGAACTGCTATGGCCTTGCAATCAGGCAAAATACAGGCAATCTTGAAGAAATGAGGAGAGCTATATGGGCTTTATATTTCCACACCGCATCCACGGATGAGCATCCACAACATGGTTTGTGCCCCAAAGGTGAAAACAGCTGGTGTAAATACAATAGGGGACTAACAACAGGAGAGAAATACATTCACCACCACAGTCTACCATCAGCCATCATGGCAGAAATAAAGCCCATTTTCAGAGATCTGGCTGACAGAAGTCTTCTGATGAAATGTCTTCACGGAAAAACGCAGAACCCCAACGAGTGCTTGAATAGTGTGATATGGCATCGTCTCCCAAAAACAGTGTTTGTCGGAATTAATACACTACATTTTGGTGTGTATGATGCTGTGGCAACCTTCAATCTTGGAAATATAACTAAATGCCAGGTCCTTCAAAAGTTGGGTATGTGTGTTGGTTCCCGTACGGTACGTGCTATGTTCTTTTTAGATCAGCACAGACTAAGGCATGCTGATAATATAATCAAGACATTAGTGAAAAAAGCAAGACAGGTGCAGAGGGGTGCCAAAAGAAGACTTGAAGATGATTATGAAGACTGTGAAGGGGGTATTAGCTACGGATCAGGAATGTTTTAATCTTCTTTCTCCGTTTCCCGTAAGTTTACTTTTTACTTCATCTAGGAACATTATCTCAGGTACTGGTCAACCTAGAAGTCTGAAATTTTTATGACGTAGTGACATAGGTCCCTATTACATACTGAAACAACGATTTTTTAATTACTTGATTTACAAAAGACTTAGGGGTGATAGTCTAGTAAAAAGCGATGGAAAAAATTTACTTTAAAATAAATGTACAATATCTCTGTAAGAAAATACTTTGACAATAAACTGTTGTTTCAGTATTGTGGTAACATATGAATGCACATACAGTAAAATTTTTACCTCTCTGTCTCCAGTAGTTTGTGAGAAAATGTTCCCTATAGTAGGCATATATTAACATTGCGGGGATAGGTGATTCCATATCCCCTTAAATGGATGTAGAAACTGCAGGAGAAGAGTAGGTGTTCGAATATATGTGTGATAGATAAAGAGAGTAGGGAAAAAGTCAAGGCTGATTTAATGGAGGAAAACTGAGTTGAAAAGGCTGAAAAGTGATGTTTCCACTTGGCTATGTAACATGAACGAAAAGAGAAATGTCTGAAGAATTAAGTAATTAGAAAAGCAGCACATTTTGTACATATTATCGAAATTGTATGGTAAATGTAAGGAGGATGGAGACATAGTAAACAATATCAGTCGGTTGGTATCTACTGCCATTACTTGGGTATTTGTAATAGCGCCAGTAATATTGCAATAACTGGGAAAAAGTGTAGAAATTGAGCTGAGGGGCAATCTTGTTAGTGACAAAGAAGTTATTATTGATGGATTGTTATCTAGGAGTTTTCAAAGGAAACATGCTCTGATGAATTTGTGATGATGGGATTCTTCGTTCATTGTTATGTGGGCCTGCACGGAGGAATCGTATGCCTGATACTGAGGTTATTGATAACAATGTGGTAGATGATATTGATGTTCTCGGTGTTTAATGGTTTTGCCGGTATCAGTGGGTGTACTAGGTGGCGATTATGGTGTTAATGTCGAATGAGTGATTGAAATTGTAAATAATTTCAGTAATGGAATTGTTATTAATGAAGTTCGCCATCAGGTTGACGTGGAGTCACAGCTGTTATGGAATGTGATTATTGCATGCTTTCAAGAGAAAGATGTAATCACTATCTAGATAGATAAGGAAGAAGCCAAATAGGATGAAAAAATAAAAATAAAGGTAAATAAATTTTGAAATTTATATTTATTCATTGTTTATGTGTATAACTGTAAGAAATTTTGGTGGGGTTATTATGTATGTTGAGTAAATTTGTTATTTTGGGGATTTGTTAAGTTTGAAAATGATTATGTTCATTGAATATATTCATATTATTTGCTACACAAGAGGATTATGGCGATTTTATTTGTATGAGGAATTATATGGTATGTGTGAAGAAAGCTTGTAGGGGGAGGGGGGATATGGTGTTCGTTACTATGGCAAGGAAAGTTACACCTGCAGCTTGAGGCAAGTGCGTCTGGGGGAGGCACCATTTGTAAACTGGCCAAAATTCAAGTGTAGTTTTCAGAAGGAGACATAAATGTGTAATTTTATAAACAGAAGAATAGCAAGCTAGTTTTAATTAGAAAATACATACAATGAGCTGGGGAAAATAATGTGTAATTTAACTTTTTAAGTAAAATGTGGATGATTTATGCAGTCTATGGCAGTGATTCAATCGTGACATCAATTATTGAAAAGGAATTTCCATTTGTTTGGAATTTGTCTACGCATTTTGTTCATTGCCTTAAAAAGTCTCACTTGGGAGCTGATAATGTGGACACATGGTAAACCAGGGAGATTTCGGTTGCCTGGTCATTGGGAAGCATAGGGTCATGGATATATACAACCATTGATTTGAATCATCCGTCTGACATCTGCCAGGACATGGCTTGGCTGACGAGGAGTGCAATGTGGGTGTACTGCAAACTGAGAGAGGTGGTCTGCTGATGCACAGATGGAGCTGGGATTCAAGAAGGGGATCCATACCGCGGAATCAACGGCTACAGGGCAGTGAGGGCATCTCTTTAAATTGTTTTAATTGGTACCCACAGAGACAATTTTTACTGAAATGTAAGAACTTGTTTAAAATGAAGACGTAACAGGCGACAGTATCGCTTAATAACACAAATATCACAGCTACGGCACTGTATCGTCTGCTGAAAATGAGTACTGTGTGGAATCTTCCCAAGAGTTTTCCGACAAGAGGAGAGGAAACTGATTTGGAAATATAATCATAAGTGCCAATACACTATGTTACCAGTGCTACTGAAATCACAACTCTAAATGCATGAGACTCGGAAACTAATAAGTATATCGAGAACAGAATAAATTAAGTCACTTTTTTATAAGCAAAAGTTGTGGTGTCACCGCCAGACACCACACTTGCTAGGTGGTAGTTTTAAATTGGCCGCGGTCCACTAGTACATGTCGGACCCGCGTGTCGCCACTGTCAGGGATTGCAGACCGAGCGTCACCACAAGGCAGGTCTCGAGATACGGAATAGCACTCGCCCCAGTTGTACGGACGACATTGCTAGCGACTACACTGACGAAGCATCGCTCATTAGCCGAGCAGATTTGTTAGAATAGCCTTCAGCTAAGTCCATGGCTACGACCTAGCAAGGCGCCATTAGCCTTACATAGCCATTGATAATCATCGTATGAAATGTCTCATCAAGTACGCTGTATACAAATGGTGGATTAAAGTTAAGTATTCCAGCAGCTACGTACTTTTCTTTATAACATTAATAAGTATCCTGTTTCAGACCATCAAGTCCGCCTGCTTGCTTAATGGTCGCCTCCCTTAAATAATGTGCGTAGTGTTGGCAATCTGTCAACACTAAAGATGGCGACGAGGATGGGATTACTTTGCCATTAAACGAGGATTTCGCGTTCGTATTGCTCTAATTTATGGCGCCGACGTTACAAACCGCCTTCTTTCTCTGTGATTGATTTACTTGTGTCATGGCTTCGCCACAATCTCCCGATGTACTGTCCGAATTTTTTCGCTTGCAGAATCAGCAGACGCAGGCGTTATTGGATGCCCTTGGACAGCTCGTCCAGGGTCAACGTGCACTGCAACACGATGCGGCAGCCGCCGCTTCACCGCTACCGCAGCCACAACATGCAGTTGCACCGCCTTTTAGGCCCTACGACCCAGCGCAAGAAACATGGACCGAGTGGTCACGCCAATTTGGATTCCATCTCGCCGCCTACAGAATTGAAGGTAATGAGCGGCAGCCTCATTTATTGTCGTGTGTCGGGGTGCAAACGTACCGTGTGATAGTGAAATTATTTCCCCGACGCGACGTAGCAACTCTGTCCTACGAAGAAATTTTGTCGGCATTGGACGCCTATTTCAAGGAAACAGTTAATGTAGTTGCAAAAAGGTATACGTTCTTTCGTACAAAACGTATGGCCGGTCAAACTAATAGGGAGTGGGTTGCAACATTGCAAGCCCTTACAAGGGATTGTGCTTTTGAGTGTGAATGTGAACTCCTTTATTCAGATACAATGGTCCGTGATGCAATTGCACAGAACGTTTCTGACGTTCGTATACGGGAGCAAATTTTGAAACTAGTTAATCCCTCCCTTCAGCAAGTGATAGACATACTGGATAGACAGGACACGCTTGACTTTGCACAGGACTCATTTGCAACTTCACCGGCCGTGTGTAACATTATCCGGCCCGCCGGGCATGCTGCGCGGCCCGGTAAACTGCCCTCGCACACGTCCGCGCAGCTGCCGCCACGCTCTAAACCAGGTGTGCCGCGCCAGCACACAAATGCAGTGAAATCATGCCCGCGGTGTGCAACTAGACATTTGCGTGACAATTGCCTGTCACGCCAAGCTATTTGCTTTTTCTGTAATAAGAAAGGACATGTTCAAAGTGTTTGCCAGAAAAAGCTCAGATCAGACAATCACAATCATTCCAGGCCCCTTGCTTCGCACCGGAATCGAACCAAGAATACTCAGGCTCGTGGACCTTCGCCTATGGACATTCATGTAGTTAATTCCACTTCGTCCTGTGCCACTCTTTCTAACAGTGACTGTGTTCGTCCCACACAAAGTGTACGTCGACGTCGCCGGAAATCACGTCAATTAGCAAGTGATGCTGTACCTGTATCAGTTCAAATTGCACGAGACAGTCGCTCTTGTCGCCAGCAGGACAATAAACTTTTTGTAGATTTGGACTTTAATGGCAAGGTCATACCATTCCAGCTCGATACCGGAGCTGCAGTTTCATTGCTCAATCACGACACGTACAAACAACTGGGCAAACCTCCGTTGCGTGCCGCAACTGTTAAGCTCACTACATATTCCGGACAGCAGATCCCTGTGTTAGGACAGTGCACTCTTCTTGCAACATACAAGGGACAAACAAAACTTGTGTCATTTTACGTTCTTCGTTCTTCTACTGCAGTGAACTTGTTTGGTTTCGATTTATTTCAATTGTTTAACATGTCTATAGTAAATCAGGTCCTATCAGTGAATCAGACTGTGCCTTCAGACAGTGTTTCTCGTCTGTGTGAAGAATTTGCAGACATTTTTGCACCGGGGTTAGGTTGCGCTAAAAACTATGAAGCTGTATTGGAGATCCATAATTAGGCATGGAAGCAGATAAGCTGAAATTACGTCAGAATAAGGACAGTACAATGTGCTTTTCGTCTAGAAGCAAGGTACAAAGTAAAGTTTACTTGTTTGGTGAACCATGCGCGTCAAGAATATGCGTTAGAAACCGTTCCTTCCGAAATTGGTTCATCTTCAAATAATGTTTGCGATTACTATGATGTTTGTAGGAAGGTGTGTTACCTAATTGTGATGAATGGCAGTGTTGCTGTGCTTGGTAAAAAGTTTGTTAAAATAGATGAATCACAACTCGTAAGTGTAGGAAAGGACGAAGTTTGAAAAACGAAATTGAGCAGATATAGGTGTTTGGAAGCAGTGAAAGGGAGTCACGAATGTGCTTTATAGTTATTGAATTCGAGGTATAAATAAACTTTGATGTCCCTTTTTAAGCACTTCATCTTGCCTGGAACGAAAGTAATTACCGGCGGCTGGCAGATTCGAAAACGAATTTGTCAACCATTCAATCGAATATGCCTTAAAAAGCATTCGATTCTTCCGAACTTGCTTGCATGTTCATTGATGTGGAAACCGATGAAGTGGTCGAATCGTTTCCGATTGATTTTCGTCGTGTAGCTACGGCCACAGCTGCTGACCCTGTCCTTGCTACCGTTTTGCGTTTTGTTGCTACGCAATGGCCTTTGTCAAAGTCTCGGATCGAGGATCCGTTGGTTCGCCGACTTTTTGCTCATAAGGAGAGACTTTTTGTACGACATGGTGTTTTGTTGTTGCGTTCTGATAATGATCAGTCCAGAGTCGTGGTCCCACGTTCGTTACAGTCCTCTGTTTTATGGCTTCTTCACCAAGGACATTGGGGTATAGTGCGAGCAAAACAACTTGCTCGTCAGCACTGTACTTGGTTCGGAATCGATGCTGCGATTACGAATATGTGTTCTTCTTGCATGGCGTGTGCCGAACAACAATCCGCACCGCCGCGGAAAGTCTTTGCATGGCCAAAAGCCACTTCCCCTTGGCAACGCTTGCACATCGATTTTGCTGGTCCATTCTGGAATGCTCGATGGTTGGTTCTCGTAGATGGCTTCAGTAATTTTCCTTTTGTTGTCTGGATGTCTTCCACGACGTCAACTGCCACCATCCAAGCGCTGTCTGCTATCTTTTGCATTGAAGGTCTTCCGCAGACTATTGTTTCCGACAATGGCCCACAATTCATGTCCGCAGAATTTCAGTCATTCTGCCAGGCCAATGGTATTCAACATCTGACATCCGCGCCGTTTTCGCCTCAGTCAAACGGTGCCGCTGAACGATTGGTCCGGACTTTCAAGTCACAGATGTTGAAGTTGAAAGAGTCGCATTCTCGGGAGGACGCCTTGTTGCTCTTTTTGTCATCGTATCGCTCTCAGCCCCGAGATGGTCGCTCGCCGGCTGAGTTGCTCCACGGTCGTCCTCACCGAACCTTGATGTCTTTGCTGCATCCGCCGCATCAGGTTCCTGTTCAGCGGCAGACTCCTGCTTTTGCTCCAGGCGACGTTGTATTCTATCGCAACTTTCGCGGTTCACGGCGTTGGCTCGCAGGGCGCATTCTTCGCTGCCTCGGCCGCGCGATGTATTTGGTTTTGGGGGCCTCTGGTGAGGTGCGTCGGCATCTCAATCAGCTGCGCCTCTGTCGTCGCACGGGTTCTGCCGCTCCCCGTCTGCTTTCAGCGACGGTGCCGTCCGGTCAGCGCCCTGGGGACCCATCTACTGGCTCGCCTCAACCCCAAGTGTTACCGACGATGCCTTCCATTTTGCCCCATGGCGACGCGCCGCTGCCGCCTCCGCCGCCGCCGCCTGTCCTCCAACCGGCGCCGCCCGCAGTGGATTCTTCGCTGCAGCCGCCAAGCGCCTCCCTGGGTCACGCGCCGCCGATCGCTTCCCGTGACCAGCTGTCCTCCGCCATGGAACTCTTGCCCGCTCCGGACCACGTGACGTCATCGCGCGTCGGCCCCTCCTGTCTCTTTCCGGGCGCATACACCGCATGTTGACGTTTTCAGGCGTTTCCCAGATCCCCTCGGACCGAATGGCCGGGTGCGGGTGGCACAGCCTCGCCTGTTGTTAGGCTCCCCACCTCATCGCATACGTCAACATGGGGTCCTCCCCACGGCGGGCGGAAGCCTTATAACACGACCGTTCGCCGATTTGCGGGGGAGGAATGTGGTGTCACCGCCAGACACCACACTTGCTAGGTGGTAGTTTTAAATCGGCCGCGGTCCACTAGTACATGTCGGACCCGCGTGTCGCCACTGTCAGGGATCGCAGACCGAGGGCCACCACAAGGCAGGTCTCGAGATACGGAATAGCACTCGCCCCAGTTGTACGGACGACATTGCTAGCGACTACACTGACGAAGCATCGCTCATTAGCCGAGCAGATTTGTTAGAATAGCCTTCAGCTAAGTCCATGGCTACGACCTAGCAAGGCGCCATTAGCCTTACATAGCCATTGATAATCATCGTATGAAATGTCTCATCAAGAACGCTGTATACAAATGGTGGATTAAAGTTAAGTATTCCAGCAGCTACGTACTTTTCTTTATAACATTAATAAGTATCCTGTTTCAGACCATCAAGTCCGCCTGCTTGCTTAATGGCCGCCTCCCTTAAATAATGTGCGTAGTGTTGGCAATCTGTCAACACTACAAAAGTCATAGATACTAATGCTGTATGTCAAGGCAAATCATCCACGGACAAAAAGTTCTGTACTGATGATTGAGATAAGATTTGACTGTATGTTTATTACATGAAATGTTGGATATTAATATTATAAAATTAAGACATTTCAATAACTTAGTGTGGAAATGGGAGGAGAAAGTAAAGTAGGACTCTTGACTAGTGTGTGTCAATTACAGTGATGGAAGAATCTAAAACATGTTAAGAAAGTGACATAAAATTTTATGAACGAAATGAACGAACATTTAAACATTCGTGCTAAATAATTTTCAAAGGATGTGTTCAAAATGTATAGCGTCCCCAGCGAAATAATAAGAAAAGACTTAAAAAAACAGTATTTATAAAGAAGAGGCATTTAAAAATTGAATAATATACATTTTTCTCATGTATCCGTATTATAATAATTTCTCTGTGTAAGTTTCGAGGGCAAAGAAATATAACAAAATGATCTAAAGAGACGACAAGATACGCTCTTTTGTTAATTTCTTACTCGTCTTCACTTCTTCTCTTGTCTTAGTTGCGTGTAGACGGACATCTTGCGAGTGCTGGCCAATGTAAGCATATTTGTACTAATTAAGCAGATAATATATTGATTTAATATTATTGTTCACTTTTAATTTGTAAGAGGTGATCCCGATTTCATGTCCGCCTTCCTTGAATTAACCTTCATTCGAGTAATTTACAGTGCAACAATCGCAGCGGCCGATGCACTCAACGACGCCATTACGTGGCGATATTAACTTATAAAAATTAGCGGAAGCGAAAAACTCGCCCGGTATTAACATAATATACATTTTTCTCCACAGCCGCCCGACCTTGCAGAAAATACGTAGCTTTAAGATTCTTATTTTCAGTACCACAGCCGAGAGCCAGAGCCGGGACTCCGACTACAATGCAATGTTTCGGAGGTAAGAAGAAATACTCTCGCGCGTGTGTGGGCCACAATTGTAATTAATAACTAAAGATTTTTTGCTTTAAAGTGAACTGACTAGCCGAGGAAATTAATATGAAAAGTTTATTACATTGTTCAACTTAGATGTTCATGCTTTAAGATTCATCAAGTCTAATTCCACTGAAGATTATTATTGTTAAAAAAGAGAACTTTACAAAAACATTTAACTGTAAATCAAAATAAAATGAAGTATCATTCTTATTAAGGCCCACGTCGTAAGTCGGTAACAATCACCATCACCAATAAATTTTTGTGGTAAATAATAAATTCAATTACGACGGCCGACGGACGCGAGAAATATTAAGTATAAATGACTTCGTGATCAAATGTGGTTGACCACAGATGGACTTCTGACTGTAGTAGTTGGTCACGTGACTAGATGGAGAGATTTTTTTCGAAGTCTTTTGCCCGTGGACGCCGGTCTGGTAACATCGTTTAGGCGGCAAAATACTACAGGTATACGTGTGCCAAATAGGACATTCTTGAGAGTTAATGTTTCTACTTTTAAACTTAGAGCTAGAGATGTGCGTGCTTTTATTCAGTGGCTGAGATATTTATAGCCTTTTTCGTGCACAAAATAACGTTTCAGATTTTCGAACATAATTTGCCTGCGGATATTCGGGAGTTAATGTTTTGCTTTTTAAACTGAGAGTTAGAGGATTGAGTGCTTTTACTCAGAGTTTTCGATATCAGTAGCCGTTTTTATTTTGTGCATAACATAATGTTTTAGATTCGAAAACAATATTTGCCTACAAATGGCTCTACAAGCAGAGATAGACAAACGACCATTTTAATTTGTTCCCATTATGATAACGTTGTACCGATTTTAGCTGTTTCTTGATAACGTCAGATGTCAACTATTTCATTTTATATCTTTGTACCGACATATCATATGTTGAATCAGTGCTCGAAATAATCTGATTTATTGTGAAGAAATCAAGTGTTTGGAACGTGTGGTTTTACATTCATCAGTATCGTCTTGATTCCAACTATATATAGGATAGTCCTTTATAAAGTATTTTTTAGCTCTGAACATGATCAGAGATGATGGAAATTAATTACCTGTTTAATAAAATTTTTGTGATCCATGACTAGATTTAAGAGAACACAAATATTTCCTCGGTCGCTGTGAAACACTATTGCGAATATATCGCAACTCATGTCGTGTATTTTGAGTATTTCCTTCATTCACTGACTGAATTCCTTTGGCCTCTTTTATAAAATTAAAGCTTGCACATAAGGTTATAAATACAATGGTGGACAACAGCTCCCATCTCTAGAGAAGCCATCTACTAACGTTTATGTTGTTCACTCGTCCCTTCGCTGGGAAAGTAGCGTTAGCTAGTTGTTTCCTCTTCATTGCAGTTTGGTAGGCACGAAAGGGATTTGTCTGAAAGTGTACGCAACTCCCCCGGTACGTTTCATTGTCTACGATCCTTTCAGAAAATACTCTCTAACGGTTAAAGTTATATTTTATACTAAAATATTTCTCTTCTTTTAAATATTTTTTTCTCGCTGTTACTAATCCGCATTTTGTGTCCCCTTTACTCACCCTCGAAACAGCAAAACTCATCTACTAATTTTAGTACCTAATAATATTAAAAAGGAAAACACTTCCAAGAGTACTGTAAAATTTCCTTTTCAATGCCGATCTTCCAAGTCTGAGAATTATAACGTCGTAAGTGAACTTCAGAGTTTTTATTTCTTTCTCCTTCAACTTTCACACCTTTTTCAAAAATGGCCTTCATTTCCTTTACTGAACACTGAATAACACTGAGCATGGGTTGCAAACGTATCTCACTCAGCTCACCTCTACCGTTTCCCTCTCATGTCCTTCGACTCTTATCATTGGAGTAGGGTTCCTCAACGAGTTGAGGGTAGTCTACCGCTCCCTGTATTTTGTCGCTGTAAACTTCAGAATTTCTGGCAAAATATTACATGTAACAACGTCAAAATCTTTTCTAAATTCACGAATTCTATGAACGCACTTTTACCTTTCTTCAGTCTATCATGAAAGATATTTCGTAGGATTTTTATTACCTCGCGTTTCCTTATATTTCTTTGTAACCCAAATTCATCTTACTCTATGTCCGCTTTTATTAACTGTTCTGTGTTTCTGTAGACAATTCGTGCAACTATTTTGCAAGAATGACTTATGAAACGTCTCACGTGCCTTCATTGATACTGTTATTATTACATTATGCTTAAAATATTAGGATATTTCCAGATTTTCCATTGTGCACTTACTGTTAGTCTCAATTTTTTTAGACGTCTGTATTCCCTTTTGTCTACTTAATTAGCTGCAGTTTTATATTTCTCGTTGCGTCAGTTAATTTTAGTATCTCATGTGTTATCCAAGAATTCCTACTGAACGTTTCCTTTTCTCCATTTGTTCCTCTGCTGTCTTTACGATTTCATTTCTCAAGGATACATATTCATCTTCTACTGTTTTTCTTTCGCCTAATTCAGCGAGTCATTGTCTAACGCTCCCTTTGAATTACTAGACAACTTCTGATTGTTTCAAATTATCCAGGTCCTATCCCGATAATTTCTTGCCTCTCTGCAAATACTTCAGCTGTAATCTGCGTCTCATAACAAGCAAATTATGGTTTGAGTCCATTTCCGTTCGTGTAACTCTTTTGCAGTATACGAGTAAAATGTCGTTTCTGTACCTCAGTCTTACCATTATATAACGTATTTGAAACCTTCCGGTGTCTACAGCTGTCCTACACTTACAAACTCTTCTTTAAAGTTTCTTCTTTGGTAGTAGTTTGCTCTATGTAAAATTCCATCACGCTGTTTCCCCTTCCAATCCATTCGCCCAGTCTACGTTCTCCAACAAAATTTTCCTCTCTTCCTTTTCCCACTAAAGAATTTCATTCCCGTACCACAATTAAACATTCGCTTCTTTTAATGCACCGAGTAAACTATTTTACCTTATCATACATTTTTTCCAATCTCGTCGTCATCTGCAAAGTGCATAGGCAGCTACACATCTGCGACTTTGGTCGGTCGTGGCAAATGTACTCCGTTTATTACGCTGTTCATAGGAGCTGTATCTCTTCTATAGATTTAGGCATTTATTTATCTCAGTACTGACAACTTCGCGTCGCAGTTCAAAATTTTTTAGTTGAGCTCATTACTTAACGTCGACAAATTTTTCCTTAACTCACTACTCTGCAGTAGCAATTCCTTGTTATCCTCGTCTTTAATCTGCTGCAAAACTGACTCGTCCTCTATATTTACACTTTCCTTTAACACATATGTGCACCCTAGCAGTTAGTTTATAATCACATTTTTGTTCTTGCAAAATCTAATTGAAGCCAGCAGACTTCGCGGTTTCTTTCGTGTGAAACTACTTTCTACATCGATTTTCAGCTTCCTGTGTGATAAAAGTTGTACACGTTGCTTTAAAGTTGGTTTACGTATCGATTCTAGCGGTTCATATTTATTCACTGATTTCACAAACATTTTCTATTAATAATTTCATTTCCTGGAAAACAAATTTATCTCGGTTGTTCTTTAGTCACCGCGCTTTGTTGAAGGTGCTTTCGATCCGTTCAGTCGTTTTATCACTTTAATTTAGGTTGACCCATGCCAATTAAAGAATATCGTTTACACTTTTCTCTTATTAGACAGCTATTATTAGTCCTCTTTTCTCTTAATCACGGTGCCAATTATATCCATATCCTTAGCCAGGGAACATCTTCCGCCTTCCTGGAATGCTCACCCGTAAATTTTGATTAGTCTGTTTATTTGATTAATTGAATATCAGTTATATCACTTAAGCTCCCATCTCATCCAAATGCACCAGACATGACGGCGTGGGTTCAAATATTCTTGTATGGGATGTTCATGCGAGGTGCTTTCTTCACTCCGTCTACAAATAACCGAGCAGAACAAATATCTAATGAAATAAATTGAGTTCCTAGTATTAGAGTTTTCCTCTTATATTTATGTAACAGAGAATATGATACACAACAAATCCACTAGCCAGTTCAGCGGTTTATCTCTGAACACATCGGTTGTGGCACTGAGTCCGAACACTCGTATCATGTAGCTCTCAGCACTAGACAGTAATGTGCAACGCTCTCCATCACTGCATAACTCCTGCAAATTGTATGTATTTGAAGCTGCTTACTGTACGTCTTGATGACCCTCTACAATTTTAACCCCCCCCCCCCTCTCCCTCACCTATAGCCTTCCAATACCAAACTGACGATTCCTTGATGCATCAGGGTATTTCCTGTGAACCGATCCCTTCTTTTAGCCAGTTTGGCCTCAGATTTCTTTTTCCCTTACTTCTGTTCAGCACCACCCCATTAGTTAGTCAACCCACCAATTTAGTTTTCAACATTTTTCTATTGCTCCACGTGTCAAAACTTCCGTTCTTTTCTTGTCTGACCTGTTTATCTTCCACGTTTCACCTCTGTGTGAAGACACGCTTCACAAAAATACTTTCAGTAAAGACTTCCGAACTCATAAATTCATTCCATGTTATCAAATTTTTCTTTCTGAGAGATGCTTTTCTTGCTATTTCCAGTCTGCAGTTTATATTCTGTCTACTTTGGCCATCATCAGTTGTTTTGTCGCCTCAGTAACAAAATTCACTGTCAGCTTTTTGTGTCTCATTTCCTAACGTAATTTTATTAACATCACTTAATTTAATTCGACATATTTCCGTTACCCTTGTTTTTGCTTTGTTTTTATTCTTTTTTTTAACATTTCTTCAACACATTACCCATTCCTCTCAGTTTCTCTTCCAAGTCCTTATAGCCTTATCACCAAATAAAAAATACTTCTTGCTGACTTTCTACGACGTGACTCCCATGAGTAATTATTTTCATTGTTGGAGGCAACGTGCTTTAACTAAACAAATACTGGGGCTTAATAACAGTACTTTTTCTAAACATAAACCACTGTCAACCACAATTTTTTTTAAAATTTTGAGCCTCCTTCCTCCCCTATAGCCCTACCTTTTCCTCTCCAAAAATGCCGCCATCCTCTAGTGTCGACGCAGCACGTAAAGCAAGGTGCTGTTAGTAGCAAGACTTATTGCCATAAACCGAAAATAAAAGCGGAGGCATACTCTGCTATGCCTCAGGGGGCGACGACACACTACTCAGAAATACACCTCTCTCTGCAGGTGTGAAGCAAGTGATGAGTTTAGAAACTAAAAAGGAAGAAATAAATAAAGACAGAAATGAAGGCAAAATAAAAAACAGGGACGGCAGCACACACAAATGAAAACGAAACTGGCGAGATAATCCCATCGCCCATAGAATTAACGAAGTAATAATCCTCTAAGATAGATTACGTGTTTTCTAATTTCCCAATATGTTTTCATACAAGGTTCACACAATTCCCATGTTACCAATTGCCATATCATCAGTATCATAGAACAGTCTACTCTAGTGACGCCCAGAAGGCCAATGTCAAATCTTGGGTATAGGCAAGTCAAGGGTTGTTTGAAAGTTCGAGTGACATAGATCCAGGGGTAAACTCAGGCAATTCGTGGACGAGGTGCCTTAGTCAACCCGGAACACCTATTGATAACCATGAACCATTGCAACTTTCAGAAATCTTGCAAAGGTAGTGGTATATTTCCGGTCAGATTCCGCCAGGCGACGCTGGCTCCACAGGTAGTCCATGAAAGAGACAGCATCGGTGAGGGAAAGGTCATAGATCGTGAAAATGGTGTGGCCCAAGAGCCACACCATTGCGTTACGTCGTGTTCGGGGGTTGGTCTGAACATCAGGGGTAAGGAACCAATCGATTGACACATTGTCTGGTGTCGTCCCACCGATCAGCGCTAATAGCACACGTGCAAGGTCCCACACTTCTGTGACGTGAGGGCATAAGAGACGATGCTCTCTGGTGTCTACGTCACCACATCGGCCGCAAGCAGCCGAGGGCCGTAGGCGGATGGTCGCCAGGCGATTATTAGTGGGTATTAAATTGTTTACGACACGATACCATAGCGCTGAAACTTCCGTTGGAAGGGCTGGGTTGTTGATATTAGCCCAAGCTTGATGCCAGATGACCGACCGTCGTCTGTCCTCTAATTTATGTGGTGTGGGCTGGCCTCGTAGTGCCTGGTAAAGGCGCTTCGACGTGCGTGCCTTGTCAGTGGCCACTGTTGGGACGTAACTTTGATTGAGGTAATAGTCCTTGACTGTCGTCATCCGGAACGGAATATGTGTCAAACATACTGGTGCACGCGCCGATTGTGGGCGATAACGGTCGAAAAGAACCGCTGTTGTCCCACCTGGGTCAGTTTCACGCAAAGTGGCGATACGGTGAATTAGGAGGGCCGCACATTTGCGGGGAAAGTCAATGAGTCACCATCGACCTTTGGTAGTGTACAAGTCTGTGCATCAACTTTGAACAGTGCATGCCGCCACAAGAGCCAATATACTGTTTTTGAGATGGCTCTGCCGGTTTGTTTCGGTAGCGTAAGGAGTTGTGCTACATACCATGCCCGTGATAGGATGTAGGTATTAATCAGTTGGATTCGTTGATGGAGGTCGAGTCGTCGATCAGCGTGACTCACGCAAAGTCCTCTGATGCGCGTGAGAAGCCGCCTCCAAGTGAGTGTTAACATGCGCTGCGGACAGGCAGTCACCTCAAGGCCCAAGATACGTTGTTCCCCCACAACTCGGTACCATGGGCGTTCGATGGTCAATGATCGTGGTCCTAGCGGGATCAGCACCGTTTTGTTGGAATTTAACATGGCACCGGATGCTCGTTCATAAACGTTGAGAACTCGGCGAACTCATCAGTACTGAGGCGATAATATAAATATATGGAGACATCCAGCATTCAGCAGCAAAGTGCGGGCGAGGCTAAGTTGTAGAAATTAAGAGTCGTCGTTTCTGCCACCTTAGAAGTAGGTTTTTATTGACAGTCTTCAGTTTCCCAGCTTTCGTCACATATTAGACTCTTCTCGTCGATGACAATGAAGGCGACTGAATTAACTTTTGAACCGGAGCAGGTAATTTCATTTCTGAAACAAAAGATATACTTATCAAATATTTGCTCAAATCTGAGACATAGTTTTCAGTCAGAACCGTAGATAGAGTCTGAGATATTGCATACAATACTGATATCCGTCAATAGCTTTATGATATATGGAACAATTCGTAGACGACAAACACTGAGCGCATCAGTACAAAGTAATGTGTAAAAACCTTTTTCGAGATGCTCGTTCTGAAAAACAGAAGCAAGGGCGAACAAAAGCAATGCTTTTAAGTATCACTTACAATAGACATCTCACCTCGATTTAACGAGATAGTTGATTGAGGATATGCTATTTAATCAAAAACTGACATTTTGAGACCTAAGCTGAGTATAGAATGCAAAATGATCCTTGCAAAGAAGAAAACAGTAACCAACCTCTTTTAAAATGTAGTCATTTACACAAATAGCGCTGCTATGGGCTTCGAATCGGTAAGATCACCTTCAGTCTGCTGTTCACATTTAGATTACATTTGTTGTTTACGTTAATTGTCGGCAGTTTTCCCCCTTATGGTGAATGTTCCTTAGAGTGGTGCATATTTACATATAAAAAATGTACTTTATATATTTTCTAACATTTCATGAACACAAGCAGTCAACAGTGCAAAATAATGACGAGGGAATTCCAACGAAAGTAACTTAAAACAGAAAGAGTTTTATCTTAGAGGCTTATTCACATTTTCATTCGTTATTAGTACAATTACAGTAAAATAGATAATAGATTGTTTGCTGAAGGGCACCACCGCCCCAAGGAACATTCGCCGCAAGAGGAAAAAGTTAGTTTCAAGTGCCATAACTTTTAAAAACACTCTCATTGATTTTTTCATTGTCAGCCAAACTTTTTTTCTAAGGAATTAGTATAATGGTCTGAGATTATTAGGTACAAATACTGTAATCGCTAGTAGTTTGGCGCAGGCTAGTTATACTGGGTGACAATTATTGAACTATATGAAATAAAATCGTCATAACTTCTGAACAGTTTTAGTTAGGAAGTTCAAACTGCACGGTTGGCCGCGGGGCATGATGGGAATTAATAGGGGTTTAGCGACGAAGCCCACTTTCATTTGGATGAGTTCGTCAATAAGCAAAACTGGCGCATTTGGGGGACTGAGAATCCGCATTTGCCCGCATCTCGTGGTCGTGCGGTAGCGTTCTCGCTTCCCACGCCCGGATTCCCGGGTTCGATCCCCGGAGGGGTCAGGGATTTTCTCTGCCTCGTGATGGCTGGGTGTTGTGTGCTGTCCTTAGGTTAGTTAGGTTTAAGTAGTTCTAAGTTCTAGAGGACTGATGACCATAGATGTTAAGTCCCAAGTGCTCAAAGCCATTTGAACCAATCCGCATTTCGCGATCGAGAAGTATCTTCATCCTCAACGGGTGACTGTGTGGTCGCGAAATAATCGGTGCTATGTTCCTTGATGGCATGGTACGTAAAGGTTTTGGAAGATGATTTCATCCACATTATCCAAAATGACTCTAATTTCGACAAGATGTGAATCATGCAACACGGAGCTCGAGCCAATCGAAGCAGGAGAGTGTTTGACGTCCTGGAGGAGCACTCTGGAGACCGCATTCTGGCTGTGGGGTACCCAGAGGCCACTGGCATGGACCTCGCTTGGTCGCCGTATTCTCCGGGTCTGAACACGTGCTACTCCTTTTTGTGTAGCTGTATTAAAGACAAGGTGAGGAACAATAAACCCAAAACCATTGCTGAGCTAATAAATGCCATTCAGGGGATCGCCTACAGCATCGATGTTCAGACACTCCAGCGGGTCATCAGAGTTTCGCTATTCGTCTGTGCTACGCCATCGACAATGATGGCACGCATATCAAACATGTCATAACCTAAATCTGAATATCTGTAGTGACGTTTAGATGTTGAATTAAGTGCGTGCACGCCGTAGTTTGTAATTAATTTACGTTTTTTTATATGTAGTTCAATAACTGACACCCTGTAAGATTCACTCTCGTGCCCTACCCACAGCAATAAATATAAAGAATCACAGCCCTCGCAGGCACCGCTCGCATAATGATCTTTTAATTACATTAACTGCTGAATTATGACAGAAGGACCAGACAAAGAATTTCCCTTGGGGCAACAATTAAAATTGATTGTCTTTCATAAGTTGTCAGCCTTCATGACTAATTTTCTGAAAACTGGGCAGTCTCTAACGACTTAAAAGTCGACGGTACGTTAACCTCTAACTACAGAAAGTCATGATAACGAAGTTCAATTCAAAATTATTTTCTTTACATAATCACAAACCCTTAACAAAAAGGTTTAAAAGGACTAATTTGAGGTGGTGCCTTGGATAGTTCGTTTCTATGTGTCTCATACGAAACTCAGTGGAAGACTGAGTAAAAGAAATAAATTTATTTATCTTCTCTCTTATACGGAAATGATCCCTTCCGACTTTCTTTCCAATTTCGTGTGTTACGCATGAACACCTTTGTGCGTAGCACATTTGTGGCCGAACGGGTCAGCTGTTCGCAATATAATATGTGGACTGCAGCTTCCGCATTACTGACTGCGTAGCACATGCAGCTATTTTTAATTATATCAACACACCACGTGATTCAATGACACCACTTATCATTAATTCAAATGGTTCAAATGTCTCTGAGCACTATGGGACTGTGGTCATCAGTCCCCTAGAACTTAGAACTACTTAAACCTAACTAACCTAAGGACATCACACACACATGCCCGTGGCAGGATTCGAACCTGCGATATCATTAATTACTTACAGCAACGATACACACACATTGTATTGATCGGCACGATGTGCAAAGGCGATAGGAAGACGGAGTTACTTGAAGTGTCGGAAAGAAGTAATGGCTTTAGTTACTGCTTGTACGTACGCCACAATTTTCTACAGTAGGACAGAAAGAAGGTGGACGTAGACGAAACAACTTTAGTAACCAGCTTGCCCAGGGGACAGCTATGAAGTTGTGCAGAATTGTAGGAAGTTACGAGCTAAGACGACGAAAACAATGACACCACACTGCGCTACATCACTACACAGAAAACATCTCCAGTCCCGTGAGAGTGTGTTACTTACAAACCTTCCGCTCGTCGTAGCACACTGATCTCTTTGCTGCACTGTAAGCAGTTCACTATGAGATTAAAAGTATCCGGACACCCCCAAAAACATACGGTTTTCATATTGGGTGCATTGTGCTGCCAGCTACTGCCTGGTACTCCATATGAACGACCTCAGTAGTCATTAGACTTCGTGAGAAAGCAGACTGGGTCGCTCCGCGGAACGCACGGACTTCGAACGTGGTCAAGTGATTGAGTGTCACTTGTGTTATACGTCTGTACGCGACATTTCCACAAGCCTAAACATCCCTAGGTCCACGGTTTCCGATGCGATAGTGAAGTGAAAACGTGAAGGGACACGTACAGCACAAAAGTGTATAGGCTGACCTCGTCTGTTGACTGACAGGGACCATAGACAGTTGAAGAGGGCCGTTATGTGTAATAGGCAGGCATCTATCCAGACCGTCACACAGGAATTCCAAACTGAATCAGGATACACTGCAAGTACTATGACAGTTAGGCGGGAGGCGAGAGAACTTGGATTTCATGGTCGAGCGGCTGCTCATAAGCCACACATCAAATGCCTAACGACGCCTCGCTTGGTGTAAGGAGCGTAAACATTGGACGATTGAACAGTGGAAAAAATTTGTGTGGAACGACGAATCACGGTACAGAATGTGACGATCGGATGGCAGGGTGCGGGTATGGCGAATGCCCGGTGAACGTCATCTGCCAGCGTGCGTAGTGCCAACAGTAAAATACGGAGGCTGTGGTGTTATGGTGTGGTCGTGTTTTTCACGGAGGGGCATGCACCCCTTGTTGTTTTGCGTGGTACTATCACAGAACAGGTCTACATTGATGTTTTTAAGCACCTTCTTGCTTCCCACTGTTGAAGAGTAATCTGGGGACGGCGATTGAATCTTTCAACACGATCGAGCATCTGTTCACAATGCACGGCTTGTGGCGTAGTGGTTACACAACAATAACATCCCTGTAATGGACTGGCCTGCACACAATCCTGACCTGAATCCTATGGAAAACGTTTGGGATGTTTTGGAACGCCGACTTCGTCCGCAGCTCGTGTTCGTGCGGTAGCGTTCTCGCTTCCCACGCCCGGGTTCCCGGGTTCGATTCCCGACGGGGTCAGGGATTTTCTCTGCCTCGTGATGACTGGGTGTTTGTGATGTCCTTAGGTTAGTTAGGTTTAAGTAGTTCTAAGGCTCTGAGCACTATGGGACTTAACATCTATGGTCATCAGTCCCCTAGAACTTACAACTACTTAAACCTAACTAACCTAAGGACATCACACACAACCATGCCCGAGGCAGGATTCGAACCTGCGACCGTAGCAGTCGCGCGGCTCCGGACTGAGCGCCTAGCACCGCTAGACCTAAGTAGTTCTAAGTTCTAGGGGACTGATGACCATAGATGTTAAGTCCCAAAGTGCTCATAGCCATTTGAACCATTTTTTGAACGCCGACTTCGTGCCAGGCCTCACAGATCGGCATCGATAGCACTCCTCAGTGCAGCACTCCGTGAAGAATGGGCTGCCATTCCCCAAGAAACCTTCCAGCACCTAATTGAACGTATGCCTGCGAGAGTGGAAGCTGTCATCAAGGCTAAGAGTGGGGGCCACCACCACGTTGAATTCCAGCATTACCGACAGAGGCTGCCACGAACTTGTAAGTCATTTTCAGCCAGTTGTCCGGATACTTTTCATCACGTAGTGCATATAACTGGTACCAGGAGCTCATGTAACCCTCTACCGCAGACGCACAGTGTTAAGACATAAATATGAACGCACCAAAGAAAAATGACATTACCATGCCTAATGAGTGTAGGAAGCTAGATGGGATTGAAAATAAAATTCAGTCGTCTCAGAATCGATGAATACAGGTCCTGTACGGATCTCATGGGAATCTTATACCATTCTTCTTTATAGTGGCAAGTTCTGGTACCGATGATTGAGGTTGATAGTGATCACATGTTCGTCTCTCCAAAGTAGACCACAAATGCTGAATAATGTGGAGAACTGGTGACTACGGTGGCCAGGGGACTTGTGGCAGTTCATCCTCGTGCTCACAAAACCAGTTATGGATGATGCATGCTGTGTGAACAGGGGCCCTGTCGTCTTGGAACACAGCATTATCACTGGGTAACAAACATTGTCCAATGGGATGGACCTCATCTGCCAAAATGGTCGCGTAATCTGTGGCAGTAATGCGACCTTGTAGAGTAGCAATGAGGCCTATGGAATAATATAATATGACTTCCCAAATGGACACCGAACCACCGTCATGTTTCTCTCTTTGGATATAAACTCGGCTATATGTTGGAAACAGGTGTGTAACAAGTTTAATCCGAGCAACTAACATTTTTCCATTGTTCCATAGTTCAGGTTTTATGGCTTCTGGGCCACATTTTCCTGTTATGGGCATTTGCATCACAGATGAATGGGTTTAGAATTGCATTTCACGCTGATATCTCCTGATGATGAAGTTCCCGTTGTTTTCTTTAGGTGCTGACAGGGTTCGCGAGTGCGACGTTCAGTTCTGAAGTGACTTTTGCAGCTGTCGTCTTCTTATTTTTCCTCACAATTCTCTTCAGTGACCTCCTGTCACGATCACAAAACACGAACTTCACTCCGCATCGTGACTGAGGGGATGACGTTTCTCCGCATTCCCTATATGTGGTATAAACCTTCGATAAGGCGCAGCTTGAAACTTCGGCTCCCTTGGTTAAGGAACCACGCACTGTTGTGACAGTAGAAAATTTTAATTTTTATTCTTGCTTTTGTGACCATAATAAGATTCCAGGATCCATAGGCAAACAGCCAGCCGACATTAAGAAATAGTCCACCAGGGCGTAGGGACAAGATAAACGTCGGAGGCTGCCCAATATGACTTGTTGATCAAATAACTTAGTGTTTGACTTGTTGCCAGAGGAAGCAGCATGAATCAAACTTGCACAATGGAAGACGCAAACACCAGGGCGATAATACAGCAACCGAGAGTGTCAGTCACGTGCAGAAAAGAATCGTGTGGAACCAAATTTAGTTGTGTACAGCTAGAAACAAAAGTGTCATGTGGAACGAAAGGCATTCTTGCGCAAGCCGACCAATTAGAAACGAGAGTGTCGTGTGGAACCATAGGCATTCTTGTGCAATCTGATCACTTAGAAATGAAAAGGTTATATGAAACAAATTAACTCGTGTGCACCCAAGTACATGAAAAACGAAATAAAAGGCCAGGCAGCGGAATAGCTAGAGGCAGAGATTCATATGCAGGTTCAGAGCCAGTGCCGGCAGTTTGGAGATTCTGCAGCGAGACGCCAGCGGGGCCGAGTAGGCCCATAGCAGCCGATACAGCTGATAAAGACTTCAACTACGAGAAGACGGTGATAGACTCTGGTGGACTCTCAGGAACGGCAGGTCAAGTAGGATTTTTAGATTTTCATTGGAATAGTGTTGAAAAGAGGCTGTCAGTCTTTGTCTCAATTACTTAGTGAGATTTCAGTGCTAACCAGGAACAAGTGAATGCTTTGTACTTGTTTCTTATATGTACCGGCGATTAGCTTTGAAGTAGCAAGTCCCAATAAATAGACTGAATCTTACTAAGGGGTTTATGGTCCAACACCTCACATAAGTATATGTGAGAATACACTTGATAGAAACTAACCAATCTTATCTGCTTATTGCTGTTCTGTAACCTATTTTCAGGAAACTTATTTGCTTCAAACCAAGGGGATTCTCTCCCTCTCATCTCCGATATAAAGGTTGACAGCAATTTGTAACTAACCCATTATCTTTAACGTCCCGATTGCACTACGCAGTTCAAACTTACTTCATTCTGGTATAGTGAGGCTGTGACCGGCCGGGATGGTCGAGCGGTTCTAGGCGCTACAGTCTTGAACCGTGCGACCGCTAGAGTCGCAGGTTCGAATCCTACCTCGGGTATGGATGTGTGTGATGTCCTTAGGTTAGTTGACCTCAGAAGTTCAGTCCCATATTGCTCAGAGCCATTTGAACCTTTTTTTTTTTTTTTTTTTTTTTTTTTTTTTTTTTTTTTTTAGGCTGTGCCGGGACTCGACAGCACTATACGACTACCAGAAATTTTTCCCACATTCGAATTCACTTAGCTCCGACATAATGCAGTCACTACACGAAACACTGTTCTGACCATGACCAACACTTGCAACTTCCTGAGGACATTGTACACATACAGTTGGTGGGCAAATACAACAGCGCAACCTGCAGGCTTGGGTAGCATCTGAATTTATGTTAAAGCGTGTACTTCTCGCGATGTTTCCGTATTTTTGTTCAGCCACTGTAAGTCATGGCAGTAAAGTGGTGTGTATGTACCAGTCGGTTGTAGTAAGGTGTGTCGACGCAGAGATGTGACAAAATGGCAGAAAAAAGCTCTGGTGGTTGGACTTAGCCATGACACGACCGCAAATGAAGTTGCTCTATGTGCTGGTGCATCAACACGGACAATCCAACGAGTCTACAGGGAATATTTAGCACTCGCTGCCAAGAAACACAGCGTAAGAGCAGCGGTAGTAAAAAGGTCCTACATGACAGAAATTTGAGACGTGTATCACGCTTCGTCCATGGCAGTCGGTTTCAAATATCACAGGGACCGCTGCTGTTAGCGAATGCTGGTCCACATCAGTCAGTTTCCGAGACAACACTGGGAAGCGAACTGCATTCATCGGACATTAGGGCACGGTTACCTCGTCAAAGGCCGTTGCGCACAGCGTCACATACAGCTAAACGTCTTCTGTGAGCCAAAGAATATAGAAACTGGGCACCAGCAGACTGAGGCGTGTCGTGTGATCTATGCACGGGATCGGTGGCAATGAGACGTTTAATCGACATTCCGTGGACGGTGTAGTTCAGGCCGGGGCTGATTCTGTGATATTTAGGGAGTCGAGTATCTCGTAAAGGATTATTGGCCAAACAACACAGAAACTGGGCAGTAGCGTGCTGGAAGTGTCTAGTATGGTCCGATGATTGGTAATTAGCCATTTTTAATATGACGCAAAGCGCCGAGTGCACCAACCCACCAATGAGACGTTTAAGCCGCTCTGTGTGCAGAGTGTAGTTCAGGCCGAGGGTGCTATTCTGACGACTACATCATTTACCGAAAATTCGTTATGAACAAAAATAGTCACAAAAATCAATACTTATTCTTCCCAAAACTAGTGTGTTTCTTGTACAGTGAGTTGGACCCGGTAATTGAGGTAAACGTTAACGAGAACCACGACGTTTATTTCATCATTACCGGTGACCAAGTGCTGACTTTTCATCTTCAATTTCATCATGAGTATGCTGCAGACAATCCCGTCTTCGGGGATGACAACAGCAGTGTTCACACGTCTGAATGCATGGTTTCCGGTCTGGCGAACACTTAGGCATCCTACGGCACAACTGTTCTGTTTAATAACCTGATCTTAACCCCATATATCAAATGAACAGGACTACATTGTGTGACAAAAAAATTAAGTGCTCAGGAGGGGAGCCAACGGCCTTGCCGCAGTGGTAACACCGTTTTCCGTCAGATCACCGAAGTTAAGCGCTGCTGGGCTTGGCTAGCACTTGGACGGGCTACCGTCCCGTGTCTGACGAGTGCTTTTGGCAAGTGGGGTGCATCAGCCTTTGTGAGGCCAATTGAAGAGCTACTTGATTGAGAAGCAGCGACAACAGTCGTGAAAACTGACAACGGCCGGGACAGTGGTGTGCTGACCACATGCCCCTCTGTATCCACATCCGCTGATGCGTAAGGGCTGAGGATGACACGGCGGCCGGTCGGTACCGTTGGGCCTTCAAAGCCAGTTCGGTCAAAGCCAGTTCGGACGGTGTTTGTTTTGTTTGTTACTCAAGAAGGGAGGAGGAAATGAAATGAAACTTCATGAGTTGACATGGTATGTGATGTTTCAGTAATTACAAACTCAGATCAGATTTACAAAAAACTTCACATGTTGAATTCACACGTTAGTATGGCGTTGCAACCGCTCTGGGCAGGATGCATACACTTCCTAAGGGAAGCTGCTTCACAACTTTTGTAGCTGTTCCTTGTTATCCACTAGCTCTGTAGTACATTTGATGTCCGAGATGGTCCTGCACATCGTGATGGGACTAATCTGAGGATATTGTTGCCCATGGGAGTACTTCAACATCACACAGAGAGCTCATAGAGATACTAGCCACGTGCGGACGAGCATAGTCCTGTTGAAAAACAGCACCACGGTACTGTCGCACGAGAAGTAACAAACGAGGATACAGGAAGTCGGTGACGTACCGTAGTGCCGCCAGAGTTTCCTCAAGCACTACCAACGGTGACCTGAAGCCATACTCGATGGCTCCAGACACCATGACTCCAGACCTAACACCACTGCGCCTCTCCAAAACGTTGGAAGAATGGGACCTCTCTCCAGGTCGTTGGAATACTTGTCGACGATGGTCATCCGGGGCAATTCACAATCGTGATTCATCACTGAATACAATGCGACGCCATTCATCAGTAGCCCTAGCACTGCGATGATTGGTCACTTATTGAGTCTAGGCGTCCATGATCTGCCAAGTACAACAACGTCGGATGAGTTGATTTGTGCAAACTACACCCCAATACTTTGATGCAACAAAGAGTAACTTCCTGCTGGAGTGGATGAAGACTCATAACCAGTGCAACGTAATTCTCTGTATTCAACAGCAGAACTCGTGACCTAGCATACGCGTAACGATGTGAAAAGCGGCTACACTCCAATGGGTGGGGAATTTATTTCAAACTACATGGCCGCTAATGGATCACATACTGCTACACTACACAAAGAGCTGATTTAGAAGCAATTGCACCAACAATACGCCGAAAGTCAGGTGGAAAATTTTGAAGAATTTCAAAATCATGAGTATGGACCTGATAACAAAATGGCTCTGAGCACTATGGGACTTAACATCTGTGGTCATCAGTCCCCTAGAACTTAGAACTACTTAAACCTAACTAACCTAAGGACATCACACACATCCATGCCCGAGGCAGGATTCGAACCTGCGACCGTAGCAGTCGCGCGGTTCCGGACTGAGCGCCTTAACCGCGAGACCACCGCGGCCGGCGGACCTGATAACACGATTCCTCAGTTGAATCAAGCACTGTGTCGGTAACTAAGAAAATAAGACTGCATTCTAATGTTGTACAATGTCCCGGTGCAGCAGCTCATTTAGATATCTAGATAATAACAGGGCGGAATGTTACAATTTTTGTGCATTCTGCGGTGGGACAGATTGGTAATCGAATAGAACTGCCGACTACAAATATTAGTGTAACTTGGTAACACCATAGTTAATGGTGAGCGCCTCTTGTTTAAGTTGATAATAATTGCATTGATCTTTGTTGAGAATTTCCGAGGAAACCTCAGTGGGCCTGTCAGATGAATTATTTCTGCGGTGGAGTACAGCTCTAGTCTTGTAGGAACATTCATCCACAGCTAAGAGAACAAGCTTAGCTGGGTCAAAATGAATCATACAACGATGACTGAGAAACGCGTCTTCAAACGCTGAAATGCGTCCTGACATTCTGGGGACCACACAAGGGGAACACCTTTCTGGCGCAACAGGGTCAGTGGAGCAGCCGTTTGTGCAGTTTTTACATTAAACTTCATGTAATATGTCAACCTAGTCATGATGGCCTGTAGCTCCTTGATCTTACGAGACCCTGGCACATCTTTAATTGCAGACAAGTGCGAATAAGCAAGATGAGTATCCTGTGCATTTAAGACATGTCGCCGGTCAGGGTGGTCGAGCGGTTCTAGGCGCTACAGTCTGGTACCCCGCGACCGCTACGGTCGCAGGTTCGAATCATGCCTCGGGCATGGATGTGTGTGATGTCCTTAGGTTAGTTAGGTTTAAGTAGTTCTAAGTTCTAGGGGACTGATGACCTCAGCAGTTAAGTCCCATAGTGCTCAGAGCCATCTGAACCATTTTTAAGACATGTCCCGCTAACATACTTCACATACGACCAGAATCTCTTTGGATTTTCTGCCAAGTTTCGAGACAAAGTTTCGTTGTGGAAACTGTTATAAGCATCTCCCATTGAAGTCCGCGCTGAATTTCGAGCTTCTGTAAAAGATCGCCAATCTTTTTGCGTCTGTTTAAATTTGGCATGTTTGTTTCGTTGTTTCTGCAACGGTGTTCTAACCCGTTTTGTGTACCAAGGAGGATCAGCGCCGTCGTTTGTTAATTTATTTGGTATAAATCTCTCAATTGCAGCCGATTCTATTTCTTTGAATTCTAGCCACATCTGGTCTACACTTATATTATTAATTTGGAACGAGTGGAGATGGTCTCTCAATAAGGGGTCAAGTGAATTTTTATCTGCTTTTTTAAATAGGTGTATTTTTCGCTTATTTGGAGGATTTGGGGATTCCAATATTCAATATCGCTACGGCAACCCTGTGTTCACTAATCCCAGTATCGGTTTTGATGCTAGTTATTAACTCAGGATTATTTGTTGCCAAGAGATCAAGTGTGTTTCCACAACCGTTTACTATTCGCGTGGGCTCATGAAGTAGCTGCTCGAAATAATTTTCAGAGCACAATTTCGCATGATATTTTAGGCGTACCTCCGGAATTAAACATGTATTTTTGCCAACATATCGAGGGTAAATTAAAGTCACCACCAACTGTTATCGTATGAGTCGGGTACGTGTTTGAAATCAAACCTAAGTTATCTTTGAACCTTTCAGTAACTGTATCATCTGAATTGGGAGGTCGGTAAAAGGATCCCATTATTATTTTATTCCGGTTGCCAACAATGACCTCTGCCCATACTAATTTACAGGAAGTATCTAATTCAATTTCGCGACAAGTTAAACTACTTCTAACAGCAACAAACACGCCACCGCCAACCGTGTTTAGCTTATCCTTTCGAAACACCGTTAGGATCTACGCAAAAATTTCGGCTGAGCTTGTATCAGGCTTTAGCCAGCTTTCAGTGCCTATAATGACTTGAGAATCAGTGCTTTCTACTAGCGCTTGGAGCTCTGGTACGTGAAGGGACTTCGGCTGACAATTGTTTCAGGAAGGAGCTGGAGTACTTTAAAACGATAGGTTTTGGAACTGGAACAATTCTATGTGCGTTTTTACTACAAAATATTACTTCGACTTTTCATACAGCGGTAACTGTAAGTATGCCTCACGTAAATCAATCTAGGAAAAGAATATGGCCTGTCCCAAATCTGTCTATTAATTCCTCTGGTCGTAGGAGAGGAAATGAATCCAAGACAGTTTGCGTATTTGCCGTGGCCTTTTGAGTAAGACCAAGGGGAATGGCCACTAACTTGCAGAAATTGGTTGTATCACCCCAGTGTTTTCCCACTGTTAGAGTTCGTGAGCAATCTGCTCATGTATAGCTTGCGGGACAGGTCTAGGATGGCAAAATCATGGTTTTACATTGTCGTTAACATTGTGTGCCTCAAAATCTTTAGCCCTTCCTAAACCTGATTCAAACACTCACTGTACTTATTACACGAGTCAGAAGCTTTAGTAGGAGGCATTGAAACACTTATTTCAAACACATTGTCTTGAATACACAGGTTGAACAAATCAAAGAAGTCTAAACCAAAAATTTTTGTATTGTTTCTAGAACATAGTACATGAAAGGAAACACTCTTTGCAACAACACGAAAAGTTGCTTGCATACTGTCCACCCCCAATGCTGCTATTTCGTGTCCATTATATGCAGAGAAAACAGAGATAGGCTTCTGTAGCCGTGGGCTACCAATAACTTCATAGACGCCGTTATTGATTAGGGAAACATACAGACCTATGTCTAACTGAAATTTAATTATCTTCTGATACATTCTTAATTGGACAAAAAGTTTGTTCCTCTGCCTGTGGACTACTGCGAGCCTTCATTGCTGCCGACCGTAATTGAACTGCTGACACGACATTCACTTCCTGAAAAGTAGACCGTAGCCATGCCATAGACCTGCGCCTTCTGTGGCTGCCTTGCAAGCAGACTGTCTGGATATGGAAACGCTTACCACACTTGAAACACACTTGCGTCACGACAAGGACGTGCTTTTTTATGATGGTTTGAAGAACACTGAAGACAAGACTTCCTCACTTTATTCTGCAGCACACTTCGCGTACAACATGACTGAAAAGTTTTACCTTTACATTTACTGTTAATCTGAGCTATTTTTTTATTCACACTAACAGTATCATGAAGTGGAGACTGAGTACCATATGCACTATGAAGAAAAGAAATAGACCAAGTCCGAAAATCAACTTCATTGTGTCCATAGTACTTTGAGACTCTACAATTGATAAATCTGTTTTGAGATCCAGGTCTGGCAATTTTAGGATAGTAGTGTGTATGCATGCATCTGACACATTTTACATAGTTGCGTCATGTAGTATTACATCACTATAACTCAGTCTGCAACTACACTGGAAGCTGCAGGCACTATAGTCTGGAACCGCGCGACCGCTACGGTCGCAGGTTCGAATCCTGCCTCGGGTATAGATGTGTGTGACGTCCTTAGATTAGTTAGTTTTAATTAGTTCTAAGTTCTAGGGTACTGATGACCTCAGAAGTTACGTCCCATAGTGCCCAGAACCATTTGAACCATTTTGCAGTGTCTGTGTAACCCTTTCAGTTCAGCAACTCACTGTTTTAAAGACTGTTAATGTGCTTCTTTAGACGAAAAAATGTAAATGTCACCGCTGCGACATGCACCTGTGTCTCGAAATACTCGTCGTGTTTTCGAACAAGTTCTTCATAATCATCATCTTCCGGACGAGAGTCGGGAAACAACGTTATGCGTATTGGGCACAGGTCGGCTCCGGTCATTGACAGAAAGAAAGCAATGCGCGCCATACTTTTAATATTGTGCGTCGAAAAGTGTGCTTCGTGTTGGGCACAGTATTCCAGCCACTCCTCCTCTTCACTATTAAACTGGAGGAACGTGGTCACAGCAACCTGTTATGGAGCTGCTTGTAAGGTTTTAATCTGTTGTACAGTGAGCAGTAGTCGTTCTGTCTGCTGCGTCTGAAACTAAATAACTCCGGTCAGAGACAATGCTCCTGAGAGCTCAGACACGGTTTAACACTCTATAGGACACACAAATAGATACAGTTATTACTGCCGTCGTTTCTACTGGTATACTAAGCCCTCGGACAAGAGTGGGAACCATGTGAGGCATATGGAGGACGGAGCAACACACTGGAGTACACCTGCATGCATCCTCGTCGCCATTGTAATGTGTCGTACCAAGCTTAGATTTATTTCTAGAGGAGGTCGAGTTGATAATACAACACACACAGAATATTAGATGACTTTCTTAAAATTTGAGCAGTGCGAAATGCTAACTAGGAAATAATCCATGCCCGCAGGAATGTCCCTCTGTATGTGGTACTGTTGCTGAACACTATAACTAACAATTCAGAATGATAGTCATCTCCCAATGTACAACTGACTATAAAGTTTGGCATACTGTTCTGATTAATAGTTCTGTTAGGTGTCAGCTGGGTCTGATGCTGTCGTCGTAGGTGATGTTTACAGAGTGTCATGAAATACAAAAAAATGGCTCTGAGCAGTATGGGACTTAACATCATAGGTCATCAGTCCCCTAGAACTTAGAACTACTTAAACCTAACTAACCTAAGGACATCACATACATCCATGTCCGAGGCAGGATTCGAACCTGCGACCGTAGCGGTCCCGCGGTTCCGGACTGCAGCGCCTAGAACCGCACGGCCACCGTGGTCGGCTCATGAAATACATTCGCAGGGGCGAACATGAACAACCATTAGCAGCATAAGGGAATGAAGATACGTATACAAGTCCGAAGGAACATTGCAACGTTCTTCTTAACAACAGAGGCACTGATCTTACGAATGCATCCCCCGATACCAGGCAGTGACCTTTAGTTACAACCTCCTCTCTTGTACGGGAATTACACAATGTGTGTATGAGTACAGGTTGTGACGAAGGAACGACAACATATGAAGGTTTGGTTCTGCTGCTGAGTAGTGCACAGATAGCCAAAGCCGTTAAGGCGCCTGCTTGTACAAAGCGCTGAATCCGGGTTCGAGTCCGCCGTCCGGTACAAATTGTCATTGTTGTCATTCCGAAATACAATTGATGGTTATCCGTATTTGCAGCTGCGCGAATACGTTTCATATATTTCATAATGGCTGTAGTCGCCGCAGTGCCTATTCCTTCGGACGTGCATCGCATTATTCTTTTTAACATCACATGCACTCCAATATCGTATCGTGAATACAGACGTAAGCAAGCTTCCGACAGAAGCTGCGTACGGAAACTCTTCAGGCCGTGTGTACCCCGACGTCTCTCATTCGTTACAGTGTCTGGAAACGGCTGCCTTTAGTTTGTGGCGTCATCGTGACGTACCAGCCTGGAAATGGGACCTCGTTCTTCGGACGACGCCACACTTACAACATTCACAGAGCTACATACACAGTATTGCTTAAGGTGCGCGGCAACCTCTGGCTCCCTTAACGTGGGACCCACGAGCGTTCCTGTCTTTATGTGTAAGCACAGCTAAGTGTCCGCTTCGATAGCGCGAGTACAACCAGTCATATGTCCAATGCGTTCGCCTGATTTAACAACACTTGCTTTTCTTTCTTTGGCGGTGTACCAAGCGTGTGGTGTGCGTTACAGCAGAGTGGAGCTGATTGCCCGAATTAGTTATGCGTTTTATGACTTGAAGTGGAATGCTGCCGTGCTTACATGAAGCTCAACAGTCGCTGCCGCGAACTTTAAGCATATAGTGAAGCTCATGGCAACACCCAATTTCATTTGTTGAAAGATGGCCTTACTCAGAAGTAGTTTGTGTACAATCGTATGTATCAGTTCTGAGAACGTTACGTATGTCTCAAGCATGTAACTCATAAACAACGGTTTAAAGGTAAAATGTTCCTGTGTGGCCTATAAGTCATATAAACTTTTCCGCTGTGGTCCTCAAACATACTGTATAGCTCACACTATGGCAACATAAGCTTTATTATAATTTCATTCATCGTCATTGATATTTTTGAAAGCCTAGAACAGAGTCAGTCATGATTGCAATACAGGAATACTGAACCAGTTACGTACTTTTTCATGCATAGCACAACTCATTTCGAAAGTTTATTTTCATTATCAAATGCAAATACACTGACGGAAAAAAAACAATCACAACACCAAGAGGGAGTTGTGCGGCACAAACGAAAGTTGGCAGGCGGGTTTCTAACCTGAAAGATGATTTCTACTCAAATTCCGCGCCAGTCACATTGGAGTGGCACTAGTAGCGCCACTATGAAGATGCAAATCAGGTTTGCTTCAAACACACGCTCTAACGATCGTGAGCGTTAGTTGTCTTTGACACTGTACGTGGTAAGTTGATTTTACTTAAGCGTGCCATTGAGGTGATAAAGACACCGAGTTTGAATCAGGTCATGTAATAGCGCTACGAGAAGCTGGATGTTCCTTCTGCGATACTGCAGAAAGACTTGGCAGGAATGTAGCCACTGTAGATGACTGCTGCCAGTGGTAGTCACCGTGGCATTACCGAGAGGGAAGACCATTTTGTTTGGGGTGTGGTTCTGACGCATCGTATTGCATCTGCAGCAGTTGGCACCACAGTGACACAACGAACTGTTACAATCGGTTATTTCGAGGACAGCTCTGAGCCAGACCCCCTGTAGAGTGCATTCCACTGTCCTCAAACCACCAACATTTGCGACTTCAGTGGTGTCAAGCGAGAGCTAATTTGAGGACAGGGTGGGAGTCTGTTATGTTTTCTGATGAAAGCTGGTTCCGCCTCTGTGCCGGTTATGGCCATGTGTTGGTTATTAGTTTGGTTGACGGCCTACAATCAATTTGTCTGCATGTTAGCCGCACTCGACGTACAACTGGAGTTATGGTCTGGGATGCGATTTCGTAAAACACGAAAATTGTATGTAAATCTGGTGATTCGAACTGTTGGGCCGCCATTCATGAAAAGCACTCGTATGGGTGTTTTCCAACAGGATAACGCTCGCCCACATGCCGCTGTTGTAACCCAAGTTGCTCCATAGAGTGTCGACATGTTGCCTTAGTCTGTTTGATCACCAGATCTGTGTCCATCCGAGAACATACGCTACTTCATCGCACTACAGCTCCTATGTCATCCACAAACAATATTAACCGTCCCTGTTTTGACCGATCAAATGGAAAAGGCATGGTACTCAATCCCACAAACTGACATCCGATACCAGTACAACACAATTCATGCCAATTTACATGCTTTCGCCGGGCGGGATTAGCCGAAAGGTCTCAGGCGCTGCAGTCATGGACTGTGCGGCTGGTCCCGGTGGAGGTTCGAGTCCTCCCTCGGGCATGGGTGTGTGTGTTTGTCCTTAGGATAATTTAGGTTACGTAGTACGTAAGCTTAGGGAGTGATGACCTTAGCAGCTGAGTCCCATAAGATTTCACACACACTTGAACACAATTTGAACACACTTGCGTTCAAAATTCTGCTGGTTACACCGGTAATTAATGTACCACCATTTCACATTTGCAATGACTTATCTTGCACTTACATTAACGTGTAATCTTGCAGTTTTAATCACTTAAATATGTTACATAGGCAAACGTATTCCAGAAATTTCATTAATGTACATAATTCTTTTTTGATGTTTGGATTTTTTCATCTTCAGTGTATTTATATTAGTATTCTGTGTGATGTTTGCATGCGTGTTTTTCTGCATCTTTCGTACTGTAATTGTCTTCTTAAGGTTATAAGGTAGTGTACCTCCTTCATTACGCAGCAATCCGCACACACATAAAGTGTGAGTGATGTTTTGCGTGTGTGCGGATCTCTGCGTAATGAAGGAGACCCTATAACCTCACAAAGATAACTACAGTACTAGAGAGGCAGAAGAACACCCATGCAAACAGCGCACAAAATACTTATGTAAATATTTGCACTTGATAATGAGAGTAATTTCTAGAAATTCATAGTCCTAAGGATAAAACACTACGTAATTGGTGCCGTATTTTACAATTTAAATCATACCTGTTATTATTTACATTATGCAACTTTAATGTTATGTGTTGACTGTATATCGTGTTGCTGCAGAACGTTTCCCATTACTACTTTTGTGTTAAGCATGCTCCACTTTATACAATATAAGGTTTGCAGAGATGAATCATTTGCAAAACTGTATCGTGGTCGGCTTATAATTCAACAGTTACGAAACACAATAATATACAACGTGAAGAAGTGTATGTACAAGTCGATGTGGACGGAGATTTTGACTTCCCCTCCATTGTTTGTGTTGCGTGTTTCTCGCAGATCATCATCTCAAACTGTTCATTGCATCCAATCGTTACTTTGTTTCATTATCGTTTCAGATGTATCTTCTTTCCCGAACTGTCCCAATCAGCCTTATTACAGGTAACGCCTTTCCCTATAGTACATTATGCACAACATCTATGAGTACTTTTGCAGGAATGTGTGAGGCTACATTTGTCTTTCACCACAGTGTAATGGCGCGAACACCATTATTAGCCACGATGGTAGCGTCTGCCCCAGAATGGCATGCGCCAGATCTGTGGATTACATCCTATCAGCACCTTATCAGGCACCGAATCTGGAGAGCTCAAACAGTAATACCATTATTTATTCTGCAAGACTTCTGAACAGAGGTTGACGACGGTGTCCCAGTGGTGTGTGTGGTCACCCAGCCATCAGTTGCTGCCTAACCATAACACCCAGCTGCGCACTCGACTCGCATCGGAAGCTGTGCTCTCTGCTACTACTACCAAGTGCCAGTATCAGTATGGGGCAGGACTATGTGGTCACAGCACGCACCGGGAGATGTCAGCTCGCGTCGAACGGACGAGTGCGTTTGATGCTAGAACCAATAGAAATGTGCAAGAGGAACCAGAGTTTGATTACAAACGCTTTTTATCGGTCCTCAAATTCCAGAATTTCCGAGAGAATGGAGGCTCACTTCACCAAAACATTTGGCTGTCACAATGTTCTAACACGCTACCAATATCTTGACCATTGACAGCACAATTAGAATTTATCTGCGGGCACATCGAGGGCACGGCAGCTGAGAAAATGCGCTGTGTTGCTGGTACATGCCGAAAGTACCAAGAATTCACCGACGCGTTTCTCGGAACGTATTGGTCGCGAGAAATGCAAGATCGTATAAAACAGGAAATAATTTTGTGTCCGGATCTGGAGGCGTCAGAATACAAGAGCCCCACGAAGCTCTTTGAGGCTTTAATTAAAAAGAATCAGTTTCTTGATGTGCCACATAGTGACGTTGAAATAATTAAGTTATGTTTCGCGAAACTGCAAAACAACTACCAGCAAGCGCTTGTAGGAAAGTACGGATCGAATATTGAAGCATTCAAAAGCCTTCTGCCCGAGTTGGAGCTAATTTTTGAAAAAGAAGCAGCACATGAGCGAAGGAAGGGGCAATATAACCATTACAATGGTGACGTTCGTGGAGCACCGCGCAATAACAACAACAATGTCAGGAGGAATGAACATCCAGAAAGTGGGACTATGGGAGACAAAATTCAGGACGGCAGAGTAACTTGCAGAGACAAAACGTTGCCCGCCAGTACGACGCGAGCTGGAGGCGCAGAGATTCAGATGAACAGCGGGACGAGTCAATCGAAATACGTGGTCCTAACCTGAGTTCCAATCGCCGAAACAGAAATGGAGGGCGAGATTGAAGCCAGGACCGTGCGGATTCGGCTCGGGGAAAATCCGCACAAATACTCGGACAGAGCCGTCAACATACTTTGAAATGTAAGAAGCGCGAAAACGTTGTTTTCGTATTGAAAAAGAAAAGTGTTGCTTTTGTGTGAAACAAAAGGGAAACATTTGTAAAATAGACTGGGTTAGAAAAAATCTTTCTCTTGTGTAGATATTAGACATTAAATGTGGTAATTTGTTTTTATTTTATATTCTGTAACATGTACGTGTGTAACTTGTAGGGGCTACGAAGCGACATATGATCTTGCGCGATATTGGTTAACTCTGAGAGCGGAGTGCCAACTGCCAGTCAAACTCGTTTTTCCGGACTTTTCCGTTACATGGGGGAGCCACCACTCTTCCGAGTCATCTTCATGTGTGTTTTGGCCTTACATCATACCTATTACTGTGTCTTTGTTGAGGAAGACCTACTGGATGCATATCGACAGTGTTCTGGACACACCTTACAGCGTTACACCATTTGTTTGTTTTCGCGGTGTTTGTCACTGGTGTTGTTCAAATGTGTGAAATCTTATGGGACTTAACTGCTAAGGTCATCAGTCCCTAAGCTTACACACTACTTAACCTAAAATATCCTAAGGTCAAACACACACAGCCATGCCCGAGGGAGGACTCGAACCTCCGCCGGTATCAGCCGCATGGTCCATGACTGCAGCTCCCTAGAGTGCTCGGCTAATCCCGCGTGGCTGTCACTGGTCTCATGGGCACACAATTGCAGTGTTGCACCTTTTTTTTTTTTTCGTTGGGCACGCCACAGCGCGTTGCAATATACACTTAGGGTTTGGAGGCGGATATACAAAGGTGGCCATTGTGCCCGCCCATGCCGCTGCTGCTGGGCGCAACCTTTCTAGAGTGTGGCGAGTTTCTCGTACGATGGTACGTCACGTCTATGGAGATGTGCGGCCGTCGGGATTTATCGTATGAGCGGTGTAATCCAGAACGTATGGAATTCCTCAACAAGTCCGGTAATTGGTGTCTCGGTGTGAGATCTAGCACACAAGAGAAATCTAAAAGTATGATATTTATAAGAACTTGTTTACAGAGGTAGAGTCTTTGCATGGTAACTTGCGAAGTCTGTCGTGTATTTTTTTTTTTTTTTTTTTTTTTTTGTAACACCTCACCCGTCACTTAGCTGATTTTGGCGTGTGTTCAGTAAAAAAGTAATATGGCCCTGTGACTCCTGATTGAACTGCAGTGGCAGTGTTGACATTAATTTATTCAGAATTGATCACTTTTAATTAAAAAGGGGTGCACATTGATGTTATATTCCGCTATTGAACACCAGATGCAAATGTTGAACATAAAATTAATTAAGAAAGTGACTTGGGATTTCAACTACTTGATTGAAACAGATGCAGTCATTAGCACAAATTTATTTTAACTCCCGACCTTCAATCATCACATTACAAGACTCTCCTATCAGGCAGTGGTAATAAATTGCGTTTGCGTGGAGTAAAGCGCGATAGCTCAAAAGTAATTCCTATCGACTGACCCAGGCGTAATGCGAAGTGCGAGAAGAATTCTACAATACACGGCCCATGAAACCCTCGTGGAAACTTTGCCGACGTGATCCAATAAATTAATCAGTGGCCGGAGCGGGCGCATTATCACCGAATACAGCGTGGCGGAGCGGCGTCGTTGTGTGGATGTCGGCCGACCTCATGGTGCTGCAAGGCTGCGCTCGTCTATTCACTCCTAGCTAACTTGCTCAGTACATAGCTGAACCAAAACTTTCTATCTCCAAGTTCAATCGTTCCATTTGCTAAGTCCTAAACTGCAGAGATGCTCACTCTTTCTCAGGCAATCTGAGTAAAGAACGCCACGTCCGCACTCTAGGCAAGCTGGGAACGGAAGATCTCTACGGAGATTTCTCACAGTTCGCTCTTCGCCTCAGTTTCCCCTCCAGCAAAATCACTTACGCCAATTGCAGCGCAAGTCGCGTTAATTATGCGTCGCTTCCCAGTGCCGACCAATGCCTGCTCTAAGAAGTGAACAAATTCCCACAAAATTTCCCTTCTTCTCAACTTCTGTTATATAGCTCCTCCCAGGCCACCCATCAAGGTTAGCGTCTGCACAAACACCAAGTTTTCCGGAATTCTGACTCCCAGGAGAGTATTTCAAATTCCTTGGTCCTACGTTCCCATCGGAGGCCGGCGTATTTCATGCTGTCGCTCTTCACCTGATTTACTTCAGGCTGTGCAGACCGTGAATTCACCGTGAAGTTGCTATAGTCACGAACACGCATATTTTGACCTCTGTTGACCGCTCCATCGTAGCTTTGCGCGGCTTTCTCGCATGTTTCACAGAAAACGGGATGACGGACATTTATCAACAGGCGTAAAGTTTCCGTCTGTTTCCCGGTACATCAGCATGGGGTCGGGGTCAACCACCCATGCTGTCACTCATCTGAAGGCGGCTGGAGGCCGCGACGCATTACCGCTTTCTCAGAGCTTGAGCCGCCCTAAGCTGCCTATTGTCGCTTCCCTTTCCGTTCCCCATCCGGCCACGGTTAGTTCTAAATACTTCCCTGGGGTAAACTAGCGTCCAGTAAATCGACTCGCTTCCACAAAGTTTTCATGTCGTGTGAATTACTTTAAAACCATCACCCGACATTAATTATTCCACTACGTCCATACTATACCCTCTACAAGATGCATTGTGCCTTGTCAGTCATTTTGTTCAGCCCTACTGTTCGCTCAACGTGAGTTCGGTGATCTTTAATGACTTCATGTAAGGGGCATAGTTCTTGCCATCTTACAAAATTTTCCACCGTAAGTTTCAGTACATCCAGTTCCATCTCAGATGAGTAGCGACCAACTCAGCGTATCGGCCACACCAGAGACAGCAACGTCCATCGAGCTGTCTCAGAGGGGCAGGATGGGGGAGTATGTATGGTAAACGAATGTAGCCGGTAAGTTAGATATAGTATTTTTATTAATTTCCATTACTAAGACAATTGCAGCTAATTTTATCTCGTCTAATATGTGTTTATTGTGTATTTGTGTGCGGCCGCCATGTCTTGAGTACTTTCAGGGATCCATCGAGGCCTCTGGGATCAGAGATGGCGAGGGACGTGCAGTGGCGCCTGTAGATAGCGTAGTTAGTGAAGTTAGTCACCAGTAGATGTGAGCATACTCCAGTGACGGGTAGTCCATAGTTGGGATTACATATAGGATTTTAGACTTATGGCTAGTGTATTTCAGCCGCTCTTTATCTTGATGACACATACCCTGGTATTAACAATGGGCCCGTAGGTTAAGTCACTATTCTTTACAATAAGCATTAATTATAAAGTCTCTCAGCAGAGTATAAGAATTTTGTATTGTACTAGGGTAACAGTTCTATTCATGTAAACATTTATTTCTTGTAATTTTTTATTGATTGTACAATATACGATCTTTACGAATTCTGAATGCTGTTTCTGTGAAAAGTTTTGGGGAGGCACACTTTATAAAGTGTTGTCAGGTACTGGGAACAGCGAGTGACTGCTGGGCGAGAATTGACGCTACAGGGTGGTCGGTGTGGAGTAAATGGGGCCCGAGCCGCAGGGAAACGCCTGAGGGAGGTGGCTGTCAGTCACGACACATCCCCCCTCTCCCCGACGGCTCAGAGGCGCGTGCCGCCTACATGCTCAGCGCAGGAAAGAAAGGCGGCGGCTGGCGTGGCGGACGGCTCTGGGTCAGCTGAGGGTGGACACAACCCCGGATTCCCACCGGGACAGGCGACCCCGTTGGCGGCTGGCCGAGGAGACAGCACGGCGCTGCTCAGCGGTGACGCAGAAATGGGATTTCCACTGCAGGTTCCGGACGACGAGGGCGTGCTCTAACAGTGGCGGCTCCAAGCTTCGGAGAGACCTCTTCAGGCGCACTTATGACGGACGTCGTTTACAGTTCCTGCACGAGTTCGCATAACTCACTGTAACAGGCCGGACTGCACGCCAAAAGCAGTTCCGTGCTGGGTATTGCTGGACTGCAGTTTGTGGTGATTATCTCCTCTCCTACAGAGAGCAGTTCCGAGCGATCGGCTACGTTGATCGATCTGCTACCCTTGTTTCAACGTCCATCAGATGCAGTGTGCGATTTGTGCTTTTACCAGTGGGGGGGATGTCTTAGGGGGTTAGTAGAATTATATATGTTACTAGCTTGGACCCGTGGCGTTACCCATGGTTAAACAGTTATTTATAAATAGATGTTAACGCCGAAACTCACCATTCACGCGTATGTACTATCAGAAATGCACTATCAGAAAAGCCATCCCTTGTTATATCTTTAAAAGTACATTATAGGTAAAGCTTATTTACAAAATCATCTACAAACAGGTATACGAGGGGAATTCAAAAAGTAAAGGCACATTAGTGAAAAGCTGTACTTATTCTGATGATAGAAAACTGAAACATGCGTTATTTTTCTACGTAACCTCCCTGGACCTCAATGCAGTTTTCCCGACGTTTTACGAGTTTTTTTATTTCGTCAGAAAATACCTTTGTCGGTTGCATCTGTAACCAATTTTGCACCGCAGCAATGACGTCTTCATCGCTTTCAAATCGTCTTCCCTGTAGTGCTTCCGTTAAGGGTCCAAACATGTGAAAATCGCTTGGAGCAAGGTCTGGACTGTATGATGGATGTTCCAGCACCTCAAATCTCAACTCCTTTATTGCGTCGGCTGTCCGTTTGGCAGAATGTGGGCGAGCGTTATCTTGCTGCAGGATGACACGACGTTTGAATCTGATTGGAGGTTTTAGTTTCGTACGCAACACATCACATCCACCATACAATACAGACCTGGCTCTAAGGCCTCGTTCACACTGGGGCGACGTCTTGCAACATGGTGGCATGCTACGGAAATGTGGCGTGCGTCGTCTTGTCATTTAGTTATAAATGTTTTGAAATGCTTAACTACTACATAACACTTTTTTCAAAATAATAAGCAAACATATTAACAGTATTAATAGTAAACTTTCAGCGTTCGGTTCCACAAATTTAAATAATATGTAAAGTTTTACTCCAGTGCGTGGGAAATAAACATCCCAGGTTGGGATGCATAAACTAAAACCAGAAAAGTGGATGGTCTGATGCAGAGGGGGGGAAATCTCCCCCTATGCCCCCCTGCAAATGGCACACTGAACAGATGACTCCACGAGTGTTGGTCTCACTCTAAGAGTAATATCCTGTATTGCAATTTTTCGGTCTAGATAAGACCAAGTGTTACTGTCTCCGGAAACCAAATACCTGTCCTATGGCTCTGTCCCGAATCTTGCAGTCCGCAATAGAATCAGAGCCTGTACATTTGCTTGCCATCGTACCACACTATACTGCACATCAACAATAGGCTGTCTTACCACCCCACGAGCTTCTTGTCGACAAACAACGCCACTACAGAGACTGAAGGATGACTGGAGCTTCTTCCGGGTGCCGCGCCTGGTTCCCGAGAAACATTAGATTGGTGGCCCACACCACTAGTCGCACTCCTCCCAGCTGGCGCCTCTTTCTCAACACCAGGAACCACCATCCCATTCCGCAGACAAGTGCGGTAATGTTCGTGTGTTGAGTGATTCGTTTTTTTTTTTTTTTCTCAACTGCGTGTACCACAAGAATTTAATTCATCCACACATTATACTCTCCTAATTAACACTCATACTTTCCGTCCGTCCATTCAAGACTATGGTACACTCTCAAACAAAAGACACCTATCTATAAATAAAAACAAAACCAATCATAAGATGCATCTAATGAAACCTATAAATTTATACTACATTATTCCTTCCTGTCTATGTGAGCTGAACCCTACCTTGTCCCCACTTTTTTTGGACTGACACCAGTAATGGCAGTAGAGAACCCAATAATTGACAGATATGCCCAACCTGGACAACTGTTGTATCTACAGGACGTTGTAGCTTCACGTTCACTGGACAGGTGATTTCAATCATGTAGGATGCGGCTTTACAGCGAGTGAATATTTTTTCGTGTTTACCTTTGGGATGTGTGAGCTCGTTAACATCACACACTGTCCTACATGGTAATCAGGTAACTTAGCATTCCGTCTCCTCCATTCGTTTTGACATTCCAGAGCCTTTGTATGTACTTGATTCTATATCTTCCCTAAAGTTTTAAGAAATTCTGTATTTTAGGCTTCACTACCTTGAATGATGATGGCTTTTTCCAGTCAGATAGACAAACATATTTGATCAGTAATTACATCATCAATGTTTTTCTTGGACCTGGTCAAGTTCCATTTTATTATGGAAATCTAATTCATCATTCTGGATTACAATGTCCAAAACGGTATTGTTTCCCTTAGAAAGCGGTTTATTTGCGTATTCCTCGTCTACACAACAATTAACTCCGCTCTACATTACTTAAGCATTAATATTAGTCTGGTTTCGTTTTTCAGCACATTTTCCCACGTATTTCACCTCTGTTCCCATGTTTTCATTTACGACACCTACATCTGACAATAATTAACAATTCTGAGCCTCACTCTTTCCCAAATTATCATCATATCTATAGTTGCGTTCTACCAAAGCTACGGTTAGGTAGTCTTTTGATTAATCACGTAACTTCTGCGCTTTTGTGTAACCAAAGCAATTACTATTGATGCAATTACAGTTTACATGCACAATCATAAAAAATTCATATAATTATTGTTGTTATTTTGTACTCAATAGAACTTTCTTTATCATGATCAAAGGAAAGACTTTCCTATCATTACTGATAAGTGCGAAAGTTGTTTATGAATAACAGAAAGATGTTTTATATAAGCACGACGAAGTATTGAAGCGATTTTTGATATGTATTTTTTTCACTTTCGGCTTCTTTTAGGAAATTGCGTTTTCTATCGCTACATTATAAATCTGTATTTCTTTTTTTTAATTTTTACTACAACCTACCTGTGTTCCGCGTTACAATCGACAATTTTTGAATAACACCTGAGTCGAACATTGACAACTTCAGTTTTGCTATAAAGACCATTTATTTGTAAGTAACAGACTGTCGGGTAACGATGTAGAAAAAAACTGTTCCGTAGATGACGCGCCGCTTTATAAAACGTCACTCAGTTTCTAGACGGTTCACCGCTTCCGGTTCTAGGGAAATCTAGTACGACACTGATCGTATTCGCAAACGAAACAATCGAAATGAGATAACGCCCGATACACGTGCAATGCCATTAATGTAGAGGTAACCCAGTTCCGATCTTAACTGACAAAGGCTACTGGGAAAACTACCATATACTATGCTTGCTTATGATATTATTGTAACCTACGGTGGTTTTAATACTCTGTTCATATCCCTAGCCGGCCGCGGTGGCCGTGCGGTTCTGGGCGCTGCAGTCCGGAACAGCGGGACTGCTACGGTCGCAGGTTCGAATCCTGCCTCGGGCATGGATGTGTGTGATGTCCTTAGGTTAGTTAGGTTTAAGTAGTTCTAAGTTCTAGGGGACTGACGACCTAAGATGTTAAGTCCCATAGTGCTCAGAGCCATTTGAACAATTTTTTTTTTTTTTTTTCAGTGTGCTCCGTCTGCCTACGCAAAGCATTCTGCCTATTGTGTTCTTCTGATATCTGTCTCAATGCTTGTAATATATCTCGAAGATCAGGTTTTTCGTGAGTCCCAACATTAATCTTATCGTCACTATTGGATAATCTTGTTGATTAAACATGATTTACATTGTTCTTAACCACTTGTTCCCCATTTAACTCAACGAAGTCTAGTGCTTATGATAAACTGTGGTAAACACTGATATGTTTCGCTGAGTAGCGCCAGGCGAGTGTAAAAAGGTGCTATAATTTTGCATTATATATGCTACATGAACCGTTGTGCAAAAAATGTTATGTATGTTCCTCATTTCATGTTCTACGTTCATGTACAAGCAAGGTGTTCCAGTGCTGTTCTGACGACGCGGCACCAGGTGTACCGGGTGCTATTGGCGTCCAGCCGACTGCTAGCGAACGGCAGACTACCTGAAATAATTGTCGAGATTATTGAAATATCTTGCTAATAAGTAAACTTTGAAACTGTAACTACTATTGTGTCTGATGTCTAATACTGAACATTAAAAAGTTATGTTGTACCATACAGGTGTCTGTAGGGAGATTTCCTTCACGTGAGAATTCCTCGGAAGAAGTATTGTGATATCTCGGATAGGAGAGATACGAAACACAAGGATATTTAATTTTAAGGGTTTATAATTGCAGGAAGATTCGATAAACAACTTTAATGGAAATTCCCTCAGCTCATATAAAGTCTTCAAGAATCTAAAGGGAAGTATAATGACAATAAATATTATTACGCATTGTCTTTGATCGGAAGTGAAAATAATATCTCTGACAGGTAATAGTGAATAGACTTCGATACTTATTTAACACGTCAGTATGCAATCAGGTACTGAAATTTAAAGGAAGTTTTCAGACTTTCAGAGTCTCATCTAGTAATCATTAATAGTGAATTAATAGTAAAAGGGAATCAATTTGATTGAATTTTCTTGTGTTGAGAAACGGGAAGGATCACACTGTTTTAGTTGGTAGAAAACTTTCTATAGCCAAGATTGCAGAAATACTTCTTTATTTTTCACAATCGGTTTCGACAGACTCTGTTGCCATTTTCTAACCTTCAGAATTTTTGTCACAAAAGCTGTTCACTGTAAGCTGCAACCTCCCGCAAAGTTGTCATATTAGCGCAAAAAATGTAGCACATTATGTATTATACGGACACGGCCATGTGTACAAGGAAGAAATAAAACGTTCATAATCAAAAAGTACCTTGTATACACGGCCATGTCCGTACAAATAGCACTCGCAGATGATTGTCACGCTTGATATGTTCCATTCATTGATGATACACCTTAGAAAGCGTATATGGTACAACTGGATCGTAGTGCCATCCATTTGTACCATATTCGCCATCTAAGGTGGATCATCAATGAATGGAACATGTCAAGAAAACGTATAGAAATGTGCTACTGTGTGAGAGTCGTTCCGAAGGTAATGCGTCCTATTTTTTGTGATGACTCCGAATGTCCGCGCCAGAAGTCACTGGTGTAGTGCTAATGCTTGAACGATCCTCTTTCATTTGCAGGTGGTTCCATTTTTCTTTGGTATTTGGTACTAGCAGAGAAGTATTGCAAAATGGAATCTGATATGGGCTCGCGTATAAAACAGCGATGTGTGATTGAATTCCTAACTGCTGAAGAAACTGAGTCGATTGAAATCCGTCGACGCTTGCTAAAGCTATATGGAGACGATGCAATAGGCATGAGCAGTGTGAGGCGATGGGTACGACATTATTACGGTGGTGAAAAGGGTGTACATGAAAGACACGGCCCGATCGACATCCCTTGTAATGGAGAGCGTCTTGACCAACTCATCCGTGCTGACTGGTGGATAACGAGCAGAGAATTGTGTGCAAAGCTGAATGTCGGCTGTAATGCCTTGGAACCAATGTTGGAACATCTTGCTTATCGCAAAGTCTGCTCGAGATGAGTCCCTCGGATGCTTACAGAAGAACAGAAAATTCATCGAATGGAAATTTGTCAGGACCTGCTGGACCACTATGAAGCTGAAGGGAGAATTTTCTCCGTCACCGGAGATAAGACGTGTCACCACCACGAGCTGGGACCCAAAAGACAGTACATGCAGTGGTGACATGCGAATTCTCGGTCAAAGAAGAAATTCAAGTCAGCGCCGTCTGCAGGCAAAGTGATGTTCACAGCCCTCTGGAATAGCGAGGGTGTGATTCTTTTAGATGTCCTGGAGCTCGGGGAAATTGTCAGTTCAGCAAGCTACAAGAAGATTAAGCTGAAAGCCCGAATTTCCAGGGTAAGGCCACAGAAGAACACCAACTTTCATCTGCAACATGATAACACCAGGTTCCACACCAGTTTTGCGACCACGCAACTCATTGTAAAAATTTGGCTGGATTGTCTTATCACATCGACCATACAGTCCTGATTTAGCGCCTTCGGACTTCCCTGTTCAAATGGTTCAAATGGCTCTGAGCACTATGGGACTCAACTGGTGAGGTCATTAGTTCCCTAGAACTTAGAACTAGTTAAACCGAACTAACCTAAGGACATCACAAACATCCATGCCCGAGGCAGGATTCGAACCTGCGACCGTAGCGTTCTTGTGGTTCCAGACTGCAGCGCCTTTAACCGCACGGCCACTTCGGACTTCCCTGTCTTTGGGTCTCTGAAAGATGGACTATATGGCGAAGATTTTCGAGACTCGGACGCTGTTGTCAAACCTGTAAGGAAGTTATTAGCATCAGCTGATTCTGATTTTTATAAGCGCGGTGTGCAGGCTCTGGTTCATCGTTGGCAAAAGTGCATAACGAATGGTGGTGACTATGTGGAAAAATGTCAGCTGTAGCTGAAACATTGCTCCGTTTAGCTGTGCTGTTGTGATTTATGTATCTCCTGTAGTTTCGATGAATAAAAATAGGAGACATTACTTTAGGAACAACTATCGTACATTTAACTACATACTGTGATTTTTCAACTCATATTGAATACGTTTCGTAACAAAAAATTCTGAAGATCAGAAGATGATAGTAAAGACTGTCGAAGCCATTTGCCGAAATTAATAAATATTTATGCGATCTTGACTATAAAAAGTTTTTTAAAAGGGAACCAAAGAACTGTCTTATGGAAGTTCCGAATTCAGTGCATGTGAGCTGTACCGAGTGATCTAAATTGATTTATTAGTGGTAATTAAGCTTTGGTGAAAAACTTATGCAAACCGAACCTGATTGTTGTATGTTTCACGCTATTTTTCGAGCCTGCTGTAACATATACAGACGTTGTATTTTAACACGCATTATCTCGATTATTAGTGAAAGTGTTACCTCTGACAACGATTCTTATCTGGAGGGTACATAGGTATTTAAGCTATATTAAGGAAATTCAGATAACGATATCAAACTATCGACAGTTGTTTAGACGCTTATGGATTCTGAAAAGGCTTATCGGAAGAAGCTTTCATCCTAAATGTACACTGACGAACAAAAATATTATGGTCACCTGATTAATAGCTTGTTTCTCCGTCTCTGGAACGACATACATCCTTGATTCTGCGTATCAGGGATCCGACAGTTTGTTGTTAAGTTTGTGGAGGCATGTGCCATCAAATGTCTACATACACATCACGTAATTCGCGTAAATAACGAGCCGCTGCTTTGCGCACGCGGTGATGGAGCCCAACAGCTACCCAGATGCTCCTCAAACCACTGTAGCACGGTTGTGGCTCAGAGATACAGACAATTATACCGCTGGAAGACATCAAGCATGAAGCGATGCAGGGGGTTCGCAGCTGTCAGCGTGTCTTCGATTACTCACACAGGTACCACGCAAGCGCTGGAGGATGTCTCCCATAGCATAATACTGCTCCCAACAGCCTGTATCCGTGATGTGCTTCACGTTTCTAACCGCCGTTCACCTCGATGACGGTGTTAGTGGAGATGACCATCAACCTAGTGTAGGAAAAATGTGATTCACCCGTTCTCGCTTCCCGCGCCCGGGTTCCCAGGTTCGATTCCCGGCGGGGTCAGGAATTTTCTCTGCCTCGTGATGACTGGGTGTTGTGTGCTGTCCTTAGGTTAGTTAGGTTTAAGTAGTTCTAAGTTCTAGGGGACTGATGACCATGGATGCTAAGTCCCATAGTGTTCAGAGCCATTTGAACCATTTTTTTGTGATTCACCCGAAGAGCCGACATATTTCTATTGCTCGGCGGTGGAATCCCGATGGTCCCAAGCCCACTGCAGTCGTAATTGACGATATCGTTGGGTCAACACGTGAACCCGTAGGGATTGTCTGCTGCGGAGCTCCATGTTCAACAATGTACGATGAACTGTGTGCTCCGAAAGACTTACGCGTGCACTAGCATTTTGCTCTTCCGGCAGACATGCCACGGTTCACCATCTATACTACTTTAGACAGCAGAAAAGCTTCCGAACCCCACGTTCTGTGAAAATTCTTGAATAGCTACTAGTGGTAGTTTCACTGTCCTACCTCTTTCCGTAGATGCTCACGACAGTAGCACGTGAACATTCGACCAGCTTCTCCGTTCTCGAAATACTCGTTCACAGGCTCTGCGTAATAATAATCTGCTCTTTGCCAAAGTCGCTTATCTCAATGGATTTCCCGATTTGAGCTCATATCTTCGCTAGGGTAATACCCTCTCCCTTTCCGCTCCACTTACATCTTTTGTTACCGCGTCAAGAGCCCGCAACTCCACTAGGCAGCATTCAACGTCGCGATGTCATATATTTTAGCTTATTAGTGTACATGAAAAGAGAGAGTACCACCAGAGACTGACGAACTGTGTGAACATCGATTAACTGGTACTTTGTTTGTTTCACAAAATTGCAAACTTTTTCCCACGAACGGAATTCAAAATTCTACATCCAAAATTATCCTTGGCTCTGCTTCTTGTTAGCGAAAAGGAACTGCCATTGAGGAACAGTATCTCATAGAAGACGATTTTAATTGAATGAAGACTGATACGTGTTCGTCTAGTTCCGGGTTAGACTACCATTTTCATTTGCGGCGTGGCGTCACACGACGCACGGTCACAACAGCAATTACAAAAGAAATAAAAGTCCTTATCCTTTAAATAATTCGCCAGAGGTAGCCTGTAGTTGACATCAGGAGCCGTGGAACAGCGCAAGGGTCGTCGAAAGCTGCTTCATGACATTCACTTAAATACAGTAAAATACGCTACTGGCCATTAAAATTGCTACACCACGAACATGACGGACTACAGACGCGAAATTTAATCGACAGGAAGAAGATGCTGTGATATGCAAATGATTAGCTTTTCAGAGCATTCACACAAGGTTGGCGCCGTTGGCGACACCTACAACGTGCTGACATGAGGAAAGTTTCCAACCGATTTCTCATACACAAACAGCAGTTGACCGGAGTTGCCTGGAGAAACTTCGTTATGATGCCTCCTGTAAGGAGGATAAATGCGTCGCATCACGTTTCCGACTTTGATAAAGGTCGGATTGTAGCCTATCGCGATTGCGGTTTATCGTATCGCGACATTGCTGCTCGCGTTGGTCGAGCTCCAATTACTGCTAGCAGAATATGGAATCGATGGGTTCAGGAGGGTAATACGGAACGCCGTGCTGGATCGCAAAGGACTCGTATCACTAGCAGTCGAGATGACAGGCATCTTATCAGCATGGCTTTAATGGATCGTGCAGCCACGTCTCGATTCCTGAGTCAACAAATGGGGAAGTTTGCAAGACAACAACCATCTGCACGAACAGTTCGACGACGTTTGCAGCAGCATTGACTATCAGCTCGGAGACCATGGCTGCGGTTACCCTTGACGCTGCATCACAGACAGGAGCACCTGCGATGGTTCAAATGGTTCAAATGGCTCTGAGCACTATGGTCATCAGTCCCCTAGAACTTAGAATTACTTAAACCTAACTAACCTAAGGACATCACACACATCCATGCCCGAGGCAGGATTCGAACCTGCGACCGTAGCGGTCGCGCGGTTCCAGACTGTAGCGCCTAGAACCGCTCGGCCACCGCGGTCGGCCCTGCGATGGTGTACTCTACGACGAACCTGGAAGGACGAATGGCAAAACGTCATTTTTTCGGATGAATCCAGGTTCTGTTTACAGCATTTTGATGGTCGCATTCGTGTTTGGCGACATCGCGGTGAACGCACATTGGAAGCGTGTATTCGTCATCGCCATATTGGCGTATCACCCGGCGTGATGGTATGGGGTGCCTTTGGTTTACACGTCTCGGTCACCTCTTCTTCGCATTGGCAGCACTTTGAACAGTGGACGTTACATTTCAGATGTGTTACGACCCGTGGCTCTACCCGTCAGTCGATCACAGTGAAACCCTACATTTCAGCAGAATAATGCACGACCCCATGTTGCAGGTCCTGTACGGGCCTTTCTGGATACAGAAATTTTCGACTGCTGCCCTGTCCAGCACATTCTCCAGATCTCACACCAAATGAAAACGTCTGGTCAATGGTGACCGAGCAACTGGCTCGTCACAATACGCCAGTCGCTACTCTTGATGAACTGTGGTATCGTGTCGAAGCTGCATTGGCAGCTGTACCTGTGCACGTCATCCAAGCTCTGTTTGACTCAATGCCCAGGCGTATCAAGGCCGTTATTACGGCCAGAGGTGGTTGTTATGGCTACTGATTTCTCAGGATCTATGCACCCAAATCGTGTGAAAATGTAATCACATGCCAGTTCTAGTATAATATATTTGACCAATGAATACCCGTTCATCATCTGCATTTCTTCTTGGTGTAGCAATTTTAAATGCCAGTAGTGTATAACTTTCATTGCCGACTAATTCATTAATATTATTCTCATTATCAGTAACTCTTTCCTGTAGGATAATATCACCTGAATTTTCATTAACATATCTTATCCTGCCCGAATTATAATAGCTGTTGTTAGCGAAGCACAAAAGTTATACATCCTAAAATTGCATGATGAAATTCTCTTACAATTACTTCAAAGTTAAGTTCTTTAATAATAAAGTTGTAAGTACAACTTGCATTAATCACTGCAAACTCAGGCGTTGCCTCCATGCTGTCTCGAATTTGAAGGCACGTGCACAGATCCAAACCCTCGCCAGTTACCGATACTGTGCCTCCGCTCGCCGTGCCCAAAGTCATTCGCGCGCGCCGCTACTGCCACCGATTTTGAAGCGAAGTGCTCAATAAAGCGTTGCCTGCCGCAGCCCTCTCGTTTCCAAGTAATGTGGCGCCTCAAACCGCCGCACTCGAAGCCGCTCGCATGTCACAGTCCGCCTGTACGCGATCAGTTCCGCATAATACTCTATCATCACATCCGCAGCGTGGCAATTAATTGCCACTCTCTCTTCATCACAATTTCCAACAGTTCCAATGGTCCACAAAGGCTACTTGAAAACATGAGCTGTTTATAGTGCTGACACGTCATGCGTGGCTCCTAATTACACGTTCTGAGGCGGAGCCGCCCCAAAATCTGTATTAAAATAAATTTCTCAGTAATTTATTACAGAATTTAAATTATTAGAACACACTTCGCATATTTCCCATATGGATTTAAACAATGCCGGTCAACGTTTTTGGAATTGTTGATACGCAACATCACTCGATATTTTCCAACAGGTAGTAGCTAGTCTTAAGGACGCGCCTTGAAATCTCGCTTAGCTCTACGTAGTAGTGGTCTGGGGGCGTTGCCTCTTCGGAGTACAGCTCTTAAGGGCGTCCCTCAGGCTCTGGTGTTTCAGCCTAAGCGTGTCCTACCAATCTGTATACAATTTTCACATTCCACTGGTTAAATAAAAAGGGAATTAACAGAGTTGCTAAGATTTGGTTATCAGATCCCTGTCTGTGTATATATTTACTATGCTTTTATGCATCTTTAATCGACTTCTAGTGTTATTGTTTTGATAGTGTTTTAGACAGTTTCTTTCTTTCCGGAGCTGGCTGTTCTCGTCATCATTAGAATAAGCTTCCAAATGACTCGCCAGAGTGATCTAGAGTACGGTAATGTAAGTGTCCCACCTAGCGAGAGTTTCACGAATGATTAGGGGAAAAAGCGAGCGAAATATAACTGTTGCGTGAAATATTTACCGTTACTTCAGTTTATTTCCTTACCGACTGCGAGTAACGTGCGTTATTAGCAAGTTTATTTTTGTAACTGTATTATGCATGAGTTCAGTGAGTTTCGCTTTCTTGCGAATAACAGTAGCATACCACGAGTTCGAAAACAAAGGAATATTAATTTAATGTGCAATTTATCGGGTAAAATTTTAGATCATAAGGTTAGAATTAAAGAGAAGGAACTTGGAGCGGCCAAACCCGATGTGAACAAGAATTAAGAACAAAAACAGTGTAAATGCTGGCAAGGGTGGACACGCAATTTTAACAGAGCAATGTACAATAAAGAGAGGTTGCCCGCGCTACATCAAAAACGGTTCAAATGGCTCTGAGCACTATGGGACTTAACTGCTGAGGTCATCAGTCCCCTAGAACTTAGAACTACTTAAACCTAACTAACGTAAAGACATCACACACTTCCATGCCCGAGATAGGATTCGAACCTGCGACCGTAGCGGTCGCGCGGTTCCAAACTGTAGCACCTAGAAACGCTCAGCCACTCCGGCCGGCGCGCTACATCACTTAAAATGCATGTTACTGTAATACACAAGAACAAATACGAGAAATACGGTATGGAAATGACCATGGCGGACGGTAGGGTTGCTCATGTCAGCCAATCATAGTGCAAGATCCATGACTTCGTGGAAACATCTTTGTTTCGTCACGCGAACTCACACCGCGCGCACAAGACATTAAACGTTTAAAGTTTGGAAATGAAAATACCAAAAACATTAAGCATGCAGGAAAGCTAACGCACACCACATTAAAGATCTCTCCAAAAACCGTCTTTTAGTGCGATTTGTTGTGGTTAACTGTCGGGAAATGTGACGTTGGGGGATAAATAAGCTAAATATAGATTTTATTTTGGGAGTTATCTTCTCTTGTTATTTAGTTGTTGGCTATGAAACGGAAAGAAGGTACATCACGTTAACGTCTGTCTAGAGCGTGATATTGCCCGCCCCCTCCCGTCCTGAAATCTTGGTTTTGGTGACAGACTGATCTGTAGCCTAGCCCGAGGTCTAGGATAGTTCTAATCGATAAACATCGCAGCCGTCCCCAGTGTGGCAAATACGAGCCGTTCCTGCTTCATCTCTTGAAATGTTCAGGTGATACAGCATTTCAGTTCTTCACCTACCCCACTCACGAGTAGCACTCTACTTTCAAAATTGCTATTAAATCTATTGTTCAAGGAAACCCAGACAGTCCTTATTCACTAAATGATCCATTATAACAGACCAAAATCAAAGTTCTTCACTGATGTTCACTGTCCATAACAAAAACTACCACCCCTAATATTTATTATCATGCAAAAGTCTACACAGTCGGCGTCCATAATAACATAATCCACTATAATATTTCAAAATGAAATTTCTCACCCGGTGTTCAATATTTAACTTAATCTTTGTCGTACTCAACATTATTATTATTATTATTATTATTATTATTATTATTATTACATATGATAAAAAGTGACAGTGATTAACTTGAATGTTACATGATGATTCAACTTTTTCTTGTTTGAAATGATAATTAAATCAAGACCCTACGCTGACGACAGGCGTTGACATACATCAACGGGGACAGTTGAAAATGTGTGCCCCGACCAGGACTTTAACCCAGGATCTCCTCCTTACGTGGCAGACGCTCTATCCATCTTAGCCACCGAGGGCACACAGGATAGTGCGATTGCAGGGATTTATCCTAAATGTCCACACACCACATTTGTAGTGCCCCTGACCAATACACTCATTACCCGCGGCAGACAATCTTACCGAGTCCCGTAAGAAGGCCAATGCATGTGCACCCAGCACTGAAGAAGAATGTCAATGGCCGGTTAGCCTTAACTGTATGAAGATGGTATCTGTTCTTTCGGACATGTCCGAAAGAACAAAATGGTTCAATTGGCTCTAAACACTATGGGACTTAACATCTGAGGTCATCAGTCCCCTAGACTTAGAACTACTTAAACCTAATTGTCCTAAGACAATCACACACATCCATGCCCGAGGCATGATTCGAACCTGCGGGTTAGCAGCAGTGCAGTTCCGAACTGAAGCTCCTAGAACCGCTCAGCCACAGCGGCTGGCCCGAAAGAACAGATACCATCTCCATATAGTTAAGGCTACCCGGCCATTGACCTTCTTCTTCTGTGTTGGATGCACACGCATTGCGCGAACTCTCACGGGACTCGGTAAGATTGTCTGCCACGAGTAATGAATGTAATGCCCAGGGGCACTACGAGTATAGTATGTGGACATTAAGTTGGGAGTATGGGTCTCACGGGGAGCATGCAAGGGATAAATCCCTGCAGTCGCGCTCTCCTCTGTGCACTCGGCGGCTCAGATGGATAGAGCGTCTTCCATGTAAGCAGGAGATCCCGGGTTCGAGTCCCGGCGGTGGCACACAATTTCAACTGTCCCCGTTGATGTATATCAACGCCTGTAGACAGCTTAAGGTCTTAATTTATCATTTCAGACTTAAAAACCATCCACAGGCTGGCCGGCACGCGCTAAACTAATACTACGAACTTTCTCTAGGAAACAACGTAGCTCACTCTCAGAATGAAGGGAGAGTTTTAATTCATGACCGAAATTGCCAGTCTATTTTTATACCATTTATCCTTCAGTTGAACAGAGATGACCTTTTACTTTACGTAATGAATCATATCTGTGTTAATTTTCATTAAGCTAAGAGAAATACATAAAAGCTGTATGAGAACGTGCATGCCAGTGTTTTAACTCTCTTCTCCCTTCATTCATACCTTTGCTTTCCTCTTCATTCCTATCACAACTCTCTCTCTCTCTCTCTCTCTCTCTCTCTCTCTCTCTCTCTCTCTCTCCGTGTGTGTGTGTGTGTGTGTGTGTGTGTGTGTGTGTGTGTGTGTGTGTCTGTTGCGGCGGGGCGGGATATGCGGATCTCGTTTTGCGATTTATTTAATGTCCATCTACCTCAGTACAGTGCCCTTTCACCACCCGTTGCTCTGCATTCGTAGGTACTATGTAGACGATGAGAAAAGCAGCGTTGAAGGAAACCACCGTCCATACTTACGATTACACAATCCGCGTAACTCCAGTAACAAGATAAACCTGTAAATCTCTATTAATAACGGGCAAAGTGGGTGCGTCCTCCCTTCATAGAAAATGTTTGTTTGTAGATAGTGATGTTTTATTACGGTCCCTTTCATTTATTGTGTCACCAAGCCCATGTTTACGTTGGTAGTACATCTACTACTAGTTCGTGCAGCTTATATCACACGTAAGATAGCCAGAAATGTGCTAAGTCCAACACGAAATATTACGAGATTCACACAGGCACCACAATGTTACAAAACGAGTTCAAAAAAAAAATGGTTCAAATGGCTCTGAGCACTGTGGGACTTAACATCTATGGTCATTAGTCCCCTAGAACTTAGAACTACTTAAACCTAACTAACCTAAGGACATCACACAACACCCAGTCATCACGAGGCAGAGAAAATCCCTGACCCCGCCGGGAATCGAACCCGGGAACCCGGTCGTGGGAAGCGAGAACGCTACCGCACGACCACGAGCTGCGAACCAAAACGAGTTCACACTCGGTCCTTTTCAGTGGATTCTTCGAAAGAAGATGCTCGCCAAAATGTTCTGTACATGTATGTGGAACACACCACGCAGAATATTCACAAAGGCCGATTGTTTCACACGCGGTTTATTCTGCAACCAACATTCCAAAACCCCTCAAAACTTCACCGAAATGTCCGTAATTGCATCTGCTAGTACGGCGATATAAACTGAGCGCGATTTAACCGTCATTTCTTCATCTTACAGATAATTTTTTCGGACACATTTAACATGACCTTCTCGTTCGACAGCGAGTCCACGACTGACTGAATGCCGTCGCTCACAGGGTATATAACTCAATCAATTACGCGGGACAAACTTCTCTCTCATTGGTTGATCAAAATGATCATCCAATCAGATTAACCTTTCATGAGCAATTTCGCACTCAAACCGCTTTGCTCCAATCAGCATTCGCAGATGCACCTACGTCATTTCATATTGCAAAATTTCACAAAATGTTCCAGAAAACCAAACGAAACGAAAATCAAACGGAAACTACGCTTGAAATTTACTTTAGAACTATGTATCCTCTTACTATCTTTCTGATGCCGTATTACAAAAGCAAACGCTCCTAGACATACGTCATCCACCAGTTAGGGGGATTTACCGTTTGCAGGACATCCTGGTTACTTAACACTTGCTAGTTACGGATGGTGTAATGCATTATAAAATTGAAATTTGACATATGTCCCCACATATACGCTCACATTCACTCTCATCTACTCCCATCCTAAAGCAAAATATAAATATCAACTTTTAGACTATTATTTTCCCTACGAAAAAAAAATTATTAAAAATTTAAAATTCTTTAAAAATAGCTTGTGCGCAGTGAGAGTGCTGTTATTATTTTCAAATGATAAAGAAACTTAAACTGTCATGATTTCTATCTGAATTTACTTCACTAAGTGTCGGTTAAATACTTTTTTAATAGGATTTTTATATTTTCAAAACTGTTCAAGTTATCTTCATGAAAATTTTACACAGTGTTCTTCTAAATTATAAAAGTTCCTATAGCAAATTTGAAAACAAACAGATCATATTTATCATAGTTATTTAGTTTCTTAGGTGAGATGAATAATGCTCCACACAGAGCAGTTCTCACGGTCCGCACACCGCGACAGATGGCATCATGTCGCCAGCAGCCGACTACACAACGGCTGGGGCTGGAGGCTTCATTACCAGCCTCCAATGCAACTTGACCTGACAGATTAAAACTTACTGCAAAACTCTGCAGCCGTGTAAATAGCTGCGACGTTACAGTGTGTGTGTGTGTGTGTGTGTGTGTGTGTGTGAGAGAGAGAGAGAGAGAGAGAGAGAGTGAGAGAAAGAGAGAGAGAGGTGGGAGGGAGGGGGGAAGGGCGAGGGTAGGACGCGCGTAGTATATAACATGTAAGCACTGTAATGTTTCTTACGTGCTGTTTATACACTGAAGCGGCAAATAAAGTGGCATAGGCATCCATATTCAAATACAGAGATATGTAAACAGGCAGAATACGGCGCTGCTGCCGGCAACGACTATATAAGACAACAAGTGTCTGCACAGTCGTTAGATCGCCTTGCTTTGGCCCGTCAACACTGACATTGGACTGTTGATGACAGGAAACATGTTGCCTGGTCGGACGAATCTCGTTTCAGATTGTATCGAGCGGATGGACGTGTACGGGTATGGAGACAACTTCTAGAATCCATGGTCCCTGCGTGACAGCAGTAGACTGTTCAAGCTGGTGGAGGCTCGGTAATGGTGTGGGGCATGAGCAGTTGGAGTGATGTGGGACCCCTGATACGTCTCTGACAGCAGTAGACTGTTCAAGTTGGTGGAGGCTCGGTAATGGTGTGGGGCATGAGCAGTTGGAGTGATGTGGGACCCCTGATACGTCTAGATACGACTCTTACATGTGAGGCGTACGTAAGCATCCTGTCTGATCACCTGCACCCATTCATGTCCATTGTGCATTCCGACGGAATTGGGCAATTCCAGCAGGATAATGCGACACCCAACATGTCTAGAATTGCTACAAGCTGGCTCCAGGGACACTCTTCAGAGTTTAAACACTTCCGCTGGCCACCAAACTCCACAGACACGAACATTATTGAGCGCATCTGGGGTGTCTTGCAACGTGGTGCTCAGAAGAGATATCCACCCCCTCGCACTCTTACGGATTTATGTGCAGCCCTGCAGTAGTCATGGTGGCAATTCCCTCCAGCACTAGTTCAGACATTAGTTGAGTCCATGCCATGTCGTGTTGCGACACTTCTGCGTGTTCGCGTGGGCCCTGCACGATAACAGGCAAGTGTACCAGTTTATTTGGCTCTTCAGTGTACCTGCTGTATCTTAGGAAATACAGTTTAACAATGCTTACTCGTTGCTTCAGTACCCGAGAAAATACGAAAAGTGCATTTGGCATTACAAACTGAGCACACTTTCGGGTGGAACTAGAATGAGGAAAGAAACAGACACTCCTCTTTCCAGACGAACCATATTGGCATTCGCCTTAACTGATAAGTGAAAACAATGAATATCTGAGTCAGAATGGCCGGACAGATGTGCGCCAATCACTGTGCCATTTCGCTCAGTAGTGATTGCGTGATGATGTTATAAACATTCGGAGTTTGGTAAATGTGCCAGTGAGGGACCCTGGTTCGAAAACAAACAAGTCGAAAGTTACAAGCGATATTCTGTCGCATACGTCCGGCATATATATGGATGCTCTGCGAACCACCTTTAACTGCCTCGCAGAGAGCTGTACTAGTACGACGGCTCCTAAGATCGTCGGGTGGGCTACTTTCAGAGTAAAAAGAAAAAAGTGTCTAGTAAATACGGGCACTAAAATGTATACTTTAAGAGCTATGAGCACTTGTTCATCTTCGCTACCGTGAAACGCAGCTATTTTATTGAACAGCCCTCAGACTCGAAAATAAAGTACTAACCGTGAATGCTCTTTGAAACAAGAAGGACCACATGGGCTGTAACCCGCGAATGATTCCCACTAGTCGAAAGCAATCTGACTCATCAGATACGTCAAATTGCATCAGTGACCCAGCAAAGAGGTTGCTACAAACCTTGTATCTATTAATCGAAACTGATTGTAGCAGATTCACGTAAAGTATAGCAAATATAAACATCACTGTCTACCGCAAACATAATATGGTTGGAAGAAATGAAAACGCCGAATAAACAGGCTCCTTTCCTACTGCACAAAAATGCTGGTAGATTTTTAAAATTTTAACGGTGCAACGATCGCCAACTAACTTCAAATGTACTGAAATGTAAAATTGTGCCTTTATAAACAGCTGAAAAGTAGTATTTCGCATAACTATAATATCAATGAGCTACAATTGGAGGCCGTTAACTCATATAAATATCTGAATGCAGTGTTTCGTGTAGAAGTGAAATGAAATGAACACTAGGCACATTCGAATGTAAATCAGGTAGCAGGCACATGTTTATTGGTGGGATACTGGAAAAATGAGTCAGTCTGTGAAGGAGACTGCTTACAGAATACTCGTGCGAACCATCACAATATATTTCTCAAATGTGTGAGACTCATAACAAATAAGAATAACAACAAGAGGCATGCAACAAATACCACGACAGATCGCCATCACATCTGCACGAACACTCACCTGTCCACCTTGTATTGGCGGATATGAAAATTCTTCTGCCAACAGGCACAAAACACTACGCGCTGCAGGCCCCCTGACAGTTCTGAACTAGTAGTTAGACAATTCAGTTGAGCAGTGGCTTTAACCAGCTCAGTAAAGTTGCTGCAAGACTACATTCCGGCTTAGTACTCGCTATTTACAGAGTAATAGAACAACCAAGAGTGTTTGCATCATAATTATCGGTTACTGTGACAATATCTTAGACTGCCAAGAAACGGCACACTTAGGTGATGTTCAGATGTGTGTGAAATCTTATGGGACTTAACTGCTAAGGTCATCAGTCCCTAAGCTCACACATTACTTAACCTAAATTATCTTAGGACAAACACACACACTTATGCCCGAGGGCGGACTCGAACCCCCGCCGGGACCAGCCGCACAGTCCCTGACTGCAGCGCCCTAGACCGCTCGGCTAATCCCGCACCGGCAAACTTATTTAGATATTATTGTATTAGATTTACGACATCAAGTGCCACACATAATACTGTACCAGAAGTTAAGTACCATTTTGTAACATACTCTTAATAAACGTTACTGGTTATTTCTTATTGTGTTACCATATTTTAGTTGAAGTATCGTCCTGTCAAGCCAGGTTTAATTAGGAAGCGTGCAGCCAGCCACCTTTAAAGAACTGTAGCATTAAAACCATTTTTATGCTACTGGGGATGTTTGGTCTGAATTATTAATACCAATCAGTTATAACATTCGCGATACTGAACATAGACAAAGAACAGCAGTACAGACGGTGGGGGATTTGTTTCACTGACAGCAGAACGCCAGGAAAATACTGAACGATATGAATTGGCCGAAGCCTGAAGATCGATGCCAACCATCCCGCAAAAGGCTACCTATAAAATTTCAACATAGTGTATTTAGTGAAAAATCGGGGCATATACTTGATCCCCTAAGCATCATTATTCCCACGACAGGTGCGGGAAGAATTCTTAACATGAGGTATGAAGCTTAATACCGTCTTCCATCCATTTCACAGTGATTTACAGAGTACGAATATAGATGTGGACAATGGAGTAAATTTTGCATAATTTTCTGCCTTTTTCGTTATGTTTACGTAAAAATATATCACGTTACAGAATTTGGTCGTCAGTCTGAGACCGTTAACAGATTCATTTGATACATGTGGTATGTAATTTTCGCGCAACCCTAAAAATCACACAGAGGAGTGCGAAATATAAGTGGAAATCATTGCAATCATTGATTACCATCATCTTCCAAATGAAGCGCCGAATTTACCACTTTGCAAGAGAACGAGAAACAGAAAATATTTAAACACAGATACATTGGTAATATTCTATCTAAAGACTACTTCTCTCGCCAGCATCCGCACTGAACTTGACTCTGGTATTAGTTGAGTTGTGCTCCGTCTTCAGTAACCCTCTCATACACGGGACGTTGTCGGAGCTCTTACTGTTCTAACGAAACGTGGGGACCAGGAGAGGAGGATTCGTGGTAAATCTTAACGTACAACACTTTAAACTTGATAATTTTATTATAGTGGAGGGATATTACATTACTTTATTAATACTTGTTCCATAGATCATGAATACGACATTTCGTCAAGATGTGGAACGTGTCAGTTTAACATAAGTTTCCTTTACACAATATAATTCCTTTGTTTTAATTACTGCTTCATATCTAAACACTCATCTATTGAGCAGAAGAAGTTGTCATTTAGAAATTCTTTTGATTGATTTTAAATGCTGGTTGGCTATCTGTCAGACTTTTAATGGTTTTTGGTAAATTATCAATGACTTTTGTGGCAGCATAATTCACCCCTTTCTGCGCCAAAGTCAGATTTAACCCAGAGTAGTGAAGATCATCCTTTCGTCTAGTGTTGTAGCTATGCAGTGTGGGGAGCAAAATAACTGATGATGGTCGAAGTAGAGAGGATATAAAATGTAGACTGACAATGGCAAGGAAAGCGTTCCTGAAGAAGAGAAATTTGTTAACATCGAGTATAAATTTAAGTGTCAGGAAGTCGTTTCTGAAAGTATTTGTATGGAGTGTAGCCATGTATGGAAGTGAAACATGGACGATAAATAGCTTGAACAAGAAGAGAATAGAAGCTTTCGAAATGTGGTGCTACAGAAGAATGCTGAAGATTAGATGGGTAGATCACATAACTAATGAGGAAGTATTGAATAGGATTGGGGAGAAGAGAAGTTTGTGGCACAACTTGACAAGAAGAAGGGAACGGTTGGTATGACATGTTCTGAGGCAGTGTGGATGGTAAAACTCGTAGAGAGAGACCAAGAGATGAATACACTAAGCAGATTCAGAAGGATGTAGGCTGCAGTAAGTACTGGGAGATGAAGAAGCTTGCACAGGATAGAGTAGCATGGAGAGCTGCATCAAACCAGTCTCAGGACTGAAGACCACAACAACAACAACAACATCAATAAAAAGTTTCGTAAGCGAATATGTGTACTGTGAATATCCCGAGTTTCTTAAATAAATGTCTGCAAGGCGATTTTGGGTGGGCTCCAGCTTTTATTCAGATTACACGCTTTTGTGTAATGAATACTCTTTTCTCTTAATGACGAATTACCCCAAAATTTGATGCCATATGAAAGCAGGGAATTAAAATAAGCGTATTAGGTTAATTTACTGATGTTTATCAACACAATTTGCAGTAACTCTAGTAGCATAAGTAGCTGAACCGCAACGTTTCAGCAGATCATCAATGAGTTTCTCCCAATTCGCTTCTCGTCAATGCACACAAAGGGAAATTTTGAATATTCTGCCTTAGGAACAGACATCTGTTCAAAGTCTCTATTTATCCATGGTGTTATGCCATTTACTGTACATAATTGTATGTACTGTGTTTTCTCAAAATTTAGTCTGAGCACTTTTGCAGAGAACCACTTAATAATTTTCTGAAAGGCACTGTTTATAATTTCCTCAGATACTTCTTGTTTGTTGGATGTGATTACTTTAGTTGTATCATTATCAAAAAGAACTAGCTTAGTATCTTTAGTAATATAGAGTGGCAAGTCATTAATATATAACAACAATAAGGGATCTTAGAGCAAACTCCGTGCGATATCAAGAGTACATGTAGGAATCGACGTTACGCACTCAATGGCCTACGTGAGGGGTGCAATAAAACAATTTTATAACGTTTTCAAGGTTGCCTGCATCCGACTCTTTGGTGGCTGGCCTCTTGCTAAGAGGCGCTGTATGTGTTAGATGCAGAAGGCGGTTGCGAGTTTCATGTTGTCGAGAGGAATTCTGGAGCGTTAAATAAAGTGGCACAGATGGCTGATTTCCCATTTATCAGTTTTGCGTAGGACCTTTCCCGGCAATTATTGGTAACCAATGAGTGTGTGTTGAGGTCCTGACAGTTCTTCCCCCAGCTAGATCATTAACATATACGAAAGGTGCAGAGGAGTAGTGCTTCTCACAAGGAGAGTACCCGACGACCGGAGTTTTGCAGTTTTTTATATCTATTGGTGCGTGAAGTTCCGAACTCAAATACCAATCAGACAACGCAGTCAATGCAACTCTAAAAATTCTAGAGAAAATCGACTTTGAAGACTTGCGAGAAACAAGAACTACTAAAGTTGAGATGCTTCTTCCTGATGGGCAGTGTGGTTCACTTGGTAGCGTCAGAGACTACTAAATGTGTAAGCAATGGATCACTGGTTAGAATTTCAGTTCGAATATCAATATCACTTAAACATAAAATTCATCAAATATATACTACTCATTATTTTTATGAAAAATACACATTTTCCTTTTTCTAATTAAATACTGAATGCACTGCAAATACAAATTCTTAATCATCAGTATTTTATAAACGACTTTTAAAAAAGTGGCTTCAATTTTTTTTTAAATTAGAAATTTATTAACAATCTTTTATTAAATATCGATGAATAAAAATTGACATGAGCAATGAAAATTGGAATTTTGTGTGTGATATGTAATTAGAAACAAAAGGACGTGCAATTTTCATTTTAAAAAATGAGTAGATACGGTTTGATCAGCATATGTTTCATGAATTTTATATTTAAATGATGTAGGTACTCAAACTAAAAAATGAAAAAAAGACCATCGCGAGATTCGTATCAGAGAGCTCGTGATTACCCGAATACGCTTCTCCAACGCTGCAGAGCGAATAACGTGGCTCGGGGCAAACTCACCTTAATTTTAAGTGAATTAAAATTTCTTGAAGAACTTCAAATTCTGTTTTCTCGAGAATTTTTTAAAGTTGCTTCGAGCAGCTTTGGGATTTTGATATTTGAGTTCTGAACTTCACATGCTATAAACACAAAAAAATGTTAAAACCCGATTGGCGGGTGGTCTCGTTGTTAGACAGATGTCGCTGTGTCCAAGAGCGCCATATTTATTGGCGGTAGCGCTCGATACGTCGCGCGTTAGCACGCACACTTGGTAAGCAGCCTTAGATTTATTTATTGAAGTATGTGCTGTTTTTTCAGTCAAGGATTTAGGCGCGTTTTCTTGTAAAAGTTGGAGTTAGTCACTCAAAATAATGTAAACAGCGATAGGTGTTTGTACACTGGATTGTTTATGCCATTGTTTTATTTTTTTTAACACAGTTACTTCGCACATTAATAGTGCAAGGATAATAATAATTCCATGTTATTCATATTTCTGTAACGCAGCCACTGAGAAAGTAATAACTGAAAGTTGGACAAACCGTTTTATCGTTTCCTCTGTCACAAGCTTCAACTTATCATTAGTTACGCTGTCGCAGACTGTAGTAGCTCCAATTTTCAAGCAGTCTACAGCAAACCGCACCTCATCAGGAAGAAAATGTGGTACTTAGGAAAGAGATCAGGTAGTATCAGCCTCTGTTCCTTTTACGACTCAAGCAGTTGAAGTAGGTTCTGACAAAAGACAAAATTTCGTTCTTACTAGTAATAAAATCATTATGTCTACTATTGCGATTAACTGATTTTATCCAATTGAAGGTTCATTTCTAAGGCAGCCAGAAAGCATTTCTTGTTCCCTAAGTAATACGTGTAGCAAACAAGAAATATATTACTTGACGTACAGACGTAACTGCATACGTATCCGAAGTAGCTAACATGTGTTACTAGTACGGTGACCTTTGACCCCGAGGGAGCTAGTTCGAATTCTCGGAGGTGCAAGAAGTTTCCGCTGGCAGTAATTGTCCAACGAAATGAGAAGAGTTTCTGGGGTACAGTTAGTCACCAGACAAAGCTCTTATACCATGAATTAAATTTCGGACCTCTCTGCAGAATCTCATGGAGTAAAACCATAGCACACTGTTGGTATGCTAAACTATGCTGCCACACGATGGACGTTAAGATAGGTAGATAACCTGCAGGCAACGGGTTTCATCTGCAACGATTATTTCAGTTACTTACACTACTGGCCATTAAAATTGCTACACCACGAAGATGACGTGCTACAGACGCGAAATTTAACCGACAGGAAGAAGATGCTGTGATATGCAAATGATTAGCCTTTCAGAGCATTCACACAAGGTTGGCGCCGGTGACGACACCTACAACGTGCTGGCATGAGGAAAGTTTCTAACCGATTTCTCATACAGTAACAGCAGTTGACCGGCGTTGCCTGGTGAAACGTTGTTGTTATGCCTCGTGTAAGGAGGAGAAATAAGTACCACCACGTTTCCGTCTTTGATAAAGGTCGGATTGCAGCCTGTCGCGATTGCGGTTTATCGTATCGCGACATTGCTGCTCTCGTTGGTCGAGATCCAATTACTGTTAGCAGAATATGGAATCGGTGGGTTCAGGAGGGTAATACGGAACGCCGTGCTGGATCCCAACGGCCTCGTATCACTAGCAGCCGTGATGACAGGCATCTTATTCGCATGGCTGTAACGGATCGTGCAGCCACGTCTCAATCCCTGAGTCAACAGGTGGGGACGTTTACAAGACAACATCCATCTGCACGAACAGTTCGACGACGTTTGCAGCAGCATGGACTATTAGCTAGGAGGCCATGGCTGCGGTTACCCTAGACGCTGCATCACAGACAGGAGCGCCTGCGATGGTGTACTCAACGACGAACCTGGGTGTACAAATGGCAAAACATTATTTTTTCGGATGAATCCAGGTTCTGTTTACAGCATCATGATGGTCGCATCCGAGTATGGCGACATCGCGGTGAACGCACATTGGAAGCGTGTATTCCTCTTCGCCATACTGGCGTATCACCCGGCGTGATGGTACGGGGTGCCATTGGTTACACGTCTCGGTCACCTCTTGTTCGCATTGACAGGACTTTGAACAGTGGACGTTACATTTCAAATGTGTTACGACCCGTGGCTCTACCCTTCATTCGATCCTTGTGAAACCCTACATTTTAGCAGGATAATGCACGACCGCATGTTGCAGGGTCTGTACGGGCCTTTCTGGATATAGAAAATGGTCGAATGCTGCCCTGGCCAGCAGATTCTCCAGATCTCTCACCAATTGAAAACGCCTGGTCAATGGTGGCCGAGCAACTGGCTCATCACAATACGCCAGTCACTACTCTTCAGGAACTGTGTCATCGTGTTGAAGCTGCATGGGCATCTGTACCTGTACACGCCATCCAAGCTCTGTTTTACTCAATTCCCAGGCGTATCAAGGCCGTTATTACGGCCAGAGGTGGTTGTTCTGGCTACTGATTTCTCAGGATCTATGCACCCAAATTGCGTGGAAATGTCATCACATGTCAGTTCTATTATAATATATCTGTCCAATGAATACCCGTTTATCATCTGCATTTCTTCTTGGTGTACCAATTTTAATGGCCAGTAGTGTAATTAATGGGCAAAACACAAATATCACATCGTACGTGTGCTTGTCTGAGTTCTCCACTCGACTCAAGGGCACACATGACACACTATGCTGCAGAAAAGTAGACGACCCCTATTTTAGTACTCCAGATGCATAGAGGAAACACATAAACGAAGGTCACAATATTCGTGTTGAAACTAATGATTGCATAATGCGCATAGAGGTGATAAAGACGCGAGAAAATATACTATTTACAATAAGGCAACCTACACTGCGTAGCCAAAAGTATCGGAAGGATTATCCCATATGAAGGTAAATTTCGCCTGACATTGTCGGCTGAGATATCCCACAGGGTGAATTGAGCCGCCCGTTGGAAAGACGGCTCTTCCTCCGTGCACATTGGCCCCTATACTTGAGGCTTGTCTCGTATGTTGATTTGTGCAATGTAGGTGAGTGTGATGAATGTATGTATACTGTATTGTTATGTTTAGTAATGTATGATGACGATGAGGGAAACCCTGTGCCGGTACATAGCCTATTCATCTCGAATAGCACCAAGAGGGCAGTTGAGATCAGTGTCCCCATCCGATGGACGGGTCACCGTCAACAGTCTCACTTCATAAGACACTGCGGAGTAGGGTTTGAAATTTAATCCAGGACACTGGCGCTAGATTGATGATAAGAACTTTAGTTCATCACCTCCTCTCCCCTTGCTGGCCAATACGGGCGGTGAAAATCTGACTAAACACCAGGATTCGAACATGATTATCTCCGAGTTAAGCGTCACCACAGCGGCATTCTTGAGCGACCTCGGCTACGGAGGCGGGTCGTGGCATGTCGTGTATGACATCCGAATGTTGCGGACAGATATAGCTTATGGCGCTAGTGTAGCCGCGATATGTGAGCGGACTGTTACAGACAAGTGTGAAGTGAACATGGCGGCACATCGAGAGTGAATCGATTGTGATCGTCATATCATATACGAGATTATTCAAGATCTGCGTTTCCGAGGTTAACATTGTCTACCGTGAGTCTTCAACACGATGATTCGCCCTCACGTATATCGGGGCACAATACGACCAGAAGTGTTCCAGAAATAAACATCACTTCGCCCCACAGAGGCATAGGGGGCGGGGGAATCTACAGCCTATTGTTACTCTGAGCGTCGCCGATATGAATGTGGATGGTCAAGAACACATCTTGTCGTGGATGTGAGTAGAAATGCATAAGATGAACATGTAGGAAAGCAACCTAATGTCAGCCAGGGCACTGGGTAGCACTGGGTAGCAGGAGAGGTTGCGTTTTTGTGGCAAGGGACGCTGGAGCTACGTGACCAGCTACGAGAGAATGTTCTGGAAGGACGACAGGACACGGGAGACGTGCGTGATCGCGGAGGATTGCATCAGACGAGCCTATATAAGCAGGGCCGCTGGTATTGCTAAGGGGTTCCTTCGACAGTTGCCTCAGACGCCGTACCTGAGTTACTCTGCCCTCGGGACGGGACTTAGTTTCTCGTGGCACTTAGCTGCACAGGGTATATGACGGATTGCACGACTTACATTCAATGTGTTGGTGCCTCTTAGGGCTCGACAGTGGTCTTATCCTACCTCATGTTTCGTCCTAGTTATTTCATCAGAAGTGTATGTGCCTTATCCTACCGAGTTTCCTTATCTGCAAAGAATTTCCAGTTGGTTTCAAGCACCAGGACCTCGAGTTGGACGATCCACCTCATTACTGCAATTAGCGTCTAGCTCCCATCCTGATCCGCTCGCAGGAAACTGCAGACGCGACAGACGATCCAACTTCTTGGTTCCAGGTGTGGGGTTGGCACAAATCGGGCATCCCTTCTAACAGTTGCTGGCTTTTTGTGGAAGCCTTAGACTTACTGTTCTTCCACACAGTACCAGGATTAGCCAGGCCACGGATTTGAGGAATAGGTGTAGGACGACTTTAACTTCTGACAGTACTCAGCCCAAAGTCAGGAAAAGACTGACGGTTTTGAGCAATCAAACTGAGATGAGGTACGTACTGAGGCGAAGAAAGAAGAAGACAACTTTGACGGGCTGGGAAGGTCCGTCACGGCGCGGGTTCGACACGCGGGAGCCGCCGGAGTGCCCGTGCTGTTCTAGGCGCTACAGTCTGGAACCGCGAGACCGCTACGGTCGCAGGTTCGAATCCCGCGTCAGGCATGGATGTGTGTGATGTCCTTAGGTTAGTTAGGTTTAAGAAGTTTTATGTTCTAGGGAACTGATGACCTCAGAAGTTGAGTCCCATAGTGTTCAGAGCCATTTGAACCGACACGCGTGAAGCAGTCGACGGCGAGAAGAAAGAAGAGGACGATTCTGACGGGCTGGGAAGGTCCGTCATGGCTCTGTCTCAAACGCTGGAAGCGGTCGACCGCGAGGCGTAAACAGTACGCAGCTCCAGACAGGGAGGTGGCGTTATCAGTCTTCGGGAGGGCCGCAGAGGCCCGTCAGCTGCTGGAAACAGGTAACGAGGAGCGTGGCTGCCGACCGAGGCAGGCAGCAAAGGAGGCGTGGCTGCGAGCCGACGCGAGCAACGAGAAGCGGCGCGCGAATCAGCGCAGAGTACAAAGACACTTAATAAGGTAAGACAGATCTTGTTGGTACAAAATTCCGCAGTCAGGGCAGGCAGAATCAACCAATAATAATATTGTGCAATCATTGCCAATCAGGCAACACATTAGTTTGAGTGATGCATTAAAGTTGCTGCCTCAGCCTTTTGACGGTAATAATTTTCAGCTGAACGAGTTTCTAGACAACTATGATAGTGCGTTTGAGTTAGTGGTCCCTGAACATCACGGCGTGTTACTCAAGTTTGTCAAGGCGCGCATAGGGGGTGCGGCTAGAAGTAAGTTATTAGTTAGAGACTTGACAACCACTTGGTCCGATGTACATGCTATGCTTGTTGAAAATTCTTTGCGTGTAAATGACTCTGAGCACTATGGGACTTAACTTCTGAGGTCATCTATACCCTAGAACGTAGAACTACTTAAACCTAACTAACGTAAGGACATCACACACATCCATGCCCGAGGCAGGATGCGAACCTGCGACCGTAGCGTCTTTGCGTGTAAACTGCTTGCAACTCGTCAGGGAAGATGTGAAAGCATTGCACAGTGGGGTTTACGCATTGATGTGTTACAACATCATTTTAGAGAAGCCATCTGAGGTATGATGACAGAAGCTCAACTGGCTGGGAATATTGCGCTAGTGTTGAAATTAGGAGGAGCAGTGTTCATACAGGGACTCTATGGCGACAGAATCAAAACATTAGTGAAACTCTCTGAAGCCGTTGACATTGCTGCTACGGAGGAAAGCACGATAGCGTTGGCTAAGGAGAAGCCGACCGTGAGACATATGACTAAAAGTCCATCTTGTTACAAATTTGGAAAACCAGGGAACATGGCGAAAGGCTGTCGTGCAAACAGACGTGTACGAGTTTTCGAAAAAGACTCGGATAGAAAGAGACTGGAAGAGAAAGAAAATACAGACAGGCTAGCGAACTTGGAACAGGAAAGGGCGGACAGGCTAGCGGAGATATATAGAGAATTTAAGTGGCACTGTAGAGAAATAGCGTGTTTGACACCGGTTAAGTGTACTCAGTGTAATTTGTCAGGGCACAAAGCACCTTGTACAGATTCAAGTGATGTAATATGTTTTAAATGCACCCAGCCGCGAGGGATTAGCCGAGCGGTCTAGGCGCTGCAGTCATGGTCTGTGCGGCTGGTTCCGGTGGAGGTTCGAGTTCTCCCTCGGGCATGGGTGTGTGTGTTTGTCCTTAGGATAATTTAGGTTACGTAGTGTGTAAGCTTAGGGACTGATGACCTTAGCAGTTAAGTCCTATAATATTTCACACACACACACACACAAATGCACCCAGAGAGGCCATTACGCAAGACAGTGGATCGAATGCCCATGGTAGGCGAAATGAAAGAATAAGAGGCTGGTAAACTAGGAGGAGGGGCTATGAGGCAGTCGCATTGCGCCACATCCAGTAAGGTGTTTACGGTAGGCTGCACAAATAGAAACGATTTTATAGAGTTAGGGTGCACCAAAGGAAAAAGAAATCCAATGAAGTTTTTAATAGATAGTGGGACACAAATAAGTTTAGTAAAAAAGGGAAATTTATGGAAAACTGGGAAATGTAATCCAACAGACGGTATTAGGATAAGGGGGATCACTAATACCGTAGCAAAGACTGAAGGTTCAATAGAGTTGGAATTGCAGATTGCAAGGGATCTGCTTGTAAAACATACAGTTCATGTTACAGGGACAGATGTAGATCTCCCGTTTGGAGGTCTGCTAGGGAGAGATGTCCTAAGAAGACAGAATTCCGTGATTGATTATGGAGTAAAATGTGTATGGATTCGTGGAAGGCGAATTCAGTTAAGAATGGCACGGGAACGTCAGTCTACAGGGAGGAAATCCCGTAGAAACAGTTATAATGGTAGAGCGGTAGGAGCCGCGGAAAAGAGATATACTTGTCCAGTTGCGGTCGGGCCACAAAACCGAGAAAAGTCAGATCGAACACGGTTGGAGCCAATTCCATGGCGGCGGTAGCCGTGAGAGATAGCTGTCGTAGTGAGAAGGCAATTGGAGTCGCCAAACAAAAGTGTAAACGTTCGTTTGCGGTCGGAACTGTGAATCGAAGTAAGCATGTAGCGAACGCGGTTGGGGCCGGTTCGAAGGCGGTAGAATCTGCGATTTGGAGAGTCAACAGTTCAGATACGGTTGGAGCCGCGAGAGAAGAGAAAGATGGGTCGAACACGGGGGGTACCGGTTCGATGGCAGCAGGAAGTGCGAAACAGTGCGAAAATACGGTTACGGTTGGTGCTGTGGCACAGTCAGTGTGGATGGGAAACCGCAAGAGTGAAACAAAAGGGGCAAAGAATAGTAATGAGCCCTAGAGAAGAAAGAATTCTTACAATCTAAGTCAATGCAAGGAATGAATCAGAGGTGATTATTCTTAACGAGGAAATAAATCCAGGAGTTTATGTACCAGAAGCGCTGGTACAAGTGTACTATACACAACGGATTAGAGAATATCTATGAAGTGTCCGGTATTAATAACAGAGAAAGTGCCAGCTTAGGAGGTGTATAATGTACAGCAAGTGAAGAAATAAAAGACTGAAATGAAGTCACGGCCTAGTAAGTTAAAGGAAAACCTGAGGGTTGAACATTTAAATGGTGAAGAAAGGAATGCCACTTTAGAAATATGCATGGCATATAGTGATATCTTCCACTTGCCAGGAGTTAAATTAACGTATACGGGCATTACAAAATATGAAATTAATTTAATACCGGAAGCAGAAGGCCGAATAATATGTTCAAGGCCCTACAGAATAACGCAGGGCAAAAAGAGGTCTTGCAAGAGGAAATTGATAAAATGTTGCAAGATGTAACTGGGTTTTCTCTTTTGATGCTAGTCAATTGTCAGGATGAGCATTACCCCAAAGGGCATTTGATTCTAAAGCATTATGTCAGGGTGGAAAACACTAAATAAATTACTTTTTCTCTCTTAACCACATGTGGGCAGGGTGGGTTCTTCCTTGGCTCGGGTATGAGGCAGAATGAAACAGCATTTTTACATAAGATAACTTTTATTGAAAGATTTGTACAATGGTTTCCTTACTGGATTGTTCTGGCTGGGAGAGCGGCAGCTGTGTGGTTTGCGAAGCCTTCTGCTTCGTGAACGACGGCGTCTGATTACGACTGGCGGTGTACATCTCGTGTCGGTGTTTCGCCCAGTTGACTGGAGACGCGCATCGCGAGATGGCCCGTTTAATTATTGAGAACGAAGTCGTGAATCGGATGGTGATACCTTGGATGTGGCGTCCCAGTGTGTCTCTTCTCTATGCGACCGCGTGCGTCGGCCAGCGGAGCGGCGCATCGGGGGAAGGCCAGTGTCCTGGACTCGAACAACGGACTCCATCTTGCCAGTCTTCGGCTGTCAGATCTTCATCACCAGCTCACAGGTGACTGCTGATGTGAGGCCATCTCCTTCCCGTCCTCACGAGTCACCCGGGTACGTAAAAATCAGTCTTCAAGCCGGCCGGTGTGGCCGTGCGGTTCTAGTCGCTTCAGTCTGGAACCGCGTGACCGCTAAGGTCGCAGGTTCGAATCCTGCTTCGGGCATGGATGTGTGTGATGACCTTAGCTTAGTTAGGTTTAAGTAGTTCTAAGTTCTAGGGGACTCATGACCTCAGATGTTAAGTCCCATAGTGATCAGAGCAATTTGAACCATTTGAAGAACTTATGAAAGAATAAAAAAATATTGCACACGGGAAGGCATCAAAGCCGATATAGAGCAGTATATTCGCAAATGCGAAAGCTTCCAAAGGAATAAAATTACACAGAACATAACTAAAATGCCCATGGAAATTACGACTACCCCTAAGCATGTATTTGAAAAGTGTGACATTGATACTGTTGGTCCAATAACCCCCACAGACAAAGGCAAAAAATACATCCTTACTTTTCAATATATACTAACAAAATTTCTAGTCGTGAAACCTATTGAGAAACAAGACTCCGAAACGGTAGCAAGAGTGCTAGTAGAAAAGATCATTTTGAAGTTCGGCATACCATCCATATTACTAAGTGATATGGGCAGCAACTTCGTTAGTGAAACAATGCGAAGAGTATGCAAATTGTTGGGCATAGATAAAATTCAAACCACTTGCTACCATCCGCAGACTAATGGAGCGCTAGGAAGAACACATAGAACTTTAACTGAAACGCTCTGACGTTACATAGATCGAGCACAAACTGACTGGGATACATGCATCCCATATGCGGTCCTTGTATTCTACACAACACCGCATAGTGCAGCTGGGTACACACCTCACGAGTTGTTTTTCTGGAGATTGTGTAATGTGCCGGGAGTACTACAAAAGAACCCAGCAGAAGTAACATAATTATGACGACTACGTGCTCGAACTAAAAGAGCGAATGCAAGCTATGCACCAGTGTGCGCAAAGCTATAATGCCCAAATTAAATTAAAGAACAAGGAATATTAGGTGTTTTCTTTGATTTAACGAAGGCTTTTGACTGTGTTGACCACAAAATATTACTGCAGAAGTTGGAACATTATGGAGTAAGGGGAGTAGCTTACAATTGGTTCGCCTCTTACTTTAAGAACAGAAAGCAGAACGTAATTCTCCGCAATATTGAGAGTGGTGATGATGTTCAGTCCCAATGGGGCACTGTTAAATGGGGCGTTCCCCAAGGATCGATGCTGGGGCCACTGCTGTTTCTTATTTATATAAATGATATGCCTTCTAGTATTACAGGTGATTCAAAAATATTTCAGTTTGCTGATGACACCAGCTTGGTAGTGAAGGATCTTGTGTGTAATATTGAAACATTAACAAATAATGTAGTTCATGATATAAGTTCGTGGCTTGTGGAAAATAATTTGATGCTAAATCACAGTAAGACTCAGTTTTTACAGTTTCGAACTCACAATTCAACCAGAACTGATATTTTAATCAGACAGAATGGGCATGTTATAAGCGAGACGGAACAGTTCAAGTTCCTAGGCGTACGGATAGATAGTAAGCTGTTGTGGAAAGCACATGTTCAGGATCTTGTTCAGAAACTAAATGCCGCTTTATTTACCATTAGAACAGTATCTGAAATAAGTGACATTTCAACACGAAAAGCAGTCTACTTCGCATATTTTCATACGCTTATGTCATATAGTATTATTTTTTGGGGTAATTCTTCTGATTCAAAAAGGGTATTTTTGCCTCAAAAACGGGCTGTTCGAGCTATGTGTGGTGTAAGTTCGAAAACCTCTTGTCGACCCCTATTCAATAGTCTGGGAATTTTGACATTGCCCTCACAGTATATATTTCCTTTAATGTCGTTTGTTGTTAGCAACATTAGCTTATTCCCAAGAGTTACCAGCTTTCACTCAGTTAATACTAGGCAGAAATCAAATCTGCATGTGGAATGCACTTCCTTGACTCTTGTGCAGAAAGGAGTGCAGTATTCTGCTGCATCCATTTTCAATAAGCTACCACAAGAACTCAAAAATCTTAGCAGTAGCCCAAACGCTTTTAAGTCTAAACTGAAGAGTTTCCTCATGGCTCACTCCTTCTATTCTGTCGAGGAGCTCCTGGAAGAGCTAAAAAATTAAGCAAATTCCAATGTTACATTCTTGATTTTCTTTATTTAAACTAACGACGTGTCGCCTGAATATGTTTCTTATATTTCATTTTATCTGTTTCTACAATCGTGTTATAAGTTCATGTATTGACTCGTTCCATGACCATGGAGACTTCTCCTTAATGTGGTCCCACGGAAAAATAAATAAATAAAATAAAATAAAAATATAATATTATGACAAAATCCACCATCCGAAAGAGTTCCAATTCGGAGATAGAGTCCTCCTGTATGATGAAAGTGTTAGAAGAGGAAGGTCATGGAAATTAGATAGTCACTGGCGAGGTCCATACATAGCAAAAGAAACTAAAGGACCAAATGTGGTCATACAGATAAGAAAGAACAAGTACCTGACGGTACACGCCAATCGCATGAAAGAATTTTTCTAATTACTGAATGGCGATGACACAGCTGATAATTGGAATGGGCATATTAGCTTTTTGGATTACTTCAGTCCAAACAGTGGCACTTCACCTTACAAAATTCCAATCATCCCCAGGACTGTATTATAACAAGGGGAAGGTCAGTCTATATAGTGTGACATGTAGAATTGTAAGTTATTTTAACTTGCTAGAGTTACAAAAGAAATTTGAAAACACCGAAGTATTAGCTACCAGAGCTGAGACATTCTGTCAGAATAGACTCGCTTTACTTAATATGAGTGCTTCAGAATGTTCCAGTGTGAAACATTCATTAGAATGGCACATCGGAAAAATAGAAAAATCTCAAAGTCTAAACGGACAGTTAGCTCGCCATGAAGTGAGAATACGAAAACGGGGCATACTAAACATTGTTGGAAAAATAAGTAAAGTTTTATTTTGAACTGTAGACGCATCATATTTCAAGTAAAAAATTGATGTGTTAGAGGGATAACAAAAACAGCTGTTAAGATTAAGCCGAGAACAAGTCACAATAGTAAAGGCCACGTTAACGAGTTTTAATCAAACTGTCGGCTCAATAGCCAGAAATGAACAGGTAATTACTCAAGGAATGAAAAGGCTCAGTCAGATCATTATACAGCTCCAAAATAGCACTGATAAGCGGCTACAGAGAGCAGTTATTTTGATAACCATTAATGAGCAGCTGATTCAGCCGTTGTCTATTTTCAATGAGCTAGAACGGGAATATGATTTGTTAATCACAGCAATTGTAAACGCTCAGAAAGGTATTTTAGAACCGCATTTGATTAATCCTGTGCAAGTAGTTAGGTATTTGGAATTAATAAAAGATTATATAAAAGACAAAAGATTCCCAATAGCACTTACAGGGCACAATGGTTATCAGTTACTTAAGGTAAATGACATTGATGTTTTTATAGCTGGTAACATATTAAGTTATGTATTAAACATTCTCCTGGTAGACAGCAGTATGTTTGACGTCTATAAAATATGGCCCCTACCAGTTGAAGTAGACGCCAAGAAACAGTTGTTTACATATATATCTCCAGACAAAGAGGTACTATTAATAGATGATGCGAAAAGACAATACGTGAAGTTAAACTATGAGCAATTGTTATGTAAAAAAAAGTAGACCAAACTCACAGAATATGTAAGCAAACACTTGTTCTTTTGTCTCCTTTGATCATGAGATGTGTGAGGCTAGAATGCTACAACCAGTCACCAAGATACCGAAAGACTGTAATCAAAGGTATATAGTATTAAATGAAAGCGTATGGACGAAAATCAGAGGTAACGAATGGTTATTTGTAGCACCTAAAGATGAAGGTCGTGATAATGAGCCCAGGGATGTAGTTGTTCATGGTACAGGCAAGTTGGAAAATGTAAAGGTTATGGTGCTCAAATGTTAATACAATCTGAGCACATAATTAGAACAAATGTAACGAATTATGATATTGTTCCAAATCTGAATATGGAGATAGATTGTTGCATTGTTAAAGAAGAAAAGCAAAATATAACAGAGCGTACCTTAAATTTGCCAGTCGAACATGTTGTAAGACAGATCACTTAAATGCAGCTGGACGTAAGTTAGATGAATTGGAGAATGAAATTTTATATCGGCAAAGGACCGCCTTTAGCGGATTTTCACTAAGTAGTTTGTCCATCTGGAGTTATATGGACTCAAGTGTTGTAATTGTAATAATCCTTTTATGTATTTGCAGACACTGTAAATGTTGTAGAGACTGCTACAAATTTATGTTGAAGAGTATGAGAGATGATTATTGTGAAAAGCTCTGTATAAGAAATAAAGGCAACTGCCTTGCCGCAGTGGATACACCGGTTCCCGTGAGATCACCGAAGTTAAGCGCTGTCGGGCGTGGTCGGCACCTGGATGGGTGACCATCTAGGCCGCCATGCGCTGTTGCCATTTTTCGGGGTGCACTCAGCCTCGTGATGCCAACTGAGTAGCTACTCGACTGAATAGTAGCGGCTACGGTCAAGAATACCATCACAACGACCGGGAGAGCGGTGTGCTGACCCCACGCCTCTCCTGTCCGCATCCTCCTTGAGGATGACACGGCGGTCGGATGGTCCCGATGGGCCACTTGTGGCCTGTAGACGGAGTGGTTCTGTGTAAGAAATAAAATTATAAATCAGTATCCAAGTAGAGCAATGGTTAGGTACCAACCTGCTCGTAGGGAAGTTGGAGAAAATGAGGAAATTATTTTAGAAGACAGGACTATCAGATATGAGGCAAGAGATAGCGGCAATGTGAGTTATGAAAGAAGGATAGTACGAACAAGATATTAGGAAGAGATCTAAAGACGATCACCAGTAATTTTAATGTCAAGATCAGACAAGAGGTAAAAGAATAAGATTGTATTAAAGTAATAATGGAGATGGTATTATGTGTGTGCCTCAAGATGTAATTATTCGTGTGCCCTTGAATAGAGAGAAATTATGATGTGCCCATGATTGTACAGAAAGTAGAAATTTCTAGTCTATTAAGACTAGATAAAGTGTATGTCCTTGTAATAGTAATGTTCAAGTGTTCCTTGAAAAGCAAAAAAAAAAATTGTGCCTATGAATTATATACAAAGAGGGTGAATAATTGTGATGTGGAGGATGAATAACTATGTGTAAACTTGAAGATGATTTTTAAACGCTATTGAAAAGAAAGGAATTATTGTATTAATGAATTTGTATATTCATAATAGGAATCTTGTAAAATACCATTGAAAGGTAAAAGTATCAGGTGCCTTTTGCTAAACAAATGGTTTTAAAAGACATGAATGCACTTTAAAGAAAACGAAGTAAATGTATAAAGAAAATGTAAATTTACAATTTAATAAAAAGTCGAATGCTAGAGGCATAAGCTAACACATTGATAGCAAAAGTTTACACTCTCTGAGGACAGACACTACAAAATTTTCCCTCGGGGAGGGAGGTGTCGCGAATGGGTCGCGGATGTGAGTAGAAATGCATAAGATTGCATAAGATGAACATGTAGGAAAGCAACCTAACGTCAGCCAGGGCACTGGGTAGCAGGAGAGGTTGCGTTTTTGTGGCAAGGGACGCTGAAGCTACGTGACCAGCTACGAGAGAATGTTCTGGAAGGACGACAGGACACGGGAGACGTGCGTGATCGCGGAGGATTGCATCAGACGAGCCTATATAAGCAGGGCCGCTGGTATTGCTAAGGAATTCCTTCGACAGTTGCCTCAGACGCTGGACCTGAGTTACTCTGCGAGTTACTCTGCCCTCGGAACGGGACTTAGTTTCTCTTGACACTTAGCTGCACAGCGTCCATGCAGGATTGCACAACTTACATTCAATGTGTTGGTGCCTCTTAGGATTCGACATTGGTCTTATCCTATCTCGTGTTCCGTCTGAGTTATTTCATCAGAAGTATATGTCCCTTATCCCACCGAGTTCCATTATCTGCAAAGAATTTCCAGTTTGTTTTCCAGCACCAGGACTTTGAGTTGGAAGAGCCACCTCATTACTCGACGTAGCGTCTAGCTCTCATTCTGATCCGCTCGCAGGAAACTACAGACGCGGCAATCTGTGTACAGCACAGGCTTCAGCAGCAACTGACACTCTTGCCCGTTTGCTGACACATTGATACAAAGTTCAACGACTGACGTGGGCCTGCGAACATCGTCTGCATCTACATCTATGTACATGCTCTGCAAGTCACCTTATGGTGAATGGTGGAGAGTACCTTGTATAACTACGAGTCATTTACTTTCCTGTTCCATTCGCAAACAGCGCGAGGGAAATGTGGTTGCCTATATGCTTCCGTACGAGCCCTAATTTTTCTTATCTTACATTCGTGATCCTTATAAAAAAAATATGTGTGAAATCTTATGGGACACAACTGCTAAGGTCATCAGTCCCTAGGCTTACACACTACTTAACCTAAATTATACTAAGGACAAACACACACACCCATGCCGGAGGGAGGACTCGAAATTCCGCCGGGATAAGCCGGTGATCCTTATCCAAAATGTACTTTGGCGGCAGTAGAATCTTTCTGCAGTCACCTTCAAATGCCAATTCTCTAAATTTTCTCAATAATACTCCTCGAAAGAACGTCACCCTCCCTCCAGGGATTCTCATTTGAGTCATCGAAGCACCTCCGTATTACTTGCGTGTTGTTCGAACGTACCTGGAACAAATCTAGCAGCCCCCTCTGAATTACTTCGATGTCTTCTTCTAACCCGACTTGGTGTGAATCCCAAATACTTAAACATTACTCAAAGATGCGTCGCATTAGTGTCCTATATACGAACTCCTTTGCAAATAAACCACATTTCCCTAACATTCTCCCAATAAACCGAAGTCCACCACTCACCTAAAAACTACGATCCTTACATACTCGTTCCATTTCATATCGCTTTTACCGTTACGCCTAGATATTTAACCGTCGTGATTGTGCGAAGCAGCACATTACTAAAGCAGTTCAGTTAGGGGTATAGGGAAGAATAGCGGTCCTATCACACTTCGCCGCGCGGGATTAGCCGAACGCTCTGAGGCGCTGCGGTCATGGACTGTGCGGCTGGTCCTGGCGGAGGTTCGAGTCCTCCCTCGGGAACGGATATGTGTATTTGTCCGTAGGATAATTTAGGTTAAGTAGTGTGCAAGCTTAGAGACTGATGACCTTAGCAGTTAAGTCCCATAAGATTTCACACACATTTGATCATTTTTTTCCTGTCACACTTCCTTGGGGCACCACTGCTGACGATACTCTTGTGTTTGATGAACACTCGACTTCGAGGACAACGTATTGTGCCCTATTACTTAGGAAATCATCAATCCAGTCACATATCTGGGAACCTCTTCCACATACTCGTACCTTAGTTAACAGTCAGCAGAGGGGCGCCATGTTAAACGCTTCTCAGAAATCTAGGAATATGGAAACTGCATGATTCCCTACATCAGTAGTGCGAAGTCCGCCCCCGGTAGCTGAGTGGTCAACGCGACATTATGTCAATCCTAAGGTCCCTGGTTCGATTCCCGGCTGCGTCGGAGATTTTCTCCGCTCAGGGACTGGGTGTTGTGTTGTCCCCATCATCATCATTTCATCTCCATCGACGCACAAGTCGCCGAAGTGACGTCAAATCGAAAGACTTGCACCCGGCGAACGGTCTACACGGCGGGAGACCCTAGTCAAACGACAATTATTTAGTAGTGCGAAGGATATCATATGATAAAAGTGCAAACTGAGCTTCGCAAGAGCTATGCTTTTTAAAACCGCGCTCATTCGTGGACACAAGCTTTTCCGTCTCAAGAAAATTTATCATATTAGAACTGAAAATATGTTCAATAATTCTGTATAAAACCGATGTTAAGGGTACTGGTCTGAAATTGTCCGGCCGCTTCTTCTACTCTTCTCATATACAGTAGTCACTTGCCCTTTTTTTCCATTCGCTTGGAACTTTGCACTGGGGAGAGATTCGGGATAAATGCAAGTTAAGTAACGGGCCAATGCTGTAGTGTACTGTTTGTAAAAGCGAATTTGGGTTACATCCGGACCTGGTCAGTTATTTGCTTTCAATTCTTTCAGTTGTTTCTCTAGGCCAGAGATGACTATTATTACACCGTCCAATCACATTAATGTAACCATTTGTCAAACGCTTGAACAACCAGTACAGACCGCTAAGAGAGGAGGAAGAGAGTCACTGAGGATGTGGAGCCATGCCGACAGCAGTTCCGTGTACAGCAGCACTAGGTTTCTCGGTTCAGGATCCATGGAATGTACAGGCCGATCGAGTTGGTCCCAAAGATTCTTGATTGGGTTTAAATCCGGGGAGTTTAATGGGCACAGGAGCACTTTAAACTCATCCTGGTGCTCTTCGAACCACGCACGTACACTATAAGCTGTGCGACATGTTTCATTCTCCTGGTGGTTGACGCCATCGTACCGAGGGAAACAAAACTAAATATAGGGTTGGACATGGTCTTCAAGGATAGCTGCATTCTTGTTTTAATTGGTTCTGCCTTTCAGAATAACGAGATCGTCCAGGGAATGCCACCCCCAGATCATAACCCTCCGTCCTCTGGCCTGGATCCTTCCAAGAATTGTTGTAGAGTGTTTGCTTTCAGTCGTTTCGCGCTGTACATGTAAATGCCATCTGTCTGATGGAACATAAAACGTGATTCATCTGAAAAGGTCGTCTATCGCCATTCAATGGACGTCCAGCTGTGACGCTGGCGTGCGAATTCCAGCCTTCGTCGCCGACGAACAGCAGTGTAGATGGGTGCATAAACCAGGCGCCTGCTGCGGAGGTCTATACGTAGCAACGATCGCTGAACGGTCGTTGAGGAGACACTGTTGGCAGCCCCTTGGCTTATCTGAGCGATCACATGCTCAACAGTTGCACGTCTATTCGTCCGTAGACATGTCGGGCATTTCCGCGCTGCCAACCGTAGAATTTATTTGAATGACTTTGAAACTGTTACAGCGGAATCAGGTGGCCGGTAAAAACATACAACTTGATTTCACTTAGGCCTGTTATATGCGTCCACCTAGTTTCACTGTTGTTGTTGTGGTCTTCAGCCCTGAGACTGGTTTGATGCAGCTCTCCATGCTACTCTATTCTGTGCAAGCTTCTTCATCTCCCAATACCTACTGCAACCTACATCCTTCTGAATCTGCTTAGTGTATTCATCTCTTGGTCTCCCTCTACGATTTTTACCCTCCACGCTGCCCTCCAATACTAAATTGGTGATCCCTTGATGCCTCAGAACATGTCCTACCAACCGATCCCTTCTTCTGGTCAAGTTGTGCCACAAACTTCTCTTCTCCCCAATCCTATTCAATACTTCCTCATTAGTTATGTGATCTACCCATCTAATCTTCAGCATTCATCTGTAGCACCACATTTCGAAAGCTTCTATTCTCTTCTTGTCCAAACTATTTATCGTCCATGTTTCACTTCCATACATGGCTACACTCCATACAAATACTTTCAGAAATGACTTCCTGACACTTAAATGTATACTCGATGTTAACAAATTTCTCTTCGTCAGAAACGCTTTCCTTGCCATCGCCAGTCTACATTTTATATCCTCTCTACTGCGACCATCATCAGTTATTTTGCTCCCCAAATAGCAAAACTCCTTTACTACTTTAAGTGTCTCATTTCCTAATCTAATTCCCTCAGCATCACCCGACTTAATTCGACTACATTCCATTATCCTCGTTTTGCTTTTGTTGATGTTCATCTTATATCGTCCTTTCAAGACGCTATCCATTCCATTCAACTGCTCTTCCAAGTCCTTTGCTGTCTCTGACAGAATTACAATGTCATCGGCGAACCTCAAAGTTTTTATTTCTTCTCCATGGATTTTAATACCTACTCCGAATTTTTCTTTTGCTTCCTTTACTGCTTGTTCAATATACAGATTGAATAATATCGGCGAGAGGCAACAACCCTGTCTTACTCCCTTCCCAACAACTGCTTCGCTTTCATGTCCCTCGATTCTTATAACTGCCATCTGGTTTCTGTACAAATTATAAATAGCCTTTCACTACCTGTATTTTACCCCTGCCACCTTTAGAATTTGAAAGAGAGTATTCCAGTCAACATTGTCAAAAGCTTTCTCTAAGCCACTGTCATTCTCAAATTCGTCTCAATAGAGAGAATATTTTTATGAACTGCAATGGACGGGCCCCCTCCTACGGCATCTAATCTGTCTTTCTGATATATGTTCCACGACTCGTTACATATCTGACATATTTCTATATCGAGTTCCATCCAGCTCTCGGCCCCGAGAACAATTTGAGCGCGAGAAGTTTCCTGAAGGGCACTAAATTTGTGAAAAATTTTACGTATACTTCGACAGTTTACTGACTAAATTATGACAATCGAAGTGTCCGTAATAACTCGGACTAATTTCGCTGTCTGTGTGTCGACTTGCGAGTGTTCATCAGAGAACCTCAAACTACTGTTTAGCCAAGAAAAACCGTGAATGAAGACCTAGCGCCTGACAATGACTTTGGCGTAGCTATAGAAGCAGAAAATGCACTGTGTTTTGAGGCTAAAGTGCGCTATTCATGGTGTGAGTGGGACTACCTATGCAGTATGATGGAATATATTGAGAGGAAGATAATGTACGATTTTGACACATCTTAACTGCTGTTGACTTTCACATATCTGGTTGTAAAGTGTCTATAGTTGTCATAAATGGTGAGGGAATGCTGTAATTAACGTCATGGGACACATTATACATTTAAAACCTCAAATGTTATTAAACTTGAAGACCTATATTATATATTATCAAAAAAAATGCTCAAATGTGTGTGAAATCTTATGGGACTTAACTGCTAAGGTCATCAGTCCCTAAGCTTACACACTACGTAACCAAAATTATCCTAAGGACAAACACACACACCCATGTCCGAGGGAGGACTCGAACCTCCGCCGTGACCAGCCAAAGTGTGTAAGTGCCATGAAATCTATGAAGGTTGAATTTACTGAATGAATGCCCATGTATACAATTGCACCTATAGGCCTGAATACGATTCAGATCGAATTCAAGTCATATAGAAAACAATTATTTGGCCATTACTGTAAAACCGTGTAATTGTGTGTGTGTGTGTGTGTGTGTGTGTGTGTGTGTGTGTGTGTACGTGTATGTGTGTGTGTGTTCGCCTGAGAACTCATAAAATGTTCTACAAAATGAATTTTTCGTGTCTGCTACCATCATATAATAACTTCAATGCTGAAAAGGTCTATTAGCAATACAGACATAGCAAATTAAATAACAGTTTATTATCATTACCAATATATTTTTGAAAAACAAAAGATTTGAGAAATACGTGATACTAAGAGAGGAGGAGAATGACGTTATACGCTGAAAGACAAAAAAAGACACATCATGAATGAGTTATAGAAATTAGTCGCAAATTAATGTTCATAAAGATTTCGACCGAAAATGCTAAATTGTAAACTTTGGCAGCCCATGGATTAATGTGTGTCGCTGCAGCACAATTTCAAAATGGCTCTGAGCACTATGGGACTTAACATCTGTGGTCATCAGTCCCCTAGAACTTAGAACTACTTAAACCTAACTAACCTAAGGACATCACACACATCCATGCCCGAGGCAGGATTCGAACCTGCGACCGTAGCGGTCACGCGGTTCCAAACTGAAGCGCTTAGAACCGCACGGCCACACCGTCCGGCTAGCACAATTTCACCATGCAGTTGCAAAGGATAGTAAACTGATGACATTTCGATAGCAGGGCACAAATTCTTTGCCACTTTCATTCCATGTACTCAGTTGGAAGGAATGTATGCCTCAAAGACAACAGTGTGATCGTATGTAGATGTCAGCATTTGAGAGAGTTCATGTAGCAGCTATAAAAGAAGCTGGTTGGATTAATTGGCAAATCACTCAACATATGAACTGGAGTGATGCCACTATTCGATGATGTTGCAGGAATGGGTGGACCATGGTCAAACACAGTGTCAAGAAGGAAATGGTCGACCTACAGAGACGACACAACATGAGGGCCCAGCAATTGTCGAATGAACACTCAGAGCTCCGGATTCATCATTATCATCGATCCCACGTGCAAATGGAGCTTCAGGGACCTCAATAAAGAGTAACAGTTGGTTCACAGAAAGAGGACCGAGCTCATGGAGCCCCTGAACCGACTATAATTGGTCTCAGAACACAAACATGCCAGTTTGCAGTGGTGTCAGGCGTATTCGGCTGGGAATCTCACTGAGTCGAGTGGAATTGTCTTCACTGTTGAGTCTCACTTTGAACTGAGCCCCAATGAAAAGTGAATACATGTCTGAAGACACCCCAGACAGCAGTAGGATATCAGCATCACTGTTACCCAGAATATGCCCCGACAACCTGAAGTCATGGTCTTTTGTTTCATTTCATTTCATATCAGGACCCCTGTGGTTGTCATCCGCAGCACTCTTACTGCACAGAGGTACATTGATGATATTCTATGACCAGTTTTGTAACCCTTCACGGCAAGTCATTCTGGGCTTCGATTTCAGCAAGGTAAGACCCCCTGCACACGATGAGTGTTCCCATACTGACACAGCAAGGTCTCCCTTATTGAGAACGTTTGAAACATTAAGCCGGCCGCTGTGGCCGAGCAGTTCTAGGAGCTTCAGTCTGGAATCGCGCTGCTGCGACGGTCGCAGGTTCGAATTCTGCCTCGGGCATGGATGTGTGTGATGTCCTTGGGTTAGTTAGGTTTAAGTAGTTCTAAGTCTAGGGGACTGATGTCCTCAGATGTTAAGTCCCATAGTGCTTAGAGCCTTTTGAATCATTTTTGAAACATTATGGTCAGGACCCTCCAACCAGGTCGGAATTTTGATGATGTAACGCGCCAATAGGACAGAATTTGGCACAATATCCCTCAGGTGGACATCCAACAACTTTATCAGTGCCAGGACGAATAAATGCTACCATAAGGACCAGAGGTGGACCAATGCGTTATTGACTTGCTCAATTTATGAAGCTTTTTCTCTTGAATAAATCATTCAATTTTTCTGAAACTGTAATCATTTGTTAGTCTGCACACGTACATCATGTGTACCAAATTCCATCGCATTTGGATAATTCCTCGTGGTGCATGCAGTAATTACATAATAGTAACTGATAAATTTCTATGGATTTTGATATGCAATATTTACAGCATAACACACTATACATGACTGACAGAGATACATTATACTAAGAGTGAAGAGAATGATTCTTATTTACAACATTTACACAACAATAACTCATCAACTACTATTAAACTGTTTTATATCAAATATTTATAGTATATCGTGACTAGCAATGGCAGCTGAAGAATCACACATACACACATTTATGTATACAAACATACATAGTGTGCAAGAAGAAATGTGTGCATAGTACATATAGTAATGCACAATTTGCAAGCAGACACAGTATGCAGTCATTTACATGCATACACACAGGTACACACAACTATGACAAACACTTTGTCTCTCCATTCCACACACATATGCATGCGCACACACACACACACACACACACACACATATATATATATATATATATATATATATATATATATATATATATATATATATATTGGTGGGTGGGGTATAAAGGGGCCAAACTACAATGTCATCAGTCTCTACATTATATATATATAAGAGACCGACTTTCAATTGCAGTGCAGTATGCACCTCATGACCCCACGCCAGAAGACTGCTTTCTATACCATATGAGAGATCCACCATCACCCAGCAGACACTCTTTACAGTGTTCATTAGTGAGTCCTTTTGAGGACACACAATGCACACCCTTAGTTCATCTTTGGGTACCACCCACATCTATGCAGTATGCAAAAGTCATTGAACTGAGCACTACAAAGTCCACAGTCTGCCATTTGCCTCGTCTTTCTCTTTCATGAGGTCACTAAACTTCTTGTTCTGAGGTGTAATGTCATAAGAATTATCAACTGCGTGTCCAGACAGGTCGTGTTCCTTGGGACTATACGTAATTACGTAATTACGTCATATGGACTGCAGCCTTTCACTCAGTTGATGAATTGTCTGTAATCTTGTAAAGCGAGTTGACATCAGCGTAATTTGGTTTTTCAAACTTGTGGTGGAATCGGTGCATGTCGAGTTTGTAGATGTCCAGAAGACACATACCGACATATATAGGCTTCGTGAACTCGACTGAAACCTTAGACATCTCCACGGCGACTAGTCCTTCATCTAAAATTTTGTGTCACTGAAAATTTTTCCGGGTGATGTAATCTCTTGCGCCACAGCGCCTACCCCAACGGTGAACTAAATGAATTGTGCGATGGTTTGTAACATTCTCCATTGTTTTGTCGAAAACTCAATTATTCGTTAATTTATAAAACTCTGTATCAAAAGCACAGGTCGCGAGTGCAGTCTCTTCGGTATTTACATCAGTGTACTTCTTCACGCAGCGACGCGGACTGAAGGAGGCGCCACAGGTGATCCTAAGAAGTCGTATCCCCAACCTAGGACACTGCTGCAGGTTTATATAGCGTAGAACATATCTCTGCTTATTCCACTGCATTGTCATCAGTTTGGGGATGGAATCATTTCGTAGGACTAGGCTCTCCAGACACAGTGGCAAGTCGCTATGATCGTCATACAAATTGGTGCAATATTTCAGATCTACCACTATCAGCGCCCACATCTTGGTTCTTATCGTGCATTCCGAATATTCACTACTTGGACAACCATCGGAACCCTCCAAACGATAGAGTTTGTTGCACGACATCTTCGTAGAGATTGTTTACATACAAATACAGGATGTAAGATGTCAGTCAAACCGTCAGGTGCCTGTACTCCTCCACACTCGGTTGTGGGTTATTCGCTCTGGCATACATGTGGACACATTGTCAAAGTCTCTGCAAACCGTGCTTCGAAAAAAAAGCAACATAGCATCATCAGTCAACAGTTCAATGTTGGTCCAAGTCTTTTTTAATATTAAATCCCATGAAAGCCCCTCTGCAGTGTAATAGAAGGTAGGATCCATAGTGTATGTGCCCAAGCGTACACTCCATAATATACTTCACATTCGTAATGGCAGTGCCTGCGAGTTTGCTGGTACATATCGTTATGTCGGTCAATGTGGTTTCGCACAGTATCTACAGTGAACCCAGATATTTGTGTAAGAAGACCCCCTTCTTTGTTACAAGCTGAAATTTTGCATCGTCGGGATATGAAGCTCTGGTGATATGCATATCCATCGAATACAGTTTCTGAAGAGATGTGTGCATCAGCAGTAAGTAATCCAAGAAGTGGAGCATTATTCTTGGCGTAATTCACTTGGAGAACGAAATGTATTTTTTTGATCACCAGGTATGATGACAATGACCTTTCATTCTCCAACCTGAAATCATGCAAGTGCTCAAAGGAAAGTGAACATCACACCCACTCAAATTATGGAAGAAGACGGCTATGTGTCATGGCAGATTATACTTCATGTTGCAGGCATTGTGAGCTGCACTTCAAACCTTATCCGTTAGACGACAGTGGTATCTACATGGAGTTCCAACTTTTCTATCGGATAGCAGCCCACAAATATGACACTTAACTGCCTGCTTGCACAAAGTATCATTCTCCAGCGATTTGTCAAGTAGGATATTTTTCCTATACAGCACGTCAACATCCCACACAAGTTTTTTGGCTCAAAGAGCTTCCATCTCGCAATATTATCCCTTATGTAGAATTTGAGTTTGCCATGACTGAAATCATATGAGCATACGAGCTGATACACTGCTGCATACGGTACATGTAGTTCTGTGCAACTGCTATGAGAGGCTATGATATCACCTTCACAACAAGCCATAGGAGCTAATAAGTAGTCAAAGTTAGCGTACAAACCAAACGGACAGTGTCACTGGTGATGGGCGTTTTTAAACTTGTAGAACTTCTTATCATCAGTAGGCATTTCCACAGTTACCGGTTCCTGGCATGAGCAATGAAACAGATGCCTTTCTGTATATTCCTGCTGAGTAAAAGAACTGAGACACTTGCAGCAGTAGCGCCGTTATTACTTAGATTTACTCAGTTGAGAAGAATGTAGATGGGACATATTCTCGATCCAGACATAGTAATGCTTCTCACCTTTGGAGAACAGCAATAAATCTATGTTTTTAGGACACTGGCCTGCTACTTTGGAAAAGTAGAGGGGTCCAACTACTTTACACTTCAAATTCCTCGCTTGCTTCTTTTCTCATCTACACACTGACATGAACTGCATAATTACGGTACTGCCTCTCGAACTTAGGCAGATCTGTGATTGCGAAAGACAGTGACACGGTTCTGAAGTTATTACGCGCACAATATCTGACAGCTGACAGTGAAACTGGAACGCCGCCCCCCCCTCCCCCTCCCTCATTAACACGCTAGTACACATCAAGATGGAGTACACAGACACCGCTGAGTTCCTTACAAGACTCTCTTTCCTTCACATCAGAAAAATACTTTAGTATTACCCTCTCGGTAAAAGTTCCACACCACTCTGCAATTGACTCACTCCACAATACCACACCAAACTTCCCCAAAGTTTAAGGGTGCTTTTCTCTTCAGCATCGTTACTTCCATCTTTGGAGAGGCCCAGACAAGATAATGACACAGACATCGATGGCCACAAGAACGATAGGTCCAGCGGTGGTGTAGTTGCTCGCAGCCATCTGTCCTCGAAAGTCAATGTGCAACAGCAATCCTGCCCTTGACCCCATTTTGCAAAGCCAGCAATACCAGATCGTCAAGTAATTCTGAAACACACACATCACAGCAGTCTATATGTACCATGTCAAATTACGCAAAACACACAGCCACCCACCCACACACACACACACACACGTACGCACGCGCGCGCCCGCGCGCAAGTATTTTTCTTTTTGGCATACGTAATCCAGTGAGTCCCGTATCCGTGCACAACCTCTAAATTGACAATCCCTCATTCTTTGGATTTCTACATCATCTTTGCCAACATATCCCCTACATACAAGCTGTGAAATCTTAGGATTTTCAGTTTTCTGGCTATTTTAAGCAGATCTATGTTTGTGAACGGTCTTGTCTGGTAGTATCGCTATGAACTTTTCTTTATGAATAGCCCAAGCCCTTCAATTTATGGTTTGAAATATAGCCTTTTACCGATAACGATGGCCTCCATTGCCATATTATATCTTTCGGTTTCCTTCGTTGCTTCTTAGCGTGTCATGCATTCTTTACTGCTTGAGTTCGAGCAGCAGCTCCTCCTACTGACGAACCAACAACCGACAGCCTGGAAAATGCAGGAATTAAAAACAGAAATGTTCCGTCGGATGTCTTATGTGTTAGCAAAACCCTATGCACTTTAATATGTCTTTTTCTTCTTACATTCTACCTCAAGGCACCTTTCGCCACTGCTATCACTGATTTGATACTATTTTTTAAACAATCCGCATTTCTTTCTTCTTTTTTAATGTATGACAAGCTGCATTCATAATCAGCCTGAACCTTTTTCCAGCAAACAATTTCAGTTTGGTGCAGACTGCCTAATCAACCGCGAATGCATCGTTACGTTGTCGTATACCAATGTCCTTTCTTCGACGTGTCTGCCTAGCTTTATCAATTAACATTCGGTCCGTAATGAAACGATTTTATTTGTAGCGTAAGCAATATCGCGTTCCTAGCATTCGTCGTCTAGTATATTAATTCCCTTATCGCCACAAGCTAGGCGCTTTCTCAGGTCACAAAAGCTGTATCCAGGGATGTGAACTTCAAATGGTAGGTTATCTAAGAACACCAACTCCACCTCTGCTGATGCGTTTCCTAGCACTCATATCATGCTACTGTGTGGTTTGAGGTTTTTGTGTCCTATTATACGACATATTGTGACATTCAGCATTTTCGCTAATGCCTTGCTCCATCAGTACCTTATGATCCGCTCTAGAGTAACACGTCCAGTTCAGAGCTTTTCTGTAATTACTCTGAGTAAATACTCCTTGCAGTTATTTCACCGTTGCTGTCCTTTAAGATGTAAGTTCTCGAGCTTTTGAGCAGCACTTTGGAAATTGCAAATAGCTACGTTGGCTAGCTCAATAGAGAGGGCTTCTCAAATGCAGTTTTGTATTTTGAAATGCGTACCAAATCACCATCGTTGAACTTCTGCTTGCGTCGATCCACAATCTTAATAGGATTGTATACTGTATTTAGAAACCCATTATGATGGACATCAATAGATTTCATCTCAATTGTATCATGAATAGTCCGTTTATATCCGTCATTTATTTGTGACACAATGTCTAGCCATGTGCATGACCCACGAAGATTAAATTTCAACATCCTTTTTTGATCGTCCTGCTCAGCCATTTAACAATATTAGTTTTCAAATAGAAGAATTTTGAGTTGTAGCTTATTCCATATAGTTCCATCACCGCTTTAAAATGCCTATTGTAACAATCGCCTACGTGGTCTGTTTCAAGTTTGCCAAGACACCCATTCGTTCCAGTCTGCAGCAATTGTTGAGGCACATCCACAAGTTCTTTGCTCGTCTTTACCTACACAGTTAAAGCCCAACCGAGTTTGTACACGTATTTATGACCATTAGAATGTACTTGAAACGTTTATATGACCATGAATATTCTCGCATGTCTACAATACCAGCCTGTCACAAATCATCCAGTACTCGTATTATCACACGTCTGCACGGGAATGTTTTGTTTGCTGGCCCGTGGAACTCATGAATAACCATTTCCGTAATTACTTAGTTATGCACCTTTCTTGAAGGAATGAAATGATTCATACAATTTCTTTCATGTGACCTATATTCTCTGTAGCAGCTGATACTCTAAGTAGTCGTCATCGTTCTATGATTTCATTCAGTTCCTTGTAATGTACCGGTATAAACTTCAGAGGTAGATTATTCAATCGTTTATGCTCAATTTCAATTCCTTTACCTGCACTATGAGCATCTGCTAATGCCGGTTTAATTATATTTTTGTATTTGTCATTCTCGGAGGCTTTCATAGGTCATTCTGAGGTGTTGCCATTCCCATGTGTATTAGTCTTGCGTAATATTTCACTAAATGCTTTTTCTCTTCCCGAAATACTTCTGACATTCGACGTTTTTATGACTGTTGGCTCCAAGAAACTAGGAGTTATTTCAAATTCCTTATTCTCAACTTGTTTAAATTCTCAGTTAAATGTAATGGGAGATTACCTAGCATATATGGGTTCCTCCTGCTGACGTTATATGTTCTGTCGAACTGAGTTGTTGTTCTCTCCTTCTTGTTCTTCTTTCTTCCTGCCTCAATCTAAAGAAACTGATAAAATTTTCAAACTGGCAATTACTGGTTTAAACGTTTCCAAGAGAGACTGATTTCGTTACAACTGCCCTTATTTTAACAATAGTAATTTCCGTCGAATAGCTTTCAGTGCTTTAATAACTTTATACAATGTCGACAACATACTGCCCATTTTAAGATAGCGTGCAACTTACACAGGGTGATCAGAAACAGTCTGAAAAAGCTTGGAAGGGTGTTGCAGGGTAGGCCGTGCCAAGAACTAATTTTTACGAAAAAACTTCGATACGTCGCGCTATTTCTGAGTTAATTACCACTGAAGAAAGCCAATCAGGCTGCTATGTGTGCCAATTCAAGCAGCCCGCCGGAGACGGTGTCGTCAGATGTGTTCTTCGTTTGGTTTCCTGAAACCGAAACAGAGAACAAAACAAAAGTTGGAACTGGGATGACGAACTACCGAACCCGAGCCAAAGACAGTCCGGTCTTGTGCGCTATCATCTACACTGTGAGAAAAACTGACATTAATTGTATCTGGCGGGCCACATGAAGTTGCGAGTGCAACAGTCTGATTGACTAAGCGCCAAGTAGCCCAGAAACACCACAACTTAACGGACTTTTTTGTTAGCACTTATTTCTCAGTACACACTACCCTGCAACAGAAATACAAGCTTTCAAGACTGTTTCTGACCACACTGTGTATTCCTTGAGACTGCTGGTGCTGATAGGGGCCAGGTGCTGTAGCTATCTCCTTGATATATCCATGCATTTCAGTTAGCTTTACGATGACTTCTGCAGTATCGTCATTGACTTACAGTTTGCATTGGTTTATTGTAGCAATCAAGCATTCCAACACCCCACCATACATCTACACCTACATCTACATGGCCCGCATCTCGTGGTCGTGCGGTAGCGTTCTCGCTTCCCACACCCGGGTTCCCAGGTTCGATTCCCGGCGGGGTCAGGGATTTTCTCTGCCTCGTGATGGCTGGATGTTGTGTGATGTCCTTAGGTTAGTTAGGTTTAAGTAGTTCTAAGTTCTAGGGGACTGATGACCATAGATGTTAAGTCCCATAGTGCTCAGAGCCATTTTTACATCTACATGGCTACTCTGCAAATCACACGAAGTGCCTGGCAGAAGCTTCATAGAATCCACTTCACAATAACTCTCTGTTATTCCGCTCTCGAACACCGCTAGGGGAAAACGAACATCTATATCTTTCCGTGTGAGCTCTCATTTCCCTTTATTTATTACACTGAAGCGCCAAAGAAACTGGTATAGGCATTCGCAGTCAAATACAGAGATATGTAAACAGTCAGAATACGGCGCTGCGGTGGCCAACGCTTATATGAGACAAGTGTCTGGCACAGTTGTTAGATCAGTTACTGCTGCTATAGTGACAAGGTATCAAGATTTAAGTGAGTTTGAACGTGGTGTTTTAGTCGGCCCACGAGTAATGGGACACAGCATCTCCGAGACAGCAATGAAGTGGGGATTTTACCTTACGACCATTTCACGAGAGTACCGCGAATATCAGAAATCGGGTGAAACAGACCGCCGACAACGCTGTGGCAGGAAAAAGATGCTGCTAAAACGGGACCAACGACGACTGAGAGAATCGTTCAACATGACAGAAACGCAACCCTTCCGCAAATTGCTGCACATTTCAATGCTGGACCATCAATAAGTTTCAGCCTGTGAACCATTCAACGAAACATTATCGATTGACCTTTCGGATCCGAAAGCCGGCTCGTGTACCCTTGATGACAGCACGACACAAAGCTTTACGCCTCGCCTGGGCCCGCCAACACCGACAATGGACTGTTGACGACTGGAAATATGTTCCCTGGTCAGACGAGTCTCGTTTCAAATTGTATCGAACTGATGGACGTGTACGGGTATGGAGACAACCACCTGAATCCATGGACCCTGCATGTCAGCAGTGGCCTGTTCAAGCTGGTGGAAGCTTTGTAATGGTGTGGGGCGTGTGCAGTCGGAGTGATATGGAACCCTGATACGTCCAGGTACGACTCTGACAGGCGACACGTACGTAAGCATCCTGTCTGATCACCTGCATCCATTAATGTCCATTGTGCATTCAGACGGACTTGAACAACTCCAGCAGGATAATGCGACACCCCAAACGTCCAGAATTTCTACACGATGGCTCCAGGAACACTTTTCTGGGTTTAAACACTTCCGCTGGCCACCAAACTCCCGAAACATGAACATTATTTAACATATCTGGGATGCCTTGCAACTTGCTGTTCAGAAGAGTTCTCCACCCCCTCTTAGTCTTACGGATTTATGGACAGCCCTGCTGGATTCATGCTGTCAGTTCCCTCCAGCACTACTTCAGACATTAGTCGAGTTCATGCCACGTCGTGTTGCGGCACTTCTGCGTTCTCGCGGGGGCCCTACACGATATTAGGCAAGTTTATCAGTTTCTTTGGCTCTTCAGCGTGTGATGATCGTTTCTCTCTATCTAGGTCGGCGTCAACAAAATAATTTCGCATGCAGAGGGGAAAGCTGGTGGGAAATTTCGTGAGAAGATACGCCGCAATGAGAAACGCATTTTTTTGAAAAAATTAGGTCTCCCCTAAACCTTGTATCATGTGCGTGAAACTCCCTTCCCTATTTCTCAATAATGCAAAACGTGGTGCTCTGCTCGGAATTTTCTCGATGCACTGCGTTATCTCTGTCTGGTAAGGATCCCACGCAGGGCAGCAATACTCCAAAAGACGACGCATATGCATTGTGTAGGCAGTCTCTTTAGTAAACCTGTTGCATCTTCTAAGTGTTCTGCAAATAAAATACAGTTTTTGTTTCGACAAACCAACAACATTTTCTGTGTGTTCTTTCCAATTTAAGTTGTTCGTAACTGTAATTCCTATATATTTAGTTGAATTTACGGCCTTTAGATTTGTTGTGTTTCACAGAAACGATGTTTTCTAAATCCGTGTTAACTATCTGTCAATAGATCGTTCTCTTGTAGGTAATTGGTGATGTTCGAACACAATATATACGTTCCAAAACCGTGCTGCATTTTGATGTTAATGATATGGTCTATAATTCAGTTGATTACTCCTATTGTCTTTCTTAAATATTGGTGTGACCTGCGCAACTTTCCAGCCTTTGGCTACGGATCTTTCGTCGAGCGAACGGTTGTACATGATTGCTATGTATGGAGCTATTGCATCAGCATACTCTGAAAGGAACCTAATTGTTGTACAATCTGGACCTGAAGACTTGCTTTTATTAAGTCATTTAAGCTGCTTCACTATCACGAGGATATCCACTTCGAAGTTACTCACGTTGACAGCTATTCTTGATTCAGATTCTGGAACATTTACTTCGCCTTCTTTGGTGAAGGAATTTAGGAAGGCTGTGTTTAGTAACTCCGCTTTAGCAGCACTGTCGTCGATACTATTTCCATTGCAGTCACACAGAGAAGGCACAGGTTGTGTCTTGGTGCGAGCATAGTTTACGTACGACCAGAATCTCTTTGGATTTTTCTGCCAGGTTTCTCGACAAACTTTCATTGCGGAAACTATTATAAGCATCTCGCATTGGAGTCTGCGCTAAATTTCAAGCTTCTGTAAAAGATCGCCAAGCCTAGGGATTTTTCGTTCCTTTAAATATGTCATACTTTTTTCGTTGTTACTGCAACAGTGATCTGACCTGATTTGTGTACCATGGGTTATCTGCTCCGTTGTTTGTTAATTTATTTGGTATAAATCTGTCAATTATTGTTGATACTATTTCTTTAAATTCAAGCCACATCTGGTCTACAGTTACATTGTTAATTTGGATGGAATCGAGATCGTTTCTTAGGAAGGCGTCAAACGAATTTTTTTCTGCTTTTTTGAATGTATACATTTTTCGTTCATTTTTGATGGATTTGGGAGTAACGGTATTCAGTCTCGCTACGCCAATCCTGTGTTCCTTAATCCCTGTATCCGTTTTGATGCTCGTGATTACCTCAGGATTATTTGTCGCTAAGAGGTCGAGTGTGCTTTCACAACCGTTTGCTATTCGAGTGGGCTCATGAACTAATTGCTCGAAATAATTATCAGAGAATGTGTTCAGCACAATTTGGGATTATGTCTATGTGTACCTCCGGATTTAAACATGTATTTTCGCCCTCGTATCGAGTCTAAATTGTAGTCACCACCAACTATAACTGTATGAGTCTGGTACGTGTTTGAAATTAGACTCAGGTTTTCTTTGAACCTTTAAGCAATTGTATCATCTCTGTTGGGAAGTCGGTGAAAGGATGCAATTATTATTTTATTCCGGTTGCCAAGAATGACCTCTATCTATACTAATTCACAAGAACTGTCTACTTCAGTTTCGCTAAAAGATAAACTACTTCTAACAGTAAGAAACACGCCACCACCAAGTGTATTTAGTCTGTCCTCTCTGAATACTGTTAGGTCCTTCGAAAATATTTCGGCTGACCTTATCTCCGATTTTAGCCAGCTTTTAGTGCCTATAATGATTTGAGCATCAGTGCTATCCATTAGGGCTTGGAGCCCTGGCACCTTCCCAACCTAGCTACGTCAATTTACAATTTTTATACCGATGGTTCCTAGATCTACGATCTTCTTGCGTTCGAACTGCATCCTTTGAGATTCATGCCCTTTTTGTGCATCCCCGAGATCCTGTAGCCTAAAAAACTGCCCGGTCCACGTCACACAGCCCCCGCTATCGTGTAGTCGCCTTCCGCGTGTAATGGATACTTACGTATCTACCGGAACCCGACCCCACTACCACCTGGCGCACCTCGAGGAATCCGAAGCTTACACAGCCGCAGGACCGTCTGAACCTCTGATTCAGACCCTCCTCTCAGCTCTGTACTAGAGACCCGCAATCGGTTCTGCCGACTAGGCTGCAAATTCTGACCTCTGCCTTCATCTCGCAAGCAAACCTGGCAGTCTTTACAACTCCACATAGCCGCTCGGAACCAGAGAGAACCTCTTCCAGTCCGAAGCAACACATTTCATTATTACCAACGTGAGTTACCACCTACAATTAGCTGCATCCTTTGCCCTTCACTTCGTCCTGAAGGACCTGTTCCAAGTCTGGTATTACTCCACCTGGTATGCACACGGAATAGTGGCTTTCTTCCGTCCTTGGCCACCATGTCCCTGAAAGGTCCCATAACGCTCCTAACACTAGAGTTCCCAACTACCAATAATCCCACCCTGTGTGACTCCCCGAATCTCGCAGGCTGAGAGTTTTTCTCTGAAAAGGGACAAGCGGCTGCATCTGACTGAGGGACATTGTCAGCTTTCAAAACAGTGGAACAAACGGCTGTCGACTCGCGTTATGAAAGTACTGTAGACACTGTCGAAAATGCATGAACTGTGTCTAATGACATAGTACACGCAGAGAACTATCAAAGCCCAAGGTGAGACTTAATAATTCGCACCTGGTTAGGAACTTGTAAAATGTCACAAAACTGGTTACTTTTCGACACAAAGGAAATCGCGGGAACTGTGTCTATTAAATATTAATTTAACAAGCAGAAATTCAAAAACTAAACTACCAAAGCCACAGATGAAATTGTATAATTCGCTTTTGATTAAGAACTCGTAAAATTTCACAAAATCGGTTACTTCCTTCTTGCTGCTGTTTCTCGGCCGGCTTCTACTGCCCCGATTTTTCTGTAAGCATTTAGACGCATGTGCTTTGCACCCTCCGACCGAGTGTGCAACCTACATGCATACTTTTCGATTGTCTGCAGTATATTGTTATATTTCTGGTTTGGTACACTGTCTTTAATGCAGACTCTCTTCGAAGTTTGTCTGTATCGGTCATCATTCAATTTCCTAGTTTTTGGTTCAAATGGCTCTGAGCACTATGGGACTTAACTTCTAAGGTCATCAGTCCCCTAGAACTTAGAACTACTTAAACCTAACTAACCTAAGTACATCACACACATCCATGCCCGAGGCAGGATTCGAACCTGCGATCGTAGCGGTCACGCGGTTCCAGACTGTAGCGCCTTTAACCGCTTGGCCACACCGGCCGGCTTTTCTAGTTTTATCAATAACTACTGACATACCATGAGTTATTCCCACATATGGTAACGAGTACATTGATGATATATCAGATGCTACATGTGTTTGGTAAATATGGTTTAAATTCAGATTGTCCTATCTGAAAGAGATAATAAGGTTCAGATTATCCCGGACCAACTGCTTCTGAAACCTTGCGTACGTCTGGCTCAAATGAAGTATATTGACTCACATAATTAGGAATATCTCTGGATCTCATCCTGATTTTCCACTGCGACGTCATCAAATATGAATATCCTGTTTGGCTTTACTTTTTCAGCAAGTGGCGTATCACTGCTTTCACTGATTGTCTGCCCTCAATCCCATACGAAATCTACTGCAATAGCTGATATTTTGAGTGAAACAGGGTTTTGGAAGAAGTAATATACCCGCTCGATGTAGACTCCATCAAGATGTGTTAACAGTCTTAGAAAAAGATTAATCTTCCCACAATCTGAAGGACCAATAGTTAATGAACGTATGTTAGTGGGAAGTAATGATCCATTCTTGTTCTTATTCCGGTTTCCAGCATCTTAATCGCAGGACCAGTTGCTTACTGCAAGTGCCTTGTGATGAGTTTGTCTCATCCACTCAGCCATGATGGTAACTGTTCATTTACATTAGGATGCAATGGGGTTTTAAGGAAATAAGTAACACACATATAGCTCTTAAACTTCGTCTTGATTTATAAACTCATACATACAGCTGGGTGCGTAAACAAACTTAAGTAGTGTCATAGTTCTGCAACCACACCTGACAAAGTTGAATCACACATCTCCTCCTCCATCGCTGCACAGCATGCATCGCAGAGTGCTATGATTTCTTCTGATGCGTGAAGAGTTTGACGAGCTAACTCCAACAGATTAATCCACAATATCTCATAGAATCAGTGGACATATGGCTTCCACCTTCTTCGATGCTCTAGCTTATCTTGTATTATATAGCTACTACACATCAAACTCTTAAAAAGTCTGCTCCTGCACTCTCTCTTGTTAAATATTTTAACTGTTGCAGGAAAGTCCTCTACGGGGATTGTATGATCATCCACTATCACCGAGAGAGAGTAAACGTTTCTGTGGAATCTGCATTGGCAAATCACACAATCGAATCCATTCATTCATGAATAATATTATTCTGATGTCACTCAATCGAGGGTTTTCAAATACTACAACTGGGTAGAAATCCCGATTCGATATCACCGACAGGCCCACAACCACTGCTGTTTAAACAGTAGGTTTGACTAAACAGCATTATTTCATGTCAGGCAGTTGTTGCTGGAATAACTTCACGTCACCTGCAAGGTAAAGTAATTATTTGGTAATGAGTGCATCCACCAGGTGGACGATGTCATTGGTAGTGGAAAGTGGTGCTCCAGACCGTGCATCATCGCCTAACGACACCCGTCCTTACCTGAAGCGCTTGCGCCACCGCCTTGACCCTTCTAAGGGACCTTCAGTGTACGCCGTACACTTGTGACATTCGTCCGTTCCTCCTACTCCTTCCACTGGTAGAAAACGAAGAACACCTCTTTGCTCTTCTTTTGACTCCTACATGTCACTGTTTGCAATGCGACTGGCAGCGTTGGACGATTGATGCTAGCTCTGTATAGTTACGTGACGTGCACGCATGCCCTGTACCGACGGCCCGTGAACTTCCAAGTTCTGGTCGGAACCACACCGCGTTACACACGCCGCGATTTACCCTCCTGTCACAGGTTTGCGCGTTCCAGACTCCGGCTCGTTTCTTTTTGAACGCCCTTTATATTAATACACGTTGTTAATGTTTGACACTTGGCCCGACTACCCATTTGTGTAATACTGTGTAATAAAAATTTAAAATGGAACAAAAATAATTTTGAAGAATTTGTAAATTTATTGCAAGAACAATTGAATTAATTATTGAGCTGTAACAAGTTCTTACAAGTAAAATGAAGTTTTCTAGCCGCTGAAGTGTTGTTTTGCAACAACTGTTACGAGAGAATAAGAACTGTGGTGTACTGCAGTTATGTTACTAATTTTGAATTAAGTTCATCTCACGAAAGTTGAGCAGACGTGGCATTTAAAAGAATATTTTGAGGCTCAACGGACTTGGTATTCATTCTGGAAGGGATACCTATAAACGTAAGAGTGAATTAATCATCCAAGTAACAGTTCGTAAACGACCAAGCAGAGACAATCTTTGCCACTGAAGCGAAACGTAAGCAAGCATCAGTACTAGTATCGCTAAACGTTATAAATTACGACAAATACAATATTAATATGGAATATCAGCTTACTCATGAAAGACTTACGATAAATAATTTCTTGCAGCCAAATAATTTCTTAAAAACTATTAACTGAGTTTGTACTTCGTTAATTATTTGCAGATAATTTTAAAATTGAATATTGAAGGAGCAATCATAGTAAAGTTCGCCGGGTTCGCTTAAAGTTAATATCTGTGTGTTGCTATATAAAAGAAATAACCAAGGCTGTGACAACATTAGTGTCAAATCTCAAGCATTACCAATGCTATCAATTATAAAAAGCTTAAGCCGTCAACGATCTGCCTTGAAGATAGAACCTGTTACCAAATTAAATATTATCTTCAGAACCATAGAGCGATATGCGCCTTTGGTGCCAATTATGCACTGCCGCAATAGTACCTCGTAACTGAAATGTAGCATATTCCGTTAACGTGTAAGAAACGAGACAGAAACGTGGTTTGTGGCATGGACGTGACCGGACGCGATTCGGGGGCAACAGCAGTTCAACGAGCAAGACAGAAGCAGAAGCCATTTGGCGTAGGGGTCCTGGATTTTACTCTGTCGAGGTGGCGTTAAAGTGAGAGTTGGACGCGGCGCGGGAAAACCTGGTGCAAATTAACGCTCACCGGAGACGTAGTCGGTATTTGCAATACACCGGCGTCACGTTGCTGTCGATGGTTCGCATCAGAGGTGCAGTCGGAACGGTTGCCGTAACATTCAGTACAGGCGGAACATGCAGATGCATAGCACAGCAATAGCTACCAATACTTAGTAATTTATACAACGAAGCTGGTGGGTAAAATCCAGTGACTATTGAAGGTAACTTATACTGACAAGGTAACCTTCCCAAGTAGCAATAAATGATCTTAATGAAACTTGGCGGATGTGTAGAGGGGGACAAACAGTGCAATATGCATTTTTTTGTTTGAGTCCAGCTTTACTTTTGAGGGGTAAAACGCACCTCGACAGGAAATTTGGCATTTCAGGTTTCGAGGGGACATCTACAGAATGATGATTTATATAGATGTATATACGAAATATTATTCGTATAAAAATTGATATGTAATTAATGATGTTGAAAACTATATAATCAACTGTTGTAATAATTAGAACATAAAATTAATTGAAAATGGTAAGTTACTCATTATTATGACAGAAAGTAATTACAATTATGATAACATGTAAGGAAATGCTTAAATATAGCGTTTTTTACACGATGCACACAAAATGAATGAAATTTTTTCACGTAATATATACAGAGGAGAAGACAACATAAAACAAAATTCAGCTGGATTAAAAATTATCACAGGTGATCCTCCAAATATCCTGATTTGTATCTGACATATTTCAGTTCATCGGAAAGCTTGTTGAAGAGAACTGATTATGTGCAAATGAATGCAGCTCGATTTTATTTTCAAGTGGAGATCGACATTATAATCATTCAACAGAACTAGATCTGAAAATCTTCTCACAAAGTTCTTGCAGCTTCGAAAGTCGTATACGTTCTTTGGCTGTACCTGAGCCATCGAGCCCTTCGGGACCACCAGATGTTTCTTGTCCTCACGGGCAACGCTCAAAACGATTTTTCTCACACTGACCACTCACTTTTTTATAATTTTTAAAGAAACTAGTGATGATTTTGGTCCGAAAATTCGAGACTCTCTTTTTGAAACTCCGAATGTCCTCGTGATAGCATCTAAATCTGGCGAACAAAAATCTGACCACGTCAAAAGGTATTTAAAAGATGTTTTATTTCCCATTGAAGGAGAAATATCTGTATTAATCTTAGATTCCTTGGATGATTAGTGTGAAAGAACCGTTTGGAGCATCGTACTTGTGAACAAGGAACTTTTTCACAGGTGATCCTCGTATATGACGTGACAAAATTTCATTCATTTTATGTGCATGGTGCAAAAAACGTTATATTTTAAGCATTTCCTTGCAGATTGTCATTATAGTAACTTATGTAATATTTTCAGTTAAAAATACACATGACAAAAAAAATAAAAAACCTTGAATGTAAAACGTAAATTAACGATTTTAAACATAAAAGACATATAAGCAAAATATATAATTAGAATAGTAATGAATGTTTAGAGATTTTAATTAGGTATATTAAAATACTCTGACAGCACATTGTGCACAGCTTATTTTCCAAAAATGGTATTTCATAAACGAGCTTTATTACACGGAGTTGTATATGGCTTGAAAGTTTCTTTAATTTATGTTGTAACAAAAGTTCTCATTTTTCAAACTTAGTTAATGGTTGTTGAAGTATTTTTCATAATTTAAATTATTACAAAAGTTGATTATACAGTCTTCAAGAACATTAATTATATATCCACTTTTATATGGAAAACATTTTGTATATATCAACTTTTCGAAGAGATTTCCTCTAAACCTAAAAAGCCAAATTATATATCGGGGTGTGTTTTACCCCTTAAAATCGAAGCTGGGCACAAACAAAAAATATGTGTTGCACTATTTTGTCCCCTCTAAATATCCACCAAGTTTCATCAAGACCGTTCATTGACACTTTGGAACGTTCCGTTGTACGTTGTGATTGTCGAGGACGTGAGAGACCTGTATAGTGAGTAGAGGTCAATAGTAAGACTAACATCGTGTGAGATACACATACTTCCAACATTGACTATTTAAGGAGGATATTAATTACAATAGTAACATTCTTGTAAACAAAAGTGGAAGACTGAAGTCTTAAATTAAATGAAATCTTACTTCTAATGGATCGTAAAAAACCAAATTATCTAGTAAGATACAAGCTAACTAAACTGACTTGGCTAATAAGATCGACAGTAAGAATGAGTATTTAAAAGTAGAAATAAAACAGTTGTGACACGATCTCATTGAGGCACTATTAAAGAATACAGTGAGGGTACAAAGTAAGATAGAAACATTAGACCAAAAGTTAGATATACACATTGAAGAATCTAGACAAGAGAAGGCACAAATCAAAATGCATGTTAACTAGCGACTTTTGTAAAATGTAATTTGAGACACGCAAAGAAGTAGAAGAGGATGTAGTGGTAGTGTAAGAACGAGTGACTACTGAAATCAGTGCACTGAGGGAAGAAGCCTCGGAAGCTTGAAGTGAAATATAACATGAAGGTTCCAGATTGCTGCGACAAGGCTTTAGAAGAGTAAAAAGACATGTAAAGTATTTACTGGATAAAGCAGAGATTATAAAAGGACAAAGAGACCCACATACAAGAAATTTAACAAATGTAAAGTGAAAATTTAGTAATCTTAGTGTGCTATATAATCTAAAGAATCAGCATGGTAATGTGAAGCATGAGGAACAATTCCTAAAATGGGACAGAAAACGTATCGTTGTATAATAATCTGGGTAAATATCCAATGATAGTTATACTAGCATTACTGGAGGTGAGATTGAAGTGAATAATAATAACAAAGAAAATTTGTGTGGTTTAATAGTCGGAAGAAAAAGTACAGTCTCAAAATTTAGCTAAGGAAAGCACTGGGGGAAACTCTAATAAATTTCTGTACTTAAACCAGGGAACTTATTACATACCATAATATTCTTCAGGACTTCTGAGGAGGAATTCCCAAGTTCATCAAACCATTGCAATAAAATTGCGTTTTTCATAGTACATTTAAGAGGGTTGCGACAGTGTGGGATGTACTTCATATGAGTGAAATTACCGACTGGGAAAGATTTTTGAAAATTATTTAATGAAAAATAATGGACAGCAGAAGACCAACGAAAGCTCACTTTAGAATTTTTCGACCCTAGCCCGCATGATAGAAGATGGGAAGGTTTCCGTAAATACTTTTAGTGGCACACGAATAAAGTAAAGTTATTGGACGAACCAATAAGTGAATGCCATTTAATTAAAATACTTTTTAGTCAATTACATACTCATGTACGAGAAAAGAATGGACTAAAGTAAGTGCCGTATTGAGTTATCTACAACAGATTTACTCTGGAAAGATCGCGAAGATGAATATGCGCGTACACAGAAAAGTGGATTTAATAATAATGGAGGCGGAATGAAAATGTACTTTGCGATGGAAATCGGGACCAGGACTGTAAAAAATGTATGTCGCTTGTTTTGTTTCATGGTACGAGCGTGGAGAGTGGCAGTGGCGGAAGGAGCAGTCTTCCTGTCATGACGCAGTCATCATTGCTGGGCTGCAGTGGCGTCGAATCGGCGGCCGTTTTCCAAAGAACACAACCTGCAGCGACTCACTATCTTCACGGTCATAATGATGACAAATGAAATTTCTAACTTTGAATAGTAATACACTGACATATGTATTCAGTTCTTGTTCAGATTTGACCACGTCCAGTTGGAATCTGTTAATATACGTTGTCAATGTCTGACACGTGGCTCGATGGTCTATGTGTGTAACATTGGTGTAATAAAAGTTTAAAAAGCGAACGATAATAATTTTGTATTTTGAATTTCTATTTAAAGAACCGTTGGATTAATTATTGATTTGTACAAAGAAATTGTTTTAGGTCAAGTGACGTTTCCTTGGAGGTGAAGTGTTGTTTACAACGTTGCGCCGCAACTGATGCGAGAGGGTAAGGTCTATGGTTTACTACAATTACATTACTAATAATCAGTTGACTTCATTTCACGAACATTGAGTGGCAGTGACATTTAGGAAAATTTTTCAAATCGAAACAGACTTGGTGTTCATTCTGGAAAGGATAAATATAAAGTTAGGGGTCAATTAATCATCGAAGTGACAGTTTGTAAATAATCAGGCCAATATAACTTTTGCGACTAAAGGAAACTTAAGCATGTAACTGTGCTAGCATCGCTGGACGTTATAAATTACGACAAATACAGTATTAAAATAGGATGCCAACGTACTCATGAAACAACTATGATAAATCATTTGTTATAGAGAAGGCATTCTTAAAACCGGTTGTACAGATGGAGTTCTTAATTAGTTACAAACTGTTCCAAAATTCAATATTGAAGGACAAAAAACAGTAATGTTAGCTGGGCTTGTGTGAAGTTAATAGCTGTGGGTTGCTATATCAACGAAATAAACAAGATTGTGATAACACGGTTTTCACATATCAAGTATTACCAACGCTATCCATGATTAAAAACTGAAGCCCGACGATCGACCTTCAAGACAGAGCTTGCTGTATAATTAAATATTATCTGCTTGACTGAACAGTAGTGTTCACCTTTGGTACGAATTAATAATTGCTGCAGTAATGTAACAGACACCACATTCCGTTACGACGTAAGAAATAAGGCGGAAACACTGTAAAATGTTGCGTGGATATCAGAACGGTCTATGTTCTATTAGTCCCTCCTGATCACTGAACACAACCATTTACCTTTCCCTACAAGAATTTTTTACAAACTCGTACATCACCCCCTCTCTTCACTCACACTGAACTCCCCTGTACAATGTACACCATCCACAAACTTGGCTCCAATACTAATATAGTTCCCCCTGTACTTTCTAATCCTAGTACACTGCCGTTCCCCTACAGACACATCCCACCAACCGTACACCTGTATACACCCTGCATACTGCCCCAAAGAAATTTCAGCCGTTTCCTCTCCCAGATCATGAACTCCGTCCAACCGTTTATCCATCCGTTTATCCATCCACCTGACCCATGCCGTCTCATCAGGGTTCCTTCTCTCTCCCCTCCCCACATCGCCGCACCAGTTTTCCCCTTCCTCCCTGCTTACCCTTCCATCCCCATTCCCCTTTCAATTTTAGCTACACCGATATCCCCATCTACTCCCCCTTTCTTGTCACCCAACAGCCAATCCTCCGCCACCGATATCACACACTAGTCCTCCATCCATATACCACAACCCTCATACCCTCCTCATTTATCAACATTTTGCCCTTGAATAACTTATCCCATGTCATGTTCTTCCAGTTTAAGTGACAGTGAAGTGCTTCTTTTTAACATCAGTGTTTTGTATGTTTCAAATGTACCGTTCTGGTTTCTCGTTTTGCTAGTTTTTATTAATACCACTACTAATAAAAATGAATAAAGGCATAACTCATATATAAAAACTTATGTAAATTACTAGCTCAAAATTTTTAATTTCATTTTAAAAAACTCCATGACGTTTGCGTTTTCTCTGTCTCCTTTACTTTACTTGTTTCTTGGTTTAAGAGCTGGTTGAATGTACCACTGACAGCCCACCCCCATCCATATGGTGCAAGTGGTCTGAAATAACAGTAAAGAGAAAGAAAAATATTTTTGTATGAGATATCCGAGGAATGGAATCCCTCAATTCCATCATCTGTAGAATCTAGAATACTCCTTAGAGCTTTGAAAGGAGTTTGTGCTTACCCACACTTTTTACCCGCATAGGTCGAAAGGCATAGAACCCTACACATCACATCAGTGCCTGTCGTGTGTGTCAATTTTGTGTGTGTACTCATCATCCTTCTTATCTCACACTGTCGATTCATCGTCATTGTCAGCACAGCTAACACGCTGTCTCCGTCTCGCCATCGCCCTCCATCTCAACAACACTTCTTCACCGGTAATCATCACCTATTATTTGTCCCCCCACCCCTTACCTTGTCCCACTATGTACACTCCTGCTACAGTAGTCACCTATAGCACCCTTTCCCTTCTCCAACTGCCACTACATGGAGCACTTCCTTCAACCCACCAATCTATGACCAACCCCCCCCCCCAGCCCCCTGTCTCGTCTCCATTTGTAGTCACATCCATCGCCTACTCTACCTCTCCAGTGACTTGTTCAATGCCCTCTATCACTTCCTTTACCTATCCCCCACTTCCAAGCTATCCCATAGTGATTGATCACTTCGCCTGCTCCAACACCAGCAAAGATAACATTTTTCTGCACTGCTGTGGCATCGCCAGAAACAACAATACTTGCCCTCAAACCAACAAGCAGCCAGACCACCTTAAGCCCAATGGAATGACCTGTACCAAGACATATGCCACTGTCTCCAATGCCCCAACACCCACTCCATCCCCTTCAAAAACCCACTACAAGCATTGCTATCAAAACATCCCAAACACATCCTAATCTCGCTGAATACATGGACACCGCTCCTTCCCCCAAACCCCAGCTGTTCACACTGTCATTCTATCCCATCCCCACTCTGCATTCCTAGATGCCAAATCCCACACTCTCGAAAACATAACGTATGACACCAATATTCCCATCACCCATCAATCCAGAGGTTGAGTCCTCATAACATTCAAAAATCATAACTTCTACTCAGAACTCCAACTGAAAATCCCACACGTCATCTTTGGTCCTTATACCTCCTTCACTCCATTGAGCACGACCTCCCAATCCTAACAACCTCAGCACCCTCGATGTACCCTCATCTGTGATAATGATTGTTGGGTACGAGATCACAGCAGAGGAGGTGGGCTCCCAGCTCATCTCCCAGCTCACTTCCCATCCTGCCTTTTCTGCCATTGAAATCCGCACATGTCAGTACATTTACAAAAACTGGGGCCTCATGTTCGTAATGTGCCGTGATGGTGAAGGTTGGCCTGAGACTGCATCAGAGGAGGCGGTCTCCCAGTTCATTTCCCATCCTACCATAGAAATTCGCAGAGGCCTTTACATCTACAACAACTCAGATCCCATCTTCCTCATGTGCATTCCTACTGAGTGTTTTTCTGACATTGATAACCTACTTACAGAGTGCGCTCTGCTGAGGCAAAGTCGAATCTTCCAAGTACCTCGCACAGTCCTACCATCACCAAAGCTGCCTCCTTTACAATGATCCCTCAATCCTACTGCAAAAATCCACCCATGTATCCTCACTGTAAATACTCCCACTTCCACAGACCATGTACCAATCTTGTCTCCCTTCCCACCTCCATAACGTACAATGACACCTATTTGACCCATTCCACCAAATGCACAGCTTAGCCTCCTCCCATTAAGCCAGAACTAACCATGCTCACCTGACCTACTGATCATCCTATCCTAATAACTCCCTCTGACAACGTCCCACTACTGACGATATCATCAGACTCTTCACCACCATGGTTCAAAATATCTATGCCTCCTGATGACTGCATACCCTCTAACAAATTTTCGTTGTTGCCTGCTCCACATTCCACCTCAATACCGAAGCCACATAGTCCAGAAACGAAGTCCACTTTGCATTCTTCCACAGCACCCATGCAACGAACTCATTAATCTGTCGTTATGGTATGTTGGTAATATAGAACTCTGCTACATAACATCCGCTCCCTACCCACAAACAAACACTTTTTAATGCATATCCTGGTCCAAAACGACGTCAGTACCTTCATCCTTGGATAAACGTGCCTCAATCTGTATCACACCATTGTAATCTCCCCCTATATCCGTCACTGCACAGATATTTCCCACCCCCTGCCCACCAAAGGCGGATTTTGAATCGGCCACCAAAAGAATAACCCAATTATTGCCACTGATTTTAACATCCATAGTAGATTCCCTGCATAAATACAGCGGTTTAATCAGTTTACAGACTCCTTCCAAGGCGACACTGTCCCCATCCCACAGAACACCCATCCTGAAAGTAACACCACTCCAGATGTCGTCCAAAGATCGGCCAACCAACTCTTCAGCAAAGTGGATGTGTGTGTGTGTGTGTGTGTGTGTGTGTGTGTGTGTAGGATCATTTTATGCAAAATGTCGCTCCTCTGCACATTGCATAGCCAGTGAAGCAGGTGATCCATAGGAAATTTGGAAATGCTAGATTTATCAGCCGTCATTTCCCTACAGCCCGGACATCCAGATCACCTGATATTAATCCTTTTGATTTCTGACTGTGGAATTATCTGAAAGGTGCTGTGTTAAGTGCTCCGATTACAAATGTAGCTGGACTGAATGCACACGCTGCCCAACGCATTCTGAATGTGCCCCTGAGAGACTTAGACCTGTTGTGGAGTTTTTCAACTCGTGGCAGAAAACGACGGATAGCGTACTCAACATGTATTGCGCCATTCTCACGACAGTTAAAAACCGATGTCACTTTTGCTCTCTATACGGTTTTTGGCCTCAGAACAACTAAAAACCGATTTCATTGTTGATTTTTATGTTTTATTGATCTCAGGACGAATATAAACCTTTTTTTCACATCCGATGTGGTACGACCTTGCCGTGGTGGATGGGCTTACCTAACAGCGCCACAACTGTTGAATACCAAAGTTGTGCAGTCATGGACACTGCACAGCACATTTGGTTTACTGTGCATCTCATACCATAGCCATCGTATTGTGATTCGTCATTTGTACCCGAACCAATTTACATTATGGCTCTTACAGCGCCACCTAGCCGGAAAATTTTCATTAAATTCGTTTCCACAACGTTCCTCCCTTCTTCGATACTATTCCTTTCAAATTTGATGTCATTGCGAGCATCGGTTCCTCTTTTTATTCCAGTGTTTTGAAACTGGAACTGAAATTTTAATCGGCCTGTATTTTCTTATTACATTTTTAAATAATGACATTCACTTTTTATGTGCATCAGTCTTTTTCAGAAGCTACAAAAACTACTCTGGAAAATTAAGGTTTCTCCAAATGTCAAAACATGTTCCACGGTACAATATGGTCGTGTACCTAGCAACAAATAATCCAATGAAATTTAAATCCAATAATCAGTAAACGACATCAAATGAAGCAGAAGTATTTTCAAAGACCAGTTACAAACAAAAAAATTTCAAACTGAATTTGTTGGAAACTAACACAAATTTCAGTATCCAATACAAGTAAAATTATTAAGACATTAATGAAATTCAGTTAATTTGAAAAATCACGTGTTCCACAGTAAAAGCCCTTCTTTTATTCCCAGGTAAGAGATGGTGCACGAGCTACGAAGTATGGCTTAACCGTCCACACGTTATGTAGCTAGTTTTAAAAATACATAGAATATTACTTACATAGAATTTTATAACTTAACAATTAATAATATATTCCAAATACTGCAGCTTTGATGTATTATACAACAATTAAATATCAACACCTCGAATTATTTACAAATTCGGCACAAAAAACAATCTTGCGTCTAGCAATAAAAGAAACTGTGAAAATGTCAGAAACCGCTTATGGTGGTCTCTAGTGAGCATTCGTTCATATTATTCTCAAACCTGTTACCAGAGTGAAGTACCGACCAAAGAACACGATGCGAACATAATGTGCTTCTAGGCATCCTGTAGGTACAACACTCTACCCTACACACAGGGTGTTCGGAAATTTCCGTTACAAACTTTTAGAATTTGTAGAAGGAAGTCAATATGTAATATTTTGAATAGCAACCCATCTACGAAAACGTACCGTTTCCATCCTACAACGGTTTCAGTTCAGATGTGCAACGCGTCGACGTCTGCTGAGGTAAAGAGAAAAGTCTTGGAAATGCTTGTGCTCGTATGCTATAGGGTAGACACGATGACATGTGTTACGTCAGACGGCCACCTCATGCCATTTAACGTCTGTCTTGCCGCGAGACCTATTTGGTGCCTCTGCGTCTCCGATATAGTAAGCATGGTTCAGTATACATTTTCAGAATATACAGACATGCTCCTTATGGATGACGAAGCTCGAGGTAACGGAACGGCTGCTAGTCGGCTGTATCACGAACGTTTCCCACAGCGTAGCAAGCCTTCACACAAACTTTTTGCCTAAGACACGCAGCGGCTCCGAGAAATATGTCCCCTCACTGTGAGGAGGCGGTCCGCAGCTCGTGGTCGTGCGGTAGCGTTCTCGCTTCCCGCGCTCGGGTTCCCGGGTTCGATTCCCGGCGGGGTCAGGGATTTTCTCTGCCTCGTGATGACTGGGTGTTGTGTGCTGTCCTTAGGTTAGTTAGGTTTAAGTAGTTCTAAGTTCTAGGGAACTGATGACCACAGATGTTAAGTCCCATAGTGCTCAGAGCCATTTGAACCATTTTTGTGAGGAGGCAGGACTGTGGTGCTCCAAGCCAACGTTACACGCCCAAATTTGAAGATGTGCTGCATCGCGTTGAAGAGAACCCCGCAACGAGTATTCGAACAATTGTGCGTGCTATGGTTGTTAGTCATACTATCGTCTGGGACGTTCTGCGTGAGCAACAGTTGCATCTGTACCCTTTACAAAAGGTACACGGTATGGGTCTGGCCAATTTTCCACAACGCGTTGCCTGCTGCACGTGGTTCCTGCACCGCTGCATCGACACACCCATGTTTCCACGTCGCAATCTGTTCAAAAATGAATGTACGTTCACTAGGATTTGTGTTCTGAATTCGTGAAACAGCCATATCTGGACAGACGAAAACCCTCGTGCCACACATGTTCACGGATTGCAGCACCAGTTTGGTACTATCGTTTGTGCAGGTATTCTGGACGGTCATGTGATTGGGCCATACCCCCTTCCACTGAAGCTAACCAGTTCTGCATACTTGATCTTCCTACAAAACGTACTGGACCCGTTCTTGGGAGAAATGCCATTGAATTTCCGAGAGGAAACGTGGTTTCAGCATGATGGTGCACCACCTCACTTCTCACGTGCGGTTGGGAGACATCTCAACAGACGATATCGTGAAAGCTGGACAGGCCGATGTGATCCAAGAGTGTGGCCGTTGCGGTCGCCGGATTTAACTCCTATGGACTGCTTCTTGTGGGATCGTATACAATGTTTAATTGACGAGACTTCTGTGGAGACAGAGGAAGATTTGCCGTCACGAGTTCCGACCGCTGAAATGGAAACTGAAGAGAGACAAGATGGAATGGAGAGTGTGTACCAGAACATGCTTCGGAGGTACATTGTCTGTAACAACGTTGGTGTTCGCCACATCGAGCCGTTGTTATATTGTATCAGTACTGTTCTGGACGTACAGTATGCTTGGTTCTTTTCTGTTTTGAAATAACGTAAACACGTACGTCTTAAGTGTTAATACAAAAAATTGTACTTAAATGATAAATGGATGTTTCGTTATGTTCCCTTTCTAATTGTTACCTAATAATTATACTGCGTCACACCTAATTCAGTTCCTCAAGCAGAAGTGGATGAGTTAAACATCTGAACTGAAACCGTCGTAGAACGGAAATGGCACGTTTCCGGACATGAGTTCCTATTCAAAATATTACGTACTCACTTCTCTCTACAAGTCCTGGAGGTGTGTAACGAGAATTTCCGAACACTCCGTGTATAGGATAAACCGGAAACAGATGACATTCAGGCTATCGACACGCTGTATCTTTTCAGTTCTTATGCACACGTGTACCAAAGGCTACTAATTTTTAGTAAGGCAGTCTACGTTAAACAGCGATCTGTGGCAGTTAGGCGGCGTTAAATGCAAGCAGATTCGTCACGTTAAAATTCAAATAAACGTCTGCTGTAGACGTTAATTTGTATTTAGTATTACACCAGCTGAATGCTTTATTGTCGCTGTGTAACGTACTCACCTCAGTGACGATACTGAAACAATTTTGAACTGAAACGTTGGCCGTTGCCGTGACTGACAAGCAGTGACACGTACGACATTGTCACAGTTTCTGTCACGCTGTGGGCAGCACACAAACACACGCCCTCAGAACCGCTGCTGCCTTCTACACACACAGCCCTGTTATTCTTTTATTTTACCATTGTGCTGCCGCACCGCATAGCCACCCCATTGTACAACAAAAATCAAAGAGTACGAGATATTGCCAGCAATCTTGTGTGAGCCTGACAATGTGACGCTCACATTTGCAGCTCCGGTTCAAGAGGCGGCTGCACCTCGCGGTCCATCTGTCGGACGTACGTACGGACTCTACACCACACCATGACCACCACGGATAACACTCCACATCAAACGGCCAGCAATCTTCGTCGGAGCCTACCGCTTCCGCCGACTCTGGTCTTCCCAGGACTCCATGTCACTGTAATGCCACTGTAACGGTAGTGTTACTCTGAAACCACCAGGACCACCAGCAATTCCACTCCACATCGAGCGGCCAGCAATTTTCGTCGACGCCTACCACTTCCTCCGACCCTGGTCTTCCCAGGACTCCATGCCACTGTATCGGTAGCGTTACTGTGAAGCGTTTACTGTGTACTTATGCTCGTTTAATGGTTGGACCAAAGTCACCAAAGACTTTGATTCTGTTACTCATATCTGATCAAGGAATTCCATTTCAGTTATTCTGTTTCGTGCTGAATTCATCTTTCCTGCGCTGCTGTTATAAGTGTACTTAAACGCAAACTGGGACTATCGCTCACCAACAACGTGCGTGCAGTATACAATAAATGGTACAAAACACACAATACGTGATGTTTATGATGTTTTTCGCAAGACACCGTCTGTGCCCGCCATTACAACGACGACGGGTGAACTACCACACCGCTTAGTAACAGTTTTGCATAAGCGTAATAAGATTATACCCGCAAAGAAAGAAAGGAATTTTACAGTTCCGGCATAATATATTCTACGTAAAGTACATAAAAATCATTCAGTGAGTACCAAGGATGAAACTGGTGCCATCGAAGTTCTTCGGTACATATTCTCGTAACTTCTTTCCTTGTTCACGAGAAATTTGCTTCGTTTAAGGTGGTAGACCAGGATGACGCTCGATTTTGCAACCGATATTCATGATTTTTTCAACAAAATAAATTCAAAACTGACTTTCGACCTTTATTGTACACTCTTAATACTGTATTATGCATTCTTTTTAAGTAAAACCCTTGCACCCAAAGGACACTACAAGACATGGACGATATTCCTTCGTGGATTGCGAGGGCGGTTGGTTGGAGCTCTGTACGGCACAGTTTTCAGTCTAGAACAAAATTCCAGAAACGGCTTTCAAACTGATGATACTGTCGAACTTAGTACGTAGGGATGGTTACAAAAAAGGTTTTTAACAAAATGGCGATACTCTGAAATAAAAGCCAATTTTGTCGACAAAAAGTCGTAATAAAAACGTGCACCAGAATCGAAATAAAAGTTTATCACAAAAATCCTACGAACTACACCACAAAAGTCGTCGACTCACAAATTACAAAAAGATATAATGCAATAACATTCATGTTTCACGAGTTACAGCTCCCGCCAACTTGAAAAATATTGTTTTGAAAAAATAACGCTTTTAAAATTTCAACCTGTGTTTTTTAATAACGAAATTGAACATACCTTTAATCAGCAAAGCCAGCACCGAACAATTGGCCTTCTTCTCACTGATGTCGAAGAACTCTCATTTTGATGAAACTATCTTGATTAAATGGCTTCCGCTTACTAATCGAAACGTTTTTTTCCGCGAGTGGAATTACTTTTTGTATCAGTATATATACGTTTGTTTGTAATTTTCAGCGCCCGCGTTTTACTTCGTACATAAAAAATAAAACAAGCGAAATGATAAGTTAATCAGAAGCGAGACAAGCACTTGCTTTCAGGCTGTTTACCATAAACTAATGACGTACGAAGAGAACTCTTCTACAGAATAGTATTTTAGTTGATACTAATGCACCCTGTGATACTATCCGATACTAACAGGTCCCCTGTCCTGTCGGTAACTACTGTTGCAATGGAGCGAGACGAATGGGCACAACATTCCGGAAATCGTTTGGGAATTAAATATTCCAAGATCCACAGCGTCAATAGTGTGTCAAGAATATAAAATTTCAGACATTATCTCTCACCAGACACCACAGTGGCTGTCGACCTTCACTTCACGAGCAAGAGCAGCGACGTTTGCTTCGAGTTGTTGGTGTTAAGATGCAAGCGACAACACTGTGTGAAATAAAAGCAGAAATCAGTGTGAGACGTACGCCTAACGTACCTGTCAAGACCGTGGGACGAAATTTGGTGGTAACAGGCTATGGCAGCAGATAAGTGACGCCATTGCCTTTGCCAACACCAAGACATCACCTGCAGCGCCTCTCCTAGGGTCGTGACCATATCGGTTGGACACTAGACGACTGGAAAATCGTGGCCTCGTCAAATGAGTCCCAATTTCACTCGGTAAGAGCTGATGGTCTGGTTAGAGTGTGGCGCAGACCCCACCGAGCCATGGACCCAAGTTGTCAACAAGACACTGTGGAAGCTGGTGATGGCTCCATAATTGTGTGGGCTGTGTTTACCTAGAATGGGCCGAGTCCTCTGGTTAACTGAAGCAATCATTTACTGGAAATGGTTGCTTTCAGCTACTTAGAGACCAATTGCAGCCATTCATGGACTTCATGTTCCCAAACAACGATGAAATTTTTATGGACGTCTATGCGTCATGTCATCGAGCCACAGTTGTTAGCGATGAGTTTGAAGAACATTCTGGATAGTTCGATCCCGACATGAATTCCATCCAACATTTATGGACATAATAGAGAGGTCAGTTCGTGCACAAACTTCAGCACCATCAACAATTTCGCTAGTATGGGCAGCTGTAGGGGCAGCATGGCTCTGTATCTCTACAGAGGACTTTCAACGACTTGTTGAGTCCTTGCCACGTCGAGGTTTTGCACCATCCCGGGAAAAAGGAGGTCCGACACGATATTAGGAGGTGACCCATGAGTTTTGTCATTGTAATTCAGCGCTTGTGGAACACTTTATATGAACAGATCTTAAAAAATGTACTCCTTAACGAATATTTGAAGCCAATAAAAAAAAAGAGGCTTAAAGAATTCTGCCCTTGTCCACCCGCTTAATAGAGTAATACATAACTTTCGAGGCAGCTTTATTTCTCTGAACACAGACAAAGAATACCGCAGAATGTGCTTTTGACCCTTGTATCTCCTGTCCACCACAAACATAGCAACAGCTTTCCTCCTTACAGACATCTGCAACCGATCACACTAGCCAGTTCTTCAATTTATCTTAAACTGTTAGATTGCGGGAGTGAAAATTAAAAATAAACTGCCCGTTTTTGCTAATGTACCAGGGTTTCCACTAAGTTCCGAAACGGACCCAGTATCGTGATATTTGATACATATATTTTCGTAAACGGAACTGTAGTAGTCTAAATCACTTCACTGAAAATTCTGGCTAGTGGCCCCAAGCATTATGCCGAGTGTTATTTTACTTATAATCTGTCTTGATTGCAAAATCTTTTTTATTCATATGACCGGTTTCGGTTCATTCAGAACCATCTTCGGATCTGATATTTCAGTTACAGGAGTAACCCGTCGAAATCCAGCAACTTTCACATGATGCTGATGTGATGCAGCATGTGAAAGTTGCTGGATTTGGACGGGTTACTACTGTAACTGAAATATCAGATCTGAAGATGGTTCTGAATGAACCGAAACCGGTCATATGAATAAAAAAAATAAAATTTTGCAATCAAGACGGATTATAAGTAACATTATACAAACACTGATTGCTGCTATCCCATCAGACATTATGTCTGTTTTTGCATTATGCCGAGCTTCGTTGAAATCTATAATTGCAGGGTGTGGCCTTTCTTGCTAGACTTGGGTGACAATAGCAGTCTAAACAAGATGGTTTCTTAATGAGTCTTTCTAGAGCGTCCCCAACACGTACGGAACAAGGCTGTTTTCCTGTGAGACATAGTACTTCTAGAATTTCTGCGAGGTCTTAAAACGAGAATGATAATTTGAGGATTCTAATCCACCATCAGCTCCATCTTGGTCAACATATCGTTGAAGATCCCTGTAAGCTTGTAAAATTCTGAGCACTGCTTAATGACCTAGTATCAGCGCCTGGTAAATGTGTCCCGAGAGGTTTTAATGGCTTATCTGATTTTTAAGGTATGAACGGAGTGGAGAAAGGGTTATTACCTGCACGAATCTGACAAAAGGATGGAGCCATTTTATCTGCAGAATCTTTCTGACACAGAGGTTAGAGATCTGGCGATGTTTCTCTACACAATGTTTGTAGCTCTCGGCCTCTTCTCTAAAGACCAATGATGCAATACTACTGAAACAGTCGAGCCAAGAGCCCTTCTTACGATGCCTAACGTTTCCGTTGTGGCGTCCACTTTTTTTTTATTGATGGTATCGTAACTATTGTTCCTCGCGATAATTCCTGAAGGCGATCTTACGTTGTCAAACAGTCCCTGAGCAATCAAATTTACACAAAAAATATCGACCGTTCACAGTCGTATCTTTCTGGTTATCGTTGTGGTATGCAACGTTGACGTCTCGATTTCTGCGATGAACCAATGCAACGCCAGCGGTGATAATGAAGTCGAATTTTATTTTTTTATTTCTTTCTCGACTGAGCTTACGCGTTAAGACCGAGCGGCATCCCAATCTCTCCAAGGGTTTTTTCATGCAATATATTCATCTTACTTATAATGAAACTTTCATCCTGACAACAAAATATTCATTTTATTTCTTCCTTATGCGTTGCGGCATTTCGTCACCGTCGAAGGAACTGAATGTAGGCTAAAGGAGAAGCACATTTACATCATATACTGAATACAATAGTACAGATACTGCTGCTACATATATACTACAGAGAGCGGACTTTGCACCTATCGGAACGCTGTTAATAAAAAGTGTCACGTCCAACTTACTCTTACTAATCGTTAAGGGAAACAGTGACGCCAGATGGCACCAACGTACCGTAAATGGAATACATGTTTTTCCGTATTTCCAAAAACTGACAAGTGTGTTTTACAATGATATATAATAATTCCTGCGTGCACTAATCAGCCAGAACGTTATGATTACCTTCCTAATAGCCGATTTGTCCGCCTTTGGCACGGGTAACAGCGACAACGCGTCGTGCCATGGAAGCAATGAGGCCTGAGTAGGTCGCTGGAGGAAGCTGGCACCACATCTGCACACCCAACTCACATAATTCACGTAAATTCTGAGAAGGGGGGACGATCATCTCTGGCGTCACGTTCAATCACATCCCAGTTGTATTCGATCGGGTTCAGATCTGGCAAGTTGGGGGTGGTGGTGTTGAGGGCAGGGGGGGGGGGGGTATTAGCACATCAATTGGAACTCGACACTGTGTTCCTCGAATCATTATATCACACTCCCGGCCTTGTGACATTGCGCATTATCTCGTTGCAAAAATGTTACTGCCGTAGAGAGATACGATCGTCATGGAGGGGTGTACGTGGTCTGGAACTGATCTACGATAGTACTTGGCCACCAATTTGAATGTTCCCTGGAGCATAGTGGAGCATCGCCAGTTTGTCTCCGTCTCGCAGTACAGGTGTCAATGAGCTGTTCCCCAGGGAGATGACCGATTCGCAGTCTCCCATCGGCATGATGAAGAAATTATCAGGCTTCATCAGAACATGCAACGCTCTGCCACTGTGCCAAGATCGGGTACCGATGGTCACGTGCACATTTCAGTCGTAGTTACCAATGTCACGGTGTTAACATTCGCACATGCATAGGTCGTCCGTCAGCTGCGGAGGCCCATCGTTAGGAATTTTCGGTGCCCCGTGTGTTCAGACACACTTACACTCTGCCCAGCCTTAAAGTCTGATGTTAGCTCCGCCACAATTGGCCGCCTGTCCTGTTATACCAGTCTGCCCAGCCTACGACGTCCGACATCTGGACGTGGTTTCGCCTTGGTTTCGCCACTTGTTGAAATCACTCACCACAGCACTCCTCGAACACCCGAAACGCTAATGTCGATCCTCTGGGCCCACACAATCTGCCATCCGTCAAACTCAGATAGATCGCGCGTCTTTCCCATTCTACACACGTACAACACGCTGACTGATACTACACGCACCTTGCGTGTGTCTAACTAGCAGTCATTCCTCGCCAGATGACGCTGCTATCGCCTGGACGGGTTTATATCGATAGTAGGTGGGTGGTCATAATTTCCTGGCTGACCAGTGTATGTCATTCACTTAATACACAGTGATGAGTCAAAACATTATCATCACCTTAACAGCTTGTTTGTTCGTTTTTGGAACGAAATGCATCACTGATTCGGCATATCAGAGATCCGACAGTTTGTTGGTAGGTTTGTGGAGGTATATAGCATTAGATGTCTACGCACAGGTCATGTAATTCACGACAAAAACGGGTCGCCGATTTGCGTACGCCGTGTTGGTGCCCGACAGTGACCCAGATGGGTCCAATAGGATTTACATCAGGCGAATTTGGTCACCGGGGGATCAACGTAAGTTCACAATAATGCTCCTAAACCACCAAAGCACAGTTCTGGCTCCGAAACAAGACAATTATACTGGGAAGACATTAGGCATGAAGGGATGCAGGTGGTTCGCAGTTGTCAGCGTGCCTTAGATTACTAACACAGGTCCCCTGCAAACACAGGAGAATGTCTCTCAGAGGGTAACACTGACCCCATCAGCCTGCATCCGTGGCGCTCCGCTCGTTTCGAGTCGCCGTTCGCTTTGGTGACGGCGTTTGAAGAGACGACCAGCGACCTAGTGGAGCAAAAATGTGAATCCCTATAAGAGCCGACACGTTTACATTGATCGACGTTCGAACCCCGACAGCCCCGTGATCACTACAGTCGTAACTGACGATATAGTTGGGCCAGGAAGTGAACATGTAGTGATCGTCTGCTGTGGAGCTCCATGTTCGCCCACGCAGTTCACCGCGCCATGAAAAGGGTTCACAGAGAATCAGTGCCAACCCGCACTCTATTCCTCACATTTGACTCTGTGGTACTTCGATCAAAAATTAAGGCTGGCAACGAAGTCATTACTGTCAGAACATATATCCCGAATTCTACGCGTTGCTATAAATGTCAGTGCTGCAACCACATCTGTGAAACTTGTGAAAATGCAGCCAAATGCGTAACCTGCAGCACGGACGCAAATGAGGGTGAGTGTTCATCTCCTTCCTCTCACTGTATCAACTGCAAGGATGCTCACGTTGCTTCCTCCCGTGACTGTCCAATCTACCTCGAAGAGAGAGCTTGTCAGGTGATCCGGGTAAAGGAAGAAGTTCCTACTCACATTGCTCGAAAAATGTTGACTAGCCACAAACCATGTACATCGTCTTCTGCCAATTATAGTACAGGGTGATTCAAAAAGAATACCACAACTTTAGGAATTTAAAACTCTGCAACGACCTAAGGCAGAGCTAAGCACTATCTGTCGGCGAATTAAGGGAGCTATAAAGTTTCGTTTAGTTGTACATTTGTTCGCCATTTCATCCAATAAAGTTTTTGGTCCCTTTTTCTTCGAAGGTGCTACTGTAACTGGACTACAGTATCTGGAGATGTTAGAGAATTGACTGTTCCCTCAGCTCGAAGCACAACAATTCATATTTCAGCAGGATGGAGCGCCACCACATTGGCACTTATCTGTCCGTAACTAACTGAACGTCAACTACCCGAGGCGATGGATCGGCCGCCAGGCAGCCCGTGACAGAGCACTTCATCACTGGCCTCCAAGAAGCCCTGATCTTACCCCCTGCGATTTTTTCTTATGGGGGTATGTTAAGGATATGGTGTTTCGGCCACCTCTCCCAGCCACCATTGATGATTTGAAACGAGAAATAACAGCAGCTATCCAAACTGTTACGCCTGATATGCTACAGAGAGTGTGGAACGAGTTGGAGTGTCGGGTTGATATTGCTCGTGTGTCTGGAGGGGGCCATATTGAACATCTCTGAACTTGTTTTTGAGTGAAAAAAACTTTTTTAAATACTCTTTGCAATGATGTATAACAGAAGGTTATATTATGTTTCTTTCATTAAATACACATTTTTAAAGTTGTGGTATTCTTTTGGAATCACCCTGTACAGTTCTCGCTACACCCCGACATACGAAGGACATGGCTATGCAGACTTGCGACTTCCAGTTTAGCGTCACGGTTGTGAAATCGTCGGCTCCCAGATCACACCCTCATCTTTACCTGCTACGTGTGCACATCATACCAACTAATCTTCACCTGCGCCTGCTCCTCGCAAACAGAAGCACGAAAATCCAAAAAGGAGTATTCCCACAATGACTTTCTGCGCACATCTAGATAGCCAACATCTAGGTCTGCACCTGTTAAACGCCAAGGTTCTAAGCAGTCAAACAAAGGCAAACAGTCTTCCCCTTCTCCACCTCTGTGTTCTTCAGTGGTGTCACCACGTCATACCCTCACCCAGCCGACCTCTGTTTCACCGGGACACACCGCCAACAACTAGTCCGCTGGCCAATTGAAAGCGAATATCGACATCTGTGTCGGACTAACGCACCTGGATCCTCCAGCCTCTGAACCTGGCCGTTGTGCCCGTTCTAGTTCTGTCACTCAGCAGCCCCCACGGTCACTTCCCCCTCATTTGACCCAATTCTGTCTGCCATCGAATATGGTTATTCTCCAATGGAACATTCGCAGCATCAGATCGAAAAGGATTGAATTACAGCTCCTCTTGCGATCATACTGTTTAGTTGCTTTCTCCCTCCAGGAAACAAAATTACGCCCTCGCCATCGCTTTCAATTCTCACACTTCACTTCTGTCCGTTTTGACCTTTCCCCTGAGTTAGCGACTCCGGGTCATGGGGCAGTAATATTACTCCCTCCAGTGGACGTCTATAGTTACATCATTTCCTTGCACACTCATCTTGAAGCTGTTACAGTCCGTCTTTCCCTTCCCAGTTTCACCTTCTCTCTTTGCAATTTCTATTCACCCTCGTCTTCTGCTGTCACCATGACTGACATTTTGCAACTTAGTGCTTAACTTCCTCCTCCCTCTTTGCTGCTAGGCGCCTTCTATGGCAACCATTCCCTTTGGGGCTCTCCATGCCCCTCTCCGACAGTTAAATGGCTCTGAGCACTATGGGAATTAACATCTATGGTCATCAGTCCCCTAGAACTTAGAACTACTTAAACCTAACTAACGTAAGGACATCACACAACACCCAGTCATCACGAGGCAGAGAAAATCCCTGACCCCGCCGGGAATCGAACCCGGGAACCCGGGCACGGGAAGCGAGAACGCTCCGCACGACCACGAGCTGCGGACCCTGTCCGACAGGCTCTCTCCTAGCAGATATCTTCAATCAGCTCAATCTAATCTGTACACGGGTACACCCACATTTCTTTCCGAATTACGCACTCCTTTTCCTACCTGGACCTTTCGATCTGTCTTGCTCAGCTTTCTCGTCGTCTCGAGTCGTCCGTCATCTCCGACACATACTGGGGTGACCATTTCCCGTGCGTCATTCGTTTGCTAACGCCCATCCCAGCTGTGCATCCAAACAACTGTCTGTGTACGTGGGCAGGAAGAGAGAAGAAGGTTGTTGGAGTATTCTGCTTAGAACGATAACATACAGGAGGTCGAGCGGTCAGGACGTGTGAGTGGGCATCCAGGACTGACGTTAAATGACAGAACGGGAAATTAGGTAAAATAAAGAGAATGTATTTCAGTGTACGGTATACAAGGGCCGTGCCTAGGGTCGGAAGTTACGAGGTTTACGCCAGTTAGGACGTCGAACAACTAATTGAAATGGGCAGCGGAAGGGGAGGCGGTTCATGTTAACTGATGTCAGTGGCCGGTAATGGAACGGAGAGCCAGAGGCTCTGCCTCACGAAAAGACGTCAACTCTGCTCAAGGTCTGGATCAAAAGAGAGCGAAGGAACTGCGTTCTGCACTGTGGAATCGTCCAGAATCCACGCACGTGACCTGTATCCACGCTTGCTATTGGCTAAAACAGATGGCTTGAATTCGCTGGCAGTTTCAGCAGAGGGCTCAAGGCGTCCCTTGTCAGCAGCTTTAACTTGACAGAACTGCCTTGAATGTGAAAGAGAGGCAACTTGTGTCACATACGCACAGCCGAAGTTGCTCTGGGAGAAAACTTGTTAAGATCTAACTGGGCCTTTAAAATAAATGTTGTAAAACAATTCTCTAAAATATTCCCTGACTGGTTGCCACCCTGTACATTGCTTCCACCTTTCCAGAGCGTTCGTAACTCACATTGTTTACAAAAGGGTGTCAGTTACTCCCAGGAAAGACGGTTTGCCCTAATAGTGGCCCATAGTGTGACTACGGGAGGAATCTGTTACAATATTTCATTTAGTGTAAGTGGGAGGGGACTTACATATAGTCAGGTTCATCAAATTCATGAGTTAAGAAAACAGAGTTAAGAAAACAGTAAAATACTAACTGCTCAAATTTTGTGCAGAAATACAATAGCTCCTGTAATAACTGAAATCATCATCAACCAGATAATCAGTTCTTAAATTAAACGAGGGTAAAATTGTGCCAGAGACTTTCACAAAACGGGAATGGTTTCTGCTAGTTTGAGGGAAAAATCTGTTATTAATTTACTGTAGCAGTACTAAACTCTGTGTCATAGGAAGTATATGCTCGCAGAACTGAATCAGCACTGATCTTTTAATGGTTTCCAGGCGTTATTAGTATTGTCTGGCAAATATTAATCTCGCTGCTACATATTGGAAATAATACCAAAATATAAAATGCATCAACAACATGACAGAATACTTAGTTCTATGATAAAGTATTTGGGTAATAAACGTAATAAATCAGCTTGCTGCAGAACATTAACACCTGGCCATGGTTAGAACTGGATTAAGTACATTTGAAAAAGGGTAATAACCTAGGTAAAATCTTGCTACGTCATCTGACTATTGATGCTGGTGATAAATACACAAAGTTCCACTGGCTAAAAAATATTAACATAATTTGAGTAAAATGTAGAATCCAGTTGGCAAGTTGAAGAGATGATGTACCATAAAGCACATAACCCAAACCTTACTTATGCTAATCCATGTTAAAATACAGAAGTTAGAATAACGGAAAAATTTCTAATTACTGGATGCAAGCAGGTGGTTGATTTCCTTAGAACGCCAGTAACGATAAAATAACAGCTCATGAATATCTGTAGATTTGTCCACTTAAAGGGATAGTTATGGTTTTAAGATTAAATAGAGGGTGCAAAAGCTAATTCACAAGATTAACATTATTCGAAATGGTAAGTTCAGCTGCTTAAATCAGTTGAAAGAAAAAGTAAAATTAAATTCATAAAAGCATTCACTGAAATATGTAGCCTCTAGGTTGATCCCATTACTCTGGATCACTTTAAATGACAGTATACTGAAAAATTACTGGATTTATGGATAATATTAGGGGACAGCGATGGCTGCACCACACAACCACGAATTTCTAATATTAAAATTCTAACTACAAAATTTAAAAAACCTTCAGTTGCTTCATAAAATAGCAGCCCTTCAAAACATGGCATATCCAAATACTGAGGAATAAACAGCAAGAGACAGTGAACTATTGCACATAGATCAAACTATACAGGAGTTCCAACTGGAAAAATAGTAGCATAAAGTAGCCAATGCATCTGATATACCATCATTGTCTCAATTTCGATACATTGTTGGAAATGTCCAATGCAGTCAAATAATAGCGAAAATCTCAGAAAAGCAAAAGAAAATATATTAAAAACCATATGAAATTGCGTCATGGGGTAACAGTACTGATGCACATCACTTAATTTTTCATGTAAATTAATTTTTCACAGCAGACAAATGGGAACTAACAGGGTTGAAATGTGACTAAGTTGTGGCCTGAATGGTTACTGGTTTGTCCGAGAAATAATATAGTCTTATAAATGAGTACCTATATTCAATATTTCTCATAAGTTACTGCTCAAGGTGCAGCACAACATTTTCCAATTGCGAAATGAGGATGTGGTATGACTTTAAATATTTGTAGGGTGAATGCACCTAGTGTAAGGGCTTCCTAGTCATAATACAGTTTTGACTTATATTCATTAATTGTAGAAAAAACATACTCATTTAAATATTTATCTAATTCCCAGAACCACAAAATTAGATAATCAACATGTATCACTTCATTACATTACAGCTATAAAAAGAACATAAGGCATAAGTACTTGAGGGAACAGATCTATGGTAAATCTTTATTCCATAGGAATATTGCTCATTATCTCATCATAACCATTGTACTACTCTAAGTCCCTTTATAAGAAAAACACACGAAAAGTTATTAATTCACATTAATATAAGGAGACAAAATATGAAAATACACCAAGAAAGTACAAGATCTAGTGCTCAGAGTAACACACGGACTTAATATTTTTCCTAATACTGGCACTGAAACGTAATGTTCTGCAAAAATGTTACAATAATTATTAACAAATGTCCGCTATACCTAAAATTACCACTATAAATTCAGGACAAGACTTGTTGGAGTGTCAACTGAAAATTACGGTCCGTTACAGCCTCATTTTTTCCTCTAAAATGACAAAGTTCTAGAAAAGCTATCTGTCTTGTCCACTACTATTAGAGTTTACTGTTTTCAGATTATTAGGAGGCCTTCATACGGCATAAAATAAGCGAGTAAAACGAAGTTATAGGCATGGAGGAATACACAGGCAAAACTCTAGAAAGGGTAAATAAAATGTGTGTCCACAGTGACAAAACAACTAACAATATCATCGTCCTATTCAAACTTCACATAAAGGAAGCAAAAGAATGCAGCTCATAAAATACGAAAATATTCGCAGATGGAATACGGTTCTGCGCGACAGAAGCGCACGAACTGTTTGTAAACTTCCGACTGGCGGGAGCATAGCACGTGGACTGCACGGCGGGGAAGAACAGAGATGCGTGTGTGACGTCGACAAACTAGGATATGCGCAAATTGAGACGCGTATGTCACGAGACCCACGAGAAAGACAGGCCGCGGCGCGTACGCCATAAAGATAGGCCTGAACTCGTTCGCTCCCTCAGCTCAGCAGACAAATTGCGTTCCTAAACCAGTTAAATCGCAGCTGGGCGTGTACCTATTAACGAGAATTGCATCTTCTGCTGGAATCTGCTATTACGAAGTCCTACTCATTAACAGTACCAGAACAAAATTTAATTTAAGATCAGTACTGGATATAAATGGTATAGCGGCTTGTTTATAGCATTTAGTCTCTTCTGCTTAACAGTCCTAAAATCCTACAAGAACTGGAGCGTAATGCAACTGATAACCATTAATTCAGTCTTATTGTACCACAGTACAGCCGTAACAAATTATAAGAAAGCCTATGGACTTCCGATCGTTGCAGGACTAATAACAGTAAGACTCCACAATAGCGGATTCCAGTAGAAGATGCAATTCTCTTTTGTACTTAAACACCTAGATACGAGTTAAAAGGGGTAGAAACAGTTTGTCTGGTGAATTGAGCGTGTGCGCGAGCTCAAGCCTACCTTCGTGACGTACACGCCGCCGCGTGTTTTTCTCGTAGGCCTCGGTATAGCACGTGTGACGTCACAAGACACTACAGTGCGACGCGCACGTTCCGTATATGCCGCGCTAGTCCAGCGCATATTGAAAATCGGAAACATACTTCGCACGTGCCGGTTAACGACACTGCGCTGACAGGATCGAAGCGCGCGCGCACCCTGTAATCTTTCTCAAACGATTTTACAGAAACTATTCAGTAAAAATATTTGATTTTTGCCTTTGTTGTAGCGTTATATGTCAGTTTCGTGGAGAAGTGCCCATCATCTCGCTAGTGGACATACTTAATGTGATATACATACTTTAGTAAGAGACTACGCAAAATTCGAGAAGTTTGCAATGAAAAACAGGGATCTCTATGATTTTGCGTTTGGTGCGTGTTACACCTTATATTGCTGGGTATGAAATTTAGCTAACATATTGAGTTTTTCTTTAGAGTTGGGAGGAGGTCTCTATCAGTATCCGATCTCGAGAAAATGTAACCTGCGTAGGGCGTTCACTCCCGAGCTCACCCACGCAAGAATGAAATATTTACATCTCTCATATCTCCTAAACCGCTCGATACAACGAAACGATATTTTGCCGAATGATAGCGCATAAGGAGGAGAGTATTTTGCAATTCGTAAGCACACGGAACTTTCTTATCTATGGCGATAAATCAGAAATTATATTTCCAGTTTCATTTTTTTCACTTCAGTGACTAATCTTTTAAGTTATTGAGAGCTAGTGAAAAAGAAGAGTTTCTGTTGTGTTGGCAGAAGAGCCAACACCGTGTTACGAATGGAGGCCGAAATGCACACGTTTTAGCTCACGCAGGCTGTCGTGAGGAGGGAAGAACTATACTGACGTGAGGTCTGGAACATGACAAGGAATTAGAATTCAGAAAGCGGACGTAATTAGTTTGATACTTAACTTTAATCCATTAGTGATGAACGTCGCTCTTGACGGTACATGATTCACAATATTATCTGTTCAGATTATAGTAACTGAATATGGCGCCTTGCTAGGTCGTAGCAAATTACGTAGCTGAAGGCTATGCTAAACTGTCGTCTCTGCAAATGAGAGCGTATGTAGACAGTGAACCATCGCTAGCAAAGTCGGCTGTACAACTGGGACGAGTGCTACGGAGTCTCTCTAGACTTGACCTGCCGTCTGGCGGCGCTCGGTCTGCAATCACCGATAGTGGCGACACGCGGGTCCGACGTATACTAACGGACCGCTGCCGATTTAAAGGCTACCACCTAGCAAGTGTGGTGTCTGGCGGTGACACCACAGTTTCCTAGTACATAAATAAAGATGATATTTCTTCTCTTATGTTACTGCAAACCGACACAATGAGGATTTTCGTAAGCTATTTAGCTCTCTGGTCACCAATTACTTGTTTAATGAGACACTCTGTTTTATAATTCTGTCGCAATAGCTGCTGTAAGATGAGTTTGTACAAATTGTGCTGTGTTTTGGCAAAGGGAGTACAATTAAACATGTCAACAAGAGAAATGTGGCCGTTACTCATAAATGAAAATGTTTCTTTGAATGAGAAAAGGTTAAAAATTCACACAAAAATAAATTGCCAATTTTGTTGGAATTTTGGTTGAATCCCCGTAACGTCTCGTATTTTTAACACTCAACGACTGGAATGGAAAGTTACCAAAGGATTTTGTTTTTTTTTCTTCATCTGAGCAGCATTGAAACAATTTCCCTTCAGGTGGAATGACAGGCACATGCCAGATGCTGGTTACTCATCTACAGCTTGCCCAACTGACAGTTCAAAATGGTTCAAATGGCTCTGAGCACTATGGGACTTAACTTCTGACGTCATCCGTCCCCTATAACTTAGAATTACTTAAACCTAGCTAACCTAAGGACATCACACACATCCATGCCCGAGGCAGGATTCGAACCTGCGACCGTAGCGGTCGCGCAGTTCCAGACTGTAGTGCCTACAACCGCTCGGCCACTCCGGCCGGCAAACTGACAGTGTGTGATTGTTCAATAAAACAGTTGCTATTGAGAAAAATAAACTATTGATCAGTCGCACAACACAATGGTCAATGTATTGTCAGCAGCTGAGAATAATGCGCGGGACAGGGATCTGGAAGCTAGCCAGGCGTGCCTTGTGAGCAGGAATCCGCGTCTTTCGAAAAACATTGTCATGAAAGTAGGTCTGCCTTTGTCAGCAATACATTTCAACAAATTAAATATATCAAATCACCACACTCTTTTAGGACACTCATACTTTCGGAATAATACTGACCATTTTTTTCATTTGTGTAGCCTGTTGTATAATTAGTTTATTAACGCTGATAGTGTGTATGCAACCACTGAAACGCTTTTTCTCGTCGCAACGAGCCAATTAAAAATTGTTATTCGCGAGGGTTTCTTATGTCTAGGTTGCAGTGGAACTGTGATGTGAGTCCGCACAGGATACTGTGGCCGATGCGCAGACACGATTTTCCGTCCGCAACGCTGAGCGAGTCCATTCCGTCGTTCAGGAGGGGAGGCCGTCTCATTGTACACTCCTGGAAATGGAAAAAAGAACACATTGACACCGGTGTGTCAGACCCACCATACTTGCTCCGGACACTGCGAGAGGGCTGTACAAGCAATGATCACACGCACGGCACAGCGGACACACCAGGAACCGCGGTGTTGGCCGTCGAATGGCGCTAGCTGCGCAGCATTTGTGCACCGCCGCCGTCAGTGTCAGCCAGTTTGCCGTGGCATACGGAGCTCCATCGCAGTCTTTAACACTGGTAGCATGCCGCGACAGCGTGGACGTGAACCGTATGTGCAGTTGACGGACTTTGAGCGAGGGCTTATAGTGGGCATGCGGGAGGCCGGGTGGACGTACCGCCGAATTGCTCAACACGTGGGGCGTGAGGTCTTCACAGTACATCGATGTTGTCGCCAGTGGTCGGCGGAAGGTGCACGTGCCCGTCGACCTGGGACCGGACCGCAGCGACGCACGGATGCACGCCAAGACCGTAGGATTCTACGCAGTGCCGTAGGGGACCGCACCGCCACTTCCCAGCAAATTAGAGACGCTGTTGCTCCTGGGGTATCGGCGAGGACCATTCGCAACCGTCTCCATGAAGCTGGGCTACGGTCCCGCGCACCGTTAGGCCGTCTTCCGCTCACGCCCCAACATCGTGCAGCCCGCCTCCAGTGGTGTCGCGACAGGCGTGAATGGAGGGACGAATGGAGACGTGTCGTCTTCAGCGATGAGAGTCGCTTCTGCCTTGGTGCCAATGATGGTCGTATGCGTGTTTGGCGCCGTGCAGGTGAGCGCCACAATCAGGACTGCATACGACCGAGGCACACAGGGCCAACACCCGGCATCATGGTGTGGGGAGCGATCTCCTACACTGGCCGTACACCACTGGTGATCGTCGAGGGGACACTGAATAGTGCACGGTACATCCAAACCGTCATCGAACCCATCGTTCTACCATTCCTAGACCGGCAAGAGAACTTGCTGTTCCAACAGGACAATACACATCCGCATGTATCCCGTGCCACCCAACGTGTTCTAGAAGGTGTAAGTCAACTACCCTGGCCAGCAAGATCTCCGGATCTGTCCCCCATTGAGCATGTTTGGGACTGGATGAAGCGTCGTCTGCACGTCCAGCACGAACGCTGATCCAACTGAGGCGCCAGGTGGAAATGGCATGGCAAGCCGTTCCACAGGACTACATCCAGCATCTCTACGATCGTCTCCATGGGAGAATAGCAGCCTGCACTGCTGCGAAAGGTGGATATACACTGTACTAGTGCCGACATTGTACATGCTCTGTTGCCTGTGTCTATGTGCCTGTGGTTCTGTCAGTGTGATCATGTGATGTATCTGACCCCAGGAATGTGTCAATAAAGTTTCCCCTTCCTGGGACAATGAATTCACGGTGTTCTTATTTCAATTACCAGGAGTGTACTTCCGCCTGTCGGCTAGTGCACGTCGAGTGAGCACAGCGGTATACACGGCATGGCATCACAGACTGCATAGCCAGGCAACAGAGATTATTTTCAATGTAATTACATTTATGTCAGACGAGGCAAAAGAGGGGAGACAAATCCCAGTAAAAAGTGTTCTAGAAAGAGTGCAGGCTGCTACTGGTGTGTCACTTCGAACAATACGGAGAATAAAGAAAGAGGGAGAAAAAGTAGTTGCCGGCAGTTCCTAGGGTTTCTCTACTCCTGGAAAAAAGAGGAATAAAGAGAAAAAGATTTTGCATTTAGATGGTTCAAATGGCTCTGAGCACTATGGGACTCAACTGCTGTGGTCATAAGTCCCCTAGAACTTAGAACTACTTAAACCTAACTAACCTAAGGACATCACACACATCCATGCCCGAGGCAGGATTCGAACCTGCGACCGTAGCGGTCGTGTGGTTCCAGACTGTAGCGCCTTTAACCGCTCGGCCACTCTGGCCGGCTTACATTCAGATGATTTTGATGAACAAGTTGTGCGGAGACTGATATACAGGGTGAAAAGTATTTAAACCGACAAACTCTGGGAGGTTATAGGGGACATTAAAAAAAATATTTTTCCCTAATGTCATTTTTTCTTCAGTTGTTAGAGGCCGTATTACGATGTTCAGTTGTCAGAGGGCGTATTACACTCTTCAGTTGTAGGCAATTGCTGTCCACCAGTATACTAATGCATTGTCTCTGTTTACTAATGGAGCGATACACATGGGGTGAGTACACTGATATGGTTGGTGCGTACTACGTAGCGCACCACAACGGACGAACTACACAGCGGGTTTATCAACAACAATATCCTAATCGCCGTAGCCCGCTTCATACAACCTTTGCTGCTGTGTACCAACGTCTGTGTGAGACAGGGTCATTTAGCAGATTACCTGGACAGGGACGCCGTTGCACGGTAAGAACGCTGCAATTTGAGGAAGATGTCTTGCAGCATGTGGAGTGGGATCCTTCAATCAGGATTCGTGCAATTGCACGTAACATTGGGACGAATCAGACGAATGTAAGAACAGTCCTTCGAGAGCAATTGTTACGTCCATTTCATTTACAGCGTGCCCACAACCTGGAACGAGTTGCTTATCCACCCAGAGCACAGTTTTCGCAGTGGTACCTGAAACAGTGTGAAATGCATCCCACATTTCCATCCTCTGTGTTGTTTACCGGTGAAGCAACCTTCGGGCGTGATGGAGTCTTCAACATGCACAATTCACATGTTTGGAGTGAGGTTAACCCACATGCCACAGTTACTAGCGCTCATCACGTGCGGTTCTTCGTTAATGCGTGGGTCGCTGTTGTTGGTGCCTGTGTAATTCGGCCGTACCTGCTACCTAGGCCATTAAATGGCAGGCACTATTACAATTTTCTCGCCAGAGCATTGACAGAATTGCTGGAAGACGTCACGCTCTAGCCGGCCGCGGTGGTCTAGCGGTTCTCGGCGCTCAGTCCGGAACCGCGCGACTGCTGCGGTCGCAGGTTCGAATCCTGCCTCGGGCATGGATGTGTGTGATGTCCTTAGGTTAGTTATGTTTAAGTAGTTCTACGTTCTAGGGGACTGATGACCACAGATGTTAAGTCCCATAGTGCTCAGAGGCATTTGAACCATTTTTTGAACGTCCCGCTCCCTAAAAGACAACGCATGTGGTTCCAACGTGACGGGGCGCCGGCACATTTCAGTCGTCGGGTGCGTCGATTCCTGGACCGACGGTTCCCAGAAAAGTGGATTGGCAGAGGTGGTCCTGTACCATGGCCCGCTTGATCCCCAGGTATGTCCCCTCTGGACTTTTTTGTGTGGGGAGAGATGTGCAACATTGTTTACGTAACTCCTGTTGCATCAGAGGAGGATCTGGTTGGCCGGATAGTAGCAGCAGCAGGAACAATTCAGGATACTCCTGGGGTTTTTCCATTTTCAGACAGAACATGATCCGACGGTGTAACCTTTGTTTACGTGTCAGTGAAGGCATTTTTGAAAATCTACTGTAATTGAAATTGGGTTGTGTTAATGTGTTTTGTCTTAGTCATAAAAAAAATGGAAAAGTGTTTGTTGGTTTAATTAATTTGCCGCCAGAGAAATCTTCCTCTACCGGTTTAAATACTCCTCATAGGAAAAAATGACATTAGGGAAAAATATTTGTCTTGATGTCCCCTACAACCTCCCATAGTTTGTCGCTTTAAATACTTTTCACCCTGTATAATTTCTACGTGACAAACAGCGTCCCACAATAAAGGCACTTTATCCCGTAGTAAGAGAAAATACATCTTTTAAGGGAAGTATTTCTTCATAACGGCACCTACTTCAAACTTCAGGCTTCAGGTACGTTGGTTTTTTTAAGGTCAATGTATTATTTATATGCGTCAATTTTTGTGTAATTAACGTGTTTAATATCTATCAGGTGGCGCAAAACAACAGATAACAGGAAGGTGCTTGTGGAACGTTTAGAAATACGCAGTAAACGTGCTGAATATTTAAAGAAAATAAAAAAGTACCGTGAAGAAGGTAGACCTATCATATATGTCGATGAAACCTATATTCACAGTTCGCACACTACGCCCAAAGAGTGGACAGATGGCTCAAGTAATAGAGTAAAGGCGCCACTTTCAAAAGGACAACGTCTGTTATAGTACACGCAGGTAACAAAAATATCTAATAAGGACACGTAAATCTGTAGACTGTAACGTATTAATGTGTCTAAACGTCAAAGGAAACATTCGCATTCTTCTGGTCTACAATACTGTAGGTCATGAGATAGTGAGCATTCCTTTGAAATTTCGACATGTTCTTCAAAACAGCGACAGAAATAACGTCCGTGTTATTAACGCATTTATGTTATTTTTCTGACCACAGGAGGCAAATCAGGTTTTGTGCCAAATGCACTTTTAATTTCCAAATCCGGCACTAAAACAGGAGATTACCACGCAGAAATGAATGCTGAAAAATTTTCAACGTATTTGTTTTATCTTTTACTATCTGATTGTGGTACACATGTAAAATAGTGTCATAATTAGACTGAACGACTATATTTGTTATCAGGTGGCTGGAAAACAAAATAACACCGAATGTGCCGCGAAACACCGTTGTTGTGCTTGACAATGCTAGTTATCACAATGTTCTGGATGAAAAACCACCAACAATGTATACCAGGAAAGCTGACATGGCATATTGGCTAAATTCCCGAAACATTCAATTTGACCATGGAAGCACAAAGCTCGAACTGCTTGACTTAATAGAAAGCAACAAACCCCCAGAGATTTACACTGTGGATAAACTTCTGGCACATTATGGTCATTCTGTTCTCTGTTTACCTCCTTACCATCCTGAACTAAATCCTATGGAAATGGTATGGGCTACGGTAAAGAACTGGGTGGCTACAAAGAATGTTACGTTCAAGCTGGAGGATGTGCGGAAGCTAGCTGAAGAAAAATTTTTCTAAATTACTGTACACGAATGTGAGGCAGTTTGCAGGAAAATATGGAAGAAACATATGCAAATCCGAAAAAATGACAGACGAACTGGAAGAAATGGTTATTGAGATACGTGCCAGCGATACTGATGACACTAGCGATGATTATGATGATGATGATGATTTCCAACCTTTCCAGTCTGAGGACGGTGAATAAATAAAAGGTCAGTAGACAAAAAACAGACGTTGCGCATTCTCTTTGTTTTACAGTCTGAACATAGTAGTCAGGGACGTCGTCCGCTGCATGTATTATCATATTAACTATGAACCATGTGAATTGTGACATGTCCTTCGTGATTTAGTATTGTTCTCACTGATTGTTTAAGCACTATCCAGACGAATGCAGTAGAGTGACCACTAATGAAAACTCTTCCTATTTGCAGGTTCAACAGAACTTCCTGCATGCACCACAAATCAGTCAATAACCTATATCGCAAACATTACATAGCAAGATTCATAATGTTAATAACATAATAATAACAATAATAAAATAATGTTCATAAAATTGGGTGTAGTACTTAAAAAAGCTTATTATTTTTATTATCCGGTGTGCCATTCCTCCGCATTGCGACAGATGGTCGAGCGCAGGCATTGCTGTAGGGCAGCACTTCCCGTCTAGCCGTCTAGCACTGACAAGGGAACCTCCCCATCCCACGCCCCTCAGATTTAGTTATAAGTTGGCACAGTGGATAGGCCTTGAAAAACTGAACACAGATCAATCGAGAAAACAGGAAGAAGTTGTGTGGAACTATGAAAAAAATAAGCAAAATATACAAACTGAGTAGTCCATGCGCAAGATATGCAACATCAAGGATGGTGTAAATACAGGAGTGCCGTGGTACCGTGGTTAGCGTGAGCAGCTGCGGAACGAGAGGACCTTAGTTCAAGTCTTCCCTCGACTGAGAAGTTAAATTTTTTATTTTCAGACAATTATTATCTATCCGTCCGTCCGTCCGTCCTGTGCGAGGTACCTGCGCCGTAGTATGGGGACGCTACACCTAAACAAACATCGAAACACACGATTTGCTTGGACATATGCAGGATTTGAAGGTCTACACACGGAAAACGTTGAAAACGTTAAAAACACATGTTTTGACAGAGCACAGGGAAAACTGTGGGTCTGAGCACTATGGTCATCAGTCCCCTAGAACTTCTTAAACCTAACTAACCTAAGGACATCACACAACACCCAGTCGTCACGAGGCAGAGAAAATCCCTGACGCCGCCGGGGAAAACTGTGCTTCTGTGAAACTGTTGCATTCATTTGTTGCAGTTTATGTGACAAACTCTTATGTTTTCATCACTTTTTTGGGAGTGATTATCACATCCACAAGAAAACCTAAATCGGGCAAGGTAGAAGAATCTTTTTACCCATTCGCCAAGTGTACAAGTTAGGTGGGTCGACAACATATTCCTGTCATGTGACGCACATGCCGTCTCCAGTGTCGTATAGAATATATCAGACGTGTTTTCCTGTGGAGGAATCGGTTGACCTATGACCTTGCGATCAAATGTTTTCGGTTGCCATTGGAGAGGCACGTTCTTTCGTTTACGAATCGCACGGTTTTGCGGTGCGGTCGCGAAACACAGGCACTAAACTCATTACAGTGAACAGAGACGTCAATGAACGAACGATCATAACTTTGCGAAAATAAAAAAGTAAACTTTTCACTCGAGGGAAAACTTGAACCAAGGACCTCTTATTCTGCCGCTGCTTAAGCTAACCAGGGGACCACGGCGCTCATGAGCTCAGACTCTCCTTGATGTTGTCTGTCTTGCGCATGGACTACTCAGTTTGTATATTTTGCTTATTTTTTTCATAATTCCACACAACTTCTTCCCGTTTTCTCGACTGATTTGTGTTCAGTTTTTCAAGGCCTGTCCACTGTGCCAACCCAACTTATAACTAAATCTGAGGGTGGGGGGGGGGGGGCGATGGGGAGGTTCCCTTGTGAGTGCTTCCCCTCCAGTGCTCGCTCACTGCCCAGCCGCTACCCCCACCACTACCGCTCTCGCTACGCTTCCCCGGCCGTCTGCGCATCTACCGGCCAATTTAACCTGCCTGCACTCTACTTAGTATAATGTCTCTTATTATATCCATATCCAAGTAATTATAGTGAATCTTATGTACTTCATATCTTGGACGCTTTTTACCTGGAGCACAAAGAGGTCATATCTGTGGAAATTACGCCTTCCCGACTTTTTGCAACAGATCATACTGATACGTCGGCATAACAGGCAGCAAGTAATTAACCTTGTTTTACGTCCCCGCCCCGCTTCTAGATAACATGATTTTATAACATTTCTTACTTCTTTATTCACTACCCTCACGATGAATCGTTTCTCCCTTCTTACGATCTGAAAACATTGTGGAGGCAGAAGATATAATCCAAATGGCTAATGGCTCACCAGTTATTGAAATGTGCATTGTTCCAGACAAAAGAACAAACAAACCAAAAAAACTATACAGATGCATTTAACTGAAAGCTATTATGTACTAGCGAAAAGAGATTGAGCTCTTAAAAGGCGAAAAACAAAACACTACTTGTTGCTGTTGTTGTGGTCTTCAGTCCTGAGACTAGTTTGATGCAGCTGTCATAAAATTCAGTATACTGTAAGGCTGTGTTTTTCGGACGGGCAATACTTCCACTGCCCATATGCGCCATGCCGAAGGGAGCATATGGCAGGACTGCCTTAAAGCCGTCGGCACACGGACCGTGCATCTGAACGTTGAGCGTTGAGCGTGCCGAGTTTCTGACGTCATAGCGTGGAATAGCACGTTCGGGAGTCTTTCCGAACGTGCAGAGCAATATCTGGCATGTCAGATATTCTGAGCGTGCGTCTGAGCGTTGACCAATGAGATGGCACAGCGCCACTACGTCACACACACGCCGTCTCCCATCAGTACAGAGTTGTGAGGCGCCATATTGGCGTTCATTTCAAACCTATATGTATATATGCCGTTTCTGAGCACCAGCAAATTGAGAATCACTGAAAAACCCGTTGTTAGTTGTGTGATTCGTTCCAATAAAATTGTGAGGAACATCGTATTCGTGGCAAAAGAATTATTGTAACCTGCGTATTATAAGAGTAGGCTATTTGAAGGCAGCGACACACTGAAGATCCACCAAAAACGCATTGTTCTTGGTACAATTTGTTATAATTAAATTTCAATTAGTAACATAATTATCTACGATTAACGGTTTTAGCAAGCTGTAATACAATATGATTACATACACCACAGGTCGGAGGGGTTTAGCGTATTGGTTAGCGTCTCTGTCTATGAAGCTCTTTTTGTTGGGGCGGTGGTTCGCGTCTTAAAACTACAAAATTTTTTTTTCCTAACATTCGCATTATTAGGTTCTGATACCTTATTATTAGTTTAATATAATTATACGCTATAATATTTGATGTTATGTAAATATAAGTTCACCTTTTTTTGAGGGGTGACTTTGTTCGATTGGCTTAATCTACAGGACAGCTTGCGCTACTTGTATAAAGTTATTTTGTTCCTTTTTCTTTTACGCTTCGTAATTCACATGTTGCAAGGATTCTGCTACTGGGTAGGAACAGTGATCAAGTAAGCCTGACCCTGGAGTTTTACTAAAATGTGGGAATGATGAAATAATGTTTATCGTATGCAGAGAAGTATTCCAACTTGTACCCCGCTGTTTGTAATGGAACTGTTATAAGCCTGTGTCCTTATTGATTGGACATGGTACTTTCCTTTTCGTGGACGATGGAGAAAATGTGCGTTTTAATAGAGCTAACGTGGGAATTTTACGCACGCCCGTTGAGTAAATAGTGTGATTTACGAACTACTAGAAACAACTGCTGCTGGAGTGCGTTGCGATCGCGTACACCACGTTGGGGCCCACGTACCGTATGCACAAGTAGCATCGTTCCTGAGCGTTCAGCCTCACCCCTCCCGCAGTGCTCACACGGCGCGAAGCGCAAGAAACTGCCAGGACCACAACACCGCGCAACCTGGCGCAGGAGAGCGTCGCGTCGCGTCCCTGCGCGATCCCATTTGAAACCGTGAAGTTACAAAAATGCGCGCTGCGTTGCATCACACCACACGCGCTATGCGCGTCTCAAATTGCGCCTTGCGTTGGCGCTTCTTTCTAGTAAGGTGATGAAGGGGGGTTATTATCTGCAGTGTAACACACGTCTTGCGGGAGGGGAAAGAGCGGAGATGTAGGCGCAAGGGAGGCGGAAGGGCGAGAGAGGTGATGGAGAAGTGGCACGTGTGCTTGCCAAAGAGATCTTCAAGAACACTTTTTTGAAGCACAGCTGGTGGGGTGTACCGGCGGTATAACACTAAGTATGCACAAAAACAGAATAAGACAGTGCTGTCTGAATGCAGGTTAAACACCAAGTACAGAGCGACACCAAATTTGTACATGAAAAAAGCTTAACTTTTGTATGACAAAAAAACAAGGGTTACTTCGGGCAGTTAGTACAGCACTTGTTTTAAATTTAAACTAGAAATAGGGTGACAGAGTGAATCTCTGTGTTGTATTTCAGCAAACACAAAATTCAGAAAACACCTCTCAGTCGTTTTAAGAATTAGTTGTCTGCATTAAAACTACAACAGGGTCGCCTCAAAACGATGAAAATTATGGTAAATAACGGTTGGAATATGTGATAGGGTAGTGCAGGGCTTAACACAGTGTAAAACGCGTAGGTAACACAAAAGTAAATGTTCATTTCACTGGGCACAGATCAGGAAAGTTCTGTAAAGAGGGACTGAAGATAAACAGTCAGTTCAGCGGATATGAGGATTAAAAACGTGCCATCATTTTAACTCTTAGTTACAGCTTGAACAGGGAAATGAATGCTTCTAAACCTACAGTGGACTTAGCTCATCTGCAAAGCAGTGGAGCAGTGGAACAGTGGAACATTAGTTGCATAAGTTAGAGAAAATTCTAAGTATCACTATCTACTGAACAATGAAAGACCAATAGAATAGACACCACAAAGTGGGTCTCCACAATCTAGATTTGACAACAAAGCGAAACATTCAACGAAGCCGACTTGTAATAAGTAGCATTGTAGAAAAACTTTAGTAAGGTTAACTTGATGCATTCGTTCGAAAGACAAAACAAAAACCTTGTCAATGGTTCAAATGGCTCTGAGCACTATGGGACTTCACATCTGAAGTCATCAGTCCCCTAGAACTTAGAACTACTTAAACCTAACTAACCTGAGGACATCACACATATCCATGCCCGAGGCAGGATTCGAACCTGCGACCGTAGCAGTAGCGTGGTTCCAGACTGAAGCGCCTAGAACCGCTCGGCCACCGCGGCCGGCCCTTGTCAATTAAAGAAATCTACAATTGAAATACGGTACAACACCAAAATTCTACAACAAAGCTGTCTAATGTAAATAGCTTAATTCATCACATGACAAAGACTTATACAGTAGTTGGGAAAGGGTATCTTCAAACATTTCAAAATCTTCAAAATACCTAAACTTTCCACATAGTACAAATAAGCATGCTCCGAAGCCATCCTTCTCACACAAAAAATTAACGGTTACTTACAACCACTTAATATTTATATTCTATATAATACTCACAGAACATTGTAAGTCTAAACATATGCAATAAATGACTTTTCAATCATGTAAAAATATTAAAATTAGACTTACTTACAGGAGAGAAGACAAAGAAGAGTGAGAGAAGTGGTAGCGCGTGCGGCATGCCTGGCTTATCGCAAGGCGACAGCTGTGCCAGTCCATTGCACCATGCCTTCTCTGCTTACAGTAAGCATTCATTGGTAATTTTGCCTGTAAGGTAAACGACTAAACAAACCTATAGTATCAACTGGAAATTCGCTGCATGGTGGAATGAATCAAGGTTAACGGTTCTGCCCTGACCTTTGGGGCGACAGCATAAAACAGACCATTTAACATCACTCGCCGGCCGCAGTGGCCGAGCAGTTCTAGGCGCTTCAGTCTGGAACCGCGCGACCGCTATGGTCGCAGATTTGAATCCTGCCTCGGGCATGGATGTGTGTGATGTCCTTAGGGTAGTTAGGTTTAAGTAGTTCTAAGTTCTAGGGGACTGATGACAACAGAAGTTAAGTCCCATAATGCTCAGAGCCATTTGAACCATTTGAGCATTGGGTTAACCAGTTAAGCAACTATTAATTACGAAAAACAGAAGCCATGGACGCAAAAAGAATAAAAGGTCGGGAAAGAGAATGTGGATAAAGAACAGAAATAGAAAGCAGAAAAAGTTAATTACTTTCATTCCGCAAACCGGCATGCCACCCAGCGTCCTATAGGTTTAGGCAACACAAGAGCTAATCGTGCAATTACGACTGTGTATGCGCTTGGGACATCAAGTCGCCTATTACCAGTGGTAAACTGATAGACAATACCAGGATCGTCAGAATCTATGGTTTGCCGAATTTCTTACGAAACATAGACGCTGATATCACGTCCGTTCCAGGTCTTGCAATAAAAACAAACTCCCATCAACGTAAAAATATTTAGTGCGCCAACGATTTTCGAAACCTTGCAGACGCGGTTCGGAAGTGTAGGGGGTTACAGAGCCCTTAAAGCGCTCACGTCTGTGGAGCAAGGAGTAGGAACCTACTTTCACCAGAGGACACAGAAATAATGCTTATAGGAAAGATGATAGAAAATAGAATGGATCATGACACGAAAATGAAAGGGAAGAAAATGTCATGAACCACTGGGAGACTCTGTGGTTGGAAAACACATTGTGCAAGCTGCATACCCCTGGATATTAATCGAAAACTCTCAAAAATATACCTCAAGAAACTTATCATTACAACAACTACGCATGAAATTCTTCAACGACAATGGAATTTAAAACAATGATAGTAAATCCCCTGCAGCACACAGGTACAACGGGAGTATGTTTTTAAATTACACACGCATTAACCACCCAACCAACATACATCTGAAATGTTTATCTAGGGACAATTACGCATTCAACATACCTCACAAAAATTCAAAGTTCGAACCATTCTTGTAAGTAACTGTATAATATGCAAAATTTATACTATAATCTACTGATCTCTACGTTCTTCTCTGAGCAAATGACTACAAGTGCCTCAATATATCGAGTGATCAAAAAGTCAGTATAAATTTGAAAACTTAATAAACCACGGAATAATGTAGATAGGGAGGTAAAAATTGACACACGTGCTTGGAATGACATGGGGTTTTATTAGAACAAAAAAAAAAAAAAAAAACAAAGTTCACAAAATGTCCGACAGATGGCGCTGGACAGCAAACCGTCAGTGACTGCGCATGACATTCGTGTATAAAAGGAGCTGTAATGAGAGAGAGAATCAGATGCGTCAGCAGTCGCAGCATGTTGACGTTACCTGAAAAGGCGTTTTTAGTCAAGCTGTATTATCAGAATGGGGAATGTGCTAGTTCAGCGTTACGATCCAGTCGCCATAGGAAGGGGATTCGAACGGGTAAAGGTCCGTTGACAAATGCAGCTGTGGCGAGAATGATTTCGAAGTTCGAAGCCAAGGGTTGTTTAGACGATAGACCCAGTAGTGGCCGACCGAGCACAAGGCGTATTGCTGCTGAGACAGATCAGGAGGAAATGGAGACTGTAGCGCGTTCGTCTATGCACGGGGAAGTCAGCGCTCTTGCAGTAACACGTCGCACCGGCATTCCATACACTACTGTTTGGTTGGCACTTTGGCGTACCCTCCGATGCTATCCGTACAAAATCCATCGGCATCATGAACTGTTACCTGGCGATTTAGTGAAGCGGAGGGCATTTGCGGTGTGGGCGTTTCAAAAGATGGCGGGAGATGACGATTGGTTGAGTAACGTGTTGTGGACCGACGAAGCTCATTTCACTCTCCGAGGTTCTGTCAACGCCCACAGCTGCAGAATTTGGGCTACCGAAAATCCTAGAACTGTCGTGGAAATTCCACTGCACGACGAGAAAGTCGCGGTATGGGTTAGATTTACCACATATACTGTTATCGGGCCTTTTTTCTTCGAGGAAATGCGTGATTCTGGTTTTGTAACTGCTACCATGACGGGTGAGAGGTACGCCGATATGTTACAGAATCGCATCATCCCCAGCCTGGCTGATAAACACCTGCTGGAACGTACGATGTTTATGCAGGATGGCGCTCCACCCCATACTGCTAGACGCGTGAAAGATCTCTTGCGCGCGTCGTTTGGCGATGATCGTGTGCTCAGCCGCCACATTCGTCATGCTTGGCCTCCCAGGTCACCAGACCTCAGTCCGTGCGATTATTGGCTTTGGGCTTACCTGAAGTAGCAAGTGTATCGTGATCGACCGACATCTCTAGGGATGCTGAAAGACAACATGCGACGCTAATGCCTCACCATAACTCTGGACATGCTTTACAGTGCTGTTCACAACATTATTCCTCGACTACAGCTGTTGTTGAGGAATGATGGTGGACATATTGAGCATTTCCTGTAAAGAACATGATCTTTGCTTTGTCTTACTTTGTTATGCCAATTATTGCTATTCTGATCAGATGAAGCGCCATCTCTCGGACATTTTTTGAACGTTTGTATTGTTTTTGGTTCTAATAAAACCCCATGTGATTCCAAGCATGTGTGTTAATTTGTACCTCTCTATCTACATTATTCCATGATTTGTTCAGTTTTCAAATTTATACTGACTTTTTGATCACCCTGTATATCAACACTCACAGTACAGTCGTAACGTCGCGACGCATTGAAGCGGCGGCGACGGTGGGGCGGCGGCTGGGGTCCGTACTCACGCGGTACCCTCGTAGCAGTGGCGCAGGGACGGGACGGCAGGCTGTACGGCAGCGAATGTACGTGCCCCGGGCGTTGAGGCCAGGATCCTAACGCAGATGGCAGCGGGAGCCTGACCAGCAACGAACGTGGGGCGGCACGGCCGGAAGTTGGCCGCGTAGCTAGTCGGCAGCAACAAACTAAGGATGGGGCCCCTCCACGCCCGCACCAACGTGATGACCAACACAAAAGTTCTACTATCACCTCCGTATGCATGTTAGTTTTGAATCAAGGCGTCACAGGATGCAGGCTGTGATGTTATCCATGCGTCTGGGTAAGACTACTCATTTACATGGTCCATCAGGAGATAGAAGTGGTCGAAAGCGATCGAAGGGTAGCGGTTGTAAGAGCAGAGGAAAAAAAGTGCCAAGGCCAGCGCCAAGGGAAAAAAACCTCTGCGACAGTAGGACGGGTAGTAAGAGCAGTAGCGGTTTGCTAGCTGCGACAGAGCATGCAAGGTGAGGGGGGTTAGCGTGAGGTATCGTGCAACGTTACCTATGTACTGCGTGGTCGTTCGCTGGGTCAGTCCGGTGCCGCGGCTGGGCACCCTCGTTGTCTCCTGGGCCGGCTGCAGTGGCTTACTCCCTGTAACACAAGAGTTCGGCGCGGCAGCGCGGCGACGCTTGCGCGATGAAGACTGCCCTGGCGGTTTTCTTCTTTGCACCTTTCACCTGCGGTGCTGCTGGGGCAACCGCTGGGACAGGCGCGCGAACGGCCTTCTGCGAGGTCGCAGGAGTGTTCGCAGGTACGACTGCACTGAGGCCTTGGGCGAAGACTGCTCGCAGTTGCCTCAAGGCCTCTTCCTTCTCTGCAGCCACGGCGGCTGCGAAGGCAGCCCTCTCCGCCGCCATGACGGCTTTGAGGGCTGCTGTGGCCTCCTTCACGGCGATGCCGAGCTCGAGGTCACATCTCTTCGCGGGAGGGCGAGCTGCGTCCTGGCTGCCCGTTTCCGAGCGGCCGTCCCCGCCCCTGGCAGGTGGATCTGCTGCTGCGCCGTCCCTCAGCTGCACCGGGCTGTTCTCCGCCCTACGCCGTTTCCGACGTCGTCTTCTCTTCTGCTGCTGCGTCGGTGCTGCCGCGGCCGCTTCGCCGCCCCCGGCACGGTTGCGGCTAGAGGAAGCCGCGCAACCGCGCCAACTGGCGACGTGCGGGCCGCCACACCGGCCACAAGTCGGCAGAGCGTTGCTGCCGCGGTCGCAGGCGCGGCTGTCGTACTCACCTGAGCACTTGACGCACCGCGCCGCGTTGCGGCAGTACTTCGCAACATGGCCCTCGCCCTGGCACCTGAAGCACTGGGGCTGAGGATCCATGGCGGTCGGGAGAGCCTCCGTCGTAACCGGGAAGCCCAGCAACTTCCACAAGTCGAAGATGTCGCTCCCGCCGTCGACCGTTTGCACGGTCACGGCATAGAGCGGCACCCTCTTCCTGTTGGTCCGGTTGTGCAACCTTACGGCTGCATTACCAAACCCGGCTCGCAGCAGCCCTTCCCGGACCGCTGCCTCGTCACAGCACCAAGGCAACCCCCTGAGGAGTGCCTTAGTCGTCTTCATCCTTCCTTCGGAAGGTGCCTTCTCACGCGCCGGCGGCGCGTCGACGATGTGGTCGGCCACTGCGACCTTGATCGCCCTGTGGTCGGCCACGTTTGCGGCTCGAACGCAGATCAGCGAATCTGTATCGACAGACTCGTAGACCACCTCGTTCCGAGCGCAATTCGTCATGGTGTCGAACAGCGCTGTCCACCCGCCTTTGCACTTGACGTACAAAGGGGGGACAGGCCGCGACTCGTCTTCACAGGAGTTCCTTGCACGGTCGGCAGACTCAGAGAGTCGCACAACCGAAGGACCCTTCGTAGCGGCAGGTTTCCTCTGCGCACCCTTCTTTCCCATGCTGCGAGGCGCGGAACACGACAATTTGCACGCGTTGTCAAAACAACGCACGACAATTTGCCCTCCGCAGCGCCCACAGCACAGAAAACCTCTTCACGAGCTCTCAACGGCCGAGTAAGCGAAGCGCGCAACAGCAGCGATGCGCTCGCCTCGCCAGCTCAGGCGCGCCAGCTCAGCACTCGGCAGCAACAGCAGAGCCCGCGATGCGGTCATCTCGGCCGGTGCGTGGCGGCAAGGCTTCGTTGCCTGCCACACTGCACTCAGCGGAAGGGCTGCATCAGGGTGACGGGGTTGGGCGGCGGCAGCTGCAAGGAAGCCGCGCCGACCGTGAATAACGCGTCCGTGCGCTCCGTCAGCCACAGCAGCGGCACGGACGCCTCGCTCGTTTCTTCATGTCTCGGGGCCGGCTCAGAGTTTAAGGGCAGCGACTGAGAAGCTGGGCCGGCTACGACCCTGAAATGGTGCCGCCGAACACGGTGTGCTCATTGCGTACGTGTAGGTGCGGCTTGATGCGACAGGCAGACGGTAGACGTTGCCCGGCCCCTGGAATGCACGAAGACAGCGTCTGGGCGGCATCGTAGCTGTCGCGCTGCAGCGCCCAGGCTCGGCTCGCTGCGGCATGTTGTTGTTGCGGTCTTCAGTCCAGAGACTGGTTTGATGCAGCTCTCCATGCTACTCTATCCTATGCAAGACTCTTCGTTTCCCAGTACCTACTGCAACCTACATCCTTCTGAATCTGCTTAGTGTATTCATCTCTTGGTCTCCCTCTACGATTTTGACCCTCCACGCTGCCCTCCAGAACCAAATTGGTGATCCCTTGATGCCTCAGAACATGTCCTACCAACCGGTCCCTTCTTCTAGTCAATGCCACAAACTCCTCTTCTCCCCAATTCTATTCAGTACCTCCTCTTTAGTTATGTGATCTACCCAACGTTCAGCATTCTTCTGTAGCACCACATTTCGAAAGCTTCTATTCTCTTTTTGTCTAAACTATATATCGTCCACGTTTCACTTCCATACATGGCTACGCTCCATACAAATACTTTCAGAAACGACTTCCTGACACTTAAATCTATACTCGATGTTAACAAATCTCTCTTCTTCAGAAACGCTTTTCTTGCCATTGCCAGTCTACATTTTATATTATCTCTACTTCGACCATCATCAGTTATTTTGCTCCCCAAATAGCAAAACTCCTTTACTACTTTAAGTGTCTCATTTCCTAATCTAATTCCCTCAGCATCACCCGACTTAATTCGACTACATTCCATTATCCTCGTTTTGCTTTTGTTGATGTTCGTCTTATATCCTCCTTTCGAGACACTCTCCATTCCGTTCAGCTGCTCTTCCAGGTCCTTTTCTGTCTCTGACAGAATTACAATGTCATCGGCGAACCTCAAAGTTTTAATTTCTTCTCCATGGATTTTAATTCCTACTCCAAATTTTTCTTTTGTTTCCTTTACTGCTTGCTCAATATACAGATTCAATAACATCGGGGATAGGCTACAACCCTGTCTCACTCCCTTCCCAACCACTGCTTCCCTTTCATGTCCCTCGAATCTTATAACTGCCATCTGGTTTCTGTACAAATTGTAAATAGCCTTTCGCTCCCTGTATTTTACCCCTGTCACCTTCAGATTTGAAAGAGAGTATTCCAGTCAACATTGTCAAAAGCTTTCTCTAAGTCTACAAATGCGAGAAACGTAGGTTTGCCTTCCCTTAATCTATTTTCTAAGATAACTCGTAGGGTCAGTATTGCCGCAAGTGTTCCAACATTACTACGGAATCCAAACTGATCTTCTCCGATGTCGGCTTCTACCAGTTTTTCCATTCCTCTGTAAAGAATTCGTGTTAGTATTTTGCAGCCGTGGCTTATTAAACTGATAGTTAGGTAATTTTCACATATGTCAACACCTGCTTTCTTCGGGATTGGAATTATTATATTCTTTTTGAAGTCTGAAGGCATGTCGCTTGTCTCATACATCTTGCTCACCAGATGGTAGAGTTTTGTCAGGGGCTGGCTCTCCCAAGGCTATCAGTAGTTCTAATGGAATGTTGTCTACTTCCGTGGCCTTGCTTTGACTGACGTCTTTCAGTCAAACTCTTCACGCCGCGGCATAACAGCGGCGAATGCTGATCGACCACACATCAGACATGAACCAAAAGTAGACGGCCACCCTATGGATCGAACGGTGGGAACGAGTCGGGTTTCTGACACCAATTTACATGGTCAGGAAGAGGGGAAAAGGCTGTTGGATTCTCCTTACAACGACAATGTACAGGAGGTCCAGCGGTCAGGACTCTTGAGTGGGCATCCAGGGCTGCCGTTAAATGACAGAGCAGGAAATTAGGTAAAACAAAGAGAATATATTTTAGTGTACGGTATACAAGGGGCGTGCCTAGGGTCGGAGGTTACAAGGCTTACGCTAATTTAAGAGGTCGAACAACTAATTGAAATGGCCAACGGATGAGGAGGCAGTTCATGTTAACTGATATCGTTGGCCGGTAATGGAACGCAGAGCCAGAGGCTCTGCCTCACGAAAAGACGTCTGTTCTGCTCGAGGTCCGGATTGCAAGACAGCGAAGCAACTGCATTCTGCACTGTAGAATCCTCCATAGTCCACATACGTGACCTGTATCCCACTCTCGCTGTTGGCTAAAACCGATGGCGTGAATTCGCTAGCAGTTTCAGTAGAGAGCTCAAGGCGTCTCCTGTCAACAGCTTCAACTGGACAGAATTGCCTCGGTTCTGAAAAGTAGGCAACTTGTGTTACATTGGCACAGCCAAAGTTGGTCTGGGAGAAAACTTGTTAAGATCTGACTGGACCTTTGAAGTAAATTTTTTAAACCAATTCTCTAAAATATTCCTTGACTGGCTGTCACCCTGTACAGCAGCTTTCCAAAGCTGACTGGCAGCTCTGCTCTTCACTGGCCATTTTCGATAAATATCAATTCCCCTTCATTGACGACCAGATAGAATACCTTACAAATGCTATCCTTACTGCCGCGCAATATTCCATACGTCGCACCTGTTCCTCGCCATGACGTGGCTCCGTCCCATGGTGGACTGAGGCATACCGCAACGCAACCGAGCGCGGCGACGAGATCTCCAATATTTTAAACGCCATCCTACGATGGCGAACTGTATCCATTACAAACAGTTACGTGCGCATTGTCGCCGCATTTTCAGCGATAGTAAACGAGCTAGTTAGCTTTCTTTTCAAAGCTCTTTTAACAGTTTTAGGGGTAATCTCCGTCGGCTTTAAGGAACCGCGGTTCATTGCCCGGCTCCTGGTCTGACCATTGCGAACAATGTCATTGTAGGCCCTCTTGATGTATCTAACACCTTGGGCCGGTGTTTTGCAGACATTTCGTGTTCCACCCACTGCCATTCTCCCTTCCTTCCCCTGAAATGGACGGTTGAAGCAAGGACGATATCTTTCTACATCTACATCTACATACATACTCCGCAATCCACCATACCGTGTGTGGCGGAGGGTACCTCGTACCACAACTAGCATCTTCTCTCCCTGTTCCACTCCCAAACAGAACGAGGGAAAAATGACTGCCTATATGCCTCTGTACGAGACCTAATCTCTCTTATCTTATCTTTGTGGTCTTTCCGCGAAATGTAAGTTGGCGGCAGTAAAATTGTTCTGCAGTCAGCCTCAAATGCTGGTTCTCTAAATTTCATCAGTAGCGATTCACGAAAAGAACGCCTCCTTTCCTCCAGAGACTCCCACCCGAGTTCCTGAAGCATTTCCGTAACACTCGCGAGATGATCAAACCTACCAGTAACAAATCTAGCAGCCCGCCTCTGAATTGCTTCTATGTCCTCCCTCAGTCCGACCTGATAGGCATCCCAAACGCTCGAGCAGTACTCAAGAGTAGGTCGTATTAGTGTTTTATAAGCGGTCTCCTTTACAGATGAACCACATCTTCCCAAAATTCTACCAATGAACCGAAGACGACTATCCACCTTCCCCAGAACTGCCATTACATGCTTGTCCCACTTTCTCCTCACAGAATCGTGAATGTTACAATACTGTTTTTACTATAAGGGAACCTAAATGTGCAGTCTCTTCGTCCCGGTCATCCGCTCCAGGAACGGACGGAGTTCACATTCTGATTTTGCAACATCTATCCCCTGAGGGCATGCGCTTTCTCCACCATTGCCGTTCCGTTGCCCATTTCCATTAGTTGATTGGACCTCCAAAACTGGCGTAAACCTGATAACTTCCGACCCTAGGCATTCCCCTTGTATACTGTACACTGAAATGTATTCTCTTTGTTATACCTAATTTCCTGCTCTGTCATTTATCGGCAGTCCTGGATGCCCACTCACAAGTCCTGACCTCTCGACCTCCTGTACATTGTCGCTGTAAGCAGAATCCAACAACCTTCTTCCCTCTCCCATCCCACGTACATTGGTGTCAGAAACGCGATTCGTTGCCATCGTTCGGCCCATAGGACGACCGTTTACTTTTGGTTCCTCTTTGATAATGTGTGGCCCGTCAGTAATCGCTGCTGTAATTCCGTTACGAGCCGAACCTGGGTGCTGCAGCGCGTCGGCTACGATGTCGCGCCAGACATTTGTTCAGAGAACAACGTAGAGATCAGTAAATTATACAGTAGACAGCTAAATTTTATTGTGTTTTTTTTTGGAACTGTCTTTACCTAGGACGATTTGAACTTCAAATTTTTATGAGTCTAATTACTATGAGGTATGATGAATTTAAAAACGCACTTCTGTTGAACCTGTGTGCTGCAGTAAATTTCTTATACTTGTTTTAAACTCTTTTGTCTTGGAGTTGTGATGAGAAGTTTCTTAAGGTATATTTTTGAGAGTTTTCAGTTTATCTCCAGGGATGTGTAGCTTACATAATGCGTTTGAAACCACAGAGTCTTCCAGCCGCTCATGGCATTTTCTTCCATTTCGTTTTCGTGTCATGATCAATTCTTTTTTCTCTCATCTTTCCTATAAACATCATTTCCGCGCCCTCTGATGAAAGAAGGTTCCTACATTTTGCTCCACAGACGTGAGCGCTGCAAGGGCTGTATAACCCCCTATGCCTCCGAACCGCATCTGCAAGGTTTCCGAAATAGTTGGAGCACTAAATCTTTTTACCTTGATGGGAGTTTGTTTTTGTTACAAGACCAGGCACAGACGCGAAATCATCATCTAGATACTGTAAGAAAAGCTACAAACCTTAGAATCTGACGATCCTGGTATTGTCTATCAGTTTACTATTGGTACTAGTCGACTTGAGGCCCAAAGCGTGTACACAGCCGTAATTACACAACTAGCACGTGTTGCTGAAATCGATAGGACGTTGGGTGGCGTGCCGGATTGCGGAACGAAAGGAATGAATTTTTTTCTGCCTTCTGTTTCTCTTCTTTCTGCGTCTCTCTAAATTCTCTTTCCCGACCTTTTTTTCCATTACTGTCCATGCCTTCCGTTTTTCGTAAGTGGTAGCTGCTTGACTGGTTCACTCAATGCAAGAAGCTACAATGTATTTAGCGATGTACAACAATAAGAGTTACAATAATGAGGAAAGAGAATTAATCTGCTGTACCCCTTTAAGTTGACTGTAAGTCGATAACAGACGATATGATGCCTTCCGTCTGTTATCCCCAAGAGAACAGCAGAGTTTTGTTGATATGAATACATGTAAGACGTTGTTTTATTGAGATTATTTCAAAAAATAGTTCAAATGGCTCTGAGCACTATGGGACTTAACTTCTGAGGTCATCAGTCCCTAGGACTTAGAACTACTTAAACCTAACCAACCTAAGGACATTACACACATCCATGCCCGAGGCAGGATTCGAACCTGTGACCGAAGCGGTCGCTCGGTTCCAGACTGTAGCGCCTAGAAGATGTTATTTGTGAACAGGCAAGAGGTCCTGTCGTTCGTGTAGTTGAAGGTAATTATGTGCAGGCAAGAGTTTCTGTGTCAGTTGTTTTAAGTGTTGATTGTATGAGAGTAGATGACGGAATTCGGAAGGAAATTACATGGCGGCAGCCAGTCAAAGAATATTTCAGGGAATTGGTTTAAAAAATTTATTTCAAAGGTCCAGTCAGATCTTTACAAGTTTTCTCCCAGACCAACTTCGGCTGTACCTACGTGACCCAAGTTGCCTGTCTTTCAGAATCAAACCAGTTCTGTCAAGTTAAAGCTGCTGATAAGAGACACCTTGAACCCCCTGCTGCATCTGCTAGCGAATTCGCGCCATTGGTTTTAGCAAATAGCAAGCGTGGGATACAGGTCACGTGTGTAGACACTGGAGGATTCTGCACTGAAGAACAGTTGCTCCTCTCTCTTTTGATCCAGACATCGAGTAGAGTAGATGACTTTCTCGGGAGGCTGAGCCTCTGGCTCTGCGTTCAATGACTGGCCACCAACGTCAGTTAACATGAACCGCCTTCCCATCTGTTGCCCACTTATTTAATTGTTTGATCTCGTAGACTGGCCAAAACCTGGTAACTTCCGATCCTAGTCGCGCCCCTTCCATACCGTAAACTTGAATACATTCTCTTTATTTTACCTAGTTTACTCTTCTATCCTTTAACGGCAGCCCAGAATGCCCACTTAAAAGTCCTGAGCGCTCGACCTCCTGTACATTGTCGTCATAAGCAAGATGAAACATTTTCCTCTCTTCCCTGCCAATGTACACTAACGCCCAACGTGTTTCCACGTTCATCGCTCTACAGTTGATCATCTCGCCACCTTGTCAACTCATATTATGAACAATCTTTTGAGGAAATTCCAAATTAGGGATTTCTTTTTTATTTTGGTGGGCGACGCCTGCTGGATGACGGGTTTCGTCCTTATTATGTGCGAGTGTGGCTTCCGAGGTCGCCTGCCCCTTTTTATCAGGGAATTTTTAAGAAACGATGTTTTTAAGGTACGTGTGGGCTCGGCTCTGTCGGACAGTTTTATCCAAGACGACGGGTTGCCTCAGGACTCTGTGCTCAGCGTCATCTTATTTGCCATAGCCGCTGTCCCTATTATGAATTGTCTCCCCCCAGGTATCTCAGGCTCTCTTTTCGTTAATGGCTTTGTGATCTGTTGCAGTTCTCAACGAACCTGTCTACTTGAGCGGCGTCTGCAGCGATGTCTTGATCATCTTTACTCGTGGAGCATCAACAATGGTTTCCACTTTTCCGCCGACAAAACTGTCCCTGTGAAGTACTGGAGGCGCGGGGAGTTTCTTCACCCGTCCCTACATCTCGGCCCATTTCTTCTTCTGTTCATTGGCACAACGAAATTCTTGGGACTCAAGTTTGACAGGAAACTCTGATGGTCTTCCCACGTCTCTTACCTTGCAGCTCGTTCCACTCGCTCCCTCAGTTTTCTACGTATTTTATGTGGTACGTAGTGGGGAGTGGATCATGAGAGAGGCCAGAGACACATCGACAAGAAACACGCCGCCAATGCCCTCTCGACAGCATGTATTTAGGCCACCTGCCGTTGACCGGAGGCCTCACTGACTCGACTCATTATTTCAGTTTGGCGTCTGTCATTCATTCGCGGAGCAGCATAGTTCAGCTCAGGCTACGCCAGTACATAGCGACCAGATTAGTGTAATAGCAAGATACTCCTGCCTCGGGCATGGATGTGTGTGATGTCCTTATGTTAGTTAGGTTTAAGTAGTTCTAAGTTCCAGGGGACTGATGACCTCAGATATTAAATCCGAGCCATTTGAACCATTTTTTTTAATCCACGTGTGCATTTTTGTTTTAGAAAGAGGATACCGGCCACCCATAACAACATCTTTCATATTAGCGCACACTCCGTTGCAGAGTGAAAATCTCATTCTGGAAACATTCTCTCCTTTCCTTCCTACGGCTCAAGACTCTACAATAACTTCTGAACGATTTGCGTTAGACGTCCAAACTGCACTGTTGACCGTGGAATTAGTACGCGCATGCGCACGCTGCTTGTTGTTGTAGGCCATTTGCCCGTGAAAATGTGATGATAGGGTGTGCCTGAGCGAATAGAGTTTGTGAAGGCCTACTATGCGAGAAATAACAGCCAAACTGCTGCTCAAAGGAAGTTTGCGACCGAGTTCTAGCTGAAGACAAACAGTCAAAGGGTACTAAAAGTCAAGAATTAGATTCGCAAGTTTGCTAGAACGGGTTGTGTTTGTGATGACAGCGTTGGCAATTTCGCTCGTCCAAAAAGGTGAAAACGCCTGAAAACATCGAGAAGACAAGCGCTGTATTTCAAACCAGTCAACCGGGTGGGAGTCAACCAGGAGACACTGCGACAAATGGTTGTAGAAGACCTACATCTCTTCACATACAAAATTCAAACCCATCAGCCACTAAGCCCCAGGGCAATGGAACAGCGGGTGTGTTTCGCTAACACTACTGTCCACAGAATTGACGAATACGAATATGGTTTGGTTTAGCTACGAAACGCACGTTCGTTTGAATGGGTTCGTCAGTAAGCAAAATTGGCGCATTTGGGGGACTGAGAATCCGCATTTCGACATCGAGAAGTCTCTTCACCCTCAAAAAAGCGGTTCAAATGGTTCTAAGCACTATGGGACTTAACGTCTGAGGTCATCAGTCCCCTAGACTTAGAACTACCTAAACCTAACTAACCTAAGGACATCACACACATCCATGCCCGAGGCAGGATTCGAACCTGCTACAGCAGCAGCAGCGCGGTTCCGGGCTGAAGCGCCTAGAGCCGCTCGGCCACCACGGCCGGCCTTTCACCCTCAACGGGTGACTGTGTAGTATTCAATGTCCAGTCAGGGAATAATCAGTGCGATACTCCTTGATGGCATGGTGACTACCAAACGGTAGGTGAAGGTTTTGGATGATAATTTCATCTCCATTACCCAAAGTGACCCAGATTTCAAAAAAATGTGGTTCATGCGAAACGGAGCTCGACACCATTGAAGGAGGAGAGTGTTTGATGTGCTGGAGGAGCACTTCGCGGACCCCATTCTAGCTCTGGGGCACCCAGAGGCAACTGGCGTAGTCCTCCATTGGCTGCCATATTCTCCGGATCTGAAAACATGGAACTTCATTGTGTGGGGCTATATTAAAGACAAGGTGTACATCAATAATCCCAAAAGCATTACTGAGCTGAAAACAGCCATTCAGGAGGTCAGCGACAGCATCGATGTTCCGACATTTCAGCGTGTCATGCACAATTTCGCTATTCGTCTGCTCCACATCATCGCCAATGATGGCAGGCATGTCGAACATGTCATAACCTAAATCCAAATATCTGTAGTGACGTTTACATGTCGAATAAAGTGTGTGCATGACCTAATTTGTAACTAATTTACGTTTTCTTCATATAGTTCAATAATTGTCAGCCTATAATTTGGTATGTGATAAGCATCTTAACTCTTATATCGATATATTGAAGGAAGTATGTTTTTTTAATCAGAACGATATACTTTTAGACGGCATCCAAAAGCTCTTGAAAAGACAAGTACTGTGACATAATGCTTATTAATGTTGATGTTAAAATTCTTCGCAAAAGAATCCGATAATTATTCTGAAACTGAAAGGCAAATCGGCCGGAATCGGCTATTACGTTGTAAACACGCTCATCCCAGGCTACGTCGTTGTATCAAGTCTTTCGATTGTTTAGTTGTCTGCACTGGAGAACTATTAGGCCTACAACTTTGTTTCTGCCGTTTAGCAATAGATGGCAGTAGCAGCAAGTGGTGGTGCAGGTGACAGATCGCAAGTGTCATACAATAACTTAGGGACTTGTATATATAACGCCATCAAAATATTAGTTGATTTGTGATTGCATCATAAACTTTTTCTCGGTTAAATGTGTGAACTTACGAGTCCAATTTCTGTCATCTGCGGGAAGTTTTAATTTTCTGCTTTAAAGTGAAGAAGTCTGCAACTGAGGCTCATAAAATTATAGGTAATACCTATGGCGAGGTTCCTATGAATGAAAGAACGTGCAGAGAATAGTTTCAACGCTTCGAGAACGGTGATTTTGACATCGAAGTCCGGCATGGTGGTGGAAGAGAGAAGTTTTCGAAGCTACTGAAACCGACGTAAACAACCACAGAAATTCGTTATCGAATGCAATTGATACGTTTTAACTGAACACTGAAAGACAAGCGGCCACAACATAGTGATAGGCATGAAAAGGTGATTTCGCGGCATGACTATGCTCGGCCCCATATCGGAAAACCCATCAAACATATTTGGAAACATTTAAATGGGAAGTCCTACCCCACCTGCCGTATTCTCCAGTGCTCCCTCTGATTACCACCTTTTTCGATAGTGGCACACGGCCTGGTTGACCAGCACTTCCGGTCATATGAACAAGTGCAGAATTGAATCTATTCATGGATCTTCTCAAAAGACGCTCACTTCTTCCGCCGCGGGATTATGTTTGCTGCCCAAAAGATGGAAGAAAGTGATGGCCAGTACTTTCAATCGTAAATAGTTTGTAAGTTTTTCACAATAAAACTTCGAGAAAAAACAGCGGAAGTAATGGTGTAGACCTAATAGCAGCAACTGTGTCGTCCAACAGTAGGTCGTTTCTGCTTCAACATTCCTTGCATGCAAACATGTATGGTAATGAGAAGACGTTAGACATGATAGTTTTTATGCGATGACTGGTGGCACGAGACGTATTGCCAAGGAATTGGGGTCAGCCAAATGAGTGTCATTTGCATATTGCATCGGCATAAATTCCACCCGTATCGTCTGTCACTACATGAGCCACTCAGAGGACATGATTTCGAAAGTCGTATAGAATCTCGTTGGTTTGCTCTGCATCGCATACGAGACACTACGTTTTTCCAATGTTTGCTCTTTACCTACGAACTGCGATAACATAGATTTACGTAACATGCCCTACTGGTCAGACAAAAATGCTCGCTGACTTCGTCAGGTACAACAATAGCAACAACAGCAACAGTAACAACCGCGAAGAGTAAACCTATGATGCAGCATCATAGGAAATTCAATTGTGGGACCTTACTTCATCCCAGGGATGTTAAATGGAAATACATATGCACACTTTGTTACGAACATTCTGTCCGTTTTTCTAGAAGAGATAACCCTGGATAAGCGACAGTATATGTGGTTCCATCACGACAGCTGCTCGGCTCACTATTCGCATCTTGCAAGCCAAGTATAAATGAAAAGCTTCCTGAGCACTGGATGGGACGGAATGCTGTAGTACAATGACGGATCAGGTGTCTTGATTTGACTCCTCCCGATTTCTTTCTGGGGGGAGCACTACAAGATGCAGTTTATCATGAGGCCCCATTGGCGTCAGACGATGTGCACCGTTCAACCACCACAGAACGCAACGGCGTATCATCCAAAGCACTTTCATACGTTCATCTATCTCTCAAACGGTGATTGCAGTTTTCCCTTGCAGTTGATGGTAAGAAATTTGAGGACATACGTAAGTAAAGTGTAAAATTACTTTTTTTATTATTATTACTGAGTGGAGCCCCTCCACGCCCACACCGACGTGGTGCCATCGCAATAGTTCTACTGTCGCAACTGTATTTGTTAGTTACCAACCAAGGACTTCACGGGATGTGGGGCCGTGATATCATCCATACGTCTGGTTAGGATTACCAACTAATATACGAGGGTTGGACTTTTAATAGTAGCATCTATTTATTTACAGCTCGTACAAAATAGATAAGAGTTTCAAAGTTTTACTGACCTTCAAAGTAGTCACTAGCATTGTGTATAAAGGGCTGCCAGCGATGTGGAAGTCGTAGGATACTCTTAGTAGTGCCAGTTGTGTTGACAGTTCGAGAGGCGTGTAGCAGTTCTGAAACGAATGCCGTGAAGTGTTTCCTTCAGTTTAGAAATCGAGTTGAAGTTACGAGGGCTTAAGTCAGGGGAGTGCAGTAGATGGTATGGCACTTGCCAGCCCCATCAGTCAAACAAATCAGTAACAGCTTGCACTGTACGTGCTTAAGCATTGTCCTGCAAAATGATGGTCAGGTCCTGCAGAAAGTGTCATCACTTTTGTCCCTACGCTGTTCATTTTTGGAACACAACCTACGACTTCCACATCGCTGGCAACCCGTGATACACAATGCTGGTGACTACTTTGAAGGTCAGTAAAACTTTGAAACACGTATCTATTTTGTACGAGCTGTAAATAGATAGTTGCCACTATTAAAGTTCCAACCCTCGTAGTCGCATCGAGTAGATAGATAGTGGACGAAAAGCGAACGAAGGATAGCGGTTTCAAGGGCAGAGGGAAAAAAAGTGCCAAGACAACAGCCAAGGGGAAAAAAAAAACCTCTGCGATTGTCTGCTCGAGTAGTAAGTGCAGTAGCAGTTTTCATGCTATCTACGACAGATCATGCAAGGATTGTTAGTTTCGGGTATCGTGCAATGCTCGGTGCCGTTGTCACAGATTAGGTCGACATAATGGGTGTCAGTCCTATCGAGGAGGGGTACTGCTGGGTTGGAACCTAAAAGTCTCCCCTGGCCAGCTGCAGCATCTGTACCTGTAACAAACCAAGGTCGTTATATGAGTGGTTGACTGGTCATAAATGGATCGCAGTGTATAAGGATTTTGGTTGGGTTTGCTTGTGTTTCAGTGTGCAATACGCCTTCCCTGCGTTGCCCTTGGTCGGTGGGTTACAGCTGGCAATGCCAGTTAGCTTTGCTCTGCTACAAGGGTTCACCAGTACTTGCTATGTCTGTGTGTTGCTGCTACCCATAGGTGGTTAACTGTCGCTAGCTAGGAGTGTTTTTGGACGATTATGTTTCCTACTATGTTTCGTCAGAAAAAGTATTTTGTTGTGTGGTTGTAGTAACCAAATAATACTTGTAACCGATCCAAGTAACACAAATATGGCTTTATTCATGGACGTTTGAACAAAGGAAAACATGCCTCTCGTGAACCCACACATTATAAGACAGAGAACAACTATCGTGAGCGGTACAACTGGATGAACATGATCGAGTCAGTCAGAGCTGCTCCGAGCATATACAGTGTTTTCATTTTAATTGAAGACATTGAAATATCTTGAAAACTACACATTGGCTCGAAACAAGTTATAATTCAAATTTGTTTGCCTAGGAGGGGGACATCCAATTATACCATTTTCCCCCTCCCCCTCCCCCCCCCCCCCCCCCCCCGACAACCCGTGCTTGGGTGGATGGAGGTAACTATGAAATCTTCACTAGGAACCTCCGTTTTTTATTGCAGATTAAGATTCTACGGAAAAATCTAAATACGTTTTGTCTGAAGAATGTTCTTCGTTTCGCCACAGATGGCTCTGTTATCAGAGGACTAGAGACGGGTACACAGCTCAGTGGCACGTGAGACCCCATCTCCATGCTGCGAGGGTAACTTTTAATTGGGAACCCAATTCGCAACGTTGTATCCCTCCAATAAATCAAACAGGGGACAACTCGAGGCGCCGCTGTGGCCGTGGCTCGAGGCGAACGCTACTATACTTTCCCAATTAGAGTTAAGTATTCAAACGCAGTACTGACAACTTAGCGATTCGCTTTTCTAATGATCGTATACAGGACAGAAGCATACCTGCGGGAATGTCAGAGTAGGCGTTCCTGATGCGGTCGACCATGTCTTCATAGCGTATTGGCACTTGCTGTTACATCTTAACTTCTAAATATCCCCACAGACACAAATACGGCAGCGTTAAATCCGGCAACATAGCAGGCCAATTAAAAGGGTCACCTCTGCCGATCCGCCGACCACTGTAAACACGGTCTAATACCTCCTGTGTTTCAATTGCGTAATGCGCTGGGAAACCGTCATGCTGAAACCACATAAATTTTCGAAGATTCAGGGTAACATCTTGCAGTAGTACCGGTAATTCCTGCTCTAAAAACGTTCGATATTTGCGTTCGTTCAATGTGCCGTTGATAAAATACAGATCAATAAGTTTGTTCTCCATGATGCCGCACCATACATTAACCGACCGAGGACGTTTATGGTTAACTTGCCGTAACTGGTGAGGACTGCCTACACTCTAGTTATGCCTGCAATGCCGGTTAATGCTACCATGGTTTGTGAATGTAGACTCATCGGAAAATTGTACCTCGGCAAAGAATGTGGGGGTCTTTTGCATTTGGTTCAAATGGTTCAAATGGCTCTGAGCACTATGGGACTTACCATCTGTGGTCATCAGTCCCCTAGAACTTAGAACTACTTAAACCCAACTAACCTAAGGACATCACACACATCCATGCCCGAGGCAGGATTCGAACCTGCGACCGTAGCGGTCACGCGGTTCCGGACTGAAGCGCGTAGAACCGCACGGTCACACCGGCCGGCTTTTGCATTTGCCGAGCGGTCTAAGGCGCTGCAGTCATGGACTGTGCGGCTGATCCCGGCGGAGGTTCGAGTCCTCCCTCGGGCATGGGTGTGTGTGTTTGTCCTTAGGATAATTTAGGCTCAGTAGTGTGTAAGCTTAGGGACTGATGACCTTAGCAGTTAAGTCCCATAAGATTTCATACACATTTGAACATTTTTTTCTTTTGCATTAGTTGACACTAGCCGCTTATAGAAATTGCCGCCATGGAGTTCTTGTTGCAGTGACGCGTGTTACGGATGATACCTATGACGATGCAGTATTGTGACAATACTACCTACAGACACACCATAATCGCTATGGAATTACATGGCGCTTCTCCGTGGGTTGTGGTTCACTGGCGCTGGTACAGCTATTTCATTAACTTTTCCTGTAACAGGTTTGCTTCGTTTCCTTTTGCTGGTCTGTACGCTGCCATCAGACGTAAAGGCGTTCACAACCTTATAAAAGAACGAATGAGAGCGAGCTTTCTCTGGACAACGCTCACCATACAAGGGAACAGCAACCTCAACATTTCTCCTACATTCCCTATAAATCAAGATTATTTCAGTTTTTTCTTCTATGGTTGCAACATTCATCGTCCACTTGCAAGGCTGTTCTCCAAATGATAGGTAGATGTGCAGGCAATAAACACTGCACAAGTATTGTAATGTTTAGAACCGGTATGTGTTCTACGTCTGCACGATACGTGAGCTCCAGTTGCAGTGTACTGCCTGTTATGATACGTCGTAGTTCACTGAACGGCCGCAGTGGCGCGTCAAGTAGTCCCCTGTTTGATATGTCGTAGGAATACAACGTTGCAAATACGTTTTCCAATTACAAGTTATTAAATACAGGCTTGTCCTACCCTCACAGCATGGAGGCGAAGTCCCACGTGCCACTTGATATTCAAGGGCTATTGAAACACATGGTTCAAAATATAACGCCTATCTAGGCAGGAACTGTTAATGACGCCTACTGGGCTTCGTTAATGTTCGACTTAGTAAATGTGACGGCCAGTACTAAATAATAATAATACCACTCAACAAATTGTAAAATACAAGATCGTTATTGCACTTTGGTCAGAATTAAATTTCAACCACAGATAATATTTTAGGTTCAGTTATTAAGGGACAGAGATTTAATACTTTTTTCTAGTGATAGTTAAACTTGACAACATGAGAGCAGATCATTGAATCGGGATTTCGGGCACGCCTGAGCCTGCTAAAATTGTGAAACACCATCGCACACGACCTTAGAGCAAAACGCACCCGACGACACGGGCAGAAGTTGAGTGAGACACATCAAGTCAAGAAATCCTCACCGTTAGTCCAGAAGGAAGACAAGCATTCGGCGACAGGTTGAAACCAGCACCAACTCGAGTTGTGTCAATCGCCCCAGTTCCGCCATAGCAACGCGGACTCGCCGCGTCAACAGTTGCCACGCCGAGCTTCCTTATCACACAGCCCGTCTAGAACGACTGCCGCCATCCCGAGTACACACGCTCGTGGAAACTAAACTCCCTGTCTCACTCCGGCAGCAGCACTCGATACTCTCGTCGTCAGAAGGTCTCCCCCCAGAACGCAGCGCCGTCCGAAATTTAAAAGCAAACGGACCAATCGCGGCAGAGCAAAGCCAAGGCTCCGGAAGACGACACACCACACACAGGCAAAGATGAAGATGATACGGTTCAGCTATTTAGTAGCATGTCGTAAATTACGATTGGGTACCCACTTCAGTTCCTGTGATTACAGCGCCATCTGTGGCGAAACGAAGAAAAAGCTTCAGATAAAACGTATGTAGATATCACCGTGGAATCGTAATCTGAAATTTAAAAAATGGGGTTTCCCGTGGAAGATGTCAAATCCCCCCAACTGCCCACGCACGGGGTGGGGTAGCGGGTCGAGTGTGCGATGTCCCCTCCGAGACTAACAAATTTGAATTATAACTTTTTTTGAACCAATGTGTATTTTCCGAGATATTTCAGTGTCTTCAGCGCATGGGTGTGAGTCGCCAGCAAATGGCACGGTGGAGACGGCGCCATACGCACGCATCCCACAATCGGCCTCCAGCGACCGGCCTGCTCTGATTCGGTTGGCGGCCGATTCAAGCACACACGAGCGGCGCCACCACAGTCGGCGTACTAGCACTTACACCCATAAGCACTAGTAGCAGGATAAAGCACACCTCTCCGTTGTGCGACGTGGGCCCCCAGGCGACGGAGATGACGGCGGTTGCCCAGCGAGAGGTACATCCATATGATCTGTAGCGGCGGCATCCGGTGCCGATGGAGGGGGCGGGGCGATGTGTGGTGCGGGTACCGAAGCTTAGTGCTGGAACACACGCGGATACGGGCACGCCCGAGAGCGGTGGACCCTCGCGGCGCCCGACGATAGCACCGGAGAGGAGAGTGTCATCACCATCTCTGCGTCGTCATCAGCAGGCGGGTCCCGTTGCGGAGGAGACGGGGTTGGATTCACTGGCGAAGATGGCCGAGGCGATAATGGTGCGGGGCCCGGTGGGACGGGGGCGCCTCCACAGCAGGTGTCGACGGGCTCGAGGCAGAGGGCGGTGGGGCGGGCTGCGGTGAAGGGCGCTGCACCTGCAAACTGGTAGCTTTCGGCGGCGACTGATCAACGTTGTGTGCCACCAGCCAAAGCCTTCTGGATACAAGGCCTACGCACAGCGGCCATATTGGCACGTGACGTCACAAATAGTTGACCATCTTATCTGTAGTCGGCAGTCCTGTTGGCGTGTATGTTGTGTTGAAAGTGTGTGCCACGTGAAACTGATGTAGATTTCATACAGTATTCGCGTACAGTTCATCGAAGCATAGGATACAAGTTCTCTTTTGCCAGGGAAATTATAAATCCCGAAAAGGCATGAAAGTGCACACGTTTCGATTTCCCAAATGTGTGAAGTTGAGAAATCGCTAGATTGCGGCTATTCCCAGACAGGAATTTGTGTCTACGCATCATTCAAGGGTAAGTAAACGATAAAAAATTTACAGCGTGTTATTTGGTTCCATTGCACCACATTTGCCAATTGTTTTTAAAAGCAGTTATGTATCATGTACCCATATAATTTGTTTTTTTAATTCTGGAACATTGCTGCTATGTTAATACGGAGCTGGCTGTGAAACGTCTCTCATATTTGAAACTATTGTCACACAGAATAGTTATATTAATTAATGTGGCTCGATAATGTTTAGTATTCCCTATCATTCCGACCAGATTATTGAGTTTCCTATACTTTTATTTAGAAGAGCTAGAGAATGATTTTGTTCAGTTTTACATATACAGCTATTCGGAAATAATTTCAATTTGAGTAAACTACCTAAACTACCTTAGAAAATTGTTTTAATGAATTCAGTGTTCGACAGATTAAGCAGTATATAAAGCAGAATTTCGAGGTAAGTGCATTGTGATTAAATTAACAGCACTCTGTGACACGAATTTCAGTCAAGGAGAGCGCAGTGAGACAAAATGGCGACAGGAGCCGAGAAAGCGTATGTCGTGCTTGAAATGCACTCATCAGTCAGTCATAACAGTGCAACGACACTTCAGGACGAAGTTCAACAAAGATCCACCAACTGCTAACTCCATTCGGCGATGGTATGCGCAGTTTAAATCTTCTGGATGCCTCTGTAAGGGGAAATCAACTGGTCGGCCTGCAGTGAACGAAGAAACGGTTGAACGCGTGCGGGCAAGTTTCACGCGTAGGCCGCGGAAGTCGACGAATAAAGCAAGCAGGGAGCTAAACGTACCACAGGATGGTGCTCCACCGCACTTCCATCATGATGTTCGGCACTTCTTAAACAGGAGATTGGAAAACCGATGGATCGGTCGTGGTGGAGATCATGATCAGCAATTCATGTCATGGCCTCCACGCTCTCCCGACTTAACCCCATGCGATTTCTTTCTGTTGGGTTATGTGAAAGATTCAGTGTTTAAACCTCCTCTACCAAGAAACGTGCCAGAACTGCGAGCTCGCATCAACGATGCTTTCGAACTCATTGATGGGGACATGCTGTGCCGAGTGTGGGAGGAACTTGATTATCGGCTTGATGTCTGCCGAATCACTAACGGGGCACATATCGAACATTTGTGAATGCCTAAAAAAACTTTTTGAGTTTTTGTATGTGTGTGCAAAGCATTGTGAAAATATCTCAAATAATAAAGTTATTGTAGAGCAGTGAAATCGCTTCGATCATTTGTAATAACCCTGTATGTCAGGAAGTGCTCCATTTCGTCAAATGATCTGAGTTTCGTGTGAGGTCAGCAAATTTTGAAGTGGAGAGGAGAATTTACGAAATTAACCGGGGAAAAAACAAATTCTTAAATTCTGTAGGAGCTCCAGCTGCTTTATTTAAAACCGAAGACGTCTGCTTGTTGTTGCATATTGCCGATTTTTTACTGTAAGAAGACATAGCTTCTGAGGTAAAAGGCAGAATTTAAAATTACAGTTTGTATTCAAGCCTAGAGACGCGTATTTAAGGCAAATCCTCAAAATACTCTCCTGGAAATTGAAATAAGAACACCGTGAATTCATTGTCCCAGGAAGGGGAAACTTTATTGATACATTCCTGGGGTCAGATACATCACATGATCACACTGACAGAACCACAGGCACATAGACACAGGCAACAGAGCATGCACAATGTCGGCACTAGTACAGTGTATATCCACCTTTCGCAGCAATGCAGGCTGCTATTCTCCCATGGAGACGATCGTAGAGATGCTGGATGTAGTCCTGTGGAACGGCTTGCCATGCCATTTCCACCTGGCGCCTCAGTTGGACCAGCGTTCGCGCTGGACGTGCAGACCGCGTGAGACGACGCTTCATCCAGTCCCAAACATTCTCAATGGGGGACAGATCCGGAGATCTTGCTGGCCAGGGTAGTTGACTTACACCTTCTAGAGCACGTTGGGTGGCACGGGATACATGCGGACGTGCATTGTCCTGTTGGAACAGCAAGTTCCCTTGCCGGTCTAGGAATGATAGAACGATGGGTTCGATGACGGTTTGGATGTACCGTGCACTATTCAGTGTCCCCTCGACGATCACCAGTGGTGTACGGCCAGTGTAGGAGATCGCTCCCCACACCATGATGCCGGGTGTTGGCCCTGTGTGCCTCGGTCGTATGCAGTCCTGATTGTGGCGCTCACCTGCACGGCGCCAAACACGCATACGACCATCATTGGCACCAAGGCAGAAGCGACTCTCATCGCTGAAGACGACACGTCTCCATTCGTCCCTCCATTCACGCCTGTCGCGACACCACTGGAGGCGGGCTGCACGATGTTGGGGCGTGAGCGGAAGACGGCCTAACGGTGTGCGGGACCGTAGCCCAGCTTCATGGAGACGGTTGCGAATGGTCCTCGCCGATACCCCAGGAGCAACAGTGTCCCTAATTTGCTGGGAAGTGGCGGTGCGGTCCCCTACGGCACTGCGTAGGATCCTACGGTCTTGGCGTGCATCCGTGCGTCGCTGCGGTCCGGTCCCAGGTCGACGGGCACGTGCACCTTCCGCCGACCACTGGCGACAACATCGATGTACTGTGGAGACCTCACGCCCCACGTGTTGAGCAATTCGGCGGTACATCCACCCGGCCTCCCGCATGCCCACTATACGCCCTCGCTCAAAGTCCGTCAACTGCACATACGGTTCACGTCCACGCTGTCGCGGCATGCTACCAGTGTTAAAGACTGCGATGGAGCTCCGTATGCTACGGCAAACTGGCTGACACTGACGGCGGCGGTGCACAAATGCTGCGCAGCTAGCGCCATTTGACGGCCAACACCGCGGTTCCTGGTGTGTCCGCTGTGCCGTGCGTGTGATCATTGCTTGTACAGCCCTCTCGCAGTGTCCGGAGCAAGTATGGTGGGTCTGACACACCGGTGTCAATGTGTTCTTTTTTCCATTTCCAGGAGTGTAGTTTCACATCTTGAAATAACATAGGGCAGTTTTGTTCAGTTACTTTACGCAATGGTATAAATTTCCATACTTTCATGACAAGGGCATGTAGAAGAGGAAAGCACGAGAATCCCTATGCAGTCTCAGCTCTGAAACTAGTAAAGTTCGTATAGTTGCAGAGTGCTTAACAGGAGCGTTCCGATACAGACCCGGCCATCAGTATGTGACGTCACAAGTGTGCGCAGGCTTGTAGTCTAGGTGGTGTTGCACCAGCCCGTTGGTCTTATAGACGTCACAGAGACGGTGTCCCCAGCCGCAGACAACAGTGGCCGGTATCCACTTGGGCCAGCGACGTAACCCTCGCACCCGCAATGGCGATCCTGGCGTGAAGTGGCCGGACGAACCCGACAGTGGCAGGTGCGACGCAGGCCGCTGAAGGTGGAGGAGAGTGCGTGGCAGCCATTCGTGAAGCAACTCAGCCACGCTCCACTCTCCTATAGGCGTGAAGCGGTAGGTGCTCAGAAAATGGAGAATAATCAACAACAAACTTTGTCATTTGCGACTTGAACATACACACTAGTCGCTCTGCCTCACCATTTTATTGAGTGGGGAATGGCGGAGCCGTAACATGATGAAAGCTGTGACATGAACAAAACAACTGAAAGGTGTGAAAAACAAACTGGGGCCCACTATCGGAAACTAACGTACAAGGCAACCCCTCAATAGAAAAAAACACTCAAAACCATATGAATGCTGACATCAACCAACGTCGACGCACACTGGAGAATATAAGGAAACTGGGAAAATGCATCCACAACCAAGATCCAATAGGAATTCAAGAAGGGCTCCGAAAAGTCTACATGAATGTGTATCCATGGCCGGTGGAGAGAGGGCCAGGGAATAAGGACGTCCTGGGAGCTAGCTATTGTCAGGCAACTGCTCACAAGCCGAGTAAAAACGAACAATTTCGGCATTAATCCTTGGCCAAAAACCATGTCTCCCAGCTAACAGTTTAGTGCGCGACGCTCCCCGATAGCCCTGGTGGAGAAGGTTGTGCGCCATAGTGTGGTGGGAATGACTACTCTGGGAGAGAGGTCTTCTGTGCTCAACAGCAAGACATCGTCAAAAACAGGGAGGCTATACTGTAACGAAAATTATTTGCCCAGGGTGTCGAAGTCTGACCCGGTGGATTATCTGCCGAGCCTGTTGAACAAATCGAACCACCTGGCAGAGAAACGGATTGGTGGCAACGGCAGATGCTATGCGCGAACTCGTAATGGGAAGCCCTCAACCGTGGCCTGTGGTTCAGCATCAAAATGGAAGCAATGCAATTCTTCATGATCAAAGGCGGCATCAGGATCCACAGGAAGGTGGGACAAGACGTCCGCACTGGCATGTTTAGATATAGGTCGAAAATGTATTTCCTTACTGTAGCGAGACAAGAACAGCAACCACCTTTGCAGGCGATGTGCTGCCTTGTCAGGCAAGGAGGTTTGAAGGTTAAACATGGAAACCAAAGGATTATGGGCAGTAATAAGGTGAAACTTGGAAAAAAATGGTTCAAATGGCTCTAAGCACTATAGGACTTAACATCTGAAGTCATCAGTCCCCTAGACGTAGAACTACTTAACCCTAACTAACCTAAGGACATCACACACATCCATGCCGGAGGCAGAATTCGAACCTGCGACTGTAGCAGCAGCGCGGTTCCGGACTGAAGCGCCTAGAACCGAGTCAGAGAGAACGTAGCTAAACAAGAGACCAAGAGTAGTTTGGAGCCGGCCGCTGTGGCCAAGCGGTTTTAGGCTCTTTAGTCCGGAACCGCCCGGCTGCTACGGTCGCAGATTCGAATCCTGCCTCGGGCATGGATGTGTGTGGTGTCCTTAGGTTAGTTAGGTTTAAGTAGTTCTAAGTTCTAGGGGACTGATGACCTCAGATGTTAAGTCCCATAGTGCTCAGAGTCATTTGAACCATTTGCTGTATAGGAAATGAGATCCTTGTAGTGTAGCACAGTCTTGCTGCATGTAACGACAGAGCCTCGCATGAGAGCTTTTCTTGGCGGTGTTTACACCGAAACAGCTGAATCTGACCAGTAGAGATCAGAAATGGAGCGGCTACGAACCTAGCATTGCGGGTTGAATACACTAGAAATCATAGGCGCCGCCGTTACTTTAGCGTTATATCCGCTACTACGGCCGTTGATAAAATATCTATATATCGATATTATCCCAGAATATATCATGATATATATCGGCGATATTTTCTTCCCTGATATATAACTATGTCGATATCAAAATGACAATATCGAGTGCAGATATTTCTATCAGATATTCCAGTTTTTCGCAATTTTCTGTCAATATTTGAAATTGTTCTTTCGAAATTGCAGTACAACATAATTTTGCTTTCACTGTGTGAAGGAATCTTACTACTGTTTGAGCTTTCATCACGTCCAGTCTTCCTATCTGAGTGAAGCAAATATAGGTGGTACAAAAGTAGTAGTCCGACTGTACTGGGGATGGCGGTGAGAATGGAATAACAAGATTTCCGATGTGAAGAAGAACTACACCAGTTGTGTTAAAAAAAAAAGTAGCCCAACTTGTGTGCTATTTCTTAACATCGACAGTCTTCAAAAAGAACTGCTGAAAATCATGAACAAACATCTAAATGACAAGCTTGGTCTTTGCGAAGGATGGAGACCTGTGAGGGGAAATGATGACGTAATCGGCGCTATCAACAGAAAACAGAAACTGCAACATTCCTTTTCACGACGCAGTTTTTCTACATAGGCGTGAAAAAAAAGCTTATTTACAACTAGCATGAGTACAAATTTACACGTAACTGTGCTGTTTATTTATGTGTACATTCTTAACTGCCTGCAAGGAATGAAATATTGCATGACAATGCACCACATACACAGTTGTTAATTAACAACACAACAGTGGACCACCAAATTATTGTAATACAAGATTTTCATCTGCACAAAGTCGCATTAGTGACTTAAAAGTTTTCAAAATAAGTGTTTTCCTTTCAATCTTGCCCTAATGAGATACGCGGGCTGCTAACTTTTTGATGTGCAGAATATCTAATACTGAATCAATACTCAAATATACAACGCTAAAACCGACAGTATATTTACAATGTTCAGGCGATCTTTTTATAAGCCTAAATGTGACTAGTTTTTTTCGAGAAATCCATATTTTTAACGATTTATCTATGGCCAAGGATGATATATCTCTAAATATCGATATATCGGATTGCCGATATTTTTAAAAATATCAACAGTTCAATCCGCTGCCTCCGTTCCTATTGCAATTCCGTGCGTATGACGACTCTGAGAAGGTGGCGCTGCGGTCGCTTCATACTCGTCGACTCGTTCCCTTTGTGAAACGTGCAAGAGTGTAAGTCTAGCAGGGATGTAATACGGAAGTTAAGTGCACAAAAAAAAAATGGCTCTGAGCACTATGGGACTCAACATCTGAGGTCACCAGTCCCCTAGAACTTAGAACTACTTAAACCTAACTAACCTAAGGACATCACACACATCCATGCCCGAGGCAGGATTCGAACCTGCGACCGTAGCAGTCACGCGGTTCCGGACTGAAGTGCCTAGAACCGCACGGCCACTGCGGCCGGCCGTTAAGTGCACGATCTTGCTGTGTTGTGTTGCACTGACAGGGTGAAAATTACCAACTCTAACGAAGCTGTGATTTATGAGACTGTAGAGAGTGTAGAATGAAAATTACATAATGGAGTGTACATAATTACGAACGTGCTCCAGAAGGGAAACAGTGACGTCTGGAAAAATTGGACGCTGTTTTGTACGCTGCAGAAGGAAAACATACGACGTTAGTGCAGTGCAAACAAAATGATTGCTTTCTGGGTTATTTTACTTCCTGATGAGGAATGGTACGTGGTTCATCAGAAAAAAACGGGACACAAATCAATGCCACTGTTATGTCCCTGAAACCAAAAAGCCCGCTATCTGTTATTCAGTGGCTCTCTTTTGCCGCGAAGATATTAAACCATTCAGTACGGTTCATGGCTCCGGTCTCAAAAAGGTAGCCCAAGCACTCATATCTGTAGGAGCTGAAGGGGTTGTAACGTTGATGTGGAGGCTATACTACTTCATCCAATTACGGATAGGAAAAGAATAACTGCTACTGCAGATGCTATTAAAAAGGTATTGGTTATTACTGTTATTACCGATAAAAGAAGCGCTTCCGAAACTGATATATGGATGAAGGGTACATGTAAAATAACATACACTAAAGTGACTACCCGCTATTAGTGAAACGTGGCATATGGAGAACAGAGTGCCTCGTTCCTACCCATTTTATCGGAGCTTGTTTGCCGCGTTGAGTGCTTTACAATTTCTCAGAACTTAATGAAGTCAACATCTTTCAGAGAAGATCAACATTCTAATATAATGACAGCTCTCAAAGACGTCACAAGACTTCCTGGCGCTTGTCATGGTCTTAGCACTTCGTTCGAATTTTTAACAACGCAGCCAGATCTAACTTGTGTAGGAGGGACAATAAACTCTTGCAAAGCAGTAGTGCCAATTTATAAGAGAGTTGGATTTTCAAAGAGGCTTACAAAATCACTGAACCAATAGATCGAAGTCCGATGGAACAGTTTATTAGACATGTTAGTTCCAGTAAGTGATACTTTGATCGAGGTCAAGGAATTTCTCCCACAAAAAGAGTCAAGTAGACTTCAGAATATAGATGAGCATACCGTAAATGAGCTCGTCATGTTCCTCAAGCCATTTAAAGAAGCTAGTTATGATCTAGAACGTGACAACTATTCAACTCTCCGTTTAGTGCTCCTTTACGGACATAAACTTCTGGATGAGCACTTGAGCCCTAATGAATTAGACAGTTATGTCATGGTAATACTTAAATTAAGGTGCAGAAGTTACGTGGATGGAAAAAAATATAAGATTAAACTGCACTTGTTCCACAACATCGTAACATTTTTGTGTCCTCTATATAGTCATCATTTGATGCTGAGCACTGAAGACAGTTAACGTTGCTCTGTGTGCAAACATTTCAGGTTCGTGAACAACTATAACGCCTAATATTCTTTTCTCATGGATCATGATTACCAACGAGAGTTACTACAAGTTGCGACATCCGTTCTTTCTAGTTACTCGTGGTTCACATGAAAGTGCACGAGACGCATCGAAAGTGCCTCAGTCGAAATTTCAGAGGTATGCGAGAAGATTGGGCCACGTAGACAAACACCGCTCACTATCGTAGACCCCTCAATCGCCATTACCGAAAAAGATGCAGGGGCGAAAACTGGTATCCTTGGATAGTAGACAGAACATGAAACGGCAGTACCCTTTGGAACTTGTAGCTAAGAGCATACTGTGTATAACACACACAAGTGGATCTAGACACTAATTTTGTGAATTATATTTTATTGGTTCACAGAAACGATAATCAGTTAAATACTTGTGACGAAGATTAGCTGATGTCGATGCTATTCAGATATGAAAATAATAATTATGTCATTATGTTATTTAATTTTAATTATATTTTCCATCCATTTCCTAGAAAGCCTCGTTTATTTCTGTAATTTTTTGACGAGTGCTGAAAATTTATTTCAATCGCTTTTCACGTGTATATATATATATATATATATATATATATATATATACTGTGTGTGTGCTCATACACGTAACATATATACATATATACGTATAGACAGAACAATATTCACTGCCAACAGGTCAGTATCAGCAAATAACCAGCGATCAACCCTGGATTCGTACGCGTGGCACTAATAATGTATAACCGGACGACTTGTCTGGCGTGGCGGTAATTATATACACAAATCGTCCTTATGAATCAGTCCATCCCTTGGTGACACTGTATCGAAATCCCTTAGTAGTTTCTCAGATTATTCTTCACATAGTGACAGAAAACCGTGGAGGGGACTTTTAAGTTACGCTTTGTATACAGAGTAAGAGCGTACAAAAATGTAACAGGAAATAGAGAATTCTCCACTGAACAATTTGAGGTAGGGAACTTGGGATCGGAAAAGTCAGCTTAAAGAGATATGGAAGTAAACTTGTCTACCACTTTGTCTAGCAGTACTGTTTTCCAGCTTATTTACAACTAGCTTGAGTACAAATTTACACGTAACTGTGCTGTTTATTTATGTGTACATTCTTAACTGCCTGCAAGGAAACAACGAGGACGAACCTGGTTACTAGGAAGTCATGATGCAGGTTTCGTTTACTTTACTTATCCATAAGGTGGCTCTGCTCTATCGTATTTACATTGGCCCAAGGCATAACGTGCAATGAATCAACGACACACATGTTCATTACTCAGCGCTATTCAGAGACGAACAGTACGATACCGTGGAGTAGTACCGGTACAATTCCGCAGAACTCACTGAAATGCAGTTTGTATGTGTGGAAGTACGTTGCAATGCTCTCGCTGCTGCAAGGCTGTACAAGAAACGATTTGCCGCGCGGGGTAGCCGCGCGGTCCAGGGCGTCTTGTCACGGTCCGCGCGACTCCTCCCGTCGGAGGTTCGAGTCCTCCCTCGGGCATGGGTGTGTGTGTGTGTGTGTGTGTGTGTGTGTGTGTGTGTGTGTGTGTGTGTGTGTGTGTGTTGTCCATAGCGTAAGTTAGTTTAAGTTAGATTAAGTAGTGTGTAAGCTTACGGACCTATGACCTAAGCAGTTTGGTCCCATAAAATCTTACGACAAATTTACCAAGGGAACGATTTCCTAACAGGCATCGTCTTTAGCTATGAGTGTTTATTTCTCTCGAGCGACGAATGCAGGAGATTGGTTCATTGGAAAGAAGAAAAGCGAGACCTGGCAACATGAGGACCACTCTCACACCCGATTTTGAAGAGAAGGTGCTGGAACGTGTTGCAGCGGACCCCACTGTAAGTATCCCTACGGGGATATCTAAAATCGCTTGTGTATGAGACCTCAGTGGATAAGGAGATGCAACTATTTGCCAGAATTGCAGCTGCTTGTGATGTGATGCGAAACACACCAGAGATATTTGTCAGGGTGAATCAGAATCTTGTTCGTCGATGTCATGCTTGCATTGAGGTTGATTGCCGTCAGTTTCAGCACATTTTGTAAGACACAAAACAAATGCTACGTTCATTGTGTCAGTGATGATATTTGCAGTTGACTGTAATTAATGTAAATAAAAAAGTACACAATAATGTGATTTTGTTCTTATTATCTCTGGCTTCTTCGATCCCAGGTTCCTTACCTCAAATTGCTCAGTGGAGCTTCCTCTACGTTCTGTTACATTTTTGCACACTGTTACGGAAACATCCGGTAGATAATCGTCATCCCTGACCATGTACGTGAAGCGGCAATGCCGCGAGTCCTCGGTTATACTCGCGAACTCGCGTAGTCGTTCTCCTTTCCGCGCTCGCACAGTACGGTTGTACCCGACTACAGATTCTAATGCCGTGTTGTTGGTTACAGGGGCAGCGGCGCAGTCTCGCGAGTCGAGCCTCCGAGCACACAGAGACGGCGAGTTCGGAGATGACGTCAGACGACTCGCTAGCGAGTTTAAACAACACCGACTGAAAGGAAGGCCTCGACGCTTGTTCGTGACGTCACGTCAGCTAGGCACGGCGAACGCCATGTATGTTGCAGGCATACTCATAATGGTAGTGTCTCCCTCTCTGACACAGGAAAATGTGAAACTATTGGCGGTAGTTGACCAACACACATTGTTCTGAGAGATTTCTGCAATCAATTAACTGTGCAGTTCATTACACTTCTTAACAAATAGTGTACTCCTTAACTTAAATTTCCACCTGTTGTAAGGATTGACATACAAACACAACTTCATGGTCTAGCAGCAACAGAATTAGTGCTTCTTTTCCTTATTTGATAATCTGAGGAAGTTACTTTTCTACTGGGTTGCTTTTACAAGAAACTGTGAACATATTGGTGCTCTTCTTTAGGTAACATTGGTTTACTATGGGGTGAGGAGCACTGAATGTAAATGAAATATCTTGCGATTGTAGATGTTGGGGGAAGGGGTGGGGGACAGAAGAAGAGGCATAAGAGAGATACTTGTTTTATCAAATAATTTTTTTTATCTTATAAAGTTTCTCCTTTCAGTTGCAAGAGGGAAATATTTATCTTTTCTAATGTGCATGTTTAAAAAAGTTTAAGCTCAGCAGTATTTTCGATGTATGAAGCTATTTTGTTCAAAAATGGTTCAAATGGCTCTGAGCACTATGGGACTTAACTTCTGAGGTCATCAGTCCCCTACACCTTAGAACTACTTAAAACTAACTAACCCAAACAATAATCACCGTGGTCTAGGGGTAGCGTCTTCGATTCATAATCAAAACGTCTTCGGTCCCGGGTTCGATCCCCGCCACTACCTAAATTTCGATAAATAACCAGCATTGGCGGTCGAAGACTTCCGGTATAAGAAGTCAGCCTCATTCTGCCAACGGCCTTGTCAAAGAGGACGGAGGAGCGGATAGAGGTTCAGGGCACTCTCTTGTCCTAGGGGTGGGAAATTGCCCCTAAAGGCGGAAGAATCAGCAATGATCAACGACATGAGGATGCAGAAGGCAATGGAAACCACTGCATTGAAGACACGTAACGTTTATCCACAGGACATGTGGCCTGTAGTTGAAGAAGTGTCATGATGATCTCTCCATTGGCAAAAGATTCCGGGATAGTCCCCCATTCGGATCTCCGGGAGAGGACTGCCAAGGGGGAGGTTACCATGAGAAAAAAAGATTGAATAATCTACGAAAGGATAACGTTCTACGAGTCGGGGCGTGGAATGTCAGAAGCTTGAACGTGGTAGGGAAACTAGAAAATCCGAAAAGGGAAATGCAAAGGGGTCAGTGAAGTGAAGTGGAAGGAAGACAAGGATTTCTGGTCAGATGAGTATCGGGTAATATCAACAGCAACAGAAAATGGTATAATAGGTGTAGGATTCAATATGAATAGGAAGGTAGGGCAGAGGGTGTGTTACTGTGAACAGTTCAGTGACCGGGTTGTTCTAATCAGAATCGACAGCAGACCAACACCGACAACGATAGTTCAGGTATACATGCCGACGTCGCAAGCTGAAGATGAACAGATAGAGAAAGTGTATGAGGATATTGAAAGGGTAATGCTGTATGTAAAGGGGGACGAAAATCTAATAGTCATGGGCGACTGGAATGCAGTTGTAGGGGAAGGAGTAGAAGAACAGGTTACAGGAGAATATGGGCTTGGGACAAGGAATGAAAGAGGAGAAAGACTAATTGAGTTCTGTAACAAGTTTCAGCTAGTAATAGCGAATACCCTGTTCAATAATCACAAGAGGAGGAGGTATACTTGGAAAAGGCCGGGAGATACGGGAAGATTTCAATTAGATTACATCATGGTGATGCAGAGATTCCGAAATCAGGTACTGGATTGTAAGGCGTACCCAGGAGCAGATATAGACTCAGATCACAATATAGTAGTGATGAAGAGTAGGCTGAAGTTCAAGACATTAGTCAGGAAGAATAAATAAGCAAAGAAGTGGGATACGGAAGTACTAAGGAATGACGAGATACGTTTGAAGTTCTCTAACACTATAGATACAGCAATAAGGAATAGCGCAGTAGGCAGTACAGTTGAAGAGGAATGGACATCTCTGAAAAGGGCCATCACAAAAGTTGGGAAGGAAAACATAGGTACAAAGAAGGTAGCTGCGAAGAAACCATGGGTAACAGAAGAAATACTTCAGTTGATTGATGAAAGGAGGAAGTACAAACATGTTCCGGGAAAATCAGGAATACAGAAATACTAGTCACTGAGGAATGAAATAAATAGGAAGTGCAGGGAAGCTAAGACGAAATGGCTGCAGGAAAAATGTGAAGACATCGAAAAAGATATGATTGTCGGAAGGACAGACTCAGCATACAGGAAAGTCAAAACAACCTTTGGTGACATTAAAAGCAACGGTGGTAACATTAGGAGTGCAACGGGAATTCCACTGTTAAATGCAGAGGAGAGAGCAAATAGGTGGAAAGAATACATTGAAAGTCTATATGAGGGTGAAGATTTGTCTGATGTGACAGAAGAAGAAACAGGAGTCGATTTAGAAGAGATAGGGGATCCAGTATTAGAATCGGAATTTAAAAGAGCTTTGGAGGACTTACGGTCAAATAAGGCAGAAGGGATTGATAACATTCCATCAGAATTTCTAAAATCATTGGGGGAAGTGGCAACAAAACGACTATTCACGTTGGTGTGTAGAATATATGAGTCTGGCGATATACCATCTGACTTTCGGAAAAGCATCATCCACACAATTCCGAAGACGGCAAGAGCTGACAAGTGCGAGAATTATCGCACAATCAGCTTAACAGCTCATGCATCGAAGCTGCTTACAAGAATAATATACAGAAGAATGGAAAAGAAATTTGAGAATGCGCTAGGTGACGATCAGTTTGGCTTTAGGAAAAGTTAAGGGACGAGAGAGGCAATTCTGACGTTACGGCTAATAATGGAAGCAAGGCTAAAGAAAAATCAAGACACTTTCATAGTATTTGTAGACCTGGAAAAAGCGTTCGACAATATAAAATGGTGCAAGCTGTTCGAGATTCTGAAAAAAGTAGGGGCAAGCTATAGGGAGAGACGGGTCATATACAATATGTACAACAACCAAGAGGGAATAATAAGAGTGGACGATCAAGAACGAAGTGCTCCTATTAAGAAGGGTGTAAGACAAGGCTGTAGCCTTTCGCCCCTACTCTTCAATCTGTACATCGAGGAAGCAATGATGGAAATAAAAGAAAGGTTCAGGAGTGGAATTAAAATACAAGGTAAAAGGACATCAATGATACGATTCGCTGATGACATTGCAATCCTGAGTGAAAGTGAAGAAGAATTAAATGATCTGCTGAACGGAATGAACAGTCTAATGAGTACACAGTATGGTTTGAGAGTAAATCGGCGAAAGACGAAGGTAATGAGAAGTAGTAGAAATGAGAACAGCGAGAAACTTAACATCAGGATTGATGGTCACGAAGTCAATGAAGTTAAGGAATTCTGCTACCTAGGCAGTAAAATAACCAATGACGGACGGAGCAAAGACGACATCAAAAGCAGACTCGCAATGGCAAATAAGGCATTTCTGGCCAAGAGAAGTCTACTAATATCAAATACCAGCCTTAATTTGAGGAAGAAATTTCCGAGGATGTACGTCTGGAGTACAGCATTGTATGGTAGTGAAACATGGACTGTGGGAAAATCGGAACAGAAGAGAATCGAAGCACTTGAGATGTGGTGCTATTGACGAATGTTGAAAATTAGGTGGACTGATAAGGTAAGGAATGAGGAGGTTCTACGCAGAATCGGAGAGGAAAGGAATATGTGGACAACACTGATAAGGAGAAGGGACAGGATGATAGGACATCTGCTAAGACATGAGGGAATGACTTCCATGGTACTAGAGGGAGCTGTAGAGGGAAAAACTGTAGAGGAAGACAGAGATTGGAATACGTCAAGCAAATAATTGAGGACGTAGGTTGCAAGTGGTACTCTGAGATGAAGAGGTTAGCACAGGAAAGGAATTCGTGGCGGGCCGCATCAAACCAGTCAGTAGACTGATGACCAAAAAAAAATAAAACCTAAGGACATCACACACATCCATGCCCGAGGCAGGATTCGAACCTGCGACCGTAGCGGTCGCGCAGTTCCAGACTGTAGCGCCTAGAACCACTCGGCCACCCGGCCGGCAGGTATTTTGTTTCCTGTTTAAGATTCCTTTCGTTTAAAACGACTGTATTATAATAACTGGCAACAGTTGGACATTTACACATGTAAATTAGTTCACATTTCCAGTGACGATGTCAAACGAAAATAAATAAATAAGTAAAAGAAACGAGTTCATTGTAAGGGGGTTGGGGTAAGTTTCGATAACAAAATGGATCAAGTAAATATAGTATCTTGAACGTAAAATTTCCGAAGCTTGCAATGTGGCAAAGCATCTTCTCATATTGATCTACGTTTGTTTCGACAGGATTCAGTAATACAGAACTATGATCTTCATTTGTAACTTTACGATAGTAAGAAAATCTTTCATCTAAACAAAACTGCAGAATCGAAAATAATACCGAACAGTTTGTCCAAAAATAAGAGATTTATAGCGATAAGCACGCCCAGGCGTTTCTGCCTGCAACAGACCTGCGTTCGCTGTGCCTAGCTGACGTGACGTCACTAACAAGCGCAGAGGCCTTCCTTTGAGTCGGTGTTGGTTTAAAGCGAGTTCCCGGAGCGCATCTCTGATCTCTTCAGGCCTGTTCTAGTACATTTCTCGAATTCTTTTGTGAAGGGTTTCAACTCAACATTAACAAGCGTTAAGTCACAGTACTTGCGGTTTCGAGCGCTTTCAGATGCCGTTAAAAGAATTATATCATTCTGTTTCAGAAATCATACTTGATTCAATATTTCGATCGCTACAAGAGGCAAGACACTTTATCACACCTAAGATACACGCCCCTTATTGTACTATCACCTGCCGAAAACGCCATTTTGACGACTGGAACAGTACACCAAATAAAAGGGGTGTTACTACTTACATGACCGGTTGTCTCTCCTTTGGGTCCAAAGGCGCGTTTCCTCTGGTGTTTCGGCACATATTTGCGCTTTCGTTTTTGCAGCGTGTAGCTGGAGTCAGCCGAAACAAATCGTTCTCATCACTTCTTTCATAAGATGCCCGTGTCGACAGGAGGGTCGCCTGGTCTCCCATTACAAACAAAGTGATGGAATTTTACGTGTCCATTCGAAACAGCGGTTATAAATTAGTCTAGGCATTATTCGTTCTGTGGATACGTATTAACAGTGTGTGTATGTATGTGTGTGTATTAAACTAGGGACCTAGAAACGACCTCAGTGGTTGACAACCCCGCAACAGCCTACAGCAGTCCACTCACCCCACCGCCGCCCCATATCGAACCCAGCGTTATTTATTGTGCAGTTCGCCTCCTCAGTGGAAACCCCCTCCCCCTCCCCCCAGTCCCCCACGGGAACGTCTCATACCAGATGAGTGTAACCCCAATGTTTGTGTGGTAGAGTAATTATGGTGTACGCGTACGTGGAGAAAGTGTTTGCGGAGCAATCTCCGACATAGCGTAACTGAAGCGGAATAAAGGGAACCAGCCCGCATTCGTCGAGGAAGATGGAAAACCGCCTTAAAAACCATCCACAGGCTGTCCGGAACACCGGACCTCAACACTAAACCTCCGGGCGGATTCGTGCCAGGGACCGGCACGCCTTCCCGCGTGGGAAGCAGCTCATTAAACCACTCGGCTAGACGGGCGGGCTAGAATAATCAGTACTGCAGCAGCGAGTGAGCACACGTTCACCCTGCTGATAGCAGTCGGCACGGCCAGAGCGGAACTGCTGCATCTGGCGTACTAATTGTTCTTCGGATTTTGCTGCCTGTCTTAATACATATCGATAAAATGAATATCGCATTAGACTAATTTCGGACTGCTCTGTCGAATGTGCACGTAAGATTCTACTTTAAAAATCACTTCTTCATAATGGGAAACAAGCCGACAATTTCCATTTACGCTGGACGTCGCATGAAAAACGTGATGAGCAGTATTTGTTTGTGCTGACTCCAGCTACTCGTTGCCAAAAAGAAATTGCTAATGTCAGCGGAAATAGCAGATAAAATGCGTCTGACGATTCTTAGGAGAAAAAATACCGTGTGTTTGTTTTAACCTGAGGCAACAAAATATCTCTAAAACAACTAATCGTAAGGAAAACGTGTTCTTGGTGCAACGTTAATATTAGTAAAGGCGACATTTGATTGTGCTGCAACTGACCGCCTCTTAACCACCCATCAACTTTAGATTTTCAAATGGGAGCCCCTTTTTTTATTGCATATTCGCATTTTACGCCAAAAACACGTACGGTATACACAAAGCATTGTTTCCCATTCGCAGTAGGTAGCACTGTAATCGACCAATAGCAAGTAATGCTTGTTTCTGCAATTAAGAACCTACGCATTTGATTTTACATTTCATTTACGATGTAAATATAAACATTTTTGATTTAATGGTTGATACTGATGTTCAGAAGTTACTTGAGTGTTGTACATGTCTTTGTATAGTATAAATAATATGGCTAGACACTGGCATTTGTGGAAAATAAGCGACTTGAATGTTAACTAGTTTTCTGTTCATTACGGGGTTGATTTCGGTGAGTCCCCGAACCACCGGAATGCTGTATTTCGGTTGCCGCCCTCGAAACACAGTGAAATTTTTATTGAATGTACACTCCTGGAATTGGAAAAAAGAACACATTGACACCGGTGTGTCAGACCCACCATACTTGCTCCGGACACTGCGAGAGGGCTGTACAAGCAATGATCACACGCACGGCACAGCGGACACACCAGGAACCGCGGTGTTGGCCGTCGAATGGCGCTAGCTGCGCAGCATTTGTGCACCGCCGCCGTCAGTGTCAGCCAGTTTGCCGTGGCATACGGAGCTCCATCGCAGTCTTTAACACTGGTAGCATGCCGCGACAGCGTGGACGTGAACCGTATGTCCAGTTGACGGACTTTGAGCGAGGGCGTATAGTGGGCATGCGGGAGGCCGGGTGGACGTACCGCCGAATTGCTCAACACGTGGGGCGTGAGGTCTCCACAGTACATCGATGTTGTCGCCAGTGGTCGGCGGAAGGTGCACGTGCCCGTCGACCTGGGACCGGACCGCAGCGACGCACGGATGCACGCCAAGACCGTAGGATCCTACGCAGTGCCGTAGGGGACCGCACCGTCACTTCCCAGCAAATTAGGGACACTGTTGCTCCTGGGGTATCGGCGAGGACCATTCGCAACCGTCTCCATGAAGCTCGGCTACGGTCCCGCACACCGTTAGGCCGTCTTCCGCTCACGCCCCAACATCGTGCAGCCCGCCTCCAGTGGTGTCGCGACAGGCGTGAATGGAGGGACGAATGGAGACGTGTCGTCTTCAGCAATGAGAGTCGCTTCTGTCTTGGTGCCAATGATGGTCGTATGCGTGTTTGGCGCCGTGCAGGTGAGCGCCACAATCAGGATTGCATACGACCGAGGCACACAGGGCCAACACCCCGCATCATGGTGTGGGGAGCGATCTCCTACACTGGCCGTACACCACTGGTGATCGTCGAGGGGACACTGAATAGTGCACGGTACATCCAAACCGTCATCGAACCCATCGTTCTACCATCCCTAGACCGGCAAGGGAACTTGCTGTTCCAACAGGACAATGCACGTCCGCATGTATCCCGTGCCACCCAACGTGCTCTAGAAGGTGTAAGTCAACTACCCTGGCCAGCAAGATCTCCGGATCTGTCCCCCAATGAGCATGTTTGGGACTGGATGAAGCGTCGTCTCACGCGGTCTGCACGTCCAGCACGAACGCTGGTCCAACTGAGGCGCCAGGTGGAAATGGCATGGCAAGCCGTTCCACAGGACTAAGTCCAGCATCTCTACGATCGTCTCCATGGGAGAATAGCAGCCTGCATTGCTGCGAAAGGTGGATATACACTGTACTAGTGCCGACATTGTGCATGCTCTGTTGCCTGTGTCTATGTGCCTGTGGTTCTGTCAGTGTGATCATGTGATGTATCTGACCCCAGGAATGTGTCAATAAACTTTCCCCTTCCTGGGACAATGAATTCACGGTGTTCTTATTTCAATTTCCAGGAGTGTATATTACATACATGCCTCCATTTATAAGTAAAATGAATAAACTACCTCTTATGGATTTGCAGAAAATTTGGTTTTAGTCTTTCACTAATAAAACTTCACTTTTCTCATACATTAACTATTACTAAACAATTTCTGTTGGGTTGGTGTTTCTCAATTTATGTTTAATAATGTATTACCATCCTGAGCACAAACTGACCAAATTTCATATTTCTAACCCAATTACTACCGAAAATAATGATACCTGAAAGCCAAAAAACTTAGGTTTGAGAAAAATCAGTTTAAAAGTTAGTATTGAAATTTTAGTTTAGTTATTGACGAGAATTACTTGCCACTGATATTTCCCTGCACCATACTGAGCATTATCTGAATCATACTGATCTCCTTTTCTGTCTCGGTCCCTCTGCATTCCTGTCTACCTTCTTTTGCGCATTTTAAATTAGCAATTTCAGCTCCAAGTCGATAAAGAAACTGTTTTCTCTAATGATTTTATACTACTTCCACTACATTTCATGCCCATGCTTCCAAAACATCCAGTTTTCTTGTTACACCATCATTGAAGTATCAAACAGCATCATAAACACCAAATTTGAGGGTTGTAATCTGTACAAATACAGTTTTCGGTAACCGGGTCGAAATGACAGAATTCACACATTCATTTAAAAGATAGCCCATACAGCTTTCTTATATTTTCTAAATTGCCAGTATTTCTTCTTATGACCATAAAAATTCTGTGATGTCAGGCGACCTTTATCACCTATATTCTTACCATCTTCCAGTATTATTTTTTACTTTCTTTTAATAATCTTCTCAACTTGGACCCCATTTTCTTTTGGGCATACCCAATGCATTATCCTTTAAAAATTATGACATTAGGACCATAGGGTTTTTCTGCACATATCCGGTCATAAGCCTTGCTATCACTGTCCCCTAAATACTATGTGTATCTGACACCACCGTTTGCAACTGAACTATTATAAATCCTGAGAACTCCGACTCCACCCATCTCACCACGTGGACGACTATAATTCATCTGACAGTTATGTTCTTCCTCTTTCCCAGTTTCACTGTCACAAGTTTTACACCACTTGGTTTGAATCTCGACATCAATTACCTTGCCTGTACCAAATGATGTAGCTGTCACGACACCATTTAGTGAAGTGTGGCCACGGTTCGGCCAGCTCCCATCAAAAAATGCACAAAGTCCACCACTTTCACTGTCATCACTTTCTTCAGCTGCTTCCTTCATTAAGATGTTACAAACTTTAGCAACAGCAGTTTCAATAATTTTATTGTAAGTGACAAACTTCGCAGATGGGTTTGGAACGTCAAGTAATGCAATCACGAATTTGCCTGCCTCCATCCCTTTACCAACAGATCTGAGATCATAAAATAGCCTTATTTTATTCTCATACAAATTATTATTTGCCGTTTCTGATGTCATTGATGCAGCACCTGCACCACATTTTGTATAATTCAACGTCAAGTTTGACACTATCCCTTTACGAAGATACTGATTCTCTCCTAAGGATACGTCACCACCACATATTTTGCATACAGTGTTTTTGGAAATGAAATCACATAGCACGTTCAGATTCACCACAATACATCGAGACTGCAGTTTTTTTCCTGAGGTGCTGATTATCTTGACATCTAAGCAAAGGACTTGGAACGGCAGTTGAATGGAATGGATAGTGTCTTGAAAGGAGGATATAAGATGAACATCAACAAAAGCAAAACGAGGATAATGGAATGTAGTCGAATTAAGTCGGGTGATGCTGAGGAAATTAGATTAGGAAATGAGACACTTAAAGTAGTAAAGGAGCTTTGCTATTTGGGGAGCAAAATAACTGATGATGGTCGAAGTAGAGAGGATATAAAATGTAGACTGGCAATGGCAAGGAAAGCGTTTCTGAAGAAGAGAAATTTGTTAACATCGAGTATACATTTAAGTGTCAGGAAGTCATTTCTGAAAGTATTTGTATGGAGTGTAGCCATATATGGAAGTGAAACATGGACGATAAATAGTTTGGACAAGAAGAGAATAGAAGCTTTCGAAATGTGGTGCTACAGAAGAATGCTGTAGATTAGATGGGTAGATCACATAACTAATGAGGAAGTATTGAATAGGATTGGGGAGAAGAGAAGTTTGTGGCACAACTTGACCAGAAGAAGGGATCGGTTGGTAGGACATGTTCTGAGGCATCAAGGGATCACCAATTTAGTATTGGAGGGCAGCGTGGAGGGTAAAAATCGTAGACGGAGACCAAGAGATGAATACACTAAGCAGATTCAGAAGGATGTAGGTTGCAGTAGGTACTGGGAGATGAAGAAGCTTGCACAGGATAGAGTAGCATGGAGAGCTGCATCAAACCAGTCTCAGGACTGAAGACCACAACAACAACAACTAACATTCTTGGTTCCTTTGACCTACTAACCTCATTTACCTTTACGTATATATTTCCTCTTCATTTTAATTTAGGTGAGAATTCTCTTATTCGTGGCCTTTTTATGAAAAGTGCGAAACCACAGAACGTACAAATCAACACTTACTTCACTCGCAGTAAACTTCACTAAGTACTACCAATAGCGCTCGAAAACAATAACAAACACGTTCAGAACCGATCAGAACGATGAGTATCGATAGTAGATAAAGGGTAGGAAACCTTGAAACGATAAATCAATAGATGCAGGAAATAACGTACAAGGAATAAAAGAAACCTGTGCATTATCTCTGCATGGTGCAAAAAGAAGGCGTGGCATTTAAATTCCAGATCGCACAGACTGTCAGGAGAGCCGTCATAACTCACGAAAAAATTGTATTTATGTGAAACGAGAACTGTTTTACACAGGAAATAGCGGATATTTCAGATATGCAGAAACGTAAAAATCGATAGTTTTGGGCCCTTTTGCCTTCCGTCTTCCCTTAATATATACGTGTCCGCAGCTCGTGGTCTAGTAGCTAGCGTTGCTACCTCTGGATCACAGGGTCGCTGATTCGATTCCGCCGGCCGAAGTGGCCGTGCGGTTAAAGACGCTGCAGTCTGGAACCGCAAGACCGCTACGGTCGCAGGTTCGAATCCTGCCTCGGGCATGGATGTTTGTGATGTCCTTAGGTTAGTTAGGTTTAACTAGTTCTAAGTTCTAGGGGACTAATGACCTCAGCAGTTGAGTCCCATAGTGCTCAGAGCCATTTGAACCATTTGATTCGATTCGCGGCCGGGTTATGGATTTTCTCTGCCTGACGACAAGGTGTTTGTGACGTCATCATCATAATTCGTGAAAGGCGCTTGATTGAAATGTGTAAATATTGGACTACGTGAAAAATTGGGACTTAGTACGAGCGCTGATGACCGTGCAGTTGAGCGCCCCATAAAATAACCATCATCATCATCATCTATATACAAGATGTATTATAATTAATGGCGTAAACGCATACAGTTGAAGGCACACGATACTAGAAGCAAAAAAGTCTCAGCACACAAAGGGTCGAAAATGCACACCTTAAGGGCTACGAGCAATTTTTCATCTTTGATACTGTGAAATAAGTCCCTTCTACTGCAAGCTCTTTGCTTTCCATATTTTGGGAAGTGGCACTATGGAGCAAAACAAGAAAAAAAGTGCTCTAAAATGTATACGTTAAGGGCTTTGAGCACTTTTTTATCTTCGCTACTTTGAAACATAACTCCTCTAATGAACAAATGCTCATAGCTTTTAAAGTATGCGTTTTAGAGCACATGTTTACTGGACATTTTTTCTTGTTTTGGTCCATACTGCCACTTCCCAAAATATGGAAAGCAAAGAGCTGGCAGTAGAAGAGATTTGTTTTACAGTGTCTGAAAAATTGATAGTAGCTCTTTAAGTGTGCATTTTCGACGCTATGTTTAATGAGACTTTTTTGCTTCTAGTATCGTGTGTGTATGTATGTATGTATGTATGTATATAGTGGTCCGTAGATCGTGACCGGGCCAAATATATCACAAAATAAGCGTCAAACGAAAAAACTACAAGAACGAAACGTGTCTAGCTTGAAGGGGGAAACAGATGGCGCTATGGTTGGCCCGCTAGATGGCGCTGCCATAGGTCAAACGGATATCAACTGCGTTTTTTAAAAATAGGAACGTCCATTTTTATTACATATTCGCGTAGTACGTAAAGAAATATGAATGTTTTAGTTGGACCATTTTCTTCGCCTTGTGATAGATGGCGCTGTAATAGTCACAAACATATGGCTCAAAATTTTAGACGAACAGTTGGTAACCGGTAGGTTTTTTAAATTAAAATACAGAACGTAGGTACGGTTGAACATTTTATTTCGGTTGTTCCAATGTGATACATGTACCTTTGTGAACTTATCATTTCTGAGAACGCATGCTGTTACAGCATGATTGCCTGTAAATAGCACATTAATGCAATAAATGCTCATAATGATGTCCATCAACCTCAATGTATTTGGCAATACGTATAACGACATTCGTCTCAACAGCGAGTAGTTCGCATCCCGTAATGTTCGCACATGCATTGACAATGCGCTGATGCATGTTGTCAGGCGTTGTCGGTGGATCACGATAGAAAAATCCTTCAACTTTCCCCACAGAAATAAATCCGGGGACGTCAGATCCGGTGAACGTTGAAGCATCCCCAACTCTCTTGTGGTTCCCTTTTGAGATACTCCACGTCGACGTCTGCTCGTAGATCCGTATCGTCGGTAGGTTTTCCGGCTTTACTTCCCGACGAGACAGCGACGACCCTCCGATGAGGTTCGGGACTTGTGTTTTGCTATTACTGCGAGTCTTGTAAATATCCCTTTTATTTAGCAACTTGCCCTGCTAAAACTCTCCCCTTTTATGATTAAGACAGCCTGTGCCACCTTTCGGAGGGAGTGGGGACGTCAAAGAGTCAAAAAAGTTCATATTAAGCAGTCCGTAAAACACGTAAACGTGCACTTCAGTTAGCGTGTTAGTTAATGCCTACGCTTTCCACTGCCTACGCTTTCCACTAGATGGTGCTGACTTACTGCTGAATATCTTTGGTTCCGAAAAACTAGGTAAATGAAATAAGTACAACACTCTTGTATTTCACTTTCACTCTATATTCAAGGATTAAGATGGTGATGGATGATGGTCTATTTAAAAGGTTCCTAGCCTGTAGGAATCTAAATAGTCCGCAAATGCCGATATGCACGCGCTCTACGTCCAGATTCGCATCTAACGGCACACTACACTTTCAAAAGTCCACACGTTAATATCTGAATACCGGTACCTCTGAATTCACTCGCATCAGCAGATAATTTGAGTTTCTGTCGTCTATACGTCCGTAAAGTTCCAATCTAGCACTAAAGTCCTAAAATCCCCTTAATACTCCGTTGCTACCAACAGTCAGAGATCGTTCACTACATCACTTTTAATCTCCGTAATATTCTAACAGTTTATCGTGAATCTTAACACGATAAAGTCCAATCTAATTATTGTCTCGCTGACTGACACGGGTTCCACGCCCTTTAACGAAACAGTCAAGGAAAAAAGGCGGCAATAATGACGATCAGGCCTTTTTATAGGTTTTTCATCACAAGAGTTTAACGTCACTGCCTTCTCCATGACGGAGCTTCCGTGACTTTGCTGTACTTAGACGTTAAACTACTTGCTGATATACTACAATTTTGATCTGCAGTTACTGAACTCTGATTCTACACTATTTTCCCCTCTAAAAATTCTATTCTTAATTTTAAATTATTCTTTCTATAGCTTTTATCACTGTAAACTGAACCGAGGTGTTACAACGTGCGGGCCATGGTATGGTGCTTCGATGACCAATCCACCTGTCATGAAATATGCTATTCAGTACCGCTTCAACCGCACGCGAGCTATGTGCCGGACATCCATCATGTTGTAAGTACATCGCCATTCTGTCATGCAGTGAAACATCTTGTAGTAACATCGGTAGAACATTACGTAGGAAATCAGCATACATTGCACCATTTAGATTGTCATCGATAAAATGGGGGCCAATTATCCTTCCTCCCATAATGCCGCACCATACATTAACCCGCCAAGGTCGCTGATGTTCCACTTGTCGCAGCCATCGTGGATTTTCCGTTGCCAATAGTGCATATTATGCCGGTTTAGTTACCGCTGTTGGTGAATGACGCTTCGTCGCTAAATAGAACGCGTGCAGAAAATCTGTCATCGTCCCGTAACTTCTCTTGTGCCCAGTGGCAGAACTGTACACGACATTCAAAGTCGTCGCAATGCAATTCCTGGTGCATAGGAGTATGGTACGGGTGCAATCGATGTTGATGTAGCATATTCAGCACCGACGTTTTTGAGATTCCAGATTCTAGCGCAATTTGTCTGCCACTGATGTGCAGATTAGCCGCGACAGCAGCTGAAACACCTATCTGGGCATCATCATTTGTTGCAGGTCGTGGTTGACGTTTCACATGTGGCTGAACACTTCCTGTTTCCTTAAATAACGTAACTATCCGGCGAACGGTCCGGACACTTGGATGATGTCGTCCAGGATACCGAGCAGCACACATAGCGCACGCCCGTTGGGCATTTTGATCACAATAGCCATACGTCAACACGATATCGACCTTTTCCGCAATTGGTAAACGGTCCGTTTTAACACGGCTAATGTAGCACAAAGCAAATACCGCCTGCACTGGCGAAATTTTACGTGATACCACATACTTATACGTTTGTGACTATTACAGCGCCATCTATCACAAAGCGAAAAAAGTGGACCAACTAAAACATCCGTATATCTTTACGTACTACACGATTATGTAATAAAAAAAATGGGGGTTCCTATTTTAAAAACGCAGTTGGTACCCGTTTGACGTATTGCAGCGCCATGTAGCGGGCCAACCATAGCGCCATCTGGTTTCCCCCTTCAAACTAGACGAGTTTTGTTCTTAGTAGTTTTTTCGTTTGATGCTTATTTCGTGAGATATTTGGCCCGGTCACTATCAATGGACCACTATATATATATATATATATATATATATATATATATATATATATATATATATATATATATATATATCGCGTACATGGTGAGCAGCAGTGTGCTTTTGTTTACTGATTATGCTGTGGTATATGGAAAAGTGTTGTCGATAAGTGACTGTAGGAGGATACAAGATGACTTGGACAATATTTATAGTTGGTGCGATGAATTTCAGCTAGCTCTAAATGTAGAAAAATGCACTGGTAATGTGCTGCTTTACACAGTCACCTCGTTTAAATGTCTGGACGTAACGTGGCAATGCGATATGAAATGCAAGGATCACGTGAGGACTGTGGTAGGGAAGGCGAATTGTCGACTTCGGTTTATTGGGAGAATTTTGGGTAAGTGTGGTTGATCTGTAAGGTAAAGGAGACCCATAAAGGACGCTAGTGCGACATATTCTTATATTATCCGAGTGTTTGGGATCCCTATCAAGTCAGACTAGAGGAAGACATGGAAGCAATTCAGCAGTTTGTTACTAGTAGGTTCGAAAAACACGCAAGTGTTGCGTAGACGCTTCAGGAATTCAAATGGGAATCTCTGAAAGGAATGAGACGGTCCTTTCGAAGAACACTACTAGGAAAATTTAGAGAACCAGGATTTGAAGTTGACTGCAGAACGATTCTTCTGCCGCCAACATACACTGCGCGTGAGGAGCACGAACGTAAGATACGACAAATTAGGGCTCATACGGAGTCATATAGACAGTCATTTTTCCCTCGCTCTATTTGCGAGTGTAACGGAAAAGGAAACGATGAGCAGTTGCACATTTTACGTGCTGTAAGGTGGCTTGCGGGATATTTATGTAGAAGTAGTTGTAGATTGTTGTTCAGTACACTGTCCTCAGTCATCACTAGGAATATCTGTACTTGTATCCCTAACACCCTGTATATACATATACATCCATCATATATACAGGGTGATTATAATTAAACTTTCAAAACGCTGTAGAAATAACACCACTGATCACAATGACGTCAAATTGTAACGAAATATTATCGGAGAAGGGGGAAAACGCATGGCAGAAGAAACAAAATAGTATGAAAGTTGATCAATAGATGGCGCTGTATGTGACAGACTACGTAAATGAAAACACCTGTCATGCGCACGACCCACTGAAGATGGTATAAACACGCCGAGTACACGGTTTTTCGTCAGGTCTTCGAGATCATCCTCTCCCGCCGTATTCACCGCCACCTTAACCAGTACCACCTCCTTCCCCTTACCTAGTGTGGCTTCCGGCCTTCCTTCTCAGCCAAAAACCAGCTCCTTAACCTTATCAATCTTTTTTCCCTCCAATTTAACTCCCGTCGCTCCGCTATCTTTGTTTCCCTTGACCTATAGAGCGCCTACGACCGTGTCTTGCATCCGGGGCTCCTCTTCAAACTCCAGACCTATGCTCTCCTTATCAGTTTCGTCGATCTCGTTGCTTCCTTCCTCTCCCGTCGTCCCTCCTATGCCAATATCCACAATTCTTAATCCCGTACCTTCCATCCCTCCACCGGCGTGCCCCAAGGCGCAAACCTCCCCCGCCTGTTCATCTCCTCCAATTTGCTGATGACACCAACTTCCTAGCCCTTTATCATACCCTTCAACGGCCCCAACGTACCCTCCAAACCCACCTTGACCAGTTCACCACTTGGTCCAACAGGCGGTTCCCTTGTATCAACTCCTCCAAGACCCAGGCGATTATCATAGGCTGCACCACCAACTGCTTCCATCTCCAAGATTTCTACCTAACCATTTATGGTCGTCCTATCCACCTCACTCCTACCCTCAAATACCTTGGCCTCACCCTCGACTACCATCTCACCTGAACTCCCCATCTTACCATCCAACACAAAACCCACAACAGACTCTCCCTCCTGAAACTCCTGTTCAGCCAGACATGGGCACTGCATCCTTCCACCATCCTTGAAACCTATATATACTTTGTTATACCCACATTGCTTGGATTTCCGCCATCCCAGGTTCAAT